>NC_081829.1:71052965-72340108 GCF_030867095.1 Alligator mississippiensis | reverse complement strand
ACAGACATTCTCCCCCACACGCCTAGGACAACGAACAGCTAATGAGCTGTGGGACAATGTCAGCCCTGGTGCCTTGCAGGTGGAAACTTAAGCACTGAGAAAAATAGTTACCCATGCAGTTAGTCAGCAGCTGAGTGGCAGCTGTGAAAGTATCTGCAGTGTCTACAAGGTGGCCTTAGGTGTCTAAAAAAAGAGTACAAAAGGATCTGTGCTTATGAGTCTGGGGCTAGTGGGAAGTAATCAAGATTTCTATGAGGGCCAAAGGAAAATGTTTATAAAAATACAATTAAATAGAAATATTTAAGGAAATTTATTTGCCACTGTCTCTACACATGCTATTTTATTCACAGAACTCCTGCCATAAAAATAGGACTGCACAGGTTTCCTATAAGTATATAACTGTGATGCTAGAGGGTATAATTCACCGAGTCTCAATAGAAGTACTATACATTTTCCTTAGTCTGAATTTCTTTGTTTCTGCCACTTTCTAAAGTCATACTTGCAACACTACAATAAAAATCTAGTGTATCACTTAAACTACAGGGTAGGGGCATTATCCAATCAGTTATATCAAGTATTAACAAGTTTTTTGGAATGTGGCTAAAATTTCAAATGGTAACCAACATAACTACAGAAGAAATTGCTGAAAGCACTTGGAGCTTTGGAAGAAATCAAGCAAGCTCTTATTTAGTGATCCTACAGCCATGCTTTCTGGTTTTTCACTCCCACAGAAGCAGTGGGTGATCATTAATCATATCAGACTGTCTACAGTCTAAGTGACATATGTGATTCACAGGTGGCAACTTAAAGAAACTCCATTATGTGAATGTGGCAAACACCGAACTATCAAACATCTACATGCAATAAAAGATTGCTTAATATCATTGGCAATCCCTTCCAGTCAAGGGTGATTGTCTTCCATATTGCTTTATCTGTGGGTCCGAAGATGGCTGACAATGCTGATCTGGAATCAGCAGACTCTGCTGCCTCTCAGGCACACGTTTTCGTATGAGGTGGGTGGCTCTTGAATTCTTTATTCAGTCTGCAACACTGTTTCTGCCGCTCCCACTTCTCCACCTCCTGTTGACATTGTAAGGTTTCAAAGTACTGAAATTCTTGCAGAAGACTCTTCCTCCATATATTATTTTCCTGGACGAATGACAGAACTTGATACAACATGTTCTGTGGCTCTTCACTGGTATCAAAACTCAATCTGAGACTACTGCTGTTGCAATTTTCTGTGTGAGAGGAAGAGGTCTTAGTAATACACTAATTGATTTGAAATGACCTCTCTTATGCTCTGTGGCAGAGGCTACAGAGTCCTGGATAATCTCACCAGGCAGTAGAATTTCAGGGCCTTTGACAAATGAGACTGGAAAGTCATGATATTCTCATCAACTACTTTATTCATTGAATTAACCACTGTGTGGACCAACTGCAGTTTTTCTATCTTAACTCCAGATTTCAACACAGGCAGAATACTACAATGACCTTTGGAATCCTCCTTTGAAATAAGAATATTTTAAAATAGATAAATCATCAATTTAAAAACTAGATAATTAGATCTAAAAAAATCACCAGCGGTTTCACTCTCTTGCAGTCCCATGTTTTATTTTTAAACACCAACACAATAATCAGAAAAAGTGACTCATATGCTTCAGGGGAGATGCTAGAATGGAGTTCTTAAATGCCAAAATGGACAAAGAAAACACTTTTTAAAGTAATTATACTTTTCTATGATTTTACAGTTTGTGTTATACAAAAACAGAAAAGAAATACATTTGAACTTTAAACCTATAAAGAAGAGATCAGGATCTAAAAGCACCAGAGTTATTGTTAATACCTTTTGAATATGTTGCTTAAAACAAATAGCATGGGGGATATTTTACATGCCAAAAATTCAGCCCAGTTTGAGTTAAAATGTCATCATTCCAGTCCTCTCCAAAAGAATAGTTTATAAATGGGAACACTGGCAAACTGGGAGCTGTAATGAAGCTGCTGGGTGCCACATACTTAGAGCTTGTAAAATCTTGTTTTTGACACATCTTTCTGCTGACTGCTATTTTGCAGATTTGCTGGGGCTGGGCAGGGTGGGGGGAAGGGGGAGGGGAAAGAAGAATATGGCAAAAAACAGAGAATTAGGTAAGAAAGCATGTACGCTTTTATAACGTCATACGATATCTGTGGTTTCTTATTTGTAAGGAATTTCTCTGTTACATCAGTAGGGTGCACAAGGACCTTTTGCTTGTTACACAAGCCAGTTTGATGGTGGCTGGGCATGTGTGTAGAGCATGATATGCCTGTGACATTTTAATGAGCTTTAAAAAAAGACATATCATTTGTAAGAAAATAACAGAACTAGATCCGATCTTACTTTGTCTTTTACCCTATTGATTATATCTGACTTATTTTTGAAATTTCCTGTAGTTTGAAACAAAGAGTATTAAGAATAAATCAAAGTACGTTTGATGAGGATCCTCCAAATCATCAAGTAATAGGTGTATTTTACTATTTGAGATACATGTACACAATGAAGGGGAAGAAATCCCCTTCAGAAATCCACAGATGAATCAAGTGGAAAGGGATACCCTATATTCAAAAACATAATAAAATTAACCAAAAATAACCAAAATACAGGCCAATTCCTCTGGGGATACTAATCAACAAATGTCCCACAATGATTTCTTCCAAATGCTCATCTGACTGCCCCTTGCACAAGGCTGAAAAATCTGGTGTAGAAAGTTAAAATCCCTCCCTTTCCTTCCACCTCTTTTTCTTCCTTTTTTATTGGATTCTCTATTTTTTCTTAATAAAAAGTATAATGTAGGGAAAGTCTATTTGATAAATCCTACAAGCATTTAAGTTATATGCCTTAACTTTCAACATGTAGGTATTTCCAGTCAATGGGTCATGTGCCTCAAGTTAGCATGTATGTAAAAGCTTGCAAGCTTGGGAAAAGAACAAGCGCAGTTTTCTTAAAAAACAAATTGTATTGTAATTCAAGACTTCAGGCAGGTGTTTTCAAGAGTCTGAGAGGGAGCCAGGTACCCACTTTTCATTTTCACTCAATGGAAGTCAGATGGCTCCTTAGACTTTGGCTCCTTAGAAAATCCCATCTTAAAATCTGGGCTTTTCCCAGATCATCTGAAATATGCAAATAACAGACACCCAAGAATATAACAGACAATTATAGAAGGACTGTAGTCTTTTGAATGTTAAGTGTCAGTCCCATTTTCTTGTATGCCTCAGTAAAGACATCCAACATATGTGTGCTTTCCACAATATGAGCAGTTTGGTTTAGTGCCACCAAAGCCATCTATGATCTGAGCACTCAGAATAACTCCCTTGAGACCTAAGGATTAAAGGAGACTAGATCAAGAAAGGGCCTGTTGGAAGGAGCATTTTGAAGACCTCCTCAAATCAAGAATCTGTTGTTCACAAGTGTTCTTAATTCCATCTTGCAACACCCAGTCACAGACTGTCTTTGGATCCCTCCAACCCTTGGCAATGTGGGGAAAGCCATCAAGCAGATGAAGAACAACAAAGCATCTGGAGCAGATGGAATCCCTGCCTAAATCTTCATGTAGAAGGAACAGGAGCACACATCCCAGCTCCATGGCCACATCTTAAGGATCTGGAATGATAAAGAATTCCCAGATGACTTCAGGGACACCATGATTATGACAATCTTCAAGAAAAGAAACAGGTATAACTGGAAATTAAGGTGGATATGTAACTGGTTGGATCATTATACTTAATGAGCAGTCATCAATGGCTCCATGTCTAGTTTGCAGGAGGTATCAAGTGAGGTTCCCTAGGGATCCGCCCTTGGTCTGGTATTGTTTAAGATCTTTGTAAATGATTTGACCTATGGGATCAAGTGCACAATTAGCAAATTTGTGGACAACACCATGTTAGGAGGAATTGCAGATACTCTGGAGGGTAGGGACAGGATCCAGACTGACCTGGATAAATTGGAGAAATAGACCACAGACAATCAGATGAAATTCAACAGGGACAAGTGCAAAGTCCTGCACTTGGGATGGAATTATCACTTGCACAAATACAGATTGGGGAATGACAGGCTAGATTACAGTAGTGCAGAGAAGAACCTAGGGGTTACAGTTGATCATCTGCTACTGACCATGAGCCAACACTATGCTCTTGTTGCAAAAAAAGCCAACAGCATACTGGATTGTATTAACAGGAGGAGCACTTACAAATCAAGGGAAATGATTTTTTTGTTCTATTCAACACTTGTGAGGCCTCACCTGGATTACAGCACACACTTCAAAAAGGATGTGCACAGTTAGGAAAAGGTTTAGTACAGAACAACAAAAATGATTAAGGGGCTGGGAGGGAAGACTTGTAAGGAAAGGCTGAAAGAACTAGGGTTGATCTGGAAAACAGAAGACTGAGACACAATTTAATTAGCAGTTTTCAAATACCAAGAAGGTTAATTGTAGAGAAGATGGAGATAGGCTTTTCTCTGTGGCTACAGGGGACAGAACTAGGAGCAATGGACTTAGGCTTCAGCAGGGAACATTTAGATTGGATATTAGAAGAACTTTATGACTATCAGGATTGTCAAGCACTGGAACAGGCCACCTAGAAAAGCTGCTCCATCCTTAGAAGTTTTCAAGAGCAGATTGGACAGATGCTTGACAGGGATGGTTGAGTCAGGGACAATCCTACCTTGAGCTTGAGGCTGGAGTGGATGACCTCCTGAGGGCTCTCTTCCAGCCCTACTTTCCTATGTTCCTAAGTTTATTTTTTTTTATTTTCATTGCTTTTTTATAATTTCTATTTTTTTATAATTTTTTTTTTTATAATTTCAAAATAAAATTAGTTCAGTCTCCCTTAGTTTCAGCCTCCAAATAAAGTCTGTCCTTTCAAAGTCATTTTGTGCTGCTCTCTTCAAAAACAGTTAATATTTTTTCCTATACTCTTTAGGAGGGTTGTTCTTTTGTTGACAAGGCTATCATTGCTCTTTAGATACTTGATTTGTGGCATCTGGATATCTGCTCTTCATTACCTGGGCCCTTTGTTCTTAAACTCCTTGTACCTGATCTTCAGAGAACACAGAATCAGAGTTCTATTCTTTTCTTCTGTCCACTTCAGTGAAAAGCATTGCAGAATCAAGCTTACCCCTAATGTCCCTCTTCCCCTTATCAAATGAACTAGTGGCACCAGAAAGAGGACAAAAAAGACAAATCTTCAGTCAGTGTAAATCTAGTGTTCCTTCTGCATCACCTGAAGGTCTGGCATATGGTCTTTCTCAATTCCTAGGTGTGGTTTAGAAGCCTTATTGAGTTGGTTGTTGGCATTCATAAATCCTGAGTTATGCAGCTAATAAGGAGGAGAATGGCTTAAAATCAGGGGGGCTAAGGGTATTTTTCTGAAATTGTTTATTCAACTAACTGTATAGTTCTGAAAGATGTTGGACGAGCTTTTAAGCATAAAAAGGGGCTCTTCTTCAGAGCTGAGAAAGAAGCAGACACAGGCTAAGCTAAATAATAGGGGGGGAAAAACTCTACTATTTTTAAAAATAGATTTAAAAAAGATATCTCTACTGTGACTAGGCATAATTAAATTTTGCTTTTTGGTTTTTTTGAACATAAACAGTGCCACATATTCTAGGAGATAGAGACTGGATGCTCAAATATTCTCAGATACTACAGATTAGACTGGGGGGAGAATTGTTTTTAGAGGCCCTGAGTAAAAGAGCTTTGATAATTGCTGCTCAGATAATCTGCACAAAAAGAGGCTGTCATGTTTGATGCTATTTTGTTACTAGGAGTTTGCAGAAAGTATAAAACTCTTGATTTGCATACATGTATTCAACTGCCACAAAATGGCACCACAGTAAAACAGCAGATGGACATCATATTGGTGTGACATCCAGAAGATACCAAAACCAACATGATTTAGACATGATGTAATGGTAGAAAAGTCTAATGCCATTTTAGCTCATCCGGAATTTTATAGCGCACATTTTTTTCAAAGCAAAGTGACAGAGTCAGCAAAACCCATTTGCCAGAACAAAAAAATCAGAGCACTAAAAAGTTTTATTTCTGTTCCAGGCTCACAAAAACCATTACTCTCTTTTACTGGTGTTGTAGGTAACAATTAATCTTGAAAAGGGGGAGGGGAAAACACATTTGAAAGTGATAGTCTATTTTGAGCCTTATAATCAAATGGCTCTTTTTTCTCCATAAGTTTTTAGATATAAGAGAAAATAATCTACTAGGGAAACCTGAAGTGCAGTTTTGTGATCAATCATTGCTTCCGTCTTTTTTAAATGCACAATGAAAAATGGCACTCCAATTTTTCGTATTGTATAAATCAAAATCCACACATTTTCTCTTTAGGCCCTGTTTTAGTTTGCCCAGAAAAAAAAAAACTAAGAGGAGCCATTTTTTGAGGATCAATCCCTGCTTCACTTTTAAACATTTTCCCTTAACTATTGAAGCACTGCCAAATGAAACAGAAAAGCCATTATACCATTATTATTTTAAAATGTGCAAAATAACCATGAACTTCTCACTCCATATCCCTTCTGCCCTATAATCACAACAATAAGCCCTATGCAGAATGCCATCTTTGAGGCCTGTGATCTCATTTTGCACATTATCTTTGAGCAGATCATTTTCCTTCTGTTCTTGAAGCAATCTGAGTTTTCCTGGAGGGTCAGCAGAGCTATTTTCAGCATGTTTGTTGTGTCATTCTTCATCACTGGTCTAACAGTTACTTTCAGGCTTATAAAAAACAAAGGCCAACAGGTGAATGGCAGTTAATTTGCAAGCCTGGTAGGATTCAAAGAAAGAAAGAAAGAAATGCAGAAGGCCAGCATTTTTAAACTAGTGTGTCTAAAGTCGACTACTTAACTTGATAGGGAGAAATGCTGCCCCCCTTAATAACACAGCATAATGTTTTACTCCAGGAGTAGTCCTCTATAAATAGGAACTATATAAATATAAATAGTCTATATTTTATGCAGTTCCTACAGAAAACTGATTTGGTTTAATCTGAAATTCTGATGGCCTTAAAATGTATTTAAGTCTTTGACTTTAGACATCCACATATGAACATTTTGTTCCCAATCTTTATAATGACAAATTCAAACAATCATGGTCAATCAGGATGTTCAAAAAACCCACTGGAAAAGTTATAGTGATGTAAATTTTAAGAAGTTTTTCTTTAACTAGTTATGGTTTTAGGGCTTAGCAATAGCTGCTTACTGAAAAAAGGTCTTCCACATCAGCATGCTACAAGAATAAGTGAGGATTTCTTCAGAAAGCACTGGGGGGGGGGGGGGGGGGGGGGGGGACAAGTGGCAGAGGTGAAAGGAATAATCATAAAATACAGCTCCTGTTCAGATCATTCTTCAAAAAAGAAATTTTTCAAGTATGGAAATATGTTTTACTGAAAAGACACATGATTTATATTATGACTAAAAAAACCCCTCAAAACCAAGCCTGACATGGTAAGAAAAATCAGACAATCACAATTGATGGGAATATTATTTTTATTAATATTGAACCTGAAATAATTTTTAATTGTGGTTTTAGACCTCTTATACGTGAATTCTAGCACTGAAAATAAACCAGGACTGACAATGCAGCTCCCTGGAGAAGCCATTAAACTGAGCTGCCTTCTCTCTGTGTCTAGTGGCTGTCCAGGTGGAAGTTGTGTGACTTTCAAAAAGTGTTTGATAACCCTGGTGTCCTCCCAGCCCACATTCCCTTCTTCATTAAAATTGGTTCCATTATCTATGGCAGAGTGTGAGATACAGGAGCTCAACCTCAGCAAGTATTTGCCTGCATAATTACTACATACAGTTCTCTGCTGCTGGTATCTTACACTCATTATTGCAAAGTGCTTTACCAAACAAGCAGTGTGAAAGATTTTATTTAGTTCAATATAAAAATCATTTTTGGGTGGGTTTGAAGAGCATTGGCTTATATCCACAGGCCAAATGTCATGAACAGTTCAGTGAAAAGCGAGTACTCAACACTTTGTAGGAGGTAGCTGACCCATCACAGGGTTGTACCTCAGGAGCAAAAAAGGCAATTAGATGAAGCCTGTGCAGGTTTCTGTTTTAAAGCAAGAACCAGCCAATCTCTTCTTGACCTGTATTGCCAATTACCAAGAGTGATTTGTGTTACTACACAGAAGATCATATTCCATGATAACCAGCAACACATATGTTTAGCCAAGTATAATTTAAGACAGTCACTTAGAAATGTCTACTCCCTTCTTTTCTTTCAAAGATAAAGCAAAATTTAGGGGTTTTTCTTTTCTTTTCATGTTGTTCTAAACCTGAATATTCTTTATTCAGACCAAGTTGGAATTTGTTTTTGCAAAAGAAAGCTACACATTAGGGCTGTGCAAAATTTCACCATTTCGTTTTAACACCATTTCAACTTTTTTCAAGCTCGAAACAGCGAAATCGAAACAAAATGAAGGGCTTTGAAACAGCCTCAAAACAAAATGAGGGCAATTGAAATGTTTTGAAAGTTTTGAAACATTTCAAGTTTCAAAGCTGAAGCTGGGCTTGCCTGCAAGGAAACAGAAAGTAAGGAGAGGGAGGGGGGGAGAGGGGGGAAGAACTGCTCTGATATTGACTGTGTAGCTGGCCAGTGACTGTGATCCTTCCCTGAGGTCCCTTCCAATCACAGTGCTCTGGGTGAGGGAAGGAAAAACAGCATAAAAAGCAGCATTGTTTGAGCTGGGCTGCTTTCTGTCTTGGGGTCAATTACTGATCTGTCTTCCAGAAGCTCAGCAGCATTAGACAACAAAGGCTACCATTCATTTTTTACTTGCTAGTCTAGCAAGTGGGATTCAGCAATACCTTTTGCTTTCTTTCTATACCCTTTTATTTTACCTTTTATTATATTCATTAATTCCTTTCAAATTATTCCTCCCCCAAAATCCTCTTTGTGTTTAGTCTATTTTGACTAAATCTGTGCTCTCTCTCACAGATTAGTCTAATCTGTGCTCTCTCTCACAGTGTGCATTCCATTCACTGTGCAGGGAAGCACAGCATAATTATATTGCATGTTATAATATAGAATGTATATAGATAAACACATACATACATCTATATATTTTTATTTTATTTATTACTCAAATACATACACACAAACATACATACATTGCAAAAATACAAATACATACAATTATCTTAATATCTATGTATATTACATAAATCAGATAGATAACATTACAGAAGAAGAGACAGACTTTCCAGCACACCAAGGCAAAGACAAGACCCTATGAAACACACCATGAAGCCTGCTGGAAAGGCAGCTGGCAAGTCTTCAGGGAGGGGTGGAAGAGGGGGTTGAGGGAGAGCTGTAAGTTCCTCTTCTCCAAACTGAGAGACAGCATCTTTGCTATAACAAGCAGGCATGAGGCTTCTACTAGTACAGGCAGGAAGGATAGGGAAGCGGTGCCAGTGCCACTGCCTGTGCCTGAGTCTGCATCACCTCCAATAGCACCAGCTATAACCCCTCCCCCCCACCACCACCACCATGACAACAAGCAGCAGCACCACCACAGCAGTCTTCTCCACCCCCATTTCACTTTCCATGCTGAGCCTATCAGTGCCAGAAGAAGAGCTGGAGCTGGAGCTGGATCTGAGTGCCATAGCAAGGGAAATTCTGGGGAAGGAAGGGGAATCATCTGATTTTGTGCTCAACACCCTTCAAGTTTCCCTAGAGCCAGGTCTCCTTCCCTAGAAAGCACTCCAGAGGAGGCTGAGATAGAGGGTGCAGAGGCAAGCGGCTCAGCTGAGTCTGCTCCTTGTGTTGCTGTGCCTTTGCCTGCTGAGGAGAGGGAAAAGGCAGCATTCGTATATGCACCTGCATCCCAGAAGTGATCAGGTAGTGTGGTCTCAGATCATTTAGAACTGGCAGATAATTCCACATACACTAACTGCCTGCATTGCTGAGCCAGAACCAGCTGGGGCAAGGGAACAAAACACATGAGCACCATGGGGATGCTGATGCATCTCCACAGGCACCACCCCCTTGCCCTTGCTCCTCCTCAGCCTGGCACCAGTGGCAGCATGCCCAAAGAAAAGTCCCTCTCTCACTCCAAAGCCCCCGTCCACCCAAAGCAGAGGCAGACCACCCTGGAACAGCGAGAGAAAGGTGGACAGAAAGGGGGGCACATTGCAAGGGTGAGCAAGATCACCCAGAGCATTGGGGAGATGCTTACTTTCAATGGCCAGCCTTGCTCCTTAATTGAGTGGCCAAGGTTCAGGTGGCTCATGGCACTCATGGCACCATCCTAGCAAGTGCCCATACACACCTCCTTCAGCAGGACGGTGGTGCCCTCCCTGTATGAGGTATGCAGGGAGTACTTGAGGGAAGAGTTGTGCAAGGCAGGTGCGCAGGTGGCCTTACACTTTACCTTGGACATCTGGAGCACCTAAGGTGGAGATCATGCCTACCTCTCCCTCACCGGGCACTGGTACAACCAGTCAGGCCATTGGTGGCCTGTCCTTCAAGGTGAGGTGATGGATGAGTCCCACATGGCAACAGAGATCATGGGGGCCATGAGCCACTTGGTACAGGGGTGGCTTATTGGGCAGGGCGAGCTCACCCACAGGTTCCTGGTCACCGACAATGAGGCCAATATGGTCAAAGCAGGCTGTGATGCCAACTTTGTTGGCATCCGCTGTGTGGCATACAAGTTCCACCTCAGAGTCAGGGACACCTTGGAGGGGGACCAGGCTGCTGGTGACGGTGCCAGCACCACCAGCAAGCTCATTTAAAAATGCAGGAAGGTAGAAGGCATCAAGGGAGGCAAGATGCTGCAGGACAATCAAACAGAGCTGAACATCCTGCAGCACAAAATCATGCAGGATGTGGAGATTTGGTGGCAGTCCACATACCTGATGCTCAAGAGGCTGGTGGAGCAACAGAAGGTCATACATGAGATGGCCTTGCTTAGGGAGATGGGGATCGGCAGCCCCCTTAACAGACCTGAGTGGGATACCACCTCCTAGATCTTGATGATCCTTAAGACCTTCCTGCACTGCTACTTCCCTCTTCCCCCGCACCCCAGCCTGTCCCTTAACCCCTGACACCTCCATTTCCTTTTTCACTGACTGGCTTTCTTGCCTGCATTGCATGCCAACCTCTGGCTTCTTTACTATTCCTTCCATGCAGGAAGAGCACACACACCAACTGCAGGTGCTTCCTCAGCCTGACAAAGGGTTTTTCAACCTGAAACCTTGCTAAGATATATTTTTGTAACTATTCAGTTGGTCTACTAAAAGATACCAGATTAGATTGACCCAAAGAACCTTGTCTGCCAGTGCCATGTCCTAATACCAACACCCCTAGCACCTGTCCCCAGACATCTGGCGGGAAGGATGCAGGGCCCTGGGCACATCTAAGCCCCAGGGCTGGGGCTGGCAGGGAGGGTTCTCTGGCAGCTGCTGGTGCAGAAGCTCCTGCAGGAAAGGAAAGGCTCTGTGATAGTTGGGTGCCTGAGATGCTGCTAGTGCTACTGTGCTGCTCACTAAGTTATTATTACCTGTTGTTATTTAAAGTGGTGGACTGGACCTAGGCTATAGGGGAGGAGGAGACCTCATTGGGGTACACTACCATGTCGTGTAGAGGTCCCAGCACCAGTGAGGGCCTGCCTTAACACACACACACAATCACATGTCATGAGTTCTGCTTGTCAGCAGCTTGAGGTACAGTTTCCCAGAAACCCCTTCATCTATCTCCTTGAAACTCAGCAGGCTTTGTGGTCTCAGCAGAGGCTACCATTCCTGCTGTTTTCACCCCCCTGTGCCTTCACACTTACAAGTGACATGAGTTTTGCTTTCATGAATTTGAGGTACATTTTCCCAGAAACCCCTGCACCTATCTCATTGAAACTTGGCAGGCTTCATGTCCTCAGAAGGGACTACCATCCCTGCTGTTTTTATCTACATGTGGCAAAAAATGACAAAGTTATAGGCAGTTTCATGCTTCCCCACTATAGCCTATGGATGAAACATCAAAACAGCGTTGAAACAGCAAAGCAGTTTCGATGAAACAAAGTGGAACAGTGCTTCGAAATGAAACAAAATTTGAAAAAAAACACTGTCCCAATGAAATGGTGAAATGAAAGTCAAAACGAAATGGTGCTGTTTTGCACAGCCCTACTACATGAGTTTTGTAAATACTTATTTCTTTTACACACTGAGGATGCTTATTTCCCACTCAAGGAAAGGTAACCAGGATTTTATGAAGACATTGGATTAGAGCTGAGAAGTGTGACTGTTTCCTAGCTCCATCACAGGCTTCCTAAAAGGCTTGGGCTAGTTGCTTCTTTTTCAATTCTCCCTCTGTAAAATAGGGATAATGATACTTCCCAGTCTGGCAAGGATGAGCTGAGTACAATTCATGGATATTTGTGAGATGCTTAGGAATGATAGCAACATGCACTGCATGGAGTAGACCGAAAAAGGCTATAAAGAACAACTGTTCTACCTAACATTATTTCCTAAAGGTTGCTGCAAATGGAAATTCACCTTAAACAGCAACATCACTTCAAAGGTTTCAAGGCAATGTATTTTCAATGCCTGTTCAACAGCTGCAGTTTTAGTTTGTAAATTGAGCAGAACTCTGAAACATGCTCCAGTTGTGTAAAGCACAGAACTACCACATCATTCGTTGGGTCTGGTTATGGCATTATAAAGTCCTAGCATCTCTTCTTGCTCAACCCCAGCTCAGTGGGTCAAAATTACCTCACTCCTTACTATATGCAAAAAACAACAACAACAAAGAGGTAGGTCTCTCTCACATGACATTTAACTACATTTTTAATGACTGCCAGAGACCTCTATGGCAGTAGTAACGATTGGTAAGAGGCATAAGCGCTGCTGAAAACTAAGGTTAGATGATCAGGAAAAAAGGTTTTATGGCAAGGATAGCTATTGAATTCTCTGACAGAGCACTGGTTCTCCTTCATGACCAGGTAGATTGCAGGAATGAAAGGAAGGTGAAATGAAAACCTACAGTGGAAGGGCTAAAAGTTAATCAATGAAATCCAAACATTTTAGGGAAGGAAAAGTCTTTATGGAAGGGCTATGCCTGTCAATCTTACCCAAAGAGGGACAGGGCTACTGGTACCAAAAAATAAACACAGTTTGCAACAGTGGACTAATGTAGAAGCTTAGAGAAATGCTATTAAGTCAGACAAAAACATCTGCCAAGGATATCAGTCAGACAAAGGCAACAATATTTACATTGATAAAATACAGGATAGGAATTAAAGTAGAGCTGTAGGGCTATGGGCAGACATTACACATAAACTGGTTTAAGTGATCAGAAGCTAGTTTAAACCTGTAACAGTACATAAGTTCAGTGCACATATACCAGTTTCAAGATGGCTGAAACTAGTTTGAGATAAACCCGATTGAATGTAATATCAGACTTGACTGACCAAGCTCAAACTGGTTTATGCAATGTCTGTCCCAGACCCCTTCCTGGTTTAACTTAAAACAGAGTCCCCTGGCATCCCAGCATGCTCTTTGGGCTGTGCTCTCTGTTCTACCCCAGCAGGGCTGGCCCTGCCCCTCCGCTCCCTAGCTGGAGCAGGAACAGGCAGTGGTCTGGCCAGATGCAACAGTGGCCCCGCCCTGGGAAGGGAGCAGGAAAGAGGTTTATCCCCACATCCCTTTAACCCCTGTCCCACCGGCATGGACCTGCATGTCTCTGCTGGCTGCTCCAGAAGTGGGGGCATGGCCACCCCTGGCAGTAGCTCTAAGTGACATGGCCAGGGAGAGGTTTCATTCCCCTCTCCCTGTCCCACTACCACAGACCTGGGCCAGGGTCTGACACGCATTCCCCAATTGCTGCTGCAGTGGCAGGGTTGGGGTGCAGCCAAACGCTGGCCAGCATGGCCCCTGAGGTGGGTGGAGGCAGGGAAAGGGGGGACTGCAGCCGGTGTCTGCCTGCCCCTGACCACCGCCACTACTTGCTCCATGTGTGGGGCAAGCAGTGGGATAAGCCCCCTCCTGCCCGTCCACAAGACACCAGAGGGAGGGGGGAATAACCCTGTCGGGTAGTTACCTGGTATGGGTGTGTGCCCTTACGTCCGATGGACATTCACTGGCCCGCTCAGGGGTGCTCACGACCTTTGGTCTGTCTAAGTGAGGGTTCCTACACTCTCTCTCTCTTCCCACCTGTCATGACTTTGATGTTGAAAAGGATCTTTCTTTTGATTATTAGAGATGTTAATGAAAGGGAAGTGGTGACTACCTGCCTCCACTGCGACCGACCGCCAGTTCCTGCCCCAGTTCCCGAGGCCGTGAACAGGGAAAGTAGCTAAATGATTAGACTGGAGAGGTTCCTTCCTTTCCTTTTTTTTTTTTTTTTAAATTCTTATCATTAAAACATTTGGGAAATCTTGGTTCTCTGGGAAGCAGGTCCTGATCATCTCCTGGGCTTGTTACCAGGCTTCTCCCAGTTCTGGCTTTTCCACATTCCCTGGAGGGCTGGGGAGCTCCCTTTTCCCTTCCGAGCTGATTGGGATTGCGCTGGGCTTGATTGGTGGTGTGTGGCCACTTAACGAGCAAAAATAACTCTAACAAGATTGCTAAGGTAGACCGGGAGAGGACACTGCTTTCCCTGCCCTCTTTCTTCAGCCAGCCCTGGCTTCTTTTTCCCTCAGGGTCTAGGCTGCGGGGCCCTTGGAGAGGCTGGGTTTTTCCTTCTTCCTGGGTGTCTCACCTCTGCTTATAAATTTTCTTTCCCACAGTGGCTGCGCCTGGGTTACTCAGCAGCCAGTGGTGCTTGATCACTGTCCCTGAACAAATAAAATAACTGGCATCCCCAGTTCCAGAGCATCTGCCTTCCTTGGCTTCCTTTCCTTTTTTCTTTCTGCCCTTCTCTTTACTGTCCTTAAAGGGGTTCTTCTACACACCAGAGCCTAATCGGGCACTTACCTGGCTCTCAGGCGTCAATTTAGCATCTGGTGCTCCCAGCCTCCACCCTCCTGAGGGTTCCTCCTTCCTCACCGTCTCTCCCTAGCTCTGCCCTCAGCCCCCAAATATTACCCCAGCTGCGGATTTTCCCAAATCCATTGCACTTGCCGTGGTGATAAGACTGGGTTGGGGCACACCGAGAGCTCCCACTGCAGTGCGGGGTCCCGTTCAGGTTGGGTTGGAGCTCCTGGCCAGGGAGGCATTCCTGGTAAGTACCCTTCAGCTCCTCACAAACCCCACTCCCTGCCGCTATCTAAAGGGCCCTGCTGGCTGGCCTCTGGCCAGGCCCCTGACCCTGCTGCTGGAGCTGCAAGGGGGCAGGGACCTGATGGGGCTGCAGCCCCTGTCCTGGTGTGTGGGGAGCACAAGCCTCCTCCTGGCACGGGGTTGCAAGTGGAGGTCAGTGCTGCCATGAACTGTATGCAGTGAGTGGTGGCACCGGGGCACAGAGAGGAACATTGCCCCCACAGTGCTACTGCAAACTCATCTGCAGCAGCTTTCCCTGCCCCACCCCCACCCACAATGCACCGCGCCCCATCCCCCTGACAGGAACAAGCTTGTGCTCTGGGACACCGTAACAGGGACTGCTGCCCCCATTGTGGTCTCTCCCCCCTTGCCACTCCGGGGGCAGAGGCATGGCCAGAGCATGGATGGCATGGCCCTTTAGGCAGGGGTCAGGGAGGGGGGCTATTCCTCCCTCTGCCCCCGGGGTCCACAGTAAGGTCTGTCCTCTCCAACTGTCACCACTTGCAGGGAGTGAGTGGCAGGAAAAGCCCCCCCCCTGCTGGATGCTGGAGGGATGGGGGCCTGCCCCATGCCTAAGGGGCCCTGCTGGCCATGCTCTGGCCACACCTATCTCTGCAGTGGCAAGGGGGCAGACCATGATGGGGGCAGTAGCCCCTGTCATGGTTTCCTGAAGCATGAGCCTCTTCCCGGCATGGAAGGCATGAGCAGGGTCAGCGCTCCCATGGACTGAGGTGAGCGATGGCACCAGAGCTCGGAGGGGGCCATCACCCCCTGCAGCACCACCATCACCATTAGTCTGTGGCAGGGGCTGCTTCTCCCATCACGGTTGCTACCTCCTCACCACTCTAAGGGCAGAGGCATGGCCAGAGCCCAGCCGGCAGGGCCCCTAAGGCAGAAGGCAGGGAGAGGGATTACTTTCCCCTCCATCTGGCATCTCGCAGAGAGAACTTATCCATCCACTCGCTCCCTGCAAGTGGCAGCAGTCAGGACATACAAACACCCTTGCCCCCCAGGGGCAGAGGGAGGAATAACCCTCCTTCCTGTCCCCTGCCTAAGGGGCCCTTCTGGCTGGGCTCTGGCTGTGTACTCACCCCCAGATTGGTGAGGGGGAAGCAACCTTGATGGGGGCAGCATCCCCTGTCATGGTGTCCCAGAACACGAGACTCTTCCCAGTGTGGGGGCCAAACTGCAGGCAGGGATGGGTAAAGCTGTGACAGACTAGCAGTGGCAGTGGTCCCCTCCGAACCCCAGTGCCATCACTCACCACAGTTGGCAGCAGCACTGACTCCCACCCACGGCCCCTCCACTTGGAAAAGGCTCATGCTACCCGGACACCAGGACAGGGGCTGCTGCCCCATCAGGGCCTTGCCCCCTCACTGCTCCAGTGACAGGGTCAGAGGCATGTCCAGAGCACAGCTGGCTGGGCCCCTTGGGCGAGGCAGGGAGGCGGGTTATTCCCCCTCCCTCCAGCATCTGATGGAGGGGGCAGGATGGAGATTTATCCCACCATTTGCCCCATGCACAGAGCAAGCAGGGGCAGAAGCAGTTAAAACAGGCAGGCCCTGGTGCAGTCGCCTGGGGGAAATGGGGCTAAAGGAGGGAATAACCATCCTCCTTGCCCCCCTGCCTCAGGGGCCATTCCAGTCAGCATTTTGCTGCACCCCCAGCCCTGCTGCTGCAGCGGCAAGTGGGGAGCACCTGGTAGACCCCGGATCAGATTCGTGCTGGTGGGACAGGGGGAGAGGAAGGAATTAAATCCCCCCCTAGCCAATTCACTTTGAGTTACTGCTGGGGTGGCCACACCCCCCCCCCCCCCAGCACAGCTTCCCTGCAGCCAAGGGCTGCTCTAGCACCCCCTGGCACCTTGCCTGAGCAACTGCAGGCATGCCTGCATTTCTTCAGTCCAGACAGAATATCTGTGTAGTTGCAAACTGATTCTATCTAGGCAGGTAAGACTAACCTGCAAAGATTGAATTAATTCACGTTCTGGCTTTTTGAATGTCTGTCCCTAGCCTAGGAGGAAAGCAAAGGAATGCAAAGACATCCTGTTATAAAAATAGTAGGGTGTGTCAATTAAAGAGTTAGTAAGGCAACTTAAAAAAAAAAAGGAAAAAAATCAACATATAGCAGTCTTTTGGTCACCTCCAAAATAATTCTTGTATCTACAACTGGATTATTTGAAATCCCAAGAAAGAGGTGATTTTCCATGGATAGATTTGCTTAAAAACACAGTCATGTATCATTATATCAATGGATATGCATTCATACCCCCTTCAGTGACCAAGAGTGTCACTGTACACAGCATGCTCTTACAGTTGAAGACCTAAGCTTCTGGCAGATGTTTTCCTTAGATGTGATTAACCTGTGAATTATGCCATAAAAAGTAACCCTTCCATGGATTCAGGGAATTAATGGCACAATAAAACAGGAAACCAACAACAAATATATTCCACAAAATGCATAATATTTTTGTGGTTTGTTTCCCTGATGCTATAAATTGAATGGGTGATAGGTAGCCTCTCCACGCAGCCTGATACCAGCTGCATGGGTGGGGCTTGGTTGATAGCTCCCCTGTGTTGACAGGCTTGCCCCCTCCTGTTATCAAGGTGTTAACTCAAGGGAGCTCATCAGCTGGGTCAAGGTGCTGGATCATGATGAGGAGCCACAGGACTCACTACCTGATGCTATCATGATGCTTGTCCTGCTCCTAGCCCCCTTGAAGGCTGAGGAGAAAGGCAGGTCCTGGTGCTGGGTCATGGAGAGCCCCAGGGCTCCCTGTAATCTGGCAAGTTGACTGCCTTGCCCGACAGTTCCCAGGGAGCTGCAGATCAAGGCACTTAACACATCCCAGCCACAAGGCTGATATCCCTTTGCATGGAGAATCTTAAAGAAACCATATGTGTAGCTGGGCTGCAAACAAGATTTTCTAACATGGGGCATGGGGCTCTGGGTCTGGGACTGACAATCAGTTGATTGTCAGCTCCCTGCCCCTGGATGCACCAGTTCCTGCTAGGCTTTGGGCACCCAGCTTTTAGTTTGCCAGTGCAAGGAGAGTAATGGCACAAGTGGGATCTGATCCCTGTTCCTAAAATTGCACACTTGTGGCATGTCAGGACACATGATTGTAGGGATCGGAGATCAGCTTTCACTGCTCCATTAAATAACATGAGCCAAGGGCCCTGCTCAGCACTGTTGTCATACTTAGCAAAATGTGCATGATGTGGGAGTATGTGCACTGATGCTCAATATGAAAAATTTGAGGAGTAAATATTTGAAGCTGACAATTCCAAATACCTCAGTGTTCCAGATGAACCTTAATTATTTTGTTAGACCATAAGGAAACATGCGCTTGTTTGGAAAGATTAATGTGAAATCTATTCAAATAAAAAGTGTCTATACTGAAATCCTTGCATCATTGATCACATCCTGTCTACACTTCCTACTTTCAATTAGTTTTTAGTTTCTCACTGTTTTGCCATTTATATACAAAGTACTTTGTAAACCACATGGAATAATATTTCAACATTTCAGTCCAGCCTTCTGAGAAATGTGTTTTCTCATTTTAAACTGAGGTCACGGTTAATTTTGCAGCGATAAAGAATAATATGTTTTAAAATTATTGATTATAATTGTTCAGTTCTTTCATTTTAGAAAAGTATCCACAGGGATAATAAATCTAGACTTGAAGTTTAATTGGGAACGAATATGAAGTTACTACTGTTTATAACATACCAAAGAAGTAATGATAGAGAGCAAAGTAAGCTATCAGTTATCAATGCCAGCTCTGTTAAGGACATGGTAATAACTTCTCCTCTTGAGTATTTTATCTAGGAACTATTAATCCTGTACATTTCTTTACATTTTTAATACTGCATTTTTATCTTAGATACATAGCCTGGCATTTATGTTTCCTTGGCTGAAATATTTTCTTGCTCGTGTCCTACTTATTCCTTGGAGTTTCTATCAATATCAATTTAAATATGTTTCAAGCAAAAGCAACTTTAATGTTAAGAGCAGGTTAAAGTTTCCTCTAGAAGCTTTCTGTCAAGGGGAAAATTCTGACATGGATGTACTTGGAAAGCTGTCATACCTACAAACACCTTAAAGGGTATTCTACCAAAAATGTCACATCTTTCAAGCATATAAAGAACTGTTACAGTTCAAAGCAAATTTATGAGATCAGAGTCAAAATGTGTGAAGCAAATAGCATTGTAATATATGTGGGAGAAAAAAAAATGTTCTGTCTCCTTTAATTATTGAGCCTAATTCTAATAGCTCTGATTTTACCTAAAATATGTGGGAAAATAGGATAACAATAGTGTGTCAGGAAATATTAATTAAATAAAACAATTTCCCCATGACTAATATAATTATGGTCTCCCTGAACCAGTTTAAGGCTGTGCCCAGAAACCACATTTTACTAAAAAAGAAAACCAGGGGAGGATAAGGTAAATTACAAACCCAACATGTATGGTATGATGTGAGGAACAGAAATTGGTTTATGAACTTGCTGGTGTTGTTAGTAGAGCTGAAGAATTGGATATTAAATACTTTGAAAGTGCCATATTTCTTAAATTTCTAATCTGGAATTTAAAGCACTAGGAACACAGCAATGAGGCAAAATTAACATCTTACAGTGAATGCTGTTAGAAGAACAGCAACCTGCATTTGCAGCTGAAACCAAATGACTAACAACTTGGTGAACAGCTACAGATTTTGTATTTGACATTGTATGTGTGTTTTATGCAATCCTTAGATTACACCACATAAGGAGAAATAGAAATTCATATGGCATAATATAGGCAGAAACAAGAATTTACATTACTCAGATTCCCAAGCAAATGTAGTTGATGTTGAAAAATGTAGGTTATAAACTTTTATTGCAAACAGCCAAATGCATATGCATTGGAAAAATGATAATTTCTTCAGATACTGAAAAACATGGATTTGTTACGTTGTGATCTGATGAAAGCTGAATGGGTGGTGAAGGGAGATGAGATGGTCTGGGAGTTAGGACTTGTAGAGATCTGCATTCAATTCCTGTCTTTGTCTGCATGACACTGATCAAATCATTAGTCTTCTCTGCATAGGGAAATTATCTTGAAGCATGGGAGAATGTTAACTAACAGTGCATTAGCTGCTCAACATTAATATAGAACTCAAGGTGAAGAAACCTTATTCCTTGCTTACTGTGCCCTAAGAGTGTCCATATGGGGAGCCAGCGCAGTTAGTGTACTGTAAACTCCTACCCCAGCTTACTGGGCACTAGCTTCCCTATACTGACAAACTGTTAAGATGGGATTTTCTGAAGTACTTAGAATAAGCTAAACTTTGCTCCAATGTCATACTTTGAAAAATATCAACTTTTAAATTGCTTCATGCGCGTTTCCCATCATCACTAACACTACTTCCTAACTTAAAAGGGTGTTCTAACATTCAGTGACCAGGAACTACAAGAATGGTGAGTGAGTGGGAGGGGTTTCAGTCATATGAGTGCAATGCCTATTAAAAAGGCAGGTAATAGTCAACTGTACTGTTACAGTAGAATGAAGGGATGTGATAAGTTACCAAGACCGGGTGAATAGCTTTGAAAGGATTTACAAATGAAATAGATGAAAAGTTAACTAAAACATGCAAACTCTCATTAAAATATCAGCCATTAAAAGATGATTGTCCCAGGGGAGCTGGGGTGACAGAGGAACCCCGGGTCAACAGAGAGCCCCATTTACCTCCTGTAGAGCCGGAAGAGCTGAAGGGGGGGCGCACGGCAAAACCACCGGCGCGGGTGATCAGCCGCGCATATATATGGCTGCGGCCGAGCAGTGGGGGCGGAGGACGCTGCCCAGAAGATATAAAAAGCAGCCCCGATGAGGTGGCAGGGTGGCTGATGCGAGGAAGCTGGAGCGGAGAGCCCTCGTTCAGAGGGAATCAGCCACCGCACCCGGCAGCTGGGAAAACTGGGGGCAGAGCTAGAGGAGGCTCTGAGAGAGCCAGCTGCATAGCCGGCAGCAGAGCTGGCAAAGAAGCTGGCTGCATAGCCGACAGCGGAGCCGGCAAGGAGACCGGTGGCAACATCGATGCCGGAGCCGGCGGGGAAGCCACCTACAACACCAGCAGTAGGACCAGCTGGGAAGCCTGCAGTGCAGTCGGCCATAGAGGCGGTGAGGGAGGCAGGTGCAATGCCAACGGGGAAAGCAGCAGCTGCACCCGCAGCAGGGCCAGCGGCAGCGACCACAGAGGGTCAGGGAAAGAGGTAACAGTGGGGCAGGGCCAACAGGGCCTCATCGGGCGGTGATAGAGGACAGACAGAGACCCGAAGCAGGGCCGGACAGTGGACCCTCGCGGCCCCAGCAGCCTTGGGAAGAGAAGGGTATTTGACACCCCAGCAGGTGAGCTACCCGGGCGGTGGGACCTGAGCCCAGGGAGAACCCCACGGCCCAGGGGCCAGAGGCACCCTTGTGGGCCTCCCGGTCCAGTAGGTTAGGAATTCTGGTTGAGCTTGGTGGTGGGATAGGCACACACCGTCACTGGGTGGTTAGAGCAGAGTAGTAAGGAGCCATTGTGGAAGGGCCGGGCCGACGGTCCTCGCAGGCCATACACTGGGCCAGAAGACCTAGACACACGGTGGACAAGCTGTGGGCAGGAGTGGGGAGAAGCCGAAGACACCAAAGAGGCCTGAAGAGTGATAGCCTAAGGTGGCGAGTGGCCAGGGTGTAGGGGAGGTCGGAGCCCCGAGAGTGCCCGCTGGGAGACACGATGGCCCTGGAGGCTGCCCCAAGGGGGAACCCCCCACTGAGGTACCATCCCAAGTCGTGGCAGGCGAGTTAAGGGGACCCCCCCCCCGATGTCAGCAGGGGCAGCCTGTGGGGTCCACCCACAAGCCCAGGGCAGACACGATCTTTGGTCCAGGCGAAAGCCGCGTGGGAGCGCCTACTGGAACGGAGGCGGGCACAATGATAAATTTATCTTTCTTTAATGAAGTCACTAAATATTAGGGCTGTGCGATCCTTCAGTTGCTGATTCGATTCTGAGGAGATTCGGCCCAATTCGGCTGCCAAATCTCCGAATCCAAATCAAATCAGGAGGCCAATTAAAAGGTCCAAATTGATTCAAAGACTCTGAATCAATTTGGAAAAGATTCAGAAAAGATTTGGAAATTTGAGCAGTCCCTGCTAGCTGCCGCAGGGGGGAAAGGCGGAGTGGAGGAGGGGGGAAGGGACTATGGGGGGACCCCAGCCAGGCCCTATCCCCTACCTGCTCCCCCAGCCTTCCTGAGTGCTGCCTGACCCCCACCCACTCTAGCAGCCCTGTTAATGGCTGCCCCGCCCGGCCCCAGCATCCTGGCACTTGAGAAAAAAAAAAGCCTCGCACTCACCAGCTGCTGCAGCAGCTATTAGGGCCTCTGGGGACTTGTGGCAGAGCCCTCGCATGCAGTGCAGGGCAGTGAGGATTGCCCTCCCCCCACCTGTGAGTGCAGAGCTTTTTTTTTTTTTTAAGTGCCAAGATGCTGGGGCCATGAGGAGTAGCCATTGACAGGGCTAGGAGAGCAGGTGGGGGATGGGGCCTGTTCAATTTGGAGATTCAGCTGATGCGGTGGCGGCTGAATCTCTGAATCAGATTCGGCTGAATCAATCCGGGACAGTGATTCGAATCACCAAATCGGCTGAATTTGAATCCAAAGCAAATACTAGTTGCTTCACACAGGCCTACTAAACATAATCCTGAGATTCCTAGTAATCAAGATGATGTATTTGAAATGATAACAGAAAAAGAATGAGAAAACAATTAAATACATATGATAGGGAAATGACTACGTACTTCTTGTTCCCATTGCTATATAATCTGGCTCTGACAACTAAATAGTGGAGAGAGGGGAGGGGAAAAAAAGTCTCTCATAACTTGTTTGTGAAAAACTTTTTGTAAAACCCAAGTCCTTCATAAAATGCTCAGGAAAGTAATAAGTCTTGAGGTGAGAAGCAGTTTCATCAGGGATTAGAAAACTTGCTAAGAAATTGAAACAAAGAGTAGAAATGATGGTAATCTTCATGACAATTAACAAGAACTAAGCCCTGTGCAACTGGTCAGGAAAAGACAAAGGCAAAGGCTTTCAAAGGAATCTAAAGGAGTTTCAGTTACTAATTCCTTCTTAATTTGAATTTCAAATAGGAGATGGACATCTAATTCTCTTAGATGCTTTGGAAAGTCCCACTGCTAGGTTCCTTTATGGAATTCTCGATGAAACTTCTGCTCAATGCACAGTAGCAGTAAGGCAAACAAATTGTTAGTATGCAAAAACAATGAGACTGAAAACACTAGAGCTATTATAATCCTATCTTTAAAATATTGGTTGAAACTGACTGGAAATACTGTGTTCTATTCTGGGCAATTTGTTTTAAAAAAAAGCTATAGCAGAAACTGGGTTTAGAGGTGGGTTACAAAAAGCATTGCATGCAGAAAACATTTAAAAGACTGGGTATGTTTGACAGCAGCATAGCAATGTGGCCAGGTGGCTGAGGCACAGTGGCAGTGGCATCTTCCAGTTGCTGCTGTGCCACCAGCACTATTGCAGTGCAATTACACAGCTGCAACAGCAACTTTTTTGGTTGGTGCCAGGGGTGGTGCCCCTTTTGCCCCATTCCCATTCCTCCCCCAAGCCCTTTGTTATGCTACTGAATCCTAGTCATAGCTAAGGAATTTTTTAAAACATTTCTGAATTCATAATAAGTTATATGTCTTAGGGAAACAATCTGGTATCAAATAGACTTTTAAGAGGTAAAAGTGAAATGTAATTGAGCTTGTACAAAACCTGTTTTTGTGAACACAATATGTGGGAATGAAGTATATGAAAATTAAATTTTCCATCAGCGGCATAATATCCTTTTCATCTTAAATCTTTTATTTCAAAGAAAACTGTTTATGTAAATTTAGGGTCAGGCACTAATCCATTTCTTAATAGGTTTGGACCTAGTTGTTCTTTCTGGAGATGGAGGGGGAGGGGGGGCAAGGAAAGGGAGAGGAGGGTAGAGGTCTGTTGTTGAACAGCCTAATAGTTCTCATAGCTATATTACAACACATATTTCATGAACTAGTCATAAATTTGGTGAAGACAGAAATCTTTCATAATTAGAGCATATAGTTTATGGTTTGTAGTGAAGGCAAAAGCAAGGTCTGTCATATTCTAGAAAGCTGAATTAGACGCTGAGCAACAGATTGGGGTGACAACTGTAGTGAGGGATAAAGCAGCAGCAATGTAGTGGAGAACATTAAAGCATGACGTAACTTTGACTAACTTATGCTTTAGCATAAAGACCAGTAGGAAACCAAATCCAACACATAAGTTACAAATCCTTAAATATGAGTTTGTCTGCATTTTTAAAAAATATTAAACATTTTGTATAAATATAAAATTCTTCAATTAAATAAATTGTGCATCTAGACCTGGCCAGAAAATATGACTTATGTCTAAGGAAGTTTCTGATTTTTCATTAAAGTATCAAACAGAAATAAGTTAGGTGGCAAAATAATTTGGTTCCTTAATAAGATTTGAAAACGTATGCAACTAGTCATACCTTTCCTGACTTGTCTTGCCTTGCATTTATACCTTCTTGATCTTTGCCTCCATTGTTTCAGCTGTTCCTCCTTTCTGTACTTTTATCCATCCTTTCTTCCTTCCCCAGATCTCCATCTCTGTATTCCTTGATGCTTATGTACTTTAACTTCTTTTTATTATACGATTAACCTGGTAGCACCACTTATCTGTTCAGATTGCCTAAAATAACCCTAGAACAAGATCCTGTTTTCAGCTGTTTATACTTTTGTCAAGCTACTTGTCTAACATTTTCCATGTTGGGTGTCTCTGTCAAGTTGATTTAAAATTTTTTTTTTTTTTAGAAAGTGCCAACTAAAAGCACTTTGGTAAATGAAATCAGGGGAAGATACACTGTCCATATTAAAGAAGAGAAATCTTCCTACTGTTTCACTGAGAAATGTTTCTGCACTGAAATAGGGACTTAAAATTTTGCAGGGTACAGCAGAGCTCTTGAAAATTCCCCGTTACAAACCTCTGAAGAAAATCTATTTGCACATGCTCAGTGGAAATCTCTAAAAGTTTGTCAGTCACATTCTCCAAAGATTCAGTCTGTACTGAACATGCTTCATCTTCCTCCCTGCTTCTATGTGCCAACAAGACTGTACATTGCTACCTGGAAGCTCTGTGGTCCTGAGGGAACCTTGGCACCCAGTTTTCTGGACTTATAAAGGATTTTTTCTTCTCCCCCGACCCCACCTAACCAGAACTAAGCAGAATAAAAGTTCAGTAGGCATCTCAGGCCATACATTCCCTGGTCCCAGTATGGGAGGCCTATTCAAACTTGATCAACTAAAACTTGGTTGTCAGGTTAGGGAATGTTGAGGCAAGAGACTGAGTCAGAGGGGGTATGGGTGACATCTGAACAATGGTTAAGGGTTCATCACAATGAGTAGCCTGTTGGAGCCCTGACCACAAATGCTGTCATACTTTTCCTGGGATGACTGGTGGAAGTCCCCCCCAACAAAGTTAATGAATACTCCAAGTAATCCCTTTAAGTATGTTCCACATGTCCTTGGGATTTCCTGTTTTAGAAAACAGACCAAATCAAGGCACCAGTAAAAGGCTACAGTAAGATCTGAAAGTCATGCTAAGCTGAGGCTTATTCACAACAGGTAAAATACAAAACACTGATCCTGACTTCACAGTGCAAGTATAGCTAGCCCATCTGAGAAGAAATAATGTGGTATCCCTTCCAGTTTATCTTCTATATTTATAATAATTTCAAGCCAGCTCGTAGGTTTTACTCCTTAAACCCATATGTTTTTCCCGGTTGTTAATCAGTTTCTAGAGATGTTCCAAACCAGATAACAACTTGTCACTGAAAAAGGTAATTCTCTTAAATGGAAATTGTTCAAATAACAGGATTTTCCCTGTCAATTACAGCTTGGGACCCTCTTGATTTACACAGTTGAAAGAATGCTTTGAAGAGGCTGGACTACGGGTAATAAGAAAGCTGTAAAGCAATAAACTGTATGCTTCAAGAGGGAGAAATCTTTCTGACACCATCCGCTGTTGTTCTCGAGAAGCTGGGATAAATAAATTGTCTCTTTTCATCGCCTGTTTAACCTTCAACCATCGTGCTAGGAACTTTGCCTGTCAACAAAACACCCTAGCGCCTTGGAATGGCGAGATCCCAGCTTGCGCGCACTCTCCCTCTCTCTCCTCTTCTCTCTAGGCGTAGCTTTCTGAACCTGAACTTTGTTAGTTAAGCATGCGTTAGGTTTCTCCAAATACTCAGTTGAACCAGGGTAATACTGTAATTGTTTTTGTTTGTTTTTTCTTGCATAGCTATTACTACTAGTACCACCATAAATTCCATATACTTAGCAATAAATAATTTTTATAGTCAAACTGGTGGTAACCAGATGTATTTTTCCTTCTCTGCTTCCCCTTCCCCACTTGCTCTGCAGCAACGCTTCTTTTACCTAATGCAAAGATCCCTGTAAAGCCCCAAAATACTGTGGGGTCCGCTCATCAAGAGGCTATCACTACTACGACAGTTAGGGCAAAAGATTGGACGTGCTGAGTTTGAGACACATAAGGGAATCAGCTTGTATAGGCTGATTGACCCAGTTTGGCTCAGATGTGAACTGAATGAACGGAACCTAATGAACTGAATGCTGGTCCATGAGGTTGGACACCCAGCCTGATTCAGAGGTATTCTGTTCACCTGTGTGCTTGTGTCTGACTGCTTTTTATTGTCCTGATGAACTGAGTCTGTGGCATATAAGGGTGTCAGCCTGTACATGTTGATCAACCCAGCCAGCTCAGACATACTTTATTAATCTGTGTGTGTGTATGTATTTGACTGATTTGGTGGCTGGAGGAACCCAGCCCCAATGAAACTGAGTCCAGCAAGATAGCTCCACTGGGGGTGAGGACTTGCAGAAGGGAGCTCAATATAGAAACACAAGTAACACAAGCAGCACATTGATAGAATTACAGAGACCCCAGAAATGTACCCCTAATAAATAAGCACACCCCAAAGTGACAGGCTAATCTGGTAACAACGTGTACCATCCCCACAGATCAACTGATCACACTCCATCTCTGACAATATAAGGACCAAGCAGGATTTTTCCTGCTCTTGCTCCTCCCAGCTTTAGAGGGAATGTTTCCCCCTTGCTGAAACCAAGACAGAGAGGAGGAGGAGGCGGTGGCAGTGACACTGAAGTGCTCCTGCATTTCAAGAAAACAGTGAGGAAGGTAGAACAAGAGCCTTTGGGAATTGGATAGTTGAATAGGAGCAGAAAGGGAAGGGGCCAGGAACCTTGAGTGGCAGAGGAACAAAAACAGCCTACTAGCACAAGGGCCTATAACCACTAGTACACTTTTCCTCTGCAGGACCTGCAAGATAAGTTCTTCAGTCTCTTCATAAAGGTTCTTGGAAATGACTGAATCAACTTCAGAAAGCTTTAGGAGCTTTCTTCAAAAATCAGCTGGAGATAAGTACGCTGGATGGGAAGTTTCAGCCCAAATGGTTAATGATGGGTAAAGTCAAAAGCAGCTCAGAAACAAGTTCTTGCATCAAAAAGTGATGGGAAACCTTAGCTATCAGCTTCACTTCAGCTCCATCTGTATGTACTTCCACATGCACGCACTCACATACTTGCATAAATGAACTGCCAATTTCTAGTGACATGATTGTATTTTTGCCTCCATCCTAATTTTTCCTTCCCCCTACTTACTTTTAACACCACTTTTTGTTGCCTTCACATATTGTCTCTGTCTACATTCTGGATTATAAGTCATTACGATCATATCTTTCTCTATCCTACAAGGAACCTCCCACCATACTGTTTCACCAGCAGCACCAAAGCTGCCAGTGAAACAGAATTACTATTAAGCAAAACAAAAACACTGAAGGGCAAAGGGTCCCTACAGATCATTAAAAAAGCTCACAATAAAATAAACCACTTTGTCATCAGTTTTTGGTAGTAGACTACTCAAGATCTGCTTTTAATTTTAAGAATGCACCAGAATTGTAGGTCTTATGTAAGAATAAATCCTGCAATTATAGTTTTGTATTTCAAGGCTTTTTATGTTTTCTCATTTTCTTTATATGATCATTTAGGAAGCAACATTCACATATTCCTTATTTGCTTACTTACGAAAATTTCTTGAACACTGGTTGTTAACAGTAAATTGTGGGCATCGCTGTCCAAACTAATTCTGTTATACAGAGCTAAGTAGGGAAGAAACTTCATCAAAGCACACAATGAAAGGAACTGAAGCAAAATGTAATGAGATCTTATCTCTCAATCCATCAAGCGATATAGATGTGCGGGCCAGGAGCGATCCAGGCCCTTTTTTGCGCCGCGCGGGCTGTGGCCAGCAGCCCGGGCACGCTGGGTTGGAGAAAGCAGGCGGCGCTAGAATTAGTCATGGACGCATAGTGGTTAATTCAAGATTGTTTATTTACACCGAAGATGGTCACGGTGTAGGCTGGACAGTTTCCCAGGCACAGCTCCGCTTAAATTCTCATTTGAGGACTCAGAGAGTATTCGGATCACTCCCACAGAGTTGTCGAGGCTCCATGGATCCTTTTGCGCGCAGGGAGAGGGATACGTCGAGGATTGCAAATGGCGACGGGGAGAGGCTAGAGGCTGATCAGACCTCTGTTGCCTGCTTGAAATGCGCTGGGTCCGATAGGCTCCGCAGCGCTTAGAGATCTTCACACAGCTTGAAGTCTCCTCCTCCTGGTGTTCGTGGAGTCCTCCAACTTGGGCGGAAACCACTCAAGCTTTTTATACGGCTAGCAAGCCAATCACTAGCCGCCACGTGTGAATAATTTCACGCAAGCCAATAATGGGGCTCGAATTATAATACAAATGGCGGGAACTCTTTGCAATGAGCATTTCTTAGCTGCAAAGAAGAAATGCACACTGCAAAGAAAGCTACAAATTGACGGGAAAATAATTCAGTGGTGCCAAAGCACACACACAACAAAAATCACACCCTTGGGTTGTGACAATAGATACAAATAATGTATTTAAATACATAAATATTTCAGGGAATTGAATATTTCATGCACTGTATATAGTATAGTGAACATGCTCATGTTTATGAGTGAAGTCTAAGCAGAAATAATTTAGGAAATGTCTTTTGGTAATATTATGAAAATACTCCTGTGAAATCATATCAGAAGGTGAGGTGTAAGTAGGGTAATGGGTCAAGATATTGACCTCATTTTCAATGATTTGCTGCTATCTTTAGTGGACTTAACATTTATGGTTATGTCAGTGGTTTATTACTCTGATTATATTTGCTTTGATACTTAGTTTCAATTTCAACTAACTTATACTGAGTGAATTAAGACTGATCTGTATTTGAACACAATTTTGCTCTTTTGTGAGGGGGCAGGAGTGAAGAGGCATGTGGCAGAAAGGAAGGCTGGAAAAGTTGAATGATTAATTCTAGGTAGCATTCCTGTATATCAGGAAACTGGTCTAAGATTTCATTTTAGTATGCAACATCCAATAGGCATAAGTTATTTTGTGATACAGACTGACTTCCTGGTGAGCACACTTAAAAACAATACAAGCATTTCTTCTGAATCCCTTACCTAATACACCTGCTTCTCTCTGCACAGTCTCCATTCTTGTATTAATGATTTGCTAATGTGCAAAACAATGCAAGAAGATTTGCATGGCACTTTTCAAGCAAATTACCATTCCAGAAGGGTTTTCTGTAAAGCAGAAAGCTGAACAGTATGCAAACCAGTGCAGTAATTTAGTGTTATGTATATTCAGTAAAAGTTTGGTTTTCAGATACCTTCATGCTAGTTATACTACATGACAGAATGAAAATGAAGCAGTAAATCAAATAAAAGCAATTAATACAAATTGTTCACAATTCCTAGACAGAGTGAAGAGGTGGCCTGGAAATAGAAAAACTCTACCCTTATATGTTTTATCTCTAGATGTGGTTAATGGCACTCTGATTCTATTAGACACTTTCCAGAACAAACATTCATATGCACTTTAAAAGTCTTATTGTGAGTTTTTATTAAAACCAAGAGAAGTCTATTGGCTGCAAAATCAAAGGTTGGGCTATGTAGGATAACACAAGGAAATCTACAGAATTTCTCTAGGCAGAATTCTTCCTCAGGATATCTTGTAGTCAAATTCTCTGCTCAGAGCAGGATGCTTACTGTCTAAAGCATCCTAGACAAGTATTTGTCCAACCTACTCTTAAAAACCTCCAAGGATGGAAATTCTACAACCTCCCTGTATGGCCTACTCCAATGTTTAACAACCTTCAAGAATTTTCCTCCTAATACCTAATCTAAATTTCTCTTCCTGCAATTTAAGAATAATCTATCATCATCCCCCATATGTGTGGTTACCCTTCTAGTATATCTCATCAAAATCCCCGTGTTCTCTTCTCCAGACTAAATAATCCCAGTTTTTTCAGCCTTTCCTTTAAGTCAAGTTTCCAAGACCTTCAATCATTTTTTGTTGATCTCCACTGGACCCTTTATAAACTGTCCACATTCTTGTTGAAGTGCGGTGTCCAACAAGTGGGAAACAGTATTCTAAATGAGTCCTCACCAGTACCAAAAAGAGCAGAACAATCTTCTCTTGATATGCAAGCAATGCTCCTGTTAATACTGCTCACTACGCTAGTGGCTTTAATGGCAACAAGGGCATACCACTGAATCATATTCAGCTTGCGGTCGCTATAACTTTCAGGTCCTTTTCTACAGTACTACAGCCTAGCCGGTCATTTCCCAATTTGTTTTTGTGTATATTATTTTTCTCTCCCAAATGTAAGACTTTGTACTTGTCCTTAATTAATTTAATTTGAATAGTTTTGGACCATTTCTCCATTTTATCAAGGTCATTCTAAATCCTAAGCCTACTCTTCAGAGTGTCAGCAATGCCACCCAACTTGGTGTCAGCTGAAAATGTACTAAATGTTCACTTAATCTCATCCTCAAAATCATTAATGAAGATGTTGAACAGTACTGGACCCAGGATAGATCCCTAGGGAAACCCACTCAATACCCCCAGATAGATGAAGACTTACCACATCCATTAATCTCCCCCATTCACAAGGTCATATCAAAACTCTGGATTTTGATTCACAATTTACAAATCATAGATGATAAATTCTACAATTAACAATAAGAATTGTAATATTCCTCAAGGCTTCCAAGGGGATACTCTATTTTGCTATACAAACTGTATAGTTGTGAAGCAGGTTTGTATTAATTCTTGCTAGTTCCAGGGGAAAAATGAATTAAATACTATGTCTCAAAACATCTTCTGTGAAATTGTATAATAAATCTCCACAGGGATTTCTGTAGTCCTCCTTCCTGAATTCAGATACGTTCTCCAATTTTGAATAGCCTTAAACTGGCCCAGCTTTTCTACCTAATATAAATAGGACACGTGTAATGTTTGCTTTTATTCTTTTTCTTTTACTCACACTAAGAAATCTTAGCAGATTGCTTCATTTAGAAACAACTCCCCTCCCCCCCACACTGAAACCCCCCCTGAGCCTCATTTAAAAAAAAAAAGAGATTAGGGCCTTTTTCATTAAAAAAAATATAATTTTAGTTCCCTAAATAAAGCATCTCTATTTTTTCTATGTAATACAATTTTAAATGTTGCATCTAATTGATAGCATGTTAGAAACTTCATACATTGGCAAATTGCTTCGTACATTTCAAACAGAAAGAATAAGATATTCCAAACATAACACTAGTGAAATGACCTATAGCAGCCTAGAGAGAGAGTGTGCCTGAAAGTGATCACCTTTACAAACTAAATAAGTAGCATATGTATAAATATTTAACGTTTGTAAGTAGGTAGAAACAATAAAATTATTCAATTATTTTCTTCCTAAAATGATACATTTCCTAAAATGGCAGTTTTTGTTTGTTACTAGTAAAAATATTACAAGTTTGTATCATCATCAAGAACATCAATATACTAATGGGATGGCCTGTACTGTTTAAAGCTCTGCACTTTCAAGGTACCAATGTTAAGAATGTAGAGAACTAAACTGTTAATAGTAACAAAAATATTAAAGGTGTAGAGTTGCATCCTTTTTCAGCATGAATAAATGATGGTATTATGGGACAGTAAACATTAAAATTGAGTAAGAATAATGAAAATCTAAAAGCCAAATCACCAAGAACTGTTTTTGTATAGTAATCTGAAACCTTTCACAACAAGCTCACTGTTTAGAATTGAATTCCCTCATTTCTGTTTCTACACAACTTTTGCTAAAGGTAGCTGTTGCTAAACTACCTTTAGGTTATGGTTTAGGGAAGTATATTCAGGGCAGCTCCTAAGAATGTACTAAACTTTAAGGCAAAAAGCAGAGTAGAGAAACACACAGATAACTACTTCTCTCAACTTTAAGCAATTCCATTGAGGAGAGAAGCATATACTTAAGATTGCATACACATGTGCAAATCATCTGGGAGAAGTCTCCCAGGTTTGTTCTTCTGGTAGAAAAGCATACATACAGATACCTGAACAGACATTCAAATGCTGAGCCCCAGAAGAGTGGAAAGCTTGCAATGCCGATGCTGTGCAGTTAGGGGGCCCCTGTTTATGTATCTCTGCATGTTCTACAGGCTCCATCTGGGTCAGGCTGCATCTCCCTGTAGCACATGCGATTGTGAAGGGGTGTGTTCTGCTCTCCACTTGGCTAGAGCAATAGAGTCCAGTGAATGATTCACTGTCTCTTTGCAGGGGAAAGGGGGGAGCAAAGTACCCAGGGATGCAGGAGGACTATACTGTGGCTTTTCTCAGAAGGGGAAGTTGTACAGGTATTTGCTCTCCCTCACCTGGGAGTGATTTAACTCTGGTTGTTCCCAGGTTATTTTTCTCCCAGAGCAGTATTTTTTTGGTTTGGGAGAAAAAATCCTGACCATCTGTATACTTGTGGTTTTTCCTGGGAGACCAGAGACTCTCTCAGAAGAAACTGAATGTCTGTATGTGGCCTAAGTCCTAAAATGCCTTCTTGATTTAGAGCATTACTTGTATTGTGAAATTCATTCATAGCAGAAACTGTCATATAAAATATAAAAATATCTCTACATCATGCTATATATTCTCCTAGCAATTCTTTGGAGCATATGTCTTCTAAATTGAAAGCTAGAATGGTTTGGTATGGAAAAGATTGTTGTGGTTTGCATTTGGGGTTGGATCCTACAAAGTTTAAGCACTGTAGACCTCATGCTAAGTATATATTAGCGGCCCAGCTAAACTCAGTGGGATTATTTATATATTTAAACATAAACATGCTTAAATGCTTGCCTGTGACTAGAGTGCTCAGCCCTATGAACTAGTCGTCTTTAAAAGAAAATACAATTTTAGAAGTACCTTTCAAACTACATTTCAAGACTCCTTATAGGTTGGAATATTGGGCCAATTTTGTCAGGGCATCCAATACTTTGGGATAACTCCTTCTGTAAATTACCAAAGCTGAGATGCATAATGCTTGAAATAAAGCTGAATGTCACTGATACCAAGTAACAAAAATCCCACTGACATCTGTGAACATGAAAGAACACTGCAGCTGAGCTACCATCATATTCACAATAACATTCACATGATTTTTTTTCTCTCTTAGCACCTTGATCATGCAAACAACTTTACTCTTATGAGTAGCTGATATGACTCAAAAGTACTTGCTCATGATAATAAATCTAATCATGTCTGCAAGATCAGAGCTGAAGTTCTTATGTTGTTCATATCTCTGCATTGTCAAAGAAATGAGGCCACGTTGGTCATGCATTATTGAAATTTTGGTTTACTGACGGAAAAATAGCCATAGCTACATCAGATGGTCATTATGACATTGCTGCTCAAGCTCCGAATGACTTCTTAACTAATCTCAACTAAGTAAAGGAATTATAGAATCATAAAAATTAGGTTTGGAAGGGGCCTTTGGAGGTCATCTAATCCAACTCTGTGTTCAAAACAGGATGATCCCCAATTAGATCATCCCAGTCAACACTTTGTCTTGTCAGGTCTTAAAAACCTCCAAGGATGGAGATTCCACAACCTCTCTGGGTAGCCTATTCCAGGGTTTTACTACCCTCTTAGTGAGAAAGTTTTTCCTAATATCCAACCTAAACTTCCCTTGTTGCAACTTGAGACCAGTGCTCCTTGTTCTGTCATTTTCCACCACTGAGAACAGTCTAGCTCTATCCTCTTTGGAACCACCCTTCAGGTAGTGGAAGGCTGCAATTAAATCCCCTCTCAGTCTTCTCTTGTCTAGACTAAATAAGCCCAGTTCCCTCAGCCTCACCTCATAAGTCATGTGCTCTAGCCCCCTAACCATTTTTGTTGCTCTCCACTGGACTTTCTCCAATTAGTCCACGTCCTTGCTGGGGGGGAGGGGCACAAAACTGGACACCATACTCCAGATGTGGCCTCACCAGTGCTAAATAGATAGAATCATTTCCCTTGATCTGCTGGCAACGGTCTTAATATTTCAGCTCATTATGCCGTTAGCTTTCTTCTCAATAAGGGCACACTGTTGGCTCATATTCAGTTTATTGTTCACAGTAAGCCCCAGGTCCTTTTCTGCAGAGCTGCTACCTAGCCAGTCAGTCCCCAGCTTCTAGCAGTGCATGGGATTGTTCCGACCTCAGTGCAAGAGTTTGCACTTGTCCTTATTGAACCTCATGGGCGTGTGCACACATGCAAGCATGCGCACTTGCAGCAGCTCAAATAGAAGCGGTGCAAATTTGAGCTGGGGCTGTTTGCATCAGCACACATACTTGGATATGCACTTTGTTGAGGAGCAAATTGTGCCACTTGGGGCAAAATAACACTGCCTGGCTCCTCCCAGATCTTCAGCCAGGAGGAGCTAGAGCCCAGGGCCAGCATCTGTGCTGTCCCCAGCATTGTAAAAAGCTGTCCTGTCCTGGCTCCAGCAGTACAAAAAGCTGCCCTGGCAAGTAGCTCAGGGCTATTCGCTCTCAGGAGCTTCTGGGGCCCAGCCAATTGGTACCTGGGGACACTACTCCTTGTGTCAGCTGGACTGCTGAAGCAGCCCTGAGAGTTCCCTGCACCCTCTACCCGCTGCAGCAGTCTGGCAGTGGCGGCTGCTGCCTGGCTGTGACCTGCTGCGCACCTGCCAGACACGGATGGGGACTGCATAGCCAGTAGAGGCATCTGCCCCTCTGGGCCAGCTGCCAGTAGGCTCTAGCTGCGGAGTTGGCCTCTGTATGGCACTACTGCTATGTGTGCCCCTGCCCAGCCGTCTGGGCAGCTATTGCCTAGAAGATGTTCCGGATGTGGTGGCCTGCTTTGAACTGTTAAAGCATGTCCTCCTGGCCCCATAAGATCAGCCACAACCAGCTGAGTTCAAGTTGCCAGCTCTGAGCAGGCAGGGTTCTTCCACTAGCCTTCCTAGCAGGAATTCTGGTGTTCCCTTTTGGAAAACTGAAAAATCCCTGATAAAAAAAATTCAAAAGTCACTCTGCAAAATACCCCCTGCTCCCTCAGACCCCCCTAATGGCTACCCTGCCTGGCCCTATTCCCCACTTGCACCCCCAGGCCCCCATGGCTGCCCTCGCAACTCCAGGCACCATTACTTTAAAGAGAAAAAAAAAGAACCCCCCCCAAAAGCCTCTACTTACCCTAGAAGCAGGGGCTGCTGGGGCTCCAGGACCTCCTGGAAAAGCACTCCCTGGGCAGCACAGGGCAGTGGGAGGCAGCAGAGCCTGGGCTGGGGCCACTGGAGCTGTCCCTCTGCCCCGTGCTGTGCAGGCGGGGCCCCAGTGATACAGATGGCAGCTCAAACTGCCGTTAAGTGCTGTGGTGGGTTGGGGTTCTTTTGTATGGGGATGCTGGGGTGGGGGGCAGGGATCGGAGGCCTCGGGGCAGCTGTGGCTGGGCAGAGCAGGGATCGGGGAATCTGGGTGGAGGCAGGGGGTGGGGCCAGGCACAGCAGGGCTGGGGGGGGGCTGGGGGAGTGGGAGGGCCAGCAGGGGTCCCCCTCATAGTCCTCTCCCCCCTCCTCCAGCCCCCACAACCCATTACTTATGGACACTGGAGCCCTGGTGCTGCAGCACGCTTCCTGACAGGTTGTGTGGATCAACACCAGGGTGAGGGGCCAACCATAGAGATGCTCTGGCAGCCAGAGTGTCTCTGTGGAGGAGCTAGCCTCCAGCTGCTTCAGGGCATGGTCCAGGATCGTGCCCTGCCCTGCTTTTTTAAACTCTGTTTTTTAAGACTCTTGCCCCATCTCAAAGGGGACATGTCCCATGAGATTTTTTTTGGTCCAATCCTCCAATTTGTCTAGATCTCTCTAAATCCTGAACTTATCCTCCAGCATATCCACTAGCTCTCCCCCCCCCCCCCCCGCCCCTTCAGCTTGGTGTCATCTGCAAACTTGTTGAGGGTGCACTCTATGCCATCTTCCAGGTCATTGATGAAGATATTGAACAGAACAGGCCCCAGGACCAACCCCTGGGACACTCCCCTTGATACTGGTGGCCAACTAGACATTAAGACATTGATTACTACCCTCTGAGCCCAACACTCCAGCCAATTTTCTGGCCAGCTTATAGTCCATTCATCCAACCCATACTTCCATAGCTTGCCTGGGAGAGTGTTGTGAGACACTGTATCAAAAGCCTTGCTAAAGTCAAGGTATACCACATCCACTGGTCTCCCTGAATTCACAGAGCCAGTCATTTCATCATAGAAGGCAATCAGGTTGGTCAGGCATGACTTTCCCTTGGTGAATCCATACATTCTGTACCTAGTCACCTTCCTCTCCTCCAAAAGTTTAGAAATGGATTCCCTTGAGGACCTGCTCCATGATTTTTTCCAGCAATTGAGGTGAAGCTGACCCACCTGTAATTTCCTGGATCCTCCTTTTTCCCTTTCTTAAATATGGGCACTATATTTGCCCTTTTCCAACTGTCTGGGACCTCTCCCAAGGACCATGAGTTTTCAAAGATGATGGTCAGTGGTTCTGCAATCACATCCTCCAGCTCCCTCAGCACTCTTGGGTGCATCCCATCCAGCCCCATGGACTCGTATATGTCCAGCTTTTCTAAATAGTCCTTAACCTGTTCTTTTGCCACACTTGGCTGCTCACCTCATCCACGAACTGTGCTACCAGGTGCAATAGTCTGGGAGCTGACCTTGCCTGTGAAGACTGAGGTGAAAAAGGCATTTAGTACTTCAGCCTCTTCTGTATCTTTTGTCACTATAGGTTGCCTCCATCATTCTGTATGGGACCCCGATCCTCCTCTTGTTACTGACATACTTGTAGAAACCTTTCTTGTTATCCTTCATATCCCTTGCTAGCTGCAACTCCAATTGCACTTTGGCATTCCTGAATTCATCCCTGCATGCCTGAGCAATACCCTTATACTCCTCCCTAGTTGTATGTCCTCCAAGTTTCCACTTCTTATAAGCTTTCTTTTTGTGATTTAGCTTACTGAAGAGTTCCCTGCTATGCCAAGCTGGACTTCTGCCATACTTGCTAATCTTCCTGAGCAATGGGATGGTTCATTCCTGTGCCCTCAGTAAGGTTTCTTTAAAGTACAACCAGCTGTCCTGGGCTCCTTTCCCCCTCAGACTAGCCTCCCAGGGGATCCTGCCCGTTAGTTCCCTGACTGAGATGAAGTCTGCTTTTCTGAAGACCAGAGTCCTTACTTTGCTGCTCTCCTTCCTTCTTTCCTCAGGATCCTGAACTCAATCATCTTGTGCTTGATACTGCCCAAGTTGCCATCCACTTCTACATTCCCCACCAATTCTTTCCTGTTTGTGAGCAGCAGGTCAAGAAGAGCACCCCTGGTTGGCAGCCCCAGCACTTGCACCAGGAAGTTGTCCATAACACTCTTCAAAAACTTCCTGGATTGCCCTGTGCAGCTGTCAAGGTAATGAGAATCAGGGCTTGTGATCAGGAAACTTCCACTAGTTGTTTGAAGAAAGCCTCATCCACCACTTCCTCCTGATTTGGTAGTCTATAGAAGACCCCTACCATGATATCACCCTTGTTGCTGTTCCCTCTGGCCCTAACCCAGAGACTCTGAACAGGCCTAGCTCCAGTTTCATACTGGAGCTCTGAGAAATCATAAGGCTCTTTAACTTAAGGTGCCACTCCTCCTCCTCTTCTCCCCTGCCTGTCCTTCCTGAACAGTTTATATCCATCCATGATAGTGCTCCAGTCATGCAAGCTATTCCACTAAGTCTCTGTTATTCCAGTCACGCCATAGTTCCGTGACTGTGCAAAGAGTTCCAGTTCTTTCTGTAAAAGGTGTCATTTCATTTTGTAAGGAACATACCATTAATAAGGCAACTCTGTTTATACAGTGAATTTGCAAGCATGGCCAAGTTTTTTAAATGGGTCAATGGCAAAAACCCAAACATTTGCAGTTCATTATAAACCAGTGTTTCAAAATGCAAACTCAGCAACTGATATTCAATAGGCAACAAAGGAATTTTTCAGTGATAGAAACATTTAAAAACATGGATTAGATAATGAGTACTTAATAATATTTCTGTAGAATTCTGTCATGCCATGGAATGGACTCCAAGTAATCGACCACAGCATGATGTCCTAGGACATTCTGTTTGTTCAAGATTATAAACAATTTCAAGCTGTTACTGTTCTTGAAAGAGGGCCTTGTGATTAGTGAATAGGGTTGGATGTCATGAGACCTAGATTCTATTCCTAGCTATAACCATAAATTATTCTCATAAAAATACAGTCTCACTATAGATTTAACATGAATGATCTACTTGAGTCCATCCATAGCATCTGACAAAGCAGGCTGTAGCCTAGGAAAGACTGTGCTTCTCTGAATGAGTTAGCTCCTAAGGTGCCATCCTGCCCTGCCTGATGTACTCATGAGTTAATGCCCCTCAAGTGAGCTATCCAGAATGTTGTCCCCAAAGGACAGTGAGTTCGTCGTCAAAAAAAAAAAAGGGGGGGGGGGATTTGAAAGATGATTGACACTCCCGAAGCAAACCACATTTAAGGAATCTCTTTATCAATGGTTCCAGGCCTTTCCAAGCTTCTATTTTCAATCGATACTGTGGCACCCTGGGCGGGGTAATTCCTGGCTTTAAATCAATGCTTACAGGGGTAGCTAGTTTGGCGCTTCCTGGCTTCTCTCCCACCCATACCCATGGTACTACAGCATCTTCTACTTCGGGGGGAATTCTCCCTTCCTCCCCCTCCTGCAATAGGAGACACACCTGAGCTTTCCAGGCTTCCTCAGTTGGTATCTTCATAGTAATTTTGCCCTCCAAAAAGATCAACTGGGCCTGCAATTTGCACAGCAAATCCCTCCAAACAAAGGTATGGGGCACTCAGGCATAACAGGAACTGATGAGACACTTTCTTTCCTCCCAATTTGCATTCCATGGGTGGCACAAAAGGACGATACATCCGCTGGCCGGTGGCTCCAATTATGGGGATCTTGGTTTTTGATAAGGGTCCTTTAAAATTGGTTACAACTGAATGCGTGGCTCCACTATCTACTAGAAAGTCAATAAGTTCTCCCTCTACTTGCATTTTAACCAGGGGCTTATCAGGGGAGACAGGGATTATTTCAGTGTTTGCCCCCGGTCCCCGTCACTCCTGGTCAGAACCATCCAACATCAACAATCTTTCTTCCTCCTCTCGTCTCTTCTTCTCCCTCTTGGGGCACTCATTTTTCCAATGCCCTTCCTGTTTGTAAATAGCACACTGATTAGGTCCCAACCTGGGACCCTGGCCGTAACCTCCCAGAGCATAGCTCACGCCTCCTCTACACCCTCTACTTCCCCTGCCCCGTCCCCAACTCCTCTGATCTACAATTGCCGCTGCTAACAACGATGCTTGTAACGACGCCTGTGCCTTTATTCTCTTATCTTCCTTTTTCTCCTTAACCTGATCTCTGTTGGAGTATACTTTATAAGCAATCTCAATCATTTGGCTGATGCTCATTCCAGCTGCTCCTTCAGTCTTCTGTAGTTTTTTTCTAATATCTGGGGCTGACTGTCCTATAAACAGTGTGTTAAACATCTTGGCATTTTCTGGCAGCTCTGGATCTAAATCCGTCCACTGTCTGGCTGCCTCGCACAACCTCCCATAAAAAGTGGATGGATCCTCCTCTGGACCCTGCTGCACTTCATTTAGACAAATTTTTCTGCTTGGGGATAGCCTCCCGGAGAGCAGCCAGCACAAACTCCTGATACAGCTCTAACTCCCTCCGGCCCCCTCGGGTGTTGGGATCCCAGTCTTGATTTTCCTTAGGGCAAAGTTCATCTACATTACCGGCTGGGTGATGCTGCTGTGCTATCGTGCGAGCTTTCTCTAAGACCAACCTCTTTTCTTCTGGAGTCAGAAGAGTGGCCAGTAAGGCCTGAATATCTATCCAGTTTGGTTGGTGGGTGAGGAAAATAGTAGAGAACTGGGTCATTGCCTCCGGATTCTGGCGATATTGGCCCACGGACCGTTTCCAATTTATCAAGTCTGCCGTGCTGAATGGCACATGGACAAAAACTGGTCCACCCTCAGGACCCACTGCTTGTCGTAAAGGGGCCTGAACTACTGGTTGGGCCCCTGATCGTAAGCGACTCGCCACAGGGCTAAACGCCCCATCTCCTACAGTCCCTTCTACCACCAGATTACTACCACCCGCATCCGCCAGACCCAGGGACGGCAACCCAAGGCTGTCAGGGGAGGTGGGGGACGATGGACTGGATAAGCCAGCTGGGAGTCCCTGACAAGCCGTCACAGGTGCAGTGAAAGTCCCCTGTGGTGATGCATGGCTCACAGGATGAGACGGGGGAGCCATGGGAGCAATTAGCAACTGCACGTCTTCCTCCTCCGGCTCCTTTGGACATACTGTGGTGACCCCCCGTAAAGCCATTACCCCACTTCCCCTAAATATCCCACACAACTTCTGTGTAACCCCATCCCTATACAAAGTCATATATGCCTGTACATAAAGCATCTCATCCCACTTCCCTTGGCACCTACAAAACAACTGTAACTACAAGATTGTGTTATAATCCAAAGACCCATTCTTCGGCCAGGCTGCACCATCCGCAAGTTGGTACTGTGGCCAACGTGTATTGCAATACCGAATCATCTGTTGTTTTGTCATAGGGTCACTTCCAAACTTTGGCCAATTTTTCAAAATGCATCCTAAGGGACTGCAGGGTGGAATCTTAGACTGGTTACTTCCCATTATCCAACTACCGGACAGCAACCGCCGCTCAGCCTCAGAACCAAACTGATTAAAGGGGGTTCACGGGGCTGCCACCTGATCTCACTCGCCTAGGGCGTCTACACGGTCGGAACTTTCAAAGCCGTCTCTTCCCCAACCTGCTCAAAATATGGAAAGAAGTACTCACCAGTCCGTTGAAACCTCCCTCGCCCCACCTGATTAAGTTGGTCTTCCGAGCGTTGCGCCGTTGTGCCCCTCCCCAACTCCGTCAGGCAACCAGGAGACGGTCAGACCTCCAACGAATAAGGTCGGTGGCGCCTGGCCCTCGCGCCGTCCACAGTTGTTGCCAGAGCCGAAGAGGTGGACCGGGCAAGGCAGTCAGCTAGGGTCCCATCTGGGTCGCCATAAATTGCTGTCCCCAAAGGACAGTGAGTTCATGCCCGGTGCACTTGTGCCAATAAACACACAGGGTTGAAGGATCCAACTTAATCTTTATTTCTGCGCAGAAAGTGGTGCTTGGCAATTGTTCGCAAAGCAAGCACCCACACCCCAGTGGGCGTCTACCTTATATAACTACGTAACAGGTTAAACTTGCTGATGTGATGAAATGTGTTGCAAGCCCAGCAAGTAACCCCCCTTCCAGCTCCCCCCCAAGTAACCCCCCTTCCTTCCCCGGGACTTTGTTGATACAGCTTTTCCTTCTAGTGAGGCCAGCAATTAAACAACTAAGCAACAAGCGATCTCCCCCAGCCTAAACAACCTACTCTATGCCCTTGGTTAGATAAAAAACTTTTTCAAAACATACAAAGCTGTTCCCGAAGTAAAAAATGCATAGTGAAAGTTCAGGGGTGCTCATCAAGAATGGCTGGCATTTGTAGCAGCAGAACTGTGCCAAGTTGACCATTCACGCATACTAGAGCACAATAATTCTATTCTATGACACAATAATTCTATTCCATGACACAATAATTCTATTCTATTCTATGACACATTCCAAATTTCATCATCTGTTTTCATTGTACATCGGAGCCAAACTAAAACGTTTTGCAAACTTTCACAAAAACAGCACTGTCTCGAAACAGATTTATTTTCAGATCAAAGTACTGGTGAATATTGGGTAGACCACTGTCATAACCCAATGATTTTTAGTGCCTCGGCACATTGGAATTTTCCCGCCACATGGAGCTTTCTTTGCACGGTGGATTTCTCAGCTGCAGAGAGAAAACCCTGGTGCAAAGAGCTCCCACCACGCGCATGCAAATTAGTGTCCCACTATTGGTCAATTCTAAATTATTCCTATGTGGCGGCTAGCAATTGGCTTGCTAGCAGTATAAAAGGTTAGAGCAGTTTCCGCCCAAGTTGGAGGACTCCACAACCATCTTATGGGGAACTCTAAGCGCGCTGTGGAGCCTAGCAAACTCCGCGTGTGTCTTGGAGGAGGACATAGAGGCCTGATCAGCTTCTAGCCACTCCCCGTCATAGTGGAAAATTTGATGTATCCCCCGTGTTCAGTGTGCAGAGTCGTATATCGACGACTCATCTCGGTTCAGTGTGAGAAGAGATCTCACTTCTGTTTGTTTGTGTGCAACTGTAACTCAAGCAAGTTTCCTTCCTGCACTGTGACCATCGGCAGTGTAAGTAAAGCTTTCTTTATACAACCAATACGCTTCCGTGCCTAACTCTACTCCGTCGTGGAAAAACCCCACCTGACGGTCCGGGCTACTGGCCATAGCCTTAGACCGCCCTCGGTCCCGACAACCACGAGCTTGGGAAGTGGGACGCCCAAGTTCAAGTGACTGATTTTTACCAGATTTAGAACATAATTTTTCATCCCTCATAACTTTGAACCAGTGGAAACAAGGACTTGGTTTCTTAGAACTCGTACCTTTAACACCAGATTTTAGGGGCTCTGTCTCTTCTCTTTTATCTCCCTAAACATACGCATCTTCACAAAACTAAAAATTTTGTATTTCAACAAAATCAGCATATTTCATCAAAAAAGTTCCAATCAACTGTAGCATATAACCTCTTATGGACCAACTAACTCATATCATAAGCACCCTCTCTCTCTCAAGGTAAGAGTGTTCAAAGATGGGTGGCATCCTAGTTTAAGACAACACTTGAGCTAACTCTGCAATAAAGGCAAGTATATATCTTGCTGTTGCTATCTCCCCTGAAGCTGTAGGGTCCTAAAGACAACAGAACTGGTTTAATTCCAAAGGATACTCAAATATATGATGTAGAGGATTATCACCTGGAATTCTTCTGCACTGCTATAAGGATTGGAAGGATGGGTGGGGAGTGAATCTATAAATATGCTTTCCTTAGTTACTCACTTCATGAGGTTAATGGAAAAATAGATTTCCATCAGGTACTAAGATCTATAGATCTTAGGCAGAGTATATTTTATCATATGGAACAGAACTTTGGGGTACTGGCCTTATGGTCCACCTAAACCCCAAAAGATTTCTAACTACCTTTTAATGTGGTCTTTGTTCCTACTTAATTATTTGATGATGGGGTGGCGGGGAAGGGAGGGGAGCTCATGCACTCTAAAACAAGGCTGACAAATGTGGGTACCTTTGCTCAATTAATAACTGTAAGCTTCTGGATGAAAATTAAATCTTTTGTATTTATCAGATGCCTTAAGAAGTTCATTCTAGAAGCCACTCTTTGCCAAATAAATTCATATGGTTTAATAGCATTTATTAAATAACATCTATATTTTCCTCCAGACAAATGCCCTGGGAACTGTATTGAGGCAAGGTCAGCTCCAAGACTACTGAAGTGGGCAGCACAGTTTGGCAAGGAGGTGAGCAGCCCTCAGTGATGAAAGAACATGTTAGGTACTACTTAGAAAAGCTAGACGTGTACAAGTCCATGGGGCTAGATGAGATGCACTCATGGGTGCTGAGGGAGTTGGCAAATGTGATTGCAGAGCCACTGGCCATAATTTTTGAAAACTCATGGCAATCAGGAAAGGTGTCACAGTGCCCATTTTTAAGAAAGGGAAAAAGGAGGATCCAGGTAACTACAGACCAATCAGCCTCACCTCAGTCTCTGGAAAAATCATGGATCAGATCCTCAAGGAATCCATTTCTAAGCACTTGGAGGAGAAAAAGGTGACTAGGAAGAGTCAGCATGGATTCACCAAGGGCAAGTCATGCCTGACCAACATGACTGCCTTCTATGATGAGATGACTAACTCTGTGGATGTGGGGAGACCAGTGGTGTACCTTGATTTAAGCAAGGCTTTTGATATAGTCTCTGACAACATTCTCTCAGGCAAGCTAAGGAAGTATGGCCTAGATGAATGGACTGTAAGGTGGATAAAAAAACTGGCTGGAGCATCAGGCTCAGAGAGTAGTAATCATTGCTCAGTGGCTTGATGTCTAGTTGGCAGCTGGTATTAAGTGGAATGCCCCAGGGGTTGGTTCTGGATCTGGTTTTGTTCAATGTTTTCATCGATGACCTGAAAGATGGCATAGAGTGCACCCTCAGCAAGTCTGCAGGTGACAACAAGCTGTGGGGAGTTGTAGTTACGTGGGAGGGTAGAGCTACGATTCCGAGTGGCCTAAACAAATTGGAGGATTGAGCCAAAAGGAATCTAATGAGGTTCAACAAGGACAAGTGCAAAGTCCTGCACTTAGGACTGGTACACAATCCCATGAACCAGTACAGGCTGGGGGCTGACTGGCTGGGCAGTAGCTGTGCAGAAACGGACCTGAGGGTTACACTGGACAATAAGCTGAATATGAGCTAGCAATGTGACCCTTGCTACAAAGAAGGCTAACGACATACTGGGCTGCATTGGTAGGTGTGTTGCCAGTAGGTCAAGGGAAGTTATTATTGCCCTCTATTCTACACTGGTGAGGGCACATGTGGGGTACTGTGTTCAGTTTTTGGCCATCCACTACAGAAAAGATGTGAACAAATTGGGAAGGGTTCAGCCGAGGGCAACAAAAATGATGAGGGAGCTGTGACTTATGAGTAAAGACTGAGGGAACTGTACCTATTTAATCTAGAGAAGAGGAGACTGAGAGGGGACTTAATAGCAGCCTTCAGCTACCTGAAGGGGGGTTCGAAAGAGTATGGAGCTAGACTGTTCTCAATGGTGGCAGATGACAGAACAAGGAACAACGGTCTCATGTAGCAGCAAGGGAAGTTTAGGTTACATATTAGGAAGAATTTTCTCGCTAGTAGAATAGTAAAACACTGGAACAGGTTACCCAGAGATGTGGTGGAAGCTCCATCCTTGGAGGTTTTCAAAACCCAGCCAGATAAAGCTTTGGCTGGGATGATCTAGCTGGGGATGTTTCTGCTTTGAGCAGGAGGTTAGACTAGATGACCTCCTGGGGTTCCTTCCAACCCTAACTTTTTATGATTCTATGATCAATGACCCAATATTTCCCCTATATTTTAAACATGCCATAAATTTAAAGATGCAAATATGCAGACAGATATGTTGGCAGTGAGACTGTCTTGAACTTGAACTTCCCCCTTTTTAAACATTAATGAAGCACTCCTTTGGCCTAGAAACTTACCTGTCTGTAATAAAAATTACAAACAGTGATAGGTCATTACTACATTAATATTTACTCTAATGATATCCGCAGTTGTCACGGGCAGGTCATGTCAGACCCCATATTTGGATAGAATATGCTCCTGTGAGAAGAATTGGACAGACTATTTAAATCATTATTTGTCATGTAAGAGGAAGGTGGATCTCTCCATTCATGGGAAATTTTCAATACTGGGCTAATGAAGAAAATACAATCTGGCTTCTTTCTAACAATTCTGTATTCATTGAATACTCCTCAGGTGTATTTGCATTACTTGTACAGAGAATAAAGATCAAAATCAAACAGAATTCTCCTGTTTTGTTTTATTGTCCACTGCTTCAAATTTATTTGATTTTATATCACCACATACTATGTTCTAATTTTGTGTAAGATGGTAGAACTGATAATCTTACTGTATGCTTTTAGCAAAAATGAGTTACATAAATGCTATTTTGTTATGTCATTTAAATGGTTAATTTAATTGCATCGCTTTGGCGAAAGCTGTAAATAAACAAACTGCTTACTTACCATCAGTATCTGTGATTATTAAAGACAAATTAAGTCTGTCAAATTTATATGATCTTTGTTTGAAACAAATCAAAGGAACTGTTCCTCTATGAGTACAGCCTATCTCCATGTCAAATTATAACTTTTAACCTCAAGTTATTTAATCTAAACAGCAGCCAAAATATAAACAGGATATCAGTGGGAGTCACAAATTATAACTGATTTCTTCATGTGAGCCATGATTTCATGAAGTCCTACATACCCTCAAATCACAGCGAGTTTAGTTGAAGTCAATGGTATTCAGCATGCCACAAGGTAAAACCTCCATATATTAATTAATCTATGCATAGGCATCCAAACACCCAAATACCTTTCAAACAGATTTCACCTTTTTCTGGAAAATATTGCCATAGGTAGTAGAGAAAGGAAGGAACATTTCTTTCATACAAAATGCAGGTTTGGCAAGTAGACAGCCCCGTTCTACCATGCCCTTTTTAGTTTCATTACATGTAGTAGGTCTTAAAATTCAATATTATGCAAAGTGCAAGAGTAGTTTAAAACAATTCTAATATTTATTAGTTATTTCAATCTCCTTCCTAACTGTACAAATGGATCCATGGTAAGCAGGAAAAAGGAGGAAAAAAGGTGTCAATACAATTTTTAAAACTCTCAAATATTTTATATACAGTACAAACGTTGTAATGCAGTGCAATAGAAAAATGTGTTTTTGCTATTCATTGGGGACCACCTATATAATTCATTCTTTGACTTTTCTGTTTTTAGCGAGTAATGCAGGCACCTTAAAGTCACACAGCTAATATTTTCTGTGCAGTACAAATGTTTCTGTGCCTACAAATATAGAGTACATGCTGGTGTTCACTTATATGAAGAAAAAGAATACTCAGGAGTGGGCAATTATTTCAACTGGAGGGCCACTTAACAAGTTTTGGTGAGCTGTCAAGGATTGCGCACACAAATTTTTTCAGAAGATATCATTTTAACAAATTATAGATAAAAAACAAATCATACTAAAAATCAAACACCTACTATAACATATTTTAATTTTATTTCAAAAAATAATTTTTGCCCTGAGTTATTTTTTGAGTAGTGACTATACTTGTAGAACAACGAAGGAAGAATCACAAGTATAGCCCGGGTCAGACTGATCACCTGAACCACCCTCTCCGTGAACACGAATCTCTTAGTTCACGCTGAAGCCGCGGAGCACCTGAAAGGGACTGAAGGAAGGGGACTTAGTCCTATCACTGCTGAGGCCAGCCTATTGAATTGCATTGCTGAGGCAAGCCCATTCCATTGAACCGTACTACTGAGGCCAACCCATTAAATCGTACTACTGAGGAATGAAACCATATTTTGGTATTTGGCTTCTCGGAATTCTAGGATTGTAAGTATAATATGAAAAATAATAGTATTGATTCAAGTTGTAATTGTAGTTGTTTTTGTAACACTAATACTTATAGTATTGTTTGGGAAGGAAGTGCATTCGGAGCATTGTTTCTGATATATGTAATTATTGTGTTTTAATGTTTGTGCTGTTTCTTAAAGCTAAGCAGTGTTATATGCGTAGCAAAGAGTTTTAAAATAAAATTGTGTTGTATAAATTAAGTGTGTAATCATTGTGAAATCGTGCAATCAGTTAACTACTCCCCCAGCCAGTGCATCAAAACGAATCAGTAAATTGTGTGGGATTTTTTCTATTCCATAACCCACTAAAGACAATGTGCTGCTTGCATTGCTCCAGGCAGCAGGCAGGATGGGGAAGCCATGGAGCTATATGCTGGGCAGCAGATGCCCAGCCAGGCAGGGGGGAAGCTGAAGTTGGGCGGCTCGTGCCCCAGTGCTCAGAGCTCCAACTCCAGTGCTGGGCTGCCTTCCACTCACTCAGCCACCCACAGGTGGCCAAGTTGGATCCAGGATCCAACTCAGAATCCCGCACTGGGTAGGTGGAGTGGTTGGAAGGTGGCCAGGAGCTAGAGCTGGAGCCCCAAGTACTGGGGCAGCAGCCATCCAGCTGTAGCTTCCCCACAACCTGGCTGGTCATCTGCCACCCTGTATGCATCTCCATGGCTGCCATGGCTTCCCCATGCTACCTGCTGCCTGGAGTGGCACATCAGGAGGAGGAGGAGCCAGGGGGAGCTGAGCAGTATCTGGGCACTTGTAGGAGCAGCCCTGCCACAATGCTGCATGCACAGGCCAGGGCTGGAGCAGTGCTGTCTGGCGGGTGTGAGGCAGGTACTGGCAGGATCCAATCAATTGTTGGGCATGCATCTGCAGGCCAGATCCAATCAACTGGTGGGCTGCATCCAGCTCGCAGGCCACATTTTTCCTACCCCAGCATAGCTGACAAAGTCAGTACCCTTACATTAATAAACTGTGGAGGAGGACTTCAAAATTAATGAAGGTGAAAGTATACTGCACTGTTCACCCCAATGTACTATTTAGGTAAGAGTTCATGCTTTGGATCATTTCTTCACATAACAATAAGGGCCCATTTGTGGATTTTGAAGATGAGAATTGTCCCAAAAGGAAGTAGTCCCCTTGAAATTATACACATACTTTTGTCTCTGCTAGATTTTGAAATGTAGAAAAGTTACAAAACAAAACCTCATGTTAAGAAATACTGTTTGAAATTCTACATTAAATTGCTTTTTTTCTGTTAGCAGTATGCAGATTTAATTTTGTATAAGCATATAACTGATTTAAGATACTGTCACTTATTTGCTGAAGTTTATTTAAAGGTACCAATTCTTTCCAGAATATGATAAAGATTATATAAGACTCCTACCATAAGAAATAAAATTCTTCTGCCTATACAAAAGTTTTAGCAGGCCAATTAAAATTTCCGTTGTGGTAGACAAGGAAGAACCTTGCTGTTATTTAAAAATGACTGCTCTAAGACTTCAGTTCTCATGCCTGAAAAAACAGGTACAAAAATAACTAGATCAGAAAATCTTTTGAAAAATGTTTAAATAGGCATTTCTTAACTGTATGGATTAAAACTGATTTCAGGGGGAGGAGGTAAAGTATTGACAGCACTGCACCAATAAGGTTTTCTTGTAAAAACAGCCAGAGCATTAGCAATAGATTTTAGCAGGCTCACTAGCCCTGTGCCCACGTTGTCTGTAAAAGCTGTTGTCTTATATACAAAGACGAACACCCCTGGGACATTGAAGTGAACACATTTTTCTGCTGTTTTAAGCACACCAGCCATCATTTGTAGAGTTTACATGGCTTTCTTGTCAATACCTGCTGGTCACAGTTGGTGGAGAATCAGTTTCTCTTATGATGTGCTTGCTAATTAAGCATGGCAGTAGCCATTCAGGGTGAAAAAATCTCAACAACTCTGAACACAAAAGGAAAAGAAGGAATATCAGATGTATCCTCAGAAGAATCCAATCTTTAAATAGATCATTTGGATTCTGTGGTTAGTGCAGCAAAAAAAAAGTAATAGCTTAACACACAAGCTGAGGGACTGGCCTGATGAGCTGTAACACACAGTACAAGGAACGATTCTTTATGGAACTTTGGGGTTAACACATGATTCTTTAAACAATTCCAGTGCTATCCAAGGCTATAGCCAAAAGCTTGCATTATCTTCACTTGCCTGTCTTCATTTTCAAGGCCCTTCATGATCTATCCCCACCCTCCTCATCATCTCTTATTCACCATCAGAATGTTGACTACTGCCCCCAATCCACCAATTATACTCATTTTCAATGCCCACACATTATATTTAAGGCAACCAACTTCATGCTGTCCCTTGTGCTTGGAAAAAACTCACTATAAACATCCAGTAAACTATCTCATTATCCTCCTCCAAGTCCCCCTGAAGACTTTCCACCATCATAGAAAACTTTATTATAATTAACTGCTGGTATGTAGGACCACTGTCTTATCATGCTGACCAGTGTTTTCTCATAATTTCCTCAATTTCCAGTATGTCTGTGTCTATCTGTGGCCTCATGTCTTATACTTACCATATTTACTTGAATACAAGAGGAGAGTGTATCCCCCTCCCACCCCAATCACCATAGGGGAAGAAAAGCCCCTGATCTAACATTTGCATGGAAACCTTATTCAATACATTGTCTATCATTAAACTGCTGCCAAAAGCAGCCAGTGTTCAGTAAGGCAAACCAACTGTGAAGCTGATTAAATGCAGCCAACACTAAGCCTAAAACACATGGCCCATACTGGGCCAACATACTAATAGGAACCTAACACAGGGATCAGTTAGTGCAGCCTAATTGAATAAAATATATGGTAGTGATTTCTGCATGCAGCCTCCCTCGGTGCTGACAATTTTTCACATCATAGTGAGCCACTAAGTTTTGTATATTTTGACTTCCCACAAATGATCTGCAATTTTCTTTCCTATTTCCAAATGATTCATGTTTCTTTACCACCCTTCAATGACTGGCATACATTACCAAATGGGGCCCTAAACAGTTCACCCAGAATCCCTCTGCCACCCCACTCCCAGGCTGTCACATATGATTAGTGGGGCCCCACCCTCCATGAGGTGGAGTAAGACTAGGTGGCACTTAAGCTCACATACATATACATTTTTGATGATCCTAGGACTTGTTTCAAGAACACCCAGGTCCATCCAGGTAAGGGGGCTAATACTCCCTTTGTGGGGAGTATCTAGAGTATGCACACGTACTGAACAGTGATGAGCTCTGGGGTAACCATGGCTTGAAATTCTGTTGCCTCCGCTGGGGCCCAACTCCATGGTATATCATGAGCCTTTTGACTTTGGACTAATATCAAGCATAGTTTCTTGAAGGCTCAAATTAAGCATAGCCTATGCCTACTTAGAAAGTGAAACACTGTGACCATGGAGACAGTCTTCCTAGCTGCACTGGGGAAGGCTGCTCTCCTGACATGGGGATAGACCTCCCATTTAGCTGCTGGCATGGGAAGGTCTTGGCTTTAAGCCCACTAAATGGATATCGGAAACTCCTCCCTGGCTTGTCCCTGGGGCCTTACAGCTGAGGGCAAGCAAAACTTGGGGGTATTTGAACCCCAAGCCTCTGGGCTTGGGCCTGCAAGTAGGATGCCCACCAAAGGTTTTGGGAACATCTGAAGCCCCAGATGGGGGTGGAGGGTGTTTGCTGGTAGTAGGGAGACTTATGGTTCTGGACTGACTTTTGGATTTGTAATTTTTTTGGTTAATTTGGCTTGGAATATGGAAAATTAAAAAAAGTTCTATATAAGTAGGTACAAAAGTGCTGCTTAAAAATGTTTATGGCGTACAGTATGTGTGCTAAAACTTATGGCAGTTCCAAAAAAAGGTAAAATGCATCAGTACTGGATGAACTAACCCTATGGGTCTCTGCAGTAATTTGCCTACATGGAAAATAATGTTTATTTCAAAGTCAGTGTTTTCAAATTTGCCTCTCACTTTCATGTGCTCAGGGAAAGTAGGGTCTGACAATAAAGAGGTGTAGAATGGGCTGCAGGGGGAAGAAGTTGGGCAGAGACTACATAGGCAACCTGACTACCTCCTCCCCAGATTTATTTTCTTTTCATGACTGCACTAGTGGGAGGGGGACAAATTCAAGGCAAACCTTCAATAATTAGATTCTATACCTGAAAAATTATTTAAAATATTAATATTCCATATATAAATCTAATTATTGGGGGGGGAGGGTCATCTTATATTCAGGGTAATCTTATATTTGAGTAAATACAGTAGATTACAAGTGCCCCGAGGCAAGGACTATTCTGTGTTTGTACAGTGACTAGCATAAGGGGTCCTAGAACATAACTGAGGCCCCGGTGTACTATGATAATATAAATTATAACATAATTATTGCTTTTGCATCAAAATTTCTATTTACGTAGGACAAAGCCACATCCAGTTAATCTCAAACGAAACTTAGTATCAGAGATTCTATGAACCCCAAATCTGTTCAGCAGCTGAGCAAGGGTAAGGTTTGTTCATTTGTGTAGGTAAGATAAAATGTGAACTATTAGCAGAAATTAATAGTCAAGCAACTCCACAGGTTAGTAATGAACTAATACTACTAGAAGTGAAGGTAGCTATTTATGCAGTGTTGACCCCATTCATTACAGAGCATGGCAACAGAATCATGAGTTTATTTGGGAACAGACTGGAATGTTAAAACAGAAGCTTTTATAAACAACCCTGTTCCTCAACCCCAACCACTGGTGACATGCACGGGTCCATGTGCACCCCCTGAGATTGGCCATGCCCCCCCCTGAGATTGGCTGCCACCAACACTGCCGGCAGCATCTGCGGACAGTCATGACTTGCCACCCCTGCCGCCAACACTACCAGCAGCATCTGTGGGCAGTCAGTACTTGCCACCCCCCCACCCACCAACAGGGCTGCAGCCACCTGCGGGCGATCCCCACTCACCCCGCCCTTGCTGTTGACATCACCATGGCCGCCTGCAGGCAGTTCCCACTCGCTGCTGCCATGCCCCTGCTGCCGCCACCACTGCCATGGCCTGTGGGTAATCACTGTACCCCCCCCAGCCTCAGGAAGCATGAGGTGTTCATGACCACAACCATTCTTGAGACAGGCCCCCATACGCTCATGTGAGCAAGGGGGTGATTGATCTTTACATTTTTATGTTCTTTTGACTTATGTTCTTTTGCCAGGGGTTCCGACTGGCCTTGAACATGAGGCCAGGGCCTGTGTGGCCAAAGGTGCCAGGGGGGCCACACCCAAGAGGGGGAAGAGTGCAGGGGGCTTGGCAGCCCAGAATGAGGGCGGAGTAGGCTGCCTGATTAGCAAAGATCTAGTTGAAGTCTAGACCAGAGGGTTATGGAGCTCAGTGTGAGGCCAGAGACATTAAGAGCTTAGATGTCATCTGTGAGGAATGGGGTGTCATTTTGGGGAGGTTTTGGAGCCACAAATAATTCTCCCTGGCATCAGGGTGCAAAAATGAGCAGCCTCCTGCCTAGTTAACACCATAATTTTGTATCATCAAGGTGTGGCAGGTGAGAGAGGTGGGCAGTTAGCCCAGAAACAGGTGGGCAGGAAGGCCCCCTGTTACAAGCAGGTTAGACGAACAACTTAACTGGGATGATCCTGCCTTGAGCAGGGAACTGGACCAGATAACCTCATGAGGCCCCTTCCAGCCCTACTTCTCAATGACCCTATGATTTTCCTACCACTGTTGCAGGTCAAGATTAGAGACAGTGAAAGCTGTTTATTCTTAGTTACCTTCACCTATCATGCATGCTCATTTCTTTAAAGAAAGCAATAGGAGCAGCAGCTGCTGGAGGTAAGGAAGGGGGAAAGAGGGAAGAGCCATCAAATTGCAAGACAGTGACTATCAAACTGAACTTGATTCATTGCAGCAGATGGTTTAAAGAAAGAAACTGTCTTATATCAACTGGCCACCTTAATTAGTTTTCATTTTCATTTGGATATATCAGATAACAAAGTAGTGATTTAGCTCTTCTGTCTAGGCATTGACATGTGGTATTAAAATCAACAGGTCCTAGAGGAAATCTTACGGTATACCTCTTCTGGTAAAAGATCTGACAGGATTACTGTAAATCTGCTTTTGAAGTAAAAGAGTACTTATAAAAATATTTTAAAGTCTGAATAGAATTTTCCCATTAATAACAAAATAAAGATCTATTGGACAGACTACAGGGGGAAAAGATCATCAGGAAGGTAACTTGAAAGATTTAGTTTTAAAAGCTGATATTCCTTCCTTACCCTTTAGCCATTTTTTATACTAAATGAGGTCAAGCTGCTAAAGTATCTGGAGAGCATGGGAGGAAGCATTAAATGAAGAATTATGGCCCAGATCTCAAAGCAACCAGTATCTTTCATTTGAAGCTTTCCAAAGACAGTCAAATAGCATTAGAAGTTTGATCTGGTGAAAACATAACTGAAGAGAGTCACAAAAGCTCAGCTTGCTTGATTTTACTAAGATTTTAGTTCATATTTCAACTGTGAACCATTGCTTTAAAAGTCTTAAATAAGCAATTTCTAAAACAAGTAGCAATGAAGTGTCTACTAACTGAGGCTCTGGATGTATTTATAATGAATAAAATATTATCTGACCTAAAACAATTGCCACATACCATCAAAGCTTGGCTGCATCTAAAGTTAGCTTTCATATATCACAGTACAAAGCACAGAACAAAGAAAGCATGCAGACTTGAAACATTCATAAACAGTTGTCTAGCCAATATTTCTGGCAACACCCTCAATAATATACAGCCTTTAGCAAACTCTGAACAGACAATTAAATAAAGAAACCAAATAAACTTTTCTTCCTTCACAAATAAAGCAATACAAATGCTGCATCAGCTACAGCAGTATGTATCAAATCACTACAACCTCTCTCAGTCCCCATTATGGTTATAGTGGTGGCAAGGTGTGGTCAAAGGAAAGAAAATCCTGCATCTCTATTAATAAACATACTGCTCTTCCTCTTTATGGGCACTGAGCCTTGGAGTCTTGAGAAAGTAGGCTCAGAGCTGATTGGTGGGGCACAAGGCTGCAAGGAAGCCTATTGGCTCCTATGAACTTAATGTGAGGGCTGATAAACCCTTTGACTATCACTGGGGGCCATTCTTCATAGAAGGAAAAGTTTCTTTCTCCACAATTCACTTGGGTTTTGAACCGCTGCCCATCATGAATGAACAGTAACTCCTTCCCTACCAAAACTTTTTGACTTTTAGCACACAGCATGGAATTTAAACATTTGTGATAAGTGGAAGATGGTAAAGTTCAATCACTATTTGCATTCAAAGAGTTTCCATTCTAATACGATTTCTACTTGACTATCAAGCTGGTAAGTATTCAAGCACATAGGACAACATGTCACATACTGTAGTTAGCTAATTAGTTTCTTTAGTAAAGCATGATTAATCAAGAACAAATGTCATGAAAAATTACAAATATGCCATTCTATCTCTGAAAAGTATTCAGCTAATTTTATATGCCAAGTCTGTAGCTTTCTATGATTGCTTCTTAAATAGCATATTTTGCTGATTATAACTGTTGTCCTCAGTGGAATGTGTATTAAAATAAATGAATATAAATGAAACAAGAAATATTATATGCATTGACTATTTGCATTTATAAGGTCTGAATATGGATAAAACAATATGTCATGTATTAAATATAAAAAATGGCAATTTAACAAAAATTGCCATACTGCTATTATGTTACAGCTTTTGCATCAATAATGCTTATTTGGCATTTAAAAAGAAAATCAGGTCATTCATTCACAGCTGACGTTTGGTCAATAGTTCCAACTACCAAGATGGCCTGGGCTAAGGGAAAAGTCTGCTCTAGATTTCTAGTCATTGCAAAGACTCAGGATTGGGGGCAAGACAGAGTGCTGAAGGGTCAAGTTCATACAAGCTAATTTTCAGGAAAAAGGACCTTATTTATTTGTGGGAAGGAAAAAAAATCAGTAAATGAGCTCAACATGCTGGAAGACAAAGTTTTAAAAAGGTAGAAGAGTTCTGAGAGTTCCCTCTCTGAAAATACCTGAAATAAAAGTTCATAAGGTGGAACTGTGCTAAATTCTTAAGTTAAAGATACTGAAGACCAACAATTAGGGGTGGGTGATCCATAAAACTGACCATTCTTTCATGAAATTGGTTATCTGTGAAATGTGGGATTTTCAGCTTGTGGTAAAATTGGAACACTGAATTCTAAAGGAGAAGTTATAACAAGCAGCTTATAATGCTCCCAGATGGGCTTAAGTTGCCTCATATCAACAGGCAGGTAAGCTCAGCAGAAGATATTAAAAAAAATGTTTCTCATAAATAGGAAACATAAGTATGCACTGTAACTGATCCCAACCTGGAATGAATAAACTAACTAACACTGGCTTAGAAACATTAACATCTTATTTAAATTATCCTAGGTATTTAGTAACTGTTCTTACATTTTGACTTGCATAATAAAACTTGTGATTACTAACATCACCACATCTGAGGCTCATTCCCACATCCAATGAACCCCAAAACGAGAAACTCCTTAAACCAGATGTTTGCCTATGGGCTTAGCAGTATAAGTTGTGGGAGGGAAAATTCAAACGGCCCCTGCAGGGGCTACCACCCACCCCTGTAAGGCCCACATGCCCCACCCCAGCCCACCGATTGCTGCCCCACCTGGCCCCATCCCGCACCAGCTGCTACAGTTCCCCCGATGGCTGCCCCAACCAGCCCCCCCCTGGCAGATGCCCCCCTGGCAGTGGGGGCAGGAGGGCCTGGGCTGGGGCCCCTGGGACTGTCCCTCTGCCTCGTGCTGTGCAGGCGGTGCCCCAGTGATACAGATGGCAGCTACAATGTCTGGTAAATGCAGGGGAGGGGTGGTCTTTTTTTAATGGGGATGCTGGGGGGGGCAGGGATCGGGGGGTTGGGGGGGCTGGGGCAAGGCAGGGCAGGGATCGGGAGGGTTGGGATTGGGGGGGCCTGGGGCTGGCCACAAAAGTGATCAAGGGCCTTGGGGGGGCTGGGGCCAGGCAGAAAAGTGATCGGGGGCCTTGGCAGGGCAGGCAGGGGATGGGACCAGGCAGGGCAGGGATCAGGGTGCTGGGGGAGTGGGCAGGGCCAGCAGGGGTCCCTCCCATAGTCCCCTCCCTCCTCCTCCAGCCCCCCCAACCCCTTTCTTACTGGCACTGGAGCCCTGATGCTGATGCACGTGGCCTGCCCTGCACCAGGGTGAGGAGGACCCAGCCTCCAGTTGCCAGTCATCCAAGTCACAGCCCGCTTTTTTGACTCTGTTTTTTTTAGGCCCCTGGATATCCAGGGGTCTACTTTTCTCCCTGCACTGCAAGTCTGCAGTGCGGGGAACATTTTTTTCTTCTGCACCTGTCTCTTGCCCCATCTCAAAGAGGTTTGAGACGGGGCAAGAGGCACGTGTGCACTCATCTGGACACGCCCCTAAGGTCAAGTGAGTTAGAGTTAGAGTTCCCCATTAATCAAACCATGTCATAGTAATCCTTTCATTAAAACTATCTAAGGGTGGAAAGTTTAGGTGGACATTCCCAGAATGGTACTTCAAGCTGCAGTTCTGAGGGGTTTTTTTGGTCATTTCACACCAAAAATGCCCAAACTTTACTGTAGCATACCATATGATGGCAAAATCTATACTATGTAGACTTCCTTAATGTTTACTATACATAATTTTATGTCTTAATGTGACAGAATATAACATATAGGATACATACAAGCATTACATTTAGACCGACCTAAGAAGACTTAGGTTTAACTAAATACCATGGTGCAGAGGCACTTGGAGGAACTGGATGTGTTTAAGTCGGCAGGCCTGGATGAGCTCCATCGGAGGGTACTGAAGGCACTGGCTGACATCATTGCACAGCCACTGGCGGGAATATCTGAACACTCATGGCACACGGGCCAGGTCCCGGAGGACTGGAAAAGGGCCAATGTGGTCCCCATTTTCAAGAAGGGGAGGAAGGAGGGCCCAGGCAACTATAAGCCAGTCAGTCTCACCTCCATCCTTGGCAAAGTCTTTGAAAAAATTATCAAGGCTCACATTTGTGAGAGCCTGGCAGGAAAAATTATGCTGAGGGGAAACCAGCACGGGTTCATAGCAGGTAGATCATGCCTGACTAATCTAGTCTCTTTTTATGACCAGGTTACAAAACACCTGGACGCAGGAGTAGGAGTTGTCGTTTACTTACACTTCAGGAAGACCTTCGATACGTTATCCCACGCCATACTGGTGAACAAGTTAAGAGGCTGTGACTTGGATGACTGCATGATACGGCGGGTGGCAAATTGGCTAGAGGGTTGTACCCAGAGAGTCGTAGTGGATGGGTCGGTATCGACCTGGAAGGGTGTGGGCAGTGGGGTCCCGCAGGGCTCGGTCCTAGGACCGATACTTTTTAATGTCTTCATCAGCGACTTGGACAAGGGAGTGAAGTGTACTCTGTCCAAGTTTGTGGATGACACAAAAACGTGGGGAGAAGTGGACATGCCGGAGGGCAGGGAACAACTACAAGCAGACCTGGACAGGTTGGACATATGGGTGGAAAACAACAGAATGCAATTCAACAAGGAGAAATGCAAAGTGCTGCACCTAGGGAGGAAAAATGTCCAGCATACCTACTGCCTAGGAAATGACCTGCTTGGTGGCACAGAAGCGGAAAGGGATCTTGGAGTCCTAGTGGACTCCAAGATGAACATGAGTCGGCAGTGTGACGAAGTCATCAGAAAAGCTAATGGCACTTTATCGTGCATCAGCAGATGCATGACGAACAGAACCAAGGAGGTGATACTTCCTCTCTATCGGGCGCTGGTCAGACCGCAGTTGGAATACTGCGTGCAATTCTGGGCACTGCACTTCAAGAGGGATGCGGATAACCTGGAGAGGGTCCAGAGAAGGGCCACTCGTATGGTTAAGGGCTTGCAGGCCAAGCCCTATGAGGAGAGACTAGGGCACCTGGACCTCTTCAGCCTCCGCAAGAGAAGGTTGAGAGGCGACCTTGTGGCTGCCTATAAGTTCATGATGGGGGCACAGAAGGGAATTGGTGAGGCTTTACTCACCAAGGCGCCCCTGGGGGTTACAAGGAATAATGGCCATAAGCTAGCAGAGAGCAGATTTAGACTAGACATTAGGAAGAACTTCTTCACAGTTCGAGTGGCCAAGGTCTGGAACGGGCTCCCAAGAGAGGTGGTGCTCTCCCCTACCCTGGGGGTCTTCAAGAGGAGGTTAGATAGGCATCTAGCTGGGGTCATCTAAACCCAGCACTCTTTCCTGCCTATGCAGGGGGTCGGACTTGATGATCTATTGAGGTCCCTTCTGACCCTAATATCTATGAATCTATGGGCATTCAGGAGGTGTCCTAATTTAGACTGAGAAAGGACTAACCTAATCTAGGAAGGGGTTAACCTGTACTAGTAAGTACCAGCATATGTTTGCAGCACAGCCCCAGGAGTGGGAAAGCCCAGCTGCTCATTCCAACCCTAGAGCTCTGCTGTTCCTACCCCTTCCAGTCCTGACTAAGCTATTTTTAGCTCCTGACCCCTTCCCTGGACTGGGCAACCCTCCCCAGACCTACCACCCACCGACCTCTCCCCCTGAAGACACACCACCCTCTGCAGACAAGCCAATCTCCCTGTGGACCTGCCAGCCCTTTCTCCCCACCCTTACCTCTGACTGCCCGTGTTGCTCCCAGCAGCAGTGAACATCTGTGTACACCACTTGTGGTTTCGTTTTTGGCAGCCTAAAGCCACCAAACCCTAGACAAGGTGTAGTGAATGTTTGTTTGTACCCAGAGCTTGTGAGCACCGTGCAGTCAAGGATATCTCTTATTTAATATTTGAGCAGTGTCCGGTATATTGTGGGAACCACAGAAAAAAAAATAAAGGGTGAGGAAAAAAACAACCAGTCTCTATGAAGAGCTTTTCTTACAAACTAGACAGCTGTGCCACATAGGCTATCTTTGAGCAAATAATGGACTCGAGAAGCATTCCCATTCTTTCAGCAACTGGCAGATATAGTTAGGTGAACAAGACCTTTATCTGAAGGTATTTTATTGTGCGCTATTCATCTTCAGTACTTGTAGCCAAGTATAACAATTATTTGCCACTTACTTCCACCCATAGCAAAGACACTGTTTTCTATGGGTTTTTATTTGCCTATAAAATGTTCCTAGAAGCTTCCAAAAAAATGAAAATTTGGATGACTGCTGTGTAAGAAAGACAAAGCAGGTATAACTATGGGTTTTAAAATAACAGTCTTTTCTTTAAAATAGTAAGTAATTACCATATGCAATGCAAAAATAATCTCTATCCATTTCTCAATCAATACTGCTTTTGGGCAGGCTACTGAGTCATAGAATTAAATTTCTACTCTACGTCTACTTTTTATGAATATTGCAATCTTCTGTCAGCCTAACATACTTTGTAACGAAGTAAAGCATCTTTTCTTTAAGTGGTTTGCAAACTGCGTTTCATGAAACCTTCAGCTTTCATAACAGGTTACCAGGAGTTCTTCAAAAAGATTGGGAGTAATGGTGGGAGCGGATAAGTGGTGCACCACTACTGCCAGGCGAGGTTGCTTAGCTCCACACCAGTCTTTAGTATGGGGCAGTAGTTCTGTGGCAGAAGAAGTGATCTGAAAGGGTTCTGTGACTAAAAAGTTGGAAAACCACTGCTTTAATATATATAATGATCAAATCCTATAACAGGGGCAGATTCTCTAGTATTATCACTATGCAAAAGAGCTGTATTTTGGCTAAGAGATAAGTGTAACACTGTAACATTGTAAGTGTAACATTGTATCTCCTGTAACCTAATTGTGTTCCCCTCCTCACCCCCATCCTTCTATTGTTTGTCCCTCTCTCGGGCTATCTGTATTTCCCTACTGGGTTTGTCATCCTTTTTTTTTGGATTTACAATCCTAAACATCTGCTAATAAAAGTCAATCTGATTCTTCTTACGTAAGGGGACTTTTGTAGATTTGGTCCTCGTAGAATTGGCCTCTTTTCTAACTTGTATCCACAACACTATTTGGGGATAGAACAGAAGAGAACAAGAACAGAATCTTCTCTTCCTTGGGGTGGTCAGATGCAAGGGAGAATTGAGTCCACTACTGGAATACTGTGACCGTACTCTACTGTATTTCTGTCAACTATTCAAGATGGTAAGCAAGTATACACAAAAGACAGAAAAGAAATCCTGCTGAAACAGATCATGTTGTTTTCAGTAAAATCATCACTGAAATCTTCTCGGTTACTACATTTTTCATTACATATTTAGATTCATAGACACTCGAGGCTCCAAGTCTGTTCTATTTCACCTGGACAGTACCAGGTGGCTGCAAGGGGATGGGATGGTCTCAAAACAGAAGTTGGAATTTACCATACATCCTATCCACTCTCATAAAGACATCATGCAGGGAGCTGAATGACAACAGATGAACTCCTGCACCTATGCAGTTGCACAATACAGTCAAAGCATCAAAATGGTCTTATAAAGATATCTGATGTTCAGAATGTATAAGGCTTTATCAGAAGTACAATAATCCTCAAATGTATTTCTCATGGGTATACCCTTCTAGTAGCAACAGTGAAAATCATTGATTTATTTGGGGCTGCCTAGACACAGGAGGCACATATACACATTCATTAATGTGCCTTAGACACTGCACATTTAATTTAGTACTTGCTTAATAAAGTAACCTAAAGTTACTGCGCAGCAGTGCCGGCAAATCGTTATTTAGTGCCACTCACTGCACATTAGCTTAATAACACTGTACAGTGGGCTATTAACATGGTTTTAGTGTTATTAGACTAATGCGATGTAAGTGTCTTGTGTAGACACACCCAGGGATCTTCTGAAAAGTATATCAAACTAGGACTGAAGCCTAATACTACAAAAATTGTCTATTAATAACAATTGTCCATGTATATTTTCAATTTGGAGGTTCAATTCTATGGGTTGGTGAAATGAAGGATGGAAAAAAAACCCCACACCCAATGGGGTGAGGCTTCAGCAAATATGTAACATGAACTTCAAACATGAATTTGGAAGTTCTTAGTTTTTGTTGATTTCACTTATGTCCTTTAAATATTTGAAAAGATTGTTCCATGCTGTCTGATAATGGGATCCATTTCACAGGCAAAGTCTGATAATGAAAATTGTACTTAGTGTTCTGCAATAAAATTTATTTTCCTACGGTTATATAAATACTGATTTCTTTCCTGTCTTTGATGCTGTTCTTGGGAAAAATTATAAAGTGGCAAGAAATTCAGAAAACAATTGTTAATATTAGTTGGTTTTCATCAGAGATCAAAGTTATGAGAAGAGGTAAAAGGCATCAGAGGTTCCTCAGAGCAGCTTTTAACAAGATGCTTGTTATATACATTATTCATATCATTGTACTGGATTAAAAAAAGAAAACATTTATACAGGATTAAATTAAAATATACATTGCTAGATTAATAGATTACTACAGAAGAGAGAACTCCAGCTGTGACTGCTATAATAGAAATCCCCACCCCCACCAATTTCACAGCTGTACCCACTGTTGTTAAGGATCACTGTGCTTGCTTTCCTCCTTGGACCTGAAGAAGAATGCTTTGTATTTGAAAGCCTAAATTTATCACAAATAGGCAGTTGGTCCAATAAAAGATATGATTCCAAAAAACCCTCGCCTCTTGCATAGTTCCTGGATTATCATAGCTACAACATCACTCTAACTCTGTTTTCTAGCACACTTTTAAGGATTCAAAATTACAAACATGCAAGTTAGTGTGTCCTTAGAGTTTTGGCTGTTTTCTGTATGGGATCTGAACTAAACCTCTCTCAAGAGCACTGTCACAACCTAACAGTATCCATAAGACAACAGAAGATAAAAAAGTTGAGTGTGTACATGTGATCAAAGAAATGAGCACATAGAATATAAAACTTACCTAATATCAAATTCTCATTTAAAATGTATATTTTCCTACCTAACCCAGTACCAAACCATCACAAAATAAATTCGTATATACTAAGAAATGATACATTCACCACACTTTATCTGTTTTACTATAATATAATTTGAAAGCTAGTGTGTATAGGTGTATACATAAAAAAAAACTGTGAGGTATCTAAAGACTTGCTATTGTATTTATGGGAATACTCAACCTTAATTTTTACTAACATTAATTCTAGTAAATCACTTCAGAAGTAAACGTTGTACTTAGAATTACTTTCCTGAGTTTATTAATTCTGCTGCTTTTGTATATTATGTCATAATTCAAAGCAGATCATTAATTTAAACAGCATAGGATAAATGGGCTTGCCTGTAATCTACTTAATCTTTATAAATAAGTGATCAAGAATGCTTGATAATATGAAACTTTAATAGCTACTAGGTGAACACTCCAATAAAAAATAGGTAGTGCTATGATATTTTCAGTGCAAAGGAACAAACCAGTACATTTGCTTGAATTTTTAAACTTTTTTCCTGTATGAATCATAGAATCATAGAAATTATGGGCTGGAACGGACCTCGAAAGATCATCGAGTCCAACCCCTCTGCTCTGGGCAGGAATACTGCTGAGAACAAATGATCCCAGAAAAGCATCTGTCCAATCTCCTCTTGAATCAAAATTATATTTCATATACGATGCTGCTTAAGTTCTGGAATTATGATGAAGAGCTTTCACACAGTTTACATTTTAGGTTTTCAAAAGGCTACATGAGGAAGCTTGCATCTTTCCCGTTCTTTCCTTATGTGTATAGTTGGTAGGGTTTATTGTCTGTCACAATTATGGCCACAGTTTTTCATTTCTGCCTATATTCTACCACTGCCCATATTAGCCACTAGGAAAAAGCATGGGACTCATTGTTATCAAACTGATGGATCTTGATGGTGTTATGTCAGTTTTCAATGTCACCACCTGCTCTAGCCTATGTATCAGTGATACAAGTACCTAATAATGCTATATCTTACGTCTATGTCTCTATATACTCCTCCCTGGTTTTTATTTTAACAAATTAACTGGGGGGCGGGGGTTTAGTTACCAACTTGCAAATGCTGGGAAGGCATTCAAGAGGCAATTCCAAGAACACCGAAATGCTAATCAGGGAAATGAAACGGCAAACTAAGAAACAACCAACATGGAATATCAGCTGACTTTATGTAGCTACTCTAGAATAGGAGTATAACTAACTATAGGTTTCCCTCGATTTATATGGGTTCCATATGTGCGAATTTGCTCTTATGTGACCACCCTTTTTCTACCCAAAATTCCTTATATGTGAGGTAAATTCATTTTTATGTGATCGGGGCTCCACTTCTCCCCACTCACCCCAACCCCTGGGCTGTGCTGTACTGTGGAACAGGGAGGTGGTGTCAGCTGCTCCTGGCATGGACGATTGGTGACACCTTAGTCGCGGGGGGGGGCGGCACGTTTCCCCCCCAGTGACCAGTTAATGACCAATCTTGCCGACTGAGGGGAGTGGTCTCCCCACAGCCAATCTCGGCAACCAGGAAGCGGCTGCGGCACTTGTGGAAGTGGCCATGGTGCTCCATCCAGCACTCCCACTCCCTGGCCAGTGCTTGCAGGGGGGGCACCAGCACTTCTGCGTGCCCTCCCTGTCTGTCACCTAAGTGGGGAGTGCAGCCTGTCAAGGGGTGCACCAGTGCTCTCAGGGGGTGCATTTGCACCCTCTAAGAGCGTTGGTGCACCCCCCGACAGGCTGCACTCCCCACTTAGGTGACAGACAGGGAGGGCAGGCAGAAGCCTCTCAAGTACCTCCCGAGTGCTGCTCTGGGAGGTTCAGGGCACGATGCAGCCCAGTGGCTACAGGCAGCTGGTATCGGCTGTTCCTACAGTCACTACAGTAGGGACTGGGGGGAGCAGAAGCCCCAGGCTGCAGCAGGCAGCAAGGCGGCAGGAACTGTGAGTGGGTGTGGAGTGTGGGGACATGGGACAGCAGGGCACAGGGAGGGGGGGGCTAATGCTACCCCGAAATTCACCGTAGCCCCCCCAACCTGCCAGCTGAGTGTTGGGGAGAGCCCAGTGGCGCTGCCGGCCCCAGCCTGCAGTGGCAGCCTGCTGTTGTTCTGCGTGGAGATCCAGGGGATCTCACCCCCAACCAGGAAGAGCCCTCCTGAGAGGCATATAGCAGCATGAGCCATGCCGCACCCACTCACAGTCCCCACCACTTTGCTCCCTGCTGCAGCCCCCAGAGCTGCTGACGAACTGTATCGCACCCCTCCCCTCACCCCCCCTTCCCTAGTCCCAGCCTTATTCCCTCCCTCACCACAGTGGGAATGTATCCCTATATGTCCTATTGTAAACTGGGTTTGCTTTATGCAAATTTAATTTATGCACCATTCTCCAGGAATGCATAGACTGCATAAATCAAGGGAAACCTTTATTGCATAAGTAGCGTGAATTACACACAAATGATTAGCTAGTATGCGTAACTATTTTTATCCATCTTCAAGAGGATGCAGTGTTTGGGTTGCAAACTGTTTCTATTTAAAACTATATGTGATATAAAATTCCTTTTATACCTGAAATTCTGTTTTCACAAAACCTAAAAGAAAATTCACCCTATTGAGGCTTATATACACATACTTAAACAGCTTTAATTGATGTAGAAACAGTTTTTTAAAGCGTAACAACTGCTACTCAAATGCTGAACCATCCCTGATAATGGGTAATGCAACAAAATGGAAGCAGTGAAGAACCAATATTTCAGTAAAGCAAAAAAATTAGAAAAAATAGTTTTGGTTAAGATGATTTTTTTTTCACTGAACTTCTAGGTATTTAAGTACTTTTTAATCTTTATATTTCAAATTTCAATTTCATTACTAAGTCATATTTCATTTAAAAGGCATTGAAATTAAACATTTTGACTTCGGAATGAGGTTTTTTCCCCCAACTTAAACATTTAATTAAAATGAACACAAAATATTTCTGGTGACATTTGCATTTCTGATGAGTTAAAAATTTTTGTTAAAAAAAAAAACTATCCAAAAAAATTTGACTAGCTCTAAAACTGAAGTTCACTCATTTTTTGTAGTCCAGCATCCCTGGATCTTACAGCTGCACCTCCAGAAATGTAATATATCTCATCCAATGCACCAAATGCCCTGATGGAAGATATGTAGGAGAGACCAAATAACAACTGCGCACTAGAATGAACACACACCGGAAATCTATCAAAGACAGAAATACCCAATTACCGGTGGGGGCACATTTCTCACAGGAGGGCCACTCTCTCTCCAATCTCTCAGTCCTGATCCTCAAGGGAAACTTACACAACACTTCCCAGAGACGAGCCTATGAGCTCCATTTCATCAACCTCCTGGATACTAGAGATCAGGGACTAAACATAGACATTGGATTTTTGATACATTATAATCTGCCTGGCAACTGACTCCCCAGCCCAGCCCCTGGCTTCTTTACTTTTCATTCCATCCAGGAAGAGCACACGCCAACTGCTGTAACTTCCTTAGCCTGACGAAGGGTTTTTGAACTTGAAAGCTTACTTAATAACTATTCTCCAACTATTTGGGTTGGTCTAATAAAAGATATCAAATTCACCCAAGGAACCTTGTCTGCCTATGTCCTTAGACCAACATGGCTACAACTTACACCCCTGCATACTAAGTAGCAAGCACTTATGTAAATGAAACACAAATTCTTAGGTCTCTTAGATACTTTTGAAAATTTTACTTCTGGCTGCCTTTTAAGATGGGGTTGGATTCAGTTGTCACCAATTATGAGCTACATATAAGTGTCACGTAGGGACTTAAACAATGGACTGAGCAAGCCCAGTCAAGATGTCTATTAGTGTCATTCCACTAAAGTAAACACTAACACTTTGGTCAACAAGTGGCCACATCTACATGAGACGCTGACTGTGCAGTAGCTCATTACTACTGCGCAGTAGTGTCTTGTGGCACGAAGAGTGATGCAACAATACTGCACAGTAGTAATGAGCTACTGCACAGTCAGCATCACCAAAAAGCTGTTTGGGGATGCTACTGCACAGTAACTCCAGTTACTGTGCAATCATTTAGTATTTCTGTATACAATTACTAAATGATGGCACAGTAACAACTGCACAGTCAGTGTCCTGTATGTCAGTGTCCTACACGGCCAGTATGTCTGAATAATAGACTTGAAATGAAGTCTCAAATCAAGTGTTCAGCAGGTGACAGCTAAATAGGTTTTAATCAGATAGGAGACCTGATCCCAACTGGATTCTTTGAAAAATGACTTTTCTCAATAGAACAGAGATTTACTTTTATAGGACCAAGTGTTCCTTAAAACAAAAAAATCCAAGAAGTAATCTTTCTTCTACACCTCAGACCATAAGAATTTCTTTCTTTTAATAGACTATACCACCCATGTATACATGCTTTTTTTTGTTTGAAAGGTCTCCAGTAATATCTTGGTAGACTCCCATCACCACACCAATAACTTGAAGATTCTGCTGCTCCCTGCTCAACATTCCTCAAGCTTTCTAACCTTTTCCTTCTGATGTGGCATTCAGCCTAGGGCTGGGCCATTCCAGGTCATAAATGTATTATTATAGACCCTTCAAGTACATCAAGCACACTGGAATATTTTTAGTGCAGGACTACAAAATACGTATTTTGGAGAAACTTCAACTTGGTCCAAATCCTAACAATATAAAGGCTATCTAAATATTATTTTCTTTATTACTGAGCATATATTTGTTGTTATATGTACATAAAAACCCAGTTTCTGCTTCAAAGAAATTACTACAACTTAAATGATACTAGGGTGATTGAGAGCTTACAAACGTGGATTTAGCCAAGTGCAAATTGTTCTAAAGGAGTCATCATGGGTGTAACTGTTTTGGCCAGAGCAAGAGATCTGACAAGCATGCCAACTTCTCTGGTTCTCACATTACCCTAAGAGAAAATGAAAAACAACTAAAGAGAACTCCTAATGCTGAGAGTAGTTCACAGTCAACCAGCTTGCTCCAACCAGCTTATACAACTGCAGCTTGCAAGGATTACCTTCCAAAAGTAATTTTTTCTAGCCTGTTTGACTATATGAAATTAAGTCCCCATAAATCCTGCTGTATTGTCTGTTGGAGATGCATTTCCCAATATTAAAGCAGGAATTTGGCAATCTTCTCTTTAAAACTTGTATTTAAGGAATCCTTGACAACAGACATGCTATCAAAAAATTCTTTTTGTAGACTTTTTCTGGTTTCCCCTGTGTCTAGCATGCTGTGTCTAGTTTCAATAGGACCATAGAGAAGTCTGTCAGGAACTGTAGGGCTTAGCTGAACCAGGACTGTCTAGGGATTGCAGTATGAGAAAATATCATACTGAGTAATTCTCTCTCATATTTGTTTTCACCTTCCAGGGGAGGAAAAGTGATATTCAGACACTGAAGGCATGCCCAGTGGCTTGAAAATACATCCCTTCTTAAAGTAGTTATGCATAGAAAACTCAAAAAAAATCCAGACAGACCTAGCTGAGGGATGCCTGTAAGTGACAGTCTCAGAAAGACTCCCTCACACAGGTCTTTGCTTACCACCTTCTTTAAATCTATTTAAATATATAATAGTTATGTATTGTTTCTTCCCTGGAATCCAGTACTTCTCATAATTATCCTGCATTGCATTAACTGCAAATCATTCAAAGTATCAAGTGCTTCAGAACCAGTTCTTTCCAGAAACAATAGGTAAATTTATAACTACTGGTGACTAATTTTTGGCTGGCACCCATTGCCAACTGACAGAGGGAAATGCTGTTAATACCAGCTCCAGCTGTTTTCAACATGGCAGAGAATTTCAGCTCCTGCAGGGCTTTTCACTGCTCCATTGTTCCATTTTGTTATTTTAATCTCCGTACCATGTGTTTGTCAGTCGTCACTCAAAAATCAAGGAATCTGACAAAGATCTGCTTCATTCAGGGTCTCAGTTCTCATCAGATTGCATAATCAGGCCTTTTGCACATCTGACAGCTGGTCCACCTGGCTCTTTCAGGAGCCCTTAAAGGTACAACTCCTCTGATGCTTGTCTCCACATCAATAAGTAGATCAAGGATGAATAAGAGAAAAGTGCATATGATTTAGCCAGATGGAACTGTTTTGATGCCTCAAAGGATCTCTGAAAGATGACTAGACATGTCTAAGATTCTATTCTTCTGAAAGTGATGGCAAGGACAGACTTGAAAGTTTTGCAATCTTGCTAAGACAGGAACTGCACAAAACACTGAGGGATTTTTGATTCTGCAAGTCAGATGTACCAGACTAAAAAGGAGAGTGAATTTGCTTTTAGTCTGAGAAAAAGGCTTCTTTTTCATTCTTTTCATTCATCATCTTATAGACAAATTAAAAAGGCACACATTTACTGGAAATCTTTTTCCTTCCACGTATTAATTCCTGTTCACAATTAATCTATAATTCTACTTATCTTGTACTACAGACTACAGATTTGTTTTATATGAAAGACTGGATTTTCTGGGCTGCTGATTTCCCATTGACTTCAACATTTTTCAAAAAAATGAACTGTTTATATGCATTGTTTAGTAGATTGACATTTCTGTAAAATCATTTTAATAAGGCTTTATTCATATGCAGTAGAAAATTGCAACTAGGGTATAATTGAGCAGTAACTTTAGAATGAATACTGACTAAGGGAAAATAGCTAATTTTAAGGTATTTAAAGTTTAATTTCCCTGGTTGCTTGTTAAAAAACTGTAAAACGTATAATCTAAAAAATCAGAAGCAAAAATGGCTGTATGGAAAACATAACACTTTATATTTTTAAATAATTAGAGATGAAAAGAATAGATTATTTGAGTTACACCCAAATTTAACTAACATCTGTATTATCATTGAAGTAAATAAATCTAATACCCCTAGTAGGAGAAAATAAAGCAAAAATCAGACCCTTTTATTCTCATCTATATGGATACATGCAGAGAAAAATAGATCAGAGGAGTTTATTTTAAAAGTATAGCTGAAACAATACTTCCCATCCAACTGTACTTTAGCTACCATTCAGTTGGGTGTCATTCACTTTTAACACATTTCTTTAATCATCTTTTAGAGCTGTAATATATAAGCAAATGCTACACAAGCTGATCCAGAGAAAGAGTGAATTCCTGACAAAACGCCCACTGACTTCTAGACCAGGATTTCACCTTCCAAAAGACAACATATTCCTTTTATTTCTTACAGAATATTCATTAAGAGGATAATCTTTTACTGTCAAATTTTTCAAGTAATGCTTTTACTTTCCATTTATTTTATTTTTGTAATACCTCCTTCAGAAATGCCAGTTTTCTAAACTGCCTGATTTAACAGTTTCAGCTATTGGCATTTTACAATTGTATTTTCTGCCTATAAGCTTATATGGACTACAAATGTTTCCTCTAAAATAGGATATTTCACCTGTTGTAAATATTACATAATTTGTTTTTTGTTTTTTTAATTTCCAAAGTTTCTTTGTACGCTACACAAAATCCAATTTAAATTCCTCTGTTTAACTCAAAGTCACCATATAAAAATATTCAACACACTGGTATCATTGTTTTAACTTATGCCATTTAGCAGTATGCCATCTTATATTCAGTCAAACTGGAGAAAACACTTACGTAGCCTTCAGTGAAATCTGAGAGATACAGAAAGTTGACACACTGGTTGTTCTTATTTAAGTTTGCCTTAAAATAGATGTTGGTGAGAAAGAGAAACTGACTGAGGAACTAAATCTACACTGCATAGAGTGGCACATAGAAAACTGTTTTGGGGGGAATTTCTAAGAACTTTATACTCTGCATTACTAAGTTGATAAATATTTAAAGGAAACAAAATAAGTAAAACACACCATTTCAAAAAACACCACAATATCCATATGTTTGTTCTTTATTGTTTAAACAGCTCACTTCCTGTACATTGGGCATTTGATAAGCCGGTTGATTTTATGCTTTTATCCTCTAACATATAATTTTATAATATCTCTATATGGGAAGTAAAAGCACTTTCATTATTCAAAAAATGTTTTACTGGTTATGATAAAAGCAAATGAAATATACTATCCACTATACTAGTGGAACAAACTTCCCCACAGAACAAAAGTGGGTTGCACGTTGATATATAAAGCTATTTTATGCAATCCCAGGACTTTCAATAAGTAACTTAGGACAGAGGGTCCTTGTTATTGCAGTCCTTATTATCTGACCTTCTTACCCAATGTCAGCACAACTGAGATGTGAAAATGTTTTCCATTACATTAGGAACACACTGGTGTTGTCATTAGTACATATATATAAACTGCATTATCAGAGCAAGGAAGCTCCTATTTGTATACATTGGAAAATTCATCCCCATAAAGTGCACACAGGTCAATTGTGGTCTACTACTTGTGTGAGGGACCTACTTGCTGAATACCAAGTATAAACATTTATGGAACTTACTAGTTAAGAACATATAAAACACAGCTTTGACATTAACTAAAATATTAATTTAATCTGATCCTTTCCTTTTGCTCCATTATGCTTTATGCACAGTGGTGCTCTGACACATGTTGATATCTTATGGTATGTAAATGTAAACTTTCTGACTGGAGCATTTAACAAAGCAAGAGAGATTTACACAAAATATTTGCCAGGTTTCCTTAAAGAACTCAGTATGAGCTAAAAAGCATTGGACCAAAGATACGTACTTCCCTTACCGTAGGAAACTGCTTATCTATTGAGTTCAGTAGCGTTGTTCCCATCTTTATATTAATTCCATTGCTAGGAACTGGCAAAGAAATTGTTCAAAATATACTGGCATTTTCAAGAGCACAAATGTGGTAAGGAGCAGTAAATGGGAGTATTAAGGCTATGTCCACTCCCTGTCGTACAAAAGAGTAAACATCAGATGTACCCTTCTGTTAAAGGGGAGACAGAGTACTTGGATGTATATGGCCGAGTGTAGACGAAACGAGGGGCATGTGTGCACAACACTTTAAAGAGGGCAAAATGCTTTTGCACTGCTTTAATGGTGTCGGTGTTTGCAAGTGTCAGCAGTGTATTAAGCATTAATTACAGCCACTGTAGCAAATTCAGTGGCGTAATGTGCCTTAAATGACTTGGGCACAGCAAACTAAAGCTCCACAAAGTTTTAGTTTGCTGCTCCTACAGCTGTGGAGCGAAGCACTGGTCTCCGTGCAGCTGGAAGCTCTGCAGGCAGCCTGGTAGCAGCCTAGGAAGGCAGGCTCTGCCCAAGACAAGCAGTAAACCTGATCTTTTTTTTTTTTCCCCCTGGAGCCTGCCTGCCTGCCTGAGCTGCGCGAGAGCCTGGTGCTTCCCTCTGCAGCTGCGGTGTCCCATGGAACCGACTGAGCTTGGTGCCTTTCAGTGGGTGCCACCTGGTGGGGGGAGGCACCGCAGCCGCAGAGGAAAGCACCAGCCCCTCCCCCCCACAGCCCAGGGACCACTCAGCCCTCCAGCAGCTTGCTCTCCCTTCCCCACTGCCGGAGAGGCAGGTAAGTCAGTGAGGTGTGTGCACGACATGGGGGTTTAAAAGGCCCTACATTGAAGCAGTGTTTTAAAAAACACACCGCTTCAATTTAGGGTCTCCGTTTTGTCTACACATGCCCTATGCTGTTAATCACCCTTCCTCTACAACCCTATTATTAATGACAAAGGGGTTTCTGCTATTGACATATTAAGAAATATTTCTATCATTGATCATGAATATTCAGTTCCTCAAAAATAATTTAAATAAACTGGACTCCTGTAATTCTTACTACTTGTAATAATTTTAATCAGGAAAGATTTTATAGTTACAGAATAAATGAGGAAACAAAGTGATTGATCTTGATATGGGCATATATTCCTATAGAAACTGTTTAAATGTAGGGCAAAAGAAATTAAAATGCAATTGGAAAAGAGCATGAAAAGATGGAGGTGGTTTTTATGGCTAAATTTAAAACAAATTTCAAGTACCAAAATGCATAGATGGATTGGCAAGGATCACAGCACAGTTTTAGTAGCTTCACATTATGATGCTACATAGCACCTACAGCACAGATTTCAGAATCTCACACTTGTTACCCAAGATCAGTTAAAATCTATTTTATCTCTATTTTCATCAAAGTGATCTGACTTGGGCACAGAATGCATACCAGAGACATTCACTTTTGAAAAAATGCATCTCTTAACAATTTCAGCACAAGTAGACTTTTGGGATGGTTACTTATTACCCAGTTTCACCACTGTATGGTAACAGAGCAGATGTCCCACCTCCACCAGACCAGGACATTAAGATGATGAAGCTTTCTTTAAACAGCCAGCAGAAGTTTCCTGGTCACAGATCCTGGTTCTCATGAGGAACTTCAATCACCCTGACATCTGGGAGGGCAATACAGCAATACGCAGATAATCCAGGAAGTTTTTGCAAAGTGATGGGGACAACTTCCTGGTGCATGTGTTGCAGAGCCTACTAGGGGCCATGATCTTCTTGACCTGCTGTTCAAAACAGTGAAGAATTGGTGGGGAATGTAGAAATGGTTGGCAGCAACAACCACAAAATGACTGAGTTAAGTATCCAAAGGAAAGGAAGGAAGGAGAACAGCAGAGTAAGGACCCTGGACTTCAGACTTCAACTCAGTCAGGGAACAGATGGGCAAGATCCCCTGGGAGGCTAGTCTGAGGGTGATAGAAATCCTGGAGTGATGGCTGTACTTTAAAGAGACCTTACTGAGGCCACAGGAATGGATCATCCCAATGCACAGGGAGACTAGCAGGTGTGGCAGAAATCTAGCTTGGCTTAGCAGAGAACTCTTCAGTGAGCTAAAACATTAAAAGGAAGTTTACAAGAAGTGGAAACAAGGACAAACAACCAGGGAGGAGTATAAGAGTGTTGCTCGGGCATGCAGGGATGAAATCAGGAAGGCCAAAGCACAATTGGAGTTACAGCCAGCAAGGGACATGAAAGGTAATAAGAAGGGTTTCTACAAGTATTTAAGCAACAAAAGGAAGATCAGGGAAAGTGTGGATCCCTTACTGAATGGGGGAGGCAACCTAGTGACAAAGGATGCAGAAAAGACTAAAGTACTCAATGGCTTTTTCACCTCAGTCTTCACAGGCAAGGTCAGCTCCCAGACTACTGCACCTGACAGCACAGTTTGGGGAGGAGGTGGTGAAAGAACAGGTAAATGACTCCTTAGGGAAGCTGTATGTATATAAGTTCATGGGGCCAGACATGAAGCACCTGATGGTGCTGGTGGAATTGCTGATGTGATTGCAGAGCCACTGGCCATCATCTTTGAAAGCTCATGGTGATCAGGAGAGGTCCCAGGCAACTAAAAAATGGGAAATGTTGTGCTCAGCTTTTAAAAAGGGAAGAATAAGCAACCAGGGAACTACAGACTGGTCAGCCTTACCTCAATTTCTGGAAAGATCATGGAGCAGGTCCTCAAGGAGTCCATTTCTAAGAACCTGGAGGACAAGAAGGTGATTAGAAACAGTCAGCACGTATTGTCAGGTGCAGGTAGTAGTCAATTGACTCAATGTCTAGCTGGCAGCCAGTATCAAGTGGATTGCCCCAGGGGTTGGTCTTGGGACCAGTTTTGTTCAATATCTTCATCAACGACTTGGAAGATTGGATAGAGTACATCTGTAGCAAGTTTGCTGATAACATCAAGCTGGAGGAGTAGTAGATATGCTGGAGGGTGGGTTAGCATTCAAAGAGACATAGACAAATTGTAGGACTGGACTAAAAGAAGTCTCATGAGATTCATTAAAGATAAGTTCAAATTTCTGCACTTAGGACAGAACAATTCCATGCACTGCTACAGGTTTGGGACTAACTGGCTAAACAGCAGCTCTGCAGAAAGAACCTGGGGGTTACATGCCAGTAGACCAAGGGAAGTGATTCCTGAATTGGAAACCCCTCTGTTCAGCACTGGTGAAGCCACATCTGGAATACTGTGTTCAGTTTTGGGCCCACTCCCACTACAGAAAGGATGTGGACAAATTGGAGAGAGTCCAGCGGAGAGCAACAAAAATGGTTAGGGAGCTGGGTACCATGACTTGAGGAGAAGCTGAGGGAACCAGGCTTATTTAGTCTGGAGAAGAGAAGATTGACGTGGGATTTAATAGCAGCCTTCAAACACCTGAAGGGGGGTTCCAAAGAGGATGCAGCTGGACTGTTCTCAGTGGTGGAGAACAAGGAGTAACAGTCCCAACTGTTACAAGGGAAAGTAGGTTAGATGTGAGGAAAAATTATCTCATGAGGAGGCTGTTACCCAGACAAGCAGTGGAATCTCCATCCTTGGAGGCTTTTAAGACCCAGCAAGACAAAGCCTTGGCTAGGATAATATAGTTGGGGACAGTCCTGCTTTGAGCAGGATGTTGAACGAAATGACCTCTTGAGGTCCCCTCCAACCCTAATTTTCTATGATTCATAGTTCCCTAACCCTGACAACTGCAGTAGCTGTTCCTCAAGTTCCCAAGAGCCTTGAGAAAGTGTACTTGGTACCCAAAAGTCATCTAACATCTCTCCTAATTATTCAATTAAAAGAGATTACCAAAAAACAATCCCTCTGGCTAACTGCATATTTTACAAACCATCATAACTACAATGACACTCCAACTGTACTATAGGCTCCATTTTGGCATTTTACTACAGGTGTGCATACAGAGGTGGATCCAGGATTGTGTTAAAGGGTGGGGGAGGTGCAGGAATAGTGACTGGTACTGCAGGTGTGGCTGCACCCCTGCTCCCAGCTCCCGTTCCCCAAACTAGGGTAGAGAAGTTTTCTAAGTACTCCAAGTAAAAATCTTTCTTCCCTTCCCCATCTTGGTCCCTTCTTCCCCTCCCCTCCAGCTGCATATTCCCTCTTCTCCTCTCTCCCCCTCTCTCACCCACTGTTGCCACTGTCCCCACTGCTACCACTGAAACCCTCTTCCCCTTCCCCTCTTCCCAGTTCCCTGGCTGTCAAGGAACAACACCGGAACAAGGCAGAGAAACAAAACCTGCCCACTGCCATCACTGCCACTGTCCCCATCTGAGCCTGGCTTTCCACAGTAGCTCTGGAGCTGTCCCACCCGAGGCAGTTAGGGACAGCAGCAGAAGTAGCAGTAGCAGTAGGAGGAGGTGGTCCGAGGGTAAGGAATTCTTTCTTGCTTCAGGGACTTCTGAGAAGTAACCTGGGAGTGCTGCTCCCACCAAATAAAAAATAAGACATGCCGATAAAGTTAGGATCCTTAATGCATTCATAAGGTTTTACTATTAATGATTTTTTACAAGGAAAATGACCTTAAAAAGACTGAAGCTGGCTTATATAACTATCCATATTTTGTTATGCCAAGTGTCCGTGCTCACATAACTCTTTGTAGGAAATCCTAAAAGTGACTGATAGAATATCCAGTGTAATGACATGCTCCCCTATAAAAAAATATTTTCAATTTAGAATTAGAATGGCAGGGCAGGGTGAAGTTTAGAAAGCCTGCCTCTCCCTCTTCCTTTCTTCCACCACACTAAGACAACTGCAGTGTTATTCAACAGCTACAAACAAATTTAGTTATTACGTTTAAGATTAGAGTCCAGGCCCTTCAGGGCCCTCACGAGGTTGTTTCCTCTGACTGGTAATAAAGTGTGTAGAGACAAAGGGGGCAACAACATAAGCCAGTTCTGATGAGACAGTCTACTATAAAGCACTAAAAATAATTCCTGTGTTAAAACTTAGTACAGAAATAAAGCAGGATTGCTTTTATTGCTTTAGTTTTGTTTTTTATTAGTAGCAATAATAATACTGAGGTAGCACTGTTGTTGTGTACCCTGTGCACTTTGCAATTTCCTTTCTTCTTCCTACCCAGGTTTTGGTAGAATGTAGGAACATCTCTCAACAGTTTAGGTAGGCATAATGCTATTATCTGAACCATAATAATAATAATTTAAACACCCAGTGCTGGGGCTGATATCTACACTTCTGGCACCCCTCCCCCCCCCCCCCCCCCCCCCCAATAGCATATGGATTTCTAACACATAGTGGAGGCAATACTGACTTGGATGAAGCAAACTCACCACCACCACCCTAAAGTACCTCTGTTTTTTTCCAGCACAGTCAGTCCAAGTATTTACTTGGCTGATTTTGTTTTACTGCAGAGGTTATTGAACTAATGTTTAGCATAACTATCTGAAGACGTATGATTTCAGTAACCGTTTACATGAATAATAAACATTGCATCTGTCTGTAGCAGGGTGGAGGGTTCTTCTGTTGAACACTTCCCGAATGCAGCTGCTGAGTAAATCCTAATTACTCAATGCAGAAAGCATTAGCTTTCTGAGTACATGTAAGCAGCCAAGTTGGAGACTTGAGTTTTTAAGACCGTGGACACATGTAACAACCAGACTGCTCCCAAACAGGATTGGGAATTGGTTCACAATTCAGGTCAGAGGTGTTCACAGGTACAGTGCCACAGCATTCCAGGTAGAACGCTCACCTTTAGGCATTCAAGTGCCACGGTTCTGACACTAGGGAGTGGGACTGAGCACCCAGTCCTCGTGGTGGATAAGTGGGGGATGGATGAATAGTGCTTACACCCATACCCTGAGACATGCAGGGGGTGGGCCCCTGTGTCTGGGTGTGTTTTCACTTTTCAGCTTTCTGTTTTCTCCTAAAAAAAAGAGTTTAATAAAACACAGTAGCCTGCACCTGACCAAACTCTGCAGTGTGCTTGCCTGACTTGGGATTCCTGAGGGGGTGGGAGGCAGGGGGAGAGAAAGACTGCTGGACCCGTGTGTTTGGATTCTCGGGGGCTAGGCAGGGATTATAACGGGTCACAGTTGAATAGGGATTGAGTACACACAAGTTTTACTGAACAAGCAGTACAAGGGATCTTACTGATAAAAAGTGCCAGCAAGGGAGGGAAAAAAAGGGTCAAAGGAGTTCTAGCTGTGTACCAGAATGGGCAGTTACAAGGGGCAGGTGGGGGCGGGAGGGGGGAGGTGAGAAGTTATGCAGGCTAAAATTCCCGGAGGACTGACATTGTCATGGCATGCCTGATGTCAACATACAACAGTGACCCAGTTCACCATGAACCACATCAAAGAGTTCTTATTTTTCGAGGAACTTTACACTGGTTTAACAGACGTGTACATCTGTCCATGTCAGGTCCATTCATTAAACTGGTCAAGTGTTGTGTGTGTTCATTCCCTGAGTTACCAAAAATGCCAAACTGTACAGAAAATAAGTCTGATTCAGTACGGAGACTTCAGTTCTCCATTATTTCATTTTCTGTGCTGAGTGCAGAAAAGTAGGAAGTGGCAAAAGCTGGCTGTTTGCACTTAAACTGATAATGTGCAATGTGCATATATATTCTGTATTGACTCATCAGGGAGAACAGTACTGCTGCTTTCTACCTCACCTCTTCCGTTCCCATACAACAGGGTACAAGTTCACCATTGGGCTAGGAAGGTACAGCTCTATTTAAACTGTCCTCACTTTCATGAGTAGTGAATTTGGCTCCATGACCTAGCCTAGGAACAAATGTTGCATTTGTCCCTAGACAAGTTGTGCCTGTGTTTGTTCTGGAATGGACATGACTCAATATTGGTGCGTACACACAGCACCTTTCTAATCAGGGTTTAGAGACCAGCTGAATGCACTGCCACTTTTCTGCCATTGACTTTATGATGCAATCCTGGGATAACCTCTTGGATGCACTTTGCAATGTCCTAGAATAAACTGTTAGTCCTTCTCATCCCATTAACCTTTCTAAGTTACTAGATCTTGTTTCTGGACAGTGGTCATGGATATTTGAATGATTGCACTTTGTCCCAGGATAAAATGGTTTATCCTGTGACAAATGTAATATGTGTAGCCTTAGGTACTAATAAGCAACAACACACAGTTTCTAGTACTGTGGGTTGCTAGGTGTGGTCTAAAGGTCTATGTATATAGGGCTGTGTACATAGGGAAGCTAGCCAAGTTAACTGAAGATGTGACTGTAATATACAATAAACTGATGGGTGGGTGCTCTTATTTAGAAGTAAAACAGCCATTTTGTGTTGCAAGGGCAAGTGAATTAAGGGAGCTTAATAAACTTCAGTTAATGTGTTTTAAATACATGTATTCCATTTATTTGACTTGACTTTAATTTTAGGTAGACATATCTAAATTGCCCTAATTAGTAGTACTTCACTTTTTTGCCCTGTCAGCCAGGTGGACAGTCCCAGGTCCATCCATGATCCTGATTCCCCTCCACTGTATGGGGAAGAGGTGTCATGGCCCAGTCCCAATCTGGCCGTGCAAGGTGTAGGAACTTGGCAGCAGGGTGGGGGTGACAGCATTAATTGCTACTGCTCCCCCACCACCAAATTTCCTGACATGTCAGGTGCCCTGTGGGCTGGATGCTATGTGTCTGTGGGCCTCATGTAGTCAATGGGCTGGAGATGGGGTGCCCAAACCCTAACTTACTACTTTCAAACTTATTATGCATACAGTTTCTCTAGTTCCTTTTCCTTTACTACCATAAAGCCTTATTGAAATAATACATCACAGTTCTTCTACTATGTCCGTGCATCACACTTCTGATCAGCAGGCTCCAAAATTCTTTATACTGAATAGACATCTTCCACTTTCAGTCCTTGCCCCAAGAGTCTTATTACATATCTGCACTTAACTACATCTGACAGCTATTAGCCTGAATACTTAACTAATCTAAATTCTTTTGTACAAAGTGTGACTGCATTGTTCCTCCTAATTTAGCATAATTTGCAAACTTGGAAGCCTTTCTTTCAACACCACAATCCAAATGTCATCTAAAAATGATTAAAAGCTTTCCCTATGTCACCTCACTGATACATTCCTTCCGGACTGAAAAGAACTTATATTTATTTTTTCATCCACTAGGCTCCTTTTAAATTTGTTGTGTGATCTTTTTACAACTTCCACCCTTAACAGGAAACAAGAATGTTTGTGTTTCATGTAATTTTGGAACCAATCCTACAAGGCAATTAAGCAAGTGTGCAACTTTAACACATGAGTAGTTCTATTGGCTTAAATAATATTTACAAGCTCAAAATTATGCATGTGCTGAAGTACCTTGTGGAATCAGGCACTCCATTAATTAACAACTATTAAAATTCAATTACAAAATGTAAAGATGGGTATAGGACTACAGTAGCCTCCCATGAGTGAAAGGCAGAATTGTAGTACAGTATTAGAATAAAATAATATGCTCTTTACGTGTAGCTGACCAACTGTATGAAAGTGTCAGAAAAAGCAGTTTGTATATCAATTTATAAAAAAGTATATAGATATACAGGGTAAACTGTCCAAAGTGACTAGTAATTTTGAGATGCATAGAGCTAGTGCGCAGCATTTCTGAAAACTGGTCCTGCAAGTTGGATCCCTAAAATAAAGTACACAAAGCTGCTAGTCTTTTGACAATGAAAATGTTTGGAGCATTACATTTTGGTAACAATACTTTTAGACGATTCAAATAATTAGTCTTCCCATTCTTTGGCAGTTCTTAAACTGTTCTTTCTAAATATCCAGTTCTACTTCTGTATAAATACGATTAAGTCTTTATCCAAAAGCAGCAATAAAATGACTTTGTTTGGAAAAGTAACAGGTTTGTCGTAGGTAGGTCTTGCCTGACCAATCTCATCTCCTTCTATGACCAGGTGACATATCACCTGGACAAGGGAGAAGAGATTCACATCATATATCTGGACTTTAAAAAGGCCTTTGATCTGGTGTCCTATGACCTCCTCATGGAAAAATTGGCCAACAGTGGCCTTGGCTACACCACAGTCCGACGGCTGGGAAATTGGCTCCGAGGTCGGACCCAGAGAGTAGTGGTTGATGGTAGCAAATCATTATGGTGCTCTGTGACCAGTGGTGTCCCCCAAGTCTCTGTCCTTGGACCAGTTCGCTTTAACATCTTTATCAATGATGTGGACATTGGTATCAGAAGCGCACTGGCTAAACTCACCGGTGACACTAAACTTTGGGGCATAGCTTTCACACCTGAGGACAGGCTAGTGATCCAGGCTGACTTGGATAAACTTAGTAAGTGGGCGGATGCAAACCTGATGATGTTCAATACCAATAAATGTAAGGTACTCCACCTTGGGGGAAAAAACCTGCAGCATGCTTACAGGCTCGGCAGTGCTACGCTTGCTAGCACCACTACTAAAAAAGACTTTGGGGTCATGATTGACCACAAGATGAACATGAGCCACCAATGCAATGTAGCAGTTGGCAAAGCAAACAATACTCTAGCTTGCATCCATAGATGCTTCTCAAGTAAATCTCAGGATGTCATCCTCCCGCTGTACTTGGCCTTGGTGAGGCCACAGCTGGAGTATTTCATCCAATTCTGGGTTTAGCAATTCAAGAAGGATGTCAAGAAGCTTGAGAGAGTCCACAGGAGAGTCACGCGCATGATCAGTGGGAAAGAGAACAGGCCTTATGAAGAGAGGCTAAGAGCCATGGGACTCTTCAGCCTGGAAAAGCATAGGCTCAAGGGGAAACCTGGTGGCTGCTTATAAGTACATAAAGGGTGTACATCAGGATCTGGGAGAATGTCTGTTCACCAGAGCGCCCCAAGGAAAACCAAGGACCAATGGTCATGAACTCCTCCAAGACCATTTTGGGCTGGACATAAGAAAAAATTTCTTTACTGTCCAAGCCCCCAGGACCTGGAATAGACTCCCTCTGGGAGTCACCAACTCTGGACTCATTCAAGAAATGTTTGGATACTTATCTTGCTGGGATCCTTTGACCCTAGCTGACTTCCTGCCCCTGGGGCAAGGGGCTGGACTTGATGATCTTCGAGGTCCCTTCCAGCCCTAACATCTATGAAATCTATAATTTCCCTAGCTAGATCCTAAAAACCATAGTCTTCTCCAAATGATGATGTAGCTATGCTGTGTGTGTGCACCTTCTGCATTTCTCTCTCTTTGAAAGAGCAGTGCTCTGGAGATAGAACCACAAGGTGATTAAATTTTAAAATCCCTTCATTTAGTTGGCACTTAACCTTAGGGTGTAATTTAACCAAAAAAAGGAAGAGGTTTGTTTGATTTTTTCCTGATGCAACAGAAAACTAATTGCTTTCAAATTCCTCTCCTATTCTTATGAAGTACTAAAGGCATACCATAGTATAAGGAATAGATAAACGATTACAACACATTTGGAAGGTAGTGCAAGAACTACCTAATCTGCTGTCTTTCACACAGACCAGCCATTCCCCCCACACAGAGTCCCCCAACCCACAAGATGAACCAGATGCCAGTTTTATCAGTGTTTGCCACTGCTAGAAGTCAAGGAAGTAAGTATCACTAGAGGGTGAGGTGAGAGGAATAGGGAGGGTAGGTTTGGGGACGGAGTTGGGGGAGGGGGGGCTAAAAATAGCCCCTGGCTCCTCACCCAAACCCCCCACAGACCCTGCAAACCCCCCTGATCTCACCAAACCCTTCCAGATTCCACCAAGCCCCTTGTGGACCCCACCTGCCCCACAATTTTTCCCACAGATGCTACCTGCCTCCCCCCACATCCTTCCCCATCCCTTCTTCCTGCCCCTCCACCCACCAATACTGCTCGTTCCCCTCATCCCCGATCAGTCCTGTGGATCCTGCTTACCCTCCCCTCCCCTCCACAAACCCCATATCCTCCCCATTCCATCAACCCCTGACTAGTCCTCTCATCCCAACTTAACTTAGATCGGGTGGCCAGTTTAAATGTGATCTAACCTCCCTCTAGCCCCCCAGAATGTCCGCACTTAGCCTTAGCCAAAACATTTCCAACCAGCTCAACAACCTTCATCACAGCAGGGGTTGAGGTTATATTTTAGAAAAATGGATTTTGGAAGATTCTGAAAGATAACAAAGAGAGAGCAAAGAAGAAATGAAAAGGGGGGTAGAGAATTAGAGAAGCAAGAAAAAGAACACAAGTAGGTGGCAAGGGAAATAAGGATTTAAGGGAAAAATGAAAAGTTAGGGGGAGTGAGGAACAGTACAGACTGTAAAGCTAACCAAAATAGCATTCCTGAACAAAGGTTTCACAAATAAATACATCAGCAAGTAAGAAACAAGAAACAAGTATCAAACAAATTTAGACATCAAAACAAGCTTAAATTCACACTCTTATAGTTAAATTATTACATTGAACGCTTTTATGGCACCTAATATAAAATAAATTAAATAGGTAATTTTTTACCTATATTAAATAAGTGATTTTGAATCATTTACAATTTGGCTTAGTATGGGGTGCTATCAATGACAACAGATGCGAACAAAAGCAGAAGTTTTGAAATCTGTGTTCTATTCCTGGCTCTGCAATCAATTTCTAGATAAAGCTGGACAAGCAACTAACAGTTGATCTGCAAACTCTACATAAAGTAGTTCCAAGCTAAGCTTTTTCCATCTTTTAACCTTTCAGAGAAAAATAACACTCAGGTGTATGCAGCATGTTCACCCAACAAGTAAAGCCAACATTTCACACAGCAGTCTCAAAAAAGTCTATTATGAGCCAATGATATTGGTATTAGATAAATGTTACCAAAAAACAAACAAACAAAAAATCCTTATATATAATATTTTTTTGTTACTGAACTTCCAGCTCTCTTACTAAAGTGATGTCACTATTGCACTTTTCCTCCAGTCATCTGGCCTAGACAATACATGAAACACTAGCAGAATTTAGAAGCTAGAAACACTCAAGCTACCTTTATCAATCATGAAGCAGCAGAAAGGACCCATCTCAGGCTCCCGTTTCCCTTTGCAGGTCACCTTCAATCTCAGGACCATGTTTTCCTCATCTATAAAGTGGAGATGATATTTTTCTATCTCCTAGGGGTGTTGTGAGGCTTAATTAATTAACATTTGCAAAGCACTTGATATTTCCATAACGCATGCCATATAAGGGTCGCACAGAATTGTTTTTACTATTCTGGTCTCCAGTTTTCTGTATCTGGATTACGTATACTGTTTTCAGTACCAGGATCCAAACCTTTTGGAAGATTCTTTGTGTGGCTGCCTCTCAATCTATGGCAACAGGGCCCCTTGGTGTCAACAAAGTATACACTGCCACCCTGAGGAAGATTCCTTCTACAAGCAGAGCTGTGCCCATACACCTAGCTGACATACCTATAACAGCAAATTCTAACATAGACTAAGCAAGCAGAAAGCATCTGTGGCAGTGCACCTTTGGGTGCTTGTCACTTTAAGGGCTTGAGCAGGCTGTGAGGCAGCCTTCAGCTAACAGCACAGCCAATCAGGTGGTCACATGACAGCCAGGAGGCTGTCTGATTGGAGCAGGGCTGAGCAGCCTCAGTATAAGAGCAGTCCCTGAGGAGCAGAGCTGACAGTTGCTGAAGGGATTCTGCTGAGGAAACATCACCCAGCTTGAGAGCTGCTGCTCCCAGGAACATTCAGGAGGTCAGGATAAGAACTACAGGGAAGGAGGAGATTCCTAGGGACGGTCCCAGACCCTGAAGAAATGGCTATGGGCCTAAGGAGAGCTAGGCCAGCCTAGGGAAGGGGCTTAAAGAGTGTGGGCCTACTGAGGGGCTAGGCAAGACCCTGATTAGATATGGCTGTGACTGAGGCCAGAGGCTTAGATGAACCTAGTCTAGTAAAAAGGCTGCAAGGGTATAAGATTGGTGGAGCATCAGGCAGGCCCAGTGTGAGAGGACTGCTTGATGGTGGGGCCAGGGGGGACCCCTGCTGAGTAGGAAGGTCAGCTGCTTCCGACTGATCCTTGGAAACTCGACTGGTCAATGCAAGGGGGCCAGGGCCAATAGGTTGAAGGGCATGGAAGCTCACCATGAAGGGCAGGCCAGGAGAGCTAGTGGCACCCCAACTGGCCTAAAGCTGTAGCCAGGGCCTAAAAGAGGCTGAAGGTCCCCTTGATGGGGGAGACATCACTGGTTAGAGAGGACATGGAGGTCAGTCAGCAAGCAGGCTGGTATGAAGGAGGCTGAAGTTCAGCCAGCAGATGGGAGATAGCCTATAAGGGGCCTGAAAGACTGGGCCAATGACTGAGATTTAGGGTATGAGATGGAGGCTGTAACAGAGTACCTGGGAGTGAGCAGCCTAGGAAAAACATCCAGGAGCCCAGTGAGGGAGGTATAAGACCAGGGCAGGTAAGCCTGCATTAGTCTTGGGGAATGACTGTACCTTACTGGGGTAAGATGCTGTGGTCAGGCTGCCTGTGGCGGAGGGGGGAGGGGGTCCCCAGGAAATGCAACACCAGTGCCTCCCTAGCAAAAGGCATGTATGGGGTGCTAGAAAGCCTCAGCCCTCACTGCCTTATAGGTGGCCCTGTGGAAGGGAAAGGCTAAGGGAACACACCCTGACAGAAAAGCACCAGGCTTGGGCGACAGCACAGGAGCCAGGAGGGCTCAAGGTCCAACACCTGATGAGTGAGGCCTTAAGGAGAGCGAGGCTTAGTGGGAGGCCAAGTTTCATAGATTGTAAGGGCTGGAAGGGACCTCACAAGATCATTGGGTCCAGCCACCCTGCACTAGGCAGGAAAAACAACTCAGGTCATGTGACCCCAGCAAGATGACCGTCCAGTCTTCTCTTGAAGATCTCCAGGGTAGGTGATTACGCCACCTCTGGAGGGAGCTTATTCCACAGTTGGGACACTGTAACTGTGAAGACATTTTTCCTGGTGTTAAGCCTGATACGGTCTTCCAGGAATTTGTGGCCATTATTCCTAGATTTCCCCAAGGGTGCCTTGGTGAACAGTTGTTTGCCTAGCCCTTGGTGTATTCTCTTGATGTAGTGGTAAGCTGCTACCAAGTCCCTTCTCAGCCTTCTCTTTTTTAGGCTGAAGAGTCCCAGGTCCCTCAGCTTTTCCTTGTATGGCTTGCCTTCCAAGTCTCAGATCATATGGGTGGCTCTTCTCTGGACTCTCTCAAGCTTTGCCATGTCTTTGGTGAAGTGCAGTGCCCAGAACTGGAGGCAGTACTCCAGCTGCGGTCTCACCACTTCCGAGTAAAGTGGAAGAATCACTTCCTTGGTTTTACTTGATATGAATCGATTGATGCATGCTGGAGTATTGTTTGCCTTGCTGGCTACAGCATCGCACTGATGGCTCATATTCATACTGTGGTTTATTATTACCCCTTTCAGTCATGGCGCTAATCAGTTTGGCACCACCAAGCCTGTAAGTATGTTGGACTAATCATATTTAGGGTCCAGCTATGTCCGCAGACACCTGAGGGGGCCATAGGCCAAGTTAGGGGTCCAGGCACATTGACAGACACCTGAGGCCTCAGTAGGGGGCATGTGGCCAAGCTATGTCCAAGGATGCCTGAGGCCAAGTTTGGGACAGATGCTGACTGCAGCCGAACAATGTATATTATGCCCTTGGCATCAGGACATTAAATGGGCAGCCTCCTACATTTTCTATGTTTTTTCAATACATCAAAGCATGGCAGATGCATCAGGGTGGATTGTCCTAGAGAGGTGGGCAGACCGACATTGTGACTGGCCTCAAGGATGTCATGACCCAAAGGGTATGATTTTGTGTGTGCTTTGGCCCTGCAGAATTATTTCCTGCCACATGGAGCTTTCTTTGCACGGTGCAATTCTCAGTTGCATAGAGAAAACCCCGGTGCAAAGGAGTTCCCGCCACCCGTATGTAAATTTGTACCCCACTATTGGCTGTTTCTAAATTATTCTCACATGGCGGCTAGTGATTGGCTTGCTAGCCGTATAAGAGGCTTGAGCAGTTTCCGCCCAAGTTGGAGGAGGAGAACTTCGCATCCATCTCGTGAAGAACTCTAAGCGCGCTGTGGAGCCTAACAAACTCCGCGTGTGCCTTAAAGGAGGATACAGGGGCCTGATCAACCTCTAGCCTCTCCCCGTTGCTGCCTAATCCCTCGACGTACCCTTCCCTGCGCGCTTTTGGTCGGTCCACGGAGCCTAGCAAACTTCGTGTGTGTGTATCCAGAGCTCTGTCCGGGTTGTTTCAAGAGGCTTGAGTTTTCTACGGGTCTTGTTCGTGTTTAAGAGGCTCGAGTTTTCTGCGGGTCTTGTTCGAGTTTTGTTTTCATTTTGTAACTGCAACTCAAGAAAGTTTTCCTGCCTGCACCGCGACCACCTACGGTGTAAGTAAAATAATCTTCAATCAACCTCTACGTGTCAGTGCCTAATTCTAGTTCGCCGTGCCGACCCACTTTCCCCGGCCCATGTGCCCGGGCTGCTGGCCACAGCCCCTCGGCCCCGACAAAGGATAGCCCCATGTCACAGTATCTACATGGCATTTCCTACCTAGGACCTCTCCCCACCCTCCCCTCTGCATCTTCTCAAATATATTTCTTTAGGTGTTATGCAAGGAAGGACCAAGTTTCAGAACTTCACAGGCATGTCCATACTATGTGAGGACTATACTAGGAAGCAGAGCAAGGAAGCACACTGTCCATGCTCCACACATGCTATCATGTCTGGGTGTCATGGCTGGATGTCTTCATGAAGTCAATACACTCTTCCAAGAGAGTGAATTCACTGTCCTGCTAAAGCAGCTATGCTACACTCATAGTGAGTGTGAAGCCACACTTCACTGTGGTGGTGTCCCTTCCCTCACCTCCCCAAATCCTCAGTGTAGACATGCTTTAGGTGTGCGAAATGGGGAAGATATTTTCTTTATAATCATGTGTAAAGTTAGTGTAACTCTAATTTGCTTATCTAGAATCATTCTCCCCAGGGAAATAAACAGGGATGCTATAAGGCTATGTATTTCTCAATTTGTCATTGATAAAAGTTAAAGACCATGAAATTTAAAATTAAATATAGGTTAGGGAGGAGGGAGAGACTGGCTGATATTGAGAATTTCTGCTCTGTGGGAAACTCTGAAATTTCAAAAACCATCAAACAAAAAAGCAGCACACTCCATTCCTCACTGTGAAAGAAAAATTCACGTTGAAAATTTCCCAAGGAATGGGAAATTTAAAATGTTTGTATAAAAAAACCCCAAAAAACTTAACATTTGACCATTTCTAAATAAAACTGATTAGACTATTACTCAGTGGTGTAATAGTTACTCCTACTGATGTAACACTGTTGCCTTATGATAGGCATCTTCATTATAATTCAGCTTTAAATTACTGTGTATGGAGACATCAGATTTCTTCTCCCTAAAAGACACCCATTTAATGTAGTACCCTGGCTAGATAGCAAATAAGATGGGCCTGTAAAAGAAAGAGACCTGGGGCCTCACATTGTGTTTTGTATTTACATCCAATAAAAATAAATATTGAAAAGCTACCTCAGTTACCAACAACAGGATATTGTCCTTATATTTTGTTCCCAGCCTCACCCTCAAATCTGTGTAACCTTATACAGCTCACTATCTATATATGTTCCTTTCCCCATCTGTAAATGAGGGTATTAGGGTTCTAAAGCGTTTTAACATCAACTGATAAAAAGACAACTATAAGCATTCACTATTGTTATTAAATACGAGCTAGAATGAGTCTTGCGAGGGGACATGTAGTATGCAGCTATGCAATTAAAGGTTGTATCATAGCATTAAAACCATGCACAAAGGATTTTGTTGGCAAGCTTGGAAAAAAAATCCAGAAATGCCAAGTGTTACTTAGTTTCACAATCTTAACATTTGCCTTTTGTAAAAAGAAAAAAAATAATTTCTGAAAGAGGTAACAAATCTGGGAACCTACATCATGCTTTATATAGTTATTCTCCCAACATCCCTGTGAAGCAAGTATGAATGATTATCCCTATTTTACAAATAAGGAGCAAACATTAGAAACACCTGAATCACATTCCTAATCTCATATATCTTCATCTATACCACAAAAAACACAAACCAATCTGTCTAAGTGAGCAGATTAAAGGAATACATTCTGCTCCTAGAACGTGTCAGTAGTTCTGGATGTTAATCAGTAATTTAGGATACTAGATGAGGTATTTAAAAAAGCAGTGTACACTGAACACTGGAAAAAACTATTTTTCTCACATTGTTTTTTGGAAAAATTGCTTTAGCTGCATTTCCTTCTAGTGCAAGCCAGCAGTAAGCCAAATATCTCCCACTGGGCAAAATAAAACCACGTTAGAAGTTTGTATATTCCTATTGGCTTTCACTTGATTAAAGGAAACCGCTCCATTATAAAAGCAAAATAGAACTATTCCTTGGAGTATTAAATTACAATTTTCTGTGTGTCACTATGCAAGGATTGAAAAAAATAAAGATGCAATACTCTTTTTCTGAATACTGGCTCATCAAGACCAGATTTATTGATACTTTGATTAAATTTGAATGACCTACTCTTCATCTAGCAGAGTTTCAGATTAAAAGCAGTTCAAGAAAACCTGAGCTGCAATCGCTCTTATCCCAATTCTTTTCCCTCAAGAAAAAATTATATTTTTGAACATTTTCTTTTGTAGCACTGACCTACTGTTTGAACTATCAATGCAGAAGAATAAAGCAGGTCAACATCAGAAGGTAGTCAGCAGAGGTTTAAAAAAACCCCAACCAAACAAACATATTCTACTTCTGTAATTTGATTAAAGGATAGAGAGGGAAGGAAGCTGGAAACAATGAAAATATTCAGCCGTTTGGCCTGTTACACTGTCTTCTGCAGTATGCTGTACAGACCTGGGTCTCACTAAGATCCAGAAACTTAGAGCTAACATAAGGATGCAGTAGAGTATAAAGAAAAAGAAGAGGCTTATTATTTTCATTCTCCAGTGCACATGTCAGAGTTTGAACTTAAAAACCCCTAGAAGGGCACAGGAGTCCACACATTGCAGGGATTTTTCATTAATGTAGTATCCAGGGGAAAAAATATTACAGCCAAGTCACTGATGCATGGGTTACCAAAACTATTGCTATGGAGGAAGACTTAGCTTTTAATTATGTGGTGCAAAATTACAGTAGTAAAAATGGAATTCTGTAAATGCAATCAACAGACAAGCAACTAAATTATTTATTCATTGCATTCTACTCTACCTTTGTGGACTCTGAAAGGAGGAATCAGAATAAGGTCTTGCTGAGACTTTAATAAAAGGTGCTCCATCTTTCAGGGTGCTAAAAATTTTGGCCTGATCCAGAGAAGAACCTGAACACACACTTAGCTTTAAGTATGGAAAGTAGTCCCACTGTGTCTACAGAGAATCTTTTCTTCAACATCAAAAAGCATTAGCCAGATGAGCAGCAGCCTTCCCAGAGTTTAAGGCTGCAAAGGAGTTTCTATTCTAAACAAAGCTTCAGCTCCAACAATATTATTTACAAACAAAGGTATTTTGGCATAAAAGTTAATCTAGGACAGGGCCAGAATATCTGACAAATTGGGACAGTCAGACAAAAGTCCCCAATACAGAACCCTCTAAAACAGAGTCCAACACAAGTTTTAATTCTTCCTACAAGAGTGAAAAAGGAGGACAGAGACATAGAACTCAGATTACAATTTTTCTGATATAAGTAAGAAGTTTGTAGTAAAAGAAAATAGAAAGCAGTAACTTAAATAGGTAAACATTTTTGTTAATTTTGAAAAAGGACACATTTTTTGATTTGCTTCTGGTGGGGTTTGTCAAGGGTTTTTAATTGAAAGCTGAATTTTCAAAATCAAAATTTAAAAACAGTGCTGAGCTCTACTTTTACATTCACTTTTGATGCAGGTTAATTGATTATACTTTAGTTAAAATAATAATAACTTATACCAGAACAGATCATCTACTCAGGTGGAACATTATGACAGACACTTCCTTTTTTCCTTTAGTTAATCTGTAGACCTTTGCCTTGCAGAGGTAAACCTAGAAGTGTTGAGTAAGCACTAATGGTAGAGGGGGCAGGAGATGTGTCACTGGAAAAAAGGAGAATATTTCCACTGAAATATGTTACAAACAACATGCCCGATTTAACTTAAATTCAAATCCCTCTGGTATTCAGATGGCTGGAACACCATTCTAATCCAGGAGTGGGCACTACTTGGGCTGTAAGGTGGGTTGCTGCCACAATCTTGCACAGCAGGGGGGAGGGTGAGGGGGGGGATATGGTGGGGAAGGACTGCTGGCCCTGTCCAGTGGGAGGGTTGCAATTGATCCTATTTGGCCCGCAGGCCCATCTGCCCCACACTCACCATCACGGTGCCGAGTGGAGCAGACAGGTGGGCAAGGTCTCTGTGGGGAGTGGCCAAAGACCCTCGCAGGCAGGGCATGCTTGGCCTGGTGGATGGGATGGGGCCCCAGGTGGGCACGGAGAAGCATCTGGAAGCAGGACGGCTGGGAGGGGTTGGGATCTTGGAATGGTAAAAGTACAGGGCCGGGGCCCAGGGCATAGCTGCAATCTGCTCCTTGCACATCCCTGCAACATGCACTGGTTCTGTGAGCAGAGACATGAGGGGAGTGGATCACAGCTGTAACCTGGGTCCTGGCTGCAACCTGTCACTGCCCTGTGATCCCAGCCCTGGTCCTGGCTGCTGCCCACCTTTCCTGCTCCCAGATGCTGGTCCCTGCCTGCCCATGGCCCCATCCCATCCACCTGGCCGAGCACCCTTTGCCTGCAGGGGTTACCAGAGCAATCTCTATGTAGACCCTCCCAGCACACCCACTCCATCTACTGCCCCTGGCAGTGGGTGAAGGGTGGACAGGCTGGGGTGCCCAGGTAGTGAGGCTCAGTCTGGTGGCAGTGGCAGAGACACTGGCATCGGCAGCCAGGCAGAATCAGCCACCAAGGGGACAGCCAAGAAGCCGAGTCTGGCTACGGTGCCCAGCAGTGGCAAGACCAGCCACATGTGCCATGGCCCAGGCTGCCCGCTCCGTCTGGGCCAGGCAGGGTGGATGGACCTGCTGCAGGCCAGATAAAATCCCTTGGTGGGCCATATCCAGTATTTTGCCCAGCCCTGATCCAACCTTTGTTACCCAACTTATACAGGGATGAGGTACTGGAAAAAAATAGCAATCAACTGCATTTGGGTAGTTTGGTTTCCGATGTTTCTTGAATAATGAAGAAATATAAATATTCAACAAATAGTAGTTCAGACTTTTTGTCCTTGGATTTAAAAATAAAAGGTATTTTGCATTGGGTGAAATGCAGAGATTTGATAAGCAGTTGATAGGCTCCCTCATCTGAAAACTGTTAGCTTTATGTTGTCCATTTGTAAAAGGATAGTATCATCTACGTGCTTCACAAATCACTGTGAATATTATTAATGTTTGTTAATGGTTTTGAATATAGAAAGCAGTATAATGCAAGTTATAACAGAAGGGGGAAAGTCTTTCAGTCAGAGAAATTATTTCTCCAGTCGTGCTTACAGTTCTGATTGCCTTAAATGTTATACCCCCTAGTTTAAAATACTGTTTCTGCTTTTACAATCTACTGATACTTATATGGCAGCTTAATTCCTCTTTCCCTTACATTTTGAACTGGCAGTAGCAAACACAGCCATTTAATTTACATATTGTACAGAGATCCTTTATAAGCTCAGATCCTAAAAAAGATCTTTGAAGCTAAAACTTCCCCTGGTTCCTCCAAACCCAAAAGGAAATAGTTTTGGTTGCTTGAGAAAACTATTTCCATTTCCTTCACTTTTTAAGATGAAAAAGTATTATGTCCAGTTTTGGCCACTGGACTTCAAGAGGGATGCGGAGAATCTTGAGAGGGTCCAGAGAAGGGCTACACATATGGTCAGAGGCTTGCAGGCAAGGCCCTACAAGGAGAGATTGAGGCACCTAGATCTCTTCAGCCTTCTCAAGAGAAGGCTGAGAGGTGATCTTGTGGCTGCCTATAAATTCATCACAGGAGGGCAGCAGGGAATAGGAGATTCTATATTTACTACGGCACCCCCGGAGTAAGTAGGAACAGTGGTCACAAAGTGACGGAAAGCAGATTTAGGTTGGACATAAGAAAGAACTTCACAGTAAGGGTTGCCAGAATCTGAAATGGACTTCCAAGGGAGGTGGTGATCTCCCCTACTTTGAGGGATCTTCAAGAGAAGACTGAACAAGCACCTAGCAAGGGTTGTCTGAACCCAGTGCTCTTTCCTGCCTGGGGTAGAGGGTCAGACTTGATGAACTACTGAGGTCCCTTCCAACCCTAACATCTATGAATCTTTGATTTGACATCTGAAGGTAGTAAGATAAATAAATCCCATGTCTTCCAAATGTAATGGGTGGCTAGGACATCATAAAATATGCTCCTGGCTTAATTTGGTGGTAGGGAATGAAGAGAAAAACTAAGCAACTGAAAAAGAGTCTGACAGATAATGCTCTGTAGGCTTTTGTAAATTGTAGTAGGCCCCAATGATTCTCCACTCCCTTTGTCATACCAGAGATGGGGAGGTAGTTCTATTAGTCTGGAGTTAGGCAGAAGACAGGGCAGGATGGCATCTTGACTACCCCATTTAGAGACATGAGCTTTCGTAGGCTTTTGTCGGATACTATGACTGAACTTGCAGAGAATGTGGGTACTAAACAGAAAGGAATAAAAAGTCATTTAAATACAAAGGATAGGGAAAAGGAAGGGAGCACTACTGACAGAGGCACAGGTGGGTTGAAAAGATCAAATGGGATAAACAAAGTAGTTAACCCATTAAGGGACACAGGCATTATAAAAGTTAGTTAAGTTATATTGGTTACAAAAAACCAAAAAAAAAGAGCATACTCTCCCTTTCTAGCTTGACTAAATGCCTAGCAGAAATGGTTGGACCTGTCTAAAACTGACTGCAAGATTAACAAAAATTGTATAAACCTCCAGTTTCTGTGGGTCATTGTATCTTATATTTTATGACACTTTTGTCCCATCCTATCCAGTCCACAAAGGCAGGAGAGGATGTGTCCCAGGAATGCATCAAGTTCCAATTATAACTGCATTTAAGAACAAGGCTGTTGGGCAAAGATGAAGAGGAAAGAGAAAAAATGGCTAATTTCTTAATTGTTAAGTTTAAATTATGAGAAGTTTCGGAAATCAAGATGAAGGTCAAAGTTAACTGTTATACACCATTTGTAATATTCAGAATGAAGCAACTACCCATCTACCAATATTCTTCCCAAATTATGCTTGTATCTACCTTCTAGAGAGGGCTTCATGCAGAGAAGCAAAAGTCCTTCTTTTTGTTTTGTTTTTCTTTTTTGATGCAGAGCACCACCTAAAGGATATGAACTGTGAGTTCATGGACTTACACCAGTAGTACAATTTATTTGTACAGAGATTAAGTGGATTTAGAAAAAAAAGTTCAAAAACAGCAAGATCAAACCTCCAGAAAACCCATCAGGAGCAAAAGAAAAAATCACATATGCAAGAAAACTGTGGACCCCATCTTTTTAAGATTTCACTGCATGTTGCAATATTTGGAAAAGGTAAACTTTTCATTATTATGAAGTACAGCTGTCCAGCTGGAAACAGATGCACTGGCAATCTGACAGTTCAACCATATATAGTCCTGTCTCCAGCTGAGCAATACGAGAAATACTGAGCCAGTTTTCCTGATGAAGAGAGTAGTCTGACCATGAAACAAGCTTAAAGACTAGACTGAGTTTTACTCAGTGTACAAATGATCCTGTTATGAAGAAAAGTAATAATGTAGGTAATTTCATGAAACATTCTTTGCTGCTGACATGGCAGATGAATGGCCCTGACCAAGGGGAAGGATGGGGAAGTTATTGCACCAATTTTTATCAGCATTTTTAGTCACTTAAAAGAGGCTCCATTTGGAGAGAGAGTGAGCTAGAGCCCTGAGACTGTTCCAGCAGGGTATAGGTGACTGGTCCTGCACAGTCACACAAGCATCAGGGCGTTTTAAACTAAATTTTATGCCGCTGCTGTACCCACACATTCTAATTCACAATCTGTGCAGTTCAACTCAACCAAAGGTCCAAAACATTAACTAACCCCTTTGCACTGTTAAATGATCTCAAAGGCCATGTCTAGACAGGCACAGCTGTGCAGTATGTGCACATACTGCACATTTAGGTGTTCACCAGTCTGCAAGGTAGCAACACAGGGATGGGGGGAGGGTTGACCCCAAGAGATCCCTCCAGCTGCCTGCCAGCCCCAACCCACAGAATCGTCCCTGCTGCAGCCCCGGAGAGACCCTCAGGACTCCAGGTAAGGTTACTAGGACCAGTCCAGTGCTCTCCTACCCCACCTAGTGCCTCTCCTACCCCACCTGGGGTAATTTGCCACATGGTAGAGGGTGCGTGGCACAGGCATTCCCTAGGGATAACTAACAGCAGCAAAGGTGTCCCACTGCTTGTTGTCCCTGGGGAAATAAATGCCCATGCTCATGTGGATGCAACCAAAGAGGTCAAAGCATTTACTCTCACCAAGCCAAGTTATTTTTCCCCTTAAAAGAAAGGAAAGAGAACGAACATTACGTGCAAAAACCCATGTAGAATCAATACTGACATTACCTATGTCAAATATTCTGTATGGGACAGACTGTGAACAGGTCCTACACAAGAGCACAGAAGTGTGTGCTTACATGTCCCGAGCATATTGCCTGCACTATTTTTTTTTCTGGGACAAAGCATGCCTGATCCACCTCCTCCTCCTAAAGCAGCAGATGTATGTGAGCCATGCTGTTACACATATGTACATATATAATAGAAACATATGTTATTTGTGAGAAAATATGGTACTGCTTAATGCAAGAAACTTAACTTCAAGCTTTGAGTTCTCAATACTTCACATACCAAGTTGTAGGGGGAGTTGTTGTTTTTTTATTTTTTTACATTTTTCAAACAGAATGTTAATTGTGTAACCAATAACAAAGTTACATCAGTACTGTAACAAGGGCCTCCATGGAACTACGTCAAGATGAAATGATCAATATCACTGCAAAAACCTCATTATGGTATCAAAATGAAATCAAGTAAGATCAATGCAAGTTATTACTTATATGAACATAAAACTCAATTCAAAAGTACATTCAAATGCTAGTTTCAAACATATTAAATACATGGAAAATTTTATTTCAGCTGCATCTATTCAGGCCATATTAGCACATATGACTTTCTACTTGTTTCACAACTACTTTACCTGTTGCTTTGAAGGACGTACTTCATCAACATTGAGTGTATGAGACTGATTTGGGCTTGAAAAACTCACTGCTAACTGACAAACGAGGGACTGAAATCCACCTAATTCTTTTAGCTTTACAATCATAAAAGCTAGCCTTCTAAATATGCACCGAAGCAGAGTTGTTTTTCTGAGTTCACAGACTGACCGCTCCCATGCCTTTATTGTCTACTCAGCCCTACTATGAAATCAATATGAGATTCTAGCCATTTCCATTGTCCTTATTCAGAGGGTTGTGGGCAGTGTAAAATTGACAACATTTATATCTATTTCATTCTGTTAAGGGAGGCCAAGAGTCCCAGTAGAGATACAGATTGGTGCTCTTTGCAGATGAGGAAGAACCACAAAACAGGAAGGAAAAAATGAAAAAAGCAAAAGCTAGTCTTACTCATCTTAACAGTTAATAAAGGGTCTAGAAAACAGTAGACTAGCAGAAGGCCTTTTTCACCCTCTAAAATTCAGCCAATTCTGAAACAGAAAGCAGGAGAGAAAATCTCCTTTTTTCCTCTGACAGAAAAGTGGATTTGTGATTTATTGAATAGCTTCTAGTCAGAATTTGATACAAAAAAAATGAATGGGGTTTATGGGAAGTCAAATATATGATTCCTGGCCTATTCCCTCCCCGCCCCCCCGCCCGCTTAATAACGCTACTGATTTTGATTACCTCACCACTCTGCACTTAGACAAGTGATCATCAGATTTTATAAATAATTAAAATTATCTCACATTTGAAATACAGTAATTGCCAAATTGGATTAGATTAGTGGTCCCCTTCCTCTGATATCTCTATCTCTAACAGAGGTCAGTATCAATTGTTTCTGAGAAAGATTCAGTATATCCATATAGTGGACACTTCAGAATAACCTGTATAAACTACCCACTGAAGGAATTTTCCGTTTAACCCAAAATGTATGAGGTTGATTCCTGCCCTGAGGAAAAAGTCTGTCTATCTCTCTCTCTCCCTCCCTCACTCTCTTCCCAAGCCCTATATTACGTTTGTACTTTCTTTTGTAACTTTGAATATTCTTTTTTACCCATAAAAATGTCATGTCTTTTTTAATTCTGTTAAGTGCTTAACCCCAATAATATTCTGTGAAACTGGTTGTGAATTGTGAGAAAAAGCATTTGCTTTTATCAGTTTTGAATGTGCAAATGTTCCTTTTGTTTTTGTATAATAAGAATTATTTTGTCACCTTTAAGTTTGGCCACCGCATTCCTTACCTCCTTTTGAAGATAGTTAATAAATGTGTTGCACAAGACCAATTGTAAACTTTTTATTTCTAGTGATTGTTTCCTCTCCCTCAATTACATCCTAATCCAGAATAATACCTTGACTCTTCCACACAGTGACAATTTAGTTTCTGTAATAACTTGCATGCATTGAGAATAGCTTCTAAAAGTCAAGACAAATTGTGTCATAGGGTTCATTTTTAGCCACTATTTTATTTATATGTTCAAAGAATTCAAAGGTTATCAAGACATTTTTTTTTGGAAGAAGGCACATGAGTTAATTACCATTTATCATGATTCTCCAGTAGCTACTGGCCAGCTGAACTTGTTACAGCAGTGTGAGTACATAATATCTCAAAAAGTAGTGTCATTGAGGCAGGCTGTCATTTTCCAATGAGCCAGTGACTTCAAACTAATCCCCCTTCATACAGAGGCATTGCCTATGCTAGGGACCCCTCTACACATGCAAAGGGGGCCTTACACATGTAAAGGTGCAATGGAATCTAATGTGTAATCCATACAATTGCACCTTCTGCCATGCCACGTGTGCATGGCAGGAGGTGCGACTGTGGGATTGCACATTAGATCTCATTGTGCCTTATTGCTGATGCGGCTCCCAGCTGCATGGGAGACACTTTTACATGTGCAAATGAAAGTGAAATAGAGACCAGATATAAAGTTAGTATACATTTTTGAGGTCTAAGGTTGGAGCTGTTCATCATGTTTTAAGTCCTTTGCACATGAAGTTGGTCTCAATTTCAGAGTTACAATACTTGTAACATGTAGAGGGGGGTCTAGAAAGAAATATTTCAGCAAAGCATTCCTAGTGCAAGCATAAGAAATATACTCTTTCTTACTAAAAAACATGCGCTTACTTTGGTCCGCAAGCTAACACACACTGCACCAATATACAAGGATAGTTTTGCCAGTCTAAATGCATTTAGAGCACAGCTTTGGTTAGCAGAGCCACCTCTAACAAAGGTAGGTTTGCAAAAGTTTCCGAAGTAGACAAGGGCAGAGCCAGATCTATATTGAGCCTTGGCACAACTGGGGAGTCTATGAGCATGAAGATATTTGAGTTGCTATTAACCCAAACTGGGAGCTGGTGTCCATGCTTCTCACATCTTTTGGACCAAGAGTGAGTGATGATGGTGGCTAAGGAACAAAGAAAGTAGCAATTCCCAGTGGTTATTCTCCAGTTAAATATGACTTTTCCATCAAAAAAGAAATTTCTGATTTAAATTAAAAGATGTTATATTGAGGTTAGACAAAAAATATCAGCAAGATGATGCTTGGTTCTCAACATTTTTAGACTTAAGACACCTCTGGATACTCAAGACACCCTTGGATAAACTCAAGGCACCCCTCAGCTCTTAGTTGTTACTTTTGCTGCAAAGAACTTAAAAAGACTACAAAAATGGCTTTCTGCTTGAAATCTTTGAACTTATCTTGTGAATCATGTTTGCAAATCTAACAGTGCTAACATTATATGTCGCCCCACAGAATGCTCAAAAGGATCTCAATCTGAGAATCACTGGCCTTAAGATATTGTCAATACAGTGGCCAAACAGATCTCATATGGAGAGTACTGCATGACCTTGAAGAATGCAGTAATGGACATGATCTGGGCAAAATAACATAGGACAAAGTGTATAGTCACTTGCTAATCATATGAATTTCTGCTATCAGATGGAAGCAAAAGCAGCAAATGAGGAGAAAGATGTGTGTATTAGTAGATCATAGGTGGCTAATAACATATTGCAACTCAGTAAAAACACATTGTATTCTACGGTGCATCAGAAACCAAAGATTCAGCAGAGCGTATGAGGTTTTAATGGCTTGCTACAAGATCCTGTCAAGACATTATCTGGAATACTGTGTTCTATTCAGGACACTTATGTCCAGGAATGATGAATTCATCTTTGGAAAGATATAGAAAAGGTCTATTATAGTGACCAGGGAATGAGGGGGACACAAGAGAAGACAAAAAGACCCTGATTTGTGTAGCCTAATATAAAGATGATTGAGAAGGTGGTCTGATTGTTTTTTAGAGATATGGAGAGGAGGTCCAAGCTAAAAGACAATGTTGGCACAGAAAGAAATGGATCTAAACTGGCCAGGAAAAAAACTTAGTCTAGAAACGGTTTCTTATCATTAATAATTCTGGAAGTACCTTCCAATAGTAGTGGAAGTGGAAATCACAAGTGTTCCTAGATGGAGTGGTTTATGAAAGGGATTATCAGGCAAGCACGCCTGAAACTCCACGGAACTGGATTCATTGACCCAGGAAGATTTGGGGTAACTTATGTTCCTATAAAAACCAAACAAAAAAGAAAGAAAACAGAAGACCCATAGCTACTCCATTTCCCTTCCTGCTACCCTTCCCCCCCAAACAGCAACTGGCTCTGATATGGCTGGGAAAAAACGCTGATCTTCAGGAAAAAATGAGTGTCAAGCTTTAACCCGCAGTGGTTGGGTTAAGCTTACACAGTGTCTACACATGTGCAGCAAGGCTGTTCCCATGTTCTGTAATTACAGCGCATCGCAACAAGCTCAATTAATTGAGTCTGTTGGAGTGTGGTAATTACCAGTGTCATGTGTATCAGCATCTCTGTGCTGAAAAATGGTGGCATAAGCACTTTAACTAAAGCTCACTCGACGAGCTTTAGTTAAAGTACCTCCGCTGTCATTTTTCAACATGAGGACCCTGATACATGTGATGCTTTGAGCACTTTAATTAGAGAGGCTTTTGGAGCTGCTCTAATTAAAGCACCTTCCCCATCCCCCACTCCCTGAGAACATATTTAAACACACTTACAGTCTATTTTATTAACAAAGCAAGCTAGAAACTTATTTCTGTCTTCAGATCAAGAGAGTTAATCAGAAGCTAGATACTGCACTAAAAGACCAAGGGCCTGTTATAGTATTGCAACTCGAAAGTATTCGCGTAGCAACCAGACCAGCGTGTTTTCTCTCCCAAGGAAGCTCCCCCCCGCCCCGGCTCTCTCTCATGAGTGGATTCTGAATATCACCAAGGCTTTCTTTCTTTAAAGTTACTGCCACACACTACTATAGGGTTACCATACATCTGTGTTTTCCCAGACAGGTTCTCTTTTTGGGTCCTCCCATCTCCGTCTGAGTGGTTTTTTAGAATATCAACAAATGTCCAGGATTTTGCTCTGCTCAGCATCAAAGTTTATCCCAGCACTTCCTGGCTTGCCGCAGCAAGGAGCTGCTTGGGATTAGAGGGAGTGGGGGAGGGCGATTGGAGGCCAGGGCATCACATGCATCTGTGCACGTGCCCTGGCAGCTGCAGGCAGGTAAGTCGGTGGGGGGCGGGGGTTAGACAGCCAGGGCTTGAGGACTGTCCAGGGTGGCTCTGTGTGTGTATAGGGGGATGCAGGGGGGCGGGTGCCTGCCAACATGGGCTGCAGCAGGGCAGGGCAGCAGAGGAAGTGCCTGCCCCTCCAGCAGGGGAAGGGGGTGGGGGGGGTCCTTTGGGGTGGGAGGCAACAGGGAGCTGTGTGGGCAGCAGGGCTGGGGGGCAGGGGACTGCAGGTTAGGAGTGATAGACACCAGTAAGGCTGAAGTGGAGCAAGGAGCTGCGGGTCAGGAGGGGCACCGGCAGGGCTGGGGGGCTGTAGGTTGGGAGTGAGGCGTACCAGGGGGCAACGTTCCCTCTAAACTGTGCACCGTGCCATGCAGGCACTCTCATGCCACGCTGCCAGGTGCTCCTGCACACGCCACCCAGCTTAGAGGGAATGCTGCCAGCGGGTGAAGGGACTGTGGGTCAGGAGCATGGGGCATAGGCAGGGCCAGGGTGATGAAGGTCGGGAGTGAGGGGTGTCAGAAGGAACAGGAGGGTTGAGAGTGAGGGGCACCAGCATAGCCCAGGGGGTGGGGTATTGTGGTTTGGGAGTGAGGGGCGGGGGTAGGGCATAGGCATATCACTGCCCCCTCCCCCAGTCATATTACACCCTGCCCCCCAACAGGTGTCCTCTTTTTTTAAACTGGAACTACGGTAACCCTAGGCAGTAATTGACCTTAACTACAGTTTTCATTCCCCAGCCCCATGGCATTTTTCCCAGTTTTGCTGAAGTGTATAACTTGTTTTAAACCCTGAGAGCACATAGTATTTAAAAACAGAAAGTGAAGTGGTTGGTTCACGATAAACATCAACATAGTCAACAAAAGCAACAGTCTTGGACATTGCTCATTTACACATGTGTAAAATGCCGGCAAGAAACTGTGATGTTGGCACCTGATGTAAAGTCTGCTCTTAAAGTGTATGACTGCAACTGATCCCCAAAGCAGCATCCTTCTGGTACATTAATCTCCAAGCATTCCATACACCAACTTTATGATGTCAAGCACCAAAGAACAACGTGCAATGCAAAAGGAGACTACAGACAGTGAGGAGGGCATATTCACATTACCACAGATAGGGACCAGTTGTCAAACAGTGAATTATACGTCATTTACAGCACACTGAGCAATGTTGCAGTCAGCCAACTCTGCCCTGCTCATCTCTTATATGTCATCAAGAAACATGCAGTGCTAGGCTTTTAAGATTTTGAAAGATAACATTGAACCTGTTGCTGAAGTTGACAAACCAGATGGGATTGTCATTTACACAAGTCACTGAGCCCTGGATTGATTGTATCAAACAGTAGCATCAATATAGTCTGAGCAGTTAACAAGTGACTGCACACACACATTACAGTACTTGTATACTGCTTTCTGATCAATGATTTTCCATTTGGATTTCAAACATAACTTGATCCAGACCTTTAGTGGCCCAACATTCATTACACTTCATCCTCATATCCCAAATTGTGATGGTGATATGGTGCCCTTTCTCCTCCTCTTTGTCAGCACATCAAATGCAATAATTTATTTAGCCAGAACACTAGCCACAATATTAAAAGAACTACTGAAAGCATCTGAAGAACAGTCCTTTGAGACAGTTGTAAGTCCCCATTATCCAGATATATTGGGAATACCTCGAAAATGCCATTGTAATAGCACCAAGTGTGCCTTTGTTAACAGCAGACTCATATATAGAAGGCATCACATGTGTAAACTGCCCTTCAATTTCCATCTCAGAGTCAAAGCCAATGAAATAACCAATAAAAACTACTTTTGTTCACAGCAGTTTGACCTCCAGCTTTCTTTTTTCCCTGTAACATCTATGCTTGATCTCTACCAAAAAAGTCTTTCTACTGGCTTGTGGATAGATACAACTGCTTCTAAACTCATACAAGCTGCTGTATGTTTTATAATGGCTTATCTGCTACACTCCAGGTCTTAAGCAAGTGGGTCTGAGAGAAAGACTATAGATAGATCATGAATATGTTCTCCTCACTGCTTTCCTTTTATATTTCGTCCTTTTTATGTGACTGGCTTGTTTGTTTGTTTTTGGTTCCTTTATGTTATAGCCATTGTGTTGAATACAAATGAGACAATAATCAGTGCCATCATTCTTGTTTTTAAACTGGGTATATTCAGTAGATCACTTTTGATTATGTTTCCTCTAATATATCTGGGCTCATCCATTTCTTTTAGACACCACCCAAACTTTCACTAATTTATAACTGCATTTCTTGACTGAACTGACAAGTTACTAAAGTTACAAACCACATACATCACTTTCATTAAAAATAATGCCCCCTTATTTTGTTCAGTCATTTTATTTATATGACATAATGCATTATAGTACTTACAGTCTTAACCTACAAAATATAGCATTTGGAGGGGTTCTTTTTTGTTGTGGTTGCCAGTATTTTAAAACATTTGGAAAACCAAAACTTTTGCAGTATTTCCCACTTTTACTTTTTCATACAATAAGATTTAAATACAAAATACTAGGAAACACTTACTAAAAATATTATAAAAATGTTGTTTGCTCAATATAAATGTTATTTATGCACAAACTTATGCAAAACCTGTTCAAATGTACCAATAAATAATTAGTAAAATGTAGAGAGCTTAACTAATGTAACATACATCTAAATATTTATACTAAAACTGTAAGATGAAAGTAATCATCTTATAGGGCTATACTGGTCTAAAACTCAAATTTCCCGATTAGGGAAGTGATGGCAGTCATGCAAATAAACATCTCTAAAAATAGGTGTCATGTTCAGTTGCTGCTGTAATGTTTTCATACAAAATACCGGTTCATCTTATTTGATTTGCAGGCATCAAGGACTATTTAAAATTATTCGACTGAGAAGTAGACAAAAATCTTCCCCACGGAAAGTTTACCAAATTTTAAAAGACTGAAGTAGAGGATTAAGAGAGTCGACACAGATTAGGTACAGAATTTTCCTGTTTCTTTTGAGAGAGAAAAATCTTCTTATTGGGAGTTGCAGTTGTAGTCAAGTTTTCAGCTGCTCTGCAGATCAGAGAACTTGATTTTGCATGCACACTCTCCAGGATGGAGAGAGGAATTTAACCTGCCTTCGTTGTTTTCATTTTATCTACAACCATTGACATGTGGCAAAAGAGAGGGATGATTTTACATACCAAACATACTCCTTATATTCATTGTCAGCCACTTGTGCAGCTGCAAGAAATGTCACAGGATAACAGTTTGCTACATATTTTGTACTCTAAAACTACTTTGTATTTCAATTGCAAGAGAAAAATATTCTGTTCTGCATTACAAGAAATAAGGGCAGCTATATAGCTTGAAAAGAAAGGAGGTACTTTGGATCTGACCCCCCTGGCCCTTTTTTTTTTCCCCCTAGTGAAAACTATAAATTCAGCACTAGGATACATAATTCGACAGCTCTCCCAGCAGAATCCAGGGGAGCGCTCCAGATGATGCATGGCTACTCTCTAGATTCAGATGACAAATCTCAGCTGAGCAGGTGCCACGGGGCTCTCGCCTTCCTTCCGAGATCCCTTCCTAGGCTGCGGATTCATTCCCCAGCCCCGATGACTCCGGGGGAAGCAGGGCGAGTGCTAATGCGTTGTTGCACATTTCACATCCTACAAGTGACCTGCAAGTTGGGGGGGAAGGGGGTCTGATGGCTTTGCAGTCCCGATGCTGTTGCCAGTGTCGGCGGCTAGAGAAGGCAGCCCCGCTCGGCCGGGACAGGCAGGGCGAGCCGGAGCCCGGGGCACCCAGGAGCTGCCAGCCCAGCAAGTCCCCCCCCTGAGCCTGCCCAGCCCCCGCCTCACCTCCTCCGGAGCCGTGGGGCGCCCCGCTCCCGGGCGGCGGGTCCGGGCTGCAGCCGGCGCTTCAGCCCACGGTGCCGGGGCTGGGGATGCGGCCGGCGGCCGAGGCTGCTCGGGAGAAGAAGCGCATCGGCAGCCGCCGCTCCATGGCTGGGTCCTCAGCGCCGGCGGCCGGGAAGGACGGAGCGGGCGGGCGGCGCGGGGACTCCTCCTCGCGGAGTCCGGCGGGGACTGCATCGGGGAGCGGGGAGGCGGGCCCGGCCGCCCGGCGAGGGGGCCGCGCTGCCCCGCCAGGTCCGCCCGGGGCGGGGCCTGCGCAGGTGGCTCCGCTCCCTGCGCCGCGGCGGGGGCAGAAGCGGTGGCGGGACCCGGGGCAGCCCCTGCGCCCCCCCCCCCGCCCCCGCCGCTGGTGCTGGTGCGGGGAGAGGGAGGCTGCGGCGAGCGCGCCTGGAGCGGGGTCTCCGCGCAGCCCTCGGGCACCTCGCGGCAGCAGGCGGAGGCTCGGGCTTCGCCCCCCATGCCCGCACTGCAGGGCCCGTGCCCAGAGGACACCGCCGGGGGGTTGGGGTCCACGTCCTTTCCTCCGCCTCCTGAAGGCTCAGGACAAGGGAGTGGTGTCTTAACCTGCCGGGTGTGTGTGTCCAGGAAGGCAGTTTTCCTGAGCCGCCTCAAGGGAGAACTGCTCTTCTGGCGTGGATCAGGTGCCCACTTTATGGAAATGGGAGTCTCCTTCCTTGCTTGCCCCGAGGGCCGGACGGCTGAGGGCAAGCACAACGCGGCAGCATCCGAACCCCAACCCTCTGGGCTTGGGCCTGCAGGTAGGATGCCCACCAAAGGATTTGGAAACATCATAGATTCATAGATGTTAGGGCCGGAAGGGACCTCAATAGATCATCGAGTCCAACCCCCTGCATAGGTAGGAAAGAGCGCTGGGTTTAGATGACCTCAGTTAGATGCCTATCTAACCTCCTCTTGAAGACCCCCAGGGTAGGGGAGAGCACCACCTCCCTTGGGAGCCCGTTCCAGACCTTGGCCACTCGAACTGTGAAGAAGTTCTTCCTAATGTCCAGTCTAAATCTGCTCTCTGCTAGCTTGTGGTCATTATTTCTTGTAACCCCCAGGGGCGCCTTGGTGAATAAAACCTCACCAATTCCCTTCTGTGCCCCTGTGATGAACTTATAGGCAGCCACAAGGTCGCCTCTCAACCTTCTCTTGCGGAGGCTGAAAAGATCCAGTTTCTCTAGTCTCTCCTCGTAGGGCTTGGTCTGCAGGCCCTTAATCATACGAGTGGCCCTTCTCTGGACCCCCTCCAGGTTATCCACATCCTTCTTGAATTGCGGCACCCAGAATTGCACGCAGTACTCCAACTGCGGTCTGACCAGCGCCCAATAGAGGGGAAGTATCACCTCCTTGGACCTATTCGTCATGCATCTGCTGATGCAGGATAAAGTGCCATTGGCTTTTCTGATGGCTTCGTCACACTGCCGACTCATGTTCATCTTGGAGTCCACTAGGACTCCAAGATCCCTTTCCACTTCCGTGCCACCCAGCAGGTCATTCCCTAGGCAGTAGGTGTGCTGGACATTTTTCGTCCCTAGCTGCAGCTCTTTGCATTTCTCCTTGTTGAACTGCATTCTGTTGTTTTCTGCCCATTTGTCCAACCTGTCCAGGTCTGCTTGCGGCTGTTCCCTGCCCTCCGGCGTGTCCACTTCTCCCCATAGTTTTGTGTCATCTGCAAACTTGGACAGAGTACACTTCACTCCCTTGTCCAAGTCGCTGATGAAGACATTAAAGAGTATTGGTCCAAGGACTGAGCCCTGCGGGACCCCACTGCCCACTCCCTTCCAGGTTGAAGCCGACCCATCCACTACGACTCTCTGGGTGTGACCCTCCAGCCAATTCGCCACCCACCGGACTGTGTAGTCATCCAAGTCACAGCCTCTTAACTTGTTCACCAGTATGGGGTGGGATACCATATCGAAGGCCTTCCTGAAGTCTAAGTATACAACATCCACCCCTCCTCCTGTGTCCAGGCATTTTGTAACCTGGTCATAAAAAGAGACTAGATTGGTCAGGCACGACCTGAAGCCCCGGGTGCGGGTGGAGGATGTACGGCCACTTAATGGCTCTGGACTCTTGGATTTGGAATTAGTTTTGGCTAATGTGGCCTCGGATACAAATTAAAAAAAAAATGCGGCCAAAAAAAGCCCTGGCAAACCCTCTCAGATGGGTGCTCTGCAGGCCCTGCTACTCCAGACCCTGATGCTCCCAGGAGCCATTCAGTCCCAGCTGATTGCCACCCCGGCCATTCCCTCGGTTTCACTGGCGCACTTCCTGAGCACTGGTTTCTGTCTGGGAATGAGATGTAAGAGCACAGCTGCCGAAGGCACTCGCTGCCATTTTTTCAGTCACCCGAATCCCCATTAACTCGACTGCATCATTTCCAAGAGCCCCAATGTTGTGGGCACCTAGGTTTACAAATTGCTTTCTGGGGGGGACACAGGACAGCAGAAGCTTTCAAGAGTTTTCACAAAGGAGTGCTCGTGACTTTGCCTAACACAGTGATTCTCAGCCAGGATGCCAGGGACAGATTAAGTGCAGGCTCAGGCTTGTCTGAGCCTGGACGATCCCCCATCTCCAGTTGCTGCCAGGCCCCTCTGCAAGGAAGCAAGCATTGTATTCTATAAATTTGTTTTTGAGATTAGGTGCCACGCAATTCACAAAAGTTGTGGGCCAGTGCCACAAGTCTAATGAGGGATGCCTCCAGTCCAAAAAGGCCGAGAACCCTTGGCAGATCTAAATGAAGTAATAAGGAATCCATAGACATTTACCCATCTAAGTTCCCCGACTTTTAAGCATGCCTTTGGGTGTTCTTAGATCAGTCCTCTTAATGGAGAGAACTACATATGGCTTTTTCTCCAAATCATGGGACTCCAAATCACACAGCTAGCTTTCCCTTCTGGGCTCTAGTCTCTCACTATAAAATGACTAGTAAGAGATGCTTTGTCAGGTGACAAACAACATTATCAGCTTAATTTTTTACTTAATTCTTCCATCACCACCCCACTCATTCCTTCAGATTTGAGGACTTGATTTGTCCTGGGTGGTAGCCATATCTGTAACCCGAGTACACACAAGGGTGTGCCCTATTCTCAATAAGATGGGACAGGTAGGCAGGAGCAGGTGCTGTGAGAGGGATGCCAGAATTTCGGGCAGATCTCTTTCCTCTATAGAGTTAACCCAAGCCCGAATTTCTTAACTACAGTAAAGAACTGTATCCCGGGAATGGGGGATGCTGGATAACAAAATATGCTGGTTAATTGAGCGGCCTAAACAGGCGTCCTTGCCTGTTCATGCCGCCACTTCTCCCGCTGCATCCAGGCCGTTGCAGCACCTCTCATGGGCCCTGTGGGCCCCACGGGACAAGGAGGCAGGCCCCTCACAGCCTGTTATGCCATGGTGGGCACTTCCGGTTTCACTTTTCCTTACAAGCCGGCATGCCAGTTAACAGAGCATGCTGGCTTGTAAGGTGTTCGTTACCAGAGAGTTGAGTTTACTGTATATACAATGTATTGAGTTACCAACATATATATATTGGTTGGTAATTTAAGATAGATATAATTACAAATATAGCTACAAATATACATATAGAGATCTGTTAGCTTGAGGAAGTTGGCCCTAGGGAGTGCATTTGGGTAAGTACCTGTGCCTCAGGCCCAGAAGAGGGGTGCATCCCAGGACAGTCAATCCAGCAAGTTTTACCACAAGTGGGTTAGCTAATAAAGGCATCCTTACAGAGCCCATTATACAGAATTAATATACCCAGCTATTTATAAAACCAGCAATAACAATAGATGCCGAATAGGAAACATAACTATTCCAGATATTAGACACACCCTATCTGGGTTCCAACCACTTGGTCCCTCAAATGGGATAGGGTCTTCTCTCCCTAGGCCCACTCCCACCACGGTCCCTTGCCCGGGGGCACCTCCCCTGTGGGACCCGGGTTCCTGGTAACTCATGGTCCTTCCCCTGGGGGCTGTCAATCTGGCCTCTGGGTCCCCACACTGTCTCAGGCCTCCTGGAGCTGTTGGCCTCGAGTTGAGGGTTCTTCCCTCTGGGCTCCATGCCCCACGTTGGACACCCAGGGAGCTCCTTTGGGAGCTGAGCCCTCACTGGCTCTGGTGCCCCAGTCTCACGCCAGGGGTCTTTCCCCCTCCCAGGCCCTGCTCTGGGCACTGGAGCTCTTTTAATTTAATGCTGAGCCACACTGTGGGGCTCTGGTTATCCAGCCTAGAGCCAGGGCTAACTTGAGCAGCCTCGAGCTGCTCCCAGAGCCAACTCTCCATGTTCTGACCTGCATACCATGTGGGGCCCAAGCAGCCTCAAGCTGCTCCCAGGGCCAGCTCTCCATGTGCTGATCCACGCATCGTCGAGGCTCAGGCAGGGTCCAGATGATGGTCTTCTCTGGAGCTCCTCTCTCCTTGCCGTCCCTTGCTGCATTTGCCCAGTGTGCTGAGCATGCTGGGCTTTTATTTACACAGGAGGCCCTGCCCCTGAAGTCTATCAGACCTGCAAAGCAGAGTCTTCAATCAAGTCCAGGGGCTCCTCACACCCCCCACCCTCTCCGAGCAGGGATGAGGCAAGCCCCTCCCAGCTGTTATCTGATTGGTAGAAATGTTCCACCAACCTGAAGTGTCTTTCTCCAAGCCAGGCTTGCCAGGCAAAAGCAGCCAGCCCACCATATATCTATATCCAAGGATGTTCGTTTTGAATGGATGATTATCATGGTTCAGTGGCTGGCAGGAATATTAAGTGTCAGGTATAACAATTTCTTCCATAACCTCCTATACAGAAGCACAAAGGACAGTGGAAGAAGCAAATAAGCCCAAAGGCTGAACCCACTGTCATTCACCTTGCACACAGCACAGGGGATTGGTCTGGGACATGTAGTGTAGGTGCCAGCCTCAGGGTTCGCTGCATATGCAGGGCCAGCATAAGGCATACGCTGCCCGTGGTACACAGATTGGACTCAGCACTACAAACTTCACAGGGCTGGGGGTGCAGGCTGCATGCAGTAGCTCTGACCATTCCCTTGTGCTAACTTTAGCACCATGCCTAGCTAGCCATGCCAGTCCTGCATTTTGCATGCACATCCAACCCTGGAGCTGGTGTGTGCTGTATGTGGCATGCAGTCTGGACCCATAGTTTCATAGTTTCATAGATGTTAGGGTTGGAAGGGACCTATTAGTTCATCAAGTCCACCCTCCTGCCCTGGGCAGGAATGAGTACTGGGGTCAGATGACCCCAGCCAGGTGTCTATCCAATTTATCCAATCTTTTAAATACCTCCAAGGAAGGGGACAGCACCACTTCCCTTGGAAGTGTATTCCATATTTTGGCAACCCTCACTGGAAATAATTTTTTCCTGATGTCCAATCTGAATTTGCTCTCTTCCAGTTTGTGGCCATTATTTCTAGTTACCCTGATGGGCACCCTGGTAAATATTGTATCCCCTATTTCTTGCTGGCTCCCCCTGATGAGTTTGTAGATGACCACGAGATCACCTTTCAGCCTCCCCTTGTGGAGGCTGAAGAAGTTCAGGTCTCCCAATCGGTTCACATAGGATTTTTTCTGTAGCCCTTTAGCCAGACGAGTGTCTCTCCTCTGAACCCTCTCCAGGCCATCGACATCCCTCCTGAAGTGCGGTGCCCAAAATTGGATGCAGTACTCCAGCTGCAGCCTGACCAATGCCGCATAGAGAGGAAGTATCACCTCCCTAGACCTGAACTTATATAAGAAAGGGTGCAGTTAGCTTTGCTTCTTACCTCATCATACTGGTGACTCGTGTTCATTTTGGACTTGACTACTAGTCCGAGATGCCTTTCCACGGTTGTGCTACTCAGAATGGTCCCTCTCAGGCTATAGGCATGTTGATGATTCTTCCTCCCCAGGTGCAACACATGACACTTATCCTTGTTAAACTGCATCCTATTCTGTTTGGCCCATTTCCCCAGCCTGTCCAAATCAGCCTAGATCCACCCCCTGCTGTCTAGTTTGTGTACCTCCCCCCATAGTTTGGTGTCATCAGCAAACTTGGACAGGGTGCTTTCTACTCCCTCGTCCAAGTCACTAATGAAGATATTGAATAGTACTGGTCCCAGGACAGAGCCTTGGGGGACTCTGCTGCCTGCGATTGCAGGTGCTGCACAGGGCATCAGTCAAAGTCCATCACGTAAACTAGTGTAGTAACCTCACCCAGCCCACAGGCCTGAATGAGTTTAACTCCTGTGCTCTAGTCAGAAAGTTAGATAATCATAAGCAAATGAGGGAAATTCGGATAAGGAAGAACTAAAACCAAAAATTGAAGACAAGGAAAAAACAATCATTGCAAAATTTCATTTACATGATGCAAATATGTTATTTTTCTCCTGTTCTTTTTTTTTTATTTTGGATTGTTTTGTGTTACCTATATAAAGGAGTAATCTCTATCAACTTCACAGCTGGGGTTGCACTGTGATTTGCACTTGAAGTGGGGCTAAAATCCCAGTGTTTCATACTTGAATAATTGCATTTAGACTACAGATTTGGCACAATAACACTTCAAAGAACAACTACCTTTTCCTTTTTTTTTGTAATATTTATTAACTTGTGGAAAAGAAACTTTTTCAAAGCTCCCTTTTTAAAACATCACTCCATTTTCCTCATATGCTTTGGGTTCCTATAACTCTAGCCAGCAAAGTTCCCATTTACCACAAAAGGCCCAAACACACTATATAATAGCATAAGCAAATTTGAACTTTAAAAATTAAGCACGCAAAGGTATTCTCTCATTTGTTCCAACTTAATTAAATTTGACCAAGATAAATCAAATATGGGAGATAGCTACTTCCGTTTCTGTTTTCATCTAATCTCCCTGACTAACGTTTCAATTAATTCCGAAACCAGAAAAAATACGTTGTTATTTCAGTTTTTCATGCAATAGATATTGGCTTTGAGATGGCTTTGAAAAAAATGGTGGGAAGTAGATAATGAGGGGAATGGCTATATGGTTTTCTTGAAGGAAGACCAATATCGCTGTTATGGTATTGGTTGTTGAAGGACTTCTCTATTTTATTTCCCATCAGCAAGACTTAACCATCAATCAGGCAGACAGTAAGAATAGTTTTAGCATCAATCAGCTAGAGTTACTGTTGCAGGAGCTAGGCACAGGTTATAGTGGAATTCTAAGCAACCATACACCAATCAGCCACATGTCCAATCAACTACACGTTGCTACACCTTTATTTATTCAGTGCTGTTTCCTTCCTTCTCTTAAAGTAAGAGTTCTTGCTTTTTAATTAGGAAGTTTTTTAATATTTCCAAGAGCTTAAACACATCTTTCTAAATTGCCTTACAGGACTTTAAAATGAAATCTCTTTTACTTTAAAATGAAATCTCTTTTTCTCAGTTATATTTTGGGAGGTTGCCAATCAACCATTCTAATATAATAAAGGCCTTTGTCTGTCTGTCTGTCTGTAATGTTCTGGGCCAACTATGCATGCGCTGCTGAGAGGGCGTGTGCCAATTGGCTGTAAGGGCCCGGAGCGTTATGGACAAAGGGAGCAAGGGAGCTGCTGCACTACCCCCCCCCCCCAACAGCTGGCAGGGAGGGGGAAGCGGCAGGGAAGAGGGGAGGGAGGGGAGCAGGAAGGGGAAAGGGAAGGGGTGTTTGCAGCATTGGGACTGCAGCACTGCTCCATCCCCACCCACCTGGGGCACTCCATCTCCACGCAACCTCCCCCATCATTCATGATGGGCAATTTGCTACTCTTCATAACCATACAGGGGCCATCAAAACTAATACAGTAGTTCCATATTCTACTATATATATCTAGATCTTTTCACTTCTTCTTTTTGAGAATACATGGGAATTCCCCAGTTTTTTCATTGTACACCACAACACATTAACTTATATTCATTGGAATAGTGTTATGTGGACACACTTAAGTATTTGGAGGGCTGTGTTTATTTTAATTTCTGTTAGTGAAATACAATTTTGCAATATGATTGTCAGCATAACTAGCAAAAAACGAACTTCTTTCCTGATGGCTCACTTACCTCTTAAACAGGTTGTAATCTGTCTGCTTGAATTCTAGAAATAGATCAGGACCGAAGAATTTGGATATGGATTTCAAACACTGTGTGGTCTGAAGTTGTTTAGGTCCAGGTCCAACAGAAAGATTTAAGCTTGTATGTCGGTCTAGATTTTGGATTCCTTCAAAGATCAGAGCTTATACACCCAGTTTGGGTGCCTATAGATATGTGGGGAGGCTGCTCTGACACTCTGGAATTACAGTGTGTCGGAGCACACCTGATTAGTCAAGTCTGCTGGAGTGTGCTAATTAGGGTGCTCTAGCAGCCTCCACATCTCATGTACAGGTTTCTCTCACTTTACGTGATTCTGTATGCGTGAATTCACTCTTATGTGATTACCCTTTTTATACCAAAAATGTGTTATTTTTGAAGTAACTTCACTCTTACGTGATCAGTGTGGTGGAAGCCCACAGTCAGCTGCTTTGTGTGGTGCATTGTGGGAATGGCGCAAACCAAAATTTAGTCTCCTGTGTGGATCTGTGCTCCTCACTTGCTGTCTGCAACACATGTTTCTGTAGTTGCCATCCCCATTATGGTAATATTCACCACTACCCTGTGCTTGTGCATCCTGTCTGCTGCTGGTGAGTACCAAAATTGTCTTGTAAAAGTGGTAGAAATGGGTCTAGGGGTTCCCTATTTGTTACATTGTAAAGCCGGTTCTCTTTATGCGAATTTGAGTTATGCTCCGTTTTCCAGGAACGCATGTACAGTATAAAGTGAGGTAAACCTGTATCAGCATCCACACACTTCAAAATGGTGGCAGGGGCACTTTAACAGCCTTGCTCAATGAGCTTTAGTTACAGCACCCCTGCTGCTATTCTGAAGTGCAGGGACACTGATATATGAGATGCTGCAGGTGCTTTAACTAGAGCTGCTCTAATTAAAATTCATCCCTCTCCCCCCACGCCTGAAGCATGTGTAAAAATAGTGCACCTCCACTGAAGACCATGTGAAGTCTTGGCAATAGGATTTCTACCATTTACCTAAGTGATGCCTGGAATTTACCGGAAGGTAAAGTGGTTATTTTTCCTGAAGCTTATCAAATCGTTACTTTTTCCTAAAAGTGCATTGTATGTGGCAACATTCCTAATTTAAATGTTTTATATAAACATATTTTATACATGCAAGCACTGCAGTGCCATGTGGTTTGAAAAGTGCCTGGCGCTGCAACCCTTACAGTTGTATAAGTGACAAAACGTGCATTAGTGCTGAGAAAATGGTGGCAGCGCACTTTTGAACCAAAACACATCAGAGGTGCTTTAATTCAAAAGCACACCACCACCATTTTCTGGGCACTGACATGCATTTCAGCACTTATACAACTGTACACAGTGCAGTGAAGTGCATTTCAGCTTGCATGCAGAGCAGACTTGATTAACTGAGTCTGCTTTGAAACAGCAGATCTCCAGCATGTTGTGGGATGAAAAAGTATGTGTATAAATTCCCAATAGCACTAAAGGTTTTACTGGCCCTTCGTAACTGTTGAATTGTACAATAGGATCCACTTGTATTACATTAGTCATTTTAAAAGATAGTGAAAGATTTGAGTGAAATATTCCAAGCCCCAAAACTACCTGATATTTGTCTGGGTTCAGGACTCAAACTCAAAGCTTGACTCTGCTTAGTCATCCACTAAAGTCCATGAAGTTGGCCAGAATTATGGTAACTTATGAGCAGGGATCCTGGTTTTCCATTTCCCACAGAAAAACAGAGAAAATCACAGATTTCCCCTTTTTATGAGAGAAAATGCAGATTTCTCCTTTTACCAGAGAAACCCGTGGATTCTCTGCTCTTGCAAACAGCTCTGCAGGCTGGTTGAGCTTCAGCCTACAAGAGCTGTTTGCAAACAGGGCAGGAAACTCGCAGCCCTGCCTGGAGGGGGAGTGGGAGGGGAAGGGTGGGACCTGAGGCGCTCAGTCAGTCACAGCTCCGCTCAGCTCAGCTTCACTCTTCCCTCCTGGATCCTGAGGTAAGTGGGGCTTGCAGGGGGCTGGGGGCCCCTCTGGCAGGACTGGGGGGTTGTGGAGCATGGCTGGGGGCACCAGCAGGGCTGGGGAGGAGCCAGGAGCCAGCCCTGCCCCCACCTGAGCAGAGAGTGCAGTGGAGGAGCTGGCTCCATGCTGCTTCTGCTGCAGCTGCCTGCTGTTGGGAGTAGAGAGCTGCAAACTTGGGTCCCTGGCCCCATAGCCCTGGCAGCTGGAGGCCCCCCTCCAGCAGGGTTGGGGTGGCAGGGGCTGTGGGTGGGGGGCAAGAGGCACAAGTAGGGCCTCAGGTGGCACAAGTAGGGCCAGGGGCTGTTTTGGGGGCAGTGAGGGGCACCAGCAGGGTTGGGATGGCTTTAGGGGTGAGTGAGGGGCACCAGCAGGGCTAGGGGGTGCTGCAGGGGCCTTTTAATTTTAATAACGGATTTTGGGGTTTCTATCAGAGAATGTGAGATTTTTTGGTCTCAGAATTTTTTATTTTTTTATCAGAGAAAACCAGGATCCCTGCTCATGAGTCATGATCACATTTTCTCTATTGAATTTAGCTTTCAGTATTTGTTTTAATTTCAAATGCAAAGTGAAGCTACAGGGGTACATATGATCATGAGTTTTTCCTAGGTTTTCTATCATTTCTTTAGTAAATTAAGTGCCTGACAAATATACGGGCAAAATTCATCCCTACTATAACTTCACTGAAATCAGTGGGGTTCTAATTTGACTCAAAATGCTCTTGCTTCCTTAAGAAGTTTTGTTCACTGCTTTATAACAAAGTGACATTATCCAGAAAAATGTGGGTTTCAGTTTGCATAAAATTCACAGAAACTTCATCAAATGAAACCTCAGGGCTTGACATCTTCAGCATCTAGTACTCATATAGTGCTAACCTTTGAAAGACTCCAGAGAAGTGCATCTTCCCCAGCGTTTATTTAGTAATTGAATATTGTAATTCAGGACCACTTAATTATCATGAAATGATTTTTCTTAGTGACTTAGAAATTCTTATTAATATTAAAGTGACAGACAAAGGTTACTGGAAATATGTCAATGCTACGCAAAATTATTGGAATTTCTCTTTACAAAATGGGGTAGTCAAATTGCTCTTGAATGGATGAGAGCATTTCTATAGAGTTCAAATAAATGCTAAAACTGCCACACAGTTATTTCATATTCCATTTCCCATTGTAAAAATTGCCTTTGATTCACTCTTCCAGCCACTGCACGGTACTAAAGTAAGAATTTTCAGTGGTAGTAAAATGTAGAAAAAAATGGGGTAGAGAAAACAAGAAGAGGGAATGAACAGAATGATGAAAGGTGATTTTTTTTAAAGAAAGACATAATTCTAGATTCTTGGGTCTGGTTGGGCTGCAGTTAACACAGGACCAGATCACTAGCCTACTTTTGTATGCTCTTGCACTTGCAGTCAGCTACAGACCCATCAGAGACAAGAAGTCAAATGGCTGTTGTAATACACACTGGGCATGTCTACACAAGATGCTTAACTGCAAAATAGCATAGTTCACTGCAAGGGTAGACAACATTTTTTGGCTGGAGTGCCAAAAAACCCACAATGTCTAACTTGGAAGGTGCTGGAGTGCCGGCATGCCAGACAAACAAAATGAGGGTGGCGGCAGTGGGGAGGGGGGTACATGGCAGGACACACTGCATTAGTATATTTAATAATAATAAATGTTGCCTTTGTTGTTGTGTATTCTTTTTTTATTAAGCATGTTGAGAGAGAGAAAAAACGAGAGAAATCAGAGAAAGAGGAGAGAGAGAAAGAAAGAGGGAAAGAGAAAGAAAAAAGAGAAAGAGAAAGAAAAAAGAGACAGAGAGAATGACACATGCACATGCACACAGAGAAGCAGACACACACACACAAAACCACATGTGCACAGAGAACCAAAACACACCCAGAACAGATACATGCATACACACATCCAGAACCAGACACATGTGTGCACATACAGACACACACAACCAGACAGAGGCAGACAAACACACAGAATCAGAGGCGCGGGCACAGGGAGCCAGGCTGCAGAGCCACTGAACAAAGTCCGACCCAACAATGGGCCACCGGAGCCCCTCTGCTTCCCCAGGGAGCCAGCCCCTGGGCTGCATCACGGTCGGCCGAGGCCCCGGCGCAGAGCCTGCCCATCAGCCCAACCACCCACCCACCCCACACAGCTAAGCCCGCAAAGGTGTGATGCTCCTGGCAAGGGGCAGTGCCAGCCTCATACCAGTGCAGGCGCTGGGCCGGGGCTAGGCTTGGAGTGGATGGGAGTCAGGTGGGCTCAGCTGCAGGCCCTGCTCCAAGCAGACTAGACTCCATGGTTGGCAGCAGCTATCCAGAGCCCGGGCTGGCTGCAGCTGGGAAGCTGCAAACAGCTGCTCCAGGCTCTGGCATCAGCTCCATACCAGCTGGTACACAAGTGCCTCAGAGTGGATGGTGGGGGAGGAGGATGAGGCAGCGCAACCCTCCCACTGTGTGCTCTGAGGTGCGTGTGCAGTCACCACCAGCATGGAACTGATGCCAGGGCTGTGGAGCCCAGTGCAGCTGTTTACAGCCTGCCTGCTGCTTGCTACAGCTGCCCAGAGTCCTGGCCGGCTACAAACAGCTGCACCGGGCTCTGGAGCCCAGTCACCAGCTCTCTGCTGGCAGCGAGGCAGAGACCGGGGTTGTGCTGCCTCTCCCCACCATCTGCTCTGAGGCACATGTGTACCCACCAGTATGGACCTGATGCTGGAGCCTGGAGCAGCTGTTTGCAGCCTCCTGGCTGTAGTCAGCCCAGGCTCTGGGTAGCTGCTGCCAGCCACGGAGCCCAGTCTGCTTGCAGCAAGGCACAGCTGCCTGTTGGGAGCAGCCTGGGCTCCATGGCTGGCAGCACCTGCCTAGAGCCTGGACTGGCAGTGGCGTGCTGAGCAAAATGGCCTTGCGTGCCATTTTCGGCACACATGCTGGGGGTTGCGGATCCCAGATTTACTGCATACTAAGTGCACGCATCTACACGTGCACATGCTTACTGCACAGAAAAAACACTTAATTGTGAGTAAATTTGCTAACCTCATGTTTAGTTACTGCAGTTACACATGTGTAGATGCGACCCAGGAGCAAGTTTACTTCCGGGCCTCTCCTGCCCCAGGGTTAGGCTGCCTCTATAGTAGCCCCTGGCTCAGGCTTTTAAAAGCCTGCAGGCACTCAGAGCCCTGGGGCACACCAGCAGGGAGTCCGAGGCCACTCCAGGCCCCTATGTCCCCCTGTGTAGGCTGCAATCCAGATGACCTAGCCTGAGTGCATCCTGGTTCTGTTGCCTGGCACCACACTGCTCCAGGCTCCAGACAGGACTGCCAGGCCCCAGGCCCAGCTGCAGGAAGCTTCTGGCTGATGGGGCCAGCTCCACCTGCCCGCAGCCTACCCCTAGCAGCCAGCCCTGAGCTCACAGGTGCTGCAGGATATTGCCTGTGTTGTCACATGACTGCCAGTCCCACACTGGGGCCCTGTGCTGGGCACTGAAGACAGCTGTCCAGCAGGGGGACAGCCATGGGGGCCCAGAGAGCAGGTGCAGGACCCATGATGCATGACTTCTCATCTGTAGCTGTGCCCACCACCTGGGGCCCCAACTGGTCACAGGAGGAGACTGGTGACCTCATGGTTCTGTGGGGCGAGGTGGAGGTGCAGTGCCAGTTTCAGCAGGGCAGGCACTCCAATGCCCACATCTGAGAGGGGCTGTTAGCTCAGATGCGGGAGTATGGGCATGACCAGTCAGCATGGCAGTGCTGCATAAAAGTCAAGGCCTTGTTGGCCCAGTGGGTTTCCATTACTGACCACAATCATCAGTCAGGGAGTGTCCATATGTCCATGCCCTTTATGAAGCAACTGACAGACATACTTGTGCCCCAGGACCCAGGCCAGAGCCATGCTGTGTACAGCAACATGGGCAGCCTGCCTGAGCCCCCACCCAGGCCTGGCAGGGCCCCTTGGTCATCCAGCAGCCAATCCTTCCAAGCTCCCCAGCTGCACCCTCCATCAGGAGCTCAGGGAGCCTGTGACAGCCAGAATCAGAGGGATTAATAAGCAATAATATGTGCTTCTTGGAGGCATTTGGTATTTTGCCTAAATAGGTAATATTAGTTAATATAAGCTTGTAAGTTTGTAAACTGCAAAGGTAACTTGTCTGTCATAAATTTAACCAAAATGATAAATTAACTGTTCATGGAACTGACTGGGCCCCAGAGGCAAAGCTGTAGCTGTGAGATTAGCTGGCCTAATGGTTTTTTGCTCAGGGTTCAGCCCTAGCGATAAAAACCGGATCTAACCGCTAGGCACACCCAAACACATTCCAGGAAAGCATATCCCAAGACAGCATATTCAACTGAAGTCTAAAAGGAGTTGGGATTTAGGCAGAGCGATGTCAATTTCAAACCTAAAGGTGCTACATCATAATTTGCTTATTGGATAAACCCGAGTCTGGGTAGTAACCTTTTATGATAATTTTAACACCTTTCAATCCCATAGGGTAACAGCTATAGGGCAATATTGTGAGTGGCCCTGAGGCCAACAGATTAACATAAGACTAGGTATAAAAAACACATGCATCAGGTAACCAGCAGGAAGGAGGGAACAGAACGGTCATTTCTCTCCCACGCCCGGACCCCAGACTCCCGGTGTGAGTGAGGATTGGATCCTGAGCAAGGGACCTTCCCTGGTAATCCCTCTGACAGCGCCAATCATCAGGGATGCCTGACTTCACTGGAATCACTTGGCGCACACCTAGCATTGAGGGACTATCGATAAGTTGCCAACCCATGTCTGTCTATTTGTTGTTTTGAACAGCCCAGTGTGGCTAATACCCTCACAGTGCCCAGTTGACCTGCGACAGATTGATCTATCTATCTGTTATTATTATCTGTTGTTATTATTTACTATTAGCTCTTTTATACTGCCTTATCTGCTTATCACATTTATCCTTCTGTTAACTGTTGTGTGTGCGTATGCTATAATAAATTTGCCTTTATTCCACTCCCAGCTTTGCCTCCTCGATCCAAAACTGAATCAAACAGCCCAGTTGGCCTGTGATAAAATTGATACACTCACAGTGCCCAGCTGGCCTGTGACAGGAGCCCAGGCCAGCACCAGCAGCACTAGCTCTGCAGCTCCAGCACCTGCCACGAGGTGCAGCCGACACAATCAGGCACCAAGAGTGCTAGCTCCTTCCTGGCGGGGAGTGGCCTGGCCGGGTAACCGCCCACCTGCCTGTCATGCTTCACCATCTGAGGACACCAGCTAGAGCCACATGCCTTCACCAACAGCCGTGACTGCGCAGAACCACCAGCCACACCAGCCCTGGCTACATAGTAAGCACCACTCTGAACCCATCCATGCCCCTGCCCCTGCCCCTGCCCCTGCCCCTACCCCACCCCCTCCTCACCTCACCTCACCTGCCCACACTCTCCTGGCCCTGGGTTCTCCCCACACAGCACACAGGGAGGTGGGAGACAGTGCCAAACTTTACTGAGCAGCCCATGCCCTCAAAACTAGGTGGGCACAGGCCTCTCATGCAGAGGAAAGTGTTGATATCGGCAGCAATGTTCTTCACCGTTTTGAGGGGCAGGGACAAGTATCACAGCCACAGGTAGCCCTCCAGGTGACATTGGAGGTTGTGGGGCAGCCTGAGTTTGCCCCCTGCACCATCATAGCTCAGGGGCCATGTGTACAGGTACACCCAAGGCACAACGGCCATCAGCAGCAGCAGCAGGACTGAAAAAGTTGCCTTTGTGTTGCCTGCTACCTGGCCCCCAACTCTAGCCTTGCCTGCCCCCTGGCAAACCACCCACCACCCAGCAGCAGGTCCCTGCCTGAGCCTGGGAGGCAGTCATGCACTACACTCCCTCACCTGAGCCCACCCCACCTCCATGCAGGCCACAGCTGCCTGCAGTGGGGCCAGGACTGCACAGCAGCCCTGCTGGCCCTGGACATCATCAGTCAGAGGGGATTGTTATCATCCCTTGGCAAGCCCCCTGCCCACCAGACCTGCTGTGGAGTGCACACCTGTGAGAGAGCAGCCAGAGGCCAAGGTGCTGGCTGCCTATCCCCAGGCTCTGTGCCCTAGGCACCCCCACTCTATGTCCTCCCACCCTGGTATAGCACATAAAGGACATTGAATAACATTTTCACAGGAAAAAAGGTGTTTTATTGTTGGTGGGTGGTGGAGGGGCTCTGTTTGTTGAAGGGGGAGAGGGGTTCTGTTGGGGAGGCAGGAGGAGGGTCTGTTTGATGTGCTGCCACTGCAGGTGGTACTCCTGCTGCCAGGCATCATCTGCTCACTATGCCTACTCTGCCCAGGCCTCATGGAAGAGTTCCCCACTGCGCCTCACAGATGTTATGCAGCATGCAGGCTGTGATGATGACCCAGGGGAGGTTGTCTCCATCAAACTTGAGGTGGGTGGTAAGGATGTACCAGCATCCCTTGAGGCAGCTGAGGGCACATTCCACCAGGGCTCAGGTCCAGCCCAGGCAACAGTTAAAGTGAGTCTGGCAGGGGTCTAAGTGGCTGGTGTAGGGCCACATGAGCTAGGGCAGGATTGGGTAGGTGGGGCCCCCAAAGAGCAAGGGTGGGACCACCACAGTACCCAGCTCCAGGTCTGGCACCCATGGACCAAAGCACCCACTCTTCATCAGAGTTCCAGAAGATGCGGGTGTTGTGTACACTGCCCAACCCAGCCAGCACTCATGTGTGTGAAAGCACCTCAGTGGACCATGACAGCCCAGATCACCACAGAGTGAAAGCCCGTCTGGCTGTAGTCAGGGTGGTTTCTGTGGGGTAGGCAGGTGACAGGGATGTGGGTCCCATTGAGGGCCCCAATGTATTGGGAGAATCCCAGGGTATGGAACCCCACCACCACTGCCAGTGGGTTGTGAATTTGTGCTGTCCCCAGCAGTAGAAAAAGCTGCCCTGGCAAGTAGTTCAGGGCTATTTGCTCTCAGGAGCTTCTGGGGCCCAGTCAATTGGTACCTGGGGACACTACCCCTCGTGCCAGCTGGACTGCTGAAGCAGCCCTGAGAGTTCCCTGCACCCTCTACCCAATGCAGCAGTCTGGCAATGGGGGCTACTGTCTGGCTGTGACCTGCTGCACACCTGCCACACCCAGATGGGGACTGCACAGCCAGTAGAACAGTCCCCAGTGGGCTGCCAGTGGGCTGTGGCTGCAGGGTTGGCCTTTGTGTGGCATTACTGCCATGTGAGCCCCTGCCCAGCCATCTGGGCAGCTATCACCCAGAAGATGTTCCAAGTGTGGTGGCCTGCTTTGAACTGCCAAAGCATGTCCTCCTGACCCCAGTTGGCCACAGCCAGCTGGGTCCAAGGTGCCAGCTCTGAGCAGGCAGGGTCCTGCCACTGGCCTCCCTAGCAGGAATTCTGGAAAACTGAAAAATCCCTGAAAAACAATCCCAAAGTCAATCTGTAAAATACCCTGAAATCCATGTTCCCCCATGATTAAAACAAGATACCATTATATATATATATATATGGAGAGAGAGAAAGAGAGAGAGACAGGGATCAGCTGGGCATGTTTTATTGATATATCTACAGTGTTAAAGCAATGTTGACACCTACCAGTGTCTCTATCATCATAATAAAATGAATTCTAAATACCTATATTTTTGCTGCCCCCCACACGGTCTACAGCTCCCCACCAGGGGTTACTGCCCCCCCCCACAGGGGCAACAGCCCCCCCCCCCATAGGGACAACAGAACTTCACCAGGGGCTACTGCCTCTCACCAGGGATAACAGCCCCCTTAACAGGGGCCAAATGGCCCCTGCAGGGGCTACCATTCTCCCCTGCAGGGTCCACATGCCCCACCCCAGCCCCCCTGGCCCCATCCTCTGCCAGCCCCTGCAGCCTCCCCAATGGCTGCCCCCTCCACTCCCCCAGACCCTCCAATGGCTGCCCCGCCTGGCCCCCATCGCCCACTTGCACCCCCGGCCCCTAATGGCTGTCCCATCCCACCCCAGCCTCCAGCACTTAAAAAAAAAAAAGTCTCTACTCACCATAGGAGCAGGGGATGTGGGGTCTCTAGGGCCTCCTGGCAGAGCCCCACCAAGCAGCACAGGGCAGTGGTGGGCAGCAGGGCCCAGCCTGGGGCTGCTGGAGGTGTTACACTGCCCCGTGCTGTTTGGGCAGGGCCCCAGTGACCTCGATGGCAGCTAGAACTGCTGGTAAGTGCTGGGGGGGTTTATTTGTTTGTGTGTTTGTTTGTTTATTTGTGGGGATGCTGGGGTGGTGGGGCAGGGATCAGGGGCCTCAAGGGGCTGGGGGGGATGGGGCCAGGCAGGGAAGGGATTGGGAGGGCTGGGGGGGCAGGCAGGGGGTGAGGCCAGGCAGGGCAAGGATCAGGGGGCTGGGGGAGCAGACAGGGCCAGCAGGGGTCCCCCCCATGGTTCCCTCCCCCCTCCTCCAGCCCCCCTCAACCCCTTACTTACTGGCATTGGAGCCCTGCTGCTGGCAGCGTGCTTCAGCTCCAGGGCAAGGGCCAACCACAGAGACACTCTGGCAGCCTCAGGGTAGGGTCCGGGACCATGCCCTTCTCCACTATTTTTAGCTCCAGCTTTTTTTGACCCCTGGATACCCAGGGGTCTAATTTTGCCCCCATGCTGCAAACTTGCAGTGGGAGGAACCTTTTGCCGTTCCTGCACATGCCTCTTGCAGCATCTTAAAGGGGTTTGAGACCTTGCAAGAGGCATGTGCAAGCTCGTCTGGACACGCCCATTGAGATTGGGGTTGGGGCGGGGGGGGAGGGGGAGGTTGTAACCATCATCCTTCACTTAAAATAGTTGCAAAGTTTAATTAGGATCCTTTGGGTTACTGTGTAACTGAAAGAAAGATGACCTGCACTCCAAAGACATGTCCATCCAAAACAAAGATATATTGGAGGTACATGCAGAGGAGAGATTTTATTGGCCATAAACACAAGACTGGTATATGAAAACATCAGAAAGACCAGAGATGTTCAGGGTGTGTTATGGCTGACTTCTCAAGTGCTGGTGGTGCAGCCTTGAGAAAGCTAGAAAGAGTTTTTCTGGCTGGGTGCCGGCTTAAAGGGGCTTGGAATTATGAGTAAAAACTGTCTCTTGTTGTGTGTAGGGAACAGAGACATTGCATGTTCTTTGTAAATAGAAAGGATTGCTTAAAAAGAACTCATTTTCTCCTTTAAATGAAACCAACTCATCAGGTGCCTGACTATCTACCCCAGTACAATACATTCTTACTTTCTGCCTGACAAATAATGGATATTTTGCGTTACCTTTCAAAAGTGAATCTTAAAGAGTCATTTGATATAAAGTGATATTTTATGCTCATAGTGTAATATATTTATTGGTAGGTTCTTAATGCATAAACAGTAAGTCCTACACCTGTTAAATCATTGAGACTGCAAGGAAAAATTATGTTTGCGCTCTCGCACTTTTATTCTAGCTTTTCTTTTTTCTCTTTTCTCTACTCACTAACAACTAGCACTACATATAATCAGTTATCTGTGTTTATATCAGAAATACAAAGCTGCAGGTACCAGAAAATGTGATCCTATATTAAACTTTTGGCAGATCTATTACAAGGCAGGCAATGTTGGCCTGTTAACAGAGTTAGTTATGTGGTAAATTTACTGCTGCACAGTAGTAAGTTTACTCTTAATTGGTCAGATATTTTTTGCAGCTAGAGAAATCCAAAACCATCAACATGTAATATGCAACATGCTCACAAATTTAAGCTGTTGACTTGCTAAAAAGGACCACCTACTGAGCTTTTTGTCCGTGACAAGTTATGTGGAATTCACATATCACGATGCCTGCGTTAACAATACGGCACGTTTTAATTTATCCATAAGGAATACATATCACCTTACTCATCAATTTAGAAATACCCAAATCTGTAAATACATTGGGAAGTGGGCTTTCTTCTGTTACAATTCTGTAGAGCATATTATACAAATATGGTCTTAACCCCATTGATGCCTCTAGGAACTACTGTAATACATATTTAACATATCTATCATATATATATTAAAATATAAAATATGCACATTTTTTTATTATATATAAGATGCATAATTTTTTTTAGCAATGAAAAATCAGCCATTTTAAGGAGGACAGTAACAGTTATTTAACAACTCACAGAAATACCGCATAACAATTTAGGATACTGAATAAAGAGGAATATCATAGGTGATGGCTTAATACTAACTCAGAGAGAAGAGTGACAGATACTATAGTTCTAGCACCACTGCATTCAGCACCCCAGGTTTTCCTTGGAGGTCTTCTATCCAATTACTAACCAAGCTCGACCTGCTTAGCTTGTGAGATCTGACAAGATCACAGCCTGAGGTGGTACGGCTGCTGGGATTTAACTTTTATTTAGAAAACTTAATTAGGGATTTTTTTGGCTGCTCTTGATTATAAAAAAATATACACACAAACATAGAAAACAAAGAATAAAAGTGAACCATGACAGCCGGTAAAGTTAAACGCTATAGAAACAGCAGAGCTGGTATTAGCACTTCAAAAGAGAAAAGCTATTTTAAAATTTAACTGCCTGGCAGATGCAGCAGACATAGAGCAAGAATGAGAGGGAGGTAAGAAGAGAGGGCGGGAGAGTAGGAAGAAAAGTATCAGGAAGGAGGGGTGGGAAGTAGATGAACCTTACATTATTTAAGGTAAAAATAGCCAAACTGTGTACTGAAGGTGAAATCCTGCCTTCATGGAAGTCAATGGAAAAACTCCCATTGACTATCATGAGACCAGGCTTTCACACAGTATCAATAATTTCACTCTGATGGATTACAGTGTGTCAGCTCAACTCTTCAATGTATTTATTTCCTTTTAGCTCACAGTTGCCAATCATTTATTATACAGTAATTCTGGGAAGATTCTCACGTCAAGAAAGAAATTGACCCTTACTGCCATTCTCACTATTAGATTGTAAGCTCAGGGCAGGGACCTGTCATTTTTTATTGGTGTAAGTTGCTATTCACACCTATGAGGTTATATGAACCATAAATAATCATTAATAATATATTAAACTTTATATTTTCAAGCAGCTGCACAGAGTTCTAACCTTATGATTCATGGATTAAGACAGTCATCTGTTGCACCACTAAACCCCAGTCAGCACAATGATTTCACAGAGCAGGGAAGTAAGACAGAATGCCCAGTGAATATGTTTGTAATGCAAGATATATGGATGACAGTCAGTCTATACTGTTGCATAACTAATTATTCCTCAGGGTGAAAAATATATCAGGAATTTTATGGACAATCATGTCTGACTGGTTTGGTGACACTGAATAAACTTAACTGGCTCATTAAATCCTGTCTGCAATAGATATTTTCTTAAAGTATCTCACATTTGATTCCATTTGTATAGCTCCAGCAATCATAATTATAATCATATACATAGGCTTTGAGTGTTTTAACTACCACAGGATAGACCTATTCTCAGCTAAGTGAGATGACATAGTTGAAAAGCCGGCAACCTATCTAGAATAGAAGCACTACTTGCTTCTACTGAGGGGACTGCACCGGTAGAAATGCAATGGGTTCAAATATTGAGAAATATTAATGGAGCAATTGCTTGAGGACCAGACTGTTCCTTGAGAACAAAGGTTCACTTCAAGGGCATTGTGGAATCCCATTCCTTAGGGGAGCCCTGCAGAGAAAGGTCTCACAAAAAAAAATCATTTCTTCCGGCACTCCAAAACATTTTGGAGGTGGACATATCTTTAAAATGGTGAAGCATGCTTTCTTCCCTGAATCTGGCCAGTGTTGCTAAAGGAAGATAGTGCAGGGCCAAAACTTCATCTCTTCCTTTGGCCTTGAGGCGGCTATAGACAAGGTTGGGGAGGTGGGGGGAGGCAAGGAGGGAGAAGTCCTTGAACTCAATAAAATACAGTGAAGTGCAAGGACAATGATTGTGTTGGCCCATATGCAAGTTCTATAAAAGGAGTGAGGCTCATTGAAACATTACCAGGGGCCCATCACAATCTTGGTCTCCACTACTGCAGGGCAAACTGTTTCTTTCCTGCCCCTTATAAGCAGTGAAATGGAAACAAACACGTTTGATATATAAGAAATAATTATAGAATAATTTATTCTGGGGTTTTTTAAGTTGCTCTTATTCTCAGCTTTATTCATCTAAGTACTGAGAAAATCTGACACAGGGGTTTTATTTATCCAGACATTGAGGAATAATCATTATTTTTTTATCAAGTAAAATATTCATTATAGTTTAACAGATGACAGTGATAGATACAGAAGAGAGAGATGTAGAGAACAGGCAAATCTCACTATTTTCAAAGGGAAATGTGAAATCATATCTATCAGCATAATGAAACAAAGACTAACTGATAAATGATTACATTTACAATAATCATATCCCATACCTTTAACTTATTCACTCCATCTTTTATGTGTCTGCTCCTATTTATCTCTGCATGTGTGCAAAGTTCAGGCCACAAAAGCATTTCAATTTCTCCCTTTATATGCACGGTTGGGTTAACAGTTATTTAATTTTTTTTAAATGGTTTTGATCTACAGCCTTAAAACTTGCACTTTTCTGCAGGAAAAAGGGCTTGGTAGCTAGACCAGACAGGAAGATAAAAAAGTGTTCCAAATGAAATGTCTCGTGTTAAAAAATATATATATTTAAAATGCAAATGATTAAATTAAACATATAAAGTCAGTTTGGCTTCCCTTTTTACATATGTAGATACAGTCATTTTAACTGAAATGAAATGTGAAGAGGAAATGTGAGGAAATTTGAGGAAATGTGAAGAGTTTTAAATACAATATTATGAAACAAAGAATACGTCTTATTTTAACTATTTATATTTCATTGAACTTAGTTAAAATATTTGATGGACTCAGTTTTATATTAGTACCCAAAAGAAAAAACTTGTCAACCGTCTCATTATCATCTGCAGTTTTCAGAGTTCATATTTTGCATTATTAAATTCTCACTTCCTTAAAGTCTCAGGCCACTGGGGAAGTTATACTGATGTATTTAAATAACTATTGAGTATCTATCATGAAAAGGCACTTTGTACCCAATCCCAGTCTCCAATCCTGCATCTGTAGAAGCAAATACAGTTTGAAAAAAGTCTTTGCACATAAATGTGTATTATTCATATTACATAAAAATGTGGAGACCTGAAGCAAGATTGCTTCCCATTGTGTTAGGCATTATACAAACATATAGTAAAGACACAGTCCTTACTTAGGATGGTCTAACTAAGGATGACCAACTTTGTATGGGAACAAGGAAATATTCCCAATTTAAAGATAGGAAGCTGAGGATGCACAGAAGTCAGAAATTGTAAAGATTTGCCTTCACTTGTACAGGAAATGGCCTTTCCCTGTATTTAAAAAATATTAAATAACTCAGTATTTTTTATAAATATACAAAGGAAAGTCATTTTTACGTATTAGAATGCTAAAGGGAAATTATTAGCCAAATAGGCTCTATTTCTCTGAAAATGAAGCTTATTCTGTGAGACGATGCTTGTAGTCCTTTTAAAGAATAACTTGATGTACTTGTTAAAGGAAAAATACTAAAACAAGAAACAAATGATATATGTATTCTTCTAATTAATGCAGTGTTTTTTGTTATTGTGGGCACTACTGTGAGATGATAAACCTAAACTTTCATTGCACAACCTTGTCTTTGGTTTGGGATGCATAACTCATGTCACAGTCAATTGTCTCACAGCAGTGCCTGCAACAGTGGGAACTATTTCTTAATTAGACCCCCCCCAAAACAAGAGTAATTGTATTCCTGTGGTTTCAGATTTCACTTGGTTTTCCCAAAAAAAAATGAAGAAGGAAAGAGAAAGAAAATAGAAATTCTGATATTAAAGTATTAAATTTTATAAACTTAAGCCGCAGCATGGATTAGCACCTAAAATAATAGAACCTTTTGCATGAAAAAAATTGGTAGATAGGTTTAGAAGATAATCTAGTCTATAGTAACTGGATAAATGCAGAAATTTTAAATGGGAACTCAGTTTTAAGCTGTCCTACTTGTGAACATATCAGTCCTGATTTTCAGAACTGGTAAACATGCATAACTCAAGGTAAGAATCAATGTAGGTACCCATCCTCTTTGAGAACAAAACTCCCATTCTCTCCAATTGGATGTCCAAAAGTTGAGGCATATCAAGTAAGAGGCCACCTATATTTTTTTGTTGTTCTAAGAGTTTAAGTTATTAAAACTCACTCTTTTTACACCTGTTTTTTCCCATAATATTCCAAATCCAAACCCTTGGTCTTTTTACAAATTATGCAATGTAAGGATTATCACTGTATGAAAAAGCTGGAAATTGATTTTCAACTACTCCTTAGAATAGTTTTGTTCCTTTTTTAATAGCATGTGCAGGGGCCACGGGACTAAATTAATTTCAAATCTAAACTTTTTTTCCTAGAGCAGCGGTTTTCAACCTGTGGTCCATGGACCCCTGGGGGTCTGCAGACTATGTCTAAAGAGTCTGCAAAAGATGGTTATGATCAATAAAAAGTATGTGAATACCTGCACTTACAATGCAAAGGGGTCCAACACCTCCATTCAAATTTTTTTAGGGGTCTGCATATGAAAATAGTTAGAAACCCAGTGTTCTAGAAAATCTCCCAGTCTCCTTTGGATCAACTTTCTGCAAAGGAATACTATAGAGCAGTACTGTTTACCCTTAGCTCCTCAGACTGTATGGGTGGCATGTCTGCAGGCTGGATTGGGTCTCACATGCCCAGATCAGCCCCATGCCAGTCCCATGTGTCCAGAAATTTGGCAGTTGGGGAGCAGCAATTAGCTACCACTGCTTCCTTGGAACAAAATTTTTGGGCCAAATTTTCGAACCCATAGGAAGCCCTGCAGGACAGATGACATGGTTGCATGTGCCGGATTTGGCCTCTAAACTATGAATTGAGCACTCCTGGGATTGAGATTAAAAATTCACTTGCAATTACTTTGATGAATTGATGAAGATTTAAAATGCAGACAGCAAAAGCAGAACGATAACAGAAGATAAAGCTTTTAAAAAGTGTTATAATAAGAGATCTCACAACTGTAACTACTCCAGATGAACTTGAAGGCAAGCAAACAAATATTTATGAGCCTATGTTGTATTGATCTTTGTTTAGAACAACCATTGACTTCAATGAGAATTTTACACGTGAATCACCTGTAGCATAATAAATTTATTAAAACAACTTTAAGGATCCTACAAATCCACAAGTGTAAGGACATTTGAATTTTTATTGATTCTGTACACTAGCTGGTCTTACATATCATATGGAGCACATGGAGCTCTAACCTTTCCACAGGAAAAATTATCATTGACCTGAAGAATAGACTCTGACACATGGGCTCACGTGTCACAAAGCCAAATGATGTGAATAAGGAGTGGAGTGGAAGAAAAACTTGGAATGTGTGCTGGGTTTGCCAAAAGCCAAATGTTGTATTTTGTTGATGTTGCCAGGGCATTCTGTGCAGAAGCAAACCTAATCACCCCAAGGTATTTAATGATCTTCAATTAATTGATTCCTTTACCTTCAGGTAGATAAAAATTTCTCCATGTATTTCTTAAATGGCTATGAAATATGATTACAAGTGACTATCTCATCCAATATATTGATACTTTCCAACAGTGGAAGAACTGATCCCTGTGTATGTTATTGTTGGTATTGTAGACTAGCGAGAGATAAAGTCTGATATCTTCTTTGTTGTTGTAATTGAATAGTGTTTATTCTAAGAAGCCTGTTCATGGCATTGGTACTGCTGCAGGCTTCAAGTGCCTGAGGAAACGGGTGCTCAAAGATTGCAACATCAGATCTGAAACTAAGCTCATGGTTTATCAAACATCTGTGATCCACACCTTACAGTATGGAGCCAAGACATGGACAACATATAGGTGATACCTTAAGTCATTGGAAGAGTACCATCAATGCTGCTTGATCCTTCGAATCCAGTGAGGTCACAGATGCTCCGACATTAGCGTCTTCTTACAACCAAACTCCACGAACATAGAGGCGACAATCTTCTGACATGAACTTTGGTGGGCTGGCCAAGTTAGCCATATGTCCGACTCCAGACTCCTGAAGCAAGTTTTATTCTCCCAGCTCAGTCAAAGAGTATGCTCAAGAGGCGGGCAGAGAAAGTGCTTCAAGGATATCCTTTAAAAAACTGCAACATTGACATCAACTCATGGGGGACTATTGCCCAGGACTACCCCAAATGGAAGAGTCTGCTGCAAGGATTTCTATACTTTGCAACCTTACGACAGGAGATGGAAAAGCAGGAGCAGCAGAAATAGCATATCACAGACTGAACCAAGAATCCAGAGCCACCAACCCTGCATGGAAACATATGCAAAATGTAGGTCTGTGAAAATGCAAAAGCATGGCAGTGACCGCTAGGGCTGTGTGAAATAGCACCATTTCATTTTGAGGTCTGTTTTGCCATTTCAAAGGGATAGTGTTTCATTTTGTCATTTCATTTTGTTTCGAAAAACTGTTCCGTTTCATTTAAACTGTTTTGCTGTTTCGATGCATTTCAACATTTCGTCCACAGGCTACAACGGAGAATCATGAAAATGCCTGTTATCCGGCTCACAGATTCAGGGGCCCACACCCCCAGGAGTGCTGCAGGGCTGTTATGGACTCCTCCCAGGGGTGCAGGTCCCCAGATCTGTGTGCCAAATGACAGGAGGCTGCTGCTGCCTCCTGGGACTGGCGCTGGGCACACCATGCACCCAGGACTGGGGAAGATTGCTGCTGCTTCTGGCCCCAGGTGGCATCGGCAGCCTCCTGTCATCCAGCACGCAGATCTGGGGTCCTGCACCCCCAGGATGGCTGTGCGGCTGTGCTGGACTCCTCCCGGGGGTGCGGGCCCCCAGATCTGTGCACCAGATGACAGGAAGCTGCCGCTGCCACCTGGAACCAGCGTGGGGTGCAGCCCACACCAAGCACCAGGGAAGATTGCTGCTGCTGCTGGCCCTAGGCAGCAACAGCAGCCTCCTGTCATCCAGCATGCAGATCTGGGGGCCTGAAACCCTGGGAGGAGTCTGGCACAGCCCTGTAGCCCTCCCGGGGGTGTGGGCCTTTGCTCCGTGGGGCTGGTGGAGCTGCTTGGAGTGCAGCCTGGTGGTGGGAGGTGGGGAGAGCCAGGGCTGCACTCAAACAGCTCTGCCAGCCCCACAGAGCTCAGCCTGGCAGTGAGAAGTGGGGGAGAGCCAGGGCTGTGCTCCACCTTCTGCTGCTGGGCTGAGCTCCATGGGGGTGGCAGAGTCACTCAAAGTGTAGCTGTGGCTCATCCCCACTTCCTGCCACCAGGCTGCTTCAAAACTCAAAACATTTCAAAACATTCAAAATGGTTCAAGTGCCCTCACTCCGTTTTGAAGCTGTTTCGAAGCTTTTTGCGTCATTTTGATTTTGCTATTTTAAGCTCAAAACGTGTTGAAACTGCTTCAGAACAAAACACTCGGTGAAATTTCACACAGCCCTAGTAGCCACATCTATATGTGCGGTAGACTGCATGGTTGATATTCTGCAGTCATTTAGCGGCTGCGCAGTACCATCACCGCATAGGTTTGCCTAATGTTACAGCACAGTAGCAACGAGCTATTGCTCAGTAGTTTGTTACTACTATGTAGTACCATCACCGTGCAGTTAGTGCCTGGCAATGCTACTGCACTGTAGCATCTCATGTAGATGTGCCCAGTGAGAGTCAGAAGCCATGGGAGAAAATAGCTTTGAGATAGGTAGGCGGGGAGGGAGGGGGGAAGGGAGCAGGGGGGCTATTGACCTAATGATTGAGTGTATCTGGTAAAATGTAGAGAGTTATCAGATGACAGGCAGGTTATAATGTGCCATAAATCCAATGTCTATATTTAGTCCGTGATTTTTGGTTTCTTGTAGATTTATGAAGTTCATAGGCTCATCTATGAAAGGTATTTTGTAAATTCCCTTTGAGGATTAGAACTCAGAGATTGTAACACCCCTTAATTATATAAACAAATATTTAAAATAGACTTTAAAAAGGAAAATATATTTTTTTAATTTAGAATAAGGTAAAGCTATAAGTTTCTTGAGATACACAGTTTACCATGCAAAGCACATACACCTGCCATTGACTTTTATACAATGCCTAAAAATATGACATTTTCAGCAAAACACTAGTTATTACAATATTAATATAATGCATTGAATACAATAGGCAGTTATGCTAATTGCATGGCTAATCACAGAAAACAACGTATGCTGAAGATCCATTGGTTATTTGATTTAGGTCCTCAAAATCTGCATAATTTGCAAGGACTCTTGTCTATTTACAGAATCTGAAAGGAGCCTTTTATCAGTGTGACTCTCACTGCATATTTTATAGCCATGTTTAAAAATTGTGTTACAGTGTGTAGGCAAACTTGAGGCATTTCCAAATAACTATGGCCTGGATCATTCTCTTGCTTCTGAGTAGGCATGAAAAAATCTGAGCTATCCATAGATTCTGCAGGGTCTGACTGCCTACAAGTGAGAAAGGGGACATCCAAGATATGGGGTTGTGGAAACAGTTGCATGTGCCTGCTCCACTGAATTCAGTGGTAAAACTTGAGTTCAATTCCATGGGAGCAGTATCCCACTGAAAACCATAAGAAAGCAGTGAATATTTTTCAGTCTGTTTTAACATAAGGATCTTGATCAGAATCCCTTAGACAAAATAATTTTAAAACAATCATCTCAGGAAACAATTTCAACCCAAATTCTTTCCTCTATGAATCCTTTGCATCTTAGTAAATTTAAACAAGGAACTTTTTTAGTGAATTGTTTCCTAAAAAAGGAATTGGTTCCAAAATTGGTTCCAGTCATTGGTCTACGGGAAAATATATGCATGATGTGACAGGAAGCCTTCCTGGGGCTAGATCTTGAGCGAGCCCGCCCACCTGTCTAGAGCAGTCTGTCCTGACTCGCCTGCCACAACTTGAATGTTTCCATGACATATTAAGTGGGAGGCTGCCCATTCATTATCCTAGTGCCAGGGGGCGCTATCCACAGTTCTGTACCTTCCCTTCACTGTGGCCCATGCTCACAGATGGCATTCAGATTATTATTGCTTCAGCCTCAGACCAGGGAGCAAACTCAGTTCTTTGTTGGTCTCTTCCATACACTCTCACACATGCTGTCCCACTCTCACAGAGGCTTCTAATGTACCGCCCATTACCAGGCCACTCTCAATTGCCCTTGCTCCCCTTGAGTGACCCCTTTTGGCCTTTGGGTTTGACTATTCTCTCTCTGGCACTACCATGCAGCAACTTCAGTCCCGTGAGTTCAACTACTCTGTGTGGTGTCACTTGTGCCGATGCTGGGCTGCTTCTGCCCTAAGCCCCCCCACCAAACAACTGTTTTCATGCACACACCCTCCAAGCCACCCATGCAACCCTACTTGGTACACCCCTTGTGCAGTCCTTCAAGCTGTCCTCTGCAGCCCTACCCTGCACCCAACTAGTACAGTCCTTCAGGTGCCCCATATGCACCTTATTCTATGCGGGCCCTCAAATTACACACGACAAACTACCCCCTCTGGGACCTCTGGGACCTCTGGAACCTCTAGGATCTCACATTCCTGCTGGGCTCAGGTGCCTCATTATTAGCAATCCTGGCCCACATCCTACTACTCTCACCACTACCCATCAAATGGTGGGACCTGGTGTTAAGGCGTCCCTACTCACCTTTCACCGGGAGGGAGGGAGGGTACCTGGTCTGGTATTTCTTGGGGGCTGTCCCATCACCAACAGCCATGCCAAACTCCTCTTCCCCAGCAGGGTGCAGTTTTAGGTCATGCCCAGGACCAGGAGTCTCCAAACCTCCCCATAGCTCCAGTCATTACCTCCAAGATATTCCAGGAGCAGTAGCTTGGTCAGGTGATGTTACTTTCTCAGCAGCTGGCAGCAAACTGCTGTCTGTGCCTGGCTTTTCTAAGCTTGAAAATGGCCAACCTAGTCAAGCACTTGCTGACTGCCTGCCTTCAGCCCTTAAAATGGCAGGCACCCAAAGGTTCACTGCCACAATGAATTCTACTAATATTTCCATGGTAGATTCTCTGTAGCACCACAATGCACCTCACAAAATCTGGCAACACTAACACCAGAAGCAGTGGCCTGTGCGGAATATCAGGAACAGACCATATAGAAAGGTTGGATTGGAGACATGACAAAGAAGAGCCCATTTTTCCTTCAGGTCTTTTTTCACCCAGAACAAACTATGTCTATGAACCTTCGTCTAGCTTTCTCTGCCAGCTTACTCAGACCTCGTGAAGCCTGACAATTCTTCAGACATGGTTATAGAACCACAATACCCTGAGCAATCTGTAGTCCATGGGCTGGATCCAGCCTGCAAAGCAGTTTTATCCAGAACTCCAAGGAGGCCAAAAAGGCAAGTTTATATAGCCTGGTGTTTAGTAAGTTTTGCACAAGAGTGCTCTGTCTCATCACAGAATACCTAACCTGGTGCTGCCTTCATGACACCTTAAGAGTGAACCACAGTAAATGTGGCCCCCTGAAAAGTTCCTGAACTCTACTCCCAAAAATTTGTGACTACCACAAAATTTAGTCCCCAGTGGTAATGTTGCTTTGTTGTGAAAATGTCAGGATCTCTAAGCTGTTGGTTTAGGCACATCTCTAACAACCCCCCTCTTCCCCCCCCCACCCCCAAAAAAAATCACAAAAAGCCTTCACAACTGTCACGGTTCTTTATGGAAGACTTTCTGTTTCACTATAAAAGAACACACATGTAGACATCAAAGTTTCTGAGAAATAGAAGGATTTCAGATCTGAAGTCCATGGCAAAACTCTCACTGGGAGTGGAGCCAGAATTTCACTCAACCTGTCACTCCTGAAGTCAGGTAACAAGACAAAAATGTGTATGTAGTACTATTATTACATTTTTATTTGTTAAAACCAGTGAATCTTTTTTATTAAACAAACATTGAAATGACCGAACGCAGGGGTTGGCAACCTTTTAGCCATGGTAGGCCACTGCTTACAGCCCATCCCCCACTGTAGGCTGGAGCCCTCTACCCCATGGTGAGCAGCAGATTCTGAGAGAAGAAGCAATAGAAAAAGACAGTTGCTAAGACACTAGGAATGCCTCCTCTACTGCAGCAGAGAAGAAACTAAATAGGAAAGTGCCAGAACCCTGGGGACACCTCTTCTGTCATTGTAGCTGGAGTGTGTTGCCTAATCCCTGAGCTGTTGTGGGTTGGATCCATTCTCTTCGTATGCCAGATTTGACTCACAGTCTCTAGGTTGTTGACCCCTGACCTAATGTGTTATAGAAAAAGGCTTTTTTCGTCTGGGTAAGGATCGAGACTAGCACTTAGGAGATAGCTCTGTCCTGGCTCAACCATGAATTTCTTATCTGGCGTAAGACAAAACATCTCTCTGTGGCTCAGTTTTTCATTTGTAAAATGGGAATAATAAAATTCTCCTTTTGTCTGTCTTGTCTGCTTTGATTGTTACTTCCCTGAGGCACAGGTGGTCTTTCACTATACATTTGTACAGAGTCAAGCATAATGTAGCACCAGCATTGGCTGGAGCCTCTAGACACTACCACAATAAATTATTGTAGGTCTTGACATGTTCTTTCAGTTGAATACAAGGTTGTGATACATTTTTAAAATGTTTGTGTATCCTGCCATTCATATAAGTGTTTTCAATAATGGGTTTTAGTTTCAGAATAGTGTTTCCCTTCATTTAAAAAAAAAAACTTGAGCTGTGTTAGATCGCAGGAGAATCAATAATATTCATTTTGAAATTGCAGTTCCCTTGGGAAGGTATCGATGCAGCCTATGCTCTTATTAGAGATTTTTCTACTCCTTTAAACCCATGTTTGCATCTAAATCAGAAACATTTTTAATACTGTGTTCTTCTTTCAAGACTTCTCTTTTTAGGCTTTATTCCCAGACTTATTCATTAAAAGGATTATAGTTATGAAATCACTGCTACTGCTGTCTATAACATAGTCACAAGTAACCCTGTGTGAGAACTTTTCACCAAAATCAATAAGCTTTTATTTCGAAGACTAGTCCCAATCCTTGTTTTTGGCAGTTAAGCCTCTGCACTGCACAGAATAGCACACAAAATCAACAGTATGATCTGAGTTTCTAAAGAACAGTTACCTATGACCTCTTTACTTACCCCACACATAAAAAGAAACATTTTTCTATATTGTGAGGTTTACTGTATTGTAGTGGAACCAGCCTTGATGCTGTATTCAACATTGCCAACATTCTGTCAGTATTTCTATTATAATCTATTTTTTCCCCTGAAGGTGCCTAACTTGGCTATGAAAACTGCTCTGGGATGAGACTTGTTATACACAGTATACTACAAGTTCCCTGCCCAGGGCAATAATAGAACTTTTGAAGATCCCTTCTGCAGTTGGCTAGTTACTGAAGGGCAGGAGATGGGCATTTTTAGCATTTCCATTGCTTTATTCTAGAAAACTTATACTTGGTTTTAATGATGAAGAAATGTGACTTTTAAATTATTTTAACAACATAATATAAAAATCTGCATTTAAAGGAATTAAATACATGTATTTATGTATTTTATATTGCATTGTTTATTTCTATATTTTTATTAGCATCACAATAGCTCTTTTAATGGATTATTGCCATGATACATTTAAAAACCTTTCATGGAGAATTTCCTATGCGTACTGCCATAGGAGCCTGCCATGAACTTCTCCATGCATGAAGTCATATTTTTTAGAGCTAGAAATTATGGATGGGACTCATTTAGAAAAGAGGAATCGAAGTTTGTTTATTTGTTTTGCGGGGGGGAGTGGGGGCGGGGGAAGAATAGCCAAACAGAATTGTTTTGGAGAGAGGGAAAGGGATCACTCCTACTTATTTCCTTTCCCTAAAGAACCATAATTTTTGCATTGGGTCACTGTTGTTCAACTAACTAGCTGACGTTGGGGTTCAACTATCACCATTCTAAACCTGAACCTGGATTCTCTACTTTGGATCATTGGAAAAGATTTTCCGTGCACAAAATAGCCCTGCTTCTCCAGGGAAAGATACAAGAAGTGAACATTTTGAAAGAGTTCTGACTTTACTGCATCCCCTAGGTTCACTCTAGGTTGTACTCATCTGAAGAAGACAGACCATCTGTAGCATGGTCCAGATGCTTCCTTTTAAAAGGTTGGTCTCCTTAACAAGACCCAGGTTCTTCCTCCAGTCCAACAACCTGCTTGGACAGGTACTTTTTCTCTCTTCCAAGTTTATGAAACCATTTCACCAAAGGCTCCTATATGCATGGAGTAAAATCACTGTCCTCTTCTCAGAGATTGCCCTTGTGGTTACATATTGAGGCTGGTGATAATGAAGGGCCTGGGAAAAGACATTTCTCAAGAAGCCCAAGACAATTCCAAGAATACTTTTATGAGGTAGCATGTCAAAGATACATTTGTGTGGTGCCTCAGGGATCTGTCACAGAGCATTCAACCTCAGCAGGCTTTGATGTATCTTAAGGCGTTGTCCTGCCACCAAAGCATACAGTGAAACAGAACTTCCTAGGAGCAACTGTTTTCTACTTTTCTGAAACAACACCTCACAATAGTTCCCTGGGGTAAGCTGATGATTGTGTGGTCTTTTTCTTGTTAAAGTCAAAGCCTTAACATTTTAAAGTATTTAATAAGCATTTTAGTATAGTTTGCTAGCAAGGAGGCTGCTCATTATGAGCTAATTGTTTCAAAGGGTTGCTGAAAATGCTTAAATGTTAAATACATGCTACTGTAAGCAAATATTCACAAATCTTTCAAAACAGATGTATGAGAAATGATAGGTTTTTTGTGATAGCACACAAAAGACAGAAAGAAGCGGAATCTGACAACAGATATGTACACAATACCTTGCTGCATTCAACATGATTTTTTTTACTTATTTCCAAGTAAAAGCACTAGGATGTCACGCATGCTGTTGCTTCCATTTGCTGAGCTCATTACAGACAATGAGGATTCCTTGCATCCCTTCATTTTCTACCAGAAGCCTCCTCATCCTCCCACCCTACTTAATTTCAGGGGACCTCTGGAAACTCTCCATCCACTCTCTCGTGCTTGAGCTTCACCGAGCCTTTCCTTTCCCTCCATACACCATCCTTTCCTCCTTTTTCACATACCAAAGGCTCTTGAATTGTTTTTTCTGCCCTTCCTCTCCAATAAATTATATTTCCCTTCCCTTTCTTCCATATCTAGGTCTGTCAGCCTTCCCTCCAGGGTTTCTATATGTTCCCATGTCCCTGTGACCCATAGCAGGGTCCACTGGCTTCAGTGGCCCCCCAAACTTACTTTTTACATAGTCCACTTTTCCCTTCATGGCAAAGTCAATATGTGTCCACTTTGCTATTTATTCTACTCCCCATGTTTTGTGTGCATAATCCTCCTCCCATAATAGCAGCTTTCTCTGCCCTTATTTCCTTTTTTTCTTTCTTTCTCCCATGCTAGGGATTCTGTTTCCCTTTGCCCAAAATACAGTCCCTATTTGCTTACATCTAGATGCTCAGTTCACTACCCTACCATTGTCCCCCTGACCCTCCCCTCCGTCCTCCTCATCACCTTGTCACCTACAATTACTGTCACTCTGCAGGATAAGTTATTTACAAGATACATTTTTCTACATGATAAACTCTATTGGGATAGGCAAAGATGTAGCATTATGCTGAAACACTTTAGTGGGTGGCATCTACCAATTATTTGACCTATAGATAACTGCAGATGTGTGTGAAACAGTTGTTCTACTGAACAAATGATAGGAGCTCATAGCACCCTCTGTTTAGCCCATATTTTTAGTTTTCTGATTTTTGCCAAAATGTATAGGGATCTGGCCATTAACAGCTAGAAAATTCTTGAAATTTTGAAATTGATTGGTTATAGCATTGAAATAATTGTTGCACTTCAGTCAAAGGTGCTATTAAGTTGTATGCTCAGACTATTAATTCCTTTTGACTTTTTATTGTTATATTCTATTCTTGCAGTTTTTAGTTGGCTGTTATGCTACATTGGTTGCTGCTTGAGAGCCTAGTATTTGCATTTATTTATAATGTTATTTAGAGTGATAATATTTGTTATTTAATTTTGCAACAGTATATAGTGCTTTAGGAGGTTTATAGTCATGCTTGGGGAAGATGTCTCTGTACCAAAGAGCTTCACAGACCTACCAGAAGATACACATACAAACAGACCCTTAGGCCCAGAAGGACTACTACTGCAGAATTAGACTAGTCAAACATTTTCCACATCTTGTGAGTTTATACCCTGCTATAGTAGTCAGACACTTTCATGCTGCCCTTCATTAGTTGCTGCTTCTCTTGCCATAGATTGTGGCTTATTCCCCCTACTGGCAGACGAATTGGCAGCAATGGGAATCAGTGGCAATTGTAAAAGGGAGAATTAATATTGGGAGGGCATAAGTGTGCCCAAATTTACAATGGTGCAGCTGCAGTTTGCCTCTGTGCTTTGCATGTACACCCCCTCTGGGGAGGATGGTAAACCGCACAAATTGGGAAATATTGAATTAGTCAATTAGTCAAACAGGTATAATTTTTCCTAATTGTAAAAAGGGGTGACATGCACGTTACTGTAAGACATACAACACGCAATGGAGTTTGGTTCAAACTAGCCCTATTCCTGGAGTTCATATTTACTATTAAGATATGTCACAAACCCCTACACAGGAATGTATTTATAAACATAAATCTGAGACTGAGCTCCTTCCTCAATTGGATCATTCAAGAGTTTCTTTACACAGGACTTTTTGCCCCTCTCTCTTTCCTGAAAGAGGCTCTAAGGGCATTTATACACATACCTTTGTCTGCTCCAATGCACCAGAAATCCAGCACATTGTCACAGACTTGATTAATCGAGTCTGTGGAGCACATGAGCTGATGCGCCCGGTGCTGCATTGCATGCACCTGTATAAATGGCAAAATGCACATCAACATGCAGACAATAGTGGCAGTGTGCTTTTGAACTAAAACACCTTCACTGTGTTTTAGTTCAAATGCATGCTGCCACCATTTTCTCAGCGCTGAGGAGCATTTCACCATTTGTGCAAATGAACATGCTGCAGTCAGTGCTGGGCACTTTTTTTATCACTAAATTACCACTTACGCAGCTATATAAGTGTCATTTCTGGCACTTATGCAGATTTTATATTCTATTTCCACCTGTGGCAAAATAGGACTACCCAGGTATACACATACCTGATACCTGAAGAAAAACAGCATTTCCACATTTTAGACCTCATCACTAGGGCAATTGCACAGGTTGTCCTCACCCAGAAGGGATTCAAACCTGCATTTCCTAGCAAATTACTCCACTGGCAGGCTATGGGCTAGGCGCTATCCAGAGCACCCTCTGCTCGAATAGAGCAGCCAAGTGGAAAAGCCATAATGGACCAGAAGAAAAGTAAACCCAAGGGAAAGTGTCTTAGTGAGATAGAGGGATGCAGGTTGTAGCCATGTTGGTCTACAGGTAAAAGGGATCAGAACCTATGGCAGAGGTGATATCTTTTATTAGACCAACTAGATATTTGCAAAAAAGTCTTTATTTGCAAGCTTTTGCACACACACACCCTTCCTGAGGCATAGAAGGATGCAAAGATTGTAAAATTTCTCCTATGTAGAAATGAAAATTCATATTTCACAGGAGATCTAAAGGTGTTGTAAGATCTCCTGGTTGAAATAGTACATTTTGTGCAAATTACTTCTGCTTTGGTTCTGGAAGGCCCCATCTCCACTGCAGCCTGGAGCATGGAGCATTGCCCAGCCTTGTAGCAGCAGTGCCAGCTACGCATGGATGCTAAAAGTGGAGGCTGGACCCAAGGCTGCAGGGAGTAGAAGTAGCATGGAAGGGAGAAAATGGGAGGGTGGAGGTATAGAGGGCATGGGCCTGAGTCTCCAGAGAGGCAGGTACAAGTGAGGAAACAGGTGCCAGGGGTAAAGGTGTCTAACTCCCTCACCACCTGCCCCGTTACTGCCCCCCTACCACCTGCCCTACTGCATATCCCCCCCACTGTCTCCCCCACTTTCTGTGCCCCTACCACCTGCCCATTACTGCCCCCCTCATTGCCTGTCTCCTGCCACTGCTTGCAGTGTTGGGGGGATGACAAATTTAAGATGATCTTCCAATAATTAGATTCTATACACGGAAAACTATAGCAAATGTATGCATTTTCTGTTAATAGAATCTAATTACTGGGGAGTCATCTTAAATTCAGGGACATCTTATATTCTGGTCATTTTGGTATTCTATTGCTAGGGCAACAGGAGGAAAGGAAAAGACTTCTTTCTTTACAGTCCCATTCCCATTTTAGTTCTGAATATTTATATGGCAGAAGTCCCTGATAAGGATTCAATGGTTCCTCAGTTGATTCTCTGTGAGATGTCTGGAAGAGGAAATTTATACCGCTAAGGATTAATCCTCTATCTGAAGTCTCATCTACACTTAAGGGTGTGGCAGGATAGCAGGACTGATGAATCCCCTTAGTGGTGACTGAGTTAATAACAATTAAGTAGTCTTTTGCCAGTATAGTTTAAAAGGGAAACTGGTAAAAGGCCTTTTTTGCTGGTATTACTAGGTCTATGTTAGTTCTGGTAGGGCACAGCTGTGTCAGTTATGAGATGTGAGTTCTTCACATTTCTGAGCGAAAAAGCTACGCTGACAAAACTGTTAAGTATTGAACAAGTATAGCATTCAGACTGACTTCAATAGGGGCAGGACTGAGCCTTTGAATGTGTTGCATCATCTATAGTAATGCTAGAGAAAACAGTCAACAATAATTATCTTACTTCTCCAGCCTTATCGGCCACAAGAGGGCAGAGGCTGGTGTCACTCAACCAGATGCATTGTTAACACATTGAGTCTGTCACTGAATTTTAAAGGGGAGATTTATAGTGGATTAAATAGAAAGTTGAAAAATGAATTTCCACTGTCGTATATCTATTTTTAAAACAGCTTCAGGCTAGAAGGCCAAATGTAGCAATGCAATCTAATCAAGTTTGCTATAATGAATAAAATGATGTTATGCTTTATATATATAAGGCATTAATTATTATATAAATAAGCAAGGGGCATGCTAGAATAGAAAAATACTGTATGCAGAATATGCCTTCATTAGCTTGAAAATGTGTCAAGCCAAGATACTATATCTCCTATATAAATCGTGTCAATTGCTTCTCTTTTAAATTTCTCTATAACAAAGGGGTGAATTTGAAACGGAGGAATGTGTTTGGGAACCAAAAGACATTATGCTAATTTTACGGCAAGTCACATTTTGGATGTAAACTACTTGACAGTCTCTTTAAATATGTTGTTTGCTAATTTAAAGTAGTGCTACTGCTCTGTAATATTCTCTGGGCTTGCTTCACATATTTTTCATAGTAAGATCTGTATTTTGAAGACATTGGCAAATTTTATCCAGTATAAAACTTTGCACCAGTGAGCTTGCAATTACCCTCTTTTACCAGAAGACTAGCACTGGACTTTGTACACCCAGATCAGCAAGAAACAAGAAAAATGCTTTCCAGAGACCTGGTTTATACTTAAAAGTTTTGCTGTCATAACTTTGTCAGAAGTTTGAGAAATCACAACCCTAACCAACAACATAGCTATGCCAGCAAAAAACCTGATGCAGCTGTTGTTGTACCAGCAAAAAAAGCTATTCTTTTGGCAGAAACGGGATTAGAAGCCATGAACTCCTGACTCTTAGACCTGCTCTTATTCCAACAGATTGTGCTGACTGGTGGGTGCTAGGCAGCAAATCAAATCAAAGAAGAATGGTAGCACTTTACACTTATTTTGCAATGGTGTAAATTGATGACATGATGAAGATCAAGGCAATGGCAAAATCAAGTTCAGAGGTTTTACATATAGTCATTTTTGGCGTATCAAATTTGTTACCAGTGTAAAGTTGATGATGACGCTACTTGCTTTTTGTTCTGAGTTTGTTTGATTTGTCTCCCTGTTGTTGGTTGGGAAAGGGGGTTGTTTATTTGTTTGCCACCAATTACATTTGAAAGAAAAGCAATTGGATGACTTTTTCTCCTACTAACAGCCTGTATTTATGCTGTGTATACATTTAATATAATTAAATTACAGTTAAGGAGAGAATAGATGTTCCTATTAAATGTCAGCTAGTGTGACTATTTGAGATGAAACATTTAGAATTTATATGCAGTAAATGTATCAATAATACAGATCAGGCCCACAGAGCCATGGAAGTTGTTCCATAGGTTTCTCCACGAGTCCAGAAATGTGCAGCCCATGGGTCCAGAAATTAATACCGCTACTGCTTCCCTGCAGCCAAATTTCCAAGCCCCATGGGGTTGGAATGTTCCAAGTTGGGTTGACCCCAGCTGATCAGGCCCTGTTCTTGTGTGGCTGGATCAAGACAAAGCCCAATCCAGTTTTATGGAAATGGCACAGCTGGGGCATGATGCAGGGCATGGCTGGGACCCAGTGCAGCCACATGGGACTGGGCCCCAGCTTCCCATTCCCATGTGGCTTCCCCAGCCGAGCCATTTCCATGCAGCTGGATCTTGCCCTGGGTGAGCCAGCACTGTGTGTTGGATTGAGCCTGCTGACTGGATCCTACCCACAAGCTGAAAAGGTCAGGCACCACTGAAATTATACAGCTTCAACAAAGCAGGACAGTTCCTCCCCGCCGTCTATGGATAGTGTTCTGGCCAAAACTGTACTGGCTGTTCTGTAGCTCAGGTAGCTTTTTTTCAGAAGTAGCAGTTTAGTGGAAGGCTACTCTTTAGAGGCTAGTAGGGCTAGGGGCAGATAGTCAAAAAGCCGAACCCTGAATTGATTCAATCTTTACAGGTTAGTCTAACCTATGAAGATTGAACTGATTAATAGATTCATAGATTCTAGGGTCAGAAGGGACCTCAGTGAGCCATCTAGTCTGACCCCCTGCCCCTGGCAGGGAAGAAAAGAATCACCAAACCTGGGATCATGTGATCCCAACCAGGTGCCTGTCCAGTCTCCTCTTGAAGACTCCCAAGGATGGGGTGAGCACCACCTCCCTTGGAAGCCCATTCCAGATCCTGGCAACCCTGACCATGAAGAACTTTTTTCTAATGTCTAGTCTAAACCTACTCTCCAGTAGCTTATGGCCATTGTTCCTTGTTGTTCCAGAGGGTGCCCTGGTAAACAGATCATCACCTACTTCGTGTTGCTCTCCACTTAAGAATTTGTATGCCACCACAAGGTCTCCTCTCAGCCATCTCTTGAAGAGGCTGAAGAGGTTAAGGTCCCTTAGCCTTTCCTCACAGGGCCTTCCCTGAAGGCCTCCAATCAGATGAGTGGCTTTTCTTTCATTTGCAAGTGGATTCCCTTTTGATTCTGGGAATGCAGCCACATGCCTGCAGTAGCTCAGGCTAGAAGCCAGGGGGCACTAGAGCAGCCCTCCCTTCTCTTGGACAGCTGCCGCAAGCCTGGAGGGGAGCTGACCAGGGAGCATGGCCAGGCCCCCAGCAGGGGCTAAGTATGATTGGGGTGGGTTTAAACCCCCACCCTGGCCTGTAGGGACCCCAACTGGGGTGTGCCTATAGGGGGAGGGGAGAGGCAGCCCTTGCCAGGCTTGTCCCCAGTGCCTCAGGCAAAGGGAGCAGCAGGGGGATTAAACTCCCCTGTCTGCAGGTGGGCATGGGACCCCAGCCAGGGTCTGCCCAGCTTCCCCCTCTGCTCCTACTCAGGCAGCAGGAGGCCTGGCCAGAGCTGGCCATTATGGCCCCACTATGCACCCAGGGCTGCGGATGAGGTTGTGGTTAGTGCTGTGAAGCTGGAGCTGTGGGGCTGAGCTGAACTGACCTGCAGGTGCTGCTGAGTGGAGGGACCAGCCTGAGCTGGGCTGTGGGGGCTGGGCCCTTCCCAGTGAACTATGGATGCGGGCTGGGGCTGCAGGGGTTGCAAGGCTTGATTGTTCCTGGCTCCCCATGCCCAGGCTTCATGGGGCTGTCATGGAGCCGCACGGGCAGGGGCTGGCTGGGTAGCTGACTGCCCAGGTGGTTCGGAGGTACTGGCAGGCCCTAAGCCTGACAGGCACCCACTGCAGCTGCCACCGTGCCCTATCTTGTGCAGCACCTGGTGGCTGCAGCAACATCACAAGCTGCAGGCTGGCCAGGGCTGGGAGGGCTGTTCTGCCCCACTTGCCTCCAGCTGCCTCTACTGCAGCTGCTGCCCCTACGCCTGCTGCACCACACATCTCTGGGTGGGCAGGTGGGAAGCTTCAGCCCAGCAGCTTCTGCCCATTGCATGGACCTTCAGCTCCAGCTGTCTTCCACCTCTTGTGCCTGTCTGCAGGGGCTGCTCATCATGCTGGGAAGGCAGAGGGGATGGAAATCAGCTGAAGCTGGAGCCAGAGCTCCATGAACTGGGTGGAAGCCACAGGGCTCACGCTCCCCTGCCCCAAGTGGTGCTGCATGGGGTGGCAGGAGCAGGAGCCACAGCTGGAGGTGGGGGGAGCAGAACAGCCCTGCCTGGTAGGGGGAGTTTCAGCCCAGTGGCCCCTGCCCAGTGCATGGAGCTCTGGCTCCAGCTCCAACTGCTTTCCACCTGCTGTGCCCATCTGCAGGGGCTGCTTATCGTGCCAGGCAGGCAGAGGGGGTGGAAGGTGGCCAACAGCTGGAGCCACTGGAGGCAAGGGGAAGCTGCCTTGGCCCAGCAAGGCTGTTCTGCTCCCCTCACCTCCAGCTGTGGCTCCTGCTCTTCGCAGCACTGCTCAGGGCAGAGCAAGCTTCAGCATCACAGCTTCCACCCACTGCATGGATCTCTGGCACCAGTTCTGGCTGCCTTCCATCCCCTCCACATGCCTGGCATGATGAGCAACCCCTACAGGCAGGTGTAGCAGGTGGAAGGCAGTGGAGCTCCATGCTCTGGGTAGAAGCCAACAGGCTGAAGCTTCCCGCACACCCACCCAAAGCAGCATGGAGTAGCACAGCAGGGGCAGGGGTAGCAGAAGAAGTGGCTGTGGTAGAAGCCACTGAAGGTAAAGGGGGTAGAACAGCCTGCCCAGCGTTGGCCATCCCTCAGCTTGTGATGTAGCTGCAGCTGCCTGGTGCTGCATAGGACAGGGGGTGCGGCGGTGGTTGTTGTAGGCAGCTGTCAGGTGCAGGGCTTGCCAGTGCCCTCCGAGCCTCCCAGGCAGCCCACTACCCAGCTAGCCCCAACCTGTGCTGCCGGGCTGGGCTGTCATAAAGCCACAGCCGCTGCTGTACTTCCATGACAGCCCTGCCTGGCCTGAGCACAGGGAGCTGGGAGTGATCTCACCACTCAGCCTCCATGGCCCCAGCCCAAGCTGCAACCCACTGGGAGTAACCTGGCCCCACAGCCTAGCCTGGGCTGGCCCCTCCATCTCCACTCAGCAGCAATCAGGTGAGGCAGGCAGATGGCAGGGCCATGCTGGCTGGCTCTGCCACACCCCCTCCCCTGTCACTGGAGTGGGGAGGTGGGGAATGGCAGACAGGGGCTGCTCCACCCGGGCCTGGTAGACCCGGGTTGCTGGTGGGACAGGGGATGAAGGGGAAGATTAAATCTCCCTCCCTCTCTCCATTTGCCTCGGGCTGAGGATGTGGGGCCTGACAAGGGCTGCTACACCCTGGCCAGGCAAGCCCTAGCTGCAGTCCGGTAGTGGGAAAGGGGAGGGAGGGGGGAATAAGCCCCCTCCTTGCTCCTTTTGCCTCAGGGGCCCATGGTGGCTGGTGTCTAGCCATGCCCCTGGCTAGAGAGCAGAGGGGTGGGGCCAGCTCTGCTGTCTGGAACAGACAACACAGCCCAGCCCAGGGATGAAAGCATGCTGGGATGCTGAGGGACTCTGGTTTTACTTAAACCAGGAAGGGGTGTGGGACAGAAATTGCATAAACTGGTTTGACCTAAATCAGTTAAGTCTAATGTTACATTCAACCAGGTTTATCTTAAACCAGTTTGGGCCATTTTGAAACTGTTTTATATGCACTGAAAGTATATTGTGTTACAGGTTTAAACCAGTTTCTGATCATTTAAACTGGTTTATGTGTAACTTCTGTCCCTACTGAAAAAGAGGAACAATTAATGCTGTTTGCAATCTGCAAAAAGCAAAATTTAACAAATACAGGTTTCTATGTGGTGAGATCAGCATCATATTTTCTCCAATTCCATTGTAAAGGTGTTGGTAGGAGCTAAAGTAGGAGGAGATGCAATAAAATCCTTGTTCATTTACAGGCTTACAAAACCCATGGAAATAACTGTGATTATCAAGGACAGCATGAAGTACATAGTTATGAAATTGCATAAATAACAGTACTGAGTTAACTCATTCTTCTTTAGTAAATGACCATCTACTCATAGAGAAAACAGCTTTTTCTTTACCTTTATGAATTTATAATGGAGACTGGAAAATAAATTCTACCTTAGAAGAAGATTTTATATCCCAGAAGCTGGTATTACAGGTCTCTCCACAGGTGGCTGGATATGGAAAGACTTTAATATCCACACACATCTCTGGGAAAAAAAAAGTTTAATATAGCTAAGTCATGCTGGTTACAGTCAATAGAAGTGAGTCTCATACAGTCACATTATGTCATTGGAATACCAGACTGAATAAATGCCAAATTAAACACATTGACATTTAAGATATCCCAGTTGTATGACTGCTGCTTCTTCACCACCCAAATGACAACAGTAAACTGAGTATAAATAATACAAATTTGCATGTCCCGTTTGCTTTGGTGCACACATTCCCAACATGATTTTATATGAATAATCAGCTCTTCAGAAAAAGTGCTCAAAAATGTATCCACCTTACAGAAGAATGGCATTTTCACAATGGCAAGCACCAGTGTTTTCTTACCTACCTATCTAAAAACAGATACCAAATGGTACAGTTTAAAACCAATACACAGGAGGTACACAACTAAATCCTATTATGTGTAACAGAATTTTTTACCATAAACTCCAGAAAGTGAAACACTACTGACTTGGCACAACACGGGAATCTGATCCGGGAGTTTGACTTAAGTGGGACTTAGAATGGGTTTAAGGGTCTGCCAACTCAGATTTGAATTGCAGGTTTAGGGCCTACTTATTTCTTAGGGCACTGTCTTATTTAAAAGAGGGTCTCTTCTACTCATCTGAAAGAAAAACAAGTTTGTTAGGTCTAGGCTTTCTATGTATGCAGAGACAGTCATGGGTTAAAAATATATTGGTTTTCTTTCAGGCTGTGGATAACAAAAAGTGACTATGAAAGTCTCATCACAGTGCCTGCCCTGTAGGTAATGCTGTGTCTTGGATAGCAAGAAGCAGTTGAACAGGCCTGCCTTTCTCAGAGGTATCCAGACCTGGCAGAGCCTTGCTTCTGGCATATCTGCTTCCTGAGAAGAAGGGAAAAAGACATGACTTATCTAAAAAAGGTCATCCAGTAAAAATCAAATCTAAAAGCAGCATGTAAACTGACACAGGGCATTTCAGTGGGATAGCATCTTCTGTCCAAGAAGCTTTTCAGACTTCTTAGAGAAAGTTAATGAAATAAGTAACACCACACTGGTGAGAGAGGAAAGTATGGATTATCTCCTTCTACAGATGGGCACACTTGGGGACTATGAAACATCCCCTTTGGATGCTCCTGGAATTCTTGTGCTGGAATCCAACCATGTTCTCCTGATATTTATTCCCTATTAACATTCTCTCCCAAAAAATAATTAGTAATTTAATTTCTAAAAGCCTTCCATTCTGCAACCTTATGTAGATTTTTCCAACTTTACTGAATCTGTGTTCCATCATGAACCAATGGAAAGCTCCTTCCATTTCCTTTTGCTATGCTGGATGAGTTATGGAAGTCATAGAAGCCATTCCCATGTCCTCCAAGGAAAGATCACTCCTGGTGCCATATGTAAATGGATATTTTTGCATTGTGTCATAACTTTGCCGCCATTTTAATATTTGATATTTAATTAATATTTGATAACCAAAAAAAAATAAAAAAAAATGAAGAGTTGATCAGATACTTCTAGGAATTATGTTTCTTGCCCAGGCCTAATTTTCTAAAATCTCTATTTTGTATTAAAAAAAATAAAATTTACTGCTTTAGTTGAGAACATTATTTCATTGGTGACAGCCTCATGTGCTTATATTTTTTCTATTTTGATTTATATATTTAATCCCATCACCTACCTGAACTGTATGTTAGTGTGTGATGTTAATCTTTTGTAAGCCATTGTTGACAAATGTGTCTGAGCTGGCAGAGCAGGTCTTAAGCAATGCATTCCAGGAACCGCCTTGCATAACAACAGAAGCAGGGAGGTAACAGTGTGGCAACTTGCAACTCTAGAGTATGAGGTTTTAAAAAACAGCCACTTATTTCTCATTTCCATCTCCCTTTAAAGTAGCTCAATCCAATCTGCTCTGAACATTTCCCGTGAAAATTCAGTTTTCTGTTCACTGTATTACAGAAACCCATAAAAGTGTCTACAAAAGTGTCCTGGCATACTTTTGCCAAATAAACATGTAATTCTTAATCATCATACAATACAGTTATATCTAAAGAGTCAAACAGGAAGGGGTAGGAACTGTTTGAAATGAGAAAATTATTAATCTATTTTAGTCTTACTGGTTTTTTTTAAACAGAAGGAAAAAAACCCACATTTTTTGTCTTCAGGGACAGAGTCTAGCTGTGGGTTATGTTCTTGCTCTGCATTTCCTGCTCCACTGACAGCTGTATTCTCTGAGAGAGTCACAGTCAGCACAGTGTACACAAGGTATGCTCATGTGTCATACTTCTTACTGACGTGCACCGATTAATCAAAGAGTCAAGCTCTAGGAATGGAATCTTTATGAAAATTCAGGGCTCTAGGCAGGCAAAAATGCATTAAAACTCAGATGTTTATTGGCCTCTTCTAGAAAAGCTAACAGTGTAAACATAGTCTGTGCAAAGACCAGCTGGTCTTACATCATTTCATAGTTCCTCTTAGTAACCTCTAGCTATTGGTTTGTTTCATCCATCTGCTAATTTTACTAAACCTAGTAACAGCTGTTTAGGACAGGGACTGTGTCTTTTACTGTTCATTTGTACAGTACAGAACACACTGAGGTCCTGATCCCTGATCATAGTGTCTAGGTACTGCTGCAGTATGATAAACTGTAATAAATTGTAATAAACCTAACCATATTGCAGCACAGCTGCATTAAACATTTGTAGTAAAACCGATGTGTTTGAACTCTTAGAAAATACCGTCTTCATCTTTAGCACTAGTTCATTGTTATAATGGCTTCAAAATATGATAGAGAGCTTCCTAAATAACAGATTTCTCAGGCTGTAAAAAAAATTGTTTTGTTTTGTTTCTTTTTTTAAATGCTGAATCAGAATACCAACAAGCTCGGAGCCCAAAAATCATGGAATTCCTGCCTCCATGACAGTCCATGGATTCAAGAAGGCAGGTAGACAAGATAGCCAGCAAGCAGACAGACTCTCCTTGGAAACACCTGGTTTGCATCAAAAGATTTTACTGGAATTCCCATGTTTCCACAGAATGCTTCTCTTTTTACAGATTCATATTTCCTAGGGGAAACATGCTTCATCAGAAAATTTCCAAGGAGCCATACTCTACAAGTTAACTTGGACAGAATATGCGTTGGGAAAAAGTGGTCAGAATGACAATGATGACAGCAGCATTCTGTGATTAATGTGTCATAGTTGACTGCATCTCCAAGCACACCCCCTCAGATCTCAGTTCAGCCGTCACCCTTGGGATGAGATAGAATAAGCTTCCCACTTTCAGACTTGGGTAGCAATTCCTACTTATCAGCTGAGATCATCTCAGCAGACTTGACTTACATTCAGCTCCTGCAAGTCTTGCTCTTTTTGGGCACAGTAAGAATGGTAAGTAATTACTAAACAGCACTCTTAAAGTAGTATTTAATAGAGCTGAAGAATTTTAGAGGAAAAAATATCAGTAACATAAATGGTGCACAGCTCTAGCTTTCCAGGTGTCTCACCAGTTTCCTAATAGATCTAAGCTTCCTAAAGACAAGGCATTGGGGCGCTTGTACGTGTGATGATGTCATGATGTACATGTGATGAAAATTGCCCTTTGTGTGGTTTAATAGCATCATATATTACACATACGCAAGTTTGGGGGGGTTTAAATGAGTTTGTATTGTTGCAAACTAAACTATGTTTATGTTCCAATGTACAGGATGTAGTAGCCTTGGAATGCTGCAGCCACTAGTCAGCTTGCCCCCTGGCTGCAGGAGAGGTGGGCAGGCTCCACAGAAAAAAGGCGCCATAGACGGTGCACAGGGTATGGGACTGCCAGGGCAGGCTGCTACCTTCCCTGAGCCTGCCTGGGCTTCCAGTGCTCCAGGCACTGTCCCTGGTGCCTTCTCTGGCCACCAGCAGACCCAGCTGCCCTCTTGCTGCCTCCCCATGTTGCCCCAGTGGCAAGCCAGCCCATTCCCAGGCAGCCCTAGGCATCCTGCTGGCCACAGGAATCTGGTGAAGACAGAAGCAGTGAGGGGCCTGATCCTTTTTTTCTGTGCAGCCTTCCTGCCTCTTCTGTGGCCAGGGGATGAGCTCACAGATTAATGGCCTCGCAGCCATGGGAGAGGTGGGCAGGCTCCACCAAAAAAAAAAAAGGATCAGGCCCCTGGCCACTTCTGCCTTCAGTAGGTGCCTGTGGCCACCAGAACAATAACATATATACAGGAGCAAAAAAATAAAACCCACTGTTTCAAAACTCACCATTTCAATTTAGGGGGCATGCAACATAACCCTAAGGACTAAAACCCCATCACATATACAAGTGCCCCAAGAAGAGGCATAGCTTCAAGAAGAGGTAGATAAAACACTCAGCCCCTGCTTGCATAGAGGCCAGGGGCTGCTGTACCAGCACTGCTCATTCCCTCCTTTCCCCTGCTGCTGAATTCAGGGGGCACTGAAGGAGGGAAGAGGGTGGGAAAGAGCAAACATCACAAGGTTCTGGAGTTAGAAGCAGGGACTCCAGACAGACCCCACAATGGTGAGTTCATAGAGCTCAGGACACATGTGGAGCTATACCTGTGAGGAGCTAAACCACATCTCCTATGGCTGTATGGCACATGCACAATAAGCTCTCTCCACTGAGCGTGCATTACACAGCTGAATGGGGAGCGGTTGCAGCCTGGTTGCTGTGATCCTGGATCTGCCCATAGATGCTAGCAGTATGAACTCACAAACTTGTGTGGCTCTGCTTTTTACTTTTAGGGAGCTTCCAGAGTAATTTGGAATTATCAGTCTTCTGCCCTCATTTTCTCACATAAGATAATGCAGAATTATGTTTTGTTCTGTTTCTTCTGTGGTGCATATGTGAAGAACATAAGGGCTTAGCCAAATCTCTCTGGAATCAATGGCTGCCAGTAGATGTGCTTGTGCACATTCCGATTAGAATGTGAACAAGCAGACTCAATTAATCGAATCCAGCCCACCATTTTTTAAAATGACCATAGGGACACTGTAACTAAAGCTCATAGAATGATCTTTAATTAAAGTAACCCATGGCTGTTTTAAAATGTGTGGTGGTTCAATACAAGCGACAGTGAGGCGTTTTAGTTACAGCAGCTCTCTGGGAACCTTTCTAAATAAAATGTGCTCCCCTGCCCCGAGCATGTGTATAGGCAGCCAATGGAAAGACAACCACTGACTCCAATGGGGTTTGAATCAGGGCCACAGAGAAGCAGTTTGGGCTGCTGTATGCCATTTTGAAGAACTTGTAAATTTCTACTGAGGAATGTGCACAGCTTTCACATCTTTCAACACCTACTGAATAGAAGATGGGATTGAGCTATTACTAACAAAAGCAGATTGGATTTTGAGGGAAGTATACTGTTGGGGCTTACTGTTAAGTTTACATACTCGGTGGCCTAGTGCCTTTTCCACCCGGACCATTGGTCTCACAATCACTTGCCTGGAATTCGCTCTGGTGAGGCCCGACTCTTTCCTGCCATGTCTTGATGTTCTGGTGATGTTGCTGATCAGATGTTAGTTTCTACCACAGCTGACCAATGGTGACCCAAATAGGGATTTCTTGTGGGGCTCCAACATCCTCTACACCCTGTCCTAGCACCACCCAGATGTTCCTCCATTGATTATGCCCGTAGATCTTATCTAGTGATCTGACTTTTCCTTTCTTTTTTCATTATAGGCTGTACAGCAATTATAGGCTCAACAGCATGAACAAGAGTGGACTTCTGAACTTCCCCCTCAGCCTCAGGTAAGTCTCATGTTCTTCTTTAGAAAGTCTTATGTACCCCTGCTCTCTTGAGGTGGCATGCCCTCTATTAATCCAAAGCAAACCAAAACAAACAAAAGGAAAACCCCCTGGCACCTGTGTGAGGGCACAGCCACTTCTCCTGCGGCTGGTCCATCTCCAGCTGAGCTCTCCTGCCACTTGCATCACTTGTTCCCACAATGCCTTCACAGCCAGCATCTCCCAGCTCAGCAGAGCTCGACTGAGCTCTCTTGCTGGCCTGCAGCCGGCTCCTCAGGGCTTGGAGGCTACCACCCGATGGCTCGGGCTCTGGGACATGCCTCTCCTCTCCCAAGCTCCCTGCTCTCTATCCCCTCTTTCAGCAGGCATGCCACTCCTCTGCAAGTTCAGGGCCACTCCAGGCAAATGGAGCATCTGCTCTGGAAACACGGCTCCTGTGGCATTCTTCTTTCTTTAGGCATTGCCGTCGCTTCTCTGCCTGGCTCAGCATCCCCACTGGTAAGTTTTGGTCTGTTATCTATTCTTCTCCACACATGCATACAAGGTTAACAATTAGGTAAAATTACTTACCATAAGGTTGCAAAAAATGTACTGATGTGATAAGGGGAGATTTAGGCAAGGGATAGAAGTTACACATAAACCAGTTTAAGTGATTGGAAACTGGTTTAACTGTGTAACAGAACAGAAGTCCAGTACATATAAACCAGTTTCAAAATGGCCAAACCTGGTTTAATATGAACCTGGATAGATATAGTATCAGACTTAACTAATTTAGGTTAAACCAGTCTCTGTCCCAGATCCCCTCCTGACTCAAGTTAGATCACAATCCCCCAGGATCCCAGGAACCTTTGTGGGTGGGTGGGCTAGCCTCTGCCAGTGCTCCTTTGCTCCACCCAGCTGAGCTGGCCCCATCTTGAGCTGTCACAGAATAGGGGGGGGGGAGAGTCAGGAGAAAGGAGCCCCCCACTCCATGAGGGTCACCCCTCCCCCTCACAAGGCCAAGCCATCTGCATAGCCCTGTCCCCTGCAATTCTCTGCTTCTGACCTGCAGGGATGGGGGAGGATGGAGAGAAGCACTCCATACAGTGAAGTATCAGACTCTGCTGCTCAGTGAAAGCCTCCTGAGCTGCCTGGTGTGTCCTTCCAGAGCCTGGTACCAGCAGCAGGCAGCAGAATGCAGCAGGCAGCCCTGGGGGCTTGTGCCAGGTGGCAGAGCCTAACCCTTCTTTCTATGGAGCTGGCCTGGCTGGGCAGGGACAAGGGAAACCCCCCTGGGGGGCTGAGACCAAGGTGGGGAGCCTCCATTCCCTCCTTCACTCTGCACATCAGTGATCTGCTGGCCTGGCCTCATGGAGGGGGAATCAGCTTGTCCCCAGCAGCTGGGCACCCCAGGACTCAGGGTTGGCCCTGGGAGGGGGGACTCCTTTCCCCCTTCCCTCTGCATCAGTAACTTGCATCAGCCTGGCCCAGCCACAGGAGAGGAAGGTGGAATGATCTTTGTCACCCTGGTGGGAAGACCAGGGCTTGGGGGGATTCCAGGGCTTGGTCTGGCTAGAGGGAACCCTCCAGAGGCCTGAGGCTCTCCCTAAGTGGGCAGATGCCTAGCTTGGGGCCAACAGGGGACTGTTTCTCCCCCTTCAGAGGGGCAACAGGGGGTTGGGGGCATTTGCCAGTCATCCCATCAGAGATGGTCCAACAATTACTGCAGGCTGGGAGGCATGCTCTAGCACCCCCCACCATTTGGCCTAGGCCAATGCAGGCCTCCGCCCACCTTTCCCAATGCAAAAGTAAAAGTCTTCTGTTCATTATCTATTCAATCTATGCATCTTAGAGAAACCTGTGAAGAATCTTTTCTGCCTTGGGTTTTTTGACTGTCTGTACTTAGCCTTAATGTCTTTGTTTGGTTTTTCCTCATGTGCTTTCATCAGTTCATAAGAACAAGTCAAGTCAACAAGCCACTTGAGAATATGATTTGTAAAGTGAACTCAAAGCACCCAAAGCATTTCAACCTAGCAAATTTGAAAACCTTAAAATGCATGTGAAGCCTTACATGCTGAAAGTATTGAGAGCCTAAAGTGGGAGTTTTTCACCATGTTTTGATGATCATCTGCACAGAATCCATAAACATTTACTGTTTTCTGTAACCTGATGTTAGGGTTTTTATGCTGACTGATCCTGGCAGCAGGAGTTAAACTCTTGCAGAGAAATGCTCATTCCTCTTTACCAAAAACTGTTGCTTTCATTGTGATGAACACAACTACACTCTGAATCCAAAATGTCTGAGAAGGGATTTTGGAGACAGGGAAGAGAGGGCTGTCTGTCGGAAAGCTTATGGTTGAGCTTGCTATGGGAAACCCCCCAGAAGGACTGGGGCTCTCCCCAAGTGAGCAGATGCCTAGCTTGGGGCCAATGGGGATCTTATCTGAAGAAGAGCATAAGTTCAGATTAAATATATTCCACAGATATTGCTCTTCTGTGACAAAGCAAAACCCCTGGCTACATTCAAGTTAATATAGTGTAACTGAAAGGAGGGTCTATTCAGATCACATTGGGAAGTCCACCTGCTTAAATTCCCAAACTGAACATTTACAAGGGGCATCTCAGCTGCTTTCCAAAGTAACAAAAACTTCTGATTGTAGGACATCAAGGGTGAACTTTTGGCTTCATTGGAATAAAAAAAAAAATTGGCAAAACTTCTATAGGCCTCAATATAGCCAGGATATTGCTAGTAGTAAGTAATGAAGAAGACAAATGGAATATTGCAGGGATTTTGGTTTGGTTTTAGGGGGGAGAAGGGAACTAATTTTTACTGTATTTGAACTTTATTTATTTTTACAAAGTAATTTTGTATCCAGAAATTCAGTTAATTATTCGTGTGCCCTTTGAATGAGACAGACAGCTGTGAAAGGGAGTGATGAGAAAAGGCATAGGATAAGTCATTTTAATGAAGTCTCCATTCTTGAATGGTTTTCTCCAGGAATCCGGCACGCACAGAAGACCTAAGATAGGCTTTCACAGCAAGGCCCAGCTCCTGCTCATTAGTTCTGCTAAGTTTAGAAGCCAAATCCATACTGCTCACAACAACACAGAAATCATCCTTCTGCTGAATAAAGCCTGACAGTTTTATTAATCGTATTTGCCATTTAATTTGCCTTTATATTAGCACTTTAGTACCTCTCAGGCTCTCAGATTTTTTTGGACCATTTACAAAAACCTAAATTGGAATCCTCCTTCCCCAAAGATTTAATATCACTGAAGCTGTAAACAGCAAAGAGGAATCTGAAATTTAGGAAAGCCCCAAAGCAATTATATCCACAGAGTGAACTGAAAAAGAAAGAAACAAAAAATAATGAGTCAAAAGCACTCTGAAGCCTCCATTTAAATCAAAATAAAGCAAAATTTCAAAGTGAAATGTTTTACCAAAGCAATAGGAAAACATGTGAATAAAGCTTGGATAATCAGAGATGGAAAATGATAAAAAAGTAGTTACATATAGTTAAAAATGTATCTAAATTCACTCATTGGATAAATGATTCACAGGTGATTTTGAAAATTTTAAGTCCAGACTGTACCTACTAAGCACACAGGCTGCTTACAGATGTAGCAGCATTAAAAAATGGGACCACCTGAAAGAATGGGCTGCCCTGCAGAGAGACAGTTTGTCCCAGAGGGGACACTGTGGGCTCTGAGGGCAAGTAAACTGTTTGAAGGCAGCCCTGTTGGAAGTGGGAGGGGTGATGTAACCCCAGCAAAGTTTTGAAATAGCCGTTAGCAAAAGCCCAGGAAGGGCCCTGGCCTGGGATTGGCCGAGAGGCTTGGATAAAAGGGGGGAGCAGTTTTCCCGTGGGGAGAGAACAAGAGAGAGAGAGGGGCTGGCTGGAGACTAGAGAGAGAGTCTCAACATGGTGGTCCCTTGGAGAGCCCCTGGCAGTGCCCTGCAGAAGCAGCAGCAGAGGCTGCACTGGAAATGACACAGTATCCAGTTCCTCTCTCTGGCCCGGGAGCACTGCGGCAGCAGGACCAGAGAGGGGCTGCTTGTGTGGAGACTCCGAGCCTGGGAAGACCCGCCTGCAGCCTGGTGTGGCTGGGTGAGCACAGCAGAACTAGGGGGAGACTGCTGGAGACTGCCCTGTTTTCCCTGGCGGGTGAGGGGCCCGGGGCAGACAAGGTCCAGGGAGGGATTGTGTTTGCCAGGGGCTGTGAAGCTGTGCAGGACAGGAGAGCTGCTACAGCCTGCAGCCCAGACACTGCTCCCTGCTGAGCCAGGGAAGGGGGTCAAAGGCAGGGGGAGGCTGTTTTGCAGGGACTGCAGAGGAGGAGCCACCACCTGCTGCCCAGAAACCTCTGGACCACGGAGAGGGACACCAGCACCAGGGAGTGCCCACAGATCCTGTGCAGAGACACAGACAGTCCCGCTCCCTGACACACCCCGCCAGGGGCAGTACACACAGGATCCCCGGTACACTGTGTGCAAGTGAGAGACTGTGTAAATAAGTTCTTGAGGGTTTATTAGTTGGTATACCAATGTGTTTATTTATCGGTTACTTGTTATTTTGTAAATAATTAAATCTGGTAAATAGCTTTATAACTATCTGCAAGGGTGCTTGATTGTAAGGGGAGGCTCTCCACTCAGGGATCCTGCAGCAGCTTCCCAAGGGGGCTGGGCAGGGCTACTGGCTACCGGGTACCCCAGAATCCCACTATTTAGGTGAGAGCGCATGTAGTGTCATGCTCAGGGTTACATTGTGGGGGTTCATCCGGGATCTCTCAGCAGTGTACCCATCTTAACAGGTGCCATGTACCCATAACTCAGCATCTCCCCGACCTTGCAGCAGGCTTGTGTTTTGTTTTGATTTGCTTGTCCCAAATAATTTTCACCCCACTGTGGGAGTGTTGGTGTAAGGGTTCTCAATTGTTATGCCATGGCCGAGCTTCTGCAGTGGTGCACGGAGCTGTAGGTAAGCCCAGGGAGGGTGATTGTGATTACCAACATCCCCAAGGACCTTTCGGCAGAAACCATTCGGGATCTGCTCAGGGGATCCTCTCGATACCTTAGACTATGTCAGGTGCATGGAGTGATCCCTGATGAGATAGGGGACCATCAGATGGCAGTATGTGAACTGACAACCACAGTGGATGCCCTGCGTATTCCCCGGCTGCTAGAGGTCACAGATGAGGAAGTCTGGACTGTAACTTTAGTAGATAGGGGGTCTGTGCCCCGCTCAGACTCTGGAAGTGGATCTGAGGAACCCTCCCCCAGAGGAGCTGCAGACCCTGCATTAGGTGCCCCAGGTGAGAGTGGGATAGGCTCCAGAGCACCAGACCCAGAGTGGGCAAAGGCATTGGGAAAAGCCTTGAAGGAGGCCCTCCAGCCATCACCTGAGTCTGTTGCCTACAAGAGGCTCTGCATATTTTCAGGGAAGTACCCACTTCCCCCAGGGGAAGAGACTTTTGAGGCTTGGCATTCCCATGTGACTGAGACTTTGGCCTCATGGGCAGTCTCAGAAGAGGAGAAGCAGAGGCGGCTGCTGGAGAGTCTCCTAGATCCAGCTTTTGAAGTGGTCCAAATGATTAAGCAAGAAAACTCCAACATTTCGGTTCTCCAGTGTCTTGAACTTAATAGCTGCCAGAATCAGCTTTAGCTAAAAGCACCAAAATGCCCCACTGAAGCACCTGATCTATACAGATGCTGGGGAGCTGGAACAAACTAATGCACTTCCTCTTTTGGTAAAGTGCTTTTTAAATTTTTCACATCTGTCAGCAGCCAGAAGTGTGATACTGTTCCACCCTGCTTAAGTCCCTGACAAACTGTTAAAACCAAACGTAAAACCAATCCTTCTCCTCCTTGTTTTTTAATGACTCAGTTTTAAAGCTCAGATGTAAGCAGGTTACAAAAATAGTTTTATTAATAGATTTTCAGAGACTCCAGTGGGTGAAATAGAATTGCACCTGCTAATAGGTGGACAAGGATCTAGCTAGCCTTCAGGGTCTTAGATCCATTTGCCTGTGGCCAGCTAATATAGGTTTCCAAATGGCCTATAACCTTTTGAAATTTGTATCTACTATATATAATGACTGTGGCATCCTTCTGCTAGTGGGTTCATAAATGGACCCAAACAAAATGCAGAGATATGTTGGCTGGAGCAGGGGAATTGCTAGAGTTGTCAGAGACTATTATACATCAGCTTTTCCCTAGAGTTGTCTCTACTAGCTAGGCTCTTTTACAGTCCTGGTTAGCACTATAAACTGCAGCAACGAAGGAAAACAAACACAAAAATATCAACTGTCCTTCCTTCTGGACATTTCTTTTCTGTCCGTAGGGGACCAAGCTGACAAAAGTATCTGAAATCAACACTTCCTAGTTTCAGCAGCAGTGGATTTGACTCTCTGAATTTAAATGTCAAGTAGGAGAGGATTCTGCTCATGATTTTTCTGCATTACAAGCTCTCCCATTTTCTCTGCTTGGATAATTACTCTTTGGATCTCAAAGCTCTTAGATTTCAACACTGTTAACAAATATACAATGGTAACAGCCCCTACTGTAATAAAACACATTAGAGTATAGCTTTCTATCACAAGGAAATTAACACTACTTCTACCAGAATTTAACAAAGATGTTTTACTTAAATTTGAAAATACAGACATCATCCCTCTTGAAGAACCCAGTTTTCCATTCAGAAACTTATGTTGAAAATGCTTCTGTGTAATGACCTGGAAGGGTGTGGGCAGTGGGGTCCCGCAGGGCTCGGTCCTTGGACCGATACTCTTCAACGTCTTCATCAGTGACTTGGACGAAGGAGTGAAGTGTACTTTGTCCAAGTTTGTGGATGACACAAAACTATGGGGAGAAGTGGACACACTGGAGGGCAGGGAACAACTACAAGCAGACCTGGACAGGTTGGACATATGGGCAGAAAACAGAATGCAATGCAACAAGGAGAAATGCAAAGTGCTGCACCTAGGGAGGAAAAATGTCCAGCATACCTACTGCCTAGGGAATGACCTGCTGGGTGGCACATAAGCGGAAAGGGATCTTGGAGTCCTAGTGGAATCCAAGATGAACATGAGTTGTCAGTGTGACGAAGTCATCAGGAAAGCTAATGGCACTTTATCGTGCATCAGCAGATGCATGACGAATAGGTCCAAGGAGGTGATACTTCCCCTCTATCGGGCACTGGTCAGACCGCAGTTGGAGTACTGCATGCAGTTTTGGGCGCTGCACTTCAAGAGGGATGTGGATAACCTGGAGAGGGTCCAGAGAAGGGCCACTCGTATGGTTAAGGGCCTGCAGGCCAAGCCCTATGAGGAGAGACTGGGGCACCTGGACCTCTTCAGCCTCCACAAAGAGAAGGTTGAGAGGCGACCTTGTGGCTGCCTATAAGTTCATGATGAGGGCACAGAAGGGAACTGGTGAGGCTTTACTCACCAAGGCGCCCCTGGGGGTTACAAGAAATAATGGCCATAAGCTAGCAGAGAGCAGATTTAGACTAGACATTAGGAAGAACTTCTTCACAGTTAGAGTGGCCAAGGTCTGGAATGGGCTCCCAAGGGAGGTGGTGCTCTCCCCTACCCTGGGGGTCTTCAAGAAGAGGTTAGATAGGCATCTAGCTGGAGTCATCTAGACCCAGCACTCTTTCCTGCCATGCAGGGGGTCGGACTCGATGATCTATTGAGGTCCCTTCTGACCCTAACATCTCTGAATCTATGACTGACTTAGTTGCTTGGTGAAATGGTAAAATAAAATTTACTTTAATCTTTTTTGCATTATGTATGTGTAGCAGGTTGTTACCCCTTCAGCCAAGCCCAGGAGCCAGCCTCCTCCTTTTCCTAGCTCAAACTAAGCAGAATAAACAAAATATCAACAATCCCTGCCCTGGCCTGGCCTCTCCTATCCAGGCCTCCTCACCACAGCATGGGCTTCTCCAGTCCTTCAGTGTTACCTTTCCTCTCAGCTATCCACTTGCCCTGCATTATCTCTCTGGGAGCTTTTAACTTCCTCCAGGGTCAGCCAATCATCTCCATCAGCTGGCCTAGCACTTCTAGGACCTTTTAACCCCCTGCAGCTGAGCTCCAGTCCCTGAGCCATGCACCATGTTGCAGTATGATACTACAGTCAGATAAAGCATTCAGTTGAAATAATCAATTTTTGACAAAATATTTTGAGCCCTGATAGCTCTGTGTATGTTCAAATTCAGACCTGGTACCTTTTTCATCCTTTCTTGTCATTCAGTGAGTCCCACTGAGATGGTCACATTTTAACTTGTCTCTGTTGTATGAATTTTAACATAAAATTTTAGGGTTTTACTTTTAACCCTTTCATGGCTGAGAGTAGTTTTATTCTTCTGTACTGAACGAATATTACACAGTAAAAGCTTTGTTATCTGGCATTAGTGGGGTAAGGGGGTGCTGGTTATCTAAAAATTCTGGTTATCTGAGAGTTCTACCTATCAAGGAAGGCAGGAGCACAGAGTGGCCACCCCAGCCCCAGCCCCAGCCCTAGCCCGCAACAGTAGCCAATCCTGCCCCACACAGATCCCTTACTCCTCCCACCACCCCTTCCCCCACAGACTTTCCCACCAGGGGGGGTGCATGCACACATGTGTACTCAGCCCCCTCACCCCACCAATTTTTTGTTCTCCCTCCACCTATGCAGTTATCAACTAGAAGGGCTCCCAGCAGCTCCTCTATCAGCAGCATCACTAAGTAAAGTAAACAACAGAAGTACTTGATGCGCATGCCAGATAGGCTTAGCAAAGATTCCCAAGAAACGCTGTGCCCGCTCTAAATTCATTCACTTCAGGAGATGAACTAACTTTAGATTGACTGGCTTAACCCAATCTAAAATGGATTGACTCAGTCTAGTGAACTGCTGCATGTAGTCACAGCATAACCCTGGGGCTGGGAAAGCTCAGCAACTTGCCTCAGCCCTAGGGCTCTGCTGTTTCTACTTCCCCCCCACCAACCCTGACTGGGATATTTGTAGCCCCTTGGCTACCTCCCCCATCTGGGCAATCCCCTTCCCCCCTGCCTTGGACCCACCAACTCACATTGGACCCACCTGCCCCCTAAGTCTTTCTAGCCTCCCTCCCCTCAAAGACCACTCAGTCAAAATATCAAATAATTACTTCAAGAATTAAAAATATTGTTTGATCAATTTACTTCAAACTCAAAACAAAAATCATCTACACTTGCCCAATGGGAATCTTAAATATTGCTAGCCAAAACATTTTTTCCTCTAAAGTTCCAAGCAAGATAGAAACTTAAGCACACAATGGAACAATGGTTAAATCCTTAACTTGCAATTTGGCCCTCTCTCTCTTTCTAAAGGATGTAATTTGGAAAATGCCTATCTATTACAACATAATGGGGAAGCATATTTTAAAAGGGAAGAAAATCACAAAGAAAGATAGTGGATGCATTATCATCCCATGCTCTTTAGATTTTCAGGTGTTCTCTCAACAATTCTGATCTTTGCCTAAGCTATAATTTCTGGATAAACCAATTATACCTACTATCAATGTCTCTTGTTCAAACAATTTGACAATCCTTTCTTTTGAGTTCAGTCCTCCTACAGCAAGTAATACTCTGAAGATGTTGTTAACAGTGCAGACTCACCAATGAAAGCTCTGTAGACCTGGATGGGATTTCTCAGGGTGCTCTGGCCACATTTGCAGGTATAGTTTTTTTCCATTTAGTGGATACCCAGAGTGGTCAAACCAGCCACTAGAACAAGACCAGTCAAAATTACTGCTGGAAGAGCAGTTATCCTAGGAACTAAAGAATCACCTGTAGATTGCCTGAATACCTGCCAGATCCATCCCTTTTTGCCCCTGGCTTATTCAGGGATATTACCTGTTAATTCAATGTTACGTTACCTTTGTGTTGCCAGAACAGTGCAAAAGGGATAATACCAACTCTGCTGAGTTCTTATGGAAAGGTTTTTCTACTTTTCCTGGGGGAGCCCTGGGAACTGTTTATATAATTTCTTTTAAGCTAGATGTGATAGGCTCTTGCTGGATACCAGGGACTCCCTGCAACATCAGAACCAGTAAGTAATCATGCACAGGCATTCCAGCTGGCCAGAGTCACACTCCAAACCTTCTTCTTCCTTTTTTCCCTTCACTCCACCCCTATAGAATCCTGAAGAAGGTAGGGAAGAACATAGCATATTCTCTCAGGCAAGCATGTCTTCCCATGCCTTGTTAGCTTAGAGTCCCTCAGCCAAGCAAACAGAGTGGATCCTGGTCTATTTGTAAATGTAATTTGCTCATGGACATGTTCACAAATATAAGAGGGATGCAAGTGGCATTTCAATTTCAGTAAAATGTTTGTGAATAATTTTAAACTAGTTCTATATTCAATATTAGAGGATATTATGGCTAACATTCTAATAGCAGTGACTGGACTTCGCATTCTAAAAGATTAACAGCATATGTGAAATGAGATTTAAGGTTTGGAGTGGTGTTCAATACCACAATTTTGTACTATTATAAGAGATTCTAGCCAATTGCCTGTCAAGAATGATGGGGGGGAGGAGCGGGCAGGGATGGAGTCCAAGGCCCACCCTCTGTCCGGGCCTGCTCCCCCTTCCCTCCTGCTGCTTGGGGTTTAGGCCCACTCCCCCCCCCCCCCATGTTACCTGCAGGAAGCAGGGCAGGGGGGGGCAGTTAGGCCAGCTGCACTTGGCTCGTGGCCTCCTGCTCCCTCCCCCATGTCCCCACCATCATGGCAGCAGGCTGCTTTCTATCAGAACACTTTTTTGTACTCTGATTGGCTATTTGTCAGCCAATCAGAACAAGAATAAAGTGTTACAGACGGACAGAGACAGACGTAGGCTTTTATATATTAGAATATTCATATTTTATGTTATATTTCTACAGCTAATAAAGTGTACTTTCTCAATGTGCAAGCATTTTCCTTCAGCTACAATATTAAATTAATTGGAACCACAGATTTAGACTGCAAGTTAAAAACAAAATACATTTCAAGCATTTTTGTCAACAGTAAGGATTTTTACCAGTTTATATAAGATGGACCTGTTACTATGAACTTCTCTGAGACTATAAATGGGAGTTAGATAGCTAATTGCCATGTATGCCTTTCAAAGTCTGTCCTTACACCTAAGTAGTCTGACTAGATACAATGTATGAAATGAAAACAGATAATAAAAGGCACTTACTTAGCCCCCATGCCCTAAGCCAGTCATTCTCAACCTTTTTTGTATTGGGACCCATTTGCAAACATCAATGGCCAGTCCCAACCCACTGCCTCGCCCCCAGGCCCCAGCCCCACAGTGTCTGCAGCAGTGGGAGAGGGGATGGGGGTGACCCAAGCAGCCGCTTACAGCCATGGTTTCCAATGTTTTTCTGTTTTAAAGGAGAATCCATTTTTAAACTTTGTTGATCCATTTTTTAAAGTTTAAAGTTTGCAACCATTTCATATATTCTTGTAACCCACTTTTGGGTTGCAACCCACTTTTGGGTTGCAACCCATGGATTGAGAAACACTGCCCTAGGCTGCTTCTGTTCAAAAGACAAACACTGTGGAATCCTTGGAAAAATAAATAAAAATCAAGACAACAGAATAAGACTTTATTACCACTTGGATGCAGTGTCCTTTATGACTACATCTGTGTATTTCATAGCTAGCTATTTCATAAAAATATAGACAAAGCTGAAGAAGGAAAATTGTCTGGTAGAGGTTTTGTTTTAACTAACCAGTGACAATAGTCTTTAACTTCTCTCTGCAGCTTTTAAATAAATACATGATAACCACTTTAAAGGCAAATGAGAAGAAACTTCATCTTCCTATTGAAGGTCAAACCAAATTTACTGGAAGTATGTGTATAATTATGGTCAAACCAAATTTACTTGGAAGTATGTGTATAATCATGTCTTTGAAACCACCACAAAGGTGGTTCAAATACATGCTAGGGCCCAACCCTGACTACCTACAGAAGAAAATGCTTTGACAGAGCATCACTTAGGGCACAGATGGAAGTGAAAATATTCACTTGATCTGGCCTCAGAAAGCAGTCTACAGCTCTGACTAAACAGAAGTGCATGGTTGCAGATCACTTCAAAATGGCCTGGTCCTGCTAAAATCTAAACCCTGATTGTTTGAGGGTTCAGATTGACATGTTCCAAAACAGAGTGCATTCTGTAACTTGTGTCTGCAGAGTTGCCAGCCTGTCGTTGTTTTCAGAATGGGAGGAGGGAAAGGGAACAGAGGGAGTTTGATCTGGGGTTTTTTCAGCCAGTCCTGGAGGGCTGGAAAACCCCCAGGGCTGAAAGGGCTGAAAAAAAGCCTACCCCACCCTCCAACACCAGCTGGGGAACCCCAAGAATGAGCTCCTTCTGCTCTCTTTCCCCCCTCCCATTCCAAAAACAACATTGGGGTGGGGGCGGTGGGAAGTGGCATTGCTATGGAGAATGGGCTGCAGGCTTACAACAAACAGCTGGAATCCCCAACCCCTGGACCCAACAGTGAATTTATGTTGGGTCTTGGGGATTGTTGCAACTCACAGCACTTCCTGCAAAGTGCTATGAGTTGCAATGGGGAGCTGCTCTTCTGTCTGTGTCCTTAGTCACACCCAGAGGCATACAATACCTACTTATGCTTCGTTCTGCCTACACTCAGCATAGGGGAGGGAAGAACAATTATTTCTCTGCCTCTATCTGTCTCACAAATATTGTCCATCCTTGAAGAAGGAAAAGTAGCAAAAGAACAAGTCTCTGTGTAGACTGCTTGCATGGATTATTTAACTTTGCAAGGTGCTCTGAAGTCATGGTGCAACAAAGCTATGTAGTTAGTATCAAATGTGATTAAATCAGAATGTATATATGAACATTTCACACATTGACAGAATAGAATAGCCCTTTTTACAAATGAACATTTTATTCAAATTAGGCTAGGTTAGGTTATGTAGGAATATGAAATATTTAATCAATGCAAACACAGCCCCTATTGTTATGCCTGGCTTCAAATAAGTTACTGATACAACCCTCCCCCTCCCCCCCCCCCCCCCGCGCAAACTATTGTTTGACAACTTCGGCTTCCCACATCTATGTATCTTCAAATTGGGTAAGAGTTGTGGATTCCTAAAGGTCTTGATTTTTGATGCAACACTTGGAAATATTGGGATTTATATAAAACATCTATTGTCTGTATGCATATGTTATGCAGTACAGAACTGGAAAGATCAAATTAAAATGCAGCTTAGACTCCATCATAATTCATGGTTTGTACTTCCTATAAACCGGTGAATATTATTTTTACTTTCTGGGTCATAATCACAGCAAAATAAAGCAAGGAAGAAAAATCAGTTCCTCATATCTTCTAAAGCAAAATATTTAAAAGAAATAAAATCCATGCAAAGTAAATTTCACTAATGATTTGATCATATAGCCACTGAATCAATGGAGCAGCCCCACTGACTTCAAGAGGCACTGGAACAGGCCCTGACTTCCTCTTAAGATAAAAATAGAGGCCTCGTCTATGCTATACATTTGTTTCCCAGTATATCTGGAACACTGTTGGTAAAGCTGAATGTACCCATGCTTAAACTTCCTCTTCAGTAGCAGAGCCCTCATTTCTGCTGGTAGACTTATGATACCTCTGCCAAGCAGAATAAGGCTTCCATCATCATTATGCAGGTGGAAAAATACATAAGCAGATTCTGGCTGAGTACAGGCATTCAAAAGAACCAAAATAATTCTCCTGGTTTTGTTTTCCTGATAGGAAAATCTACTGAAAAAGCACTGTACAAATGTTAGTGGGACTGGGTAGGTGCTTCAGAGAGAGCCTGTGCCACTGATGTCACCCAGTCAGGAGGCCCTTGCTCATGTATTCCAGAAAGCTCTGCAGGCTCCCTGGCTGCCAGAGAGCAACCAGGTGTGCAGACAGAAGTGCAATCCCCACTGTAACTGAGAACATTTGCGGCTGTGTTCTGAGTTACAAAGGTCCCCTGGAACAAACAGAAGTTCACTGTTGGTTCCAAGGTGGAAGGGAATTCAACAAAAATAAATGCAAGGTACTCCACCTAGGAAGGAGGAATCCCCAGCACACCTATAGGCTGGGGGATGACCTCCTCAGCCGCTCAGCAGCTGAGGGGGATCTTGGAGTCATAGTTGACTCCAAGATGAACATAAGTCGGCAGTGTAACGATGCCATCAACAAGGCCAATTGCACCTTGTCATGCATTAGCAGATGCATGACCAACAGATCGAGGGAGGTGACGCTCCCCCTCTATGCGGCATTGGTCAGGCCGCAGTTCATAGATTCATAGATGTTAGGGTCGGAAGGGACCTCAATAGATCATCGAGTCCGACCCCCTGCATAGGCAGGAAAGAGTGCTGGGTCTAGATGACCCAAGCTAGATGCATATCTAACCTCCTCTTGAAGACCCCCAGGGTAGGGGAGAGCACCACCTCCCTTGGGAGCCCGTTCCAGACCTTGGCTACTCTAACTGTGAACAAGTTCTTCCTAATGTCCAATCTAAATCTGCTCTCTGCTAGCTTGTGGACATTATTTCTTGTGACCCCCAGGGGCGCCTTGGTGAATAAAAACTCGCCAATTCCCTTCTGTGCCCCCATGATGAACTTATAGGCAGCCACAAGGTCGCCTCTCAACCTTCTCTTGCGGAGGCTGAAAAGATCCAAGTTCTGTAGTCTCTCCTCGTAGGGCTTGGTCTGCAAGCCCTTAACCATATGAGTGGCCCTTCTCTGGACCCTCTCCAGGTTATCCGCATCCCTCTTGAAGTGCGGTGCCCAGAATTGCATGCAGTATTTCAACTGCGGTCTGACCAGAGCCCGATAGAGGGGAAGTATCACCTCCTTGGATCTATTCGTCATGCATCTGCTGATGCATGATAAAGTGCCATTGGCTTTTCTGATGGCTTCGTCACACTGCCGGCTCATGTTCATCTTGGAGTCCACTAGGACTCCAAGATCCCTTTCCACTTCCGTGCCACCAAGCAGGTCATTTCCTAGGCAGTAGGTGTGCTGGACATTTTTCCTCCCTAGGTGCAGCACTTTGCATTTCTCCTTGTTGAATTGCATTCTGTTGTTTCTGCCCATATGTCCAACCTATCCAGGTCTGCTTGCAGCTGTTCCCTGCCCTCCGGTGTGTCCACTTCTCCCCATAGCTTTGTGTCATCTGCAAACTTGGACAGAGTACACTTCACTCCCTTGTCCAAGTCTCTGATGAAGACATTGAAGAGTATCGGTCCAAGGACCGAGCCCTGCGGGACCCCACTGCCCACTCCCTTCCAGGTCGAAACCGACCCATCCACCACGACTCTCTGGGTGCGACCCTCTAGCCAATTCACCACCCACCGGTCTGTGTAGTCATCCAAGTCACAGCCTCTTAACTTGTTCACCAGTATAGGGTGGGATACCGTATCGAAGGCCTTCCTGAAGTCTAAGTATACGACATCCACCCCTCCTCCTGTGTCCAGGCATTTCATAACCTGGTCGTAAAAAGAGACTAGATTAGTCAGGCACGATCTGCCTGCTACAAACCCGTGCTGGTTTCCCATCAGCATAATTTGTCCTGCCGGGCTCTCGCAAATGTGAGCCTTGATAATTTTTTCAAAGATTTTGCCAAGGATGGAGGTGAGACTGACTGGCCTATAGTTGCCCGGGTCCTCCTTCCTCCCCTTCTTGAAAATGGGGACCACATTGGCTCTTTTCCAGTCCTCCGGGACTTGGCCCATGTGCCACAAGCATTCAAATATTCCCGCCAGAGGCTCTGCAATGATGTCGGCCAGTGCCTTCAGTACCCTCGGATGGAGCTCATCCGGGCCTGCCGACTTAAAGGCATCCAGTACTTCTAAGTGACTCTGCACCATCTCAGGGTCTACGCATGGTAGTCTGTTGCCCTGCTGCTGCCTCTCTACAACCCCGGTGAGAGACTTCATAGATTCATAGATGTTAGGGTCAGAAGGGACCTCAATAGATCATCGAGTCCGACCCCCTGCATAAGCAGGAAAGAGTGCTGGGTCTAGATGACCCCAGCTAGATACTCATCTAACCTCCTCTTGAAGACCCCCAGGGTAGGGGAGAGCACCACCTCCCTTGGGAGCCCGTTCCAGACCTTGGCCACTCGAACTGTGAACAAGTTCTTCCTAATGTCCAATCTAAATCTGCTTTCTGCTAGCTTGTGGCCATTATTTCTTGTAACCCCCGGGGGCTCCTTGGTGAATAAATCCTCACCAATTCCCTTCTGTGCCCCTGTGATGAACTTATAGGCAGCTACAAGGCCGCCTCTCAACCTTCTCTTGCGGAGGCTGAAAAGATCCAGTTTCTCTAGTCTCTCCTCGTAGGGCTTGGTCTGCAGGCCCTTGACCATATGAGTTGCCCTTCTCTGGACCCTCTCCAGGTTATCCGCATCCTTCTTGAAGTGTGGCGCCCAGAATTGCACGCAGTACTCCAACTGCGGTCTGACCAGCGCCCTATAGAGGGGAAGTATCACCTCCCTGGACCTATTCATCATGCATCTGCTGATGCACGATAAAGTGCCATTGGCTTTTCTGATGGCTTCATCACACTGCCGGCTCATGTTCATCTTGGAGTCCACTAGGACTCCAAGTTCCCTTTCCACCTCTGTGCCACCCAGCAGGTCATTCCCTAGGCTGTAGGTGTGCTGGACATTTTTCCTCCCTAGGTGCAGCACTTTGCATTTCTCCTTGTTGAACTGCATCCTGTTGTTTTCTGCCCACTTGTCCAACCTATCCAGGTCTGCCTGCAGCTGTTCCCTGCCCTCCGGCGTGTCCACTTCTCCCCATAGCTTTGTGTCATCTGCAAACTTGGACAGAGTACATTTGACTCCCTCGCCCAAGTCGCTGATGAAAACATTAAAGAGTATCGGTCCAAGGACCGAACCCTGCGGGACCCCACTGCCCACACCCTTCCAGGTTGAGACCGACCCATCCACCACGACTCTTTGGGTGCAACCCTCTAGCCAATTCACCACCCACCGGACTGTGTAGTCATCCACATCACAGCCTCTTAACTTGTTCACCAGTATGGGGTGGAATACCGTATCGAAGGCCTTCCTGAAGTCTAAGTATACAACATCCACCCCTCCTCCTGTGTCCAGGCGTTTCGTAACCTGGTCATAGAAAGAGACTAGGTTGGTCAGGCACGATCTGCCCGCCACAAACCCGTGCTGGTTTCCCCTCAGCATAATTTGCCCTGCCGGGCTCTCACAAATGTGAGCCTTGATAATTTTTTCAAAGACTTTACCAAGGATGGAGGTGAGACTGACCGGCCTATAGTTGCCCGGGTCCTCCTTCCTCCCCTTTTTGAAAATGGGGACCACGTTAGCCCTTTTCCAGTCCTCCGGGACTTGGCCCGTGCGCCATGAGCGTTCGAATATTCCCGCCAGTGGCTCTGCAATGATGTCAGCCAGTGCCTTCAGCACCCTCGGATGGAGCCCATCCGGGCCTGCCGATTTAAAGGCATCCAGTTCATCCAAATGACTCTGCACCACCTCAGGATTTTTGTATGGAAGTCTGGCGCCTTGCTGCTGCCTCTCTACAACCCCAGTGAGAGACTTGTCGTGCCCCTCACTTAGGAACACTGAGGCAAAGAACTCGTTGAGGAGTTCAGCCTTTTCCCCCCTGTCTGTCACCAATTGTTTCTGCCCATTTAGCAGTGGTCCTATTCCTCCCTGGGCCTTCCTTTTACTCCCAATATATCTAAAAAACAATTTCTTGTTGTCTTTTACTTGGGTTGCCATCCTCAGCTCCATGGTAGCTTTGGCCCGCCTAACTGCCTCCCTACAAGCATGAGCAGAGGAGGTATATTCATGTTTAGTGATCTCACTTTGTTTCCACTTTTTATGTGCTCCCCTTTTGGCCCTTAGGCTGCCCTGGATTTCTCTGGTCAGCCATGGAAGCCTCCTGGCCCCTTTCCCTTTTTTGCCTCGCTCGGGGATCGTCTTGTTTTGTGCCCGAAGGATCGTTTCCTTTAGGCACAGCCACCCTTCTTGGGCTCCCATCCCTTCAAAACTCCTACTCTACAGTGCTTCTTTGACTAATCGCCTGAGTGCATTGAGATCAGCTTTCCTAAAGTCTAGCACTTTCACCCTACTAGTTACCTTACCCACTCGACGTCTTATGTTGAATTCTATTATTAGGTGATCACTGTCTCCCAAATGGCTACCGATCTGGAGATCCCCTATCATGTCATCCCCTGTTGCCAATACCAGATCCAGTATGGCATTCCCCCTAGTGGGACCATGCACCTCCTGTGTCAGGTGGAGGTCCTGTATACAGGTTAGAAACCTGCGTGAGCGATGGGACCTCGCTGTCTGCGTCTCCCAGCAGATGTCTGGGTAGTTTAGGTCCCCCATGACTACCGCCTCTTTAGCTTTTATGGTCTCCGAGAGTTGCCTCAGGAGCCCCGCATCTATTTCTTCCCCTTGGTGTGGGGGTCTGTAGCAGACCCCTACCACCAAATCCCTTTCTCTTTGCCCCCCATGTAGCCTAACCCACAATCCTTCTACTTCCTGAACCTTGGATTCTGTCTTGATGAGGGTTGATGTATATTGCTCACTGACATAAAGTGCAACCCCCCCCCCCTTTCTTCCCCGACCTGTCCTTTCTATACAATCTATAGCCCTCAATATGTACCGCCCAGTCATGGGATGAATCCCACCAGGTCTCTGTTAGCCCCACTAAGTCATAGGTGTTTAGTGCAAGCAGGAGCGCTAATTCATCCTGCTTGTTCCCCATGCTCCTAGCATTAGTATATAGGCACTTGAGCCCTGCGACTGGTGCCTTTGCTGCCCCCCCGCTCCGAGTCCGAAGGGGTCCATTGTTTCTTACCTTCTTGTTTCTTACCTGTTCTGTAGTGCTGGTCTCCCCATGGCTTTCAGGTTTCCAATGTTCTCCTTCTTCAGGCTGGGCTGTCCTTGTGGGTGCCACATGGTTTGGTGGTCCACAGCTTCCCTCGCCCTCATCTTCCCCTCCCCCCAGCAAGCCTAGTTTAAAGCCCGCCGGAGGAGATCCACCAACCTAGTAGAAAACACACGCTTACCTTTGGGGGACAGGTGAAGCCCATCCCAGCTGAGCATGTCCCTCGTTGTGATGTGCGGGTCATTGTCCAGGAAGCCAAAGCCTGCCTCGAGACATCACTGCCAAAGCCGCAGTTGGTCTCTCTGATGCAGTTCTCCTGCCGTCTTCCTCGTCCGGTCACTGGTAGGATGGAAGAGAAAACCACCTGTGCACCGAACTCCTTCAGCACGCCACCCAGAGCACTGTAGTCCACCATCAGGTGATCGGGGGTTCTCCTGGCCGCATCATTAGTACCCACATGGACTAGGACCATGGGGTAATAATCGGTGGGCTTGATCCTGGCCTGGAGGCAGCATACCTCTCGTGCCAAGGGGTCCTGGCAACAGATGGGCCCTTCCATACCTCTCAGGATGGAGTCGCCTATGACGAGCACTCGTCACCTCCTCCTCTGGGTCCTCGTGGATCTCTTGATCTGTTTGGAGTGTGAAGAACGTGGTGTTTCTTCTTGCCCAAGGGTTTCCTCCTCCTCTTCCATCTCCTGCAGGGTTGCCAGGGCCTCGTACCTGTTCACCAGTCGGACTGGAGAAGCTGGTACCGGTTCGCTGCAAGCTGCTTCGGTCCTGGCTGTGACCGTCTGCCACTCTGCTGTGGAGGGCACTCCCCGGGCTGCTTCTTCCTTGGGTGCCTGGGCCTGCAGGGAAAGGAAATAACTGTCAATTTCATCCTCCACCTCCCTGATCCCCCTCAGCCTGCTAACCTCCTCCCGGAGCTCCCTCACCTGCGCCTCCAGAGCCCTAAGACGGGCACCTGCCGGACAGGTGTGGGGGCCCCCAATCTCTGCCCCCCCGACCCTGCTGGGGATCCCCCTCAGGCCAGGAGGTAGGGGGACATCAGCTCCCCCATGGGCTCGGTCTGGGTGGAGGCCTCAGACCTGCCCCGGGTAGCCTTGTCCCCCTGGGCAGAGGCCCTAGCAGCACTCCTCGTAGACACCATTCTATAAGCTGCTGTTTGTAGACCTGTGTGGTGTCTACGCCCTACCCCTACAGGAGTCTCACTCCTGGCCCTCCCGGCCCACCCGCCAGCGCGAACGCCTGCGCAAACGCCGGCATGCTCTTACAGAGCGCGTCTGTTTGCGCGCTCTGTTTGTGCCGTGCCGCGCGGCTCGGGAGCGCGGCTCCCTACCGGCTCAGCTATATGGGACCCGGGGGGCTTCCCCTCCAGATCCGGCTCAGCTGCGCCGGGTCCCTCCGCCCCACTTACCTTCTGGGGATCAGCTGCTGCTGCCCCCGCTGCCACTTCCTCTGCTGCTGCTACCGCCGCCGCCGCCTCCGGTCAGTCAGTTGCTAAAAGGGGCACACTTGCGTGCGGGACACACGTGTGCTGACTCCTCTCCTTCCCGCCGCTGGTTCCCACTTGTCGTGCCCCTCGCTTAGGAACACTGAGGCAAAGAACTCATTGAGGAGTTCAGCCTTGTCCCCCCTGTCCATCACCAATTGCTTATGAATATTTAGTAGAGGTCCTATTCCTCCCTGGGCTTTCCTTTTACTCCCTATATATCTAAAAACCAATTTCTTGTTGTTCTTTACTTGGGATGCCATCCTCAGCTCCGTGGTAGCTTTGGCCCGTCTAACTGCCTCCCTACAAGCGCGAGCGGAGGAGGTATATTCGCGTTTGGTGATCTCTCCCTGTTTCCACTTCTTATGCGCTCCCCTTTTGGCCCTTAGGCTGCCCTGGATTTCTCTGGTCAGCCAAGGAAGCCTCCTGGCCCCTTTCCCTCTTTTTCCTTGCATCGGGATCGTCTCGGTTTGTGCTCAAAGGATCATTTCCTGGAGGCACAGCAACCCTTCTTGGGCTCCCATCACTTCAAAACTCCTACTCTGCAGTGCATCCTTGACTAATTGCTTGAGTTCATTGAAATCAGCTTTCCTAAAGTCTAGCATTTTCACCCTACTAGTTACCTTACCCACTCGACCTTTTATGAACAATTCTATTATTAGGTGATCATTGTCCCCCAGATGGCTACCAATCTGTAGGTCAGTTGGAGTACTGTGTCCAGTTTTGGGCGCTGCAGTTCAAGAGGGACATAGAGAATCTGGAAAGGGTTCAGAGGAGGGCCACTTACATGATTTGTGGCCTCCACAAAAGACCCTACGAGGGGAGGCTGAGGGATCTGGATCTCTTCAGCCTTCGCAAGAGACATCTGAAGGGAGACCTTGTAGCTGCATATAAGTTTATCAAGGGATGCTAACAGGGAATTGGAGATGCGCTATTTACGAGAGCACCCCTAGTAGTAACTAGGAATAATGGTGCAAACTAGTGGAGAGTTGATTCAGGTTAGACATTAGGAAGAAATTTTTTACAGTAAGGGTGGCCAGAATCTGGACTGGGCTTCCAAGAGAGATGGTGCCATCACCTAACTTGGAGGTCTTCAAGAGGAGGCTTGATAGTCATCTGGCTGGGGTCATCTGACCTCGGTCCTCTTTCCTGCCATGGCCAGGGGGTCAGACACAATGATCCTTTGTGGTCCCTTCCAACTCTACAATCTATGAATCTATTAATCTAGCTGCTTGCTGTGAGCCTACAGCTGGTTTCCCCTAGCAATGGCTCCTGCTAGGCTGCAAAGCTTTCAGAATGGAAGGGGGAAAGGGAGTGGAAGGAGCTAGTTCTAGGGGCTCCCCAGGCAGTGCTGAAGGGTGGGGTGGGTGAGTTGGAGCACCCCCACCTAGGGGGGGGGTTCAATATATCTGTCCCAACCTCCAGCAAGGGCTGCAAAAACCCCAAATTGAGCTCTGCTCCCTTCAGATGCACAGGCACAGGCAAGGGCTGGAGTTAATGCGGCCCTAGGGTGAGTCATGGGATGGTTGAAGCCCTGGGTGACTCATCCAAAGGTACAGGGGCACTCCCGCCACTGCGCTCATCTCAGGGGAGGCAGAGGGGGCACATGACCCCCAGATTTTTGCGTGGAGTGGAGGCAGGCTGCTGCTGCAGGATAGGGCTCTGTGCTCTGCTGACGTTGCCCTGGGAGTCATGTGGCACCATGTGCCTCCTGCCACTGGGCAGGCAGGGGATATGGCATAGGCACCAGAAGGCCAGAGCTAATGAAGTTTAGCCCCTCAAATATGGGGCAGTGGGTAGGGCTGCAAGGCAGGCTCACTGCAGGCTCTGGGTGACTGCAGCAAGGGTGGGGTGGGGTGCACATGCAGTAGTGAGGAAGGGAGTGGGCCTGGGGCTGGGGCAAGTGCTGCACAGCTGGGATGGAACACAGGATGCAGCCATAAGCAGCTTATTTGGGAGCCAGGGGAGGGTGGCTCCTGCCACTATGTGCACCCTGGAAGGGCATGGGGGGCATGTGCCCCAGATCTGCACATGGGCAGGGGTGGGCTGCTTCTGCAGGCTTGGAGAATGCACTGGGCTCTTCCTGGCTGGGGCTGGGCCAGGCTGTGCTCAGGGTGGGTGATGGCAGCACTGGGAGGAAGGCTACAGGGTGGGGGCTGCAGCCACCCCAAGATTCACTGTAGCCCCCCTGATCCCCATCCCAGTGCCACCACTGCCTGCCCCAAGCACAACCTAGCCCAGCCCCATCCAGAAAAAGCCCAGCGCAGACCCAGCCTGCAGCAGCAACCCACCCTTGCCCCACATAAAGATCTGGGGCACATGCCCTCCATGCCCTTCCGGGGTGGGCTCTTTCTGGATGGGGGTGCATGCAGCCGTGGGAACCACCCTTCTCCTCCTCATGCTGGGCACCCCCTGGACAAGCTACTCATGGCTCCACCCTGCACTCTGCCCCTGCTCTTCAGGGCCTGTCCCTGCCACAGCCCCAGTTTTAGCCCAACTCCCTCCCTCACCACCATGGGAGGGGGGAAGATCAAGGCCTCAGTGGTGAGGGAGGGAGTGGGGCACAGGCAGGGCTGAGTGGTGAGACAAGCACAGGCCTAGCAGGCACGTGCCTCTCCAAACTGACTGTCACTGTGTTGACTTTGCTCCCTGGTGCAGCTGCCCCTGGCATGGCCAATGCCACATGACTACCACCGCTGGGCTGTACCGTGCCCCTTGCCCACCCAGCAGCAGGATGCACATGGCATCGTATGGCTCTCAGGGCAGCAGGTCTCAAAGCCCAGCATGCAGTGGCAGCTACCTCCCCCCTGCGCACAGATGGGGGAACACATTCCCCCTGGGCCTCCACTTGTCCCACCACCCAGCCCAGCTGGGGCCCCACTCACCCCACAGACTTACCTGCTGGTGGAGGGGAGGGTGCATGTGTGCATGTGCACAAGCACTCAGCCCCCCCAAACAATTTTTTCTGTCTCCACCTATAGGGGACCAGTCAGCATGCAGCTCCTGGGACGTAGGAAGTGAGGCATAGAGCTCCAGCCCACAGTGGTAACCAGCCTCCACCCCATGCACAAATCCAGGGGGCACGTGCCCCCCATACCTTCCCCAGGGTGTGTGCAGTTTTGGAAGCCCCCCCACACCCCTGGATGAACTGCCCACAGCTCCGACTATCCCATGACCCACCCCAGGTACCCATTCACTCCAGCCCCTGCCTCTTCCCCATTCCCTCCCTCACCATGGGGGCCTTGATCTGCCACCCCCTTTCCCTCCCCCATGCTTCTTCCCCCAACAAACTTACCTGCTGGCTGGTATGTGTGTGTGTGTGTGTGTGTGTGTGATGACCTTGATATGCCCCCCATGCCCCTTCCCTCCCCCACACACCTCCATCACAGGCTTGCCTGCTAGGTGCTGCTTTACATGCAGCTGGGCTACGTTCCTGGTCACCTGCAGGCTGCAGCTGCATCTCTGTGTCTGTGTCTGTTTGAGCCCTTCGCCCCCACTGCAGCTGCCTGGAGCCCATGCCCAGGCTGCCCTGTGGTCCTCTGTGCTGCCACTGCTGCCCCACAGGGTAGCCTGGAGACAGTGGTGACAGCGGCGGAGTGGAGCCCAGGTGCAGGCTCCAAAACCACTTGTACAATTAACATATTAAAAAAATTAATGTGAAGAATGATTAATGCATTAATAACATGCATTAACCATGATTAATTGACAACCCTAATATATATATATCACTATCCCATCATGTCTTACTATTTTATATGTACATAAAACTTCTTGGAATGTCTTTGTAAAGAAATTCAGTTTCAATGAGAAGTTCAGAGAAGAACTGATTTTCTGAGCTGCAGTAATGTATGTGGATCAGAGTAATCTGTACACTTTCCTCATAAGGGGCTGTTCATTGTAGGCAGACTGTCATAAACCAGTGGGACTTGATTTATTAGTTTCCTACATGAGGAAGGAATATCCTACTGTATACTAAATGGTCTTGAGGGCTATTAGTTGTATCTGTATTGAAGTGTCATCATTATTTTCCTGATCAAAGCAAGGTAGATGTCTCAGAGGGCCACAAAACCTTCTTTCTTGCCTAAGTTCCCTTCAATTCTCTGTCTATTTAGTTCTGCTTTCTAGTCTTCTATCTGCCTCCTCCAAACAGCTGTCCTTCTTTCCCATTTCTCTTGGTCTTTCTTATTTTTATAGAATCAGAGCAACAGAATAAGAAAAACAGAGATGTGAAAGTACATTATAATAGCCCCTGATAGCAACATTTTTCACAAGACGCATCTTAGATTTGATACACAATTGATAGGACGCCTTGTACTGTCCTCTAGAGACTATTCCATAGCTGTCTCTAAGATCCATTTAGAAGCTGAAACTGGCTCAGAATATAGTAGTTCACTTGTTATCTTGTTGGAAAGATAACAAGTCATTGCTCTGTGATCTCTGCATGGGGGAAATCAGGAATGACTCCCATTGTTGTCAAAGGATTTTGGATGAGTCCCTGGTTACCTACAGATTTCTGCTTTGAATGTAAAGTAGTGGTTTTGCCATATAAAATCCAAAGAGGCTAAGTAGTGGTTTTGCCTATAAAATCCTAAGACTTACTCATCTAAGATACTACCACTCTCCTGGCACAATACTGCTACAAATGAACTCAGTGGAGGTGCTCATGCAGCTTAATATATAAGAAATGGAATAACTGGTTGCAAGTGTCCTTTACGTTTGGAACAAGCAAAATAGCTACAAATCATTGACCTTCTGGTATACTATAAAGTTCATATTTTCAGCTCATTTCTTTCTTCTTTTTGCAGCAAGGTGTACCATTTACTTCTATGAATGGTGGCAATGCCTACTAGTGGTTTGTTCATTATGTTGTTTACACTTTTACAAGTTTGTAAAGGATGTCTAGAGTTTAACATAGGCATCTTTTCTGTCCATTTGTAAAAATCATAATAAAAAATAGATCTCACAAGCTCTGTGTCTTTCTGCTTTTGTGTGAGTTTCTCCCAATTGCTCTCTATAAAATATATGCTCTTTTAACCCTTAATTCAAAATTATTCAATTGTGCGCGTGTGTTGGCTTTCTGCAGCAAGGTGTTAATATAGCTTGTTTCTTGGTGCAGTATGGTACAGTACACAACACCACAGGTCATCATGGGGAAATAAAAAAAGAATAGGGCCTTATAGAACTTATTCTCAGGGATCCAACCCAGGGCTGTAAAGCAACAGAGTTTAGTGGAGGGTAGATCTAATTCTACCCTGCAGCAAATCCTTTAGTGCCATTTTCTGGATGTTCTGTAGAGCCAATGATCTGGCTCTAAGGATAAAATTCACCCATACGTACAATTAATGTTCTCAGAGTATACCTTGAGCTGGCCCTCTGCAGTGATTGAAGTAAACAGAAGTGGATTCCTGATGCGATAAGATCATGGGGACTGCTATGCTTTGCTTTTTTAATGGAGATATTCAATCAAAAATAGGCACATGGCACTAGGCTTCAGATGTCCTTATAAGACTCTGGGTAACCCAAAAGTGTAATATTTCTTGGAGCAAAAATAGAGTCTTTTATCCAGTCTATTTTTTAATATTTTCAGTGACAGATACAGGCAATCTTAACAGTTTACCATATGAAAGGAATGCATCAACTCTAATGGTGAACTCTGTCCAAGGAAGCGTGCAGAAGCAAAGAACAATTGCTGATCAGATCCCATGACAGAATCCTCTGTGCAGTAGAAATATGTACAGCATATTACAGTTTAAATAACCTTTAAAATGAACACTGGGAAGCAGTGGATAAAGAGAGGTGGGGTGCTTGACACAGGGCCTTTCCACTGATCTATGAGCAATCCAAGGCATACAACTAAATTGTAAAGCAGCCATCTTCATTAACTTAAGCTACTCTTGTAACACCTTCAAAGAGGTAGTTTCACTTCACACCTAGGTACAAAGGGCTAGGTCCAGAGAAAAACAGGAAAAAAGCATTGGGAAAGTCAATTAATGACAGAGACAGGATTCCTGAAGCATTTCACAGACAGCCATTCTGAAGATAAGAATATGTATGGCCAACCAACATCTTGACAGATGAAAGAGATGTCACAAAGTCAGTCAGTCAGTGGTGCTTGGCAGTGGTGTGGGAGAAACGCCCAATGTGTGAGTGACAAGTCCACTTGTCAGATGGAGGTTAAAGAACACTGCTTCCTGGCTTACCTGCAGGCCTCAGCCTGGGCTCTTTGATGGCTCTCCATGGTGACTCCACCAGCCTTGACCTGGATTTTCAGATGGAGCAGTTGTGGGAAGGGTTCTCTCAGTTGTCAGTGGGAATGCTGAATTTCTTGAAACCGTGCTAGACCTTGTTGCTGTATCAGAGCTTTGGCCTTCCTCTGTGTCACGGGCGGTCCTTGAGTTGGCCACAGAGCACAGCCTTCAGCAGATGATCTTGAGGCATACACTCCATGGGCATGTCCACACATGCAAGCACATGCGCTTGCAGCAGCTCAAATAGAAACAGTGCAAATTTGAACAGGGGCTTTTTGCCACAGTGCACGTGCTCGGACATGCACTTTGTTGAGGGGCAAATTGTGCCACTTGGGGCAAAATAACCCTGCCTGGCCCCTCCCAGATCTGCAGCCAGGGGGAGCTAGAGCCTGGGGCCAGCACCTGTGCTGTCCCCAGCAGCATAAAAAGCTGCCCTGTCTTGGGCCCCATCTGTACAAAATGCTGCCCTGGCAAGCAGCTCAGGGCTACTCGCTCTCAGGAGCTTCTGGGGAAAAGATGGACAGATCCCTTCCTGCCTCTGGCTACTATTAGCTGCTGGTTTGGTCTCAGAGCTTTTGGAGTAAGTTGGCCGCAACCCTTCCTGCCTTGGGCAGCTGCTGCTGCTGTTACTGCCCCTCCCCCCCGGGGGGGGTCATCTGCTGCACACTGCTACTCTTCTCAGGGAGGGTCCCACTGCACTGCACTGCACTGCACTCTGGCACCACACCCCAGCTTCTGCATCCCTGTTCCAGTCTGCTGCCCTGTCTGCCACCAAGCTGTGGTCGGGGGAACAGTCTGCAGAGGGAGCCTGCACTGCCAGTGGGACCCTTCCCCACCATCATTGCCAGAGCCTAAAGGAACTTTGCCTGCCCAGGTGCCTTGGCAGGCCACCCCCACCTTCACCTCCACTTTCACCAGAAGCACACCCTGAGTGGCTGAACCAGACGGCTCCTACCATCACTACTACTACTACTACTACTGCTGCTGCCGCCGCTGTTGCTTGTGCTGCTGCCCCCTCTCAGGAGAGAAAGAGATTCCCTGCTACACCACCTGGCACCACACCTGCACTGGATCACTTCCTAATTGACTGACTGCTCCTACCCACAGATACTGTATCTGATCCTGATTTGTCTTCCTGCTGACTGCCAACTGCTCTCCTGCTGAGTGACTGGCTGAAGGCCTGAGGGGCTTCTGGACAGATCTTCCACAAACAAAGCCACTCCACTGCTCCAGCCATCTTTTACACCTGCCTCAGCAGCCTTCCCTGTGTATTTTTTGCTCTTGTAAGTTCTGCGGTCCACTCCCCCGACCTGTGAGGCTAAGTAAGCCAGCTCAAGTTTCCCCAGCCCTTGTGTGTGTGTTCCCCCTTCCCCCCGCCCCCTGCATCCTCAAAACATAGGCCTCCCAGTCCTCTTTTTCCTGTGGGGCTGTGGCTCAGTGAGCTTCAGCCCCCTTCCTCCTTTACTCCCTATCCCCTTTCTGCTCCACAACACTAGCCTGCCCCTACTAGATTCACCAGCCACATGGGATATTTTGTTTTTCTTTGTCTTCCCTGCCCTCATGTGAAACAATGGCAGGGCAGGAGCCTTCTGGGGGGCAGATGCCCCCACAGAGCTTCCTGTAGCCCCACTATGGGGGTGAATCCTAGCCAAGCCACCAAGGGGATGCATGGCCCTGCAGCCTCCACCCTGTAGGCAGAGTCCAACCAACCTCCTCCGGGGTGGAGAAGACTGCAACCTCCACTGCAGGGATAGGTGGAACTCCAGTAGGGAGCCAACAGGGCCGGGGGTCACCCCTGGCCAGCCCCCCCACAAGGGGTTCCCAAGCCCCCTCTCCCATAATTGGGGACCAAAGGCAAGGGAAGAGGGAAGGGCTCCTCTTCAGCCTCTTCCACAGCTGGGGGTGAGAAGGGCAAGGGCCCTGCCCCAAAGCCTAGACCACCAGTGCCTGAGGGAACCAGGTGCACTACACCAGCCAGCAAACCCACTCAGTCTGTCCCTTTCCCTAGCTCAGGCCCCACCAACATGGCCCCCCAGGGGGGTAACTGCAACTGCAACCAGGAGAAAATGCACAGGCAGCTGCAGGGAGACCCAAAGCTGGGGGGCCTGAACCCTCCCTTTAGCCCTTCCAGCTTGGCAGCAGGACCCCCTTTCTGGCACTCACCCACAGGCATGGGGTGAAGTGCCAACTGCCCAGGTGGGAGAACCTCTACTTTGAGACTCTGCAGGCCCTGGTTCGGGTAGTGGGGGCCCCCAAGATCGTGGCAGCCTCCTCCTTTCATGGCAAGGGGGTGTTTTTACTTGCTTCAGAAGCTTGAGAGAGTCCAGAGGAGAGCCATGTGCATGATCAGATGTCAGGAAAACAGACCCTATGACAAGAGGCTAAGAGCCATGGGACTCTTCAGCCTGCAAAAGCGCAAGCGCAGAGGCGATTTGATAGCCACCTATAAGTTTGTTTTTCTTGCTGGGATCCTATGACCTCAGCTGACTGCCTGCCCCTTGGCCAGGGGGCTGGACTCTATGATCTTCTGAGGTCCCTTCCAGCCCTAATGTCTATGAAAGCCTATGGAGATCACTGCACAAAAGTCGGTGGAGAGGGGGCTCATGGTGGAGGGCAAATACATCCCCCTTGAGCCTCTAGAAGAGCAGGGGACCAGGGTGGTCCTCAGCTCCATCCTTCCCTATATCCCCAATTGGGCTCTGCTCCCCCAGCTCCAAACCCTGAGGAGAGTTATCTCCCTAGTGGTGGCCCTCTCACTGGGGTGCCGAGACCCTGGACTCTGCCACGTGCACTCTTTCTGTCACCAGGTCATGATCCAGATGGTGGTAGGAGCGTGGCTGGAGGCTGAGGGCTCCCTGGTAATTACTTATTATGGGGTCCTGGTGAGGATTTTCTATACACTGGGGGACCTGCAGTACTTCTGGTGCCATGCCCCGGGGCACTCGCATCATGAGTGCCCCATGGGCAAGGTGGGGAGGGCATTTGTGGGTCCCACTGGAAAAATGGGTGCCCCTACCACCAGTGCCCCACCCCCTTCAGGACCCCCTGGCACCCCAGCCACAACTATGAGCCCACCCGTGAGTTCAAGGGACCCCACCCCACAACCAAGTCTATTGGAGTCCCAGGGAGGGCACCAGGAACCAGGGGGAGAGAGGGAGCAGAGCCCCCCTGTCTCTAGTCATACCCCCATTGTGGCTGCCCCACCCCCCAACCCTCACCTTCTCTTGCTAGAGGCTGTCCACCTGAGGACCACCCCATGACTGAATGGGTGCAGGTTGCCTCCAGGCGTAAAGGCAAGAGGAAGTCCTGGGCACAGCTGGAGCCCTCTGATGTGGAGGACTCCTCTCCCCCACCTAAGACCACCACATGGGGGGAAGGAGAGGCCCAGCCTCCAGGAGCCTCCCCAGCTGTGCCTGACACCCCACTCCTGGGAAAGATCAAACGGGTGATCTTCATGGAGGAGGTTTCAGAGTTGCTAGATAATCTTGAACAGGATACCATGGGGGAATCTCTTAATTTTGTTGACCAAGACCTACCCCCTGAAACCATGGGCACCAAGGCTGAGGCCTGCCCAAAGGAAGGCCTGGCGGCAGAGCCTCCTCCCTCTGATCTAGGGGATACAGAGGCCCTAGGGCTCACCTCAGTGAGTTCTGAGGAAGGAGGTCCCCTTTCCCAGCACCCCGAGGCAGACGCCAGAGCCACTTTGGTGCCTGGTGGGTCTCTTCCCTCCCCTTCCCAGGAAAACCTCACCTGCAGCTTGCCCCATAGTCCTGCACCAGGGGGGAGGGGCATGGTAGGGTCCCCCAATCAATGGGCTGATCTCATTGAGGACCTTGCACAGACCCCCCAGGGCTCCAGCTCTACCCCACCATTTTGTGAAGAAGCCCCACCCCCACCCTTACCCTAACCCCTGTCCCAGGGAGCTGCAGAGCTCTCCCAATCCCAACCAGAGTCTGGGGTCTTAGCGGACCAGGGGGTTCAGATGGTGAAGGAAGAGCCCTCTGAGCTCCAGGACCAGGAGGATGATGCCCGAGAACCAGCAGGCTCCATGGTCAGGTCATGGAGCCTGCTGACCTCTTGGTCCCAGAGGTCCCCAGGGATGAGCTACTTGCATTTCTTGACCGTGACTACACCCGCCAGTCCACCAGCAAGGTACAGTTAGCCTTGGGCCACTGGGGAGATTTTGCCAGCTTCTTTGCCACTGTGAGAGTGCTGGCAGGGGAAGGTAAGGGGACCAAAAGCTGTAATGCCTGGATCTATAGGTGGGCCAGCAGTTTCATAGATGCCCTCTATGCATATGGGAGTGTGCCATGCGAACCGGCAGGCCCCACACCCGGCATTGAGATGTGCTAGGGGCCTGCTGAACCATCTACTCCACCCCCAGCCATGAGGTCATTTAAAATCATGACCCTCAATGTCCATGGCTGTAGGAAGGGTCTCTGGAGGTGCCGGGTGCTCTCCTTTCTTCAGTAGGGGGGTACCCCATGGTATTCTTTCAGGAGACCCTAACAACTCCAGCTGATGAACCAAATTGGTGACTGGAGTGGGGAGGCAGGGTCTTTTTTAGTCACCTCTCAGCCACCTCATCTGGGGTGGCCACCTGTTCTCCCCGGGCCTGCAGCTGGAGGTTCTTCAGGACATTGAGGTGGTGCCAGGCTGCCTGCTGCACCTCTGGGTCCAGGTGCAGGGGCTGGTCCTGAACCTTCTGAATGCATATGCCCCTCCAAAGGACCCAGAGTTGGCAGACTTCTTCCACCAGGCGGCCACATACATCGGCACCCTCAACCTTTGTGAGTGCCTGGTCCTTGGCAGAGACTTTAATGTCACCCTAGATGTACGAGACCAGTCAGGCAAGGAGTGTAACCAGGCCACCATGGGCATCCTCAGGTTGATCCTGATGGACTGCACCCTGGTGGATGTCTGGCGTGCCTGTCACCCCACTGAAGCCCCTGCCTTCACTTATGTGAGGGTGGGGGAGGAGCAGGCATGCCACTCCCAGTTAGATCAGGTTTATATCTCTTTGCTGCACTTTCCCCAGGCCCACTCCTCTGGCATCTGGCCAACCCCTTTCAGTGATCACCACCTTGTCTGGGCCCAGGCCACGCTGGGGCCTGGGGGTCCAGGGTCAGCCTACTGGCATTTCAATGCCAGCCTGATGGAGGATGTGGGCTTCAGGGAGGCTTTCTGGGAGTTCTGTCTGGCCTGGTGGGAGCAACGGGCAGCTTTCCCCTCAGCTTGGAGGTGGTGGGACATGGGGAAGGTGTACATCCAGCTTTTTTGCTGTGGCTATACTCAGGGGCAAACCCAGAAGAGGAAGGGATTCCAGAAGCAGCTCAAGCGGGACATGCTAGAGCTGGAGAGGCACCTGGCTACCAACCCAACCAACCCGTCCCTCTGCAGAGAGTGTTAGGAGAGGCAGGAAGAGCTTCATGCTTTGAAGACTTGTGGTGCATTTGTCTGCTTGTGTGTCCAGCTCCTTCAGGAGATGGACTACAGCTCCCGCTTCTTCTATGCCCTGGAGAGGAGGCAGGGGCAAAGAAATATATATATCACCTACCTTCTGGCAGGTGATGGCACCCCCTCATGGTTCTAGGCGAGATGCGCCAGTGTGTGCAGGCCTTTTATGAAGAGCTCTTCTCCCTGGATCCGACTGATTCCAAGGCCTGTCAGGCCTTGTGGAAGGGACTCCTGCAGGTCAGCATGGGTGACCGGCTGGAAGCTCCTCTCACTCTGAGTTTTTGGCCACCCTCCTCTTGATGCCTGGCAATAAGGCTCCAGGCATCTATGGGCTGATCTTGGAGTTCTACCAGGATTTCTGGGATGTCCTGGGCCAAATCCGAGGGAAGTGGGGAGCTCCTCCTGTCATGCCAGAGAGCCATGCTGACCCTCCTGCCAAAGAAGGGAGATCCCCGCAACCTAAGGAAGTGGCGTCCCGTGTCCCTCCTCTGCATGGACTACAAGGTGGTAGTGAAGGCCATCTTGCTGCACCTGTAGTCCATGCTGACAGACGTGATCCATCCTAACCAGACATACACGGTGCCTGGATGTTCCATCTTCAACAACTTGTACCTGGTTTGGGAACTCCTGGAGCTAGCGCACCGGAAGGACCTGTCTTTCACCCTCCTATCCCTGGACCAGGAGAAGGCGTTTGACAGAGTGGATCATGTGTACCTCACAGGCATGCTGTGGGCCTTTGGCTTTGGGCCCCACTTTGTGCGGGGTCTCCAGGTGCGGTACACCTCTGCAGAATGTTTGGTCAAGCTCAACTGGACCCTGACAGAGTCCATCCAGTTTAGGAGAGGGTTGTGTCAAGGCTTCCCACTGTCAGGCCAGCTGTACGCCTTGGCCCTGGAGCCCTTCCTTGCTCTTCTGTGGAAGCGGGTGGTGGGGTTGATGCTCCAGGAGCCAGCAGTGCAGCTGGTCTTGTCAGTGTATGCTGATGACATACTCCTCATGGTCCAGGACTCAGGTGACCTGGCATGGGTGGAGGCCTGCCAGGCATTGTACTCAGCGGCCTCCTCTGCCCTGGTCAACTGGGTCAAGAGCTTTGGCCTGGTGGTGGGTGACGGGTGGCAGGTGGGCTCACTCCCACCCACACTCTGTGGGATCCGCTGGGGTGTGGACTCACTGCTCTACTTGGGGTCTACCTATCCCCCACAGACCCCTCTCTGCCAGAGAACTGGCACCAGCTGGAGGGAAGGGTGGTGGAGTGGTGCTGGGCATAGGCAGGGCTCCTGTAATGTTTTTCCCTATGTGTGAGTGCTCATGCTGAACCAGCTGGTCCCGTCCATGCTCTGGCACCACTTACAAACCCTGGCTGTGCCCCGTGAGGTCCTGATGGGACTCCAGAGATTGGCACTGGAGTTTTTCTGGCTGGAATGGCACTGGGTCACTGCAGAGGTCCTGAGCCTCCCCTTGCTGGAAGGTGGCCAGGGCCTGCTGGGGCACCCCGGTGGCTGAGTCTGTACTCCACCCTCATCCCAGGAGCTACTGGGATCTCAGCTGGAGGCTCCTCCATGGAGCCATTGCCACAGGTGTATATGTGATGAGCTTCACGGACACCCCGGTCTCCTGTCCCTTCTGTGGGCAGAGGGAGACCCTAGCGCACATGACCCTTGAGTGCACCAGGCTGCAGCCCCTCCACCACTACCTCCAGGGCCTCCTCTTGAGGTTCTGGTTTAATTTCACGCCCCCACCTTTTTGTTTTTGGTCACCCCATCCGCAGCCCCACTAAGTCCTAGGACCTCCTGGTCAACCTCCTCCTGGGCCTGGCCAAGTGGGCCCTGTATTTGACCAGGAAGGAGGCTCTGGTCAGGAAGGTACCTGGAGGCTGTGGGGCCACTTTCCTCTTACTTGTCCATGCACGTCTCTAGGCAGAGCACCAGTGGGCAGCATCCACTGGCTCCTTGGATGCCTTTGAGGACCAGTGGGTGTGGCCCGGGGGGGCTCTGCTCAGTGTCCCCCTAAGGCGCACTTATTTTCACATTTTGACCCTTTGGCCCACAAAACACTCCTATCCTGTTTTTTGCCTTTTTTGTCCAAGAATTCTGTTGTATCTTTCAGCCATTGGCCCCACACGGTAGGGGCTATTAGTTAGCCATGTGGCCCTTAGAGCCCATGATACTTGAAGGATACAAATAGACAGGAGCTTCTGGGGCCCAGCCAGTTGGTAACTGGGGATGCTACCCCTTGTGCCAGCTGGACTGCTGCAGCAGCATCCCAAATCCATTTTTAAAAATACCCCGAACTCCATGTTCTTCCACAGTTAAAACAAAAGACCACTCCACACACACACACACACACACACACACACACACACACACACACACACACACACAATCGAGAGAGAGAGACGGCAATCAGTTAGGCAATGCTTTATTGGTATATTTACAATGTTAAAGTAATTTGGAAGCCTACCAGTGTCTCTATCATCATGATAAAATAAATTCTAAATACCTATTATGTGTTGATGTGTGCTTTTGGTTTTCTTCACACATGATGAGTGTGTGATGGGGGGATGTGGTGTTTGTGGGAAGAGGTGTGGGGGAAGGTGAATGGGTGTGTGTGGAGGGATGTGGGTTGGTGTGTGGGGCAATTTCTGGGGGGACTGTGGGTGTGGGAGACCTTGTGGAGAGGCTGCTCAGGAGAGGTGGGTCCCCTGTCCCCCACAGGGTGCACCCCCCCCACAGCACATGGAATGCCCCTCCCCCCACAGGGCCCCAGCTCTCCCCTGGAGGGCCCCAGCTCCCCCCTTACTTTTCACAGCAGCAGCAGAAGTGGGGCGCTCTGAGCCTGCTGCTGCCAGCTCCCAGCTCTCTGGGATTGCATGCCAGGCCCAGCTAGGTCCTGCCAGCCCTGGGGACCCTCTGCCTCCCAGCCAGGCCAGCTTCTTGGTGGCAGAACGTAGCACGGCATGCAGGGACTGTGTGCTGGGCCCAGCCAGGTCCTGCTGGCCCTGTGGCTGCTCATGCTGCCTGGCCAGGCCGGTCCCATGGCCCATGGTCTTTCTGCCACAGGACCAGCCCGGCTGGGCAGCAAAGGGTCCCCAGGGCCAACAGGACCTGGCTGGGCCCGGCACATGGTCCCCATGTGCCTTGCTGGGTCCTGCCGCCAAGGGACCGGTCTGGCTGGGTGGCAGAGGGGCCCCAGGGCCAGCAGGACCCAGCACACAGTCCCCACGTGCCATGCTGGATCCTGCCTCTGCCCCACTGTCCCTGCAGGGAGGTGGCATGTGGCAGGATCTGGCCCAGCCCCATGTGGCTTGCTAATCTGGCTTTGCACTGGAGCGGGTCACATGGCTTTGAGTGGCGCAGCTCCTGTGCATGCCTCTTGGAGCTGTGTAACCCGCTACGGTGCAAAGCCAGACTAGTGAGCCGCACTGGTCTGAGCCAGGTCTTCACCCCCCCACAGCCCCAGGAACATCCCCAACCTCCCCCCCCCACCCCCACTTACCTTGGACAGCGCTGGGGGCAGAAGGAGAACCAAAGAGACACTCTGGCCAAAATCAGAGCATGTCTTTTGGAGTACTGATTCCCTGCTGGATGGTCTGGGACTGTGCCTTGCTCCGCTGTTCTGCAGAGTGGTTTTTTAAACCCCTGGATATCTAATTTTCAAGTTTGCAGCATGGGGAACATTATTTTGTTCCCACACATGCATCTTGCCACACCTCAAAGGGGTTTGAGACAGGGCAAGAGGCACGTGCACACCCCATGTGTCCCAACCAGTGAAACCTGCGAGCATCTAGCATAGTCTGCATAGACTGTAGGCCCAGCCTGTCAAGGATCTCATTGTTGGTGATCTGTTGGTCCCAAGTGACTTCAAAGTTTTTTCTGAGACAGTGAAGGTAGAAGTTGTTTAATCTTCATTCCTGCTCAGAGTACATGACCCACCTCTCAAAGCCATAAATGATGGTACTGAGGACACAAACCTGATATATGGGCACCTTTGTGTTCAGGGTTAAGCAGCTTGTTGTTCCAGACATGTGAGGTAAGTTTGCCAAAAGTGACAGAGGCTTTGTCAATTCTCACATCAAGTTCTCTATCAAGGCTAAGTGAGCTGGTAAAGTTGAGCCAAGATAGCAGAAATTATCTATGCTGTCCAGAGCTTCATTATCCATGTAGATTTTATGTGGGATGTTGGTGTCCTGTGACATGAAAACTGATGTTGACATGACACAATAAGTAGGCAGTCAAACTGCCTGATGGGGATTTGGTCCAATCTTCATAGGTTTCTGTAAGCTGCTCCAGTCTTGCCCCCCCAAGCTGGGGTCTACTTAGCTGGGGGAAGCCCTGCGCAATGGTGAGGGGTTTCTCCCACTCCATCTTGGTCTTCCCTTAGCTGGGGTCTTCCCAGTTGGAGAAGCATGCCGGAGGGGTGTTTCCCCTGTCCCTGGGAAGACATGCTGTTGGCTTTGCTGCTGTCAAGATGCAACGGACAGCTGGGGGGGCTTACACCGGGAAGTGGGGCCCAGTCCTTCCTTCTATGGAGTGCTCCCATCCCTGCTGACTGGCACAAGGACCCTGGGCCACCTGGTGCATCCTGCTGGAGCCTGGCATCAGCAGCCACCAAAATGCACTGGGTAGCCCAGGGATCTTGTGCTAGACACCCAGGCCCAATCCTTCCTTCTATGGAGCTAACTCAGATGGGTGGGGGCAGAGGTAATATCCTGATGGTGCGGGCCCACCCCCAGGTGGGAAGACTTCAGACTGGGGAGGCCAAGACAAGGGTGGGGGGCTCCATTCCTTCCTCTTGCCTGTGGATCAGAGGCATAGACTCACAAAGGACAGGCCTGTGCAGCTGACCTGGTCAGATGGGGAGTCCCTCATGGTAGAGGCTCTCCACAGCTGGGCAGACCTCATCTGGCAGGGGCCAAAATTGGGGCAAAGGGTTTTGTTCCCTCCTCCCCCTGTGAGTGAGAAGCAGAGACTTCCAGGGACAGAGCTGTGCAGCCAGCCCTGCTGGTGCCGGAGAATATTCCACAACACAGCCCCCTCCCTCTCACCCCCAGCTGAAACAGACCCAGCTCGGAAGGAGCCCAGGACCAGGGCAGGGAGCTTCTTTCCCCTGCCTCTCCCTCTGCTGCCCCACCAGGCTGACAGGTGCAGGCAGGACATAGGGCTGGGAGCAGAGGCATGGATGCCTCAGATCTGTGACAGCCTACAGCCAGGGCCAGCAAAGCTTGACTGTAGCAGAGGAGCACTAGTGGAAGCTAGTCTGTCCACCCAGTGAGGTGGGGGGGAGGTTAGCAGGGAACTGTAAAGCATCCTGGGATGCTGGGGGACCGTGACCTAACCTGAGTCAGGAAGGGACCTGGAACAGAAGTTTGATAGACCAGTGTAACCTAAACCAATTAAATTTGATGCTACATCTATCTAGGTCTATTGTAAAACAGGTTCTATCAGTTTGAAACTGGTCTATGTGCATTGAGCTTCTGTTCTGTTACAAGTTTAGACCAGTTTCCAATCACTTATACCAGTTTAATGCTTAATGTGGAATTTCTGTCCCTTAATGTGGTGTCTCAGTGCCTTCTATACCATATTTTGAATCATTGGATACTTACCACTATCTGCTTTTTTGGTCACTTCAGATAACTGGATTATAACAAAACACCACAACTGGCATGCTTGCTGGTGACTTGGTGTTAACATTTAGAATTAAAAAAAAGATTTTTTTTTCCCTTTTTTCATTGGCATTTCAATATTTTTTAGCCACATCTGCTCTCACAACTCTCACTAGTACCCTTGCAGAGTCAAAACCTGAACAAGAGTTCAATAGGTTTTTTGTACAGCCAATGTGCAAGGATCATAGAACAAGGATACAAAGATAGCTTTAGTGGCACAGTAAATACTGAAGTCAGACAAAGGATCTGAAGTAACCATATCACACTGTAGCATTATACAAGTAAGTGCTGCTTAAACCTACATGCAAAAAGCTTTAAAGGTCACATCAGTGGAAATTAATATCTATTATCAGCTTAGATAATGAAATTTTGTTTCTGGTTAGTTTTAATATAGGTCAAGTAAATGAGCTAGAAAAGATAATTAAATAGTGTAGCAGTTTACTTAAAAGGAAAAAAAATGCTAAAAATTAAAATTCAGGCAGCCTGTGGTTTTGAAGTAGGGTATTTCATAATGATTGCCTTTCTTTGGGGGCATAAGCCCATGAGTATCACCTTACTGTTGTGCAGTAGGGCCTAAAGCAATAAATGAAAAGAAAAATCATCCAGTAGGAAAAGACTGCAGCTAATAAATATTTGATCTGATACACAAATTCATACGGTTTGATAATGCCTTAAGGAACTTGCTGTCATTTATTAACTCCTGCAATGTAAATGGTTGGCACTATGTTTCTTAAGACACAGCAAGCTGATAAATAGATATTAATCTTTTCAATCAAATAGTTTGCCAAATGTATATACAGCAAAAATGGCTTTGGACTTATACCTGTGGGGGCTAATGTAGGAAAAAAAGATGTTACTTCTGAATCACAGCAAGTATAGAATCTGCATGTTGTTATAAGATTTTTAGAAGGAATTATATTTTTTTTTCTTTAGAAATCACCAAGGAAAAATAATTTTATGACCTAAAATAGAAAATATTAGCATCCTAGATTTGATTCTGGTATATATGCCTCTGAAATTTTATTTCTTTAGCAATTAATCATTGCATAAATACACACTCTCTCTCTCTCTCTCTCTCTCTTTCTACTCCCCAACACATGCACTTTTTTTCTCTCAATTCCCCCCCCCCCCCCAAAAAAAAAAAAAAACTTGCTGGAAGGCACAAAAGTCAATGGGATCTGTGGGTATTTCATTTCTCCTGATCTTGTCGTACATTATTAAATAAGTTTTATACAGTACTGTATATTTCTGACCACAGAATCTCTTTACAACCATTGTAGGTCAAATACTAATGGTCTTGCACACAGTTTCATTGCATGGGTAATTCCAGTTAAATTAATGAGGCTGTTCAGAGTAAAGTACTACTTAGTGGGTGCATCTACATGAGATGTTTACTGAGGTGCTGCCTAATTAGCTCCACAGTAAAGTCTCCATGTCTACACGCCCACACTGAAACATCCTCATGCCCCAGCCAGCCCCTTTGCAGCACAGTGAGCTGGGTCGGAACAGCCTCATGCTGCTCTGACCCAGCTCAACATGCTGCAGTCCCGAGTGCATGTGTAAACATAGTGCCCAGGAGAAGTAAACTCCAGCAATATATGTGCGGGAATGTATTGTTCCATGCCAATAGCATGTGTAGATAAATCCAGTATAATTCCATTAGAATCTTGGCTTTGAGTTGTAACAATTCAATAGGAACTGCAGTATGGGTAGTGATATTCAAGCTAGATATAAATGCGCTAACTTGGGCACAAGGGACAGTTTAGAGGTAGTAGCATAGAGATCCACATGAGCTAACGTACTCAGCTGTGAAACTGGGTATATTAGCTAGTGGAGAACTGCTACCACAGCTGGACTGCTACTTGTACCTAATTTACACAAATTTTCACATTTCATTCTCCCCCTTCTCCTAGTGAAGTGGGATAGAGGACCACATGGCTATCTGGCTAACATAATAGAAGTATTTTAGGGTTAACATGTACTGAATTACATCTCCTCCAAAGTATTTATAGTCCTGTTAAATCTGTGCTCCCAATACAGGAATAAAGAACAGAACTCAGGGCCTATTGATTTGAAAGCACAGCAGTAAGGGAGAATTATTGTAGATGAAGCATTTTTGGGGATTATGAGTTGAGCTGTGCAGGCCCTAATTCTCAAAGCATTCTGAAGATTCTCCTGTTAGCCTACTTCGGGCACAATGGGAAGTTTACACTGAAAAATAAGTTTTGAAGGCAAAGTCCACCAGTTAGCAAAGTATCAATATTTGGGGCAGAAAGTCTTCCAACCCTAACTTTCTATGATTCTATGAATGCTCTATGTGAATTGGTCCATTGGTCTGTGGGAGTTTGCAAGAGTCTGTGGTCATTTGCATGTATATAGAATTTTACTAATCTGATTTGGGCACTATACTCTATCTACCAAGGCTGAAGAGGGCTGAATCAAAGTTTAATAATCTAACAAGGTTGGCAGTAATGGATTGGTTGAAACTGGTTGGAAAAATAAATTACTTTTTTTAATTGATTCAGAAAATTTTATTTCTAAAATTTTGTTTTACTTTTCAATAAAATCAGCTACTGTTAATAATGTGGTAATATAATTTCAGCTGTATTTCTACATTTAAAAAAAGACAGTACTCTTGTCCAAGATAAAAACAATGGCTAGACCATGACAAGGCTTTTTCATAAGAACCTGAATGAGGTAGTCACTCAGCCTCCATGAAGTTTAATGATGGTTGGGTCGCATAAGAAGCTCTCCTAATGATTTACGTTTACTTGGACTTTTTTCCATAACACTTTAAATCCCAATTCACTTTTCTTCAGAGTTGGTACTTTTGATATGGTGACAAAATAGATGTGACAGATGATGCTCTGTACCAATGTAAACCCTAATCCTGCAAGCTGATCTATGGGGAAGTAGGAAGCCAACTGTCCAAAGAAGCCACATAATGTTCGGAAGTAAAGGAATTACATGAGAGAACAAGGATGTGAGTGTGATTTTCAACCTAGGGGCATTTGTACATGTTTGCACCGCAGCGCCGAGTGCTTTTAAAAGCACCCAGTGCTGCAGCACATACTTTTGTATAAACAACAAAATGCGAATCAGCACTGAGAAAATGGTGGTGGCGTGCTTTTGAACTAAAACACATTGAAGGTGTTTTAGTTCAAAAGCGCACTGCTACCACTTTTTGTGTGTTGACACGCATTTCACCGCTTATACAACTGCATGCAGTGCAGTCTGCATCAGCTCACGTACAGAGCAGACTTGATTAATCAAGGCTGAGCCAACTTGTTGGATCTTTGGCACGTAGCAGAACAGAAATGTATGTGTATAAATGCCCTAGATGTCTCCCAGACTTTACTTAGTGCATTGCCATGAGGCCACAAGTGCATGCTGTCTGAATCACTGACTGTGAGCATTCAGAGTGGAAGTCCCTTTATCTTGAGTGTATCTTTTTATATCCTCACCATAAATAGTAAGCAGATAAATGTTTTTTTTCTCTTTGAAAACTCTACAAGACAATAGGTGATAGGATGCAGCACCAAAAGTGGATCGAGCACTTTTTAAAGGTTAGTAAGAGTCTCAGGACCTAAAAATACTCTTTAAAAGTCATTGTACATAATGGGCAATTAGATGGATGAAATTCTGCATAATTCGACATATGTCAAAGATAAGATTCCCTGTAGAGCTGCCCTGACTGAAGAGTACAATAGATGTCATTTGGGGTCATAAAGATAGTAGTGCCATTCAAAAATAAAATATTCTCAATTATTACAAAAAAAAGACCTAAACAGTTAAAAATATATGATGTATTGTTCCAGTAGTGAATTGGTGTATTCAAGGCAAAAGTAGAACTTAATTCACTTAACCTCTGTAGGGTCAACCCTCAGCACACTAGCTCTAATCCAAATAATTTAAGCTCAGTGCTTAACTTTAAGCACTTGGGTACTAGTTCCATAAAACAAATCAGGCAGCTCCTGTGCTCAATGCTCAAGAGCTTTGATGGGTCAGGGCATCTTCCAAATTTGAGCTATTTTTGAATAGCACCTCTCTCTCTGACCTGATAAGAGCCCAAAGCAGTTACAGATTTCTTAAACAGTGACCACTCAACTCTCAGAATACCCATACCTCCTGATCCAGGACCACAGATTATATTATTCTAAATTATTATATTTGAATTAACTCATTGTATGTTCATTTTTTTTTATCTTTGCTTGCCTGTCTGGTAGACAGGTAGCACTTCAGGAGAGGAACTCTCTTTGCTATTGGTACTCAGTGAAGGATATCCAAGTAACATTTTGTCAGAGTGTGCTCTCTTTCCTGAGGCAGTTTCCATTAAGGAACGTCACTGTTTGACTCCCAAGGAATATACTGCTACTGCTATACTACCCCTAAAGTATTTTTGGTACTTGATGAGAGTCTACTGGCACCTGAGGCAGAAGCTTCTCTCAGAACACCCTGATCCTCTAGCACAATGGGGGCCAACCTTTTTGGCAGGCATGCCACAGATTAGCCCTGCACCCTCCCTGATTGCCACTCCGATTCTCTTCCTCTGCCCAATCTGATCCTTTGCTTTCTGCTCCCTACTCCGTGCTCTCAGCCCAATCACCTCATGTGCTTTCTTCTTCCTGCCCTATCTGGCCACCTGTCCTTCCGTGTCAGGTCCACACACAGCAGCTGCTCATGCTACTTGTGCTGCAGGTTGGCCAACCCTGTCTAGGGCTAGCCACTGAAACTAATGAACATCTTTCCATTAACTAAACAGCTTTGAATAAAACCTTTAGAGGCAAAGCATGGTGGTATTCACTACAGATATCTCAAGCTAGTAAGCCTGAAGGGTCTCAAAACTCATGACAGATACTACAAGCTAGTAAGCCTAGAGTGTTTTTCCTAGGTGCAAGGAAGATCATTGGAGCTAAGAGAAAGTGTTCAGCTCTGCAGGGGATAAGGTACTGGGTTTGCTGCATAAGACTGGGGGAAAATACAAAATTTCTTATAATAATGTAGCTCCCCCTGAAAAATGAGTTTACAAACAGAGAATACAAAGGTCAGCTTCAAATCTGATTTCAACAGTCCTTAGTCTTAATTGCAGAGTTATGTAAACAAACAAAACAGTGATCACTGTCACCTGGGGGACAGTGATCACCAAATAATAGAATTCACCATAAGACGTTGAGTGGGTAAGGGTAAAAGTGCTAGACTTTAGGAAAGCTGATTTCAATGAACTCAGGTGATTAGTCAAAGATGCACTGCAGAGTAGGAGCTTTGAAGAGATGGGAGCCCAGGAAGGGCGGCTGTGCCTTAAGGAAATGATCCTTCGAGCACAGAGGGAGATGATCCCGATGCGAGGAAAAGGAGGGAAAGGGGCCAGAAAGCTTCCCTGGCTGACGAGAGAAATCCAGAGCAGCCTACGGGCTAAAAGGGGAGCATATAAAAAGTGGAAACAGGGAGAGATTACCAAAGAGGAGTATAACTCCTCTGCTCGCGCTTGTAGGGAGGCAGTTAGACAGGCCAAAGCTACCATGGAGCTGAGGATGGCATCCCAAGTTAAGGATAACAAGAAAGTGTTTTTTTAGATATATAGGGAGTAAAAGGAAGGCCCAGGGTGGAATAGGACCTCTACTAAATGGGCATAAGCAATTGGTGATGGGCAGGGGGGACAAGGCTGAACTCCTCAATGAGTTCTTTGCCTCAGTGTTCCTAAGCAAGGGGCAAGACAAGTCTCTCACTGGGATTGTAGAGAGGCAGCAGCAGGGCGACAGACTACCAAGCGTAGACCCTGAGATGGTGCAGAGGCACTTAGGGGAACTGGATGCGTTTAAGTCGGCAGACCTGGATGAGCTCCATCCGAGGGTACTAAAGGCACTGGCTGACATCATTGCACAGCCACTGGCGGGAATATTTGAACACTCGTGGTGCATGGGCCAGGTCCCGGAGGACTGGAAAAGGGCCAGTGTGGTCCCCATTTTCAAGAAGGGGAGGAAGGAGGACCCGGGCAACTATAGGCCAGTCAGTCTCACCTCCATCCTTGGCAAAGTCTTTGAAAAAATTATCAAGGCTCACATTTGCGAGAGCCCGGCAGGACAAATTATGCTGAGGGGAAACCAGCACGGGTTTGTAGCAGGCAGATCATGCCTGACTAATCTAGTTTCTTTTTATGACCAGGTTACAAAACACCTGGACACAGGAGCAGGAGTTGTCATTTACTTAGACTTCAGGAAGGCCTTCGATATGTTATCCCACGCCATACTGGTGAACAAGTTAAGAGGCTGTGACTTGGATGACTACAAAGTCCGGTGGGTGGTGAATTGGCTAAAGGGTCGTACCCAGAGAGTCGTAGTGGATGGGTCGGTATCGACCTGGAAGGGTGTGGGCAGTGAAGTCCCGCAGGGCTCGGTCCGTGGACTGATACTCTTCAATGTCTTCATCAGTGACTTGGACGAGGGAGTGAAGTGCACTCTGTCCAAGTTTGTGGATGACACAAAAATGTGGGGAGAAGTAGACACCCCGGAGGGCAGGGAACAACTACAAACACACCTGGACAGGTTGGACAGAAAATGGGCGGAAAACAACAGAATGCAATTCAACAAGGAGAAATGCAAAGTGCTGCACCTAGGGAGGAAAAATGTCCAGCATACCTACTGCCTAGGAAATGACCTGCTTGGTGGAACGGAAATGGAAAGGGATCTTGGAGTCCTAGTGGACTCCAAGCTGAACATGAGTCTGCAGTGTGACGAAGCCATCAGAAAAGCTAATGGCACTTTATCGTGCATCAGCAGATGCATGATGAACAGATCCAAGGAGGTGATACTTCCCCTCTATCGGGCGCTGGTCAGACCACAGTTGGAATAATGTGTGCAGTTTTGGGCAACGCACTTCAAGAGGGATGTGGATAACCTGGATAGGGTCCAGAGAAGGGCCACTCGTATGGTTAAGGGCTTGCAGACCAAGCCCTATGAGGAGAGACTAGGGCACCTGGACCTCTTCAGCCTCCACAAGAGAAGGTTGAGAGGCGACCTTGTGGCTGCCTATAAGTTCATCACGGGGGCACAGAAGGGAATTGGTAAGGTTTTATTCACCAAGGCGCCCCCGGGGGTTACAAGAAATAATGGCCACAAGCTAGCAGAGAGCAGATTTAGACTGGACATTAGGAAGAACTTGTTCACAGTTAGAGTGGCCAAGGTCTGGAACGGGCTCCCAAGGGAGGTGGTGCTCTCCCCTACCCTGGGGGTCTTCAAGAGGAGGTTAGATAAGCATCTAGCTGGTGTCATCTAGACCCAGCACTCTTTCCTGCCTGTGCAGGGGGTTGGACTCGATGATCTATTGAGGTCCCTTCCGACCCTAGAATCTATGAATCTATTAATCTATGAAAAACCAGATATTTTTCTTATTCCAAGAATGACAGTGCTTATTTTTTTAATACAATTGCACTTATTCTAGGCATCAAAACAGACTGATAATTGTTTGCAGAAGTTTCTAATTAATAAAATTCAGCACTTTCTCCAGACTCCAGATGAGGTGTGAAAGAACTGTGAAAAGGACAAGTATCTGATGCAATGGACACATTGATCATGTGTCTACCCAAGGTGGCATTCAATAAAGACAAATGGTAGAAAGGAAATGGCAAAACTACAGGAGCTGAGAAGTCATGAAAAATAGAATAACCTCTTCTCTGCTGGAGTGCTCGTAATGCCATTTACCAATCAAAACCATTTTGCCAATCAAAAAGGGTATGGAAATGAATGGAATGTCAGGTATCCTTGGCCTGCAAGGAAGCATGCCTACGCATTGGTTACAGATACCATGTTTGCAATGAGCATGAAGCAGTTAAAATTGAGTTTTAGAAGTGAATATTGTAATAAGAAATCTTGTGATACATTACAAGAAAGAGTCAAAAAGTGAGGGACTTTGGATTTTTGTTTTAAACAATGTGTATATTTTTAAAAGGTCAGCGCGTGTTTTTCAAATATCACTGCACATCTGTGCATCAGTGTATTATCTCTGAAGCTCTGGTATCTTTCTCCATCTCACATGAGTGACTGGTGCCTCCTGAATCTGGGAGGGGCACCCGCAGAAGCCGCCAACCCTGTCGGGGGACACCAGCCCTACCAACAGCATCAGTGTCAGCTGTCGGGGGGGCACTGGCCCCATCGGGGGGGCACATGCACCCCCGTGCACCCTCTACCAGTCGCCTATGCCATCTCAGTGACCTATCAGTGCTAGGTACCCCCACATTCATAGGTTTCAAACTGCTCTGGCTTATCTGTAATTAAGTGGTTTTGAGGGAGTTGTTATGATGTGAATAGATTTGTGTTTTCACTTTATGAGATGCAGTGAAAATACCAACAATAAGTTTGTAGAGATTTACTTGTCAGTGAAAATACAGGAACTTTACTGTTGCCTGTGACACAGGTTTAGATTCTGTGGAGCATTTGGCCACATTTTACTGAGTGATAGGGCTGCATGAATAGGACATCGTCTTGGTTCGGTACTAGCTGGAGCAATCAGGATAATACTAATTCAAATTCAAACTATGCCTGCCTGGTAGACTGCAGAATAGTGTAGAAATACCCAAGCTATCTTTTAAACAAGTAAACTGGGGGAACAGGAACAGTCTAGCTGCACTGGCATGGAGTAATTTACCTAAATAAAGGGTAGGGCAAGTTGTTGCATGTTACCAGGCTAGTTTGCTCCTACTAGGCTGGATTATTTACAAATATTTCCAACAGCTAATAAGTGATATACATAAAAAGAGAACCATAGACTGAAACAGATATAAATTTAACATTCAGATTTCTGGATGTTTTATCAAGGAAAAAAAAGATATCAATGAAAAGTCCACGGCTAACCACTAAAAACAGCAAGAAAGATGTTTAAGTTATAGGAAGGGCCCTTTATTGTTGTTAAGTGGAGGTGGTAACTGGTTGCATCTACATGTACACTTTACTGCAGAGTTGACTAATTATCTCAACAGTAAGTGTCACTGGTTATATCAGCACCCATATTAGGGCACAGTAAATTAATTAACTTTGCCATAAGATAGTAGTGTCCAGGACAAGTATTATACAGATTCATAGATTTATAGATTGTTAGTGGCTGGACGGGACCTTGCAAGATCTTCGGGTCCAGCCCCCCTGCACTAGGCAGGAATGGTTGAGTAATTTACACCACAGCACTGTACATGTAGACAGTGACTGGGGCTGGCTGGGGCATGAGGGTGCTACAGTACAGGGTCTGTATGCTGGCTAGCCCTGCACTGTAGCACCCTCAAGCCCCAGCCAGCCCCTATGCCTCCAAACATTGCCACCCAGACGCTGGGCCTAACCCCCAGGCTCCCGGCCAGCCCAGGGCTGCTCCTCCCCAGCTCAATGTGCTGCAGTCCTGGGGGCACATGTAAATGCTGTGCTCAGGAGAAATAAACTCTGACACAAAAAGTGCTGGAGTTTATTTCTTTATCCTAATCACACATGTAGATGCACCCTTGTGATTAATAATGTACAAAGGCTGAATTGTTCAATAAACATTTCTGTCCTGAATTTGGGAAGGAACAGGATGATGTATTTATATCATATGAGGATGAGTAAGTACTTTTCATACCATTAACAATGTAGGAGGAAGTTTGCCAGCATTTACTCAGAGTAACATTTTAAAATTGAAATAGCTAGATAAATCACACCAAAGCATTCTAAAAGAACTGGCTGAGGAGGTCTCTAATTTTTAATAAAACTTGGATTACCAGAGAGATTACAGAAGATTGGAAAAATGCGAAAGATAGTGTCAAAAATGTTTAAGCAGGTCCAGCAAGGTAATTATAAGCTGGCAGGTCTGAGCCTGAGCAAAATACTAGAAGATCTAAAATGGGATTAAATTGATAAAGATTAAAGGATAGGAATATAATTAATGCCAACAATGGCCATGAAAATCAGTACCTTGTCAAGTAAACTTGACTTCATTCTCTGATGAAATTACCAGTTTGGCTGATAAAGAGAAATATGCAGATATAATATCTTTTGTAAAGCATTTGATTTAGTGCTGCATGACAGAGAAATTCATGCAATAAAATACCATTTGAGCCTGTCTTAAATGGATTAAGAACTGGCTGACTGAAAAAATCTCAAAAGTAATTGTCAATAAACAATCATGAATAAATAGGAAAGCCTGTGGTGGAGATCTGCAGGGATCAGTACTAAGCCTGAAGTTGTTCAACCTTTTCATCAATGGTCTGGGAATTAATGTAAATACAGGTACTAAACTAACTGCATAGTAGATACCATGCAGTAGGCTCATGTAGACACTGACTGGGAGAAAATTTGCTTCCAGTCAGCCACATCAGCAGGGGACCTGGTTCTGACACTGCTCAGCTCCCAGCTACCAGCAGGAGCTGGAAGCTGATCAGTGCATAGACTGAGTCCTTCTCTGCTCACCCCGTTCCAGTACTGCAGAGCTCCCAGCTTCCCACAGTAGTGTTTTACTGCGTGGTAAGTTTTCTGTTCATTATTTACACATGTAGGCACACCCACAGCATCATATAGAGTAATTAGGATTGTTCAATATGCTGAGCTTGTTTAAATAGAATGCATTTTAGATACCACAAAATTTAATGTTAAACATCAAAGAACAAAGAATGAAAGCTGTATCTACAGAATTCAGGACTGGCTCTTAGGAAGCTGTGTCTCTGAAAAGAACATAAGTCATAGTGTTTTGGCAACTCACCATTAGCATCACCTGTATGATATTTTGACTAAAAGGGCTAATCCAGTCCTTGGAAGTATGGTATAAGCCAGAGAATAGTGAGTAGAATAAGGAAGGCAATTATTTTGGGTGGAGGGCCGCTTACCAAGTTTTGGCAAGCTGTCAAGGGCCGAAGGGGTAGTCCCACCCCTTGACAGGTGCCCCGCTCCCCTGGTCACCATCTTGGGACCAGAAATCCCACCCCTAGCCCCTGACCTTTGCCTCCAAAAGTCCCTTCCCTTGCTTCCCCCAGAAGTATTCCTTTCAGCAGGGGTTTGCCATCTCAGAATGAGAAAAATACCAAATTATATTCTAAAATTCAAAGATTTACTACAAAATTAATTAATTTGATGTAAAAAATATTTTTGTCCTGATTTACATGTGTTTGTGTAGTGTACATAGAGGTGATTGCACAATAGCTTAAAATGAAGTCTTACTCTTGTATATTGTGTGAGGGCGGGGTGGGTATAGGTTTGTGGGTGTGTAGGTATATGTGGTGTGGGGGAGGGTGTGGTTGTGTGTGGATATGTTATATGGGTGGGTATGGGGTCTGTGGGGGACTGTGGGTGTGTGGGGGGAGGGTGGCTGGGGAGGGTTGTGGCATGTGTGGAGGGGGAGGATTTGCCTATACCCTCCCTGTGGCAGGCAGAGGCCCGCACAGAGCTCCTGCCAGCTCAGGCTCCACACTCTTGCTTTTCCTGGCCCCAAGGCACTGGTGTGGCCCTATGCTCCCACTCACAGCCATATCCCCCTGTCTGCCACCACTGCTCTTCTGCTGCTTCCCTGCCCTTCCCCCCCACCCCCTTCCAGCTCAACACTCCAGCATTACATCCCAGCTGCATGGCCAAGACTGTAGGATGCAGCAGGAGCTGGACAGGCCCAGCAAGCACTGCACAGAGACAGCCAAGAATCACAGGGGCCAGGCCGGCTCCTACTGCATAGTGTGGGCCATCGCATCCTGAGGCTTGAATCCCTGCTGCAACCGGGAGATACTTGGTGCCAGAGAGACCAGCAGGGGGCTGGAGGGGAGCAGTGGCAGTGGTGGGCAAATGGCTGTGGCAGGCTAGGGCAGTGGCAGCTAGTGACAACTGGGTGGGGGTGCAGGTCCATGCCCATGTGCCAGGGCCAGTGCCAGTGGGGCCCAGAGCAGGTTGGCAGGAGCATGGGGGGTGGGGGCAGCAGGGCTCTATGGAGCCAGGCTGGGCTGTGCCAGCAGGGAGAGGAAGAGTTGGCCCAGCTCCAGAGCCCCTGCCAGCCCTGCCCTGAGCTCCTGCTGCCCTGCTCTGTCACCCTGCTGGCCCTGGCAGGAACAGCCTATAGTTCCAGGCCAGAACCCTCTGCTCAGCATGGAACTTCCGGCTGGGGGTGGCAGGGGCAGGGCCAAGCAGGCCTTGCTTCTGCAGCTACTTGGTCCTGCCAGTGGTTTCCCCTGGGTCCTACTGCCCCTGGCTCCTGTCATCTTTGACAGGCAGCCAGGGGAAGATAAATAGAAATTTTCTAATTGTTTTAGGTGCCCCGTGGGCTGGCTAGAATGACCCAGGCTGTATTTTGCTCACCCCTGGTATATAGTATTAGACTGATTCTAGTAATCTACATGCAGGGCTGGTGTCCACATTTTAAAAAGATGTTGAGTAATTGGAAAGGAACCAGAAATACTGTACCCACAAAAGTAATTCAAAGTAAAGGAACACAGCCTTACAGCGAGCAACTTGAGAACTGAGTCTGTTTAGCTTATCAGAAAGAAGGTGAAGAAGAGACTTGATTACAATGTGCAAGTATACCTTATAGAGAAGATACTGAGTATAAAAAAGCTCTTTAATTTAGTGGAGAAAGAAATAATAAACTAGTGGCTGAAGCCAGGCAAATACAAGTTAGAAGTTAAGCATAATATTTTAACCTTGAGAGTGATGAGTAATGGAACAATTTCTTAAGGAACAGTGGATTGTCTCTAGGAAGGTAAAGGTAAAATTCCCCATGAAATTACCTACCCAGCTATAGGTTTATGGCTGCTCTGGTGTTCTGCCATCCAACATTTACATGTTATACTTTGCTACCATTTCAGGTTTTAATTCTTTCTAAAATAGATACAACTTCAGCAATTGGCTATTCCCTCTTGAGCTGATTTATCTGTGAAGGCATACAGGATCTTTCACAGAAGTACTTCACTACTGTAAGTCTTTATAGAGTCTTTAGAAAGACTGGTAAGGTATGATGATGGAACATGTCATCTTTCATACCTTACCTTGACTGGTAAGGTATGAAAGGCAGTATTGTTCCAGTAAATGGTACTCATGCTGTCCAGCCATGAGACAGACACTTGAACATTCTATAACAGATCTATGTATTTCTGATTCAAACGGGTCTACTTTTAGTTTTTATAGAAAACACCATACCATGAATTAAATTTTCTCCCAAATTGTGACTCATAAATAAAATGCAAAACAGTGGGGCGGGGTGGGGGGGGGGGAGGATAAAATTATATATATAGGCTGTGTCTACACAAATGCTAAATTCATCCCCGAACAGCTTTTTGGTTACACGAACTGCGCAGTAGCATGGCATCACACTTCATGCCACATGACACTACTGCACAGTAGTAATCTCATGTAGATGCTGTCACAGTTAACTACATTATAAAAATATAGCTTATTAGGTTATTAAACAGTGGAAGTTGGATGAAAACATGCCCTTTTTCTGACTACTGTCCTGGAGCTAGAAGTAAGAAATCTTTGTTTCATGTCCACTGTTGTTATGTTGAACTGACAATGGAGCTACTCACATAGGTAACAGCTTGCAGAATCAAGTCTTTGAGATTCAGTGAAATTATTCATGTTTAATGTATATAAATTATTCCATGATCAGGACTTTGACTTTTAACTTGTATGAGCTAAAACACAAAAAATCTTGGAAAACCACAGTATATATAGTGCAGAGCATCTCACAATTTTAAAATTTAACACATAAGAAAGTGATTATTTTTTCTCCATATTTTAACATACTGACCATTTAAAATAGCAGTCACAACCTGCAAAGTGGAGCATTGCACGCAAACTAGCAGCCAGCTGGCTAAAGGAGAGGGCTATACAGAAATAGTAAGACCCTTTTCCCATTAGCAATAAAAAATTTGGTGAGAATGTTTACCTTTTCATTTTGCCCAGAATATTTTTTCATAGGCATTTTATACTGGGTTTGACACAGATGTGTATGAGGTTTCATATGTTCAAGTCATTTGATGCAAAATGCTTAAATGGAATAAAAAAACATGACACTTTAATTGCAAATGTTTGGGTTCAAAATATAGGGCATGTTTGAATAAAAAAGGACCCATTCTTAATGAAGAGCACCTCAGTTACTGAGCAAAATGCCATATTTCACAACGTTGTTAAAGCTGGGAAAATGCAAAACCCCAAGAGTTCAGGGTTCCTCCATTTTCAGTGTTACCATTTCATACTGGCCTATTAAAGGGCCATTTGCTCTGCTGTAGCTTCATACCTTCTCTAGCTGTTCATTACCTGTCAGGAAAGTGTCTGCCTACTACTGATTATTGCTTGAAAGCTACTTGCACATACAGGAGAGAAGTTCCAAGAAATTTGCTTTGTTAAAATTTTGAGTGCTTTTTTTCCAGTCAGGGTAGGAGTACCCCTGTTCAGATCTATGGCCAACAAACATGTTGGGGTGGGAAGGGGGAAATAAAAGTTTATGGGTATCCTAGGCACAGGCTGCTAATACCCCTTAGCTCCTGATTGCAAATCTTTTTACCTAAATCCCTGTCCTTTCCTTACATCCAGTTTTTGTGGAGCAAAGGGATGACATTCATAAGACATACATCCTTCCACTGATTCACATTTCTTCCCTAGATTCACTAACTTCATGCTGTATCTGTCTACAGAGGCACAGGAGATAATATGGTCCTGACTCTACAGAAGATCTTTCTCATTCTTTCTCTCTGGTATTCTTACATTATAAACTTTTTTTAGCTATTACCTAGACAGATGTGCAGATATAACCCAGTCATCCTCAAACAAAGATATTCTGTAAATTCCATTAAGAAAATAAACATTGGTCTTGAAATTAATTGGAATTGTTTGCTTTTTATGTGGGGCAGGGAGAAGAGGAGGGACAAATTAGGTATTTTTAATTATAAAGAAACCTGAGATGAAAAGTAGGATTATCTGTAGACAGGATCTGAATATAGTTATATATGAGATTCTTTTCTACTGTTTACTAGTACAATAAAAAGTGAACAGGTAATGTCATTTTCTTAAATTAATTCATTCCAATGCCTTCACAGCCTATCTCCTTGCTTTTAGCCTGCCCTCAAGCCCTACTACCCTTTCTCCCTATTCTTCATGCCCTGCATGCCTGCAGCCTGTATTTTTCCCTCCTTTACCTCTCTAATTTAGTATCATGGACCCAATCATATGTGTACAGTACTGTAGTCCTTGACAAACTCAATCCTCAAGCTATATACTTGAGTTACCTCTGTACCAGTCACCACTTTAAAAAATCCTCAGTCATTCAATGTGACTGAAAAATAACTGATATTCATTACATTACAGTAATGTTTCTTAGAGTAAAGTTGTAAAAGCAATGCTTAAACATTTCTTAAAAATGCACATTTCTATCAAAGCTTTCAAATGCTTTCATTTGACATTTCTGTTTTTTACTAGATATATGAAAGACAAGAATGATGAAATTAAAGGTTATGTTAATTAAAGGATCATATCACTTGATGAATTAAAAAGCCACCACTATCATTTAGGAACATATCTTAATCAAGTGCTAACAGAATATATGTACTTTTTATTGAAAGAGATGTGAAAAAATTGGTAAAGTGTTTCGTGGTATTATTGAATGAATTAATTAAAGGATATTTTCCAAATGTTCTCTCTAGTAAGCTTCTAAACTGCAGAGAAAAATGAGTCCATTATAATAAAAAAAGCTGGGGACAATTTCCCATGTGTAATTTGGTGGGCAGTGGTGAATTAGGGATGGGTCCATGAATGTGTACAATGGATGAAACCTGTACAATTACACACAATCATCTTCACAGAGGGGATGAAGAGCTCATGTTTGTGGATGACACCAACTTATGAGGAAGCGTAGTCACGCTTGAAGATAGGCTGCAGATACAGGCGGATTTGGACTGGCTAGTAAATTGGGTGGATTGGAATCAAATGAAGTTCAACATCAAGAAATGTAAAGTGCTCCATCTGAGGACAAAAAAAAAACCCCTCCACACGTACAAGCTTGGCAACGCCAAACTGGCCAGCACCACAAATGAAAGGGACCTGGGGGTAATAAAGACCACAGTATGAATATGAGTCAGCAGTGTGACGCCATGGCCAACAGGGCAAATAATACCCTGGTATGCATCTATTGATGCATCTCCAACAAAACTAGGGAAGTGATTTTTCCACTCTACTTGGCATTGTTGAGACTGCATCTGGAATACTGTGTCCAGTTCTGGGTGCTGCAGTTCAACAAGGATGTGGTAAAGCTTGAGAGAGTTTAGAAAAGGCCACCTGTATGCTTATGAGTCCCCAGCATGCTTAGACCTGGAAGTGGAGCAGAACCACTTTTGGTCCACTTCCAGGTCTTCCGGGGAGCTAGCTGAGGGAGCCTCCTCATGCCCCCACCCCAGCTTGGTGACTGGTGCCTCCTGGGTCCTTGGGGGTACCCAGGGTCCCCCCGTGGCCAATAGCTGACCTGGGGGTATGGGGGGGGACCCCCAGCACACTCAGTGGTAGACCCAGAAGTGGACCAGAAGTACATTTCCAAATTGAATACAGCTCATTTCATACACCCCTAATACACATACCTAAGCACCTAAGAGTGAACAAAAAAGTCCTGAGTAAGGAACAGGTACTCATTTTAAATGCAATGAGTGGACCATATATAAGTACCATAAATATGAATGCATCTGTTTCTTGAACAAAAAATCCAAGATAAATACTCATGAGAACTAGTTAGGAAGCAGGCAAAGTCACTTAACATCACAAAAAACTACTCTGACAGGAATTTTCTACTATCTGTAATATTCAGAAAGAGAATTTTGATTTTTCCCTTTTCTTTTCTCCTTCTAAATTAGTCCTACTCAATCATATATCAAATCTAAATGGATCTAAATGACCATAAAGTGATTGCCATCATTTCATTGGCAAATTAAATTTTCTTTATTCTAAATTGTTACATTTTAATCCCAGATTAATCTTCTAACTATCACTATCTTCTTTACTTGTCCTGACAGTAACCATAAATAAAAGTCTGTTGACTGGTCAATAAGACAGCCTGTGAGGACATCTTATTTGTTCTTGTCCATCATGTAATAATCTAGAGTCAATTATATGAAACAGATAACGCACGATTACTATAAAGATAGATCTAAAACTTCTACATAACGTCTCTGGGATGTAATTCAATGATCTACGGCAACATCTGCTTGAGCTCCTTAGTTTCAGGCTTTTGCCTATCCCATAGCTTTTCAGCATTTAAAAGCTAATAAAAATCATTTTATACACATGAATTATGACTAGCAAGTGTGAAATGCTCTCTCCTCATGGGACAGCTTGTTTGTCAAGTAACTGCAATAGCTCTGTTTCCCAATGAAATACCTCATGGACATCACCACAAGTGAAGACAGGGAAATTTCACTTCAGGTTTAAGTTTATTGCTTAGGCCACTGACAGATGGTAAAGTAAAGGTGAGATGGGATTTGATGGGGATCCCAAAATCACACTCCCTGTTATGCCACTCATGCATAGCAGGAACTGTGATTGTGGAATCTTTCATCAGATCCCATTGCACCATATTGCCAGTGCAGCAGGAGCCTGATCCCAGGCTCTCCCTGCACCAGCAAGTAGCAAGCTTGGCTCCCTGAACTCCCCTTGCTCAGAGCTCTGATCAGCCAGACCTCTAGCAACTGGAAGCTCTGATCCATGGACTGCTGCTCCCAGCCAGGGGATTGTATGGTGAGCTCCCACAGCTGGGAGCTTTGATCAGCTGATTGGGGCTCCCAGCCATGGGAAGCATGGTGTGCTCCAGGGCTGACAGCCCCAGTCATCTGAGGTGTGCTCCCAGCCAAGGCCAGACTAACACATAGACAAACTATACACAAACCTAGAGCTCTAAGTGAAGAAGGGGCCCAGTTTTCCTTATTTTACATATTATAATTATTGAGTGGATATATATAGTGGCTCCTAGGCAAATAAAATGGTAAGCCCCTACGTGATACTGTGTGTGTGTGTGTGTGTGTGTGTGTGTGTGTGTGTGTGTGTGTAGATACATGTGTGTATGTATATCTATATACTAGGGCTGTGTAAAATTTCACCAGCAGTTTTGTTTTGATGTTGTTTTGACTCGTGTCGAGCTTAAAACAATGAAATCAAAATGAAACAGAGAGCTTCGAAACAGCCTCAAAACGAAACGGGGCAAGTCGAAAAGTTTTGAAAATTTCAAAACGCTTCAAGTTTCAAAGCTCAAGCTGGGCTTGCCTGCAGAGAAACAGAAACTGAAGTAAGGAAAGGGAGGGGGAAAAGGGGGAAGGGGTGGGGGGAAGAAGCGCTCTCATTATTGACTGTGTAGCTGGCCAGTGACTGCCATCCTTTCCTGAGGTCTCTTCCAATCCCAGTGCTCTGAGGGAGGGATGGAAAAACTGCATAAAAGGCAGCATTGTTTGAACTGTCCTGCTTTCTGCCTTGGTGTCAGTTGAGTGAGGGTGCACCTTAACACACACACACACACACAGTGTCACCCACCCACGACACAAGTTTTGCCTGTCAGCAGCTAGAGGTGCAGGGCCCCAGAACCCAGTCTCCCCCTGCACCTATCTCCTTGACAGCTGGCAGGCTTTGTGGCCTCAGTAGGGGCTAGCAAGCCTGCAGCTTTCACCCCCCTGGGCTCCAAGACAGACAGTCCTACAGGCACCCATGTCATGAGTTTTGCCTGTCAGCAGCCAGAGTTGCAGGACCCCAGAACCCAGAAGCCCCTGTACCTATTTCCTTGAAAGCTGGCAGGCTTCATGGCCTCAGCAGGGGCTATTAGGCCTGCAGTTTTGACCCCACTGTGGCTTAACACATACACATGACACAAGTTTTGTTTTCAAGACTTTGAGGTGCAGTTTTTCCCAAACCCCTGAACCTATGTCCTTGACACTTGGCAGCCTTCATGCCCTTGAAAGGGTCTACCATTCCCGCAAGTTTCATCCAAATCATGCCAAAAATGACAAAGTTATAGGCTGTTTTGAGCTTCCCCATTATAGCTTATGGGTGAAATGTCAAAACAGCATTGAAACAGCGAAACTGTTTCGATGAAACAAAATGGAACAGCAGCTTCAAATCAAAATGAAATTCAAAACAAAATGCTGTTCCATCAAAACGTTGAAACGCAAGTCAAAATGGGACAGTGCCATTTCGCACAGCCCTACACACACAGTATTAAGTAGGGGCCTACTGGTTTATTTGCCTAGGGCCTACTAAAAGGTTAATCCAGCCCTGCTCCTAGACTCTGGATTACAGAGGAGTCCTACAAGGCTCCTGAGTGCTCAAGAGGCTGGACACAAGGCATACATTCAATTAAAACTGTGATAGGAACCAGCCACAAAGTTATCATGCATATTTTATGTATTGTGGCTTATTCTGCATTTTTTCATGCTATTAATTGATTGAACATGTGGCCAGGTCACTATTTAAGACGCGATTAACCTGTTAATCATGTCTTAAATGTAATGTCTGTCAGGGGCCTCAGTGTAAAAGTTGTTGTTTAGATTCTCCCTCTCTCTCTCTCTCAAGGCTGCTAGACTGTGAGCTCATCTACATGAGATGTTTACTGTGGAGCTGCCTAATTAGCTCCACAGTAAGCATCTCAGTGTCTACATGTGCTCCCTTATAAGGGTACACAAAACTAACAAACTCCAGAGCAATACTTGTAAATACAAGTCCTAGCCTGCTCTGGAGTTTTTTCATGTTCAGCAGTGCACATGTAGACACTGCCCAGCTGGCTGGGGCACAAGGATACTTCAGTGTGGGGGCTGCCTGCTGGCTAATCCCATGCTGAAGCACCCTTGTGCCTCAGCCAGCCCCTCTGCAGCACAGCAGCCCTGCGCTACTGCCAGCTGGGGCTGCTCTGACTAGGCTCCACATGCTGTGCATGGATACACTCCAGAGCAATACAATCCAGAGTTTTCTGCTGCCAGGCACACATTTATATATATTCCAGAGTTTATTAATGTGCATTAATTGCATGTATAGATGTACCCAGTATAACCCAAGAACAGTACTGGAAATAAGCAGTTAAGCCATTCAACATTGCTTCTACTTATCAGTTCGTCTTCTCCATCTCAGTGATCATTCTTCCCCTCTACATCCCAGCTAACAAATGCACTTTTCAGACAGACCATATTCATTAGTAACATATGACCATGCTTTAACGATCAGTTGAAAGCTGATATGTTTTCATTTTATTTAGTTCCCTATTTGGTTATGTATGGACATTTATAAGTGAATTGGACAAAATATTGTACAATAGCATGTAGACTTGTGGAATTAATGCCATTCTGCACAACTATTTTCCCAGCAGCAAGTTGCAAGATAGACAGCAAATATTAATTAATAACATCCTATAGAAATGCTTATGCTATTATCTTGTAAATCAGTCCCTCTGTCTGTCTGTTTGGTGTGCCAATCATAATTAATATATTCTTCCAGGACAACCCCATACACCTGCATCCTCAGTCTCTTCTTTATAAACTGCTGATATAGGCACATTTGTGGATACATCAAACTATATGGAAAATGGTTGGAATACAAAGTATATACAAATTGGTAGAATAGTTTTTATATTTGTTTGGTCCTGAATATTTCTTATGTGTTATAGCTAATAAACATCTATGACCAAAGGTGACAGTGTCAACATGCCTGGATTGCATACTTAGTAGTTATTTTCGAGAGCACAGCAGCAGTTATGGGACCTAGCAAACACATAGCTATCACATAGGAATACTATTGTGTTAGTAGCTAGTAAGGCTACTACTAACTGCTGTCATCACTGCATTGTGCATAATTCACAGTAAACATGCAGGCCCTGCTAAAACCAAACTGAAGTCCCAGTTATAAGAATGCAGTTTATAAATATCATTTCCTTTAATTCTCAATTATTGGATTAAATTATATTCTTACTTTATACCACTGCAGATTCAGTTGACCATTGTAAATGACAGGAGAATATGGTTAATTAAATTACTTTAAGGTGACTCATGTGGTGTTATAGTGTAGTCTCTAACAAAGAACGATGGAGAATAACAAAATGGAAATGGACAACTAACATTTAGTTACCTGAGACTACTTTGGATAGCAAGAGCTGCATACAATCCATAACAATTATGATGCTGAATGAATCTTACAGTTAATGCCCCTAATGCTGTAAACTACAATTTGCACATATACTTAAATTGTAGTCAGGTAGGCTCTAATCTGAGATGCCAACAGCCACCTATTTACAATCCATTTTATGTCTGATATGTTTTCTTTGAGGGATGGTTCAGAAAAGTAGCTTTCAAACAGAAGTGTGCTTTCATGCACAATGGTAGGGTAGTGGGTAGATCAGCACATTTACCTACACAGCATCTATAGAGCTTACCTATGTTAGAAGACTTGCATGGTTGTATCTAAACTGATTTAAATTTGATGCAGCTAGCATTGCATACACTTAATTGCTTTAATTACAAAGTTGAGCTAAAATAATGTAAGCCCAATTTCACATCATTGCAGCACATCTACATTAGGGTTTTCATGACTGGAACAGTGCTGATTTTATACAACACCATACATTTTCCAACATAATCAGGACTTCACATTGGAAGGTGGTATCTGGCATGGGACTCAGAGATATAAAGGGAGAAAAAGATCAGGACAATCTCTGTTTAATTTGAAATGATGAATGACAATTAACAACATATTTTATTCTTGCCCCATAGCAGCTCTGAGAATTTTTAAACATTTGTTCCCCAGACACATAGAGTGCACTCCATATAGCATATTTACCATGGGTTAGGTTAAAAAAAGGACTTATAGGCAGTGAACGGGATGTAGGTAGGATTTAAGCACCTGTGTCCTAAAGTACAATTCTAAGAACCTCTACTCTCCGGCTACCTGACCCTGGAGATACCCAAACTCTTGTATGTAGTACCTGACCTTTCAACTTCGAAGTTTTTTTTAAGTAACTTCAATTGTGCCACTGGGAATGCCCAAAACTATATTAGTCTTAAAAGTCTGACAGAGGATCTGAGTTAGAAACCCCTAGTTGGAAGAACCAGTATCTTCCACATCCTAAGCATGTGGTCTAGCCTCTAGGCACAAGGGCAACAACCATATTTAGGTGCTTAGCTCAAATAAATCTCAGCAGGAGTTAGATACATAAAAGACTGAATATAAAATGGGAATACCACCATCCACCCTCACCCTGCTGGCCACATTTCATACAGATAGTTAGCCCTCCTCAGCCATTTGAAAAAAAATGCATTCAGGGCTATCTACAGAGGGGTCTTGCCTCTGGAACCCAAAGAGGCAGAAACGCCTCCCTGCAGTCCTGTGTGAGACATCTTGGAGGTAGGATTTAATATTCACTCCATCCTCAGATGGAGAAGCTTTTTTTTCATTGGTCACTTCAAAGTAGCTGCATCCAGATGTAGGTTAGTCTGCAGCTATGCACTGCAGCTGTCCGCTTGCTGTGGGAGAGGTGGGCAGGCTCCACAAAAAAAAAAAAAAAAAAAAAGATCAGGCCCCTCTCCACTTCTGCCTTCAGCAGGTGCCTCCTGAAAACAGAAGCAGCAAAGAGCCCAATCCTTTTTTTTTTTCTTTTTGGCAGAGCCTGCCCACCTCTTCCACAGCTGGGGGGCAAGCTGCCAATGGGTTGAGCAGCCCCTGAACTGTGTGGGGCTCTGGTCCTTTCCTCTGCAGTGGCAGCACCCCTTGGGGCCACCCAGGTAGGCTGCTAGCAGGCCATGTGTTATCCCAGCTTGGAGGCAGTACCTGGCCTGATCCAACACTTCCCTGACCCCACCTGGCTGGGGCAGCACCCAACCCACTGGCAGCCCCAGGGGGCACCGCTGCTGCAGACGGAAGGACCGGGAACCCCTGGAGCTGAGGGGCCACTCAGCCTGCTGGCGCCTTGTCCCCTGGCTACTGGCAGGCTCCAACAACAACCTAGAAAAAAAAAGGATTGGGCCCCTCGCCATAGCATGATAGAAAAATTGAAACGGTAGGTTTCGATTTAAAAACCACTGCTTCAATTTAGGGGGCAAAGAATGCAATCTTGGGGATTAAACCCTCAGCATTTGTACAAGTGCCCTCAATGCCTCACCCAGAATTCTGGGCTCCAACCCACAAATAAGATCTCTAAGTCAGGCCATGACTAATGTTTTAGTCACCTATGTCCTTCATTGAATCTAGCCCTTGATCTGTGAGAGCAAGAATATTTACCAAACAGCATTTTTTCCCCCCTCTATCTTATCAACTTCTCCTTTGTCAGCTTTTACCTTAGTTCTATAATGCTATGATGCTACTTAATCCAATAGCAACAAAGTTGTATAAAATAGATAGCCAATGTCTGACTAGAATTTGTGGGTTAATTAGTGGATCAATACCTGAGTAGACATGTATTTTATTTTATAGTAACAGGAATTTCATATTTTCCCCACCTTGTGCCAAAATGGCATATGTCCTATTGGATCCTACGCTCCTTGCTCTTTATGTTTTCTGATGCTGTCCTGTGAAGCAAGATTTTGTATTATGATACTACTTCATTGTTGATAGTGATGAAGAATTCAAAACTGACAAACTCTGTCATCATAAGATGAGCTGTCACAGGTAGCCCAGTGAAAAAATTCACTACCGTATAATCAATTTTATATTCTCAATGCAATTAACTGAAAACTAGGTCAACAGCTACTCCATACAGAAAATGATATTAAATAGCGGGGGAAGAAGGGGGTGGGGAAGAGAAACGTTATACAGAAATAATTAAGCACTTGTTATATTAAAATGTGATAACATTCTTTCAACTGTGCCAAATGACATATAAACTTGAAAGCAGATTTTTGCTATATATTATATCCAGTTTCAGGACTACAACACTATGAAAGCATCACTTTTCTTTGGAGCTTCTGTAATTGCTGTGTGATAAACATACAGGCTACTGCATGCTAATGAGTAGACTTAAATATAGAAACTAGTAATTAATTTTTTTCTTTTTTTACTGCTCTAATTGGTAGTTAATTTATGCACCTGATTTTTCAGGTGCTTGTATGCACTCATTAAAAATGACCTCCAAGAAAAGTAGGAATGCTGAAAAAAGAGGTAGAATGACAGGTCTGCTGCAGCTAAGTTTAGCCTTTTTCTGTGTTGGGAAATGCTTTTGTAAGTACTGTAATTACACAAGATGGAAATAATAGGGCACTTTCAGAAACTTTTCACATTCGGCAGTATTGTAGCAGTAGTTACAAACCTGTCAGCATTTCTCTTCTAAGCCCGTGTTTACCAGTTGGTCACAAAATTCACTCAAGGCTGAAATTTGGTTTGCATTGTGTTAGCCCTAAAAGAAGAGCATTGTGATTTTTTAAAAATGCCTTTTTTGATCAGTATATTAAAAATAGTTTATTACTTTCCAATTTCATAATGGAAGGAAGTTGGAAGGTACTTTTGTTTAATCCAATAAAAATATGTAGGATAAGTGAAGCAGGAAATCTGGATTTTGCATAAAACTGAAAATTCATAAAATGGGTTGCAGCACCTGCACAATGATTTTATCTTATGATGTCTTTTTAAATCCATGGTACTGTATTACTAACATCCTTACACATAGACTGGTAAGTTTGGAGTATTGTCTATCTCACAAAACTACTGCATGCTGTAGGTAACTTCTGTACCTCTTCAGGTGAGAGAAGTGCATCTTAAATATTCACAGATTTTAATAGTACAATAGGACTTTATACTTTAGGTCCCAGTGGCTTCAAGAAAGTCAGAATCTAAAGGTAAAACCTTATTGATTTCTAGTATAAGCTTTGGAAACCTGGATCTCAGTATTTGCATGTATATTATAATTAAAATATTTGTGTGCTTCTAATGTGGAGAGCAAGTTTGTTTTTGTTTTTATTTTTTTAATTTCACTGGTGACACCTCTGAGCAGTGAAGGAGAAGAAATGATAGAATTCTTAGCTACTTTTGGCAGAAAGAAAAAAAGGTAAGGTGAAGAGCAGAGGAACTTATCTAACACAGGAAGAGTACCTATGCCTCTTATTCTTCAGAGACCAGTGTGACCCTGTTGTGCAGGGTATGGCAGCATCTGCACCTTTGGCCTCAATGCCGGCGTCCAGATGAGTGCAGCCATGTGGTATGTGGCGCTGCAGACCCATCTGTGGTGCCACATACCTCACGTTCAGGTGTTCTCTGTGCTGCAAGGTAGCAGTGTGTGTTTGGAGGGAGACCCCAGGGTCAAAAAAAACCATGAAAAAAAAAGTGAGGTGATGCACATGAGTGCAGCAATGCTGTCCAAAACCAAAGCCTGGTCAGCCAGAGCCACACTCTAGCTGCCAGCCTGGCTCCGAGCAGCAGGATCACTGCGGCTGCAGCTCACCAAGGCCCCCAGAGCCCCAGGTAAGGCTGCTGAGGCCAACACACTTGCTGGCCCAGCATCCCCCACCCCACCCAGGGTAACCTGCCGTGCGCCAAAGGATGCATGGCACATGCAGTCCCCAGGGACAAGTAGCAGCATCACAAGGTGTGCCACTGCTTCTTGTCCCCAGAGAAACAAATGTCCGTGGATGTGGCCAATAGGGTTCCCTTCAGTTAGAAGGTGGCATGAAACAAGACCATCCCAAACTGATCTTTTCCTAGCATTTGTTCACTCCTGTCTCTAGCCCCAGTCCCCTCCCCCACCAGAGCTTCTGTGGTACAGCTAGCTCTGCAATTGGGAGAGAGGACTCATGTGTCAGTGCTGTTATAACACCACATCCCTGAGCACGGCAGCAGCAGCTGGGACTGAACCTGGGGCCCCTGGATTTAACTAAATGAGCCCTGTCAGAGCTCATGGACCTATCTCTACTACCCAGGCTGCAGCAGTCCTGTTTATCTCTATGTACAGCACAGTACCACGCTGAAGGAGCACAGATTGCAGTGTTCAACAGGGAAGTTTACACATGTTTATTCCAGTGCAAGAGGTTTGAAGATAAAGGTGAATCTAATTGAGAGAGAATTTTCAGGTGTCTGAAGACACCAAGATCCACTTGACTTTATGTGGCAACAATGACATTTCTTCTTCAGCAGACTATTAGTTATAAATTCCTGTTCATCCTGAAAATAATTCCAGATGAAAAGTTAGTGAAATATTTGTTTTATTGAATAAGTAGGGGATTCTCATTTTCATTTTTCAAATGTTATGCTGATGCTACTTCCAGTGACAAAAGGTAACACTTCCAAAGTGCCTGTGTAACTTCAGACTTCTATCCCATTGATTTCAGTGGGGGACAGATTCTCAAGACATCTAGACACTTATTTATTTCACTGCTAAACCAAGTCTTATTAAAGAAATATAGGGGGTGGGGTGGAAGAAAAAGAAGAGTTGTGTTATTGTAAAATTTCTATCTTTCTTTGATAGAACTTATATTTTGTGAATTTCCTGATGTTCCAGCATTTAAATTTGCAATCTCTATCCCAATTCTGCAAAGAGAACTATCTAGGTAGGTTCCGTGTAAATGCATGGTTCACCCAGGCCATTTTCTTAAAGCATCAGGTCTTTAATGTATATTTACATTTAGTATATGTATATTTACATTTAGTATATCAGTAAGTGCAGTTGTGATGTCTAATGCTCCTTTGCTATCACTCACAGGAGTAGTTTGGATGAAACTGAAAAGTCAAAGCTCACTTTAAAAGCAAAGATACATGCAGTAGGAACTAGGTATTAATAATACATTGTGAAAGCTGCTCAAGCATTTTGTATAACTTAATTTTGTTTTATTTTAAAAGTAAAATATTAATGCATTAATTAAAAAGAAAGTCACCTTCCCTCATGGCTGTCTAATTAGCAAGGAAGGATGATCCTTTGAGAGGAAACCTAGGACTTATTCCTGGCTCTGTCACAGATTTTCTGTGTAATCTAGGTTGTCATTTACATTTTTCCAAAATGGAGTAATTTTGGGTGCCTCAGTGGAAATATCTTTCCTCCATTTTGGCATCTTTTGAGAATGCTGGCCTTAGTGTAGCTGTACCTCAGTTGTCCATTTACAAAACAAGAAAAATATGTCACAGAGTCTTGTCAGGATAAATTCAAGCACCTGCATCAGTTGTGTAACCAGGGCAGGGTGACCGGGGGCAGCAGCCCCAAGTGCCAAATTGGGGATGGCAGGACAAAAAAATAGCAGCTGCCACTGCACCTGCACAATTGTACCAGTGTCACATCAGTATCCAGAAGTCACCACTGCCTCTGTTTATCTTAGCTGCCCCAGGTGCTTGGATGACTTGTTATTAGGACTGTGCAAAATTTCACCAACAGTTTCATTTCAATGTTGTTTTGACTCGTTTTGAGCTCAAAACAGTAAAATCAAAATGAAACGGAGAGCTTCAAAACATTCTCGAAATGAAACAAGGCAAGTCAAAATGTTTTGAAAATTTCAAAATGTTTCGAGTTTGAAGTTCAAGCTGGGCTTGCCTGCAGAGAAATAGAAACTAAAGTAAGGAGAGGGAGGGGGAAGAGGGGGAAAGGGGGAGGAAGGAGTGCTCTCATTATTGACTATGTAGCTGGCCAGAGACTGTCATTCTTCCCTGAGGTCCCTTCCAGTCCCAGTGCTCTGGGGGAGGGATGGAAGAACTGCATAAAAAGCAGCATTGTTTGAACTGCCCTGTTTTCTTCCTTGGTGTCAGTTGAGTGAGCTGTGTATTCTAGCAGCTCAGCATCAGAAAAATATGGCTAGCAGCACTGATCTTCTAAAGGATTCCCTACTTGCTACCAAGAGGGATTTCAGATTCAGAAAGAATACCTTTTTCTTCAAGGCTCTTTTATTTTATTATTATATTCATTGATTTATTCTTTTGAATTCTATCATTATATTGGATAGGAGTACTACAGAAGAAGCCCAGCACTGCTCCAGCCCCTGCCCACAGTGGGTTGCAGCCCACCCTCACTCCATGCACAGATCTGGGGGCACACCCTGCCATGCCCTCCCGGGGTGTGTGCAATGGCAGGAATCGCCACGGCCTCCCCACGATGCGCACCCACCAGACACTGTCCTGCATCCTGCCCCAGCAGTGAAGCACCTGCCCCAGCCCCACTCCCTCCCTCACTGCGGAGGCCTGCAGGAACAGGGCTATGTGGGGGTGGCTGCAACCACTCCAGAATTCACTGTAGCCCCACCCCCACAATCCCCACTCCCAGTTTCGCTGCCAGCCACCCCAAGCATAGCCTGGCCCAGTCCCCCTGCTGGAAAGAGCCTGGTGCTGCCCTGGCCCCAGCCCACAACCACAGCACACTTTTGCCCCATGTACAGATCCAGGGGTGCACATAGCAGTGGGAGCCATGCCTTGCCTGTGCACAGCTCCATCCTGTGTCTTGCCTCAGCTGGGCAGCCACTGCCCCAGGCCCACTCCCTCCCCCACCGCTGGTGCCTCCATCTGCTCACCCATTTGCCTTCCCCCACAACAGACTTACCAGCTGGGTCTGTCTGCTTTCCATATGGCTGTGCTGTGCTCCTGGCTTCCTGTGTGCTGAGCTGTGGCTGTGTGCATGCACACAGCTTTTATTGGCCAGATATGTTCTGCATACCCCCTACAACCCTTTTAAGTATCTCTAGGGGTATGTGTACCCCTGGTTGACAACCACTGTCCTATGGCATTGCACACTCAGGACCTCTAAATGAAATACCATAAAACTGTCAAACAAATATCACTGGACAGTGATATGTACTGATGTCATAACGTTGAACCAATAGAACAATTGGAATCATTGAATATTCCTGGGTGTTCTATTATAAATCAGCATTGCTACATGAAGAATAGGGCATTTCCAGCTATTTCTAGCATCTTTTGCCTGTATTTTAAGGTGCCTATATAATTTAAATGTGGATCGGGGACCATCTGAAATGTTTGTCCAATGACTGGGACAACAGAGCCACAGTTAAGTTATTATTGCAAGCTAAATATTAAATAACATCAATTACTTCAGTATCTCCAGCATCTCTTTACCACTGCATCATTAAAGAATTGTAAATAAACGGTTTCATGTTCTTTGCTTGTTCATAAGCTGTAGTATGATACAAATACTCATTTTTTGAAAAGTTCCAAGGCAATTTTCTGTGGGAAAGTACATGCTAATACCTACAGCCTGTTGTGACTCTTTCCTTTTTATTGTAGCTGTATGCTCTATTTTAATATAACCGCACTGAACCCCACTCTGTGCTGGAAAGGAATGCTCTGGGCCAAATTAATCCCTAGTGTAATGGAGCATGCCCATGTCACATTGTTCTAACTGTGTTTAATGGCATGAATTTCTGGCAACTGCATTATTCATGTCTTGCATACCTAGAAGTGGGTCATGCAGGTCACCACAAATACTTCAACATTTCTGTATTTAGATCTGCATATAAAAATGTATACATTTACATATGTACTTTTAAAACACATGCTTATTGGCACTGCTTTTTATTGATTGGTACTATTATATTTTTATCCCTCAGACAGTACAGTCAAATTGCCCTATTTATCATTTAGAGGCCTCAGAATGACACAAATTCCAGAATAAACTTGAAATTAGAAAGCCTCAAAAGTGCAATTCATTGTCATAGCAGAGTCTTACTCTGTTAAAAGTTTAATGGAACAGGTCTGCACTACATTTTGATGTCCTGTGGCACAGAATTTAACATATTCATTATGTTGGATGCAATGGTATGGTTTGGAATTTCTAAGCCCCTGTTCCAAATTTCAACAACAAAACTTTCTGAATGCTATCAAAGTATCATTGGAATGCTTTTAAGGATATGTTATACCGTTTGATACTTCTTTAAGAATGGGACTTGAGGGATATTTTAACTGTTAAAGTGGTCTTTGCTAGTGGTGCTCAACTTATGGAAGCCTGTGTGAGCAGCCTGTTACCTAACACTATGTCCCTGTCTGAGCTCTCCCTAAGTTTACTGGTGTGTCAGTGTGGGCTCTGGCTGGAGCCACTCCTTTCACAGTTCTGGAGCCCATGTGGGGCATGCCACCATTGCTTATGTCCTCTTTTCCTCTGCCACTGAATTCAAGGAAAAGGGACAAGAATCAGTGCTCACCTACTAGGCTCTGGAGTCATGCAGAAGTGGTGGCTCTGGCCAGAACCTATGCCAACAAGTGGTGAGTTCAGAGAGTTCATTGCACATGCAGAGCTCCAGTGGTGCTACTCTCTGCAGCCCTTCATGCATTTCTGATGTTAAAGAAGTTGAACCCACCTGTAAAAAAGGCTGTAAACCATTGTTCTGTGCCATCTTTTCACCCAGCTCCTAGAATAAATAATATAATCACAAAAGCTCTACTGCACTCCAGCTATTCCTGGCAGGTGGAATGACTCCTGTGTGACCAAAGAGTCTATTGATTTACAACACTCTGGAGCAGTTCTTAGCTATCTCAAAATCTAGAGTCCACATACCTCCACTATGGGAATGTACAGACATTCAGGGAGGTTAGATTGACTTTAAAATGGCCACCCAATCTAAGGTAAGTCAGGATGGGTGGAGCTAAAGAGATGGCTTGGGGGAACCAGGGGACAAGCAGGGTCTGTGGGGAGGCTTGAGGGGCATAGTGGGCCCCGCAGGTGGTTGGGGGCCAGGAAGGTTTGGCAAGATTGAAGGGCTAGCAGGATCCACAGAGGTCTTAGTAGGACCTAGGGGGCTAGCAAAGTCTGCAAGGGGGTGTTACTTGGATCCAGGAGAATTTGGAAGGATCAGGGGAGCTTGCAGGGTACACAGGGGAACTTGGGGAGTATTAGAAGGGTTGGCAGGATGATAGAGGCTCCCCTGTATCATACAGAGCCTTCTAGACCTGCCCAATGCTGCTGAACTACACCTGAACCCACAAAAAGTTCCCAGGGTCATGGGTGGAAGGAAAGGTGGGTGGAATGGAAGGATACTTTTAGCCCCTCAACCACCCCCCTACCTCCAGACAAGCAACATCCCCCTGGTCTAAGTTAATCTATCTCCAAGGTACAGTTAACTTAGATCAGGTCAGCCATTTTAGACTGATCTAACCTTCCTGAACTTCTGTACGTTTCATATTTAGATTGACCTAACTAGGGATCTAAGTGTAAGGTCTATACCTGGGCAATCTAAATTAGATCAAGTTGCCATTTTAAATGTGACGTGATCTAACAGCCCCAACCTTCCTTAATGTCTGTACCTAGCCTAAGCCTTTATCTCTGTCATCCTTTCTTCAAGCTTGATTTGAATGAAAACATATAGAAACCATTACCTGTTTCCTCCGTATTCCATGCTTGCAATATTGAAACAGAATATATAGAGTTGCTTTGAATCACTTTTAAAACCATTAACCAACCAAGTCAATTTTTAGTTTACCAGTTTCAGTGCTAATGAAGACTGTACTTATCCCATAGGTAGGAGCCTACTGAATTCAGGTTGGCTGCCTCCTGATTTCACAGTCCCTGCATGGCATCTGGAGCCATTTTCACAGTGAAATGTGGTGGGCCCCTCTCATATCTCCACTTGGCCAAGGTGTCCCAGAAGTCCTGCCCCTCCCCAGAGATTGACAGATAGCCTCAAACTGGGCCTTGTTTAATGTGGCAATTAATGGCTTCCCTGGGCTTAATCAGGGGATTCAGCCTGTGAAAGCCATTAATTGCTGTGTTATTCAGCAGTCTAGGATGAGGTTAACAGCATCCATGAGCTTGATCAATCCCGTGGAAGCCATTAACCACATCCTAGACTTCTTGCTGATCAAACCAAGGGAAGCCTTTAATTGCCACATTATCATTAAGCAGTCTAGGATGAGGCTAATGGCTTCCATGGGCTTGATCAAGCCTGCAGACACCACTATCTGTGTCCTAAACTGCTTGCTAATGTGGCAATTAATGGCTTTCACAGGCTTGATCAGGGAATTGCCACACTAGCAAGCAGTCTAGGATGGGGTTAATTACTTCAGCAGGCAGGCAGGTAGCACTAGGCTAGGCATTTCCAATGCAATGCAAAAAAATTAAAACAAAAAAAAGGGGGGCAGGGGAGACCTTGGGCTTCTTTGCAAGTTCTTGAGCTAGTTCCTGACTGGTTCCTGGACTGAGACTATGTCAGGAGCTCAGCCTCTAATTTGCTCCCTCCCCCTCCTCCCCCCACCCTTTTCTCCCATGCTTCAGGACACCAGGGCTTTCTGCCATTTTCTGTTTTGAACATCCTATTTTTTCTTTTCCCCCTCATTCACTTGCTGATATAGTGCCTTTTTGCAGTCCCCGCACTTTTTTGCAGGGACCGGGCTTTTTCACAGAGACCAACTGAATTCACAGATTCTATGAAAATCATGAAATTGTGAATCCGGTAGGTTCCTATCCACAGGCCACTAAAGCCCAACAAAAGAACTGAGTGTTTTGAGTGACCTTTGGGCTCGGACAGCCTGACAGATAGAAATAGCCATGTCTGGATAGTATGGTATCCAGACACTTTTCCATAGTTAGGTTTGACAAATGCTAGAAACTGGGAACCAACCAGACATTTAAAGGGCGCAAATGTTTGTGACATCTAATGCTACCAAACAACAAATCTCATCCCTACTTTGAACATTCCATTTGCTTTCCAAGCATCAAAAACTAGCTGACAAAGTTCTCTAATATCAGATGCAATCCCTTGATAACTTTACTTTTCAAGCAATTAGTCTGTATTAGTTGTTGAAAGATAAGTCACTATTTCCACAATCTCCTGTAAACATACAAAAATCTCATGTTTTCCTATGCTCAAGGACATTCTAAAACCTAAAACCATAAACTTATCTCACTACTTACTAAATATCTGACACATAGGTCAAAAATTAATATTGAATTAAAAGATTCACATTTGCTTTCACTGGAAATCTCATTTAATTCTTATTTCATAGCATTGTGGGTTTCAGAGTTTGGTATACAAACATACTAAATTGTTTCATACATCCCTACTAATGTACTCTCTCCTCTAAATATCCCTGAACATTTACAACATTAATCATGAAAAATTAGAGATTGTCTCTTGTGAAATATGTAGCTCAAGGATTAAGCAATGCCCTTTTATACTGAGACCCTGATTTAAGAGCCAATGTGGCTAAAAGCATAAGATAGTATGCTGCTGTAGCACATTAAAAGGTCGAATTAAAATGAGTTCAGGTTGAGATGCCATTCTTTATCCTAGTGAGGAATCAGTTGTGAACTCGTTAAGCATGTAGCTCATATGATTTTTTTTTAAACCAGATATCATTATAAATTTAGTTCATAATCCTGAATATATTGTGCATGTGCTTAACTTTATAGCCCCAAGTATTCCCATTGGCTTCATTGGCCTTACTGAATCAGAATCTGAAGACTGTGTAACATTGCCTTATGTTGTTCCCAAAAGGTTAAGTTTTGAAGGAAACCTCCAGCTGACAGATAAGATGAAGACCTTTTATCCCTCTTCTCCCTCCCCCCACTATTATCAGGCTTAATCACAGCTGAAACATGAGCGGTAGGAGGGTGTTTTACTTCAGTACTTTGGCTGTGGGCAGAACCAATATGGAGTCACTGATTGTCTTCCTTTCTTTTTTCTTAGCCTCTTTGCATGCTATAACATTTATAGATAGGGAGCTCTGGTGCGTAGGTATTAAGGAGAGAAATGGAGAAGACAGATAGTATGTCCAAGGGAAAGGGGACCATTAATAGATCAGGACAGTACTAAAACCATAGAAGGGGGGAAGAGAGTAAATGTTTCTCAAACCCCTAAAAATAAACATAAAGGTTCTTTATATTTGAAAAAGGTAAAGAAGTCTTCTGCTTAAAAAGATACTTCATTATGCAAACAGCATTCTCACTTGTTTAAATTGTTATTCTTTTCCCATTCCCAGCATTCCTACTCTCCTTGCTGCATGGGAGTAATGTGAAATTTGGGCCCTAATCCATCCTACAAGGCTGCAACCATGTATAGCTCCACTGAGATCACTGTAGTGGTTCATGATGCAGGATTGGTGCTACAGTCCTGAAGTCTTGAACCAGGGAAGTGTCTCTTTTACACCAAAGAAGCATGATACCTACACAGATGGTGCTATATAAAGCATTCTGAAAAGGGTGGCAACCAGTAGGGCTGTGCAAATCTTCACTTCAGGTGCTGATTCAATTTGGAGGAGATTCAGCCGGATTTGGTGGCCAAATCTCCAAATCTGAATTGAATCACGGGACCAATGAAAAGGTCGGAATTCATTTGAAGCTCTCCAAATCCTCAGAAAAGATTTGGAGAGCTTCAATGATTCAGGCAGTCCCTAGTGGCTGCAGCAAGGAGCTGCAGCTGGACTCCGACCTATTAAATACAGGGCAGGGGAGGAAGAACTGCAGGAAGGGGGAAGAGACCATGAGGGGGGCCCTGCCAGGCCCCATCCCCTGCCCACTCCCTCAGCCCCCCCTCCATGGCTGCCCAACCCAGGTCCCAGTGTTTTAAAAAAGCCCCACCCACTGGGTGCTGCTGGGTGGGGGAGCGATCCTCGCTGCCCCATGATGCCCCACACTGCACAGGGGGGGCTCTGTACAGGCCCCTTGACCCCTGCCCTCTCTCCCAGTGCCCCACGTGGCTGCCCTGCCTGCACCAGCTCTGGCCCTTTAAGAAAAAAAACCCCCAAAAACCCTAGGACTCACCAGATCCTGCAGTGGCCTTGGGGCTTCAGGGGGCTTGTGCAGAGCCCCCCCCCCCCCCCCCCCAATGTGGCATACAGAAGCAGGGGAAAATGCAGATTGCCCCCTGCCCTACCAGGCAGGAACCAGAGAGTCCTGGGGGTTTGACGTTTTTTTCTTAAAGGGCCAGAGCCGCATTGGGTGGGGCAGCCATGGGGGGGCTGAGACAGTGGGGAGGACTCAGGGGCCTTGTGCAGAGCCCCCCAAGCAGCATAGGGCAGTGGGAATCACCCCCACCTGGCAGCACCCGGTGAATCCTGGCTTTTGTTTTCAAAGTGCCAGGAGCTGGGGTGGGCAGGGCAGCCATTGATGGGCTGGGAGAGTGGGCGGGGGATGGGCCTGAATGATTCGGGGATTTGGCAGCAGCCAAATCTCTGAATCAAATTCAGCTGAATCAATTTGGAACAGTGATTCAAATCACCAAATGAAAATCGCTGTCTCCCAAATCGGCCAAATCTGAATCTGAAGCAAATACTAGCTGCTTCGCACAGACCTAGTAACCAGAGGTTTTTTTTCCCTGTTTTGTTTGTTTGAACAATTACATCTGGTTTCAGAGGAGTCAATTGGACCTTTAACATTGACTTTAATGTAATAAGATTCAGGCCTTTGGAGGGAGAACATAATTGGAATAAAAATAAATTTTTATTTAAAAAGTCAGACATTGAATTTCAAGATGCAAAGCTCAGGTTGTTCACTGTCTTTTGTGGAAATAACCTATACAGGGGAATATGGGGCCTTTAGATAATTAAATATTCAATAATTCTTAGCATCTCAATGGCACTTTTCTTCTTTAAAGGGCTTTACAAACATTGAGTAATTAATCCTCACAACACCCTTATGAGGTAGGTAATTTTGTATTTATAATTCTGTGAGGACTTGCTATAAATTTGCCAACATAACTAAAAGGTGGGGTGAAATTTTACTGGTGAGGGCATGGCCAGACACTGAAAAAGAAATGTGCTGCAGAGATAACACATCTCACTTCCACGGCTTGCCCAGTTAGATCTGTGGGAACAGATATGCCTCCTTGAAGAAATGAAGGGAAATGTAGAGTCCTTAAGTATTTATAACTAAAGACTACAGTTTCTTTTAAAATATATATTAAACTCAAAAGTCTGTGTTCTTGATGTGTGCTCCTAATTATGCACACAGATGAATCAGAGAATAAATATTTCTTACAGGATATCAGTGTTTGGTAGCATTTTTCAATAGAGAAGCTCAGTAAATTTCCTATGATGCTTTCTATGCTGTTTCAGCCCCAGCCCCCAATTACCAGTATATTACAAACCATAAGAAGGATTTCAAGCTCTGATCATTCATTCTACCACATATCTGTATTAGGGAAGCTTCAGCCTCACTTTAAATAAATTAATCTCACATCCTCCTACTGAATATTGAATGCACAGACTAATACAATTTTGATGTCTCATGTTACTCAGGATTAGGACTGTTAAGAAATAAAAGGAGAACGGTGGTGTGATAAATTAAGTAGGAGAATCAACTATATATGTTGTCTCTGATGATCTTTTTCATTCCCATTGTCATGGGAGGGGCAAAGAAAACATTAACCCTTTCCTAGTATAATTGTTTATTTGTAGAAAATATCTGCCAGAAAATTAAGTTTAAATCAAAAAACTTACTTCTGAGAACTGTTTCTTCCTACACTATGATATTGCAATTGAGTTCTTGAGGACAACTCTGGACAAATCTGGAACCTGGGAATTCTGCATCCTGATTTACAGGGAAGATGTCCTGTTCCCCTGAATGTTGGCAAATTACATGGTAGTTTAGTGATATGGATAAAAGGAGATTGGAACAAGGCCAAGGGTCTTTTTTGGAAATAACTTTACAAGCAAAAAGAAGAAGGCAATGTCATCTTCATAGTACAATCTCTACCTTCCTGGCATCTAGTAGAGCTCCTTCCTTCTGGCCTTCCTATTTTCAGGAGGGACCAAAGGACAAAACAAGCTGAATGTACCATCCCCTGTTTCTGTCAGAAACTTCCACACACAATCCACCACAGCCAATGGTTATATGGATATTAGGGAGAGCACTGAGAAGAGCTAAATTAAATAACAGCATCCTTGCACTACAACTTTAGCTTTCAGCTTGGGGTGCCCTATAGGCATCTGTGGTATTTCTTCTCTGTGCACTTCATGGACTCCAATCTCAACTAGTAAAAGGGAAGTTGTCTTGAAAAAAAATGTAATGATAAATCTGGTTGAGTTTTCAATGCCCCCAAGATCCTACTATTACTTTCCCTGCAAAAGTGTGTTTCTTTGCTTTTGATATCAACGCTCTTAATGAAAACTGGTCAATAGTTTTAACATAAAATCTCTTTTCATTGAAAAAAAGACCTTCTTTCCAAGTTTTCAATCACATCAAATGTTTGCTTTTTGCAAAATTTTCCATGATACCTTTACTGATATTTGAACCGAAGTATTATGGATTTTTTAACAGAAACATTTTTAAAACAGAAGATTTTAGCAAATGAAAGACATTTTGAACCTTGAAAAATGAAACTGAAATCAATTTATTTAGCAAAATCTTTCATTCATTTTTTACCAGACCAAGTACTATCCACTGAAATAAGCTTATAATTACACTTACCCTGATTGAAAGAAACTGTAAGAAACGTTGCTTGCATCTTGGCAATTACAACTGGTGTTCCGCATTGCAGTTTACAGATCATGAAGAAAGACTTCCATTTTGCAGGCAAAAGTGGCTTTTCTAATACTCTATTTTTTCACATACAACATGCACCTTTGCCCCAAAAATCAGCCCCCACAAAATTGGCATGTATGTGTTAAGCAGGGTAACTGATTTTCTGCCTGGGATAGAAACACCCTGGTTTGATTCCTGCTCCATAGGGCAGCAGCAATAATATTCCTATTCAAGCAGCCAAGGGGGTCAATTGACTTAATGGATCATTGTTTATTGCTCCTTTTAATAGTCTTGATATTCCATTAATCAAGATAAAATTTCTTCGGGCATTTTTTCTGTCTGCTAGCTTTTCCTGGTCTATCTCCTCCTACTTCACAGCCTCTCTATCTCAGCCTTTTTAGCTCGTTTCATAATCATAGATCCAGGGCACATGCCCCCCCCATGCCCTCCCAGGGTGCATGCAGTGACGGGAGCTGCCACCTCCTCCCTGTGCCAGGCACTCCCCGGACAAGCCACTTGGGGGTCTGTCCTGTACCCGCCCTGGCTGTGCAGGGCCTGCCCCTGTCCCAGCCCCAGTCCCACTACCTCCATCACAGCCATGGTGGGAGTGGGGGGCAGATTGAGGCCCCAGTGGTGAGGGAGGAAGCGTGGCACAGGCAGGAGCAGGAGCTGGGGTGAGTGGGGCCCTGGCTGGGCCAGGTGGTGGGATAAGCGAAGCGGAGGCCCAGGGGGGCATGTGTCCTTCCAGTCTTCATGCAAGGTGGAGGCAGCCTCTGCTGTGCGCTGCACTTTGTCCCTACTGCAGCTGCCCTGGGAGTGGACAACGCCACGTGCCTGCCACCGCTGAGCTGTGCCGTGCCCCCTGCCTGCCTGGTGGTGAGATGCACATGGCATTGCACAGCTCTTGGAGCAGTGGGGCTCAAAGGCCAGAATGCAGAAGCAGCAGATTGAGGGGGAACATGCCCCCCAGACCTCTGCTTGTCCTACTACCTGGTCTGGTCTGGGCCCCACTCACTCCAGCTCCTGCTCCTGCTCCTGTCTGTGTGCTGCTCCCTCCATCACCACTGAGGTCTCGATCTGCCCCTCTCCCCACAGCCCTTTACCCTCCCCCCACTTCCCTCACAGATGTAGGTGCTAGGGGGAGGGGGTGGTGTACGTGCATGCACACATGCACTCAGAGCCCCCTCAAATATTTTTTCTCCCTCTACCTATGCTTTATAATGATCTAAAATATTAAGCAGTTGAACTGAAAGTGTTGTTTCCTACACTTTTGAAAACTTAAGCTGGTTCTGTCTTTCACTCCGACTATAAATTTAAAAAACAGCTCTCCAATCAATAAAAATATTAAGAGCAACAAGTGAACATGAGGCAAAATTAGATTAATTTAGCTGAGTACCAATGGCTAAAAGACACATTTACTGGACAGAATATACATATAAACAGTAGAATATTTAAACTCTAATTATTGGAATGCTGGTGTGGGAAAAAGGAGTGGCATCTGCTCGAGTAGTGGTATATGCTTAGCTGGCAGGGCTGCTGTCAGAAGGGGTAGTTAAAGCTTCAGAGAAATTTTCAAAGTGAATGTTTTAGTAGGAGACAAGAGAATTTTAAAAGGACCTTTACCAATACTTGCTTTGGAGGTAAACATATCTACTCTAAATGTAAGATAACACCAAAGAAATGTTTCATTCAACAAGTTATCAGGAGCAGAAGTTTGAGATTGGGCAAAAAGCAAAAAAAAAAAAAAAAAAAGACAATACATGCTGTGTTTCAGATAAAAACTCAGACCCAAACTGACAGCTTTAGAAGAAACTTCCCCTTTGAGGGAGGTATTTCATAAATATCCATTCCAGAATTCTTTACCTTCCTATCTAGCATTGTCAGCTGCCAGAGATAGGACATTTAATTAGAGGACAGCTGACCATCCTGATACGGTACTGCAGTTCAAAATTACAGGCTCCAATCTTTAAGAGAACTGAGATCCTGCTCCAAATTTTGCAGACCCCTGTCTCCTACACAGACACAAAAGTAGAGATAGGAATCATAATTAGTTATATTGAAATGATATCAGTTGAAATATATGGTGGCTCTACTGAAAGCAATCTTGTAAACATCAGTGCAAGGTTGGGACAAGCAATGGGACAAGCAATTCCCATGGAGCAGAACTAGGAGAGCTTCACTTGAGGAGGACCTTCCATGAACTGAATCATAAAATATTCATGGCATCCCTCTTCACCCAGAGGAAGGCTGCTGCTTTGGAGATGCCCCTACAGAAATACAATATTCAAAATACAAGCATCTCTTAATCAAATGCACGGGATGGTAGTAGTTACATGAGAAACATGATTTATTCCCTAGGAGGGATATTAATTCTGAGCACAGGGCTTCAGGACTTTCTGGAAGACTAAAATACAAGAGAGTGCGAGGGAGAAGTGGAATGTGTGTATCAGGAGAAAAATCAGAATTGAAAAATTGCAATAGTGAACTTCAGAGAACTATAATGAATCAATCTGGGATTAAGCTACTAGATAGGGCTAAAAATAAGGATAGCACTAGGGATGTTGTACAGACCTCCAGGGCAAGAAGAGACAGGAGAATAAAATTCTGCTCAAAGATGAGATGAGAGAAGGAAGGTAAAAAAAAAAAAAATAACAGGATGAGGAAAGTTGGTAATTTCAACCCTCTAATTACCAAAAACCTCTGAGACACAGAGTAGGAGAGGTGCAGAAATGAAGATGTAGTGAATGATTCCAAATGAATTAATTAGGGACTCAAAGACCCTTTCATTAATAGTGTCTACACTGACTTGGTATTAACCAATGACAAGGATAGCATTAATACTTTCAAAACAATTGAGAAAATACTGTAAGAATAGCTAATTATCAAGAGTAGATGAGGCTCATGTATCTTGGTGCATTAATACATGGGGAAATGAAAATAAAGATAGTCGTTTCTAACTTTATATAGACCAACCTTAAAAACAGCAAAAGAATATTGAATAATGGGTACAAAAATGAAATTATCTGCTATTATTAATGAGTGCAGCTCCATTGAGTTTTCCTAGTGTTTAAGGGCAAGGGTACCTTAAATCATCTAGTTTGACTCTTTTATAACAGAGGCCATTCAATTTCATTTACCTATGTGTTCAAGCCAGTGACTTGTTTTCAGCTAAAACATAGCCTGTTTTTGGCTAAAAGATATTATCCAGAAAGGCATCCAGTTTTGATTTAAAGACAGCAAGAGATGGAAAACCCACCCCCCTTTATTCAATAGTTTATTCAAATAGTTAAGCACCCTCACTGTTAAAGGATTGTGTGCCCTATTTCTAATTTGAATTTGTCTGCAGTTTCCAGACATAAATTCTTTCTATGCTTTTTGCCATGTAGTACTATTATTTTTTTGCCATGAAAGGACTTTTACACTCTAATCAAATAAATTCTCTGTCTTCTTTTTGTTGAGCTAAGTTGAATAAGCTCTATAGGTATCTTACTGCAAGGCCTTTTCTCCAGCCCTTGGATAAATTTATGGCTTGTTTCTCCAGATTTTCAGCTCCCTTTTGTGGACACTGGAGCTGTTCACAGAAATTCAGCATTGCTTTCTCCAAAATCATATGTGCAGGTATATTCATCTTCCTACTCCTATTCACAGCTTGCTTGTTTTATATCCAAGGCTAGCACAGCGCGTTTTGCCACAGCATTGCTCTGGGATCCACTATAACAATGTACTGATTTTCTGACTGAAAGGAGTTTTTCCTGTTTACCTAATCAAACAAATTAGCTCCCATAGAACACTAATTACTTTTAATGAATAAAGATACATACAGAACCCTTGGTGTGCCTTGGCCTGTATTATCTTTCCCAGATAATTACCAGACCTAGAGAAGTGAAAAGAGACAAAGATATTTTCAAATGTTGCTGCCCAATCCTCCTTCTACTTTATCTCATCTCCACTCACTCTTTAGTGACTCTGGATCACAGAGTACTCTTCAAATTCAGGGATGTGGGACAGTCACAGAAATGTCCATACCCTCTTTAATAATCACAGTTTAGGATGTGTGTGTGGATAGATCCCTGCATGGCCCTGACCTATTAAATTTACCATCAGTTTTACTGGAAGTTAAAAAAAAATACGCTAACCTCCCTCTTGCAACCCTGTAAATATCTCATCTTCCCATGTATCAGTCACAGAAGAATCTGTCTAGTGGTTGCTATTGTAACACATGCCACTATTTTTCTTTTCATGCTTGCTCATTTCCTACTTTCAAGACACTGGCAATGCAACCAGGGCACTAATGTTGCTTCAGTGCTTAATATAAAATATTATAGTCCATCAATGCAGTCTACAACTAAAATTGGTGTTCCATAAACAGAACTTGTAGAGCAGGCTGATTTTGAATACACCATTTATTTCTATTGATGACCTTTCATAACTCACTTCCAGCTCTGTTTTGCTTCATCACTCATGAGTTATGAGGTCATCTATAACTCATAGACATAAATGATGTATCCAGAATTATCCTTTTGTAAAATATTGTGTTAATATGTTTAACTTGTATCATTTGGATTTTTCCACAGAAAAGGGTATAATTTGGTTTATGACATACCAATATATTTAACACTTATACTGCATGTTAAAGTAATACAATCAGGGCACTCAGTTCATACCCTTTCCTAATTCTATGATCATGAAAATAGATTTTGAAGTATTATTTTGAGGTTCCATGATGTTAAATTCCAATACAATGTGCACCAAGTAACATCTCATTGGGCTGGAAAACATAGGTGCCCCAGGCATCCTTCCTAAATAACCCTTTCTCCCCAATTCAATGAGGCTTCTAACATTAAGTTTTTGTCATTTACAATATTTTCCTTTTTCTGAAACAGTTCTATCCTCCCAGGCACTGCATTAAATGGTGCTTGGTAATGAAGAGAGGAACAGAGAGAACATTTTGTCTTTGCCAGTTGAGGTAAGCAGGTGCTGTTTGTTTACTTTCAATTGCATTTTTAGATGTGCCCAACATTATATATTGCCTTCCTGCACCCCACATCAATGAAATCACAGTGTAGGGACTTGCCCCATATTCAGCCTCTTGCCCATTCAGGCAAAAGCTTACATAATGGTGTAGGATCTATGTTTTCAACTACAGCTGGGACACACATCAAGAAGGTAAATCTGAAAGTTTGACTTTGTTTTTTCTTTATGATCCAGCATCAGCTGGGAGTTTCTCAGGGCAAGAAGCCCTGCTGATCCTCTAGTGTAACTTAGAACAGCAGCCTCAGGGAGGCAATACAGCAGGAAATCACAGGAGTATAGGAATATCTGGCAAACCCATGGGCCAGCTGAGAAGATGCTTTATCACAGGGGTGGGCAAAATGCATCCCGCAGGCTGGATGAGGCCCTCCAGGCTATTCTATCCAGCCTGCAGGGCCCCTAATAAATTTAGAAAATGAATATTAATCTGCCCTGGGCTGCCTGTCATGTGGCCCTCAATGGCTTGCCAAAACTCAATAAGTGGCCCTCTGCCCAAAATAATTGCCTGCCCCTGCCAGGTCTGGGTCTCTGCAGAATCCCCCTATAGTAAAGGAATCCTTCCCTAGCCTACACCAAAATTCAAAAGAGGTCTGAAGCAAAGTAACTGCATCATCATGGGTAACTGGGTCCATATACTGTGCAGTAGGTCAGGAGACTGTGGCTGTCTTGGAGTACTGAAATCTGATATCTCTTCTGATAATGATGTACCTCTGCACCCAGACAGTTAAGGCTATGGAATGTAAGCATGAGCCCCCAAGCTGATTTCAAAGTTGTGATAGCTTAGAGGGAGAGAGGCAGTCTCAGAGGCGCACAAGGTCCAAACCAGACATAGCAAACATGTTTCTGGCAAATAATGTTATCCATACTCCTCTCAAATATTGATGAGATAAAGCTGTTGGATGCCATATACAAAGGGGAAAAATGTTCACATTTGTTAAGATATCATATTTGTGTCTGAACTGTTCAGGCAACAGCCATTCTGAGAAACAATGAAAACTGAAATAGTGAATGATTATGACAAAACAAGTGACATAAAACTGCATTTGCTTATTCACAAATTTGTTCATAAATAAAAAACCACACAAGCACAGTGCGTTTGTCAGTGATTTTTTTAAATGGCTATCAAAATGCATTATTAACCAGTTTTATTATCACAGTTGATTTAGCATGAACTGTTTATATAAAATGCTGTGTTTCATTGAATTGTTATAATTAACTTTTTAAGAAAAAGCTTTATAAGTATTAAATATTATTTAAAGATTCTTTTTCAAGAAGTGATGTTAATAGTGGTAGAAAGCAACATAATAAAGTATTAGTACTTTGATTCTAATTTGTAATTGTACATTGCATAATACATTTTAAAGAGTTCTTAGATCATGCTGTTCTATCAATACTGCCTAAAAGTATTTTCATTTAACAAAATGAACCTCCTCCCTAACACTTGATACATAAACAGCTAAGATCCTCAGTCCAGACATCACCAACTCTGGCCACCGATTTCACTGATCTTTCCTTCCCAGTAGTCATGACTTTCTCATTCAAATTGTCTGGAGTAGCTCAAAAAGGACAAGCTATTGCAATCATGAAAATGCTCAGAAGGCAAAATAGAATTTCATAATGTCAAGAGTTTTTCATTCTGAAAGGATGTTCTAGGGCAGTTTGCTTTCATTTTTCAACACAGAAAGTACCCACTGATGCAGCCCTCAATACAGCAGAAATTTTCATTTCTACATGTGAATTTCCAGTTTTAACTGCCTGTACTTGGAGCCAGATCCCATTCCACTGGCCCTAACTGCTGTGTGCCAGGGGACTGAGGACTGCCCTCATAGGACATTCTGAAGGAGTGAGATTTTTGAGTGGTATTGAGTTGGTATTTGCTCCCCTCCTTGACACACAATCTTGACATGGACTCAATCTATGATATGAGTTTTCTGTAAGCGGCATAGTTTAGATCAGAAGTAAAAAGAACACATATTCATCCTTTGGGGGGGTGGGGGGTGGGGATAAATCTTCGACTGGCTTCCACCATTTATAAAACCAGTCTATGTGTGCCAAACTTCTGTTCTGTTAAAATTATAGACTGGTTTCTGTGATCACTTATACTAGTTAAAGTGTAATGTCTGTACCTGGCCATAGGGAACATTCTTGGATGGACCAGACATAAGTACAGCCAGAACACTGGTAATACATGGCTTTGTAAGGAAGACTTTGGCTGCTCTGAGACATTACTACAGGCTGTTTTGGACCTTGTTAGAGTGAAGACCAAGGGAGTAGTCCACTCTGAGTTCTGCACTGCTCACAACTAAAGTTGTTTTGGTCCATGATGTTGTATAACCATCTTGATATGCCAAGCAAAACATAAGACTCCATGGAAATCTGAAGCCAAGGAAGCTGCCAGGTATTTGAAAGATACCATAAATTTCCTGAAGAAACTGGCTTCCACTGACTAAGTTCCAGTTACCACCATATTAGCTTCCATGGATGTCACATCTCTGTACACCAACATCCCACATGAGGAAAGATTAGAAGACCCATAACGGACATTATCTCTGGCAAGAGCACTGCCTCTGTTCCCATTGCTCTCTCCTGTTTTGCCCTCATGAACAATTATTTCAGATTTGGAGACACCCTATGCCTACAATGAATGGCACTGCCTTTGGCATATGTATGGCCCTCCAAAATGCCAATATATTTATGGCAGACTTTGAATTCTACTTCCTCCACAACTGCTCATTCCCTTGGCATACTTAAGATATGCTGATGATATTATCCTACAGACACAAGTGAAGGAATCACTAGGGAAACTCCATCAGGGCTTAAACAAATTCCACCCCTCCAACAAATGGAGTCTGGAATACTCTACCCAGAAAATTCAGTTTTTGGACACTACTATGAAAGTGTGCAGTGACCCCATCACCACCACACAGTATTGGAAAACGACCGCCTCCATGCCAGTAGCTCTTATCCTAAACATCCCACTACCTCCACTGTGTACAGTCAAACTCTGCATTTCAACCGTATCTGCTCTTATCCCACTGACCAGGTTACACACCTTATGGATGTGGAGCACAGATTCCTATGTTTAAAATACAATCCTAAAACTATAGCGATTCAAATCAACAAAGCTAGACACAGACCCACTCTGACCTGCTACAATAACAACCCCAGAACAAAGAAAATAGAATCCCTTAGGTATATATTAATGACCTCCAACCCTGCCAATCCCCCATGCCCCACTCCCCCACACACTATATGAAAGAGTTAAACATTATTTTGAGCTATTATGCAATCACCTCTATATATAATACTAAAAAACCCCCCATAAATTAGAGCAAAAATATTTTTGGAAATAAAATTAAAATATATTACAGTAGATGTTTGATTTTTAGTATATGATTCATTCTTTATCTATAATTTGTCCAAATTATATCTTCTGAAAAATTTTGTGTGCACAGCCCTCTACAGCTCACCAAAACTTGTTAAGTGGCCCTTCAGCGAAAATAATTGTCCACCCCTGGTCTATAATGTGCAAATCTATCTTGCCTTCAAACAAAAGTGAACCACCTGATATTTTTATAGGCTAAAAAAAACCCTCTGCTATCCATAATCTTTGGGTCGGGTGTCAGTGAAATATTTCCAGATAATTAGCAATGAGAAATAGTATTGAAAGAATAAGTAGGTAGAAAGTATTTCAGAAGGAACACTTTTTCTAAGGAGTAGGAATAATTTAATAAAGAATAACTAGTATAGTACAGAATGGGAAAAATTTTTCCAGTCTAGCTTCATTGATATTTTAGTGCAGGTTACAACATTTTTTTTAATGGCAGATTACATTATTTATGAATATTTTCAGAAACCCTTTGATGAAGTTTTTAATGGCCGACTTCTATTAACTACAGGAACCTAGGGTTCTGACAAGGGAGCGAATTAAGATCTGTTTAAGAAATATCAAAGAGAATAGTGGTAAAAGTAGCTGAGAAATACTATTGTTTCAGCTACATTAATGAACAAACCTTTGCTTCCCAACCATACAAAAGATCATGAGCACAGTGAGTCTAGTCCTGCAAACCCTTACTCAGGAAAGTATCCTTAGCTTTTTGAGTATTCTCATTGCAATCAATAATATTTCTTGACTGAATAACAGGGCATGATCAACCCCTAAAATTTCAAATTTCATGTAGTACAGTTGTATGGAAGAAATTAATATAAACAATCACAAGTTGAATTCAAGCAGATCAATAGTCAACACAAAGTATGCTCTATAACTGAGAACTGAGAACTGTGATACTCCAGAAAATATTAGAAACTATTGAACATAAGGGAAGAATGCTCACTGATGGAATATTTTGTTGTTCACAGACTATTTGCCCTGAAACATAGCTTTCAGTAGTTTGTATTTCTAAGGAGGGAATCTACTATACATGGTACATAAGTATCGGTGTAATGGGATGACACTGGACATTTATACATGTGCTCCGGGAGTTGGGGGAGGGTGGTGCTTTGATTAGAGTGGTTCTGAGAGCTGCTCTAATTAAAGCACCTGATGTGTGTCATGTATCAGCATCCCCATGCTTCAAAATGGCGGCAGGGGTACTTTATCTAAAGTTCGTTGATTAAGCTTTAGATAATGTGCCCCTTGTCACCATTTTGAAGTATGGGGATGCTAATACATGAGATATGGGAGGCTGCTGAAGCATGGTAATTCCCATGCTCCAGCAGACTCTATTGCTTGAGTCTGCTACAACGCATCAAAATTTCAGCGCATCGGAGCAGCCTCCCTGCTCATGTATAGGTACCCATTACATTCAGGATTTCCTTTTTCATTTTGAGGAGTAAAACTTTTACTTTAAGGAATGAAATTTTCATATCTGATTATATTTCCGTATCCATACAATGCAATTTCCATACAGTGCAATCTCCTCAGAATATACATTGCAGGGATGGGCAAACTGGTAACAGGAAACAGTGTATTTAACTTGCTCTATAGCATAAGAACAAAATAAAGGGTAATCCAGGATAGAGTTGTGTGAATAGCTGTCTTTTTCATTTGCTGGCTGAACCAAAATATGGGGAAAAATGGTGAATTTAGAAAACTTCTCAGTGAAACCAAAATTAAACAGATTGTAGCATTTTTCAAGGGTTTTTTTTCACTGCTTCACAATTAAATGTATGTACATTTTGAAAAGAAACTGAATTGAATAAAATTGAAATTTTTCAATCAGAAAATATAGAAAGAAAATGTATTTGCTTCTATCAAGTTTAGGGTAATTTTCAGCTGAAATGATTAGATGAATTCAATATGAATTTATTAACGTTCATTGACACAATTATGCAATTTTGGGGATGTAAAGTATGCCTGAAAATATTGTTCAGCTTTTGCTCTGAGTGATGAAGTTCAAGTCCAGTTTTATATCCTAACTTCCCAAAAGTTTTGATGCAGCAGATTTCATATTTAGTGTTACGTACAGGGTGATGTCAACACAGAAGCAGACAGAATCTTTGGATAAATGTGCAAAGATACAGACTTTGCCTGATACAGACTTTGCTGTTCTGTGCTGTTGATGGGCGATGTCACCTCTTTAGGGGGGAACACAACACACATGTTCAGGAGCCAAAAAGTTCCTGTTTCAGCTGAAAAAAATGGAGTGACATCACCTCCCAGCAGCAACCAACTCCAGCTGCTCTGCCTGTACTGCCACATGCTGCCATTTGACAGAGCTATTTTTTCCCAGGATGGCCTTCACTCACTCACACTGTGGTTTTCACTGATAGCACAGAAAGTGACCTACAGAATCCTGATGCAAGAGTAATTACAGATGCCCATTTTGGCCTTAATATGAACATTAAAAAGCAAGGTAAGAAGCATATTACAGAAAGTAACATGCTTGACAGAGCACCCTGGAGCAAGTGCATTCTTTCAATTATCTGAAGTCATTGATGAATGAGAACTATAATATCTCTGGAGATTTGCAAGAGTACAGTTATAGCTTTACTGATTATTGGTGACAATGGTTTTGGGTATTCAACATAGGCAAAAAAGGATAAATATACTAAATGTGATTGTCAGCATAAGACTTGTTATTTCACATGGCTTGGTGCAAATATCATGAACTGAATCACAGTAAATATAATAAAAAAGAAAACGTGTTCCAAAAATGTGTCTCTGCCATTGTGAATGCCCAATGGCAAGTCCAAGTTCTTATATTGTTTCTATTCTATTTTCATATTTGTTTCTTCTTTGTGGTAGGAGTTTTGATGATCAAAGAGCAGATCAATATCTTATAGTCCCCATTCAAAGACAAAGCTAGGATATTTGAATTGTATTTTCTGGAAAGAGAAGTTCCATGGGGCAGCAGCAGGAACAGTAGTTCTTGAAATGTAAGCAACACTCCCAGAGCAAGCAGTGATGTGGCAATGTTTGGATGCACCGTACAGTATTCAGGTTCAGTAGTTTACTTAGGGCTGTGCAAAACAGCACTGCTCCGTTTTGACTTCCATTTCAATGTTTTGATGGGAGAATGTTTCATTTTGAATTTCATTTGGTTTCAAAACCACTGTTCCATTTTGTTTCATTAAAACTGTTTCGCTGTTTTGACGCTATTTCAACATTTTGCCCATAGGCTACAATGAGGAAGCACAAAACTGCTTATAACTTTGTCATTTCTTTCCTGATTTGGATGAAACTTGCAGGTGTGGCAGCCCCTTATGAGACCATGAAAACTGCCAAGCTTCAAGGAGATAGGTACAGAGGTTTCTGGGAAACTGCACCTCAAGCTGCTGACAAGCAAAACTCATGTCACCTGTGTGTGTTAAGGCACAGTGGGGTGAAAATTGCAGGCATGCTAGCCCATGCTGAGGCCACGAAGCCTGCCAGCTTTCAAAGAAATAGGTACAGGGTTTTCTGGGAAACTGCACTTCAAGCTGCTGACAAGCAAAACTTGTGACATGGGTGACATTGTCATGTGTTAAGGCATGCCCTCACTGGCGCTGGGACCTCTACATGACATGGTAGTGTGTCCCAATTAAGTCTCCTCCTCCCCTACAGCCTTAGTCCAGTCCACCACTTTAAATGACAACAGGTAATAACTTAGCAAGCAGCACAGTAACACCAGCAAGATATCAGGCAGCCAAACTGTCACAGAGCCTTTCTTTCCTTTCCTGCAGGAGCTTTTTCTCCAGCAGCTGCCAGAGAACTCTCCCTGCCAGCCCCAGCCCCAGCCCTGGGGCTTAGATGTGTCCAGGCCCTGCGTCCTTCCTCTCAGGTGCTAGGGGTATTGGTCTAAGGACATGGCACTGGCAGACAGGGTCCTTTCCTTTGGGTCAATCTAATATGGTATGTTTTAATAGACCAACTGAATAGTTGGTTACAGAAATATACCTTAGCAAGCTTTTGGGTTGAAAAACCCTTTGTCAGGCTGAGGAAACACCTGCAGCTGGTGTGTATGTATTCTGTTCCTGGATGGAAAAAATAGTAAAGAAGCCAGAGGCTGGCCTGGCATGCAATTGCGGCAATAAAGCCAGTTAGTGAAAATGGAAATGGAGGTGTCAGGGGGTGAAGGACAGGCTGGGTTTGCAGGGGTGGACCATACTAGACCTCAAGGGATCAAGCCATTTCCTGATCCTCTCCTTCAACTGCCTCACCAGTGCCTGCACCTCTGGTGATAGCAGCTTGCCCCAGTCAGGAACATCGATCCCCTGGAACTTCTCCATTTGGCTCTGAAGTTCCCTCACTACAGGGATCACCTGGCTAAGGAGGGCATCGCCAGCACTGAGGGTCTCGGTGGCCTTAAAGAAAGGCTTGAGGACCACCAAGATCTGGGAGATGGTATCCCAGTCAGCTCTGTTAAGGAGGCCACTAATCCCAATCTCTCTGAGCAAGGCCATCTCATGGATGGCCTTCTGTTGCTCCACCAGCCTCTTGAGCATCAAGTATGTAAAGTTCCACTGAATCTTCACATCCTGCATGATTTTGTGCTGTGGGATGTTCAGCCCTGCTTTTTTGTCCCATAGTATCTTACTTCCCTTGATGCTCCGGTGGACGTAGCCTGATACCTTCCTGCATTTTGAAATGAGCTTGCTGTTGGTGCTGGCACTGTCACCAGCAGCCCTGTTGTTACTTAAATTGCTAATTGCTTAAATCACGAGCGAGACTTTATAAAGGGGGATAAGGCAAGGTGCTGCGTTTATTGATCACATGAGTTAGACATAGAGGTTTGGGCACACCATTCATACAAACACACACAAATCATCATACACATCATTATACACAGGCATATACATACACAAAACAAGCATTTCATCTACACATACACCAGATATAGTTACCAGCAATAGTTGCTCAATATCAGCCCAGGGTGGCCAACCCAGGTTTATTGAGTAGATGATGATGATTTGAAGATAGTAGATTTGAAGATAACAGCTGGAGCAGGGTGAACAGATGCATCTGTGCTCCGATGAAACAGCAGTAAGAAAGAGACTCACCCAACTTGACATTTTTAAAGTGTTATTTTGTAGGGATTGGCATCCTTTGTTTCAGTGCTTTGGGGCTTTCCCATACCCAGCTTCTGTTTTTGTGGCTGTTCTTTTTTTTGTCTTTAGCTTATCTTAGCCTTAGAGTGTTTTTGCTGCCTGTCTGGCAGGATGGGTTCTTTCTCCGTGTTTTCTTCTTTGTACCCTCAACCTAAAAGGGATTCTTCAGCCATTCATTAATCAGTTTACTGACTGGTAACTTACATTTGGTGCCTTGTTGCTTACATAAACTATTAAATCTTCTTCTCCCATTTCTATGCCATTCTTTCACCATTCACCCTTTTACACACACACATACATAAAAGCTATGCAGAGTTTATTCACTTATGTCAAGCAGAAGGATACAAAATGGAGTTTTCAAGTTGCTTACAGGACAAGACTAACATGGTTACATTTCACTACTATTACACTCTGTGTTAACATCAACTACATTAGTTTAGTTCATGCTACACTGTCCCCCTCCAAGACATCCCTGACAATGAGATGGAACTTGTGTGCCACACAGCAGATGCCAACAAAGTTGGCATCACAGACTGGCTTGACAATATTGGTCCCATTGTTGGAAACTTGCCCTGCCCAAAGAGCCACCCCTGCACCAAGTGGTTCATGGCCCATGATGTCAGTTACTGTGTGGGACTCACCCATTGCCTCTGCTTGAAGGAGAGCCCACCGATGACCTTACTAGTCATGTCAGTGCCCTGTAAAGGAGAAGTAGGTGTGTTCTCCACCCTAGCTGCTCCAGATGTCCGAGGTAAAATGGAAGGCCACCTGCAGACCTGCCTTGCACAGTTCCTCCCTCAAGTACTCCCTGCATGCCTCATACAGAGAGGACACCACTGTCCTGCTGAAGGTGAAGCATATGGGTACTTGGTAGGATGGGGCCATGAGTGCCATGAGCCTCCTGAAACCTGGCCGCTCAACTATGGAGAAGGGCTGGCCACCGACAGCAAGCATCTCCCTAATACTCTGGGTTATCTTGATCACCCTTACAACACACCCCACTTTCTGGCCATATTTCCCCCACTGTTCCATGGTGGACTGCCTCAGCTTTCAAGGGATGGGGGCTTTGGAGTGAGAGGGGGACTTCCCTTTGGGTATACTCCCACTGGTGCCAGGCTGAGGAGGAGCAAGGGTTGGTGCCTCCTGATATGCATCAGCATCCCTGTGGTGCTAAAGTGCTTCTTGTCCTTGCCCCGGCTGGTCTTGCATCAGCAGTGCAGGTGATAGCATATTTGGGATCATCTTCCACCTCAAAATGATCCCACACTACACTGCTCTCTCACTTCTGGGGTGCAGGTACATGTTTGGATGCTGCTATTTTCCCCTCCTCAGGAGGCTGAGGCACAGCAACAGGAGGAGCGGACTGAGCTGAGCCACTTGCTTCTGCAACCTCTACCTCATTCTCCTTTGAAGTGCCTTCTGGGGAGACCTGGCTCTACGGGAAACTTGAGAGATGTGGAACACAAACTCAGCTGATTCCCCCTCCTTCCTCAGAATTTCCCTTGCTAGGGCACTAGATCCAGATCCAGCTCCAGCTCTGGTTCCTCCTCTGGCACTGGAAATCTCAGCATGGGAAGTGAAATGGGGGTGGAGGAGACCGTCTGATGGTGCTGATGCTTGTTGTCATGGTGGTGGTGATGGGGTTATGGCTGATGCTCTTGGAAAGGATGCAGCCTCAGGCACAGGCAGTGGCATTGCTCCCCTCTCCTTGCTGCTTCTCAAAGCCTCATCCCTGCTAGTTGTAGGAAAGAGGCTGCACCTCAGTTTGGGGAGGAGGGGGAGGGAACTTACACCTCTTCCTCTACCTCCTCTTCTGCCCCTCCTTTAAGGCTTGCCAGCTGCCTTTCCATCGTGCTTCACGGTGTGCTTCATAGTGTCTTGTTTTTATACAAATATATCAATGCATCTGTGCTCCTATATACATTCTATAAGGTGTTTAGTATATGCTGCAAGGTATAAATGTATCTGCGCTCCTATATAAATTCTACAAGGTGTGTAGTTTATGCTGCAAGGTATAAATGCACAGAAATAAATTATAAATGTATCTCCCTTCCTATAAAATTTTTATAGTGTAATATCCAATATAATTATAAAATTGAAAATAATATATCAATGAATATAGTAATAAAATAAAGGTATTGTGGAATTCCACTTGCTAGGCTAGGCTAGCAAATAGGAAATAATTGAAATCAATGGTAGTAGTAGCCTTCATTGTCTAATGGTCCTGAGCTGCTGGAAGACACAGCTCAGTAACTGTCAGACCCCAAAGCAGAAAGCAGGCCAGTTCAAACAATGCTGCCTTTTATGCTCTTTTTCCATCCCTCCCTGAGAGCACTGGGATTGGAAGGGAAGGATCACAGTCACTGGCCAATTATACAGTCAATATCAGAGCATTCCTTCCCCCTTCTTTCCCTTCCCTCTCTTTACTTTCTGTTTCCCTGCCAGCAAGCCTAGCTTGAGCTTTGAAACTTGAAATGTTTCAAAACTTCTGAAAAGTTTCAACTGCCCTCATTTCATTTCAGGGCTGTTCTGAAGCCCTTCATTTTGTTTTGATTTTGCTGTTTTGAGCTCAAAATGAGTTGAAACAACATCAAAACAAAACAGCTAGTAAAATTTCTCACAGCCCTAGTTCACATATCTCTTACTAACATCAATCTTTACTCTTCCCTTATGCAGCTAAAGAAATTGCTAGTGTAAAAATGAATAACATTTCTAATATTTTACCATGGCAAATGAAGGAACTCAGCAGTTCATAGGAGGCACTGAGTATTTGTTAAGTCAATGCTTGCTCTTATTCACATAAAACTCCTAGCAAGACAAATTCTTGGATCTCCCGAGGACATGTATCCGTGATTGTATTTCATGGGACCTGAAAGTACTCAGCCCCTTCCAGCCTCTGGCTATACCTGATTTCATTGGGAGTTTTGCTTGAGTAAGAAATGGAAACCAAATCCTATGAGCTCCTAAGTGTATCTTGTAAGGTAGTGAGCTTCTAAATCAGGGGTCAGCAACATTTTTGGACAAAGTGCCAAAAACACCTGCAACCTTGACTTGTAAGATGTTGGTGTGCTAGGAGTGAACAGTAGAAGATCCAGGAGGAGCCCAATTCTTGTTGTGGCAGTGCAACACCAACCCCTTCTCCACCATCCACCCCGAAGTGCACATGCGCCCACTGACAGCAATGAGCTAGGCCAGGGCTCCACAGACCTCAGGGCAGCCATTTGCAGCCTACTGGCTACCTGCCACAGCTGGCCCAGGCTCTGGGCAGGCCCCTGATGCCTGCTATGAAGTCTGGGCTGCTTGCAGCAAGTGGCAGGGTAGCTGCAAGCAGCTGCACTGGGGTCCATAGAACCCCAGCCTGGCTTGTTGCCGGTGGCAGGAGCATGAGTGCCTAAAGGCAGATGATAGGGAAGATGCCAAGGTTGCACTGCCAAGGATCAGGCCCCTCATGGTTCCCCTGCTATCCTCCCCAAGGCATGCATGCCAAGTAAACTGCCTTCACATACCATGCTCTGGCACATGTGCCAGGGGTTGCCTACCCATGATCTATATCATCCTCTGCATTTCACAGGAATATATCACAAGTATGAACTTCAGGATCAGGCCTCTAGAAAGTGCTACTCATTTTTTTTCCTAAGATTCATTTATTCATAAATAAAAGGAGTTAACAGGCTCTGGATATCTGATGCTGTATTGATTTCCACATTGGCAATTCTGGGCCAATAAAGCTAAAGAGCTGTGGTCTCCAGCAGGCAGAGGGTGAGGAAGGTGTTGGAGGGATGGTGCTAATGGGAAATATGTGAATAGAAATAATTTTGACTTGTCATATTAGCAAACCAAACACATGGTGTTGGCTGTATCAACATACCATGTCTAATAACTAATCCAATCCAGACACTATGGCACACCATTGTAAGACTGCTGCACTTTCTAAGACACACAAAACACAATCTTTGCCCTAAGGTATGTACACTTTAATTTTAGATGTGATGAAGTGAGTGAAAGTAACATACCATGAAGGTGGAGAAGTGGGGACAAGAATTATGGACCTTAGATTATGTGCAACGATATGCATATCTTAATGGTATCACTATATATTTTAATATAATTATCTACTTTCTGGGCCATCTCTCCAAATATTTCCCTTTGTCTTTGACTGACATAGCTTTATGTGCAGACACACCTGGAAAAAAGTTCTGTGCTGTACATGCTCAGAGAGGCAAGCCATTTGTCTTCCGTCTCATTTTTTGATGTCCAGTTCTCTTCTTTTAAAATTAGGATGGATGGATTTATACAAAAACTCCAGCATCAGCTGCTTCTGTCATTCTTATTACTATCCATTTTAGTTTAATTTCCTAGAGGTGTCCAAATCTATGTTCTAGACAGAGTAGAAAAACATAAGAAAATTGCTGCTGCACTTAAGCTGCAGGAAGTCATAGCAATCTAACAAAATAACAGCCAAAATATTCTGAATTCACTAACTGAAGACTACGAGACACCAGGAATATTTTCATCTCTTTCACGTGTCTGCCTCTGTTAAATCATTGCAATCTTTTGTCCTCAAAGAATTATTCTTTTTTCTCTTGTATGTAACAACAGTGTAAAGTACAATATTTCCCTTGCCTATTACTAACAATTACTTATCCCTCCCCCCTTGTTACTTGTAATAGACTACTTGTAATAGAATATCATGATATTATCCTTTCTGATGAATTATATGATATGATATATTTATCACCTTTCTTCCCTCTTCTCCACCATTTTACTTCTTGTTCATCACACAGAGTAACTAGCCCAGCAGTAAAGTGTCACCATCTACACATGCACCCATATTAGGGTGCAGTAAATTAAGTAACTCTACCATAGAGTAGTGCTGTCCAAGACAACTACTATTCTAGGGCAGAGCAGTTTATGCTGCCATAATACACGTGTAGATGGTGACCAGGGCTGCCTGGGGCATGAGGGTGCTACAGTGTCTGCTACTGTCTGCCAGCTAGCCCTGCACTGTAGCACCCTTGTGCCCCAACCAGCTCCTCTGCCACCCAATGCCACCACCCAGAGCCTGGGGATTGTTGCCCTGTGGAGTCAGGCCAACTCTCAGGATCTCAATATTGCGTTGTTAGACAGGAGGGTGTGGCATAATTGCACATATACAAACACACAAATCAGTTAGGTGCATACATGCACACTACCAGCTCAGGCACATACATATGCATACCTATCACCAATTCAAGCACATATACATACACACTCACACTAGCAACTCAGATACATACACATTCAAAATAACTATCTTAGGTTCATGCACACTTATCACTAGTTTAGAGCCCATACACGCTACACACACCAAATTTAGATTAAATCAGTTACCAGTTACCAACACCTGCACATCCAATATACATACATGGATTACTAATTCATATACCACACACAATGATATCTATATATGTATATATGGGTGTATTCACCAATTCACATGCATAACACCCACCTACACACACACACACAGGTGAGTTCCTAACTTGGATGGTATAATGTGTATGTGTGCGCTTGGGGTACCTGGGATACTTGGGGGAAGGTTCAGGTGAGAAAGAGAGAGTTAAAGTGTAGGGAGTGAAAGTTGCTAGAACCGGGATTAGAACCAGTAGACTAGAGGGGCCTGAACTAAAAGAACTTAGGCTTGGGGGTAAGTTTAGGTCAATTGATTAAAAGACAATGCCCAAAGCCTACAGAACAGGGGAGCTATGCTGGCACAGAGGCTGGGACTGGAGCCAGAGCTACAGGGGAGCTGAAAAGGTAGGTGGTGAGAGGGAAAAATGGGACTAAGGGAAAGTATGGGTGTTAAAGACGGGCTCTGGATGTGGGGAGCCAGAGGATGGCTTCGGGGCAGCTAGAGAAGTTGCAGGGAGTGGCAGTAGCTGCTGGAGAAAACACTCCAGCTGCTGGAGAAAACTGCAGGGCAGCCACGAGGAGCTGGGAAGCTGTGGGGAGAGGATGACTACAGAAGGTGCAGGGGAAGCCTGAAAACAGAGAGATGGCCAGCAGAAAAAAAAAAAATCACAGGAAAAGCAGCAGGAGAGGCTGAAAGGTGGCAGGGGCAGTGGGAAAGCAGAGAAAGGCAGCAGAAAGTCAAAGGGAAAAGGCAGTAGGAACTGAGAGGAGATCAAGAAGCTAGTGGAGGGGGTGGGGGCTGGAGCTGAAAGACAGAGAGAGAAAGAGAGAGGCTGGAATTTGAGATAAGGAAGGGACTGGGATTCAGTAAAACATGACACAACTCGGGGTTGCAAATGACAGTGGTTTTATTGAACAGGGGAGATTGTGACACAATGTCTTATTGGTTCCCTTGCACCCACACACACACACACACACACACAATGGCAGCAGGAGGAGAGAGAGACAGACACAGAGAGAGAGTCCAAATTGTAGGAGGAGGTGTGCAGGTAATTTTTACCTATCCAGGCTGGAAAGGGGTCCTTGTCCAGTAGGTGTTGTCCCGGGGTGTGGGGGGAGGGTCGCCAGCAGGGCCTTTGGGTGGATAGGTGGTGTGGCATGGTGCTGGTCCAGATGGAGAGGGTGTTCCACTGGGTCTGTCTTCACTGTCCCTTTTTATAGGGGCAGACCTTATGTGACCCTAGTGACAGGAGGCATGCCCAGGCAAGGGTCAGCCCCTGGTGTAATGAGCATGTGTGCTCCATGCAGGGATGTTTTGGGTGTCTATAATGGTAAGAGTTGCAGGTTCTGCAGGGTCTTTTTTCTTTCAAATGCTGGGTTCTTGCCTCTGTTCCTGGGTGAGGTCTGTGGTTCCTGGATGAATCAATGCGAGGTGATGGCCCAGTCATTACAGGTAATTCAGTAGAGGTCTGCTACCATTGTTTCTCATTCATCTGGGAACCAGTTTACGTGGGAGGGGTGCATGACTCATACAGTTGCAACATGGGATGCTGAGGCAGAGGACACAAGATGGAGGCTTGACATGACTTTGGTTCACTTACAAACACAGGCCTAAACCATACAATATCCATATGAAACAATACAAAACAATATGAAAATGATAATATAATATACAACAGTAATAATCAATACAGACCTAATAATAATACAATATACAGCAGTGGATATCCAAAACCAAAAACTTGCTACCAAAATGAAAATGTTTAAAGCTTAAGTCTCAGCTCACTTATCTATAGGGAACAGAGATGGAGAGAAAAAGTCAGAAATGGGTGGGAAAGGGGAAGGGAATGCATTTTAAAAAAAAACTACAGGATGACACCCCAGGCACTTTGACCCCACCAGCCTGAGGCTGCTCCACCCTGGTTCAACATGCTGCAGTCCCAGGCTCACAAGTAAATGTTGCATCCAGGAGAAATTAACCTCCCAAATCAGTATGAGATGCTGCAAGAGGCACGCTGCAAATGAAGAACTGTACCCCATGCGGCATATCGGCAGTATGGGCTCAAAATTTGATAACTGGAAATCCAGGTATTAACACCCCCCCCCCCCAAAAAAAAACAACAAAACCATGGCGGGGGGGAAGCAGGGAAGGAGGAAAAAAGCACAGGGGGAAAAGCAGATAACCCAGAAGCTGGTCCTCTGGAGAGATGCTCTGGTTTCTGGTGAAAGTGTCTCTATGTGCTTTTGCTGCCCTACCATGCAAGGCATATACCCTTAGTATGCTGGGGTAAGCAGAAGTAGGGCAAGGATCTGGCATAACTGGGACCTGGGTGCTGTTGTGGGTAAGTAGGGATAGCAGGGGAGAGGCCTGTGGGTGTGAGGGGGACACTGTGCATGTATGGGGGCACTGTGGGGGGTTCTGGTCAGGGAAGTGGGTACCCTCAGGGTCCACAGTGCCCTTCCACCCCCCCAGCAGCCGTGAGCAGTGGCCACAGGGTACTCACGGCCTGCTGCTATCATAGCCCCCTTCCCATGGTGTGGCATGGCACCAGCTGCTTCAGAGCCAGCGCCACCTGTGCCACTTGTTGCAGGTGCAGCCTGGCTTGGCTCAGCATGATATGGGACCATGCACCTTTCTGCAGCTGCAGGCCACTTAGGCTGTCACTCAGGGGCCAGCGCTGCTCATAGGGCCTGCGTGTTGTGCTGGGCCAGATCTTGCCTCCACAGGCCCCATGCACATGTGGTTCCTGCAAAGCTGCAGAAAGGGGCACAGCCCTGTGCCATGCTGCACTGAGCTGGGCCGCCCAGCACAGGTGGGGCTGGCTCTGAGGCAGCCAAGCCCATGCCGTACCATGGAGGGGGAGCTTCAACAGCTGTGGGCCCTGAGCACCTGATGGCTGCTGCCGGGGTGAGCTGTGGGCCCTGTATGTGGGAGCTATGACCCTGCAGGGGGAATCTGTGGACCCTGAGGGTGGGGGAGCTGTGGCCCTGTGGGGAGGCAGTTCATGTCCTGTGAGTGGGGGGCTGCACCCTTTGGGTGCACCCTCCTGGACAGCTCCCTGCACATAGTCCCCCCACACCCACAGTTCCACCATCCCTCCACACCCACCCACCCACCCCCCATGCAAACTCCACATCTCCCCATCACACACCCATCATGGGTGTGGGCAGTGGGGTCCCGCAGGGTTCGGTCCTTGGACCAATACTCTTTAATGTCTTCATCAGTGACTTGGACGAGGGAGTCAAATGTATTCTGTCCAAGTTTGCAGATGACACAAAGCTATGGGGAGTTGTAGACACGCCGGAGGGCAGGGAACAGCTGCAAGCAGATCTGGACAGGTTGGACAAGTGGGCAGAAAACAACAGAATGTACTTCAACAAGGAGAAATGCAAAGTGCTGCACCTAGGGAGGAAAAATGTCCAGCACACCTACAGCCTAGGGAATGACCTGCTGGGTGGCACGGAAGCGGAAAGGGATCTTGGAGTCCTAGTGGACCCCAAGATGAACATGAGCCGGCAGTGTGACGAAGCCATCAAAAAAGCCAATGGCACTTTATCGTGCATCAGCAGATGCATGACAAATAGGTCCAAGGAGGTGATACTTCCCCTCTATCGGGCTCTGGTCAGACCGCAGTTGGAGTACTGTGTGCAATTCTGGGCGCCGCAACTCAAGAGGGATGCGGATAATCTGGAGAGTGTCCAGAGAAGGGCCACTCGTATGGTTAAGGGCCTGCAGACCAAGCCCTACGAGGAGAGACTAGAGAAACTGGACCTTTTCAGCCTCTGCAAGAGAAGGTTGAGAGGCGACCTTGTGGCCGCCTATAAGTTCATCACGGGGGCACAGAAGGGAATTGGTGAGTATTTATTCACCAAGGCGCCCCCGGGGGTTACAAGAAACAATGGCCACAAGCTAGCAGAGAGCAGATTTAGACTGGACATTATGAAGAGCTTCTTCACAGTTAGAGTGGCCAGGGTCTGGAATGGGCTCCCAAGGGAGGTGGTGCTCTCCCCTACCCTGGGGGTCTTCAAGAGGAGGTTAGATGAGTATCTAGCTGGGGTCATCTAGACCCAGCATTCTTTCCTGCTTATGCAGGGGGTCGGACTCGATGATCTATTGAGGTCCCTTCCGACCCTAACATCTATGAATCATGCCCATCTGCCAGACAAAATGAGATCTGCTGGCAGGAGCTGTGGCTACAGGGGCCGCTGTGCCCACAACCTAGTTAGTAAAGGGGTCAGGGGAAGTTGTAATTGTTCTGTGATAAGAAAACCAAATGCAAACATCAAAACATATAGATATTTAAAATTTATTTTATTATGATGATAGAGTGGTAGACTTCTAAATTGCTTTAAAATTGTAAATATATCAATAAAACATTGCCCAATTGATCTCTCTCTCTAGCCTAATACTACTGCACAGTAGTGCCATGTCACAGTTTTTGCATTGCAACTGAGTACATAACCCCAGATTCAAAGTAAGTGAATACATGAATTGGAGTGAATTTTCACATTGGACATATAAAGCAAATCTGTTAACAAGTATAATATAGGCTATAATTAACTTTACTACATATGATGTTATATGTTTACTTACAAAATAGAGACATGCACATCAAGAAAGGAAGAATGCCTTTGGATTCATGTCATTACCCAGTTAAAAGAGAGGTGAATTCTACTGCTAGTAGAGCTACAGCCAGCATCCACATCATGTGTGTGAGCACAAAAAAATGTCAGCAAGATTTAGAATAGATGCGCTGGTATTAGGAAAAATGGTATAAGCCCCAATTTAAAGGCCCAATGAAGCCTATTTAGAGTGTTTTTGATCAGGTCTACACTGATCAATGTAGAATGCTCTCACAGAAATGCAAACCTACATAAAGATTCTTTGTGTGAGGATTTGATACAAAATGGGATCAATTTTGCCAATTTTCTTTAAACATTTTACACCCCATTGTGAAAAGCATAGGCCAAAACAGTCTTTGTATTAAAAGTATCTGTTTGTGGTTTCACATGGCTTGGTGCAACTCTTGATAACTTGAGTTAATCTGAACTCAAATTTCAAAGTGAAATTTAGGGCATTGAATCTCACCAGAGCAAAACCCAAGAAAAGTTTTTAACTTCTGCCTGAATGTCGTATGTATTTAATGATTGTCTGTCTTTGTTTCTTATCCATTACATTTTTAAGTGTTTACATTTCTAGAGAACTTGTATAATGTAAAAGCTTTACAAGAGACATAAGAATATGGTCCAATGATAGGAACAGATTATAACTCCTTTTACTGGGCTTCTAGTTGAAACTCTTAAAAAAAAAAAAAAAAACAAACATATTAGAAACATTTTGCCAGCTGAAAATATATTACCTTTCTTCAAAATAGGACATATTATGATACCTGGTAGACTCTTCCACCTCAAAGAAACATTTTAGAGTCCACTGTAAATAAGATTTGGCAATCAAAGGCTGAGAAAACTAGAGGATAACAATTTCTCCAAAGTGTTATTAGCATTTTTAAGGATAACTCCCCTCTGCCCCAGAAGTATGAAGTCTCTGAAGTAGGATTTTTCAGCTACTGTCAGTGGTAGATATGCTTTATATGTACTTGGATTGAAATGGACATTTTCAGCTTAAAATTACAAATGGGGATTTTTCCTCTAAACATGAAAGCTAGGGACAGACTTTAAATGTAAACCGGTTTAAACTTGTAACAGAACTTCAGTGCACATAAATCAGTTTCCAAATGGCTGAAACTGTTTTCAGATAGACGTGGATGAATCAGACTAAACTGATTTAGGTGAAACCAGTCTATCAAAATTCTGTCCCAGATCCCCACCCTACTCAAGTTAACTCATAGTCCCCCAGCATCCCAAGATGCTTTGAACTTCTATGGAAACCCATCCTCATATGGTGGGCAGGCTAACTTTGTCTCACATGATGTCAAGCAGGGATGCTCCTCCCCACTGCTGCCCCAGGGATGCCACAGACCTGAGGCATCAATGCCTTTGTTCTGCAGCCCTGGTCCTGCCGGTGCCTGTCAGCCCAGTGGGGTTGGGAGGGAGAGGCAGGAGAACAAAGCCCCCTTACTTAACCCCAGAACCTGCTCCCTAGTGTGTGGGGGTTCCCCTCCATAGACCCACACAAGTCACTGACATACGGGGGGGGGGAGAAGCAGTCCCTCCAGCCTGGTGCCGGCCCAGGTCTCCATGCATGAGTGGGGGTTCCCCCGAGCCCTGCTGCCAATGCAGAGGGAGAATTTCCCCCTTGCACCCCTCCGCACAGTCTGGTGCTGGCTTAGCCCCACCCCTGTAGGTGCGTGGGGAGCAATCCCTCCAGCCCAGGGCTGAGCTGGCACTGGACTGCACAGGGGAGTGGGAGGGTGGAATTCCCCTTTACACCAGTGGCAGGACTTGGAGGACATCACCTGGCATAGTAGATCCCCTGCTGAGCTGCGGAGATCCCCCATTGTGGGCTGATGCCAGGTACCACCTTGGGCCCAGACCGGATGGACTATTCCCCACCCCACACCTGTAAGTGAGGGGCTAAGCTGGCACCCAACCAGGCTGAAGGGTGGGTGGGGGAAATTCCCCCTCTGCACCAGTGGACCCAAGAGAATCACTGATCTAGACCATGAGAGAAATTGATTTAAAATTTCAACTATATTCTATCTTAATTCTATACAGACTGAAACCCATCAAAATCAATGACCAAATATCTATCCTGCAGAAGTAAAAAGCTTGTTTAGTAGACAGTTGAACTGAAATATAAGTGTAGTAAACTGAACCATGCCTAAGCTAGTGGTCTAAAATATCACTTTGGTTAAATACAGGCAGTCAAAAAGCCTGAGGCTGAACTGACTCAATCTTTGTGGGTTTCTCCAAGCTGCACAGATTGGCCAATAACAAAATAAACTGACATTCACTTTTGAATCTGGAAAGGGACTGAGCCAGAGCAGGCTTAGGCCATTCCCCTGCTCCCATTACCTGATCCCTCTGCAAGGACATATGCACTGTAACAAACAAGTTTTTGAAATGGAGGGGTTGCTCAATTCACTGAAGTTATTGTGGATGCCTTGAGTCAAATGAAGAGGGCCTTGAGTCTAAGATGATTAAGAACCACTCCTTAAATCGACTTTAAAACAGAGTTTTAAAAAAGCACTCTATTACAAAAGAAAGGAAATGCTTAAATGAAGTCTTCTGAACCTAAAATATTTTCAACCTCAGTCAACCTGAAAAAAATTCTTTCCCCTAGGAAAAGCCTGTAAATCAGCAAATGTTACAGGGTATGAAGCTGTCATTCAACCCAGACTTTGCCAAATAAATGCTGGAAGAGAAATCCAAAGCCAGTTAGAACACCCTGATACTTTTCTCCTGGTTACAGCAGGACAGTGATATTCAGGGCACATTTCCTAAGTTTTCCAGCTGATCACCTGCAGCTCTTCACAAGAAATATTATCAAATAAGGTTTTTAAAAATGGCATACATTTGATAAGTCCTTCTTGCAACCATGAATAATACAACACACATGTTATCTATCTCTATCAATCACGGTCTAAGTACTGTGTTGTTTTTCCTTTTGACCTATACTGTATTTACCATAGATCAGCTAGCAGTTTCTATGCTATTGTATCTCTAGTTAACACCGATTGATCATATAGCTCCTAAGCTAGTTAGGACTGAGCGTTAGTGTACCAGGGTATTTTAATGTCCCTCTGAAGATCACAACTTCTATTCTATCATTTAGGCTGACAGGGTCCAAATCCTCCAAACTTCAGGATTTCTAAGGCAAATTAGAACCCGGAATTTTCACTTCAGTGTTGTCAATAGAGTGTAGGTGATATGTGCTCATAATAGAGACTATTCAGAAGCTGCAAAATGGAGTAATGTCAGTAGGCTGGTCCACATATAGGAGGTTACAGTAGTCTAACCTAAAGGTGACCACATGATGCATGTCAGATATCAGTGTCAATATAATCAACGTTTATGCAGAGTACAGAAGGTACAAATAATTCCTCCAAGGATGCAGCATACCATATTTTCCTCACATACACAACATGCCTTTTTTCCCCAAAATCAGTTTCTACCTGGTACCAGGCAAAAGCAAAAGTTGAATCTACAGGTGACTCATAGGGAGTAAAACAACAAGCAGGCTAGACTCCCCAGCTGCTGCTACTCAGTTACATTCTACCAGGAAAGATCTTTTTTCTTCCTTCTGCTTTTCAAAAACAGAGTGCATATTTTTTCCCGGTTAGTGTTGTATGTGAGAAAATACTTTAATTATTGGATATAAATGGTAAGTGTTTAGACTTCTTGCAGACTTGAAAAAACAAAAAACATAAAATACCACACTTTACCAGAACAAGCAGTATGTTAGTTCAACCCAGCTCTGCAGCATCTATATAGATTGAGCGCTTCAGCAGAGCTTTTTGGAACTTTTATCTAATAGCCGATTCAAAAACACCCAAAGTCCCACTAAAACACCCAATCTATACAGAGGCTGCCATAGGTGGAGGAATAAAACATTTGGGGTGGGGTGGGGGGCCTAAGTGCATACACACATGTGCACATGCCTATGCCCCCCCCCCCAGCAGGTGAGCCTGTAGGGGGAGGAGAAAAGGCCTTGTGGGGAGGGAGTGGGGCAGGGCCTCGGGCAGGATGCTGCCCAGCTGGGGTGGGGCATGGCATGGGACGGAGCTGTGGCTCATCCAGGGGGCGGGGGGGAGGAGTGGCTCCCAATGCTGCACATGCTCTGGGAGGGCAAGTGGGTCACTTGCCCCCAGGTCTGCATGGGGCAGGGCAGGCTGCCATTGTGGGGTGAGGCCAGAGCTGCATTGGGCTCTTCCTGGCAGGTGGCAACAGTGCTGGGAGGAAGGGTCAGGGGGGCTACAGCGAATTTTGGGGTGGCTGCAGCCCCCCCAACATAGTCCCTTTCCAGTGCCGCCACCACCCATCCCAAGTGCAGCCCAGCCAGACTCCCCCTCACTGGAAAGAGCCTGGTGCCACCCCAGCTCCAGCCCAGTGGCAGCCTGCCCTGCCCCACACAGATCTAGAGGCATGCGCCCCCATACCTTCCGGGATGCACATTGCAGCAGGAGCCAAGCCCCCTGGACAAGCTGCTTACGGCTCAGTCCCATACCCTGCCGGCTGTGCAGCGCCTGCCTGTCCACCATCCCAGCCCCAGCCCCACTCCCTCCCTCACCACTGCCTGTGCACCCCTGCTGCAGCCACTGGAAGCCCACGGCCAGGCTGCCTTGTGGCTCTACTGCTGCCCCACATTTGGGGGGGGAAGCTAAGCCCCATTAGCCCCCACTTCCGCTGCCTATGGATTATACTGCAGAGCTGGGTCAAACTAATGCACTGCCTCTTCTGAATGTGCGCTAGCCTCAGCATGGAAGTGCACTGAGTTTAAAGTAAAGCACAGTTTGTTTTTCTTCATGTCTGCAAGCATGAGCAACTGGTGCCTCCTGAGTCTGGGGAGGTACCTGCAGAAGCCACTGCCAGTGGCTGGGAGGGCACCTGCAAAGGCAGAGATGGCAGCAGGGGCAGAGCTGGTGAGCATCTGCAGACTCCACCACCGGCACTGGGGGCGGAGCTGGTGAGCGTCCACAGACACCACTGGCGGTGTTGTTGGCAGGGACAGCCCTGTCAGGTGGGGCACACTGAGCACCCACAGACACCGCCAGCTATGTCGATGGTGGGGACAGCCCTGTTGGGTGGGGCGTGTCGAACACCCACAGGTGCTGCCGGTGATGTTGACAGCAGGGATGGCTCCGTCAGGGGGTCACATGCCCACCCTACCAGTCACCTATGTCTGCAAGCAGCCTTAGAGACTGGAGATGCTGATATACCTCCCACCATTTCCTTTGGTTGTTCTCTATAGCCAGTAACTATAATTACCATCTTTATATTGGGCTTCACTAGCTAACTCTATTAGTTAGAGGCTGACAAAGTTGCTTCTCCACTGCAAAAAGGTATGAGATGAACATATGCTGTGAATTGTCATCTGTTTGAAAACATCACGATCTTAAATTAAGCCAAATCAAAATCCTGAATCAACTGTAAACAAACCTTGTCTTAAACTAAAGTAAAACTTCAGAAACAAATATCAAAAAAACCTTGAGTGACTATTCAGTGCCCGTATCCAGAGTCCTGACTTGCAAACTTAGCTCTTATTGCAATAAGATATCATTTATTGTGCCACAGGAACTATAACCATAAATCACAAGATCCTCTGAGCTCCTATTACTGAGATACCTGAAACTATCTGAAACTCAGTTCTGTGCATCTTATTCAAAAGTGAAACTTAGTATTAAATGGTTTGGAATAAGAGTGAATGTTTATATATTAAAAATGTATTGTAAACTTTTATCTTTAAAATCTCAGCTCCTAAAACTCTCAGCATGTTAAAAGATTGGGGTTGTAAAATTATATGGTACAAGCCAGTAATCTATAATGTGAACTTGTCAGCTTTGATATTTAGAAAAAAAAAAAAAAACTTTAATAACTGAAAGTTTTAAGTTTAGAAAGGACAGGAATGTGTGTAGTAGTAGTAGCAGCAGCAGCTACTTTTCATAAGAGCTGTTACTGCATATATTGGATCTGTACTTCAGAGCACATTATAGATCCATATACTACAAATGTGTCTGAGCATTAAAATGAATTAGTATTATATTTTGTTCTACTACAGGACTACTGGAGCAGTTGTAGGATATGTACTCTACATACATACATACATACATACTCGGAATCATACACAGATACAGCTAACTTTGCATTTGTAATATCCATACTATATCATGGGTAAAGAATCTGAGGTTTTCCACGAAGAGTTATACAAGACTAAGCCCGGCCCAAATTCATTGAGATGAATGGAAGCCCTTTCATTACCTGTATGGGTCCCCTGAGGAAGTGAAGAACTTGCAAGCAGCATGGGAAACTACAGACCAGTGAGTCTAACTTCTGTTCCTGGAACAGAACAAACAACAACAACAACAACAACGTTCAGCATATGGGTGAATGTGACTTACTGGGTGGGAATCAATATTGCTTTGTCAAAGGGAAATCACGCCTCACTAGAATTCTTTGAGCATGTTAGTCAGCATGATCTAGCTGACACCGTATATCTGGACTTCCAAAAATCCTTTGATAAGATCCCCCATCAAAGGCTCTTAATGAAGTTAGGTAGGTCATGGGATTACAAGATGTCCTTTTGTGAATTGAAAATAAGCTTAAATATAGAAAAAGAGTGAGAATAAAGGGACAGTTTTTAGGATGGAAAGAAGCAAACATCAGGGTCTGTATTGGGACTGGTGCTGTTTAACATATTCATAAATGACCTGGAAATGGGAGCAAGTAGTAGGGTTGTACAAAATGGCTGTTTTGTTTTGGTTTTGGATTTGGCCATTTCAGAGGACAGCGATTTGTTCTGGAGTTTTGGATCACTGTTCCATTTTGATTTGGCCAAATCTGTTTCAGAGTTTCAATGCTGTTTTGGTGATTTGGCCATAGGCTATAATGGGGAAATCACTAAAATGCCCATAAATTTTGTTACTTCATGTCTACTTTGGATGCAAATTGCAGGAATGGTAGCCCCTTCTCAGGGCATGAAGCCTGCCAGGTTTCAAGGAGAGAGGTGCAGGGGTTTCTGTGAAACTGCACCTCAAACTGTTCAAAGCAAAACTCATGACACTGTGTGTGTAGGCAGAGCAGGATGAAACCAGCAGGGATGGTAGCCGGTAACAAGGGGCCTCCTTGGTGCCAGTTAGATCTCCACCTGCCCACCTGTTTCTGGGCCAACCACCCATCCCTCTTTTTTCTGCCACACCTTGATGTAAAACTAATTCAGATGTTTCTCAGGCAGGAGGGTGACATTCATTCTGCAGCTCCATACCTCTTCTAACACTGTGGCCCATGCCCGACTCCCAGGTACCTCTCCACTTTTATCTGCTATATCACTCTCCCCCCACCTCCCAGCCTGTCCCTCACATTGGTTATAAGGTGCTTCCCACCTGCCTTTCACCATGGGGTTTGGTGTTCCTGGCATTTCTTGGGGGCTGCTGCACCACTGGCAGTCCCACCAGGCCTCCTGACTCTGGCACGGTGCAGTGTCAGGTCATGCCCAGGACCTGGGGCCTCCTTCTTCCTCAAAGCCCCAGCCCTACCTCCAAGTTCATCCTGGCACAGGAGCTCAGCACATGGCTGCTAGCACAGGGACCATACTGGACTGTAATGGATCCAGCCATGTCTTGACACCCTCCTTCAGCCACTTCACCAGTGCCAGCACCTCTGGTGACAGCAGTTTCCTCCAGCTGGTAACATCAATCCCCTGGAACTTCTCCATTTGGTTCTGAAGCTCCTTCACTATGGGGAAATCACCTGGCTAAGAAGGGCATCACCAGTGCAAAGGCTCTCAGTGGCCTAGAGGAATGGCTTGAGGACCACCAAGATCTGGGAGATGGTATCTCACTCTGTTTTGTTAAGGGGGCCGCTGATCCCAATCTCCCCAAGCAAAGCCATTTCATGGATGGCCTTCTGTTGCTCCACCAGCCTCTCGAGCATCAGGTATGTGGAGTTCCACCGAGTCTCTACATCCTGCATGATTTTGTGCTGTGGGATGTTCAGCTCTGTTTGTTTATCCCACAGCATCCTGTCCCCCTTCATGATCCAGTGAAAGTAACCTGCCACCTTCCTGCATTTTGAAATTAGCTTGCTGGTGCCGTCACTGGCAGCCCTGCCCCCCTCCAAGGCATCCCTGAAAACAAAGTGCAACTTGTGTGCCACACAGAGGATGCCAATAAAGTTGGCATCATGGACGACCTTGACCATATTGGCCCCATTGTCAGTGACCATGAACCCACAGGTGAGCTCATCCTGCCAAATGAGCCACCCCTGTACCATGAAGTTCATGGCTCCCATGATCTCCTTTGCTGTGTGGGACTCATCCACCACCTCCACTTGAAGGAGAGCCCAGTGATGGCCTGACTGATCACACCAGTGCCCTGTAAGGGAGAGGTAGATGTGATCTCCACCCCAGCTTCTCCTGATGCCTAATGCAGCTCCTCCCTCAAGTACTCCCTACATGTCACATACAGGGAGGGCACCACTGTCCTGCTGAAGGTGGTGTGTGCAGGCATGTGATATGATGGGGCTATGAGAACCATAAGCCACCTAAACCCTGGCCACTCAACTAAGGAGAAGGGCTGGCCATCCAAAGCAAGCATCTCCCAAATGCTCTGGGTGACCTCACTCACCTTGGGAATGCACTCCCCTTTCTCTCCACCTTTCCCCCACTGGTCCAGGGTAGCCTGCCTCTGCTTCTGGGGGACAGGGTCTTTGGAGTGAGAGGGGGACTACCCTTTGGGCATGCTGCCACTGGTGCCAGGCTTAGGAGGAGCAAGGGCAAGGGGGTGATGCCTCCTGACCTGGCTGGTCTTGCATTGGCAGTGGAGGCAGATAGCATACTTGGGATCATCTGCCACCCCAAAATGATCCCACACTACACTACCACCTCACTTCTGGGGTGTGGGTGTGGATCCTGCCTTATCCCCCTCCTCAGCAGGCAGAGGCACAATGACAGGGGAAGCTGAGCCACCTGCCCCCACAACCTCCTCAGTAGTGCCTTCCAGAGAAGACCTGGCTCTAGGAGAACTTTGAGGGGTGTGGAGCAGAAACTCAGATTCCCGCTCCTTCCCCAGAATGTTCCTGGCTATGGCACTGAGCTCCCATGGTTCCAGATCCAGCTGGAACTGGGAGGATCAGGGTTGGAAGTGAAATAGGGGTGAAGGAGTCTCATGCTGGTGCTTGTCATGCTGGTGGTGTGGGGGGGTTATTAATATTGCTGGTGTCACTGGAGGTGGGGCAGGTGCAGACACTGCTCCCACCAGCAGTAGAAGCCTTATGGCTGCTAGGAAAAAGGGTGCATCTAAGTTTCAGGCGGGGGGGGGGGGGGGGAAGACTTATAGCTCTTCCTCTGCCCCCTCTCACTTTTCTGCCAGAAGACCTGGCACCTGCCTTTCTAGCATGCTTCATAATGTTTGCTGTGCTGGAAAATGTGTGCATGTATAATATATCTTGTGTGCATGTAATATCTTCTCTGTGTAATATATCTTCTTTTATCTGTTTAATATATGTGTTTACTATATCTTCTGTCTGCTTACTATATTGTCTTCTCTCTTATTACTATATCTTCTATCTGTAATATATTGGAAAGGTGTATCCAATCCTTTCCAAGACTAGCAAGAGACTGACTAGGAAGCCAAGCCAGTCAATGAAGGCATCCAGTACCTTTCACATGCTGTTGCTTCCAGACGGACAGCTCACAAAAGGCAGAGAAAGGCTTAACACAGAGCCTTATATGCTGTTTCTCCAACACTCCCCAGAGCACTGGGATTGGAAGGGACCTCAGGGATAGATAACAGATACTGGCCAGCTACAGATGTCAGTATCAGAGCAGTCCTCTCCACCCCCTTCCTTCTCCCTCTTCTGAGTTCCTCTTTCCCTGCAAGCCCACCTCCAAAATATTCCAAAACGTTTCAAATGGTTTTTTTAGTTTAGGAGATGTTTTGGAGCTTTCCATTCCATTTTAGATTTGGTGTTTCAGGTGCTGAAATAGGCCAAAACACCTCTAAAATGAAACGGCTGCCAAAATTTTGCACAGCCCTAGTAAGCAGCAAGATGGCCAGATTTGCAAATGACACAAAACTCTTCAGTGGTAAAAACCAAGGTGGACTGTGAGGAACTACAGAAGGGTCTGGATCTATTGAGCAAATAAGCAACTAAATGGAAGATGAAATTCAATATAGATAAATATAAAGTGACACATGTAAGCAAAACATACCCAAACTATACCTACAATATAATAGACTCATTTGTTATGATGCAGGGAAGATACCTGGGAGTCATTATGGATAGTTTACTACAATCATCAGCTCAGTGCTCCTCAGACATAAAAAAAACAAAATATTAGGAAATGTTAAGAATGGAATTGTAAATGAAACAGAAAATATCATTATGCCCTCTTACTAATCAATGGTGTGTCCACATCTTGAATACTGTGCCTAGTACTGGTCCCCAGACCTCAAAAAAGATATAGAAGAACTAGAGAAGGTACAGAAGAGAGCAACAAGGATAACTATTGGTATGGAGGGGCTTTCATATGAGGAGAGACTAAGGATAGGTCAATTCAGTTGAGAAAAGAGACGATAAAGGATTCATTAATAGATTCATAGACATTAGGGCTGGAAGGGACCTTGAGAGATCATTGGGTCCAGCCCCCTGCCTAAGGGGCAGGAAGTCAGCTGGGGTCAGATCACTCTAGCAAAATAACCATCCAAGAATTTCTTAAGTTTATTATTTACTATCTCTAACAACACAAAAACTAGGGGTCACAAAATAAAACTAATAGGTAGTAAGTTTAAAACTAATAAAAGGAAGGGTTTTTGCACTCAACCTGTAATTAAAGTGTGGAATTCATTGCCACAAGATGTTGTGGAAGCTGACAGTTTAGTTCATAGTTTCCAACTATACTTTTTGCCAGGACGGGGGGGGGGGGGGGTGAAGCCTAAGATGATGCTCCCCCACGTGGCACCACCTGAACAGAACCAAGTGGAGCCCATGGGGAGAGTAGAGGCTTAGGGCTCCCTGTCCTGTTGCCCCTCCCCTGGGAGTCCAGCACTAGCCATGCCACCATGGTGAGGTACCCCCTCCCTGCCCAGCAGCAGCAGGGGTCACAACTCCATGGGGGGAGGGCAGCAAGGCAGGAAGCCCTGAGGCCACAGCAAGTAGCCAGCATCCACCCCACATGCCCCCCGCCCCATGTCCCCTCCCTGGGGGTGTACACAGTGGCAGGGAGTCACCCCCCTGGATGAGTCACCCATGGCTCTGTCCCACTCCCTGCACCAGTCCCATGTACTGCCCTCGCTGGGCAGTGCCCCCAGCCCCCAGCCCACTCCTTCTGTAACTGAGGGGGCCCTCAATCTGCCCTCCCCACATAAACTTACCTGCAGGCAGCTGGAGGAGCTTCTCTTCAGCACTGTTTGGGGCTGTATTCCTGGCCACATGCATCCCATTCATCTCAGTTCCTTGCAGGCTGGAACAGTTCCAGCCTGCAAGGGGAAACCTGATGTTTCCCATGCTTTTCTGTGGTGAATGGAAAACCTAGATCCCTGCATGATACTGGGAATCCAGGACAAGTGCTGTCCCAGGACTAGGACTCGAAGCTCCTATTTCAGGACTGTCCTACCCAATTAGGGATGGGTGGTCACCCTACTCTCTTCCTGAGGGGGCAAAGGGCCCACAGGCTCTCACATACCTAGTGCTTATGGTTTAAGCCAATTAAAAAAGGGGTTCAATGAATTCTTGGAGGAAAGGTACATCAGTAGCTATTAAGCATGAGAGTTATAGGCACAGCCTCTGAATCACAACTTCCTAGACCTTCAGTGCTAGAGGCTGCAAGTAAGGGAAGAACACTGGAAAAAAAACCCTGGTCATACCCTGTTCATCCCTTTCAGCATTCACTCTCTGCCACTATGTGAGCTAGATGGACATAGTGGGCACGTCCACACATGCAGGCATGTACACTTGCAGCAGCTCAAATAAGAGCAGCACAAGTTTGTGCCAGGGATTTTTGGCTCAGCACACATGCCTGAACATACACTTTGGTGTGGAGCAAGTTGTGCCACTTGGGACAAACTGAGGCTGCCCAGCTCCTCCCAGATCTGCAGCCAGGGGGAGCTGGAGGCTGGGGACAGCACCTGTCCTGGCCCCAGCAGTATAAAATGCTGCCATCACAAGCAGCTCAGGGCTACTTGCTCTCAGGAGCTTCTGAGGGGTGGGTGATGGGTGGCAGGTGGACTCACTCCCACCCACTCTACATGGGATCTGCTGGAACATGGGCTCACTGCTGTACTTGGGGGGCTTACCTGTCCCCCTTGTCTGTGCACATTTTGGGGCAGAGCACCAGTGGATGGCATCCAATGGCTTCTTGGATGCTTTTGAGGACTGGTGGGTGTGGCCTGGGAGGGCATGCTTGGTGTCCCCCTCTGGAGGACTTACTTTCACATTTTGACCCTTTGACCCCCCCACATCACTCCTATCCTGTTTTTGCTTTAGTTCTTTGCTCCCAAGGAGTTAGTGTTATTCATTCATTGGCCCCACACTGTAGGAGCCACTAGTTAGTTGGGTGAGCCTTGGGCCTATGGCATTTGGGTAACACAATAGACAGGAGTTTCTGAGGCCCAACCAGTTGACAAATGGGGACACTAGCCCCCTGTGCCAGGTGGCCTGCTGCAGCAGCCCTGACCTAAAGTGGACCCTGCACCCTCTACCCACTGCAGTAGAGTGGCAGCAGGGGTGCTGCCTGGCTGTGACCTGCTGCCACCTGTGACAGCATCAACCCCCATGATTACACACCTGCCAGACCTGGATAAGGACTGACCAGTAACTTGTGCAGGAGGCTTTCCTATGGTGCCTATGCCACAGCCCCTCTGAGCCAGCTGCCATTGGGCTGTGGCTACACAGTTGTCCTTTGTACAGCACTGTTGCCATGTGGGGCTCTGAGCAAACAGAAAATTGGAGGCCCCCCACATCCCTTTACAAACATGAATGTATCAAAAAGCATTAATAAATAGACCCATTAAATGTTTTTACCGTGCATTAATAAATAAAATCACAACTCCCAATGTTGAAATTAACTACTCTATTTTGCCACACACAGAACTGAATAAAACAACTGCCTTAGGAAAGTTACTCAGATGCATGGGATCACCATAAGTGTATATTAAACATGAAAAGAATGATGTTTTAGTTTAGTAGTCATGTAGACTCTTCTTTGACTATTTTTAATACACATTTTACATTGTACCTACACTACAGTAAACTACTATAAGAAAAATACAGGCCATACCAATAGCCTCAAGTATGAGTCTACAACTCATATTAGAAGGAGACCCAATTCGTAAAGAGATCTTCCCAGAACCACCCATCCTAGCCTTCAAACAAGCACCAAACCTCGCAAACTTCATCACCAGAAGCAAACTTCCTACAGCCCATGTATCCAAACCATGCCATGACAAGAAATGCAAAACCTGCCAACGTATCTCCACCGCCCCCACAATCACTACACTTCACAACAGAACCATCAACATTCCTGGCTCTTACAGCTGCACCTCCAGAAATGTAACGCATCTCATCCAATGTACCAAATGCCCTGATGGAAAATACGTAGGAGAGACCAACCAACAACTGTGCATCAGAATGAACACACACTGGAAATCTATTAAAGACAAGAATACCTCATTACCAGTGGGGACACATTTCTCACAAAAAAAAAACCTGTCTCTCTCTCCAATCTCTCAGTTCTAATCCTCAAAGGGAATTTACAAAACACTTTTTTTTTTTTTTTTTTAAACACACACAGACAAGCCTATGAACTTCAATTTATTAACTTCCTGGATACAAAAAGTCATGGACTAAATATAGTATGTCACAAATCCAATGTCTATAACCTTCCTGATATCTGACTCCCCAGATACCTCTCCACTATTTACCTGCTACATTCATCCCTCCTCTCCCTCCCCCATGCCCTGTTTCTCACCCACTGACTCCTCAATTTACATTTTCACTGGCTGGCTTTCTTGCATGCATACCAGCCTCTGGCCTCTTTACTATTTGTTCCATCCAGGAAGAGCACAGAACAACTCCAGATGCTTCCTCAGTCTGACAAGGGGTTTTTAAACCCAAAAGCTGGCTAAGAAAACGTTTTCCAGCGATTTAGTTGGTCTAATAAAAGATATCAGATTTGCCCAAAGAACCTTGTTGGCCTAAGGACATAGGCAGACACAGCTACAACCTAAACCCCCGTTTCTAAAGACTGGCCTTTTAATATCTGAGAGATTTCTGACCATCTTTCATATCTCTCACCATTTTTAATTTTTTTTTTTGACTGAGAGGATGTAGCTGTCCAAAAGCTTCCAAATAACACCTTTTTGCAACTATTTAGTTGGTCTAATAAAAGATATTGCATCTGCCTAAAGAGTCTAGCTACAGGTCAACATTCCCCTCCCTCCACCCCTATTTATTTCCCACCCATTGTCTTGTGGCATTTTCACTGACTGGCATTCTTGCATATTGGCTTCTGGGATAAGCCATCCTGAAAGATTAAACTGGCCAGGAGCCATGCTCTATTCCTTGTAACTTAGTGTCACAACCCAAGGGTGTGATTTTTGTTTGTGAGCGCTTCGGCACTGCTGAATTATTTCCCGCCACTCGTAGCTTTCTTTGCAGGGTGCATTTCTTAGTTGCAAAGAGAAAATGCATAGTGCAAAGGAGTTCCCGCCACCCGCATGCAAATTTGTGTCCCACTATTGGCCATTTCTAAATTATTCCTACGTGGCGGCTAGCGATTGGCTTGCTAGCCGTATAAGAGGCTTGAGTGGTTTCCGCCCAAGTTGGAGGACTCCACAACTATCAGGAGGAGGAGAACTTCACGTCTCGTGAAGATCTCTAAGCGCTGCGGAGCCTATTGGACCCAGCGTGCATCTCAAGAAGGCTATAGGGGTCTGATCAACCTCTCGCCTCTCCCCGTCGCCGCCTGATCCCTCGACATACCCTTCCCTGTGCGCAAGTTCCACGGAGCCTAGCAAACTTCGTGTGAGTGAATCCAGAGCTCTACCCGGGGTTCGAGTCCTGCAGTTTTTTTTCTTCCCATCGCCAAAACCCCATCATGACGTACTCCTGAGGTTTTTGTTCATCTCCCGTCGCCGAAATCCCATTGCGACGTACCCTCATGTTCTGCAGGTTCGAGTTTTTTGTTTTGTTTTGTAACCGCAACTCAAGAAAGTTTTCCTGCCTGCACTGCGACCATCTTCAGTGTAAGTAAAATAATCTTAAATCAACCACTAAGCATCCGTGCCTAAGTCTAGCGTGCCACCTGTCTTCCCCGACCCGGCATGTCCGGGCTGCTGGCCACAGCCCGCCGCATGAAAAAAGGGCCTCGGACTGCTCCCGGCCCGCACACTTAGTACATAGCAAATGCAGTCAGACTGGTAAAACCACCACCATGAGCCATCTTTTATTAGACCAACTAAAATAGTTAGAAAAATCTTTTTTGAAAACTTGTGTACAAATACCTTTGCTCAGGCAAAGAGCATCTGCAGGTGTTTTGTACTCTTCCTGGATGGTCCAGCAAGGTGGAGGGAGGGGAATGTTGACCTGTAGCTAGAGTCTTTGGGTATACCTTTTATTAGAGCCCCCTGTTACGTTGGTTTCTCGGGTCGATTTCCCTGTGGCCCACCCCCCTTTTTCTGGGCTAACCACCTGCCTCCTTGCCCACCATGCCTTGTTGTTAATTAATTAATTGATGTTGCTTAAGCAGGAGGCTGCCCATTTCTTGCCCTGATGCCAGGGGGCACTATCTGGGGCTCTGCTCCTCCCCTACACTGCAGCCCAAGCCTCACAGATGGCATCCAGATGTTATCAATATCACCAGCCCCACACTGGGCCCCTGAATCCTACTAGTTGAACCCCACTTAGATCCCTCCATTCAGGCAGCCTATTCTGCCTTCATTCCCAGCTGCATAGCTCCCTGAGCTGCTCCTCCTTATGCGTGTGGTCCCCCTGGGACCTTTGGCTCACTGGCGCTGGCCCACCTCCAAGCTAGTCAGAACCCCAGGCCCTCAGCTCTTGGGCATTCCTTGTGGTGGGCCCCTGACCCTTTGACCCTTCCAGTCCTGGCCCCAGCTTGGACCAGTTGGGGGATGTCAAGACAGGTTAAGAGTCTAGGGTCCAACTCTCTCTCCCTCTCTCTGGGGTCCACCTTTTAGACCCTACAAAGTGGGTAACCCACCCGGTTGTGGGGCTAGAGGTCAAGGCACCCTGACCTACCTTTCACAGAGGGTGGTAACTGGCCTGGCATTTCCTGGGGGCTTCTGTGTCACTCAGAGCCCCACCAGGCCACCCACTCCCAGCAGAGTGCAGTTTTAGGTCATGCCCAGGACCAAGAGCCTCCTGACCATCCCCTAGAACTCCTCCCATACCTCCAGATGATACCTGCAGCCAGGCAATGTTGTTGCCTGTCCTTCCAGCAGCAAAATGCCCTTTTATATGGGCAGCCCTGAATCCAAAATGGCTGCCCTAATCAGGCACCTGCTGGCTGCCAGTACTTAAAGTGGCAGGCAGAAACACTGCTCTGCCACAACCAACTAAATAGTTGAAAAAAGGTGTTATTTGCAAGGTTTTAAAAAAATTTAATACATAGCTCTAAAGTTAGGCTTTAAAAGCTTTGGGTATCTAGGTAAGTGGCATAAAGATTTTTCAGGTATGCTAAGGACCCCATTCATTTAGGAGCCTAGCATCAGATATAGAGCTTTTAAAATAACTTGTCCAACTGCTTGAACTAGTATTTTCTTGGGTCTCTCTGCACTGTTTGTTGCCTTTGCCCTCAGGGTCCTACATCCTGTCTGGCATGACAGGGAAGGGACGTAGGGCCCAGGCAAAGGCAGCACGCACAGACCTGAGCAAACAGCTGCATCCTGCCTCTGCCCCATGCACAAATCTGGGGGGCACATCCCCCCTATACCTCCCCTGGCTCCAGGTACATGCAGCAATAGGGAGCTGCCCCTCCCCCCTACCTCTGGTCCCCTGCAAAACCTGCCTGCCCACACTTCCACCCTGCTCCCTGACCCAGGCATGCATTGCCCTGGCTGGAGCTGGGTAGCACCATGGCCCCAGGCCCCAGCCCTCTCCCTCACTGTACGGCTTCAGTTTGTCCCACACCTTTATGCCCCATTTTCATTTCCACAAACATACCTCCATGAAGCAAGTGGGCTCTGGGCTGTGTAGCTCTGCTGGGATGCTCTGCTCCCTGTTATTGAGCAATGCCTGAGGGCTGTGGCCAGCCTGCATATGCATGCCACCCACACTGCCTGCCTCTCCATCCTGGGGCCCCCATTTCCTGAAGGACCCTGGGCTATTTCCCATCTGGTCTGGGCATTAATCCACCTATGTCAAGTGGTCAGGAGGTCATCCACCTCATTTGCCCTCCAGCTGGGTCCCCAGTGCCAGCCCTGAGCAGGTTCCTCTGCCTGGGTCCTGCCACTTGCCTTGCTAGCAAGAATCCTGGTGCTCCCCATTTAAAAATTGCAAATTCTCTGATAAAAAAAAATTAAAAATCCCAAATTCACTCTTTAAAATACCCAAAAATCCATGTTCTTCCATGATTAAAATGAAACATGACATATCTATATTATTTTATATATATATATATATATATATATATATATATATATTAATTACATGCTCCGTGATTAATTGAGTCTGCTCTGAAGCAGCAGATCTCCGGTTCTTCACAAGGTGAAAAAGTAGGTGTATAAATGCCCTTCATGACACTTAATGTATAGTAGACTAATTCTACTGCACATTAGTGCATTAGCCTGGTTTTTGCCATGACACACTAATGCACAGTGTGACAGGGGGCCTCCTGGGGCAAAACTGTGGCCCGCCCGCCTGTCACCGTGACAGCAGGCCTACTCAGGGCCGAGCTCTTCGTGGCCCGCCCACCTGTCTCTGGGCAACCGCCTGCTTATCTCCCCCGCCACGCCTTTGATGATAATTGATTCAGATATCAATGTCAATTAAGCGGGAGGCTGCCCATTGTAATGCCCCGATGCCAAGGGGCGCTCTGCGGCTCCGACCTCCCCTAATACCGCAGCCCAAGCCTTGCAGATGGCATCATGGTGTTACTATAATCATCGGCCCCATACTGGGCCCCAGAATTGTCCTAACAGGACCCCTCTCTGATCCTTCCTATCAGGCGGCCACCTGCCTTCATCCGGGCTACCTCGCCCCCGCGAAGCTATCTTCCCCTCTCGGGTGTGGTTCCCCCGGAACCTTTGGCCTCCTGGCCCTGGCCCACCTCAAAGCCAGTTGGGACCCCAGGACCCTGGCTCTTGGGCATCCCTCACGGTGGGCCCCTGGCCCTTTTGACCCTCACTCATCCTGGCCCCAGCATGGGCCAGTCGAGGGTACTATCCCCTTCAGGCTGGGTCTCTAGCCCCTCTCTCTCATCCTCAGGCCTCACCGTGCCACTACTCCCTTCCTCCTAGGAGCAACCGCAGCACCACGCCCTATACACAATGCACTCTCAGGGTCCACCCTCTCTGGGCCCCTCACAAACACTATCAGGGTTACCCACCCAGTGGTGGTGGGAGCTAGGGGTTAAGGCACCCCAACCCACCTTTCACCAGGGTGATAACTGGCCTGGCACTTCCTGGGGGCTTCCACACCACTGAGAGCCCCACCAGACCACCCACACCCAGCAGGGTGCAGTTTCAGGTCATGACCAGGACCAGGAGCCTCCTTACCATCCCCTTGCAGCTCCCCCTTTCCTCTGAGACATTCACAGCAGCCCTACAGCCAAGCAATGTTGCTACCTGACCTCCTGCAGCCCAACTGCCTGGTTTATATAGGCCTCAAAATGGCTGCCCTAATCAGGCACCTGGAGGCTGCCGGCTCCAGGCCCTTAAAGTGGCAGAGACACTGTGCTCTGCCACATGCAGTATAATTAGTTTACTGTGCATTAAGCATCTCATGTAGACACACCCAATGCCTGACCCAAGTAAATGGCAATTCTTAAGTTCTTTTATGTTCATTTGGCTTTAGATCAGGCCTATTAAGAGTCTTAGGGGGGATTAGAGAAAGGAGGATTAAAGGAAGCTCAAAAGCAACGCTTTTCTGAAATATCTGTGGTGATCAGAACTGCCTAAATGTGTCCCCATGTTACAAGGTTAGAAAATAGTAACCAGATAGTTAAAATATAACAGGTCATATGCCTCCTTAACTAGGGCATCTTTAACTTTAGTAATGCAGTCTTAAATTTGTTTAATTTCTTTACAGAAAGAACAAATGAACATAATACAAACTACAGATTTTGTCCACAATCCTACAAGGCTTATGCATGCATGTTTATTTCTGGGTGTACAAATATTTTCATCAACTTCAAAAGGTGCTATGTATGCACTTAAATTATGCACATACTTAAGTCTTTGGGAGGTGGGCCTAACCTTGCTAACCCATCTACTTGGCCTAATAATTCCTTGAGCAAAACTTTACACACAAATTAAATCTAAGCATCTCTCCTTTATTTCCATCTGCTCTGCATTCAGAGGGTGTGAACAAGTGTCTGCAGTATCCTGCCTGGGTTTAGGCAGCTTACTTTGGGTTGCTTAAACCTAGACTGGAAGCAGTGCATGCAGCCATTTGCTTCTGCTGGGAACAATGTGGGGAGCCCAAGGTAAGCAACTAGAGGTCAGGGAAGAGAATGGCAGGATTGGGGTGGAGCAGAGGAGTTGCTTGGTTGTGAAGGAACAAGGGGTACTAAAAGTAGCTTGGTCAGGGTCTAGGCAGTAGGAATGGCACAGCTTGAGGGCTGGAGCAGGTGGCTGAGCTTTCCTAGCCCTGGGGCTATGTGAATATGTATGGGAATGTGTGTGCGAATTCACTAGTTCAGGTTAACCCCTTCCTAGATTAGTTAACACTTTCTCAATCTAAATTAGTGTACCTCCTAAGGTGCACTAACTTAAATCCAGTGCACCATTTTTTGGCCAAATTAAACCCTGTGAATGCCTGCATAGATGGGAGTTTAGATTAGCCTAACCCTGGTTGATCTAAATGCAATGCCTGCACATACCCATACCTGACTTAGCAGTTCTTTCAGATGTTAAATTATGCATAAAATCATCAGCATTTAAATACAATTTTCCAGAATGATAGGAATATACTTTAATTAAAAAGGGACAAATAGAAGTCTATTTTATACCAAGAGGCTTTTCCTAGATTGTGTATGGGTAAAATGTGAGCATTGAGTACTATTTCCTCTGATCTGGCTATTTTTTTCTATATGCGTTTGAAATTGGTGGTATGACTGACAGATCAAATAAACAATCACCAGCAAAAGGGACAGCAATTCTTCCAGCAATTTTTTCATTGTTGGCCATCCAATAATGGGTAGGGAGGGATTTTCTTTGTTATAGTTTAAAAAAAGGGAGGACAAAGAAGCAAGCAGATCAATAACAAAATAGTAACATTAGCCAGACAATAATATAAGATATTTAAAAGCTGAAAACCTTCAAAAGAAACCATTTGCAGGTAGTGTACAAAAAGAGCTAGATAAGGTAAAGTGAAAAAGAAAGGTAGGGAAATATTAAATTGGACAGCTGTGAAAATACATACATACTTTACAATAAAAAAAGCCCACAACCAAGCAAACAATCTATACAAAAAGAAGAGATGTGTCCAACCTCAGAGTCCTTGCTACTGGATTTGGACTTAAACATGGTGATCCATGCATACCTAAGTTTTCAGCTTTTATTACTGGAGCCCTCTGCATACGGGAATCAAATTGATTACCATAACAAAGCTGTAACTGGATCAGTTGCTCAACACAAGACAAAGCCCATCTGCCTTGATGCACAGTTGTCCAAGTAGTTCACCAGGAATACTAGATAAGATGTATCAGCTCAACTTTCCCTGATCCAAATGAGCTGGGGGACCATTTCAACTAGTGTGATCTCCCATTTACATTCCACTGTCACTACAAGAATGTAGGGATCAAGATGATCACAATTATCAGTACAGTCAGGTAAAAAAAAAAAAAAAAAAAGACATCCAGGGCTCACCACTCCCTTTCCAACTTTTTAATGACAAGATCATATTTCCTATATCAGGATACAGTTTTTGATGCTCTATATAGAACTTTTGTGTCCTAAGGCAACCCTCAGACCTGAGGCACACCTCCATAATTTTTGTGAATTGAGTAGCACCCAATTTCAAAAACAAAATATATATATATTAGTGTTTTCCTCCTTAGAAAGGGCTGGGCAGTAGACATGAGAGACCATCCAGGTAGGGACAAGCCTGAGCCTGGCTTATCTGCTTAACTTATCTGTTTATCTCCTCATACCACCCTTCAGAGTATGTGTCAGCGCCCCATGGTGCACCAACCCCCCGGTTGAAAAAAAATCACTAATCTAGAGTGCAATGAGGCATATACAAGACATCTCCCATTATCACAATAAAGCAAGACTTACTGAAGTGTAGTAGAGTAGGCTGCTCTTGCTTACTTTCCCTAACTTTTGAAACTTGTTCATTACAATGTATATGTAACTTTTAATCTGACACAAACACACATCTGTATGCATGTATTTTTGCTTTGAGAGCATCTCAGGTATCAGTGCCTCCATTGACTGAGCTTTATTTAAAGTGTCCCCACCGCCATTTTTCAGCACAGGGACTCTAATACATGAGATGCTAGAGTCCATTGGAGTATGATAATTATCATGCTCCAGCAGACTCAATTAATTGTGTCTGCTCTGATGTGCTGGGCAGCCTTGCTGCATGTGTATAGACGCCTTTTGTGCTCTACTCCCTACCTCCTCTGATGCAAGAAAACCATATGAAAATTAAGCTGGGGAATGTCTTTGTTTCAGAGGACAGCAGTGCTCCAGTGCTGTTTCTCGGGACCCTTTGGGCAGACTTTACATCATAGAAAGATAGAATCATAGAAGTAGGGTCAGAAGGGACCTTGTAGATCTTCAAGTCCGACCCCCTGCCTGGGCAGGAGGGAAACTGGGCTCAAGTGACCCCAGTCAGGTAGGCATCGAGCCGCTTCTTAAAGACCCCCAGGGTAGGAGCCAGAACCACTTCCCTTGGAAGTTGGTTCCAGATCCTAGCTGCCCTAACTGTGAAGTAGTTCTTATGGATGTCTAATCTAAACCTACTCTCCAACAACTTGTGGCCATTATTCCTTGTTATCCCGGGGGGCGCTAGGGGAAACAAGGTCTCCCCCAAACCCTTCTGGTCCCCCCTAGTGAGTTTATAGATGGTCACAAGGTACTCCCTCAGCCTTCTCTTGTGAAGGCTGAACAGGTTCAGGTCCTGTAGCCTTTCATTGTAGGGTCTGCCCTGCTGTCCCCAGATTATGTGGGTGGCCCTCCTCTGGACCCTCTCAATGTTGTCCACATCCCTCTTGAAGTGGGGTGCCCACTTCAAAAGCACAATGGTGAACAGTAACATATTTACAGATTTCCTAAACTGATCTTATAGGTACCTCTCAAGAAACAAGGGAGATGGCTTGCTTCAGTTACAAAGCACAGCAAGTTAAATCTTATTTTTAAATTTACCAGTTTATAGTTACATTGTTTGAATCACTTACAATATAAAGGTTTAATCTGAATCTGCTGTGGAAAGCCTGCTCCTGTGTTACACTGTGATCCTGTAAATTGTTCCACATTGACCAACCCTTTTGCACCCGAGTACAGCCCCACTGAATGAGGCTCTGTATGGACCCAGGGATCAACCCACACAGATCTTATAATCAAGTCTCATAATCAAGTCAATACTTATTACTTAGTCCCAAAGCGAAGAGTGTTAGAGCACTTACTATTATTTAGGGACTTGAGTAAAATTTTCAAAATGTTAAGGTCCAGTTTCAAGAGTGACTATGGCCTTCAGGTTCTAATTGCTTTTCAGAGCTGGCTCCACCAAGGAACTTAGGTATCACTATGTTAAGAGTTCAGTACCTAAATGGTAGGTATTCAGTTACATAGTGGAATTCACAGTTTCCAAATGGGGCATCTAGTAGGGCTGTGTGAAGCTTCGGTCACCGATTCAATTTGACAGGGATTCGGCCCAATTTGGTGACCGAATCTCCAATTCTGAATTAAATCAGGAAACCCTTTAATCTCTCCGTACCAAATTGGAACCCTCCGATTCAGAGAGACTTGGAAAGATTCGGTGATTCAGACATAGACACAGTTTTAAGTGTTTTTTCTACATACCCCATGGTACAAGGTGGCTCATGAATGCTACAATTCTGGGGTGGATGGAGCACCCCACAGGAGCATGGGGGGGTCCCAATGCTCTCAGCAGCAGACCCAGAAGTGGACCAGAAGCAGTCCACTTCCAGGTCCACCAAGGAGCATACAGGGCCCCCCCCCCCCCCATCCTCCCCAGCTTGGTGACTGGTGCCTTCTGGATCTCGGGAAGAGGGGGCACCCAAGATCCCCCTGTGGCAAATCGCTAAGCCGGGCGGGGGCAAGGGCAGGCCCCCCCTGCACATGCTCCCCAGCAGACCTGGAAGTGGACTGGAAATACTTCTGGTTCACTTCCAGGTTCACCGCTGAGCATGTGGGGAGCCCTCCATGTTCCTGTGGGATGCTCCATCCGTCCCAGCATCACAGCATTTGCGAGCTGCACCTGATATCTCAACGTATGCAGAAAAAACATTTCAAGCTGTGTCTATGGCTGAATTGCTGATTCTCTGAATCAGCATTGAATCTTCAGATTTGGATTCAGCCAAATTAAATTGGGGACAGTGAATCAAATCAACAAATCGAATCACTGTCCCTGATTTGGGCCAAATCCAAATCTGGATCAAATAGGGCCCGTTTCACACACCTCTAGCATCTAGGTTTCTTATGCAAAGTATGGGGAGAATGAGGTACCTAAAGCTTGATTTTAGCGTTCACCCAGAGTGTGGGAGAACTAAAGTTAATTCCTCCCCTATCAGAGGGTATTTAAAGATACATCTTTTACTTTTAAGAAGAACCTAACCTATATACAATAGACCATTGTGTACTGGGGAAAGAAGGCCCACTCGATATCTTCAGTTGAAGCTGTACCACTTTGCATGGGATAATTAACTATTCATTGGACAAGAGAAAAAGAGTGTAACAATGAGCATGACTAGCTGTTAGGGCACTCACCTAAGAGGTAGGAAGCCTGGGTTACAGTCCCTGATGTAGTGAACCAGGAACCTACATATTCACTGGAGCGCAGTCTGGAACAAAGGTCTTCTCTCTCCCAGATGATTGGATTGCTTTAGCCAAAAGATCATATATTCACTCTCTCTCTTTAGCTTGAAGAATAGATTATTATATACCAAATAGAACAGTTTTAATAGAAGAGAGTGAGAACAACCATCAACCCTGGAATAATTTTGGTGGTTAGAGCACTCTTCTGGCAAGTGGGAGATGTGGGTTACTATCTCCTCATCCTAGATCAATGTTCTTACCATTAAGTTCCTCTACAGGGTAGTGCCATCACCACTGCTAGCTATGTTTTATGCAGGGCCTGCTCTGGAAGATGTGCCCTAAAAATGCCCAACATATCTAACCCCCATAGGCAAGATAGCCAAAGGAATGTCTCATTTGTAGAATGAGACTTGTCTCATTAGGGTCAGAATGGGAAGCAGACATTTAGCAGGTGAGGAAATTTACCAATGAAAGCTGAGATACTTGTGGACTTCAGATGCATCCAGAGTTAAGCAGCAGGATTTGATATTATTAATATTTTTAAAGCAGTTTTATTGCTATAATTAGCAATAATACTATGTTTTGGACTTAGTGCCTAGCTACCACTTTAGATACCTGTTTCCTACCTGGGCCTTTCTATGGATCTAGTCCTAGGTCATTTTTGAAAGCAGGATTTATCTAAGTCACTTAGAACTTGCAGTACTAGTATCAAAACACCCTTTAAAACCTTGAGCCACCCCCCCCCCCCCAACAAATATATAAAGGCCTTTAGGCATCTGAAACTGCATATGGGCAGCTAGCAACATTTTTAAAAGCACAGAGGTGTGAACTTACTGATTTTGACAATCCAAGTATGGGCTTCTCTGAATCTTTAGGTGCCTACCTGGCATCAATATTTTGGCCTAAGGGTAATTTAATCCCTCGCTATTAAGATAGTAGCTACAAATTACCTAAACCAGGGCTATCCAGCTTTAGCCTGGCTAGGGATCACATGCAACACCATGCATGGTATCCAGCCCCTCATCACACAGACTACGTAGGCAGCTCTCTCCCACTATGAGGCAATGGGAGAAGTGGCTGTAGGGACCCACAGGCTGTATGGTAGCCACTTGTGTACTGCATGTGGGCCAGGGCCATCAACTGGACAATGTGGCCCAAGTCACTTTTAAAAAGTGCATGTCCCACTGATGCTCTGAGGCTCTCTGTCTTAAGTGCAATTTCCATTGTGCGCTCAGGGCCACTCAAAGCTGGCTATAGAGCCTCAGTTCTGGCATTTGCCATGCATGGAGCTGGGGTGTCTGGAGGGGACAGACTTCTCCTTGAAGATTCTGGGTGTGGCATAGAAGCCAGGTATATGACCTAAGTGACTTAGGAGCTCTTTCATTGTCAAAAATGAATTAGGCACTCTTCATTTCTGGAATTTTGTAAGCACTGAGCAGGAGTAAGTAGGATGTGCTTTTCAGCTATGGTCTCAGATCTGCCACAGAAGTTGTACAGACAAACATTCAAATACCTTGTTTTGAAGGTTTTAGCCCACATTTATTGCGAAGTGCTCTAAATGATATGCTCAAGTCCCATGGACTTCAAAAGTAATTATCAGAATGTTTAAAACATCTTCCTGAAGGGATTAGGAATTGCAGTTGTAGAGCTTATTACTTTGGTGCATTCATATCATGGTAATCAATATTAGGCCTTGTAGTAGTGTTTTCAGGATCATACCGCTAGACAAAGTCTGTAAACCTTAAGGAAGCTTTTCTTCCATTAACAAATCAAATATTTGCATTCCAGAGCTTAATCAAAACTAGTAAAAAGAAAAATTGTGTTTAAACTATAAAACCACCTATACATTTCAATAAAAGAATAAAATACATTCATTTATCTTTAGGTTAAATTACTTGCTGACTTTTTTTTGTAGAATCAAAGTTATCAGCTTGGAAAACACAGAATTGTACTTCTTAAAATTATGTATTTTTAGAAATCCAGAGTTTAAAAACTGTAAAATAAATATATTTGTCCTAGACTTCCTGTATCATTTCTGAGCAAGGCATGATTTTTTATAGCTAATGTTAACCCCTGGAAATGTAAATTTAATATAAAAATGCAAGATGATTGTTAAATATAGTAGTGTGAACAGTACCTTATAATAGACTATAAAATGCTGGTAATCAGCATTTTTCTCCAATAAAGAAAAATACAGAAAGTAAATAAAATATTTATAGTAGAATGGTAGAAGCAACATTTAAAATGCCTGTTTTCACTCATGATGATTCCCAGTTGTAGTTGTGGGGAAATAGACAGGAGAACACAGACCTTTTGTCTCACATCAGCATGGGGCAAACTCAGAGACCAATAAAAGCTACAGATGTACAAAACTATGCAGCATTAATTTATGAACCTTGCAAACAAGCTTAGTTCTACAGACAGCAGCATACACAGCTAATTTTGTACCCACATGGTTCAGATCAAAGTGTTACTTTTTTTAATTGCTGTGTTGAAAAAGATTATTTGTGGGTTATCTGTGGTAAATCTAATCTATCATTTTGGTTCTGCTCTGTAATAGGAGAGTCAGACTTTTTTTGCACTCAGCTATTTAACCTAAATTTATTATCTTAGCTATTCCTTCTCTATCTCTTCTTCAGAGGGATAGAAACTCTTGCATAGAAGGGAATGAAATCTGCCTGCTCTGGCAGCAATGTTCACTCAGAAAAACAGCTCTGTATTCAGAGTCCACTAGAGCTTGACATTGTCTTATACTATTTCTGCTGTCTGTACACTTTATGTAAACTTTAAAAAGGATAACTATTTTTGATTAATAAGATTCCTTGTTTTTACTTTGTTTTAGAGTGAAAGATTACTGGGGTTATCAGATATAAAACCAATAAGAATATAAACATTGTAAATGACATAGTACTCAGTTTTTTAACATGGTATTTACTTCTGTAACTTCATGGAGTAATTCTGACATAACCAGAGGCTTTAACATGTATTGTTGAACTAAAGGCTGAGCTCCACTGGGACCAGAAAGACAAAAAATCATTTATTGTGCAACTGCCAGTTATTTCCCAGAGCTTAATATCTAGGGACTTAGGGACTTAAGACTGCCCAAGGGGTGGAGCAGCATGAGGACTCTCAGAGAACTTGAACCGTCTGAAACTTGCTCTCTCACTTGAAACTCACGTTCAACAAACTGCCTGCTTCCAGAGGGAATCTCCCCCTGCCACTGGATACTTATGAATAAGCCACTTGAGATCTAACTAGATATATAGCATGCAGTAACACAGATGTATAATCAAAGGCTACCTTGCCACTGTTTGCTCTGAGGGATTTATTTGATATTGCTGTACCCTATTCCAAACCTATTCCTTGTAACCAATAAAGTTCTCTTCTAATACCTAATATGGGAGACTCATTGGGAGAAGGTCTAGATTATGCCTTGGGGTCCCCTTGGTCCAGCTGACTAAGGGAGACCACTATTTATACTTCAGACTGAGGGAAGCACCCCAAATTCTTGCAGAGGTCAAGTACCCTCAAGGACTACTAGGCCTGTGTTTTCCAAGGGGCATAGGGCCAAGATCAGTCCAGACCTTAGGTGGTGGTGGCATTATCCCCACTTGTGGGTGTGCTCCAGAAAGGGTGTTGGCCAGATCTGAGGTACTTCTAGGGAGGCACTCAGAGCCTGGAAGGTGGTCGGGCATAGTGAGGTGGGTGGCTCAAAGCAGGAGCACCCGCTACTGGCCCACCACAGATGCGTCCCTGTAAAACTGTGCATAACTCAAATTTGTATAAAGGGAACCCACTTTACAACGTAACAAATAGGGATAGGTTCCAAAACCTCGACTGCATCAACAGCAGGTAAATCTGTTGGGGCTGGGGTGGTGGTGGGCTCTTCCTGGCGGGGGCCTGGGCTGCGCTTGGAGCATGCAGTAGTGGTGCTGGGAGGACAGCTATGGGGAGGGGGGGTTGCAGCCACCCCAAATTTCACCATAGCTCCCTGTAACAAGTCGCCTTCCCCAGTGCCATCTTCCTGGTCATCCATGCCTTACGTGGGGCACCCTTGGAACTCTCCTGGAATTCTTCTGTCCTGCCCTAATCTCACCTGCCACGTCTTCATGGAAATTATTATGTGAGCGGGAGACTGCCTATTATATTGGGGTATGTTGGAGTCTCTCCTAGGATGGCCTGACCCCCTTTTTCTCTAGGTAGGCCTCTCCATCCAAACCCACCAAACAGGGTGGCTCATGGCCCCCTTTTCTGCTCACTTCTGGAGTACAGCACACCCTGGCCTAGAGGCATGGGTGCCAGCCCCACAGCACGGGGGCTGCACGTTCAAAACCAGGGTGCAACCCTGCCAGTCCAAATAAAAAAAAAACACTTGCACCCCCAGGTGCAACAGGCCTCCCTGGCTTTTTTAAGATCATCCTTCAAGTGTCAGGGTTGGTGTCGTCCCAAACTGCACCCTTGCTGGCACTCAGGCTCTCTGCAGCCCTGTCTCACTGGCGCTAGGGTCTGTGCCCCCCAAAAAGCTGCACCCTTACTAGCACCAGGGTCTGTGCCCCTCAAAAAGCTGCGCCCTTGCTAGCTCCAGGGCTCCCACTCCAGAGTGGCTCCCCAAAAGTGAGGCCTCCTCCAACCCCTCAAAGCCTTACCCAAACTTCTTGTCTTGTTCAATAATCACACAAAAAAAAAATAATAATAATAACTGCACGTGCTCAATCAATGCAGCAGGTCAGCTTACATGAACTCTCTTCGAGTCTCGGCTTCGCACTGCCGGCTACAGTCCTGGTTGTGATTGCAGTCGTCATCTCGCAGGGACTTCCGTAGCCTCCCCCTTCCTGTCATGGACCACTCCCCAAACTTCTTCCTGGAGCTCTCAGGGGCATTGCTTCCCCTTCAGCTGCTGACCCCTTACTACCATTCAACCCAGGGTTTTTATAGTCCTGCCTCTTCTGGTCAGCTGACTAGCCATCCCAGTTCAGCAGTTAACCCCTTCCTCACCAGCCCTCTGTGCCCAGAAGGTTCTGGCCTTATAGGGGTGCACCTGCTTCCTCATGACAGGGTTAGGTTTCCCTATCACACTCCCCCAAACCACCTCCCAGCACCACTGCCACCTACCCCAAGCGCAGCATGGCCCAACCTCCCTGATGGAAAGAGCCTGGCCCCAGGGGCTAGGGTGAGTGGGGCCTCAATCTGCCCCCCCCACTGGTGGTGAGGGTGGGAGTGGAGCTGGGGAAGGGCAGAGGCAGGTTATGCACAGTAGAGCAGGGCATGGTATGATGGGGCATGGTTCCTGCTGCTTCAGGCTGCCACTGTGGGCTGGGGCTGGGCTCTTCCCGGTGGGTGGGTTGGGCCACACTGTATGTAGAGCAGGCAGCGATGGTGCTGGGAGTGCAGTCGGGGGGGGTATGGCAAATTTTGGGGTGGCTGCAGCCCCCCACCCCCATAACCCTACTCCCAGCGCTGCTGCCTCCCGCCCTGAGTGCAGCTCAGATCATCCCCTGCTGGGAAGAACCCTGTGCAGACCTCAGCCCCGGCCCAGAGAGGCAGCCTATAGCAGCAGGAGCCGTGCCTCACATCCCATGCCCAACAGCCAGGGTGGACAGTGGCAGCACTAGAAGGGGGACTATGGGGGGGACTGCAGCCACCCCAAAATTTGCTATAGGCCCCCCGACCACCCTACCGCCACTTGCTCTGAGCACAGTGCAGCCCAAATCTCCCCACGGGGAAGAGCCCAGCCCCAACACCTATTACTTAGTGGGGCTAACAGAGACCTGGTGGGATTCACACCTATGACTTAGTGGGGCTAACAGAGACCTGGTGGGATTCATCCCATGACTGGGCGGTACATATTGAGGGCTATAGATTGTATAGAAAGGACAGGTCGGGGAAGAAAGGGGGGGGGGGTTGCACTTTATGTCAGTGAGCAATACACATCAACCCTCATCAAGACAGAATCCGAGGTTGAGGAAGTAGAAGGATTGTGGGTTAGGCTACATGGGGGGCAAGGAGAAAGGGATTTGGTGGTAGGGGTCTGTTACAGACCCCCACACCAAGGGGAAGAAATAGATGCGGGGCTCCTGAGGCAACTCTCGGAGACCATAAAAGCTAAAGAGGCGGTAGTCATGGGGGACCTAAACTACCCGGACATCTGCTGGGAGACGCAGACAGCAAGGTCCCATCGCTCATGCAGGTTTCTAACTTGTGTACAGGACCTCCACCTGACACAGGAGGTGCATGGTCCCACTAGGGGGAATGCCATACTGGATCTGGTATTGGCAACGGGAGATGACATGATAGGGGACCTCCAGATCGGTAGCTATCTGGGAGACAGTGATCACCTTATAATAGAATTCAACATAAGACGGCGAGTGGGTAAGGTAACTAGTAGGGTGAAAGTGCTAGACTTTAGGAAAGCTGATCTCAATGCACTCAGGCGATTAGTCAAGGAAGCACTGCAGAGTAGGAGTTTTGATGGGATGGGTGCCCAAGAAGGGTGGCTGTGCCTAAAGGAAACGATCCTTCGGGCACAAAGCAAGACGATCCCCGAGCGAGGCAAAAGAGGGAAAGGGGCCAAGAGGCTTCCATGGCTGACCAGAGAAATCCAGGGCAGCCTAAGGGCCAAAAGGGGAGCACATAAAAAGTGGAAACAGGGTGAGATCACTAAAGATGAATATACCTCCTCTGCTCGTGCTTGTAGGGAGGCAGTTAGGCGGGCCAAAGCTACCATGGAGCTGAGGATGACAACCCAAGTAAAGGACAACAAGAAATTGTTTTTTAGATATATTGGGAGTAAAAGGAAGGCCCAGGGAGGAATAGGACCCCTGCTAAATGGGCAGAAACAATTGGTGACAGATAGAGGGGACAAGGCTGAACTCCTCAACGAGTTCTTTGCCTCAGTGTTCCTAAGTGAGGGGCACGACAAGTCTCTCACTGGGGTTGTAGAGAGGCAGCAGCAAGGCGTCAGACTTCCATACGTAGATCCTGAGGTGGTGCAGAGTCATTTGGATGAACTGGATGCCTTTAAATCGGCAGGCCCGGATGGGCTCCATCCGAGGGTGCTGAAGGCACTGGCTGACATCATTGCAGAGCCACTGGCGGGAATATTTGAACGCTCATGGCACACGGGCCAAGTCCCGAAGGACTGGAAAAGGGCTAACATGGTCCCCATTTTCAAAAAGGGGAGGAAGGAGGACCCGGGCAACTATAGGCCAGTCAGTCTCACCTCCATCCTTGGTAAAGTCTTTGAAAAAATTATCAAGGCTCACATTTGTGAGAGCCCGGCAGGGCAAATTATGCTGAGGGGAAACCAGCACAGGTTTGTGGAGGGCAGATCGTGCCTGACCAATCTAGTCTCTTCCTATGACCAGGTTACGAAACGCCTGGACACAGGAGGAGGGGTGGATGTCGTATACTTAGACTTCAGGAAGGCCTTCGATATGGTATCCCACCCCATACTGGTGAACAAGTTAAGAGGCTGTGATGTGGATGACTGCACAGTCCGGCGGGTGGCGAATTGGCTAGAGGGTCGCACCCAAAGAGTCGCGGTAGATGGGTCGGTCTCGACCTGGAAGGGTGTGGGCAGTGGGGTCCCGCAGGGTTCGGTCCTTGGACCGATACTCTTTAATGTCTTCATCAGCGACTTGAACGAGAGAGTGAAATGTACTCTGTCCAAGTTTGCAGATGACACAAAGCTATGGGGAGAAGTGGACACGCCGGAGGGCAGGGAACAGCTGCAGGCAGACCTGGATAGGTTGCACAAGTGGGCAGAAAACAACAAGATGCAGTTCAACAAGGAGAAATGCAAAGTGCTGCACCTAGGGAGGAAAAATGTCCAGCACACCTACAGCCTAGGGAATGACCTGCTGGGTGGCACAGAGGTGGAAAGGGATCTTGGAGTCCTAGTGGACTCCAAGATGAACATGAGCCGGCAGTGTGACGAAGCTATCAGAAAAGCCAATGGCACTTTATCGTGCATCAGCAGATGCATGACAAATAGGTCCAGGGAGGTGATACTTCCCCTCTATAGGGTGTTGGTCAGACCGCAGTTGGAGTACTGCGTGCAATTCTGGGCGCCACACTTCAAGAAGGATGCGGATAACCTGGAGAGGGTCCAGAGAAGGGCAACTCGTATGGTCAAGGGCCTGCAGACCAAGCCCTACGAGGAGAGACTAGAGAAACTGGACCTTTTCAGCCTCCGCAAGAGAAGGTTGAGAGGCAACCTTGTGGCTGCCTATAAGTTCATCACAGGGGCACAGAAGGGAATTGGTGAGGATTTATTCACCAAGGCGCCCCCGGGGGTTACAAGAAACAATGGCCACAAGCTAGTAGAGAGCAGATTTAGACTGGACATAAGGAAGAACTTCTTCACAGTTCGAGTGGCCAAGGTCTGGAACGGGCTCCCAAGGGAGGTGGTGCTCTCCCCTACCCTGGGGGTCTTCAAGAGGAGGTTAGACGAGTATCTAGCTGGGGTCATCTAGACCCAGCACTCTTTCCTGCTTATGCAGGGGGTCGGGCTTGATGATCTATTGAGGTCCCTTCCGACCCTAACATCTATGAATCTATGAATCTAAGGGATGGGGTGAGTGGGGCCTTGATCTTCTCCCCTGCCAGTGGTGAGGGAGGGAGTGGGGCCCCAGCCTGCAGCAGCAGCCCATAGCAGCAGGAGCTGTGCCCCCTGTCCCATGCCCCACCCCTGCCCCAGCCCCAGCCCCACTCCCTCCCTCACCATTGGTGAGGGCGCAGATTGTGGCCCCACTCACCCCAGCCCCTGCTCCTGCCTGTGCCCCACTCCCTTCCTCACTCCTGGAGCTTCGATTGTCCCCCCCACCCATGGTCCTTTCTCCTCCCCCCACAGACTTACCTGTTGCCAATCGTATAAGAGTGAGTTTACCTTGCATATAACAAATGTTGGGTACAAAAAGGGTCATTGCATAGGAGCAAATTTGCATATACAGAACACACATAAAAGCAAGGGAAACCTGTACCATACAGTTCATATATTTTGTATAAACTGATACACTGTAATACATCCTAAACCTTGACACAGAAGTGAGAATATTGTCCTTGTACTACTAGTGTTACATTTGCTGTCATTTCAAGTTGCAAATAACCAAATGAATTTTCACAGGCAATTAGTTGTTAGAAATACCTGTGAAACCAAGTCTACTCCCAATGTCTCTAAGTAATTTATACTGGCAGGTGTTGAGAAACTGGTACATCTCCAATAATACACAAACAAGTTTCACAGTATCAATTCCAAGTCCAACGAAAAATAGTTTCAGGAGGACACTGTCTTACACTTAACTACTAAATAGGCAACTACAAAAACCACTAACAAAACTGTCTACTGAGCTTGTCCCAAAGCCAGATTTAACCTTGTAAGACTGTCTTTGACAGTAGTACTGACACAATTCATTATACTGTGAAAGGGGAGTAGTTCAATAAAGGACACTGCATCAGAACTTACAAAAGGAAAAAAGCTGAAAATATGATACTATTTGTTTTTTGCTCAAAGTACAAAAATGTTGAAAATTTAGGGATACCTATGATAAATAGTCTAGTGAACTGAAGTCAAATGGAGAAAGAATATGTTAAAAAGTATATTATTCAAAATATGTTCAGACTTAAAATATTTTTATCTTTGTGCTTGTATATACAGAACATTATGCAGAGGTTTTAGAGTTTTGGCAATGCAAGATTCGTGCCAATATTACCTATTACATGCACTTTTTATGCTTACTTCAGTTATATTTTCCATGCATAATAGTAATAAAATATGTGTATTTCTAGGAAACACTTGTAATTCTTTAGTAGCTTAAATGAATCAGGGATCAGACATATGCCCACAAAATATTTAAGCTCCTCATGTTTAGCTATGCATCACACTTTAATATCTTGAATAATACAACGTGTTAACTAGCTACTTTCCAATGATGACTGATTTAAACAGCAGTTAGCTCCTTGAGGGATTCTATAGTTATATATTATAACCTGATCTAGTTGAGTAATATCAAAGTATTAATAAGAAATATTGTGATAACTTTCAAATAAATTATTCAATAAATGGTATTTTTATTACTTGCTCAACTAACAGTGCTTGATACAATTTGTATTTGATGAATACACCAAAATTTCACAAAATTTTCCAAATAAACTATTCATAAATAATACCTGCATCTAATTATGTCAACACCAGAAAAGGTGTTCCAAAAGTGCAGCATTCCTTCTTGAAAAATCTTGGGGGAACAACCTTTATGTTTTAACCCAAAGGCCAGCAAAAGCATTCTGAATGGGAAAAAACCTTTAAATTATGAAGGAATTAAACCAACAATTTTCTGTTTCTATCAAGAGTTGTAAGTAATGGATATGGATTGAGTTTATGGGCCTTTTTCCTTGTGCAGAAATAAAAACAAGTCAAGTTGCAGTTTGATAAAACTTTCCAATTTAAAGAGAAATTACCATCACCGATTCACTATATGGCTTTGCAGTTCCAATGTCATTTAATTACACTGTATGGCCCTGGTGTAAAGTAAGTAGAACATCAACTAAATTTGTACATTATGAAAATACCTTGAGATGTACAGCTAAGTAAACAAAGGAATTTGCCCAGTGATTATAATCTGCACGATTAGTTCTTCAACAAAGCTGCAGCTAATCCATGAGAACTCTAAATGAGTGGCATAAAATCTCAGCATCAAACTCACTTTATTGTGCAGAGCCTGCTATCACTTAAGGCTTGCTGTGAGACAATACGTGTTATACAAAGAAAGCTGCATAGGTTGTACAAAGGGATCTCCACCTAATAGGCCACAGGATCTTCAATCAGCAACAAGATTTTCAATTAAGCATGTCAATTGTCTGTATTTGAGTGAAACTGGTATGGAGGGCACAGACAGATTTCCCAGCCCACAGTTTAGAAATACTTTTGACAGCGTTCTGCAATTCTATACCTCAGTTTCAGATCTGTAACAAACTAACTTATTTTGAAAAGGCAGAATTAGAAGAATAAAAGGAATTAAATAGTGAGGTCACTGTGGTGGAATCACTGAGGATGGAGATATATGGATTAGACTGCAAAATTCTCTGAGTCAAATTGCCTAGAACTTGCACGCCAAGAAAGAAAGAAAGGAAAGCTATTGGGGGAAAAAAGAGGAATGATCAACCAAGGATGTTACATATCTTGAAGTTTAGAAAGCAAAAGGATAAAGAGAGACTTGCCACAAGTCAGGGCTGGATCTTGCAAAGAAACTGAAACAAATCATAAAATGTTCTTTGGCCATATCAATACAAAGAGAATGAGGAAGGAAAAGAGAGGCCATTATGCATTAGGGTGATGTGATAATATAGATATGATCTCAAGACTAACTACTTCTGTTTGCAATAAGGTCAATGTAGTGAGTGGGGCAAGGCAGGATGGCTAATGAGCAGACATAAAAATTATCATATGTAAGATGGAAACAAAAGAGCTCATGATCAAAACTAGATTCATAGATTCATAGATGTTAGGGTCGGAAGGGACCTCAATAGATCATCGAGTCCAACCCCCTGCATAGGCAGGAAAGAGTGCTGGGTTTATATGACCCCAGCTAGATGCCTATCTAACCTCCTCTTGAAGACCCCCAGGGTAGGGGAGAGCACCACCTCCCTTGGGAGCCCATTCCAGACTTTGGCCACTCTAACTGTGAAGAAGTCCTTCCTAAAGTCTAGTCTAAATCTGCTCTCTACTAGCTTATGGCCATTATTTCTTGTAACCCCCAGGGGCGCCTTGGTGAGTAAAACCTCACCAATTCCCTTCTGTGCCCCCATCATGAACTTATAGGCAGCCACAAGGTCGCCTCTCAACCTTCTCTTGCGGAGGCTGAAGAGGTCCAGGTGCCCCAGTCTCTCCTCATAGGGCTTGGCCTGCAAGCCCTGAACCATACGAGTGGCCCTTCTCTGGACCCTCTCCAGGTTATCCACATCCCTCTTGAAGTGCAGCGCCCAAAACTGCACGCAGTATTCCAGCTGCAGTCTGACCAGCGCCCGATAGAGGGGAATTATCACCTCCTTGGATCTGTTCATCATGCATCTGCTGATGCACGATAAAGTGCCATTAGTTTTCCTGATGACTTCGTCACACTGACGACTCATGTTCATCTTGGAGTCCACTAGGACTCCAAGATCCCTTTCCACTTCCATGCCACCAAGCAGGTCAATTAGAGGAACTAGCTCATGAAGTCATAAGTCCAGTTACAAGGATTCTTAACAAATCTGTTGAATCAGGGATGATCCTGTATAATTAGCAAATAGCAAACATGGTGCAGATAATTTAGAAGGGAAAAGTGTGATCTGGCCAACTGTATGATGACCAAGAGACTCTTCCTTAGGAGAGCAGACGAAAGGGTTACATTGTTTAGCCTAGCAAAACAAGGGCTTAGGCAGGACATGATGACCCTCTATAAGCCCAATGGGTGTGTCCAGAGGAGGGTGCACGTGCCTCTTGCAGTGTCTCAAACTCCTTTGGGGTTGGGGCCTGGGACCGGATGGGGGAATGATTGGGGCAATGATCAGGGGCTGGGGCTGGGTAGGGGAGTATGTGGGGGAGCTGGGGATGGGTGGGGAGCATGTGGGCCCTGCAGGGGGGGCTGTATCCCCTACAGGGGGCATGTGGCTCCTATTGGGGGACTTTGGCCCCTGTTGAGGGGCAGTGGGCTCCAGTTGGGTAGCTGTGGGTCCCTGTTGAGTGGCAGTCCATGAGCTGGGGGAGGGGGGCTGTGCCCTGCAAGGGGCAGGGGATCCATACCTACTTAAAATCCCCCTTATATGCCCCCCAAGCCACCCCCACAAACCCCTCACCCACATACCTGGCCATGTGGGTCACAAGTAAGGGAACTGGGGTGGGGGCCAGGCTGTGGATTGAGAGTGAGGGGCTAGGACAGGGCAGGGCACTGGCATATCTGCTGCTTAACATTGCACATCCTGATGAGTGAAGTGGGTAGGGGCAGCTCTGATTTTTCTATGACAAAAAAGCCAAAAGTCAATGCCAAACTGTGTAGATATTTAAAATTTATTTTATGATGATGATAGAGGCACTGGTAGATATCAAAATTAGTTTAAAATTGTAAATATATCAATAAAACATTGCTCAACTGATTTGATCTCTCTCTCTCTCTCTCTATATATATATATATAGTTGTATTTTGTTTTAATTGTGGAGGAACATGTATTTTGGGGTATTTTAAAGAGTGACTTTGGGATTATTTTATCAGGTAATTTGCAGTTTTTAAATAGGGCATACCAGAATTCCTGCTAGTGAGGCAAGTGGCAGGACCCAGGCAAAGGTGCCTGCTCAGGGCTGGCACCTGGGACCCAACTGAAGGTGGCTGACCTCCTGGCCACTGGGCTAGGAGAACATACTTTGAAAGTTCAAAGCAGGCACACACAGAACATCTTCTGGATGATAGCTGCCCAGATGGCCATGTGGTAGCACACATGGCAGTAGTGCCGCACAAAAGCCAACTGTGCAGCCACAGCCCACTGGCAGTTGGCCCAGAGGTGCAGATGCCTCTAATGGCTGTGAATTCCCCATCCAGGTCTGGCAGGCACACAGCTTTGGGGCCACATGCTGTCCCAGGTGGCAGCAGGTCACAGCCAGGCAGCGCCAGACTGCTGAAGTGGGTAGAGGGTGCAGGGAACACTCAGAGCTGCTTCACCAGTTCAGCTTGCACAAGGGGTAGTGTCCCCAGGTACCAATTGTCTGGGCCCCACAAGCTCCTATCTATTTGTATCTTCCAGAGATCATGGGTCTTAAGACCCACCTAGTTAAATAATAGCCCCCGCTCTGTGGGGCCAAAGCTTGGAAGACACAACTCTTTTTTTTTTTTTTCTGGTGGGACAACTAAGGAAGAAACAGGAAAGGAGTGATATGGGCTTAAAGGTGCAAAATTTGAAAGTAAGTTCCCTGGAGGGAAACACTGAGCAGAGCCCCTCAGGCCACACCCACCAGTCCTCAAAGGCATCCAAGGAGCCGGTGGATGCCGCCCACTGGTGCTCTGCCCAAAAATGAGCATGGACAAGGGAGAGGAAAGTGGCCATGCCATCTCCAGGCACCTTCCCAGCCAGAGCCTGCTTCCTGGTTAAGTACAGGGCCCACTCAGTCAGGGCCAGGAGGAGATTGACCAGCAGGTCCCAGGACTTGCTGGGGCTGTGGATGGGGTGACCAAAACCAAAAAGGTGGGGGGTGAAATTCAACCAGAACCTCAGGAGTAGGCTCTGGAGGTGGAAGTGGAGGGGCTGCAGCTTAGCGCACTCGAGGGTCATGTGCACCAGGGTTTCCCTCTGATCACAGAAGGGGCAGGAGTCCGAGGTGTCTGTAAAGCTCACCACGTACATGCCCATAGTGACAGCTTCATGGAGGAGCCACCAGCTGAGGTCCCCAGTGGCTTGTGGGGTGAGGGTGGAGTACAGACTCAGCCACTGGGATGCCCCAGCCACACCCACACTGAGCAGTTCCCACCACTTGGTGTCTGGGTGGATCGTGAACACAGTATGATGGATTGTACATCACACAAGCATGTAGAGGTGGCAGCGATGGACAGTGGAAAAGCGGACCAGTCTGGTGTCCTCCAGCCAACTCAGGTGGTGGAGCAGGGAGCACTGCGAGGCCAGGAGTGGCACTGGCCCCACGACAAATTCTAGTGGGCTGGAGGACACAGGAGGCAGGGACCACCAGCGTGCAGGACCTGTTCAATAAAGGAAGGGTGTCGGGAGGTAGGGCAGGTATCACCTCCAGGACCAGACGGCAGGTTACACATGTCATGGGTAGACCCATGCACAGGGCCATAGATTCATAGATTCATAGATTATAGAGTTGGAAGGGACCCAATGGATCATCGTGTCCGACCCCCTGCCCCTGGCAGAAAAGAGGACTGAGGTCAGATAACCCCAGCCACGTGATTGTTAAGCCTCCTCTTGAAGACCTCCAAGTTATGTATTAGCACCACCTCTCTTGGAAGCCCATTCCAGACTCTGGCCCCTCTTATTGGAAAAAATGTCTTCCTAATGTCTAACCTATATCTACTCTCCACTAGTTTGCACCCATTATTCCTAGTTACTCCCTGGGGCACTCTGGTAAACAGTGCATCCCCAATTCCCTGCTGTCCTCCCCTGATTAATTTATAGGTGGCTACAAGATCACCCCTTATCCATCTTTTGTATAGGCTGAAGAGATCCAGATCTCTCAACCTCTCCTTGTAGGGTCTTTCATGGAGACCATTAATCATGTGAGTGGCTCCTCTGAACCCTCTCCAATCCTCTGTGTCCCTCTTGAAGTGTGGTGCCCAAAACTGGACACAGTACTCCAACTGCAGCCTGACTAATGCTGCATAGAGAGGGAGCATCACCTCCCTTTATCTGTTGGTCATGCATCTGCTAATACATGACAAGGTGCGATTGGCTTTGTTGATGGCCTCGTTACACTGCCGGCTCATGTTCATCTTGCAGTCAGCTATGACTCCAAGATCTCTCTCAGCCCCTGACCTGCTGAGGAGGACATCCCCCAACCTGTAGGTATGCTGGGGATTCCTCCTTTCTAGGTGGAGTACCTTACATTTATCTTTGTTGAATTGCATCCTATTATGTTCTGCCCATTGATCTAACCTGTCCAAGTCAGCCTGTATCTGCTCCCTGCCCTCCAGTGTATTAACTTTGCCCCATAATTTGGTATCATCTGTGAACTTGGAGAGGGTGTTCACCACACCCTCATCCAAATTGCTGATGAAGATATTAAATTACACCAGCCCAAGGACTGAACCCTGTGGGAACCCACTTCCCACCTCCTTCCAGGCTGAGAATGACCTGTCAAATACTACTCTCTGAGTGCAGTCCCTAAGCCAGTTAGCCACCCACCTAACTGTGTAGGCATCCACTCCACAGCCCATTAGCTTCCCTATGAGAATAGGATGTGAAATTGTGTCAAAGGCCTTCCTAAAATCCAGGTAGATGACATCAGTCTCAGCTCCTGTGTCAAGGCAGTGTGTGACCTGGTCATAAAAGGCTATAAGGTTTGTCAGGCAGGATCTATCTGTGATGAACACATGCTGGTTTCCTTTCAGCATCGTTTCCCCTGCTGGGCCTTCATAAATACTCTTTTTGATGATTTTTTCTAGTATTTTCCCAGTGTTAGAGGTAAGACTGACTGGCCTAAAGTTACCTGGCTCCTCCCTTCTCCTCTTCTTAAAAATGGGCACCATGTTGGCCTTTTTCCAGTCCTCAGGGACCTGGCTGGAGCACCATGAGAGCTCAAACAGCTGTGCTAGTGGCTCAGCAATTACACTGGCCAATTCCTTCAGCACCTGTGAATGGAGGTCATCCAGGCTGGCTGATTTGTACCCATCCAGCCCTTCCAAGTGCTCTTTAACTAAGTCAGCACTAACCTTTGGTGGTCTGGTGCCTTTTGTCTATGCTCAAGGTGGGGGGATTGCCTTGGTCAGTATTAAGGAATACTGAAGTGAAGAACTCATTGAAGAGCTCTGTCTTTTTCTCTGCATCAACCACCAACTGACCTGATTTGTCCTGCAGGGGCCCTATGCTACTTTGTGCTTTGTTTTTGCTTGCTATGTATCTGTAGAAGGACTTTTTATTGTACTTAATTGTTGTAGCCAGCCTAAGCTCCAGTCCTGCCTTGGCCTGCCTAACTGACTCCCTGAAATAGCATGCCAGGGTGGTGTAAGCCTCCTTGATGGCTGCCTCCTGCTTCCACTGCCTATACATCTCTTTCTTTTCCTCCAGTCTTTTCTGAAGCTCCCTGTTTAGCCAAGGGAGCTTTTTTATCCCCTTAAAAAAGGGGACCTCACTGCCAGTGCAGTGGGGTCCACCACACCTGCCTATTGTAGTCCAGGAGGTCTCAGATGCAGGTGACACCAGCTAGGATCAACATTTGTCACAACCAGGGTGCCTCTGCTGTTGGCACCTCCAGCTAGGGGTTCCAGAGAAGGGGCTTGATGAGGAGGTCAGTGCCCTGGGTGAGTGTCATAGGAGATCTGAATGTGGAGACAAGCTTCCAGGCCCAGAGGAGGTCCTGGTAGAACTCTGGCAGCCCTCACAAGTCCTCTAGGGAGAAGCCCTGCAGGCCGAGGAGCTGCCACTCATATTGGAGCCCCTGGAAGTGACAGAGGCAGGCATGCCTCAGGTGGCCCCATGCTGAGTGGCTACCAACACCGTACAGCAGTCACTGCAGGGCCTGAAGGTGGAATGTCAGGACGTGGCTGTGCAGGCAAACCAGGCCCTGGCTGCCCTCCCACAAAGGTAGGCTCAGGGACTTTGCAGTGACCCAGTGCTGTCCTGGCCAGAAAAACTGCAGCGCCTGTCTCTGGAGTCCTGCCAGGACCTCACGGGGCACAGCCAGGGTGTGTAAGCAGTGCCAGAGCATGAGCAGGACCGGCTGGTTTAGCACCCGCACTCTCCCACACAGGGAGAGACACCTCAGGAGCCCCAACCATGCCAAGAGCTGCTCCATCACCTTTTCCTCCAGTTGGTGCCAGTTCTCTGGCAGGGAGGGGTCTGTGGGGGACAGGTAAACCCCAAAGTAGAGCAGCAAGCCCATGCTCCAGCAGATCCCATGGAGCACAGGTGAGAGTGAGCCCACCTGCCACCTGTCACCCATTGTCAGCCCAAAGCTCTTGACCCAATTGACCTGGGCAGAGGAGGCTGCTGAGTACAACACTTGGCAGGCCTCCACTTGTGCCAAGTTACCTGAGTCCTGGACCATGAGGAGTACATCATCAGCATAGGCTGACAGGATCAACTGCACCACCAGCTCCAGGAGCATCAGCCCCACCACCCGCTTCTGCAGGAGGATGAGGAAGGGCTCCAGGGCCAAGGTGTACAGCTGGCCTGACAGCAGGCAGCCTTGATGCCCTGAATGGGCCCTCTCCTGAATGGGATGGGTTCTGTCAGGGTCCAGTTGAGCTTGACAAACACTCTGCACAGGTGTACAGCACCCAGAGAGCCCACACAAAGTGGGTCCAAAGCCAAAGGCCCACAGCATGCCTATTAGGTACCCATGATCCACTCTGTCAAACGCCTTCTCCTGGTCCAGGGATAGGAGGGTGAAAGATAGGTCCTCTAGGTGCGTTAGCTCCAGGAGGTCCTAAACCAGGTACAGGTTGTTGAAGATGAAACATCCAGGCACTGTGTATGTCTGGTTGAGTTGAATTACATCCATCAGCATGAACTGCAAGCGCAGTGAGATGGCCTTCGCTGTTGCCTTTTGTCCGTACAGAGGAGGGACATGGGACACTAGTTTCTCAGGTCATGGGGACTCCCTTTCTTCAGTAGGAGGGTCAGCACTGCCCTCCGGCATGACAGGGGGAGTTCCCCACTTCCCTTGAATTCAGCCCAGACTGTGGCAAAGTCCAGGCCAAGGACATCTCAGAAGGCCTAGTAGAACTCCACAGTCAGCCAGTTGATGCTCAGTGCCTTGTTGCCAGGCATCAGGCAAAGGGTGGCCAAAAACTTGGCCAGAGTGAGAGGAGACTTCAGCCAGTTGTGGGCACCTGCACTGACCTGCAGGAGTCCCCCCGCACAAGGTTTGACAGGCTCTGGCATTGGTCGGATCCAGGGAGAAGAGCTCTTCATAGAAGTCCGGTGTGTACCAGTGCATCTCACCTGGATCTATGACGGGAGTGCTGTCACCCAACAGAAGGAAGATGATGTACTTCTAGGCCCCCCACCTCCTCTCCAGGGCATAGAAGAAGCGGGAGCCACAGTCCATCTCCCAAAGGAGCTCAACACATGAGTGGACAAACGCACCATGGGCACGGTGGTTGTCCAGAGCATGAAGCTCTTCCTGCTTCCCCTGACATTCTCCATGGAGGGACAGGTTGGCTGGGTCAGTGGCCAGACACCTCTCCAGCTACAGAACTGCCTGCTCAAGCTGCTCCTAGACCGCTTCCCTCTGCTGAGCGTGCCCCCGAGTGTAGCTGCGGCCAAAAAGCCAGATGTGCACCTTCCCCACATCCATCTCTGAGCAGAGGGGAAACCTGCCCATTGCTCCTGCCAGGACAGCCAGAACTCCCTGAAGGCCTCCCTGAAGCCCACATCCTCCAGAAGACTGGCACTGAAATGCCAGTAGGCCAACCCTGTATGCCCAGGCCCTAGCGTGGCCAGTGCCCAGGCAAGGTGGTGATTGCTGAAAGGGGTTGGCCAGATGCCAGAGTGGGCCTGGGCAAAGTGTGGCAAAGAGATATAAATCCAGTACAACTGGGAGTAGCATGCCTGCTCCTCCCCCACCCCGACATAGTTGAAGGCAGGGGGACCGGCAGGGTGACAGGCATGCCAGATGTCCTTCAGGGAGTAGTCCATCAGGATCTCCCTGAGGATGCCCACAGCAGTCTGGTTCCATTCCCTGCCTGACTGGTGTCATGCATCCAGGTGACACTAAAGTTTCTGCCAAGGACCAGGCACTTGTGAGGGTTGAGGGTGCCAAGTGGCCGGCTGGTGGAAAAAATCCACCAACTCTGGGTCTGTTGCAGAGTACACATTCAGAAGGTTTAGGACCAGCCCCTGCACTTGGACCCAGAGGTGCAACAGGCAGCCCAGCACCACCTCAACATCCTGGAGAACCTCTGGCTGCAGGCCTGGGGAGAACAGGGTGAACACCCCACAAGAAGTGGCCAAGAAGTGACTAAAAAGTACCCTGCCTCCCGCTCTAGTCTCCAAGTAGGCTTGTTAGCTGGAGTCATCAGGGTGCCCTGTAAGAATACCACAGGGTACACCCCCTCCTGAAGGAAGGAGAGCACCCGGCATCTCTGGAGACCCTTCCTGCAGCCATGGATGTTGAGGGTCATGACCTTAAATGACCTCATGGCTGAAGGGGTGGAGTAGACAGTTCAGCAGGGGCCTCGTGCATCTCAATGCCCGGTGTGGTGCCTCATGCAGCACCGTCCCATAAGTATAGATGGCCTCTATGAAACTGTGGGCCCACCTATAGATCTGGGCATTGCAGCTTTTGGGCCCCTTGCCTTCCTCCACCAGCACCCTCACAGCAGTGAGGACACTGTCAAAATCTCCCCAGCAGTCCAAGGTGAGCTGTACCTTGCTGGTGGACCTCCAGGTGTACTCATGTCAAGAAACGCAAGTAGCTCAACCCTGGGGACTGCCAGGACCGAGAGGTCTGCAGGCTGCTGGTTCTCAGGTGTCCTCCTCCTGGTCCTGGGGTTCAGCAAGCTCCTTAGGTACTGTCTGAATCTTCAAGCCTGCTAAGACCCCGGACTCTGACTGGGATTGGGAGAGCTCTGCAGCCCCTTGGGATGGGGTGGGGGTGGAGTTTCTTCACAAAATGGCAGGGCAGAGCTGGAACCCCAGGGGGTCTGCACAAGGTCCCCAAGAAGATCAAACTGTTGGTCCAGGGATCCCACCCCAACCCCCTCTGGTGTGGGACCATTGGGCAAACTAGTAGCAGGGTTTGATGGGGGAGCAGGGAGGAGACCCATCAGGCACTGGGGTGGCTTCAGTGCTTGTCTTGAGGTCATAGGAGAAGGATCTTGCCCCCTCAGGGCTCACTGGGATGAACCTCAGGGCTCATCTCCCCCAGATCAGAGGGGGAGGGCTCTTCTGCTGGACCCTCCATTGGGTTGGCCAAGGCCTCAGCCTTGGCACCCATGGTTTCAGGGGGTGGGCCCTGGCCAGCGGAGTGGGGGGGCTTCTTTCATGAGCTCCTACTAAAGGCTGTCCAGCAGCCCTGAAGCCTCCTCCACGGAGATTACCCATTTGATCTTTTCTGGGGGTGGGGTATCAGATGGAGCTCCTGGCAACTGGATTGCTCCTTCTCCCCATGTGATGTCGTCTTGGGAGGGTGTGGGGGGTCCTCCAAATCAGAGGGCTCCAGCTGCACCCAGGTCCTCCTCTTTGCTTTGTGCCCAGAGAAGACCTGCACCCACTCGGCCATAAGGTGGTTCTTAGGTGGACAGGTTCCAGTAGGAGAGGGCTGCGGGGGTGGGGCAGCTACAGCAGGGACATGATTAGGGTCAGGGTGGGCCTCGTTTCTTCTCTCCTCTTGGCTGCTGCTGCCCTCCCCGGGACCCTGCCAGACTTGACTTGTGGGCAGGGTCCCCTGAGCTCACAGGGGGGCTGGATGTTGTGGCTAGGGTGCCAGGGGGGCTGGAGGGGCACTGGTGTCAGGGGCACCCCTCTCACTAGTGGCACCTATGGATGCCCTCTCCTCCTGGCCCATGGGGCTGTCATGATGCAAGTGCCCCAGGGCATGGCACTGGAAGAACCGCAGGTCCCCCCATGTATAGAAAACCCTCACCAGGGCCCCCTGAAAAGGAATCGCAAGGCACCCCTTGGCCTCCAGCTGTACTCCCGCCACCAGTTGGATCATAAACTGGTGATGGAATGATCATACGTGGTGGAGGTCGGGGTCTCAGCAACCCAGAGAAAGGGCCACAACCAGGGAGATAACCCTTCCCAAGGTCTGGAACTGAGGGAGCAGAGCCCAATTAAGAATATAGGAGGGGACAGAGTTGAGGACCACCCTGGTCCCCAGCTCTTCTAGGGGATCAAGTGGGATGTACTCACCCTCCGCCATGAACCCCCTTTCCACCACCTTCTGTGCAGTGGCCTCTGGGGCAAGGAAAAAGACACCATTGCCCTTGCGGAGGGCCGCCACAATGTTAGGGCCCCCCACTACCAGAGCCAGGACCTGCACCCAAGTCTCAAAGTGCAGGTTCTCCCACATGGGTAGTTGGCACTTCACCCCATGTCTGCAGGTGATTGCCAGAAAGGGGGCCCTACTGCCTGAGCTGGAAGGGCTAGTGGTGGAGGGTCCAGGCCCCATGGCTTTGGGTCACCATGCAGCTGCTTGTGTGTAACTGCAGTTCCCCCACTGGGGGTCACCTTGGTGGGGCCAGATTTAGGGCTAAGGAGAGGCTGAAACTTGGCAGGGTTTGTGGCCTCAGCAGGGGCTACCACCCCTACAGTTTTCAACCCCCTGTGGTGTAACACATAGATGTGACATGAGTTTTGCTTTCAAGAACTTGGGGTGCAGTTTTCACCAAACACCTGCACCTATCTTCTTGAAACTTGGCAGACTTTGTGTCCTTAACAGGGGCCACCATTTATGCAAATTTCATTCAAATCAGGCAAAAAACACCCAAGTTATAGATATTTAATTGATTCCCTATTATATGCTATGGCCGGATCTCCAAGGCAGCTCTGAACCTTCGAAGTTGCTTCAGCCAGATCGAAGCAAAAACCCAGTCCAGAGCTCTGGATTGGATCACTGGCATCTGAAATGGCTGGATCCAAAGCTGGATCAAATAGTTGCCTATTCACACAGGCCTAATAGGCAGCTGTAAGGTTGATAAAGACTGTGCCTGTTTGCTGCCTTGATTCAAATTTGTTTTCTATGTCAGATGTAAGTAATATAACTTGGTCAGTGGTACACAGCTTTTTCTAAATGCCAGCTTCTTCTTTTGGGATCTGGGGATCAATGATGTTCTCTCTTTTATTCAGATTATGTGTTCCATGAGTTTGTATGTTGCAGAATACTGAGATGGATTGGCAGCTCTTTGGATCTTCTGCTGGCTTCTTGGGGTTCAGGATAGCAATAACATCAGCTTTTCTCCAGATTTTTGGAAGTCTGTTACTTTCTAGGCATTTATACATGAATTGCTGAAATCATCTTTTCATTGTAGTTCTGAGCTTGGTAATGAAGTCTGGGAATATTTTATTTGGTCCAGCAGCCTTCCCATTTTTGATCGCTTTAATAGATGTGTCAAACTCGCTGTCAGAGATGGGGGCACTTAAATTAAAGTTGACATTGGGTGATTTAAGTCATTCACGAGGCAGGTGTCTAATAATTGCTGTATGTTGCTTGCTTGGGTTACAGTACTTGCTGTTGCACAATATTTTTGTGATGAAGCTTGCTGAAACAAGGCAATGCCAGTTTTTTGGTTCCTTTGCCTGTAAGGCAGTCAATGATGCACCATGTTTGTCTGCTTGAGTGGGTCATATCCAATTGTTCTATGGTAGCAAGCCATTTCTCCATTTTGATATTGTTCATTGTAGTATCCAGCTGTTCTGTAGTTCTTTTTACAGTTGTAGGGTCATTGCATTGTTTCACGATGGTAAAGGGCTGTTTGCACTGCTCTTCCCAGAATGGTACATAATCACTTCTATAGCCTCTAGGTAGACAGAGTTTGGCTATTTCAATTAGGCAATTTGTAAATGTATTGTAGCCTTGTTGGCTTCTGATGAATCCTCTAACTGGTTTGCGCTCTTGTTGGTCAGCCTTTGGTATTTCTGCCAATCCGTCTTCTGAAAGTTCCATCTTAGAGCTGGTCTGGATGGTGTGGGCTGAAAAATCATATTGTCAGTGCTGATGAGTGAGGGTCTGTGCTGAGATGATGGAAACTTGTCAAGTACTTTTCTTATTAGTATTTTACATGAGTCAGCCTTCCACCAGGCAAGATCTGGGTTTTTTTAATCTTCCAATGTCCAGAGTGGAAGGTATGTAGATCTTCAGGTTGTATATGAGGGTTATATCATTCAGGCACGCCCAGGGAGAAATACTGTCTTTGTTGCTACTTTTAACACAGTATGTCCAATCTTGTTGGCAGTTCAAGTCACCTGCATATAAGCTCATTGGTCATTAATTGGCAGGCATGTGATTGACAATACAGTAGAGGATGCTTACATATATTTATGATGCTTATGTCATTGACCCGGACAGTGTTTCATTCTACTGCACTCTCGGAGGTATTATGTCCTTTTGTAGTACATGGCAGGTCATTTCTGATGAAGGTAGCAAAGCCATGGATCCTGCTGGTTACATAATCTGCAAGGCTGCAGCCTGAGAGCTTCATCTTATGCAGCTGCTCTATGTGTGTTTCTTGTAGAAGGACTGCATGTGGTTTCATTTCCCTGGTGATGCATTCCAGCACTGATTGCTTGAGTGAGGTATAGCCTTCAACATTAAGTTGAAGAACAGTCAAACTTTCCCCTCGTGGATAGGAGAGGTTGCAGTAGTTAGTATATCAAAATTGGAAAGTCTAGTATATTGAGATGGGAAGAATTTAAAGTCTGAAATTTGCAGACAATAGTACTTACCCTCTTGTGGTGTCTTCTGTGAGCAGCTGTAAAGCGAAACTCAAGGCAACAAGACTATAATACTTAGAGACAGGAAAGGCCTTTGTGATTGTGCTTATCTCCTCTCAGTTCAGAAACATGTCTGGTAATACATTTTCTGACCATCTTGTATCTTGGGGTTGAGCAAGGGCAGCTGAAAAGTGTGCCTGTGTGATAAAAGTGCTTGTTGAAGACCCTATGAAGATTAGACCAAGTGTTTTTCTGTATTTGTTTAGATATTAAGCTATATGTTGTTGCTAAAAGCCTAATTAAAGATCAAGATGTAGTGAGGCCTTGTATAAAGTAAGGCCTAGTAAATTTAGCAAAGCCTTGAAGTAGTAAGGCCCTGTGGCGTAGTTAAAATTACCTTATCAAAGAAATGCAAGGCTTGTACTGCTAGTTGGTCAGTCTAAGGACAGTTGAAGTAAAAGGAATCTGAGTGGTTGTACGTTATCAGTATCATTCAGAAGCTTTAAATGAGCTAGAATATTTGGAAACCATTCAGAAGGAAGAGACAGCTTTGTAAAAGAATTAGTAGCTGTTGCCTGGATCAGTGGGCCCATGGACCTCGAAGACCCCAAGAACTGCATCCCAGGGTCCTTCATGGTACCCCTTTGGACAGTGTCATTCGGGGACGCCTGACTTCGCTGAACTTTGAGGAAAAGAAGCTTGCTGTGTATCAGGCATCAGAGGGGACTGCCAATAAGTTGCTGATGCTAACTGCTTTTGTCTGTCATTGTTTGTTTTGTTACTACACGTAGCTGTGTTTTTAAGTCAATAAATCTTTCTTACCTTTCTGCCCTTGGCCATACTCTCAATCCCAAACCCTCTGCAGGTGGCTGGGACAATGGGGGAGGAGGAAACATGCAGAATGAGTGCCACAAGTGCCATGGGCAGCCTCTGTGCCTGGCACATGACAGATCAGGGAGGAGACAGACAGCACAGCAGCAGATAGGGCAGGAAGCAGGATACAGAGCAGGAGTTCTGGTAGGGAACATAGAAAAGGGAACCAAAAGCAGAGCGGTAGATTGGGCACAGGAAAGGGATCGAAGTGGCGCTTGGGGAGGGTGGCATTCCAACCAAAAAGGTTGGCTCCAGTGCTCTAACTTATTTAAAGGCAACCAGGACTTATAGTAGAGATATCTTTTATTAGACGAACAAGATTTTTGCATAAAAAAAAAATCTTTAATTTCAAGCTTTCGGGCACAAACACCATTCATCAGGCATTGGAGAAAAGATTGTAAAAGTTCTCCTGGGTAGAAATGAAAGTTCATATTTCATAGGATTTCACAGAGGAGTCAATAGATGAAAAACTCCTCTGGGCAGTCAGTTCATAGCTGGTATGAAACCTCTCACCTCCTGTGAGGATCTGTGATGATGCAAATAACCTTGAAAAAGATTTTGCAAAAATCTTGTTGGTCTAATAAAAGATATCATCTCAACTATGTATCCTGATTGCCTTTTCCTCTAGACCAATACAGCTACAACCTGGACCCAACACATGGAAGATATAAAATTTTAGCCAATTTTTCAAAATGAAATCTTCATAATTTCCCAAGCAGGAAGCAACTGTGACCACCTGAAACCCTTCTCCTGCCTTGGTTCAAGGTAATTTGGATCATCACAGATTCTCACAGGAGGTGAGAGGCTTCATACCAGCTATTAACTGACTCCCCAGAGGAGTTTTCCATCTATTGACTTCTCTGTGAAATCCTATGAAATATGAACTTTCATTTCTACCCAAAAGAACTTTTACAATCTTTTCTCCAATGCCTGATGAAGGGTGTTTGTGCCCAAAAGCTTGCAATTAAAGATTTTTTTTTGCAAAAAACTTGTTGGTCTAATAAAAGTTATCATCTCTACTATGAGTCCTGATTGTCTTTTCCTCTAGACCAATATGGCTACAACCTGGATACCTATCTTACTTACACATTTCTCATTCTGGGTGCCCAGAAATGTAGTCTACATGTTGAAACAATCTCATGAATGAAGAGGAACTATTTGCCGCCTTTGGGCGCATCCACACGAGCGCATACATGCCTCTTGCCCTGCCTCAAACCCTTTTGAGGTGGGGCAACAGGCATGTGCAGGAATAAAAAAGATGTTCCCCATTCTGCAAATTTGCAACACGGGGAGAAAATTTAACCCGTGCATATCCAGGGGTCTAAAAAAAATCGAAGTATAAAAAAGCGGAGCAGGGCATAGTCCCTGAACATGCCCTGAGGCAACCAGAGGCTGGGTCCTCCATAGAGACACTTTGGCTGCCAGAGCATCTCTGTAGTTGACCCCTCGCCCTGGTGCTAAAACATGCGACTGGGCAGGCCGCATGTTTCAGCACCAGGGCTCCAGTGCCAGTGAGTCAGGGGGGCTGGAGGAGGGGGGAAGGAACTGTGGGGGGGACCTCTGCTGGCCCCACCCACACCCCCAGCCCCCCAACCACTGCCAGCCCCCCGATCCCCCCAACCCCTGCCAGGGTTGGCCCTTCCCCCTGCCAGCCCCCCCCCACAAGGCCCCCCGATCCCTGTTGCGGCCAGCCCCTCCCCCACCACTCCCACCCAAGGCCCCTGACCCCTGCCTTAGCTGCCCCCATCCCCCAAGCCCCACCACATCCCTGCCCCCCCACCCCATACTTAAAAAAAACCCCAAAACCTGGTACTTACCAGCAGTTGGAGCTGCCTTGTGGCTGACTGGGGCCCCACCCACACAGTGCAGGGAAGGGTGACAGCTCCAGCAGCCCCAGCCCAGGCTCTCCTGCCCCGCTGCTGTCCTGTGCTGCCCAGGGGGCCCTGGAGCCCCCCATCCCTGCTTCTAAGGTAAGCAGAGGCCTTTTTTTCCCCTTTTTTTCTGTTCTTTTTATGGTTTGTTTTTTTTTAAGTGATGGTGCCTGAGATTGTAGGGGTAGCCTTGGGGTCCTGGGGGTGCAAGTTGCAGGGTGGGGCTGGGTGGGGCAGCCATTTGGAGGTCTGGGGGAGCAGAGGTGAGGCTGGGTGGGGCAGCCATTGAGGAGCTGCAGCAGCTGGTAGGGGATGGGGCCAGGTGGGGCAGCAATTGTGGGGCTGGGGTGGGGCATGTGGGCCTTGCTGGGGGGTTGGTAGCCCCTGCAGGGGCCATTTGTTTGGGGCCCCCTGTTGGGGGTCTGAATTGCCTTTTGGGGACCGAACCCTTTGTGTGGGGGACAAACCCTCTGTTGGGGGGGGCTGAACCCCCCTGTTGGGAGGTTGTAGCCCTTGTGTGGGGGCCAAACCCCTTGTGTAGGGTCTGAATCCCCTGTTGGGGGGCCATAGCCCTAGTGTGGGGGACCAACCCCTTGTGTGGGGGCCATCGCCCTGTGGAAGGGCAGCAAAATATGTATTCATGAATTCATGAAACCTGTATTTAGAGTTCACTTTATTATTATGATAAGAGACTTGCTTTAACACGGTAGAACTATCAATAAAACATTGTCCAACTGATTGCTGTCTCTGTCTCACTATCTCTCTCTTTATAGTGGTCTTTTGTTTTACTTGTGGAGGAGCATGGATTTGGGGGTATTTTAGAGAGTGACTTTGGGATTTTTTTTATCAGGGATTTTTCAGTTTTCCAATAGGGAACACCAGAATTCCTGCTAAGGAGGCCAGTGGCAGGACCCTGCTTGCTCAGAGCTTGCACCTTGGACCCATGTGGTTGTGGCTGACCTCCTGGCCAAATGGGGCCAGGAGGACATGCTTTGACAGTTCAAAGCAGGCCACCACATCCAGAACATCTTCTGGGCAATAGTTGCCCAGATGGCCGGACAGGGGGCACAAATAGCAGTAGTGCCACACAGAGGCCAACCCTGCAACTGCAGTCCACTGGCAGCTGGCCCAGAGGGGCAGATGCCTTCACTGGCTGTGCAGTCCCCATCCGGGTCTGGCAGGTGCACAGCAGGTGACAGCCAGGCAGCAGCCCCCACTGCCAGGCTGCTGCAGTGGGTAAAGGCTGCAGGGAACTCTCAGGGCTGCTTCAGCAGTCCAGCTGGCACAAGGGGTAGTGTCCCCAGGTACCAATTGGCTGGGCCCCAGAAGCTCCTGAGAGCTAGTAGCCCTGAGCTACTTGCCAGGGCGACTTTTTATACTGCTGAGGCCAGGACAGGGCAACTTTTTATACTGCTGGGGACAGCACAGTTGCTGGCCCCGGACTCTAGCTCCCCCTGGCTGAAGATCCAGAGGCAGCCAGGCAGTGTTATTTTGCCCCAAGTGGCACAATTTGCTTCGCAACAAAGTGCATGTCCAAGCACGTGCGCTTAGGCAAAAAGCCCCAGCTCAAATTTTCACTGCTGCTATTTGAGCTGCTGCAAGCGCACATGTTTGCATGTGTTTACATGCCCTTTGTCCATGATATTCTTACCTCAGCTTGAGCTCTCACTCCAAAAAAGGAAAGAAAAACGAATACTAATCATATCAATTTTTTATTAATATTACATATTGCAGAAACATGTTTAATTTTCTTTTCACTTGTAAACTTTCCCCAGACTTCTTGCAGCATAACAACTTTCCAATTTCATGTATCTTTCTGAATGCCTCTATCTTCGCTTTTTCTTTAGCTATTTTAGTTGCAATTTTTAAATTGACTCTCACTTTATTTCCTTTTTATTTCTAATTTATTAAAAATTATTTCTCTGACATCCCCCAAGAAAACAGGTTCTTTTTCTATATGTAAATATATGACCTAATAATAGAGAGCTGCAAAAAACTAGGAGTGGTACATGATGTATATGTAATGTATGCAAACCATCCTTTTGAATCTGTGGTTGCTTTGAGATACTGGAATGTTTATATTCAATACAATCAGCAGCACGATGGAGAAAGGCTGTTTTGGCTGACTTTGCAGAAATGCATCTGGAAGTTCAGAGAGATTCATTTTGTTGCAAAACGATTGCTATGGCAACTGGGATTATTCCCTTAAGAAAAAATGTTTAATAAAACAAGATGAATATATAACATTTTAACAAAATTCCCACCCAACACCTAAACATAGAGAGTTTTATGATGTAAGTAATTTTCTTTTATTTACTGTAAATTTTGCCCATCCCAATCTTTTGTGAGTCAGCTTTTCCACTTCAGGCGACTTTATATGTTGCAATCTTTACTTATTAATTAGTGTTATTTTCTATTTAAAAATATTAAAATATCCATGCTGTTTATTCTTAGTTAAAGCTCATTAGCACCTTTGGACAGTATAATGTAGAATAAAAACAGAAAATATATTGTAACTACCATTACACTGTTTTACTTAAATTCTATGTGCATAGTCCCTCACATTGTTGACAAATCAGGTCACAGCTGTACAAATCCAAAATATCATTTCTGGTGGGGGGGGGGGGGAAAGCAGACTAAAGCACACTTTGGGGATTCAGTTATCCCTACTCTTTTCTTCTTCATCTTTCAGAGGGTTTACTGCAATTTACTGCCTAACACAGCAATTTACTGCAAACACAGCAGAAAAACATACCATGTGAATATTCATTGATCATATGATAAGCAGTACCCAATAGTTTAAAGCAGCACTAGTAGCTGCTGTTAATTAAAAGTTTGAAAATCTTCTAGCATAACAGGGGCACAGTGTTTGATCTTCTAGTTAAGTCCTAACTTTATTTATAAGGATTGTTTCTAATTGAGAAACCAAATAATCTCTCCATTTGTTGCTGGACTGGATCTAAAGGGGTGTTATGCTATGAGAGGAATGCCCAATCAGTCGTTAATGTCTCTGTGGTAAAATACAACTATGATATCAGTAATAGCTATTATATACATTTTGGTTCTATCAGGAGACAGACAATGCCTAACAAATAAGTTTGTAGCAGCCATGAAGAACTATACTTCTTTTTCCTAGAATTACTCCAAACTTACTCTTCTGAAATTAGAATCTGGCTCATATCTAAGTCCAGCAGAAAGCTATCTTGCATTGTTAACATTCATTAAAACTTTGTTTACCAGATACCAGGGTGCTGGGCATGTTAGGAATATATAAAATAGAAGGATACATACAGATAGAAAAAAAATGGAACAGACCTTTAGCGAACCTGCCCTTCTGAAAATATATCTGTCATTTTAGCATCGCAATTTATCATTTCTTGAAGCAATGTCAGCTGCTGAGTTAAGAAACCATAAAACTTAGTTGACTTCTTTACCTTAATACTCAGTGAAGCCGTGAAGAGGATTTTTCAAGTCCTAACCCAGGAATTTAGAGGATCATTAGTTTCTCTAGACAGAACATTTTAGAATTTGATGTGAATTAAAAAGAAAATCTTGGGTGTATTATGAATTACTATTTTGCTTTAGCTTACAAACCAATTACTATAAAATACACTCGCAAACCATTCTGGGCAAAGGTGTTGCATACAAAAGTTAAGTTATTAATGATTTTACTATGTTCCTTCACCTATAAAATGCTCAGAAATTTAAAGATGCATCCAAGTTTTCTGCCTTTCAATTTAAGGAAAAAATCAAGAATGGAATAAAAGCATGCCTATGACCTAAGACCTTTACTTAAAAAAAACCCTCAAATTTAAGAGACAATCTTTTTTAAGGAAAAATAGTTCTTTCTTAAAAGCATGCATTCAAAAGAATACAGTATTTCATTTTAATCAGTATATTATTATATGCTTTAGTTGTTAAATTTGTTGTTATGCCTGTTTAAGTACATGAGCATCGATACTTTAGGCAGATAAAATGTTCTTGTATCTCTCATTACTCTCATTGGAATATTTACATTCACTTTCATTCATGTTTTTGAGCCATTAGAATTTTTGGCTCCTTAATAAAAAGTTAGTTGTTGTTTATTCTCCAAAAGTCTATACAAGGCCCATTTTCTGTATCTTCTAATTAATATTCAGCATAGTTAATAATGAGAGATGTAATGGAATGACAGGATACTATGGTATCGAGATTGTACCTAAAACAACAGTATTTCAGTTAATAAGACATCATACATATTATTTTACTTTGAAACAATGGTTCCCCTAGTGTTAATTTTTTTTCTCTCACGCAGCTATAGAATGATTCATTGCTGCTGCCACTTTGTGTTCAGAAATAAGAGCAAAATTCACAAGTGCTGTGTAAAGTGGTAGAAATGTAAGCCCTTATACTAATTTAGGCTCCTTTTCTTTCAGGCTCTCACAGACTTTTTTGCACCCATTTGGCAATTTGTATATATATATATATGTTGTCTAAGGGACTTTAAGATGACTCCATTTATATGCCGAGAAGCTGTAAGAAGGTGCAATTTTAAGTAAAGTAAGAGTATACTACACCATTTTACATTTCCTCTATGTATATCATCTTTGACATCCACAAGCAATTGTAAAGTAGCTGTAGATAGAGCTACAGATCTTGAATAGAAGACTATGAGCTAGTATAGAAGGATGGGGGTTTGGGTGGGTATCTTGAATAGGTTTTGAATCAAAGACTATGAGCTAGTATGCAAGGATGATGGGGGGGGCAGGATATTTGACCCATACCATTCACATCACCATTTGCCCTAAAGATGCCTACAGCATACATGACAAGCTTCTTATAACAACTTAAAAGAATAAGGCAAAAATCTCCACATTACCCAGCAGCAAAGCATATAAAGGGATAAGGCTAAGCTAAAGCCTAAGATTGAAAAGTGCTCAACTTTGATGGAGGCTGAACAGATGCTACCTCTTTTTATTCAAATCACAGCCTGTGCTGTGGCCCCAGCAGCACAATTCCAGACACAATCCAGAACCTCTAAAGGAAGAAAGCTACTAAAAGGAGTCTCCAAACACAACTTCCCATGAAGGGGGAGTCCCTCCCTGCCTTTCCCTAATTTCTTCCTCTGGGAATAACACTCACTATTTGTTCTCTAGAATTAACACAGTACACTGTAGTCAGTTCTTAAAGAGGAGGGCAGCATTTATCTCCACTGTTGGGGTATTAGCTACTGCTAGCTGAACTGAGCTTAAATGAAAATCCATAGTACCTTAAATTACTTGCCAAGAGGTAAGCACATTTGTTTGCTGAAGCACCAAATTGGGTCTGCCTGGTCAGATAAGTAATATTTCATACAGGGTTCCTTTTTTTTTTTTTTTTTTTTACAATGTAACTTTTTGCTTTAAAAAAAGACAAATTACCAAATGAAAAATAAACTTAATAATAGACCCCTTGAGCATGCATACCACTAATTTAGCTTACAGCTGTTAGCAATAGGTATTATTAAATGGCTGAAGGAACTGACTTATGAGACAAGATAAGGAAAGACCGGATCTTAACTTTTAGATTGTTAGTTCTTAGGGGCAGGAAAGCTGTCTTTTTTGATTCATGTCACAATTTTAATGTTCTTTAATTTTGGTCTTGTTTATGTATATTTTTTTAAATTTTGCTACTTTTTAACAAAATAATATTTTCTCTTCCAAATCTAATTTCAAAATGAGGTAGAAGAAATTAGATTATGTCCAGATTTGCTAGATGAGTTTCTGCATGCTGAAATGAAATTTGTGAGGCACAATTTGTTCAAACATTTCACAGAGACAAGTTAAATGACAAACAACAGGCTTGGAATCCCCTTTTACCACTGGGTTGAAAAATGCTGACTCCTTTTGGAACATCACCCTCTGCTCTGCTTGATGTTTAAGTTCATTTGATATGTTTAAATAAATTACATGTTACAAACATTATCGTAGTGTAGGTGGACTTGTCCTCTGGGACTTTCCTGACATGGATTAATATAGCCCTATTACACAGCCGAGTTTTGAGCCAAATATAGTACCTCAGGGATTCTGTTCTTCTTCTAACGTGGTGGTTTAAAAAAAAAAGAAACAATGAAAATTTAGCACATAAAGGATATCAAATGAAGTGTTTATTCCAGAAAACTGGACTGTTACAAATACTGCATTATAATCATGGAGGAGACAAATACATACAGATAACTATAAACACAAAGGATCAGTCCCTTTCCCAGACAAAACTGGCCCTGTCCTTATCTCTGCCAAGCAAGTCAGAAGATATAACTTGTATATATCATAGCCATACACATAGAACACATTGTCCTCCTCAAATTTAATATTAAATTATGACCATTTCACGTTTTTCACTTTAGATTTTCTCCTAGCAATGCCATTCTCTTTTATAGACTTGCCCTCACATACATTAAATAGGAGGTGAACATTTTCCTTTGATCAGTTTTTATACTGCTGTCTGACACTATAGATTGTTGAGGTCATCAACATGTTGGGCTGTCCCAGGTATCTTGTATAAGGCAAGTTTTCTAGGGACCAGACATCCAGAATTTACTGAACAAGCTTATAGCCATATGAAAATTAGTTAAGTTTACTTCTTGTTTTGACATATCTACACCACGGACCAGTTCTTGTTCCACCTATTGCAACTTTAAGTGTTTTTAGCACCTAAGCACAATAATATTCCACCCTGCTCACGTTCCTGAAAATTCATTAGTGCATCTACTTTGCAACATACCACCATGTTATCCTTAAGACTGTTTCAAAAAGCAGTGAGGAGGAGGAAGACCCACCCACCTTTTATATTAACAGTTTTTCAGGGACATGAACAGGTGGAATGGGATTGCATTTAGATACCTAAATCCATTTATGTATCTAGTAGGTGAAATATAAGATGGCCCTATGTTTCCTTAGAACACTTATCAATTCAATGTTACATAGTTCATAGTCATCTTTTTTATGTCAGTCTTGAAAAAACCTCCAGGGCACATCCCTATGAGTAGGAATGTGCATTTTCCAGGGGACAAATCGCAGTAGCACATATTTTTGTCACTGCTAGTTGTTCCTGCGCACACACTTGCACACATGCACTGGTGCATGGCATATTGCCCCAGATGGGATATGACAGTCTGGCGGCAGCACCTGGACTGGCCCCAGCAGTCTTACCTGGTGTCCTGGGGGCCTCTGAAGGCTGCAGCAGCAGTGATCTGGGCGCACAGAACCTGGCTGGCAGCTGGAGCATGGATCTGGCTGGCCAGGCTCCGGTTACGGGTGCTGCACACTGCAGTCACTGTAGTCACATGTGCCGCACAGCTTATTTTGGCTCTGAGATCCCAGTGTCAAAACCCCCCCACCATGCTGCCAATCAGCAGTGCAGCAAACATGTACATGTGCACGTGCAGTGTGTGGTGTTTGCAACACTATGGGCAGGTTTCTGGTGCCACAAACCACACGTGCACACTTGTGAGGAAGTGTCCCTAAAGTCCTAGAAAATTTTTAAAGTTGAATTGCTTCAGTTTCTTCCTTGATTAGCAATGGTGTTGAGTGTTTAAAGCTACTTATTCAACAGAGTGCTTATAATTTACATGAAGTGAGCATCTGACCCAAACTTTCCAAGTATTTGTTTAGGTAGATCAAGATGCTGAATATTTACTTTGAATAACTGACTACATAACTTTACTGATTGAGTCTTTTGAGACTAAGGGATTTATGCAGTGAGAGTGTAGAACTCTGATTTCACACAGTGGAATTGATGGTAGAAGTCCATTGCATTTCTAAATAGATCGGGAGTGGAATGTGCCAAGTGAACAAATTACATTTTTAAGCAGCACAGTATTGTTAAATATGAACATAAAGCATACAGACCAAGGTTGTTTGAAAAATACTGCCTAATATGTGACCATGACCACCATACAACATTTCAGTGTATCCTGAATTGTAACATAAGTGCTTTAGCTGCTTTCCCTTGAGAAAAATAGACAATGCAAGGTAATTTCAATTAACTACATTTGATTGTAGACAGTCATATTCAACATATTTCATTTTCAGATGACATGAATTTTCTGTTGATAATTTGTATTCTAAGCATCTTATTGTAAAGCATGAGACTACTATAATTTATAATTTGGCAACATCAATATCTAATATAAATTCAGAAGAATTACTGCAGGACTATAAAAAGATTGCATTGGTTAATACAGATGACACTTATTTTATTGAGTTACTTGGTTTGACTAAAAAAGATGGGTAGTCGCACAAAGTGAATAAACACAACAGTCAAAGCATATTTCAGCGCACTTTCTCATTTATAGCTGCAGTTCCTTTTATGTTTTCCTGAAAGTCTGTGTGTTTTTTCCACTCTTTGTAATGTAGATTGTAATTTTACTTTTTGCCTTGATTGCTTTTCTGATTAATTTCAACCATCAAATCAATTTAGTATCATCTCTTGAAAGAGTCAGCTCCCTCTTTTCTTCTGTACTAAAATATTGCTTTCCTTTTTAAAAAGAAAGGCACAATGACATGTCCAAAGTTGGGGAGGGTGGGAAGTGGGAAATGTGCATCTTAGATGCTTTTCTTCAATGAGCATTATCTTCTGTGGAAATTGTCTATGCATGCTTTATATCTGTATTTAATACCTAATGGATTTTTCATGTCTTCATAACCACAATGATTCTCCCCCATCCCCCATCCTCCTTCTATGCCATTATTCACAAAAAAATATCCAAAGGATATGGGACCAAGGAAAGTCAAGGGATATCTTTTATTGGACCAAGTATATAGTTGGGATAAAGTTAGACAAGCTTTTGAATGCAAAGAAAGCATTCTTCTTCAGGTCCCAACTCTTCTAGATTGTAGTAATTCCTCCGTTCTCCTCATCTCCCCTCAGTCTTGTTATCATTCTATTTTCCCCTGTTATGTTTTATCCTTCTATCATCTATGATCAGAAGCACCTAAGCAAGATACCTAACCTGTTTAGGCAGTTTTGTAAATCTCAGTGGGCAAGAGTAAACTACTTGTGAGTAAATGCTCCTGGGCAGGCATCTACACATGCAGAAAAGCAGGAGCAAATTTGCCGGTAATGGCAGAAAACTGCTCCCACTTCCTGGGGCCCTACAATGGGCTCCTGCCACAACCAGGGGAAGCTCTAGGCTCCCCCCAGTTGCTAACCCAGGGGCTAGCAGGGAGCTGTATCTTGGCTGGGGCTGGGACATTAGACCCTGCCCCCGAGGGCTGCCTGCTGTTGGGGAGGGGACAATGTCACTCTGCCCCAACAGCAGGGAGCTTCTGGCCCCAGCTCCCCGATCAGGGGCAGGAGACTTGGAAAGAGCTTCAGGGGAGGAACAGGTCCCAGTGGCAGATCAGGGCAGGGGGCTGGGACCTACCTCACCCCTACAGCTCTTTCCAAGCCCCGTGCCTCACTCACCCAACTGGGGCATGCAGTTGGGACCTGCCCCGATCAAGACAGTTCCCAGCCTCCACTCCATGATTGCAGACTGGAGGCTGGTGAGCCTATTCCCCATTCAGCTCTGTGAGCACAAGGCTGGGTGGGGAACAGGCCATGGAGCTTGTTCCCTGCTCAGCTCAGGATAAGGATCTCTCAGCACTGGCCCCAAGACCACCAAGCTGGCACTGGGAGATAAAGATCTCTCAGCTGCCTGTTCCCTGTTCACGGTGGCAAAGTGGGGGCTGGAAGATATGGATCTCCCAGACCCTGCTCCCCAATGGCAATCTTGGAGTGTGGGGCTTGGAGCTCCCTGCTTCTGGGAGCAGGCAGCTCTTGGAGGTGGGGAGCAATCTCCTGCCCCCTGGTGGCCAGTTCACCAGGAGCAGATTTGCTCGCAACTCCATGAGGTTACAGTGTCCTTTTTAATTGCCTTTTTATGTGACACTACCACCGTTTGATTTAGAGGTATTGCAAACTTAAAGCTGGTAGACCAAATTAAAAAAAAAAAAAAACCTTTTCCCTCTCCTTTGTGGCCCAGTCAAGTACTGTAACTAAGTGCAGTGGGAATCCTAGTTTGAAAGTCCATTGTTAGCATCAGCGGACCCAGGATTTTGAAAAAAAGGAAGCAGTTGATGTGATGCATCATCACATGTAACACAAGGCATATTTTTATCTAGTTAAAAATAAATTAGAAACTTTTCTAATTCAGTTTAAGATCAGAACCAAAGAAAATATAAATTTATTGGAATGTGCGTTCATTTGTTATGTCATATATTATACATAAAAAAACACAATAAACTAGGAAAAATAATAAAAACATGTTTTTTTCATTATTTCTGCAGTCATTATAATTAAATGGATATCTCTTTTTCAGATTCATACAACAAAATCTAGCCTGTTTAGCATCTTGGCACTGCATCCAATGCTTCATTGAAAGTTATTTCTACACCCAAGCCAATGTTTGTAGCTAGAGTTAAAAACAGTCTGCAGGGCTGTGAAATAGAAGCTACATTACCATGAGCAGCTAACAGACAGCAGAACTGTAGGAGAAAGGCTACCTTGAAAGTCAAATATCAAAACCATTAAAAAGAGAGAGGGTCATTAATACTGATGTCATAAAGAGTTTAGAAGGAAGCAAGTAGATTATAATGATGATCCATAAACTCAATTGACTCTGTCACTGCTGCCTGAATAGAAATGCTGTTGCTACTTCCAGACAGTTGGTTTTAAACTTTGGGTGGACTGGGAACCAACAGGTGAGGTGGGGGTGTACAACTGCACCGATGCACCCTTCCTACCACCTCTGGATCTGCCCCTTATTGTTAGAGGTACCTCTGTGCACCAGATTAGGAGGAGCTATGTATACAAAGTTAGTCTGGAAACGAGGTTAAAGAGGGAAATTATTTCCAGTGTGAAAGGGCAGCTCCACTTCATAAGAGCTACCAGGAAGTATACCTCCAAAGCTCCTGCTGTACTCCCAAAAACTCCCATGAAGGCAGCAGCTTAATGTTACAGTTTTTCCTTTTATCTCATATGAATTTCCTTCCTGATTTTTTTTCACTTTCTCTGCACAGTTGGAGGATACATAAGGGTCTCTTAATATGTAATTGGTAAAGTGACTAGGTCATTCTTCATTTTAGTTAATTTGTATATTTCTACTTTCCTGTTATTTTTGTCTTAACTATTGCCTTGTATCCCCCTGTGAACATCTCCTGTGTAAATGAAATATGACACTGTCAACTTCTAAAGAAAAGCAAAAAAAGAAAACCCAGAAGAAAGAATTGTGATGACTATCCTTAACAAATGGATAATTTATCAACTTGGGGTGTTGTCCTCCAACAGACATAACTTTTTATAAGTAAAGACAGTCAAAAACAAAAGTACATTAGCCAATTTTTCCTTAGTGCTACCATGTATACGCAACTAGACAATATCCTTCCAGAAAAGATGTCTTATATCAGCTGCAAATTATATTTCTTGGAAGCACAAGTCTCCACAAAGAGTATATACAGTATTTTATCTAGGCCTCACTTCATTACATGTATCAGATTGCCTTCATTTGAACCCATCATACACACTGTCTCTTATAATCCAACTCACAGCCCTTTGCCAATTGGAAACCACACTTGATTTCTAACAGTAGTTTTGTTTCATCACAGAAAAATCATCAAAAGGGTAATAAAGAGTAATAAAGCTTAGCAAATACTTTATTATTGTATTTCCCTGCTCTTAAATGTATCCTTACCACCAGTTTTTTTGTAACTATTTAACAAAATATAAAAAATATTGTTTTACTTAAAACTGTTTTGTAATGTAATCAATTACCAGGAAACATTTTAAGGAATTAAATTAGCATGACAGCTCAATGCTATTTACATAAATCCTGCTTTATGAATTGCTTGCTTTTAGTGCTTAAAAGTATTACAAGTTTTTTATGTAACTGTTTGCAATCATGTACCTCCCTATAACTTACAGAATCAAAACCATTACAGAATTATACATTTTCAATAAAAATAATAATTTAAATGTTATGCACAGAAGTATTTGAAAACAGATCTTTGAACTCCCTACAAATTAAAATGACCTTGTGTTTAAATTATGCTCCCACTTGAACACTTTCCCAAGCCCAGCCCCCCTCATTTGGTGGTCAATAGGAGCATAATACTTACTACATTAATTGCTTATTGGGTCAGAAGCTACAAGATATGAAACCTTAGTGTCAAAGTTAATTTGAAAACTGATGTATCTATAAGTGCCATGTACTCACTAGGCACATCTAAACATGCAATTAGTGCTATATGGGTTTACTCTGCAGTAACTTACTGCAGAGTAAACCCACTCTGGGCAGGCATCTACACCTTCAGCCATTTGGGAGCAGATTTGCTGCTTAATGGAAATAGCCTGCTCCCAGCCTCCTCCCAGTGAAAGCTGGAGGTTCTGGCCACAGTTGCCTGTTGCCAGGGTCCCTATTTAAAGGCCAGCTCCATTTGGTGCTCCCTAGCCACCTGCCTTTCTGGACTGGACCAGGCTGCAGCATTCCGGCACAACCTTCTATGACTCTGTTGCCAGGCTTGTGCCCACCTTGTGATGGATGCTGCACCCCCAGGCCTTGGGAGTGATGACCTGTGCCCCAGGCTCCTGCTCGCCACCCTGCTCACCACACTTCACCGTTGTGGCAACCACCACCTGCCCCCCTCTATGTTGTGCAGCCATGTGACCAGGCTCAACATGTCATCTGAGGCCCCCTGCCACCACGCTTCTGCTGCCCAGTCCCTGTGCTGCTGTCTAGACCCCAGCAGGGACACCAATGATGCACGTGTGGATTCCACCACTAATGCTGTCCATGAGCTCCTGGGGCTCCAGCCCTGTGGCCTGTAGGCCCATTGGACCAGCCAGGACTAGTGGCTGCACATCATCCAGCACACCTGGGATCTTCTTCTTTCTTCTTTTGTATGGCTTCAGGTGCAAAAGCAGTTTTTATTCCAAATTCCCCAATTAGACCAATGAACTGCTGCAAAGCAAGTGTAACTCCAAGATGTAGCCCTCAAATTTGTATCTGGGGCAGGATGTTATTATGTGCTCCATGGTTTGGTCAGGATTTCCACAGTCACAACCAAGTGAGGTTTTTAGGTGCCACTTGTGCATCAGGTGACCACACCAGCTACGTCCAGTATGTATCCTATTAAGGGTTGTCCACATGCTCCATGAAAGGTTGAAGCCTGGTTGTTGCATTTGTGGGTGAGAAACAAGGGCTTTATTTGGGAAAGTGTTTTTTGCCCAACCTTTCCTCCAAAATTCTTTAGTGATGTGGTACAGGAGGTGCTCGGTTTGTGTCCAAAAATGTTTTTGTGAAATCATGTAACAAGTTGGGAAATCTTGAAGGTCCCTGTGGATGGGAAGGTCCAGATTACTATTGATATGCATTATTTCTTTGTATGTTGCTGTATCCTGAATAGAGGGAGGAGTAGTGTTTGAAAGTACTGGTAGCCACTGCACTGGAGTTTATATCAAAGTTCCAGAGATAGTCCTCATTACCAAGCAGAGTTGTGTATCAATGAGTTTGGTGTGTCAATTTGAGGCCCAAACAGGTGCACAGTACTCAGCTGTTGAGAAGACCAGGGCTATGACAGAAGTGCAGAGGCAGCTTTTGCACCCTAGCTTGTACTGGTAAGCTTTTGGATGATGTTCATTCATGCCTTTGTTTTCATGGAAGTCTTTTGGAAGTGATAATGGTAGGTCCCCAAGGTAGGTAGGAGTCAGGTCATGACCTTTTTCTCCACTAAAGGTGACAGTGATGGTGTTATGTGCCTTGTGATTGTCAAGTTCAAATGTGGAGATGGTGGACTTGGTTGGATTTGGTCATAGTCTTCACTTATGAAAGTATTCAGCCATTATTGATAAGTCAGAGTTCAGTGTGGCTTCAATATTCTGAAAAGATTTTGCTTGTGTGGTCAAAGCGATATCATTGGCATAGATACTTTTCTGCAATGATATATAGGGCATATCACTTATGTAAATGTTAAAAAGTGTCAGTGCTAGAATGCTATTCTGTGGAAGGCTGTTGTTGAGTAGTCTTAGAGTGCTGACCTTATCTCATAAGTAGACTTTCATCCTTATGTTCCTCAAAGTCCACAGCAGCTGGAGTACTTTGGAACATGGCAGCAGCAGGGACAGTTTGAGCATCAGTCTGTGTTTCCATACAGTATCATAAGCTGATGAAAGATCTATGAAGAAAGATCTCATGCTGACCATGAGCTCCTGGATTTATAAAGGCAGCCCCAATCTTGAGCTTCCCATGATAACCAGCCTCTATGTTTGTAGTGATGGCAAGGACTTGTTTACATCAGCTATGGTGGGGTCTAAAGCCAGCCTGTTCTTGTGGAAGTAATAGGTTGATGATAGGGCTAATTCTTAGAAGGATGAGCCACTCCAGGAGCTAATAGATTGTGCAGAGCAAAGAGATGGACCTATAGTTCCCAGGGTCATGTACCAGCTTTCCTGGTTTTGGCAGGGCTATCATCATTGCTGCCAGATTTGTGGAATATGGCTGTCCCAGGGGAGCTGGGACACTGAAGGAACCCCGGGGCAGCAAGGAGTCCTACTCATCTCCTGCAGGTCCAGAAGGGCTGGGGGAGGCATGTACGCAGAGGATGCCAGCGCGGGTGATTAGCCGGGCATTTATCCAGCTGTGGCAGAGCAGCGGGGGTGGAGGATGCCTCCCAGAGGAAACAAAAAGCGGCCCTGCCGAGGCAGTGGGGTGGGTGAGAGAAGGAGACCGGAGGAGTGAGCGAGAGCAAGAGCAAGAGCGAGGTGAGGAGCAGCCGCCACACGTGGTGGCAGAGAGAGGAAGAGACGGAGCCAGAGCCGGCTCCAAGAGAGGGAGCGGAGTAACCGGCAGCAGCGCTGGTGGAAGAACCAGTGCGTCGGCCGTCAGCAGAACTGGTGAGGTAACTGGCTGCGGCACTGGCCGCACCGCCAGTGGAAGAGCCAGCGCGTCGCCCGCCAGCAGAGACAGTGAGATAACTGGCTGCAGCACCGGCAGCAGTGCTGGTGGAGGGGCCAATGCGTCGGCTATCGACAGAGCCGGTGAAGTAACCGGCTGCAGTGCCAGCAGCAACGCTGGTGGAGGAGCCAGCGTAGCAAGTACCGGCGGAACCGGTGAGGCAATTGGCCACTGCACCAGAGACAGAGCTAAAGGGGGAGCTGACTGGGCTGTAGGCAGAGCCAGGGAGGAAACTGGCTACCGCAGAGCCCGAGGAGGCGCTGATCGGGCTGACAGGCATCAGAGTGGGCGAGGCTACCAGTCGCCTCCCAAGCAGCAGGAGCGGTGTGGTATCTGGCCACATTGGATACAGCAGCATTGGAGAATTGCCGATCGTATCATAGATAAGAGAGCCCGCAGTGAAACCGGCTGCATCGCGGAGTGCAAGAGCGGAGCAGGTACCGGGGTAGAAGGTCCAGGCTGGTGTCCTAGGGAGCCAGACACCTGGCGTGAAGATCACTATTGACGGCTGGCGGACCAGGGCCTAAGGTGGCGAGTGGCTGGGGTGTAGGGGAGGACGGAGCCCCAAGACTACCCGCCGAGAAACACGCTGACCCTAGTGGCGTCCCTAAGGGAGGACCCCCCACTGAAGTAACATTCAAAGTCATGGCAGGCGAGTTCAGGGGTCCTCCTGACATTAGTAGGGGTAACCACTGGGGCCCACCCATAGGCCCCGGGCTCACGAGATCTTGGGCCCGGGCGAGGGCGGCGCAGGAACACCTCTTAGAGAACAGGTGGGTACAAAGTGGTTCATTGGCCGGGGACATGGAAGACCTGGACATGGCGGCCTATGCCACGGCCCAACCCGTGCCTATGACCACGGCTGATGTCCTCAGGCAGAACTTGCAGGCCCTCACCCAAATCCTCGATTCCCAGCAGCAGATGTTTGACCGCCAGCAGGAATGGCTCAGACGTAGCCAGGTGTCATTCAAGATGCCAAAAATGACAAAAGATGACGACCCCAAGGCGTATATCAAAGCCTTTGAGTGCCATGCCCTGATGACAGGCCTCCCCCAGGACTACTGGGCTAGCCAGTTGGGGGGCCTGGTTTTTGGTAAGGCACAGGCTGCCTATCAGGCCATCCCGAGGGAGGAAGCCCGGGACTATGAACGGGTGAAACAGGCGATACGTGATCGACTGGAAATCAGCCCCGATCATTACAGACGCCTGTTCCGGGCCAGGAAAGGGCCCGATGAGAGGCGGCCCCGGGTGCTATTGCAGCTACTGTGGGACCTTCTTGATAAATGGGTGAATCCTGTGGGGTCCGACCGCGAGGACCTGACCGATCAAATTGTCCTGGAGCAATTCCAGAACGACCTGGAAGAGAGGACACAGCGCTGGGTCCGGCAACACTCCCCGCAGAATTGTGAAGAAGCTTTGAAGCTGGCAAAGGCTTTCACGGCTGCTGAGGCAAGCTATCCAAGGGAAAGGAGGAGCCTGGGACCAATGCCGGTGGTGCCAAAGGAAGTGGAATGGCGGCGCCCCCTGATTCGAGGGCCTGGCAGGGAGGTAGTGTGTTTCCACTGCGGGCAGAATGGGCACATCTCGCGAGAATGCCCCAGTCAGCCCGCTGAGCAATGGGTTGTGGCTGACAAACCCCAAAGCTTCCCTGACCAACACCGCAGCCCGGAGACGGGCAAACCCATGGATTGCAGCTATGCCAGCAGTGAAGGGAATGCCACATAGAGCCGCCCTATGGTTAAGGCCTGGTTGGACGGATGCCCAGTGCAGGCCACTCTTGACTCCGGGTGTGCCCAATCCCTGATAAGGGTGGATATGGTCTGGCGGCAAGCGGGAAGAGAGGTCCCACTGGTGACAGTGACCTGCCTCCATGGCGAAGTCGAGCGGGTAGGACGGCAGTGGGTCCAGCTGCGTGTCATGGAACACCAGGGGGAACTCCTGGTGGGGGTGCTGCCTAAACTAGCATGTGAGATGCTGCTAGGCAGAGATTGGACACCCATCTACGATATATTGGAGCGGGTGAGAGATGTGGAGCAGGCCCGCAAAAAGATGAGAAGTTGCGAAGGATGGCTGGGGGAGTTAGAGGAGGACCCCGACACCACTGAGGAATCCATAAGCCTGGACCTAGAGGACATCACCAGCAGCAGGCAGTTTTGGGAGGCGCAGGTCGAGGATCCAGAGCTCGGAACCCTCTGGAGGCACCCCCACAGTGACAGGGATGAGGACGGATCATCAACAGAAGAACACCCCCATTTTGAGGTAAGGAACCACCTCCTCTACCGTGTACCGGGGCATAGGCGGGAGGGCCCCGTAGAAGCGCAGCTGGTGGTACCGAACCAATTCCGCCAGGTGATCTGGCAGTTGGCCAATGAGAGTCCTGTAGGAGGCCATTTAGGGTGAGATAAAACACTGGCGAAGGTGAGCTGGTGGTTCTTTTGGCCCGGGATGGAGGAGGAAGTGGCCCAATGGTGCGCGGCTTGCCCGGAATGCCAGAAGACCCGGACCGAAAGTCCTGCCAGGGTCCCATTGCAGCCAATGCCAGTTATAGACACCTCCTTTTCAAGGGTGGCCTTGGACGTCGTGGGACCTTTACCCCGCAGCAGCTCTGGCCACCAGTATATCCTAGTTATGGTGGATTATGCAACGCGTTATCTGGAGGCCATCCCATTGCTGACAGTAACTGCACCTTGGGTGGCAGAAGAACTAATAAAGTGGATCGCAAGGATGGGGGTCCCAAGGGAGATCTTGACTGATCAGGGTAGGAATTTCATGTCGGGCGTCATGAGGATGGTGTGTAAAACACTGCAAATCCATCATATATGTACCTCAGCGTACCACCCTCAAACCAACGGGTTGGTAGAGCGCCTTATCGCAGGGCACCTCGGTACCCCTGCTCCTAGAAAGGAGGAACTGTCAGGGAGCGAGTGAGCGCGCCCTGGCCTGACATAACAAGCCCAGCTGAGGCTTGCTCAGGTAATGAGCGCAGCTGTGGGTTGCCGGAGCAACTAAGGGGAGCCAGCTGCCTGTAGGGGGCAGGGCCTGGCCCTTATAAAGCCCAGGGCCGAAGCCAGGCTGGCAGTTCTCTGCCAGCAGCCGGAGAGGCAGGAGCTCCCTCGGCCGAGATATGGGAAGGAGCCTAAGTCGCAAGTACAGCTCATGATAGCCCTGGAGGCTTGAGCTATGATGAGGAGTTATGGCCAGGCGGCTTGCATTTGTGTTACAGCCTAGGGGCTTGTGGTTTTGTGTTGTGTTATTACACCCGGAGGCTTGGGGGAGGCTGTAGGGGTTGGAGGAGGCCTCAATTACTCGCACGCCACTGCGCGAGCAGCTGGCGGCGAGGAGCGCAGCCAGTGGGTCGTGGGCGCAACCCGTAGGTTGCAGATGGGGACCTAGACCCCGGATTGCGTGTGGGGAAACATAGACCCCGAAGGCGCAGCTCGCACGCCACTGCGCGAGCAGCTGGCGGCGAGGAGCGCGGCCAGTGGGTCGTGGGCGCAACCCATAGGTTGCGGACGGGGACTGAGACCCCGGATTGCGTGTGGGGGAACATAGCCCCCCGGCCCCAGGAAAGGGGCGGTATTACTGAGGAGCCCAGTGGGGGCGCGGCGAGCCCCAGAGAGGGGGAACACCATTGTATGTTATTGAGTAGCCCAGTATGGGTGCGGCGAGCCCCAGAGAGGGGGAACGCCATTGTATGTTATTGAGTAGCCCAGTGTGGGTGCGGCGAGCCCCAGAGAGGGGGAACGCCATTGTGTTTTATTGAGTAGCCCAGTGTGGGCGCACGGGCATAGCGAGCCCGGCCGCAGGCTAGTGCGGCAATCCCCCTCAGACCAAGGCCCAGAGTGGGCCAGGCGAGAGTCCCAGCAAGAGGCTGGGCATGAGAGAGGGAGCCCAGAGTGGGCCACATTAGAGAGGAGGCCCGGGAAGCGGGCGTATAGACCGGACAACGTCTATTACATCTGCGAGGCTTGGGGCGTGGTATTAGGGGCTGGTAGGAGCCACGCATAGCCCATAAGGCTGGGGCGCTTAGGTAGCACCATTGTATGGGGAGACCCACGAGGGGTCCAGGAGCTGACAGGCCCGAGGAAACACAAGGCAGCCTCCCTATTATGTATTCCATCAAGACGTGGCGGGCGAGAATGGAGGGTGCCCTCGGGCCGGAGTAGCGCGGTGAGAGGGCCTCAAGGAGATCACGGCCCTCCGCGAGGACCCCGCCGTGACACGCCTAAATGGCACCATTAAGAGGGTACTGTGGCGGTGCATTCAAGGGGACCCTCGGAAATGGGATCTACTTTTGCCGCTAGTGCTATTCACTCTTAGGGATACCCCGCAAGATTCCTTGAAATTTTCCCCTTTCGAGCTGGTTTTGGGGCACCATCCCCAAGGATGGTTACAGGTCCTATGAAAGGAGTGGAAACAGGATAGTGGGGCACTGCAAAACCCGGTGGGGTATTGCCAAGCATTCCAGCAAAGGATAAAAACGGCCCAGGATATAGCTCACGAAAATTTGAAAGAAGCTCAGGTTCGGCAGAAGGAAAAATATGACGGTAGCACCAAGGAACGAGTTTTTGAACCAGGGCAACGAGTGCTAGTATTGCTCCCTACCTCCACGAGCAAGTTCCTGACGCAATGGCAGGGTCCCTTTGAGATTCTCCGGCGGGTCGGGCCCGTAGACTACGAAGTTCACCGGCCCGGCCACCTTCGAGAGAAGCAGATCTTCCATGTAAACCTGCTGCAGGAATGGAGAGAGCCAACGAGTTGGGTTACCTTCGTGGAGAATGACGAAGAGGATTTGGGGACCCAAGGGTCAGAACCAGGTAGTGCACCCCCTGAAGGGATAGAACAGTTAATAGGAGTGGGGGAGGATTTGTCTGAGCCACAGAAGAAAAAGATGCGGCAGGTAATACGTGACTTCCAGGATGTTTTCTGTAAAGAGCCAGGATGGGTCCGGGGTGTGGTTCATACTATTAAGACTCCACCGGGGGCCATAGTAAGGGAAAAGTGGAGGCCCATTCCTCATCACTTGCTACAAGCCGTACGTGAGGAGGTGAGCTCCATGTTGAGGCTAGGAGTAGTGAGACCGTCCCGGAGCCCTTGGAGAAGCCCGCTGGTTCCCATGCGCAAACTTTATGGGTCGCTGAGACTGTGCGTCAACTACAGGAGATTGAACGCGCTAGCGGTCTTCGATGCATTTCCTATGCCGCAAGTAGATGAGCTGACAGAGAGGATTGGAGAAGCCCACTATATCTCGACTCTGGATCTTGCCAAGGGGTACTGGCAAATCCTGGTGGCCCCTGCAGATCAGCCAAAGATGGCCTTCAGCATGCCCTGGAGCCTCTACGAGTTTGTGAGGATGCCCTTTGGGCTGCATGGAGCGGCAGCAACGTTCCAACGGTTAATGGATCGGCTGCTGGCCCCCCACGCTGGGTACGCAGCAGCCTACATTGACAACATCATCATATACTCACCCACCTGGACACACCATAAGCAGGCTATCAGGGCTGTGCTATCAGAGCTAAGACAAGCCGGCCTCACAGCTAACCTGCAGAAATGCGCCTTGGCCAAAAGAGAAACTAAGTATTTAGGGTTCCTAGTGGGCAGGGGAACTATTAGACCCTTGGCCGACAAAGTGGAGACAGTGTGAAATTTTCCAGCCCCCCAGAATTGTCGTCAGCTACGATCATTTCTAGGGCTGACCAACTACTACCGGAGGTTCGTGCCACACTTTTCGGAGCTGACAGCCCCTTTAATGGAGGCATTGAAGGGGAGAAGGAACGGGACGGTGAAGTGGACAAAGGAGATGGAACAGAGCTTTGGAAAATTAAAACAGGCGCTTTGTGAAGATGTAATAACGCGTACCCCTAATTTTAAGAAAACTTTCATTTTGCAGATGGACGCATCCGAGATGGCAGTGGGGGCCGTCCTCACTCAGGAGGAGGAGGGAATCGAGAGGCCGATAGCGTACACCAGCCACAAGCTGTCGTCAGCAGAAAAAAGGTATGCCACAATACAGCGTGAGTGTCTGGCCATCAGGTGGGCCGTGGACCACTTCAGATACTATTTAATGGGCCAAGAGTTTAAGTTAATAACGGATCATGCCCCCCTCAGGTGGCTAAGCACTGCTAGAACAGATAATGCCCAAATCACCCGATGGGCGTTGGCCCTGCAGCCCTATAAATTTCAGATCATGTACCGACCAGGAAAGTTGAACACAGTGGCGGATTTCATGTCTAGGTGCGACGGCGAAAGCCCGGGCGAAGGGAGGAAGCACCAGATGGAGAAGCTCGCCAACCCACCAGGTATGATCCGGAGAGCTAAAATAGAAGCGCCCAAAGGCATCTTGAGGCGGGGGTTGTGTCCCAGGGGAGCTGGGACGCCGAAGGAACCCCGGGGCAGCAAGGAATCCTACTCACCCCCTGCAGGTCCAGAAGGACCGGGGGAGGCGTGTACGCAGAGGACGCCAGCGCAGGTGATTAGCCGAGCGTTTATCTGGCTGCGGCAGAGCAGCGGGGGCGGAGGACGCCTCCCAGAGGAAACAAAAAGCGGCCCTGCCGAGGCAGCGGGTTGGGTGAGAGAAGGAGACTGGAGGAGTGAGCGAGAGCAAGAGCGAGGTGAGGAGCAGCCGCCACACGCGGCGGCAGAGAGAGGAAGAGGCAGAGCCAAAGCCGGCTCCGAGAGAGGGAGCGGAGTAACCGGCAGCAGCGCTGGTGGAAGAACCAGTGCGTCGGCCGTCAGCAGAACCAGTGAAGTAACCAGCTGCGGCACTGGCCGCAGCGCCGGTGGAAGAGCCAGCGCGTCGGCTGCCAGCAGAGACGGTGAGATAACCGGCTACAGCACCGGCAGCAGTGCTGGTGGAGGGGCCAATGCATCGGCTATCGACAGTAACCGGCTGCAGTGCCAGCAGCAACGCTGGTGGAGGAGCCAGCGTAGCGAGTACCGGCGGAACTGGTGAGGCAATTGGCCACTGCACCAGAGACAGAGCTAAAGGGGGAGCTGACTGGGCTGCAGGCAGAGCCAGGGAGGAAACTGGCTACCACAGAGCCCGTGGAGGCGCTGATTGGGCTGACAGGCATCAGAGTGGGCGAGGCTACCAGCCGCCTCCCAAGCAGCAGGAGCGGTGTGGTATCCGGCCGCATTGGATACAGCAACATCGGAGAATTGCCGACCGTATCATAGATAAGAGAGCCCGCAGTGAAACCGGCTGCATCGCGGACTGCAAGAGCGGAGCAGGTACCGGGGTAGAAGGGCCAGGCTGGTGTGCTAGGGAGCCGGACACCTGGCGTGAAGATCACTATTGACGGCTGGCGGACCAGGGCCTAAGGTGGCGAGTGGCTGGGGTGTAGGGGAGGATGGAGCCCCAGGACTACCCGCCAAGAAACGCGCTGACCCTAGTGGGAGGACCCCCCACTGAAGTAACATTCAAAGTCATGGCAGGCAAGTTCAGAGGTCTAAGGGAGGACCTAGCGCCCTAAGGCAGGACCCCCCACTGAAGTAACATTCAAAGTCATGGCAGGCGAGTTCAGGGGTCCTCCTGACATTAGTAGGGGCAACCACCGGGGTCCACCCGTAGGCCCCAGGCTCACGAGATCTTGGGCCCAGGCAAGGGCGGTGCGGGAACACCTCTTAGAGCAGAGGCGGGTACAATGGCCATTCTCCATCACAGTTGAAGAGAAAGCCAGAAGCCATTGTTTTGTCAATGGGTCAAGACTATAGATGAATTCCAGTGGATGGTGACAACCTTCACATGACCCACCCTGTTAATCAGTTTCTTGACTTGTTGAATTTCTGAAATTTGAATTCCTGGATCTGCAACTAATGTCACCAAAACAGTGACCTAATGCCTTTAACTGGCCTCCTGGTCAATGGAGCAAAACTCAAAATTGAAGTGAGTACAACAATCCCTTTCCAGACCAAGCACACCAAAGATTAGACCCTGGAACACAGATCTGTCAACTGAACATTGAAAGTTTCTGGCGGGCTAAATGTCACTACCTAAGAAAGATGCTGAGAACCAATGGCACCTGGGATGATGACCAGGGGCTGGGCCACCTTCCAGGAGCTCCTCAAGCAGCTCTGCCTGCATCTGAAGTGGCAGGTCACCACCATACAGCATCCCCTCCCTATGGACACCTAACTGGTCATCGCTCTGCTCAAGCTGTCTGCACCCACTAGCCTGTGCTAAATCGGCCACCTCTTTGGCATGGGCAAGGTGACTGCTGAGGAGGCTGTCTTGGAGGTCTGTGGCACCCTCCAAGATGTATTGGGGCACACCATGCTCTGGGTGCATGACCCCCTGAAGGTGGTGGTGGGGTCCCATGTCTTGGGCTTTCCCTACTGCATTGGGGCACTGGACAGGACCCATATCCCCATCACCTTCCTGCCCCATGGAAACCATCCCTATTATAGCTGGCAGGGCTTTACTCCATCATGCTGAAGGCCATCATCAACCATCATGGTGCCTGCACCAATGTAAGTGCCGGCTGGGTGGACAACATCCATGATTTCATAGATTTCATAGACATTAGGGCTGGAAGGGACCTTGCAAGATCATTGGGTCCAGCCCCCTGCCCAAAGGGCAGGCTCAGGGGTGTGATGGAGGCAGGGGTGGGGAGGGCTCCCTCAGTGCAGTGCTTACCGGATAGGTGTGGCAGGAATTCCCGGTGTCCTGAGTCTGTCCCCACTGGTGGTGATGATGTGCAGCTCCTGATGGTGTCCTGAGGTACAGGGATGTGGTGCCTGGATGCCTGAGCAGGGACCCCTCTAGGGAGGAGCTGGACCTTCTAAGGGCAGGTGGTGCCTTGGCCAGGTTGGTATCCTGGGTGTGTCTGTGCACCAGGAGCTGGTGGGGCAGGCACTGGCTCAGGCTGACAGAGCTGCTGGATGACACCGGGGGTGGGAACTGTGGTGGGATGGGCTCCTGGTGCCCCAAGAGGCCCTCCTCCACTGATGTCTCATTGCTGCTGCCAGACTACAGTAGAAGCTTGGGCAGGCTACCTGTGCTGGAGTAGATGGCACAGCTCAGGGCAGGGTCCTGGGGCATGAGGATGTAGTTCAGCTGCCCTACAGGCAGCCCACATCTGGTGGTTGTGATTGGTGACACTGACCCACTGTGCCCAAAGGGCCAACTGCATGCAGCCTGACAGGCCCTCACAGATATGGTTGTTGGAGTGCTCACTCCAAGCAAACTGGTTCAGGACCTTGTCCTTACCCCACAGCACCACATGGTCTGCGGTCTCCTCCTGGGGCCAGTTCCACTCCCAGAAGCAGGTGTGTGGCATCAGAGATGACACCAGCATGGCTCCCTTGAAGGCCCTCAGACTGTGTGCAACAGTCCAAGTGCTGGAGGGCCTGGGCAGGTACCTGTAGTATCAATGGGGCTGGGCTGGGCTGGGCTGGGCTGGGCTGGGGAGCAATGTTGGGGTCCAGGCAGGCTTCTGCAGGACTCGGAGGCCAGAGGTTGCCTGTAGGTGGCACAGGGTCCCAGGGTCACTGCAGCATTTTAAGGGGCAGACTGGGGCAGGCAAAGAGCCACCCCAGTTCTGGGGTGGCCCTGGGGCTAGCCCAAGGGTAGAGCCCTGATGTTGGGGATGTGGACTACTGCTGGTAGTTTATTGGGAGATGGGTGATTCTCCTGATAGAAACAAAACACGTGTACCTGGCCAAGACTGTCTCAAGTTTGGAGCTTCAAGTTTCCTGATGAATAAGTACATTTACTCTTAGTTTCTGTACATGCAAACTGTAAATGTACTGCTGAAAGTTTCAATAAAACACAGACCCCTTTTTTAGGGTTTAACATAGATCCAGTAATAAAGATATGAAAGTATCTATTTAAGATTTTTAAGTCCCAAATGATATGCCAATGGGTATTTGGTAGGGCTGTGTGAAGTTTTGGTTTCTGATTTAATTTGGCAGAGATTCAGCCTGATTCAGTGGCTGACTCTGAATCCGAATTGAATCAGGAGACCCTTTAATCTCTACGAATCAGAACCCTCCAATCAATCTGGAAAGATTAAGTGATTCAGACATAGACACAGCTTTAAATGTCTTTTCTACATACCTCAAGGTACCAGGTGGGTCATGAATGCTGTGATGCTGGGGAGGATAGAGCATCCCAGAGGAGCGTGGGGTAACCCCAGCGTGCTCAGGAGCAAACCTAGAAGTGGACCAGAAGCACTTCCGGTTCACTTCTGGGTCCACCGGAGAGCATGCTGGGGGCCCTACCATTCTCCCCAGGCTTGGTGACTGGTGCCTCCTGGGTGGGGGGGGTCCCCCTGGGGTCCCCCTGTGGCTGATTGCTGAGCCAGAGGGGTACAGGGGCGGGGGGGGCGATGCAACATGCTCCCCAGCAGACCCAGAGGTGAACCAGAAGTACTTCCAGGTTCACCACCAAGCATACGGCCCCCCCACCCCCCACTCCTGTGGGACGCTCCATCTGCCCCAGCATTGCAGCATTCAAGAGCCACACCTGGTACTTTGAGGTATGTAGAAAAAACATTTAAAGCTGTGTCTATGGCCGAATCACTCATTCTCTGAATCAGCATCAAATTGTCAGATTTGGATTCGGCTGAATCGAATTGGGGACAGTGATCCGAATCAACAAATCGAACCACTGTCCCCAATTTGGGCCAAATGCAAATCGAATATAGCCTGTTTCGCACACCCCTAGTATTTGGATAATCATTGGCTTGTTTTGCAGTAATGTTGAGCAGTGGGGGAAGTGGGGGCAAATTGATTGCCTAATGTTAAACTGACATGATCATGGCAGGGTTCAAGTTATTGGGTTCAAGACTTCAACATTACTGGGTTCACATTCCAAGAAAAGCCACAGTTTCCCATTAGCCTAAACTGACTGCAGTGAGATAGAAGGAGGAATCTCAACTTTGCCTCAGATGCAGAGGGAAAAGGCCATGATGGAACAGACACAGGGCATTTCTCACAGGTGCTACTGAATGAAAAGATTTGCAACCAAATGGAGGAAGTATGGGTTGGATGAATGGACTGTAAGGTGGACAGAAAGCTCTCTGGATTGTCAGGCTCAATGGGTAGTAATCAATGGCTCAATGTCTAGCTGGTATCCAGTATCAACTGGAGTGCCCCAGGGGTCAGTCCTGGGGCTGGTTTTGTTCTTCATTAACAATCTGGAAGATGGAATGGATGACACTAAGCTGGGGGGTGTAGAAAATATGATGGAGGGTAGGGCAGGCTAGGATTCAGAATGACCTAGACAAATTGGAGGATTGGGCCAAACAAGAGCTCATGAGGTTCCACAAGGACAAGTGCAAAGTCTTGCACTTAGGACGGAAGTATCCCATGCACCAGTACAGTCTGGGTACTGATTGGCTAAGCAGCTGCTCTGCAGAAAATGATCTGGGGGTTACAGTGGGCAATAAGATGGATATGAGTCAGCCATGTGCCTCTGTTGCTGAGGAGGCTAATGGCATATCGGGCTGCATTAGTAGGAGTGTTGCCAGCAGATCAAAGGAAGAAATTATTATACTCTATTCTCCACTGGTAAGGCCACATCTGGTGTACGTTGTTCAGTTTTGGGAGAAAGGATGCAGACAAATTTGAGAGAGTCCAGCAGAGAGCAACAAACGTGGTTCAGGGGCTGGGGCACATGACTTCTGAGGAGAGGCTGAGGGAACTGGGCTTATTTAGTCTGCAGAAGAGAAGACTGAGGTGGGAGTTGACAGCAGCCTTTAAGTACCTGAAGGGTAGCTTCAAAGAGAATGAAGCTGAACTGTTCTCAGTGGTGACAGATGACACAACAAGGAGCAATGGCCTCAAGTTGCAGCAAGAGAGGTTAAAGTTGAATATTAGGAAAAATTATCTCACTAGGAGGGTGGTGAAGCACTGGAACAGGTTACCTAGAGCATTAACCCCAGCTGCAGTACCCCGGATGGAGGAGAGTGAACTCTTGAACTTATGGGCCCACTGAGCTACAAAGGACTGACAAGCATGCACAATCAACCTGTATTATATAACTTGAATCTGGAGGGAACATGTTTCCAATGTAAAGTGTGGCACGAAATAATTACCTGAGGTTACAACCCCGCAGATTGGTCAGTAATGTGATGAACAGATGAATGATAGACAGGTCTGCCCAATAATTGGTTCTGGTATATGATTGACAGGTGGTGTGAGGTAGATACTACAAAACCTGTCAGGACAGTCACTTGGAGAGCTATGGAGGAAGTGATTGTGTCTGTGTGATTTGTGAGCCTGTGTGCTGGCTGGGCACTTGCCTGGGAGAGTGACTGAGTTGGTGTCAGTGGGCATTGTGTCCGATCAGGACTGAAAGCTTGTGAGAAACTGAGTCACTTGACAAGCACTTGGTGTGAAACCTGCTCATATATGTGATTAGTATAAGAGTCGCTTGAGTGGAGTGTGTAGACTGGAGTGTGTAACTGAACTGCATCCATTCGTGGATGTATACACTCATAGACAGAGCCATCCTCTACTTACCTGTACTCAGCTGCATACCTTTGGATGGTAAAGTATCACCCATCCCTTTGGAGGTACTGAGTACTCACTGAGAGTGAGGAAAAGATAGAAATCCTCTACGGAATACTGATGGGCCATCTTGCCTGTCAGCTTCAGAGTGATCTTGCCTGCCACCTCGGGTGTGAGGCCTGCATTGATTCTTTCTTGTATCTATTATTGTATTTAGTGTTCTCTTAACTCTCTGTTGACTGGTTCATTGTTGAATTGTGGATTGATTATTGTTGTATATTTCAATACTTACCTTGATAATGTATTCTTGTTAACCTTTGCCTCAGCGTTAAGTTTTCATTGACAGTGGTATACCTCTGGATGGGGCCGGTTGAAGGCCAGTGTCCAGGGGAATTAACCCTTTGTTGTCCTGGATCATATAGACCCTTGCTGAGGATGAAGGCCTAACAAACTTTCATGCACATAATAGGTGTCCTTATCATGAGCTTGGTCTTCAAGACAGGTGGTGGAATCTCCATCCTTGGAGGTTTTAAGGCCCAGCTTGACAAAGCCCCAGCTGGGATGACTTAGTTGGGGATGGTCCTGCTTTTGTTGTCCCCAAAGGACAGTGAGTTCGTGCCCGGTGCGCTTGTGCCAATAAACATACAGGGGTGAAGGATCCAACTTAATCTTTATTTCTGCACAGAAAGTGGTGCTTGGCAATCATTCGCAAAGCAAGCACCCACACCCCAGTGGGCGTCTGCCTTATATAGCTATGTAACAGGTTAAACTTGCTGATGTGATGAAATGTGTTGCAAGCCCAGCAAGTAACCCCCCTTCCAGCTCCCCCCCAAGTAACCCCTCTTCCTTCCCCGGGACTTTGTTGATACAGCTTTTCATTCTAGCAAGGCCAGCAATTAAACAACTAAGCAATAAGCGATCTCCCCCAGCCTAAACAACCTACTCTATGCCCTTGGTTAGATAAAATACTTCTTCAAAACATACAAAGCTGTTCCCGAAGAAGAAAATGCATAGTAAAAGTTCAGGGGTGCTCATCACTTTGAGCAGGGGGTTGGACTAAATGACCTCCTGAGGTCCCTTCCAACCCTAATTTTCTATGATTCTATGATCCTGACTCTTGGCCACTCCTCCTCATATTGTTGTAGTATTTAGTAATCACAGAGCCTGACCAAATCACAGAGACCACACAGACCAGGTTATGCTACACAGAACATCAGAAAGCAGTTCAAAAGATCTGGAAAATCTCACTCATGAGATTCCTTACCCCTAGCTACAACCCCCACACACACTGATGCGCGCACGCGCACACACACACACACACACACACACACACTTAATTTTCAGTCTCTCTCTGCCTTTCTCTGAAGTTACACACACATATAAAAAGAAAGGCAGAGGGAGACTGCAAACTAAGAGAGTAAATTGTAAGCGTCACAAAAATAATTTACGTACATATATTTAGAAGCTATATTGAAATATATCTAGGTATATTTGTATACATATATACACATGAATGCATAACATTTGTATGCCACAGTTCATAACATTCACACTACTTTCCCAGTCCCATAGTTTATTGATGCTGTATTGATATTCAACAGTGTGTATCTATATCTATATATAATACACACATACAGATATCTGTAACTGAATATAGTTATAACATATATATATATATATAACATATAATACATATATGTATAAATATAATATAATAATATATTATATGTATATGTTATATATATACATATATATATATATAACATATATATGTGTATATATAACATATAATACATATATGTATATAATATAATATAGTAATATATTATATGTATTATATGTTATATATATGTATGTTATAACTATATTCAGTTACAGATATCTGTATGTGTGTGTATTATATATAGATATAGATACACACTGTTGAATATCAATACAGCATCAATAAACTATGGGACTGGGAAAGTAGTGTGAATGTTATGAACTGTGGCATACAAATGTTATGCATTCATGTGTATATATGTATACAAATATATCTAGATATATTTCAATATAGCTTCTAAATATATGTACATAAATGATTTTTGTGACACACACACACACACACATATATATATATATGTTATAACTATATTCAGTTACAGAGTGTAGATAAATTCCAAATACCAGCTGCAGTTATCAAACACATTTGATTTATACTGATAACAGAACAGTGTGGACTTGCAGAAAAATTCACAGGATTCTTTGATGCTCACATATATTTTCAATGAGGAAGCCTGTGAGATTTGACAACAGTCTTCAGGATTTTTTCATAATATGTCTGTGAACAAAATCCAAACCAAGTGAAAATGAACTTAAAGGGTTATTTTACAATCAAACCAAAACAGAACACACATTTATTCATATGTGGGAATGGTTTTGTGTGGAATTAAACCAAAGTTTATAAGTCTGGGTGTTAGAAGGTTCATGTTCCTGGCCAGCTCTTTCCTTCCTCCTAGTTCATCCTCTCAGCATATCCTAGATGATTTCTTAAATTTTGCTGTTATGAAAGCACCAACTTACTCCTCCTGTGATGACAAGTTCAGTCTGGAACATAGGAATATTGGTTTTCACTCAGGATGATTAGGGGGTGAGCAGGTATCCTGCTTCTTTGACAAAAGTTTTTTATGAATGGAAAAGGGAATGGCTGATTTGGTGTACCTCCATGCTCAAAAAGAGATGTAGAGCAGGGGCGGGCAATTATTTCAGGTGGACAGCCACTTAACAAGTTTTGACAAGCTGTTGAGGGCCGCACGGGTAGCCCTACCCCTTGACAGGTGCCCTGCCCCCTAGTTACCATCTTGGGGCTAGAAATCCTGCCCCCTAGCCCCTGACCTTTGCCATCAGAAATCCCTCCCCTTGCCCTGAGAAATATTCCTTTCAGCAAGGGGTTTTGGTATCTCAGAACCAGAAAAATATCAAATTATATTCTAAAAAGCAAACATCTAAAACATTCATTAATTTGATTTCAAAAAATATTTTGCCCTGGTTTATGTGTGCTTGTGTAGTGTACATAGAAGTGATTGCACAATAGCTTAAAATGAAGTATACTTGTATACTGTGTGTGGGGGGGTATAGGCTTGTGGGGGGCTGTGGGTGCATGGGTATGTGGGGTGGGGGAGCATGTGTGTATGGATATGTGGGGTGTGGGTGAGTATGGTGTTTGTGGGGGTATGCATGGGGGGAGGGCGGCTTGTGTGTGTGACAGGGTATGGGTGTGGGGGTCTGCATATATGGCAGTGTGAGGGGGGTGTGGGTGCATGTGTATGGTGGAGTGTGCATGTGGGACTCACCCTATGAACACACACTTCAGCCCTGCCTGTGCACACATGTACACTCTACCTCTACCTGTACACACTGTCCCTACCTGCACACACACACACACACTCACTCTCTGCCCCTGCCTGCACACACACACATACTTTGCCCCTGCCTGCACACATGCTCACACACACACACACACTCTCATGAGCAACTGGTGCCTCCTGGGCATGGGGGGGCACCCACAGGTGCCACCAGCAGCATTGGTGGTGGGGGCGGAGCTGGTGAGCTTCCGCATGTACCACCACTGGTGTAAGCAATTGGGGCAGAGCTAGTGAGCTCCCGCAGGTGTCACTACCAGCGTCAGTGACAGGGCTATAGCTGGTGAGCTCCTGCAGGCGGCGACAGTGGCAGCCCTGTTGGGGGGGGCACATGCTCCCCCATGCCCCCTCACATATTGCCTGTGCACACTCTACTCCTGCCTGCACACATGTGCACACCCCCCCCATATTGGCAGCACCCTGTGCTCCCTGGTCCAGCCATGCAGCCGGGAGCCATGAGGGGCAGGAAGTAAGGAAATGATTGACGGTAGAGCAGGGCTGGTCTTCTGCTTCCTGCTGCCAGCTCCCCCTGGGTCCTACTGCCCCTTGCTCCTATCATCTTTGACAGGCAGCCAGGAGCAGATAAATATATTCTCAATTTTTTAGAGGTCCCACAGGCCAGATAGAATGGCCTGGTGGGTCAGATCCAGCTCATGGACCATATTTTGCCTGCCCCTGATGTAGAGAGTTATAGAAAGCTGACTTAGGAGAAGCCTGGAAGGGGAGAAATACCAGTGGCCATTCCCTGAAGTAATCAAAAAGTATACATGCAAAAAATGATGAATATTTTACCCAACACTGATTTAAATTGCCAACTCTGCTGTTCAATGTTTATCAGCCCATGTAATAGTTCTGTTATGGAGGCTACAATGTACATGTTATTAACATTATAAGGGACATACTGAATTAAAAGAGTTGGATTAGCATAGTTTGCTCCCAGGTCCTCCCTAGTATTGTATTAGTATAGAAACCCGGTGTCCCTGAAGCTAATATTGCCAGAACTTTTTAAAGGATTTGTAATCTGACAATCAACCTATCCCCAGTTATTATCCTTAACATTGTTAGATGTAACTGTCAGAATCCCTATAAAAGCCTAGAGGGTTGAAATGAAATAATTATATGGCATACATGCCTCTTCGTAATGATAAAGAAAATATGCCTTAGGTTGCAAATAAATAGAAGTCTCCTGCACTGGCAGGATGATGATGACCTAACAGGTGTTTTCCATTTCATTTATATAAGTGTATGAAAAAATATTTTTACATATTGGAGAATGCATCCTTGGTAACATGAATTACAACGGAACTCAGGATGTTTTTATAAACAGGAGCAGCAGACTTGCTTATCATTGAAGTTTCTATTATATAAAACTATCAAAAAGAAAAAGACAGTAAATAAAATAGAAAAATGTAACATAAAAGTGTTAGGTCAGTTTATGAGGTCAGGTCAGGTCAAACTGACTGAAGTCTTACTTCTTAAAGGTATTCTGGTTATCAGGACCTTTTACTGTGCTATTTGTGAAAAAGAGCAGTGGACATGTGATCAAAGCACTAGATGCAAATACAGTTCACACTAGACAAGCTTGGAAAAATTTCATCAAAGCATTTTTTCAATGCAGAAAAATGCCATTTTCATCTGAAAGTGTGTTTTTAGACATATGTCAATTTTAACAAACTTGTCTTTGAAAGATATCTTTGGAATAGAACACTTTGATTTGCCATTTTGAAATTACTTTTCAAAATAAAAGTAATTACCTTTTAAATTAAAATATTATTGATAGTCAAAACAGGAATACTTTTTATAGAAATGAAAAAAATGATCCACATAATGAATCACTTTTAATTGGCATTATATGGGAAATTATTTGTTTTGGTCCTACTTCAAAATACACAAGTTGAAATTGCAGAATTTCTCATTAAATGGAGAATTCAGTCTTCAACTAGCTCTTGTGTTCAGGACTTACCTTGCCAGAGGCTTTTAGTGTGACCTTGGGAAAATCTTTTAATCTCTCTGCAACTCAGATGTAAATGGGGATAATATGTCCCTTCTCAGAAGGGTGTTCTGAGTATAAACTGATTAATACTTGTGAGAGGTTTGGAAATTATGGTGATAAAGAGAGTAACAGGAGATGGAATCACTTGAGAGTAATTCTTCAGGAATTCCATCCCCACATATTTTTATAAAATGAAGATATATCATAATTGGGTTCATATGGGATTTAAGTGGATTGTAGGCTCATAGCTGGACTTCCGTCAGGTGTGTATTTCACCCTTGGTGAATGTTACTGCTCTCTTTGTTCTACAGAAATCATGAAACAGCATTACTGCTTATTAAAGAATAAGAGTAGTTGTCACCTAATAGTGTTTTCATTTGCAAATCATTGAGACAATATTTAAGGAACTGCAACAGAAATTCCTTGGTTTGCTAGAGAAACCACGGGACATATTAAGCAGATTCACACGGTAGTAAGTATCACCTAAGGACTCATCACTGTGATTTATAGGCTAAGTTAAACTTTTAGTGTGGCCATTATAAAATACATGGCTCTCTCTATTTGTTTTTAAAAGTAAATGGGTGAAATGTCCTTGTAACAGCTTCTAAAAGTAAGTATAGCAGTTTATTCACTCAGGATGATTAAGTGAAGTCTGACTTGAGATGGGAAGCTAGGTACTACAGTGGATGAGTAGTACACTATCCTTTGGGACACACTGCCTTCTTTGAAACAGCAAGTGATATTGAGCTTCCTGAGATCACCCCACGCTCTATATGGGTATGTAATAAGATCGTTACATAGCTATTTACTAAACAGCTGAGCTGCTGTTTATCAAGAGCCAAGGATATGAACAGAAGGCTATTTTATGACATGAATGAAATATATGAACAAAGCTGTGCAAAGAAACCTGCCAGTGCTAGAACCTGCCAGTGATGTTGATGTTAACCTCTTTCATCTGTTTTAAAACTCCCACACATTTTAAAAGCATTGGTCTAGGTAAATAATTCAGAAAAGCCAAATTTATGAGACCTTCTACTATTAGAATGAACCTGAAAACAGAAAGGAAGAGTTCAGTGTCATACTGATGAAGACACTATACTCTAAAGGAAGTAACATTCTGATCAAAGCAATTTAGGTACCTTGCAACAACCATTCATGCTTACAGATGAAACTACCATTGCTACAGACTGGAAAACTCACCACATCTTTCTCCATAAATGTGTAGAGAGATAATATTTCAGACATGTGAGAGTCCCACAATATTTAACTGAATCCTCAATTCTTGCTCATTATTTATTAGTTGGGGTATAGATAAAAATACATTTTAGCTGCTTTAAAAGGAGAGGGCTAATTGATTTGACCCTGAATGAAGCAGTATTAAATCTGGAGCAGTTCTGCTACACTTACGTCACTAAGGCTAGGGTCAGACATTAAACATAAACCGGTTTAAGTGATCAGAAACTGGTTTAAACTTGTAGCAGAACAGATATTCAGTACACATAAACCAGTTTGAAAATGGCTGAAACCGGTTTGATATAAACCTGGTTGAATGTAGTATCAGACTTAACTGATTTGGCTCAAACTGGTTTATGCAATTTCAGTCCCAGATCCCTTGCTGGTTTAAGATAAACCAGACTCCCCCAGAATCCTGGCATGCTCTCTGGGCTGGGCAGGGGTCTCTGCTCCACAGCAGGGCTGGCCCCTCCCCTCTGCTTCCTAGCTGCAGCTCCAGCAGAAACTTGCAGGCTGCTCTTCCCCCTCCCTCTCATCACTCCCTGCTAAGCAGGAATTCCCCACTCACCTCTGCCTTGCTGAGAGGTGTCTGTGTATTAGCTAGCAGACCACATTCTGGCTCCGGTCTGTGCTGTGACAAAGGCAGAATCAACAGGTGGCTGGTAATGGCCCTCTGTTGTTTTCTTAATGGGGTGATAAACACTGAGTTAGGGGTGATAAACACTGTTATCAATTTCCTAATGGACTAATCAGAGCATCCTGCCAGGGCCTGGCCACACCCCCCAGCTCAGTACTATGGAAGGGAAGGGAGGGCTGCTCTAGCACCCCCCAGCCCCCAAACTTCTAGCCTGAGCCACTCCAGGCATGTGCCTGCATTTCTGGAATAAAAAGGGAATGTCTATCCACTTCCAAATCGGTTCAAACCTGAAAAGATTGACTCAATTCAGGCTCAGGCTTTTTGAATGTCTGTCCCTACCCTAAAGAATCATGAAGATAGAACAGTTGTATTGTAACAATTGTATTGGCATCTTTTCGTAGTGATACAAGTGTTGCATCTTTTTATACACTTAAGACTATCACCTCTTCCAAGTAGGAACAATGTTTCCATTAAGTGTGTGTATACAGTGGCTTCCATGATAAAGTCATAAATCTAATTTTGGCTTCTACTTGCTATCACAAACCAAATAATAAACAGTAATGAATTCTAAGGCCAGAAGGAACCATTAAGATCATTTAGACCTGCATAAAATATTTTACTCAGTAATTACTGTATCAGCCTTATAACTTCTGGCTGAGTTAAATCATAACTTCTAGGAAGATATCCAGGCTGATTTAGATATGTCAGGTGATGGAAGACCCAGAAAATCTCACAAAAGACTCTCCGCTCTGCCTGAAGAAGGGGTTTTGTACCCAAAAGCTTGCAAATAATTTTTTTTTCCAAGTATTTAGTTGGTCTAATAAAATATATCACATTTACCCAAAAAACCTTGTCTGCCACAAAATCCATAGCATTTTTCCTATACTTGATTTTAAAAAATTGTATTGTATGCCTAATCTTCATCTACCTAGTATTAGACTATTAGATTTTGGATCTTGTTATGTCCTTGTAGATTAAAAAAGGCCTTGACATTCACAATTTGTATCCTTATACAGGCAGAAATAAGCAGATCAAGTCACTTCTTAATCTTCTGCGAAACGCTGAAGAAATTCTTGTCTCTCTTTTTTACAACTTAACATCTAGGATCATTGTTGTGGTTCTTTTAGAAACTCCCCCATTTTTCAACATCCATTTCAACTTGTAGACTGCAGAGCTAAGATCAGCATTCCAGTAATGATCTTGCTAATGCAATATAATGCTAGTTCCTCATAGGTCCTCAATAGTTTCCTCTGTATATATTCAAGGATCAATTTCTCCCTCTTAGCAACAGTATTATAATAGCACATCTTGCATAGATGGATGTGATACTAAATCCTTTTCAGTGTCACTGATTTCCAAGACAGTCCCCTGACCTGTAAGTTACCTATACTGTTCTTCTTAAAATAATAACACGTAGGAAAAGAGAAATAACAGGAAGAACTATTCAGTGCTTAGGTCTTTAGCCTGGGCCCTAGAAAATCCAGATTTAGTTCCCTCTTCCACCAGACTTTCTTTCTGACTTTGAGAAAAACAATTAGGTGCCCTTGAGCATAATTGCCTTAATCTCTCTGGGCCTCTGTACTTCAACTGTAAATTGATCATATAATTTCCCATCCTGACAAACATGTTGCAAAGATACATATATTTGGGGGAAGGGGGGAATTGTGAGGTACTCATATACTTTAGTAAGGTAAATCATATTGGAAGAGAGAGGAGAAAATGATGGAATTCCATCTTTGTATCAAACAATGCCAATGTTCATATCATATTGAAAGATACCATATTGTACTGAGCCCATAGATAATGTTGCTATTGCATTCATTATTCCTTTCACTGTAATTTCTGTATATATGTGGCCTGCATTTTAATAAATTTATCAGCACTTTTGAGTCTCCCCTTCATTTACTAAAGCTTTCCTATACTTTATATAAAATACACCTTCATATACATCTAAAATAAAACCTACGAAACATGTCAGTCCTTAGGATATTATACCAGTGATATATTGTTCTAATTCTGTACATTATCCAGGAGCTGTTGCTGCGATAATAGATTGTTGTAATATATCAGAGTGGCACCATCAAGAACATCCTGGAGACGAATATTCTTTACTGTTTTTGGTTTTTTTAGTGTAAATGAAAAATTAAAAAAAACAGAACCTCAGAACTAAAGCAGTTACATCAGCAGAGACAACAACTAAACTAAAGATTGAAAGATGTTTTGATCTAGGATATTTTCTAATAAAATGAAGAATGATTTTCAATCATTCCATTAAAAATAAACCACCTGTAATGTTTGCATTGCATCTAATGAACTAAATATATGTAGGACAGTATCTAGGATATTGTTCATAAGGCGTTTTCTAGCACTATAAACACTTGACCACGTTTCAACAAAATATAAAACATGGATTCATACATTATAAGGGCAGGAAGGATTAACGTGAGCAGCTACACTTTTGCATAATGCAGGCCATAGACGATGCAAACCATATTTACTCAAATCCAAAATGAGGGTTCCCCCCTCTCCCCTGAGCAATATGGGGGAAAAAAAGCCTTTTCTTGGATTTAAATACCTGTCTGGGGCAGGTGGTGACTCAGCTCTAGCTTTGGCCCTAGACTTAGGACTAAAGCCAGAGCTGAGCTGCTCCTTGCCCCTGCCCAAAATTGTTTGTTTGGTAGGGGAAGGGGGCACATGGCCCGGGGGTGTGCAGGGGAGACCACAGGGTTGGGGAGGACCTGAAGCCTGCCCCCTCACTCCTTGCTCCCCCATGCTAGTTCTTGACCCAAAGGGGCAGAACTGCAGCAGAAGCACTGGTAGAAAACAAGTAGCAGGAGGAGCAGGCATAGAAGGGATAGCCATGGGACACAAGGGGCAGGTATCTAGTCCCTCACCACTGCTTTCTCTGATACAGCTGTGGGTGGGGAGTGGAGAATTAAAGATGTTTCCCCCCAATAATTAGATTTTATACTCTCATGTATAGACTCTAAATATTAAGGGGTCATCTTAAATTTAAAGTCATCTTGAATTCAGATAAATATGGCAAATTAATTCACTGAAAGCCAGCATGCGTCTTAGATAACAAACCAATCTTTGAGTAAAAATTTCTAGTGAGGGGGAATCCACTATAACACTTCACAAATTGTTCCAATAGTTTGTTGCCCTTACTGTAAAAATTCTGTTTTCATTCCAATAAATTTATCAGGCTAAAATTTCTAGCTATTAGACCTTGTTATTCCTTTAGCAGCTAAACTGAAAAGCTGTCTTATGAAATTTTTGCTGACCATGTAGATACTTAGGACTGCACTCAGGTCACTCCTTAACTTTCCTTCTGCAAACAGTTTAAATTCCCTCTCTTTCACTAGGAGGTGTGTTTAATGAGAATTTCTAAGGTAAAAATATTGGCCTGATAAGCAGGGATCCTAACCTTCTGCAGGAAAAAAAAATCAGACATCGCCATTAAACAAAACACAACAATCCTCATTTTTCCGCAACCCACTGAAAGTGTGGTGGCATCCCATGGCTAGTGGCACTACTTCTGCCTTCTTTAATTTTTGCATCCCTCCTCCCCTCACTGATTGTCCAAGAGGCAAACACCACAGCAAAAATAGAAGAGAGCAGAAATGGTGCCACTTGCTGTAGGACACCACTGCACTTTTGGTAGGTCATGGAAAAATGCAGATTCTGCTGTTTTCTGTGGAGACCAGAAAACAAGGATCCCTGCTTATAAGGAAGAAAGCTTTTAAGTTGTTTATTTATTTGGATTTACTTCTAAGAGTTAAAACTATACAATTTATCATTGATACACTCTGAAAATAATAGCTTAATTAAATATGATCGTTTTATTATTTAAAGTGATAATGTCATAGATTCATAGATTCATAGATGTTAGGGTCGGAAGGGACCTCAATAGATCATCAAGTCCGACCCCCTGCATAAGCAGGAAAGAGTGCTGGGTCTAAATGACCCCAGCTAGATACTCGTCTAACCTCCTCTTGAAGACCCCCAGGGTAGGGGAGAGCACCACCTCCCTTGGGAGCCCGTTCCAGACCTTGGCCACTCGAACTGTGAAGAAGTTCTTCCTAATGTCCAGTCTAAATCTGCTCTCTGCTAGCTTGTGGCCATTGTTTCTTGTAACCCCCGGGGGCGCCTTGGTGAATAAATCCTCACCAATTCCCTTCTGTGCCCCCGTGATGAACTTATAGGCAGCCACAAGGTCACCTCTCAACCTTCTCTTGCGGAGGCTGAAAAGGTCCAGTTTCTCTAGTCTCTCCTCGTAGGGCTTGGTCTGCAGGCCCTTGACCATACGAGTTGCCCTTCGCTGGACCCTCTCCAGGTTATCCGCATCCTTCTTGAAGTGTGGCGCCCAGAATTGCACGCAGTACTCCAACTGCGGTCTGACCAACGCCCTATAGAGGGGAAGTATCACCTCCCTGGACCTATTTGTCATGCATCTGCTGATGCACGATAAAGTGCCATTGGCTTTTCTGATGGCTTCGTCACACTGCCGGCTCATGTTCATCTTGGAGTCCACTAGGACTCCAAGATCCCTTTCCACCTCTGTGCCACCCAGCAGGTCATTCCCTAGGCTGTAGGTGTGCTGGACATTTTTCCTCCCTAGGTGCAGCACTTTGCATTTCTCCTTGTTGAACTGCATCCTGTTGTTTTCTGCCCACTTGTCCAGCCTATCCAGGTCTGCCTGCAGCTGTTCCCTGCCCTCCGGCGTGTCCACTTCTCCCCATAGCTTTGTGTCATCTGCAAACTTGGACAGAGTACATTTCACTCCCACGTCCAAGTCGCTGATGAAGACATTAAAGAGTATCGGTCCAAGGACCGAACCCTGCGGGACCCCACTGCCCACACCCTTCCAGGTTGAGACCGCCCCATCTACCACGACTCTTTTGGTGCGACCCTCTAGCCAATTCGCCACCCACCAAACTGTGCAGTCATCCACATCACAGCCTCTTAATTTGTTCACCAGTATGGGGTGGGATACCGTATCGAAGGCCTTCCTGAAGTCCAGGTATACGACATCCACCCCTCCTCCTGTGTCCAGGCATTTCGTAACCTGGTCATAGAAAGAGACTAGGTTGGTCAGGCACGATCTGCCCGCCACAAACCCATGCTGGTTTCCCCTCAGCATAATTTGCCCTGCCGGGCTCTCACAAATGTGAGCCTTGATAATTTTTTCAAATACTTTACCAAGGATGGAGGTGAGACTGACCGGCCTATAGTTGCCCGGGTCCTCCTTCCTCCCCTTTTTGAAAATGGGGACCACGTTAGCCCTTTTCCAGTCCTCCGGGACTTGGCCCGTGCGCCACGAGCATTCGAATATTCCCGCCAGTGGCTCTGCAATGACGTCGGCCAGTGCCTTCAGCACCCTCGGATGGAGCCCATCCGGGCCTGCCAACTTAAAGGCATCCAGTTCTTCCAAATGACTCTGCACCACCTCAGGATCTACGCATGGAAGTCTGGCGCCTTGCTGCTGCCTCTCTACAACCCCAGTGAGAGACTTGTCGTGCCCCTCGCTTAGGAACACTGAGGCAAAGAACTCGTTGAGGAGTTCAGCCTTGTCCCCTCTATCTGTCACCAATTGCTTCTGCCCATTTAGCAGGGGTCCTATTCCTCCCTGGGCCTTCCTTTTACTCCCAATATATCTAAAAAACAATTTCTTGTTGTCCTTTACTAGGGTTGCCATCCTCAGCTCCATGGTAGCTTTGGCCCGCCTAACTGCCTCCCTACAAGCACGAGCAGAGGAGGTATATTCATCTTTAGTGAGCACAAGCAGAGGAGGTATATTCATCTTTAGTGAATGTTACCTACATGATTAATTAATACCAAAGCAACTTGCTGAGCAATCCTCATTATTTTTCTCCTTTGTAATCCATAAAAAATTCTGATTACATTATATCCCCCAACAACCTGGGAAAGTTTAACAGATTGTAATAGGAATCCTAAATCAATTTGATTCAATTTATTTAAACAAGACAAAAACCCTGAGGAGACCTTCATGAATTCATTTAAATGACAACCTCCAAAGTTAAGACTCAAGATAAGCAGTGAAAGAAGAATGAGTTTTGAAAAAGCACAACCACTGTGCAAATGTTTTATGTCCACATCAGTACATTTAAGTCTTTATAAAAGAAGAAATAAGATGCAGATTACTGACTATCACAGAGTAAGAGTTTATACAAATTATAATTAGAATCCTATCAGGCTAGATTTGCATTTTGAATATTTTAGTGCGTCATAACTGGTAGGATGCACACCGTAAGATTCCAGAATTTAGATTCTGACATATAAGTAAGCATGTTTTTGTGGATGCATTTATGAATAAATGTAAGATAATGCAAGTAGAGTTTTTCATTTCAGCACAATCAAGTTCAGTCTAAGGATATGTGAGGTTCCCCAAAGGGATCAGAGGAAAATAAATGTAACAGAACTATGGCACAGTCTTTGAATTTTAGGTAAAACTGACAAGAAAGTTGCAATATGTGTATGATTATTTTAATGAAACTGTGGAAAGACAGAACGAGAAAACTAACCTCAAGTGCCTCTCATAAGCACAGAATCTCTTATTAATTCAGATATTTCTTATTAATTTAACTCAACAGTGACTGTAATAAGTAATAAAAAGGCATAAAAAGTTAATTTTTAATTTCTCCAGAGCCATTTAAAAAAAAAATTATGAATATGCTCAGAGTATTTTTCATTCTAACTCATCCAGGCAAGAAAGGGTCAGCTAGTTAAGTCTAATTTTTAGGCAATGGAGTGCATTGAACTCGCAATGTACTGTACTTCAACTTGAAGGTCTGTGACAGATGGCCCACATACACAGATTGCTTTAATCTGCATAAAAACAGCACTAGAATCCATAAGGAATCACAAGGGCCACTAAACTATCGAAAGAGGAAAGAATATGAGAATACGAGTGCCTTCTGGGGCATCTTTTTAATTATTGCAGGTTCACAGTTTAGCATAAGATTTTGTTCCATTACTCCAGAGATAATTTGAAAGTCAGTTTAGTGTATGGGTCTCTCAGCCCAAGGCCAAAAAGCCCCCAAATCAAAACCAACTGATCAATTTCCAACCTGGAATAAATAGCTGCAATTTCCACTTCAGTTAATGGCTGCTGTGTCAGTTAGTTAGGGGCTGAATTTGGTGTAGAGCTTGAAGTAAGATGTTAAAACTACAGTGTATTATTTGAACTTTTCATCTTACTAGTTAGCTAGGGTTTGAGGTCACCAGGACACACTGCATCACTTTTACCAGGTATTGTACCTGTAGTAAACTTTCCGAGCAGCCACTGTTCTATTCTTGAAGGAAGTGCAGTGTCTGCGGCTCCAGTGACCACTGCAGAAGGGGAACAGAACCATGACCTAACTCTTCTCAGCACTCTTGGAAAAGGAAATGCTGACTATAGCATTAGCACCAGACAGTAGTAGGGCATGGACACACATAAATCAAGAGCCATTTCAAAAGGAGAATGTTTCACCGGGCAGCAGGCATAATGCACTAATTGTTACTTGCAGAGCAGCCAGGAACAACACAAATGTAGCAAAACCACTCCAACTTTAACACTGCTTCATGGGGAAATGTGCCCCCTTTTGAAACAGCTCCAAATGTAGGAATTCCAGTTGTGCTAGACCACCATTAAGCTGAGCTATGCTGCTGAAAAGCAGTATGAGAGGAAGGGAACTCATGACCACCGGATGACCCTGAAGAGAAAGAAAAAATAATAATAAAAAAACACTAATGAGCAAAAAGACACTGAAGGGAGCATGAAAACAGAAGCTAAAAACTCAGGGACAAATGTAAAAAGTAAGAATTCACTACTAAAACAGAGATAACAAGAACCAAAGTGCAGGTGTATGAATTTGACCAATGAAACGTAGAAATGAACATCTTGACAATCGGAGAGAAAAGAATTGGTACAGGATGGGGGGCATGCAAGTATAAATACAGGGATTGGGAGACCTGTCCCTCAGAGACCCAGGGAGTGTGAATAACAGTGTCTCTACCTGGTGAGGAGAAGCTGCACTAACTCAAACTGACTGTTAATCAGACCAGATCCCTGCATGTTATTGGGAATCCATAGCTCTTCAGCATGCACTCATCCAACTAGCTCTGCAGTAAGCACTCATAGTACCTGTTCCCCTGAACCAGCTTTCCTGCAGCTTCTCCCTCACAGTCTTCCAACACCTGGGGCTCTCTTTGGGCTCTTTCTCCCTTGAAGCATCAGAGAGTCCCAGGCTCTCTGTTACATGCTTTCAGTAGGTTGATTAAATTTTGAAAGAAGAGAGCAACATTTTTTCTCTACTAGAGAAACCCACACCAATAGCACCTACCTGAGTCAAGGTCTCACCTACAGAACCACCCCAGATAAGACCTCTTCCAGTGAAAGTTCAGGTGAAGAAAAGCCAAGGAAGGAATCTGTCTGAGGCTGTTGTGAGCATTACCTTTTAGTTTATAAGTCTACCCCTTCTCACTATGAAGTTAATGAGATTTTTACAGAAGTGGTTTTTAGCCTTTTCAGACTCAAGGCACCTGGCATTAGACTTAAGACACAACAGGTTTAACTATGGAAAACTAACAGAGCAATTTTTTGCAAAGAACTCAGAAAGACAATAAGAATGTTTTTAAACTATGAGTTTTTATTTGAAGCCTCTGGGTTGATCTTGTGAATCATGTTTGTACATCTAACAGTACTAAAATTGTGTGGTACCCTGCAGTGCCTTGGAAAGCATCTCAAGGCAACTCAGGGTTCTGTGGCCTAGTTAAGGAGCATTGCTTTACACTAAACTCACTGACAGTAGAGAGTAACTATATTTTCTTTTACCAATAAACAGTTTGAAAATTTAAAGAAATTCTAACAGTCTAATAGTCATAAGTCTCCAGAATTATGTTAGACTTCCTACCTGATAGTTTCTTCTATTCAGTTTCCTGATTTTCTTCCTGGATGAACTGACTACTTTTTAAAAGCAAGTTTGCTGTATCATTGAATGCACATCCAACACAAGCTCTCAGAATGAAATATTTGCCTCTTGAGAATCTTCCACCTGCATATCTTTTCCATTACAATAATTTTTTTCCTGTCTTCACACCAATTTCCTTTCTTAACATTAATGTCAAGCTGATCCTATTACCCTAGCACTTTCCCTAGAACGGCTTTTTATTGCTTGTCCTATCATACAATCTGACAGTCCCACATTTAATTTATAAATATCCACTTATATGGTTGATTTGGGGGGGAAAATGGGAAAAAAACCCTCCATGTTATAAAATTATAAGCAAATTAAATTTAATTTATTTACTTCTTTTGTTTCTGAATTTCTGGTACATCATTGTCTTTAACTAAATCTTGGGTTGTTTGATGTGTTTCATTTTCCTAACATTAACTGTGCTGGTGGATTGTACAAACATGGAATATTTATCTAAGAAGACTGATTACTCATGTGCCATTATCGCTATCTAAGCAGAAAGAACACACCCAGATTCCCATTTATGGATTTTACAATGTTGTAATCATCATTTTCTGCAAATGCTAGAGAGAAAAGCTAGACTTAGAGAGCATTCCAAATACTTTGGGCTATAAGCTTTCCTCAGTTTCTGTGAAGGGAAGAATACAGAAAATTCTCAATAGCCATGTAAAGGGTATGTGAAGTTACTAGACATGTATGCTAAAATGATCACCAGTAGCACAGCTAATAAAGCAATTATTTACTGTATTTACTCAAACTTAAAGTGACACTGAATATAAGATAATTAGATTCTGTATATGGAAAAAATAATGTATTTGTTATAATTTTTCAGCTATAGAATCTAATTATTAGAGGTTTGTCTTGAAGTTGTCTGCTACAGCAGGAAAAGTAGTGGCTGGGGCAGTTAAAGTAGCTCCCTTGTCCTCTGCCTCCCAACTTCTTCCCCCTGTAGCCGCTCCCCACCCCCTACTATCAGACTCTGCTCAAGCTCTGTTCCCTTCCTGAGCACATAGAAGTGAGGGGCAAATATGAAAAATAAGGGACCAAAAATCTCTGACTTTGAAACAAATATACCTGTATTAATTTACATTTAGGCAAATTACTGTGGGTCCTATAGGCTTAGTTCATTCAGAATTGATGCATTTTACCTTTTTTTGCACAGGTACTCCAGAAGAACACTTCTGAGCAGCACTTTTATACCTACTTAACATACACAGTACAAACTATGAATGATATTAGTCAAAAGGCTCCTGATTTATCATATAGTTCACCGGGCTTGGCCCCAGCAGAGTCAACAGTGTTTCAAGCCATGGTGACCCCACAGCTCAGCACTGCTCAGTATGTTTATATATTCCAGATATCTCCTCCCTACCCACAAAGGATCCATGTGCTAATTGGCCTTCCACTTGCCACTGGAACCAGATGTTCTTGTCATGGGTCCTGGAACCCTCCAAAAATTTAGATACAGATGAGGTGTGAGGCTGCCTGGTCTGGCTCCAGCCTCATGGAGGTTGGGGCCACACCAATCAAATGCAAAGGGCCAAGAGATGGGACAACAGAGTCTCTCATCATATATATATATAGTTTGGTGATGTTTGTTAGACATTTAAAGCTGGTGAGAAAACAGGAATAATTAGAAACTGGAAAGAAAGGTGCTGCTCAGCTGTGGGAGTGATGAAGAAGTTGAAATGTGTTCAGTGTAGCAGTTCACCTTGACTTGAAAAAGAGTCAGCACTGAACGGGACTGAGCACAGTGGGCATTACATCTTATTCAGATGGGCAGTACTAACTTAGCTGATGGCTAGGTTCCCATCAGCATGTTTGCCCAATATAGGCTATGTGTTTTATAGGCATGTCTTAGTGTGGGCTGCATTCAATCAGCTTCAAAACTTGTTTCCATTACTGAGCACATGGTGCTATTGGCAGCAGTTTAATGATAGGCAATGAATTTAATGAGGTGTTCTTGTGTGCTAATATAAGATGAGGTTTTTTCCCTGCCATCTGCAGATTTTTTTTCCTCTGCAAAGCAGAGCCAGGCCCAGGATTGCGATTGGAGCCAGGGCCCACTGCACCCATATGGCCACCCCTTTCCCTGTTCCTAGGGTCATTGCCTGGTGCCGACAGCCCACATAAATCCACCACCCCCCAGCTCCATAGCAGCACTAGCAGCCTTCCTGCACCAGCTCCAGCCCTGCTCTGCTCAGGGTGGGGTGCAGAGCCAGGGGCCAGAGTGGGGCCAGCCTCAGTTGCACTGCCAGGCTGTGCTCCCTGCCTCTGTGCCTAGCTGCCACCTTTGAAAGCAACACAGCGCTATGTGTGTTGCACCGCTGGGCAGGCCAGGCAATGAGGCACATGGTTCTGTGCTGCATCTCTTTCAAAGGTGGCAGCAAGGCACAGAGGCAGGGAGCAAGCAGAGCCCAGCTCTCAGCTGCAACCTGCCCTTGCCCCATGCAAGGATCAGGGGGCCACATGCCCCCCACCCTGGATCCCTGGTGCCACACCTCTGCAGAAGCCACCAGGCTCTGATTGTCCCATGACCTGGCCCAGCTAGGGCCTCACTGACCATGAATGGGGCCATGGCCAGGCTGGGTTGTGGGACAATCCTCACATTGCAGCAGGGAGTGGGGCAGGTGTGATGATTTACCCCTACCCATAACCCCCCTCTCTCCTGCACTGTGGGAGTCTTGATCTGCCCCCCCACCCCACCCCAAGCCCAGGCAGTCATAAAGAAAGAAGATAGAAAGAAACTTACCTGCCTGCTGGGCCCACTGTGATTTTGGCTGTGCAGTGTAGCTGACTGTATGCACTGATCCCCACCCACCCTACTGCAGCAACCTGCGGCCAGGCTGCCCTGCAGCCATACCTGCTGCCCTGTGTTTGGGGGTACCAAGCCCCATTAGCACCCCTCTTCCACCACCTATGCTCAAGCCTCTTTAAAAAAAATAATGAACTAAGGGTACTTAAAAAATCCACAAAGTATGAGTAGTATCAGATATTCACTCTCTTAGTTTTTCTCAAGGACTTGATTAATTTTTTTGGAGTTCTGAAACAGTAATGTCACATGAGGAATACAGTTGCTACAGTTAAGTCCTTAAGAAAAAGCTATGGCCTAGTTTATCTCTTCTATTATTTATAAAGTTATTGGCTTTACTCATGACTAAACTTTTCTACAGGGGCACAAGTAATGGTTAAGATTCACAGTTATGAGTATTTTTTAGGATATTAATAAATATAGCCAAGCGCACCTAGGAATGCATTAAAGAAAATGGGTAGAAATTCAGCCTAATTTTTGTAGCAAACTTTAACATTCTTTAGGGTAAGGGTTGCCAAAATATGGAATGGGCTTCCAAGGGAGGTGGTGCTTTCCTCTACCTTGGAGGTATTCAAGAGGAAATTAGACAGGCATCTGGCTGGGGTTACTTAACCCCAGCGCTCTTTCCTGCCTGGAGCAGGGGGTCGGACCCGATGATCTACCAGGTCCTTTCTGACTCTAGAAATCTATGAAACTATGAATCTTTCAAACTTTAGCAATAGATAGCTCTTAAAAGGATATGAAAGAGTTAAACCACTTCTTGGAATCAAGTAGCTTTCTCATGAAAATAATAAAAATAGAAAGTTAAGATGATTAAAAGTATTTTTATGAGACTCAGGTGCAATGCAGATGGAAGTTGGCTAAAAATAATGGAGGGCTAAAGCTAACCAACACATCTTGATAATTAAAAAAGATTTTTAATACAGCATCACGTAGGCCTTCTAGTTGATTCCTGGGGCAATTCCTGATCCTGGAATAGCTCATGTAAGATGGAACTGATCTTCTGTGACTATTTATACATTTTCTAATGGGCCACCTTCTACAATCCTTACCCAGACTTTTCCCCTGGGGAATCTATGTGCAGAAACCCCTCTACTGGGGGACTGGGGAGAGGTGGGGGGCAGTAGGGAGCTAAAGTAGGGGGAAGGGAAGAAAGGAGAGGAGGGGGCAGGGAGCATATAAGCATAGCCAATGGTAGGCAAAATTTGGAAAAGATCCCTTGGAAATTCTGTGTGGTGTAAGAATTGATGTTAGTGGCATAGATGGCATTTTTCTCCCTCTCTCAGAGTACTACAACAAAGGCCCATCATAGTGCTGAGATCTTTATGCTATTGGAGCTGTTAGATTTTTAAATTAGATTGAGTTAATTTGAGATATTGACCAGTTGTGTTCACAAAAAACGCTATAGTATTTTTTAGAGAACAATAGATTTTAACCAAATGATGACAGGGGTAACTGTATTCAGTTCCCTAAAATTCACTAGTAGCTTGAGAAAGCAATCAGAGCTCATGGTAAAGGTGATATTTTTTATTAGACCAACAAGATTTTTGCAAAAAAATTCTTTAATTGCAAGCTTTCAGGCACAAACACCCTTCATCAGGCATCAGAGAAAAGATTGTAAAAGTTTGCATGGGTAGAAAGTTCATATTTCATAGGATTTCACATAGGAGTCAATAGATAGAAAGCTTCTCTAGGTAGCCAGTTGTTGGCTGGTAAGTAGTCTCTCAGCTCTCTTGTGAGGCTCTGTCATGATACAAACTACCCTGAACCAAGGCAGGAGCAATATCTCAGGTTTCAGGTGGTCACAGTTGCTTCCTGCTTGGGAAATTATGACGACTTCATTTAAAAAATCTGCTAAAACTGGTTCTGTAACTTCTAAAATATTTCCTATGTGGGCTTACAAAATGCCACTCAAATTTCTTGAGTCCCTGAGTACTGAAAACATTTCAGTCAGATTCTTTTTAACATCAAAGTGAAGCAAACAGGGAAATGTTCAAAATTTATGTTAATTTTTATTAGAATTTGCCACAGAATGCAGCCCAGTGCCTGGGGAAAGGCTCCTTTCTTCAACTTAGTGAATTCACTAGAACTGTGTTTATGGAAGACTTCATTTATAAACACAGGTATATCAGTCAAATTCTTTTAAAAGATGGTCAGGAAAGGTGATTTTTTTTTCCTTGTGTGTGTTTGGACTTTTGGTTGTCTAATAGTATTGAGTTCTGCTGTAATGCTCATAAAAAGTTAATTGGATTTTGTTTGTTCCAACAACAGAAAGAAAACATAGGCTTGCTGGATTTCAACTACAGCTCTGAGGTATATAAAGGAAGTATGTCAAGCCTATAATCCCTGGAATTAAAAAGCAATCAACATGATGAACCTTTACCAGGGGTGTCAAAGATCTGGCCTAAGGTCCAGGTTTGGCCAACAGAACCCTATCGTCTGGTCCCTGCTGCTGCCCATGGGACTTGGATGGGATCCACGCACCCCTGGTATATTTTGTACCAGACCCATGTGCTTCATGGGGAGCAAAGGTCTGGTTTGAGGCTCACCCTGCCCGCTGCATGCAGGGCTGGTCCGGGGTGCACGCTGTCAGCTGCACTTGAGGACGATCCAGCTCACAAGTTGACAGCTGCGCTCCAGATTGGTCTGGGGTTTATGCTGGCAGCTGCACATGTGGCTAGTCTGGGGTACACATTGCCATCCAGGCTGATCCCAGGTGCATGCTGCTAACTTCACTCCAGGCTAGTCTGAGACTCACACTAAAGGTAGTGCCACACTGCTGCTGATTCCCAGGCCAATCCAGAGTGCATGCTGCCCACAGTACCATACTAAACTGGCACTGCATGCTTGATTCAGTGCATGGGGCCAGTCTGTGGACCTGACTCAGCCCAAGGACCAGCCCAGCACTGCTCATCAGTCATGAGGGGCCTGATTAATTTTACACCCCTGCATTTTGCTTAAGTAGAATCATGCTGACTGCAATGACACTATTGGTTCAAGGTCTGCCTAAGCAAATATTTTTGCAGGACTGGAGACTTCACTGGGGCAGCAAAAAATTACTGACATTTTAGAGCTTGCTGTTGTAAAGCTAGTAATTACTGAAAACCCTCACCTTTCCTTAAGGTTGATGGAAGTTGTGCTAAGGTGTAATAAACTGACCAAACAGATATATTTTTATATTGATCACCAGCACTGAAGTCATCAGTTCTAACATGCTTTGATAATTTTAACGTTACATTATTTTAAAGTACTCTATAAGGATTTTTCAATACCACTATTACCTCTGATTACCCCTCTCCTGCTCGCTGTCCCAGATGATGAGATTCCTCTCTAGCAGAGCCTGGTAGGAGATGTTTTTCAGTAATTTCAGTTTGTTCTTTAAAAATTATATTTTACCTTCTAATTAAATATATTTCAGCCATCATGGGTTTTGCAATTTATTTATTTTTTATATTTTTTGCTTATCATACTGAAAATACTCCAATTACTCGCAGCATGATAGGAATGCTGTAACATTCAAGGAATAAATCTGTCTTTGTGTTATAAAGTAAGGCAAGAATTTAAAAGAGAGCTCCTAAGGAGACATTGTCTCTTTACAAAAAAAAGCTTCATGTTCAGAGGCTGTTTAAATATGTTTTGCCAAGACAATGGAAGAATGACTAAATAAGAAAAATAACATACCAGTTCTGCGTTACTGACAAGAGCTGGACTAACAATGATCATGCACAAACAGCATAGGAAAGATATTTGAATCACGAACAGCTCTTTGGTTTGATAATGTTTGTGTCCCTTTCTACTAGGTACTAGAACACTGATTTGTTCAGTTAAATGTTTGCAAATGTCTGGTCTTTTGTAAAAGTATATTCAGAACACATATAATCAGGCATAAATAAAAGCACTTGCTATTTACTCGCAATTAGGCCTGTGCAAAGTGGCGAGTATTTGCTTCGGATTCGGATTTGCAGACAGTATTTGCAGTGGTTCGAATCACTGTCCCGATTCAATTCAGCTGAATCTGATTTGGAAATTCAGCTGCTGCCGAATCTCTGAATCAACCAGGCCAGGCCCGTCCCCCGCCCCTCTCCCAGCCTGGCAATGCTCCTAGCACTTGTTAAAAAAAAAAGGCCCGGCTCACTGGGTGCTGCCAGGTGGGGGGGAGATCCCTGCTGCCTCCCACTGTCCCACACCGCATGGGGGGCTCTGCATGCGCCCCCTGACCCACCCCCCCACTCCCCCAGCCCCCCCACGGATGACCCACCTGGGCCAGCTCCAGCTCTTTAAGCCCCTGCCGCACTCACTGCTCCTGCCAGCGGGGGCAATCCCTGCTGCCCCCCCAATGCTCCCTACCATGTGGGGGGCTCTACATGTGCCCCTGAAGCCTCAAGGCTGCTGCAGGAGTGGTGAGCTCCAGAGCTTTTCTCCATTTTTTTTTCTTAAAAGGCTGGAGCTGGCCCGGGTGAATGGGAGGGCTGGGGGAGTGAGGGGGGATTTTGGGGGCTTGTGCAGAGCCCCCCATGCAGTGTGGGGCAGTGGGGGGGAAGCAGGGATTGCCCTTCCACCCAGCAGCACCCAGTGAGCACCTGGGCTTTTTTTTAAAGTACTGAGCTGGGGCAGGTGGGGGCAGCCATGGGGGGTGCTGAGGGAGTAGGTGGGGGCTGGGGCTGGCAGGGGTCCCCCCATGGTCCCCTCCCCCCTTCCCCAGCCCCTCTTCGCCCGCCCCTAGTACTTACCAGCTCAGAGTTGGCTGCTGTTCGTGGCTGCAGCCACAGGGAACTGCCCTAATCATGAAAGCTCTCCAAATCTTTTCTGAAGATTTGGAGAGCTTTGAATTGATTTGAATGTTTAAATTGGTCCCTTGATTTGATTTGGATTTGTAGATTCGGCTACCAAATTGGGGCAAATCTCCCCCAAAGCTTTGCACAGCCCTACATGCTATCACTCTTCTGTTGAAAAAGTTTCAAACTAAATAGTCAAGGATTAAATAAAACATTATATGATTTAAGAGATTTATCAAATATTGTGGACTAAGCCCTATTTCATGCACGTAAGTGGCACTTACCATCGCCATGAAACTGTACTTTGGGGCATTTATGCATAGTTTAGATTCTACATAGTTATACTTGTCTTGCACTTCCCTACTGAGCATGCTCAGTAAGTTGCAAAATGGCTGCATAGGCATCCAGGCCAGGCAGAGTGGACCAAGCCAGAAAGAGGGTGTTCCAGTGAGATGGATGCTGTATTGAAAGGAAGGGGGCCTTGGCCCCAATGGGACAGAGACAAACACAGTGTTATTTATCCATTTTATTCCATTAGCAGTAAAGGCAAGGTGTAATGTTCCTGTTTCAAGAGGAAGGCTAGAGAATGCTCTGGGCAATACCTTACTTATGGCATGCGCCTTACTGGTAGCTAAGGCATGGTGCAGGAAAGTGGGAGATGCAGGTTCAAGCCCCCTCTGGGTGAGGGGGCTAAAACTTGGGCCTTCTTCTGCCTAGACAAGTGCCCAAACCATTACATTACTGGGCTACAAGATAAGAGGATCCTTTTCCTTTCCTATTTTACTTCTAATAGATATGGGAGTAGGGTGATTCTGCAAGAGGTGGAAATAGAATTCAACCTAGATGGAAGGTTAAATAAAGTTCAGTACAGTTTTGAAAAAGTTCCATAATGAAGCTACCTAAGTGCTACTGTGTATAAAAGTGAAACAGAGTTTGGTCTCATTAGTGGTGAATATTCAAATTAAACAGCCTAAACGAGCCACTGGCTGAAAATGGTTCATTTCAACTACTTAGTGAATATATAGCTAATGAATACAAGCACATAAATGGCCATAGGATAAAGAATAATGGACAAAGCTACTTGTGTGTATTAGTATACATCGGGGTAGGCATGCGTGCCAGAGCATAGCAAGCATGCCAGAGTGTGGCACACAAAGCCATTTTGCTTGGCACTCGCACCTCAGGGAAAGGCTGGGGCTGTGCAGCCACAACAAGGATTGGGCCCCCACCATCCACCCCTGGCACACCAACATCTTACAAGTCAAGATTGCTGGTGTTCTTGGCACTCTGCATAAAAACATTGCTTATCCTGGTATAAAACTATTATTCAAAACAAATCATTTTAATCCTCTCAACTGCTCACCCTACTGTGCTTTCACAACCTGAAAACAGAATCAAAAGAGGAAACTGAGATAAATATTTAGTACCAGGATTTTTAATTGTTCAAATAAATATGAATTGTAGAACAATCCATAGATTCAGAGACATTCTTCTCTATTTTTTAATGGAGAGGAAAAAGTATAATAATGTTGACTTGTGCAAAGCCAAAAAAATCCTCCTCTAAATGTAAGGAATATTTCTAAACACAAGGTAGTACACAAAACACAATAAAAGATAGAAATAGCATAGAACAAAAAAGCATGAATATTCACATTACATAGAAGTTATTAAAATATATCATCTTGTTGAGAACAGTATATTTAAATAAATTGTTCCACAAAAGCTTTTACCAAATAAAAAAACAGAGCAAGTACTGGTGAGGTACTTAAAGTAGAAGCATGAAGAGAATCTTTAGAAATACATTCAGACTATAACACTCAAAGAAAACTGGTCTATATACACAGATTGCTGGCATCAGTGAACCATGGAACAGCATTTGGGGGGTGGGGAGGAGGGAATAGCATAAAAAACCTTTACAACAAAGGACAAATCCTCTGTGACATACTCTGTAAAGCAAAAGAAAAATTTCTCCCTGGTTATACAAAGTATTTGACAAAATGTCATTCTTTGTCTCTGATGATGAATAGGTCCTTGCTAGCTAAAAAAAGGAAGAAAAAATTAAACAAGTACATACTGTAGGAACTAAGAAACTCTCTCATTAATTTTTATATGATGATAACTGTACCCTTTTTAAAAGGTTCTTCTTAGAAAGTATTATTGAGCTATATGAACTGACACAACCTTTTAACGAGTTTGCTTTCCTTTTAAGGAGAAAAATGTTCTTTGCATTGAGAAAGTGCACGATGACCTAAGGGTGAAGCAATGGAATGTAACGGATGGAAAATTACATGCTGAAATATGAGGGAGGGGTGTTACCAGATTTGCCCATTACTTTGGGGTGTGCTCATTTATTAGGGATAGTTTCTAGGGTCTTGATGATTCTGTCAATGTGCTGCTTGTGTTACTATACGGAGCTGTATCTCTCCCTTCTGCAAGCCCTCACCCCCAATGGAGCTATCTTGCAGGACTCAATTTTAATGGGACTGGGTTCCTCCAGTCACCAAATCAGTCATACACACAAACACACACAAATTAACGTGACACGCCTGACCTGGCCGGGCTGATCAGCATGGACAGGCTGACACCCTCATATGCCAAGAATCAGTTCATAAGAGCAACAATAAAATGCAGTCAGACACAAGCACACAGGAGAACAGAATCCCTCTGAATCTGGCTGGGTGTCCAGCTGACACCCTCATGGGCCAGCATTCAGTTCATAAGGGCACGTCTGAGTCAAACTGGGTCAATCAGCCTGTACAAGCTGATCCCCTTATGTGTTTCAAACTCAGCACATCCCAATCTTTGGCCTCTTGATGAGCAGACCCTACAATATTTTTGGGCTTCACAGGGATCTTTAGCTTAGGTAAAAGAAGCATTGCTGCAGAGCACAGGAGGAAAGAGAAGCAGAGAAGGAAAAATATACCCAATTACTACCAGTTTGACTATAGAAGTTATTTATTGCTAAGCATATGAAATATATAATAGTACTAGTAGTAATAGACATGCAAAAGAAAAACAAACACAAACAATGACAATACTACCCTGGTTTCACTAAGTATTTGGGGAAACTTAGCTCAAGCTTAGCTAATACAGTTCAGGTTCAGAAGTTTATGCCTAGAGAGAAAGAGATAGAGCGCTGGGATCTCACCAGTCCAAGATACTCAGGCTGCAGAGCTGACAGGCACAGTCCTTGAAGGGAGATGATCTGTTCTTTCAGTGTCCCAAGAACGACAGGGGATGGTGTCAGCACAGGAGTTTTCTTATTCTTCTTCTTCCTTCTTCTTTTTTCTTCTTTTCTTTCCTTCCTTTCTTCTTCTTTTCTTCTTCTTCTTGAAGCACACACACTTTTTACAGATTTTTATACCCTCAGTTCAGCTGCTTCGAAGCATCCTTAATTGTGTAAATCATTGTCTTTTCTATTGACAAGGGGTTATTTGGTTTGGAACATCTCAGGAAACTGATTAATAGTCAGGAAACACATAAAATTAGGGAGTAACCAAATACTTGGGAGCCAGCTTGAAATTCCTATGGATGGCAGATATACTGATGGGATATCTCATGGTTTCTTCAGGAACAATAGATAGCTTGCAGCATCAGGATTTTGGATTTTTACTTGTTGTGCACAAGCCTCAGCTTAGCATGACTTTTCCAGATTTTACTATAGTCTTTTAACAGACTTAAAGCAATTATTGGGGTGCTCATAACCTTTTGTGGAGAGGACTCCCACCAGTCGTCTCGGGAAAAGTATGAAAATGTCTATGATTAGGGTTCCAACAGGCTGGACGTTGTGATGAACCCTTAACCATTGTTCAAATGTTGCCCATACCCCGTCTGACTCGGTCTCTTGCCTCAGCATTCCCCAACCCGGCAACCGAGTTTTAGTCAATCAAGTTTAAATAGGCCTTCCATAGTGGGACTGGGGAATGTACGGCCCGAGATGCCTATTAAACTTAGAGGTGTGTGTGTGTCGGGGGGGGGGGGGGGAAGTCCTTAGTAAATCCAGATTAGAACTGATCTGATAAATGCTGAGCTGGGTGTGTGTGAACATGGGTTGATTAACATTTGGAGCACAGATTCCCTATCATGCAGTGCTCCCCTGCTTCTCTGGTCCCAGAATTCACTGCAGTCTCTGCTTCAGGCTTTCTGTTCTCCATCTCTCATGTAAATGAATGGTCATCTGGTTCCATCTCGGATGTAAATGAGACCTAGGGCAGTTGGTTCACTCTTGTCACCCTTATCTTGAGGGTCTTAGGTGTGTCTCTCACTGCATTTTAATCAGTTTCGTTTAGGTAGAGGAGGAGAGGTGGGGGAGTGAGTCCTTTGTGAGTCAGACAGACTGCATCCTGGTTACCCAAGAACACACAGCTGAGACGTAACAGGGGGCATTATTATTTTGGAATGCATAGACTATTAAATGTATGAAACATTCCATTTGTGAGTTGTGTTGTTTTTGTGGTAATTTAACTGGTTACACTACTGTACTTTCCTCCTCCTTTCTGATGCCAACTGGGGGAAAAACAACTGTATATGGGCATATAGCCCTGTTCATATTTAAATATTCATTAGAGATCAAAGTATAGAAAAATACATTTTGTTAAAAAAGCAAACAGAAGTTGCTATTTTCGTATGATATTTTGGGAACAAGAATAGGTAAATCTACAAAAACACACAAGTCACTTGAATATGAAGCAGTCTATTTGCAAACCATATATCAGACTCTACTAATTTGTACAGCTCAGGTACACAACCCTCTTCCTTCAGTACCCCATACTATAATAAATTGGGAATGCCACCTGGACCACAGAGTATCCAGAAGTCTGAACTGTATTCTTCACACCTGCCAGTAGGCTCCAGTGCTAGCATCAGATCTATTCAGCTTCTATAACATTATAACATGACAGGGTGAGATCTCATGACTTCAAGGCATATAGAATCATAGAAAATTAGGGTTGGAAGGGATCTCAGGAGGTCAACTAGTCCAACTCCCCCTGCTCAAAGCAAGACCATCCCCAACTATATCATCCCACCCAAAGGTTTGTCTAGCCAGGTCTTAAAAACCTCCAAGGATAGAGATTCCACAACCTCTCTGGATAACGTGTTACAGTGTTTTACTACCCTCCTAATGAGAAAATTCTTCCTAATATCCAACCTAAACTTCCCTTGCTGCAACTTAACGCCATTGCTCCTTGTTTTGTCATCTTCCACGAATGAGAACAGTCTAGCTCCATCCTCTTTGGAACCACCCTTGAGGAAGTCGAAGACTGATATTAAATCCCATCATGGTGCGGAGTCCCCAGGGATGGCCGTGATGTCCCTAGGGCTCCATGACCATGCCAGGTCTGCCCTATAGCCACTTTCTAATCTTTCCTGCCATGTCTTTTGGTAAAAAGCATAAGTAGGGAAGTTGCCCATGAGTTTCTGTGCAGCCATGGTCCTGTTGAACCCGATTAAACCCTGTGAGTTCTTGGATCCCTTGCCAGGTCCCACTTCAAGTCAGTTCCTCATGGGACACCTTAAGCCTTATGGGCTAGATACATGGCTCCAAAACCTTTCCTTTATCATGCCCCATGCCTCACAAATGGTATATGAATATTATTCTCTAGAAGTGTGTGAAGCAGGCCCTATTCAATTTGGATTTGGCCCAAATCAGGGTCAGTGAATCGATTCGTAGATTTGGATCATCGTCCCTGATTCAATTCGGCCAAATCTGAATCTGAAGATTCAATGCTGATTCAGAGAATCAGCGATTCAAACACAGACACAGCTTTAAAAGTTTTTTCTACATACCTTGAGGTACCAGACATGGCTCATGATCGCTGCAATGCTGGGGCACATGGAGCATCCTGCAGTAGTGTTGGGGGGGGGGGGGGAACCCTCCATGTGCTCAGCAGTGAACCCAGAAGTAGACCAGAATTACTTCTGCTCCACTTCCAAGTCTGCCAGGGAACACGCAGGGCCCCCCCCCCCCCCCTGCCCCTCAGCTCAGTGATTGGCCACAGGGGGACACTGGGTGCCCTGCCAGACCCAGGAGGCACCAGCCACCGAGCCACGGGGTGAGGAGTTGGGGTCTTGCGTGCTCCCTGGCAAACCCAGAAGTGGACTGGAAGTGCTTCTGCTCCACTTCTGGGTCTGCTGCCAGGCACACTGGGGAGCCCCCCGTGCTTCTGTGTGACTATTGTTGAATCTTTCCGAATCTCTCTAAATTGATTTGGAGCATTCCAATTTGATTCAGAGAGATTAAAGGGTCCTCAGATTCAATTTGGATTTGGAGATTCAGCCATCAAATCGGGCCAAATCTCTGCTGAATTGAATCAGGGACCAAAGCATCACACAGCCCTATTATTCTCTCTGTTAGGGTCTCAGTCTAACAGGAGCAGAGGCTGAGTATATAGCTAGGCCTTCTAGCCTAAACCCACTGTGTTAGGCCTGGCTTTGAGGCACTAGCCTTAATCAATGTTCTCTCATCACTGGGCTCTCTGGTCCCTATCTGCCACACCCGTCTGGTGCTGGGGCTCTACACAATAGTGTGCTCCCCTCTGGGCACTAATGAAGCCTCCATCTCCCCTCTTAGCCACATCCCAAAACCACTGGTGAAAATGATAACATAAACATAAGGCCCTAGGCTATAATATAACAATAACGATGGAGGCCACACTCTGCCCCTTTAAGGAGGCAAACTTTTTCCCTAGTATTTTGTGCATCCTAGCCCTGGGTGCCTTATGAGGTACTGGAGCCCTATTAGTTTTGCAGACAACAGATCAAGCAACCAAACATCTCTGGATAGCTCTTTTGTGCAGGAGCTCCTTCCCCCAATGGCTGCCAGAGAACTAACTCATGCCAGACCTAGCCCTGGGGTTTATATGTGCCCAGGGCCCTTCCTCCTTCTGGTCAGCTGACTGTGCACAGGTGCCAGCTAATTTCCTAATTAACCCACTGCCCAGGCAACCTATAGTTGTGGAGCTCTGCCTAGCTCTCAGGGCTCTCTGGCCAGGGTGCTTCTGCTCTTAAAGGAGCAGGCATGCCTTAGTGTCCTACAACATCCTCTCTTAGTCTCCTCTTCTCTAGACTAAATACAAGACCAGTTCCCTTAGCCTCTCCTCATGTCATGTGCCATATAAACAGGCATTCAGTGACTACACTTACCCTCCCAAAAATCATTTCCCCACTATTTATTATCCTTCTCACTCCATGTGATCATGCTGCATTGACTTTTAAACATGCCAACCTCAAGTAAATCACTTGGAAAATACATGTTGATAGCTCTATTCAAGCTATTACTTAAACACCTAAAACCTAGATCATCCAAATATTTTTAGATGATAACTAAATTAAAATAAAATGAGAATTTAGACACCTTAATAAACTGTAAGCACCTAAATACCTTTGAGGACCTTTGAGGACCTGGGCCTTACTATTAAATGTAGCTTTCTTTTCCTTTGAGTAGTCCTATTAATGGGACTCCAGTTATTTGCTAGTAAACTAGAGTGGGCTCTAAAGTGGAAACCAAAGAAGTCAGGCTGTGAAACTAATGTGAGAATAGAAAAATCAAGAAAGGCATAATGCTCTCCACAGGCCAAAAGGCAAGGCTATTAGATGGAAATATATTTCAAGTTATTGGAACTAATAAAAGATTTTATGCTAAAGAATGAAGAGAGTGCCCATCACTTTAGATGAAATAAAATAAATAGCACAAACTTCTTCAGAATATAGTTTGCCTTTCCACCAGCTGAGAAATATACACCTACTGGGAATAAAGTTGGCAATACCTATTTTCCAAATAGTGTTCTGCTTATTTAATCAAAATATATTTCTACCCAAGCATTGTCAAAGTTATATCATTAAAGCAATTTGAAACAGAGCATTTCAGAAATCCAAATGTTATATTGAAAATACTCTTTAAGTTCTGAAATGGTAAAAGCATTCCATTTAGAGAGAGAGACAAATTACAATTAAAATCCCTTTGAATAGGCACTATCCCAGGGTTGACAATATTTTTCAGAAGAGGGGCCAAAATGACCCAGATCAAATTGGAGAGAAGTGGGCATTAGGACCCAGGCACCACTGCCACTTCTATCTGCTGCTCAGCTGCCCTGCGACACAGTGAAATTTCCCCTCCACATAGCCCATACTGCTAAACCAAGGCTTGACATGGGAACTGGAGGCCCAGGTGATGACTAAGGTATAACATAGGGACAGCTTCTGCTCTGCCATAGCCCCAGGTGCAGCATGGAGCAGGGAGAGCCCCCTGCCATTGAGAAGGCCATCAATGCCAATGGCTTCATGAGCTGTATGTTGCCGACCCCTAAATTAGTCTGTCTTAACCACAAAGGACCAGATTCTACTCTACCTATTACACACCTCAGTAGACTAGGATTGTTGGTTGTAGCCATGTTGATCTAAGGACATAGGCAGGCAAGGTTCTTTGGGCAGATGTGATATCTTTCATTAGATTAACCAAATAGTTGGGGGAAAGTTCTTTGCAAGCTTTCAGGCACAGACACCATTCTTCAGATAATGTGTCATAAATTCAGTGTCTACATTAAGTCCATAATGTTTTGTATCCAGTAGATTTATGAAGTGAAGTTCATAGGCTCACCTATGAAAGGTGTTTTATAAGTTCCCTTTGAGCATTAGAAGTGAGAGATTGGAGAGGAAGTGAACTTCACTTCATAAATCTATTGGATACAAAAAATCATGGACTTAATATTGACTTTGGATTTATGACATATTACAACCTGCCTAGCATCTAACACACCAAATAACTTGTCTTTAGCTGACCACTGGCATTCCTTCACACTTTCCCCTCCCCCTCCCCATCTCTACCCCTTGTCTTCCAAACTTCCACTCAGTTGCATCTTCACAGACTTTTGTTTATTTTAGCTTCTTACCTTGGAGAAGTTAAAATAGCAGCAGTCTCTCCCCATACCTGAACAACAGTGTTTGTGCCCAAAAGCTTGCAAAGAACTTTTTCCCAACTATTTAGTTGGTCTAATAAAAGATCACATCTACCCAAAGAACCTTGCCTCAGTAGACGAGGGCACCTAAGTGTGATCCTATTCCATCCTAATAGAGTCCCTGAAAAACTGTTAATAGAGAGGTTGGTGAATCTTCCTAATCTCCTTTCTGCATTTTTGTGACCTAGTCTTAAGGCAGAGATGATGGCATGTTGCAAAAATAGATTTATTAATGAATTTTCAGTGACTAGAATAGGATCACAATTAGGTGCATGAAACCACTTATTGAAGATTCATTGTGTAAATCCAAGCTTAGACTAAGTGAAGCTGGATCAGCCCCTCAGCAGAATACACGGGAGAAAATACATCAAAACAAATAACTTTACAATGTAAAATGTGAATAATGAGGAATGACTAGAGAATACCCTTCATCATCTACTTTATTTATTCTCTTATAGCTGTCCTATTTCTGATAGCAACCAACCGAGTCAAAGACTGCTTTATTTAAATCAACTGGGAACATTCAAAATATATCTATTGTTAGTCATTCTTGCTCTTGTCTAATCAATTTAGAATTTAATTCACCATCTACTACTTTTAACTGCCTTCAGGAACTGTCCTAGGAGAAAGTTTTCACTAGATAGTATACTTAAAGACCAAATGTTATTTACATCGAGATATTATTTTTTCTATAATCAAATATGAATGAAAGCACATATTTCTTAGAATTGAAAAGAAAGGTTATCAGGTGTTGGAAAAAAACTTGCTGTAGTTTTTTTCTGAAATGTACATATTCCATCATGCATGAGCTGAACTCATTCACTTTTGGCTATTGACCATTTTCTACTAGGTAGTCCTCATATTTGTGTGTTCTTAAACTACATTTACATATATTTAAGTCATTTTGATTTCTGCTTGGCACTGGTAGAGAAAATCATAGATTTCTTTACCTAAGCAAAATTGCTATTTATAGCGCTCTGAAAAATTAAGAAAGCAAGAATGGCTGTCTTTCCTATTTGCATACTTTTCAAATATGCTTTGAGTAAAAAATAAGATAAAATAAAATATACCTCCATAGACAAAGATCCGTTTTGGTTGTTAAATTTATCCACATTTAATTACATAATTTTTCTATTGCATATGTTAAATGAATGCTAGTCAACTTAGTGTGGGGAAAAAATGGTATTAACTGGATGATGATAAGAAGGCAATTTATAGATCTGCACAAATGTGCCTAAATCTGTTTGCTTCAGCTGTAGAGAACTTGCATAGATTCCTGCTGAGTAACAGAATAAATTTGACAAGATAGAAAGTTTGTTGTTGCTGAAAAATCACAGGAATGTTTTAATTATATAAAAGCACCATAAGGTGATAGAAGAGCAGAAAAAGACTGTGAAATATTCTTTAGCTGTGGCATTAATCCACACCTTCCACTTCCTGCACATTATTCACTCCTAGTTATAGTTGGGGAAATGAAAGGCTACATCTTTATTCACAATTTTAAAAATGGGCAAGATGGAGGAAGCAGAGCTGCCTACAGAGGCACTAAGCAAACACCAGAGAAAGTGTTATTTATGCACACATACACTATGGTCTTGAGTCTCCTCTCACTCCTACCAGGATAAACTTGGAGTAATTTAATTGAAGTCAATGAACTAAAAACTGTTTTAAATGGAGAATGATCAAGCTCTGTAGATATGTCAACAATAAAAAACTAAGAACTGAAGAAACCAGACTGTACTGATTTTAAAAAGTAAAAAGGCAGAAAATCCACACTAGGCTTCCTGTGTCATGTTCTGCTTTTCCTGTTGTCAGTGGGAGCATCTACATAAGATGCTTAACTGAGCAGTAGCATAGTTTATTGTGTCTCCGAATCAGTGCCGAATCAGCGCTGAATTTCTGATTCTGATTCAACCAAATAGAATGGGGACAGTGATTCAAATCACTGAATCAAATCACTGTCCTCTGAACTGGCCAAATCCAAATCTAAATTGAATACTTCCCTATTCTCACAGGCCTATTGTGCAGTAAGTGCGCACATCTACACATGCACATACTTACTAAGCAGTAAAAATGCTTAATTACAACTTAACTTGCTACCTGCAAATGCTTAGTTACTGCACAGTCTCACAGGTATAGACATGACCCAGGAGCAAGTTTGCTCCCAAGTCAGCCCTGCCACTAAGGTGCCGGCCTGAGGCTAGCCCCATAGTTCCAGGCTGGGAGCCTCTCCTGCCACAGGGTTGGGCTGCCTGTATGGCAGCCCCTGCCTCAGGCTTTTAAAATCCTGCAGGCACTCAGAGCCTTGGGCCACACCCGCAGGGAACCTAAGGCCACTCCAGCCCCCTGTGAGCCCCTGGGCAGGCCACAGGCTGCCCTAGCCTGCCCCAGCACTGTTGCCCGGCACTGCACTGCCGCATGCCTGCCAGGCCCATGCCTTTCAGGCCTGCAGGTTGCTCAAGGCTGCTGCAGGTTCCAGCCAGGCCTGCCAGCCCTCAGGCCCATCTGCAGGCATCTTCTGGCTGCTGGGGCTAGCTCCACCTGCCTGCAGCCCACCCCCAACAGCCTGCCCTGAGCTCACAGGTCCTGTGGGGCATTGCTTCTTCTGTGCAGCTGCCAGCTCTGTGCCAGGCCCCCATGCTGGGCACTGCAGGCAGCTGTCCAGGCCCAGCAGCACAGGGAGAGGAGCTTGGGCCCAGAGAACTGGCATGGGACCCACAATGGTATCCTTCTCATCTGCAGCTATGCCCATACCCAAGCCCACTAACTGGGGGCCCAACTGGTCCATGGAGGAGATTGGTGACCTCATGGCGCTGTGGGGTGAGGTGGAGGTACACCTAAGTTTGAGCAGGGTGGGCAGAGCCAGAGCTGCCCACAGCATGGTAAGGACTGCTAACCCTGAACACCTCCTGCAGCAGGAGAGCACCAGATGCCATTGCCTCTGGGCAAGCCCCTTGCCTGCCTCACTCATCTCACCATATGCATTCGCAAGGCAACAGCCAAGGACCAAGGTACTGGCCACCTATCCCTGGGCTCTGTTCCCTATTGGTCCCAACCCAGGGGAGCATACAAAGGACATTGCATATAGTTTTCACAGGGAAGAAGGATTTTTATTGTTGATGTATGGGGTGGATAGTGGAGGGGCTCTGATGGTTGGGGAGGAAGGAGAAAGTGGGGGCTATGGTTGATGTGAGGGGAATAAAAACTTGTTTTTCTGAAATGTGTCTGTGTGGTGCTGGGAGTGGGAAGGGGGGTGGGGGAGGTCCATGGGTGACAGTGCAGAACAGCTGGAGTGGGGAGTGCTGGAGGAGGTGATTGGCCAGTGCCTCCTGCACCTGGTGCCCTGGCCCCTGCTGATGAGCGTGCAGCTCTCCTGGGGCCTCAGCAGGTAGGGGCGCTGCTGCCACTGCCACCACAGGTGGTTCTCCCACTGCCAAGCATCCTCTGCACACCACAACTCCTCTGCTCAGGCCTCATGGAAAAGCCCAGGCCTTGCAGATGCTATGCAGCACACAGGCTTCAACAATGACCCAGGGAAGGTTGTCCTTGGTGAATCTAAGGTGGGCAGTGAGGGTGCACCAGCATCCCTTGAGGCAGCTAAAGGTGCACTCTACCTGGTCATGGGGCCGGCCCAAGCAATAATTGAAGTGGGTCTGGTGGGGGTCTAGGTGGCCAGTGTAGGGGCTGCATAAGCTAGGGCAGGAGCAAGTAGGCAGGGTCCGCAATGAGGAGAGGTGGGACCACCATGGCACCCAGCTGCAGGTCCAGCACCCCCAGCATGAAGCAGCTGCTCTGCACCAGGCCTGGCAGGCCAGAGTTCCAGAAGACGTGGGCATCATGGGGGCTGCCCACCCAGCCAACACGCATGTGTGAGAAGGTACCCCTGTGGTCCATGATGACCCGGAGCACCACAGAGTGAAAGCCCCTCCAGCTATAGTAGAGGCAGCCTCTGTGGGGTGGGCAGTTCATGGGCATGGCGTCCTGTCCAGGGCCCTGATGCACTGAGGGAATCCCAGTGTATGGAAGTCTGCCACCACAGCCAGGGGGGTGTGCACATGGAGCACAGTGTTGCACACCTCCAGGATAGCCTCCCCAGTGGTGGAATTGCCCCCGCCAAAGAGATGGCCAATGTATGACAGGCTGGTGGATGTGGCCAGCTTGAGCAGGGTGAGGGCCAGCTGGGTCTCCACAGGGAAGGGCGGCCACATGCCAGTGTGCTGCCACTCCAGGTGGGGCTGAAGCTGCTCAAGGAGGTCCTGGAAGGTGGCCCAGGTCATGCAGAAGGTCTCTAGCCACTGCTAATTGTCTCAGGTATGCTGGATAATGTGCCACCACCAGTTCTGGCTGGTCCAGTGGGCCCAGAGGCGGTGGGGTTGGAGGCCCAGGAGAGTGACAGCAGCCCCGGTGGTGGCATCCTGAGGCCTGTTGTCAGCATCCCTAATGGGGTCCAGCCAGGTAGATAGGGTGGAGTAGGAGTCAGAAGGTGTGCAGCAGCAGTCCTGAATGGTGTATAGTGGGCAGGCAGGTGATCATTGCATGTGGGGGAGCCGTGAGGGGTGAGGTGGCCATGGACCAGGCAGTGGTTGGCACAGTGGGCCAGCAGAGCCAGCATGACATCCAGCAGAAGTGCAGGGTGTGTGGCACTGGTTGTCATCACCAGGTCTGGAGCAGCCATACTGCAGGGAGGCACAGGTGAGGAAAAAAGTGCTGCCACATCCTGTTCCTGTGCTGGGCACAATGCTTCTGGCCAGAGAAGTAGCTAGCCAAAGAGCAGTGAGTGGGGCTGCCTTTTTGAAGAGGGCTGCCAGCTGCTGGAGCCTGGAGCTCCCTCCTGGTGGTGGCAGAGGCTCATTGCAGGGCCCAGGGAAGTGGGAGCAGATTGGTAGCAAATCTAGTCCCACTTCCCTGCACACGTAGACGTGTGCCTAGCCCCATTTACAGGCAGTCCTCGGATTTACAACACAATTGGTTCCTGAAAACTGCGTCTTAAGTCTAAATGTTGTAACTCAGAACCAATTTTCTCATAAGAAACGATGTTATAAATGGGGCATTGGTTCCTGAACCAAGGCCTGATACCCTATTTTTACCAAAAATACCCCAGAATTTTATACCCAATCAATTATAGTTGAGTAATATAGCTACATTAATGTATTTACATTGTAAATAGCAATCATATTGATTTGGAAGAACTTCTTTGAGGTGACTTTGCTGGACTTTTTGAAGGGTTCTTGGCTGGAGTCTTCTCAGAAGTCTTGGCTGAAGGTTTTTCTGGAGTCTTGTCTGCTTTCTTAATGAAAGTGTCTAAGGAAGTTTGGATAGATGTTCTCCAGGGAGATGAGCGATGCAGCAAACTTGTTTGCTGGCATGGCATTGCATTGGATCAAGGTTGTAAAGTAGAAACTGACATCATAAAGTTGAAACAGGGTGTCAGTTTATAAATGTTGTAAGTGCAAAACATTGTAACTTGAAATGTTGTAAGTCGAGGACTGCCTGTACTCACGAGTAATTTAGTCACGAGTAAACTGGTGCCACTTCAAATGCATGTGTAGACATGTCCGGTGAAGAGCGAACATGTCAATTACTACAGTTTTACTGCCTTTTGAGCATCTAACCCAAAGTTCTTGGCACAACTCACTGGGTGCACTTACACACCTTAAATTTCCCCTACTGTAGATGGTGGCCACTGTTGCTTCTAGTCCTATCCCCTGCAGACACAGAAAAACCTTATCTCCCTCCTCCTTATAGTCACCCTTGAAGTATTTAACGATTATTATCAAACATCACTTCAGTCTCTCTTCTCCAGACTGTAAAAGGACTTCTGTGGAGGCCAAAAGTGGATCAACTCTCATAACTTTCTGGTAAAAGTACCACAAAGCAGAGACTTGGTTGAATAGTTGGAGCCTGCTGTTTGCTAACATGGACAATTTCCTGCAGAGATCCTAAAAAATAATTGTCAATCATCACCTGTACCCCAGAAGAGGTGATGAAGGTCATTTTATCAACACAGGCAGCCAAAGAACCAGCATTTAATTGAATTTATATTGCTACTCACTTTAAAAGGCCTGTGTTCTCTCACCTGTGGAGTAACTAGATCCATCAACTTCATCTAAATGACATTTATGAAGTAGAGAGATGCTTTTGGTCTATGACTTCAGACTGAAAGGACATATATTTTCAAGACCTTGGAAAATGAATAACAATAGAAACAGAAAAAAATAATTTTTGAGAGCAGGTCTCAGAGCTACAACATATGATTACTAGAAACAGAGCACCACTTGCCATGGAAGAAAAAATGGTGATCAGGCCACTGAAGCCCTATCACTGATCAAAGGAGCTATGGATCTTTTGGCACATTTCATCTGCAAGCCTTCCAGGACTGAGTGATTATTTAAGATAACAAATGTGACTAAGATCACTGAAGGGCTTAGGAAGTTGAGCTTCCCAAATAGTACTGAAACTATGTATGGAAACTACATGTCCATCAGGTCTTCTCATCAATCCCACCAATTCAGTATCAGGATGATGGAAGTATAATGGGGTCATAATACTTTCATAATCATTTCAAAATGTTTACAGAATGTGGCCAGGCAAGCACACAATGCAGATTTTTTTTTAAACTCTTGAGTTTCAAATGGCAGAAGGACTCATCCTTCCCACTCCCACTCATTCTTCCCACTCCTACTTATTCTTCCTACATAACATTAGCAATCGTGAGTGACTGGTGCCTCCTGAATCTGGGGGGGGGGGGGAGGGGGGGCATCTGCAGAAGCCACTGACAGTGGCAGCCCTGTCAGGGGGAGCACCAGCCCTGCTGACAGCATTGGTGTCAGCCATCGGGGGGGGGGGGGGGGGGGGGACACTGGCCTCTTCAGGGGGAGCACATCCACACCTGTGTACCTCCATGTTGGCAGTAATGAGGATTCTTCTCAAAAGAGATCTGAAATAGCCAGTGTATTGACTGTTCCCTTGTGTCAACCAGGCAAATAGCAAAATCAGCTCCAGGTGAATTGTGATTAACTGTATTTTTTGAAAGTTCAAAACAAAGCAAAGCACCTCCAGACATGCAATTACAGTTCAGGGTAGAGCATTGAAAGAATGCACAGGAGGAAGAAGATAAGTATGGAATGTGCTAAGCCATGGCACTGTACTGGGGATATGGTGCCTGCTGAATAGATATGATGCAACAGGTACCTGGACAACTGCTACCAGTCTATCCTGTGTTCTCTTTCTTTCAAAAATTACTTAAGGAACTCTTCTATATCATTTCCAATGTGTTGCTTCATTCATTTCCTATTCTTGTCCTTTTAAAAAAATAGGGAAAAAACCGTAAAACCTTAGGGCATTTCTACACATACCTTTTTGTCCTGCAACGCCCCAGAGATCCGCTGCTTTGGAGCAGACTCGATTTTTTGGGGGGGTATTAAACAAATGCAAAAACCTAGGAATAAAACAATGTTGCTGTTTTGAATCTCAAAGTCAGCAGGTTGGCCGTTTAGCTTCCCTCACCACTCCCCCTTCCCTTGCCCCTCCCTCTTCCTGTTGAAAATCAGGCCCCTTCTACACGTGCATGTAAAGACACAATTGGATCTAATGTATGATCTGATTTAATGCTTGATCCACACAATTGCACCTCCTGCCATACCACACATGCATTCAATTGCACCTTATTGCTGGTATAGGGAGAGCCTGATCCTGGGCTTCCCCTGCATTGGCACGAAGCAAGCTCCCATGTCCAGAAGCCCCCTTTTCTGAGGGAGCTCCCAGCCACAGGCACCACAAGTAGCTAGGAACAAAAGTCCCTGCAGTTGGCACCTGCAGCTGGGACCAAGAGCATCATCAGGTGCAGGACTCACACTCCTAGCTGTGCCCCACGGACAGCTGGGATTGAAAGCCCCATCCGCTATAGGCCTCTTACCCGTCATAACTGAGGTGTGCTGATGCAGTCTCCCAGCCATGGGGGTGTGTGGAACACCCCACAGCTGTGAGATAACAACAGTTAGGAGATCACAACAGCTGTGGTCTCCCAGCCACAAAGGCTAAGTATAGACATTCAAGAAGCCTGAGGAGGAATTCAGTCAGTCTATGCAGTTCTCTCTAAACAACATAGATCAGAGCATTAAAGAACAGAATATATGTTCACTCATCAGTTGACCAAGGCAGACAGATGCCTGCACTGGCCAAGGCCAGAAGGTGGGGGGTACTCATGAACATGTCCCAGCTCTGTCAGGCTACAAACACCCCAGCCCCACTCCCTCACCAGCCCCCTGTCTGTCCACTGCAGGGGAGGGGTGGAGATGGGAAATGGACCCCTGCTCTGGCCCCCCAGATGGGATCTTTACAGTACATGGGGGAAGGCTTGTGAGGTGGGAGCTTTCCTCCTCCCCCCACTTCCCCACTGCAATGCAACTCTGGTGAACTGTGACTGCCCCATCCCTGCCGTCTTGCTAGCCCCAAGCTCTCAGCCATTGGGGGGGGTATGTGGAGGAGGTGGGGAATGGACCCCCTCTCTGGCCCCCCAGTTGGGGAGGGAAGCCCCCAAGGCTGATAGGTTGGAGGCTGGTGAGGGGGTGGGGCTAGGGAACTCACAACAGGTCAGAGCCATGCTGTGGGAGAGAAAGCACCCACTGTGCAGATCCTGCCTGGGTGACCAGGGCCAGAGCTAGGGTCCATTCCTCCCCCCTCTGCACCATGGCTGAGATGCAAGTGTAGGGGTGGTGGGGGGAAGGGCTGGGGCAGGAGAGCTGCACTGTAAGGGGGGAAAGCCCCTGCCTTGAGGGGCTTCTTTCTGCCCCCCACTCCCTCTCGCTTTGCAGACCCTGTCTAAGGGAAGCTGAGGCCAGGGCAGATCTATTCCCCCTCTCGCCTGACCTGTGCTGCCACTGGCAGGACTGAGGAGGCTGCCTCAGCTCAGCAAAGGCAACAGCCCTTTTACTCAAACACTTAAATGGACAGTTTGGGAATAATAAAGTATGACATTTCTTATAAATCATGTTACCAAAATTTCTCCTTTCTGCTTAGAGGAACCTGTCACAACCCAAAGTTGTGAGTTTTTGTTTGTGTGCTCTTCGGCATCACTAAATTATGTTCCCGCTAAATTGCAGCTTCCTTGCATGGTGGAGTTCTCTGCTGCAGGAGAGAACTCTGGTGCAACGGGGAATTTCCCGCCAATTTGTAGCCTTTCTTTGCATGGTGCATTTCGTTTGCATCTCAGAAATGCACGGTGCAAAGGAGTTCCCGCCATTTGTATGAAGATTCGTGCCACATTATTGGCCGACTCTAATATATGCACATGTAACGGCTAGCAATTGGCTTGTTAGCCGTATAAAGAACTTGGGTGGCTTCCGCCCAAGTTGGAGAGAAATCACTTAGAGAGCGTGAAGATCTCTAAGCGCTGCAGATCCTCACGGACCCAACGCATTTCTTAAGCAGGCGACAGAGGTCTAAATAGCCTCTGGCCTCTCCCCGTCGCCAAGCGCAATCCTAGACGTATCCCTTTCCTATAGACTCAAGATTCGAACCCACGGAGCTTTAACAACTCCGGGGCCAGAGAGCCGAACCAAACCCACGGAGCTTCAACAACTCTGTGGGAAAGAAATTGCCGAACCTGCGGAGCCTTAACAACTCCGGGACCAAAGAACCGAATTTGTCATAGTCCTCCAACGAGGATTTAAGCAGAGCTGCACCTGGAAACTGTCCAGCCTACACCATGACCATCTTGGGTATAAGTAAATAATCTTTCAATCAACCATTATGCCTCTGTGACTAATTCTAGCCCATGCGTGCCTTGCCGCCGCACGGTCCTCTCCAGCCCCGCGTGCCCGGGCTGCTGGCCACAGCCTGCGTGCGCAAAGACGGGCCCGGCTCGCCCCTGGCCCGCACAGAACCATACACATTTCTCTACTTAGTGTGGTTATTAGGCCCACTGACATTCATTGGAACATATTGACCTCTGGCTAATACTGTATTTTGGTTCAGTTATATTATCCCTTGGATCTGCTGATATTAAACATTCACAAACCACAGAAAAGGTTTTTCGTGCTATGAATATTTCTGAATTCATCCTGATTTTTGTATCTGAATTCTCATTTTCCCATTATTTTTACATATGCCTGACTAGTTCTAATTAACTTGTTTTGCTGTCAAATTGACTAAACCCCATTCCTTTTTTTGCTTCAAGAAAGTTGTTAGAACAAAGTTGTTAGAATTCATATAGTAAATAAAATCCACCCCATTAAAAAAATAATTTAATGATCCCAATATCCACCTCCCTATATGGTACTGACAAAGAAAAATATTAAATAAATTTGAGTGGTTAATTTATAGATCATCTATAATATAATTGTAGACACAGTACATCTTCTAGCAATTCTAAAAAAGTTTATATACTGTAGTTTAATCTATATCCATATCAAACATCAGATAGGATGTCTGAATGTATTTAGGCCTATACACCTCTGGGCCAAGAGTAAAGCACAATGACAGAGTGTCAGATCTGATGCTCTTAGGAAATAGTAACAGGCTTCAGGATTTGCAGGGTGTACATATGAAGAGATTAAAACATATATTGAAATACTGAGAAGAAGGGAAGGAAAAAATCAGGCAAATATGTACTATTAAACTGGAGAACAGGAGGAGATAGGTATATGTTGATGACTAGTTAACATCATCCAGGTTAGTATCATACAACTTTATTATATTAATAAAAGACATTTTATAATGAAAAATGTTAATATCTGCCTTTGGCTAAATTCTACGATCTTTGAAGCATCATTACTAATTGTGAGCTGATGACTGATTTATATAATGTCTTTTAAGAAGCCAGTACAACATTATGATATCAATGATTGTACACTCAGGAAGCAAATGTGAGGAGGAAAAAAGAAAAAACTGTAAATAAGATTCTGGGATTTTTAGTAGTCACCCACTGCTATAATTTTATTTATGTATTACTGTCTTTTTTCCAAGATAAACAGATGGCAAAATGAAAATGGCCTTTTTTGAATATTTTTAAACATGCATTTTAATTTCAAGACAGCTTGTTACTGAATGCGAGTTTGTGACATTAGAGATAACCCATTAGTCTAGTTTATTTGCTTTGTTAAATGTTTTAACTGCAGTTCTGCATTTTTCTTACACATTTAAAAAAGGAAAAAAACTTCAGAATTCACAGCTATGATTCAACTGCTGTCAAGAATAATTTGCATTTATAAACAACACTACATACTCAGAACACTGTACAGGCATTAACTAAGCAGTTATAGAGTCACAGAAACAGAAAATTAGAGTTGGAATCCATCAGGAGCTCATCTAGTCTAACCCCCTGTTCAAAGCAGGCCCAACAGCTACTATATCATCCCAGCCAGGGCTTTGTCTAGCCAGGTCTTAAAAACCACCCAGGACTGATATTCCACAACCTCTCCAAGTAACCTAGTTCAGTGCTTTACTACCCGCCTAGTGAGATAGATTTTCCTAACATCTAACCTAAACTTCCCTTGCTGCAACTTGAGACTATTGCTCTGTGTTCTGTCATCTGCCACCACTGAGAACAGTCTTTCTCCATCCTCTTTGGAACATTCAGGTAGTTGAAGGCTGCTATTGAATCAATTCCCAATAGTAGATATGGTGGAGAGTAGGGCTAGGATTCAGAGAGACCTGGACAAATTGGAGGATTGGCCCAAAAGAAATTTCACGAGCTAAAATAAGGACACGTGCAAAGTCCTGCACTTAGGACAAAGCGATACCATGCACTGCTACAGGCTTGGACCTGACTGGCTGAGCAGCAGCTCTTCGGAAAAGGACCTGGGGGTTACAGTGGACAAGAAGCTGAATATGAGCCAGCAATATGCCCTTGTTGCAAAGCAGTCCAATCCTCCAATTTGTCAGGGTCTCTCTGAACCTTAGCCCTATCCTCCAATATATCTGCTACTCCCCCCAGCTTGATACATTGGCAATGCATAGGGGGTGCACACAGGTGCATGTGCACCCACTTATATTGGCCGTGCACCCCCCAGAAGCGCTAGCTGTGAAACTGGAAGTGCCACCGGAAATGCACTTCTGTTTTCGCAGGTTTTGATCTGGCTTGGTGATCGACCACTGGGGCATCCTCCCTCCCCATTGGCAATTGGCTGCTGCCCCCCCAGACTTGGGAGGCATCGGTCACCCATGGCTTGATGTCATCTACAAATTTGCTGAGGGTACACTCCATCCCATCTTCCAAGTCATTGATGAAGATGTTGAACAAAACCAGACCCAGAACCAACCCTGGGGCACTCCACTAGATACTGGATGGCAGCTAGACATTGAGTCATTGCTTACTACCCTTGGAGCCTGATGCTCCAGCCAGTGTTCTACCCCTCTTACAGACCATTCATCCAACCTGTATTTCCTTAGCTCACTTGTGAGAATGTTGTGGGAGACCATCTCAAAAGCCCTGTTGATGTCAAGGTATATCAGGTGTGCTGCTCTTCCTGCATCCACGGAGCCAGCCATCTCATCATAGAAGGCAACCAGGTCAGTCAGGCAGGACTTGCCCTTGGTGAATCTAAGCTGACACTTTCCTAATCACCTTCTTCTCCTCTTAAGTGCTTAGAAATGTATTCGTTGAGGACTTATTCCATGTTTTTTCCAGGAACTGAGATGAGGCTGACTGGTCTGTAGTTCCCCAGATCCTCCTTTTTCTCTTTCTTAAGAAGGGCACTATATTTTCCCTTTTCCAGTTGCCCAGGACCTCTCTCAATCATCATGTCTTTTCAAAGATAACAGCCTGCAATCACCTTGGCCAACTACCTCAGCAACCCCAGGTGCATCCTTTTCAGCCCCATGGACTTCTACACACCCAGCTTTTCTAAACAGTCCCTAACCTGTTCTTTCTCTACTGTTGGCTGCTCACCTCCTCCCCAAACTGTGCTGCCAGGTACAGTGCTATGGAAGCTGACCTTACCTGTGAAGAATTAAGTGAAAAAGACATTGAGTACTTCAACCTTTTCCTCATCTGTCACTAGGTTGCCTCCCCCATCTAGTAAGGGACCCACACTTTCCCTTATCTTCCACTTGTTACTCACATACTTGTAGAAGCCATTCTTAATTCCTCTTCATGTTCCTTGCTAGCTGAACTCTGGTTGTGCTTTGGTTTTCTTGACTTCATCCCTGCATACCTGAGCAATACCCTTATATGCCTCCCTAGTTGTTTGTCCAAGTTTCCACTTCTTGTAAGTATCCTTTTTATGTTTTAGCTCACTGAAGTTTCCTGTTAAGCCAAGCTGGTTTGCCATATTTGCTAGTCTTCCTGTGCATCATGATGGTTCATTCCTGTATCCTCAGTAAGGTTTCTTTAAGAAACAACCAGCTCTCCTGCACTCCTTTCCTCCTCAGACTGGCCTCTCCCAGGAGATTCTGCCCATCAGTTCCCCAAGTGAATCAAAGTCCATTTTTCTGAAGTCCTCACAATACTCTTCCGAATTCCTTGAATTAATACAGTGACAGTAAAATAAGATAGGTGAGCAAAGATAAAAAAGGTAAACCGCCTTGCTTTTTGCCACAGAGAAACTATGTGATAATATCCAGGGAAGAATCTAGAATGTCCTGATATAAAATCGTTTCACTTACACCTCCAGACTCCATTATGTGAAATACATCTCTGCAATGAGCACATGGAATTTTTTTATGCAAAAACATTCAGTCATCATTGACAATGTTAGGGGTTTCATGAAAAAAAATAATATTTGGGATTTTGAAAGAAAAGCACAAAGTTTCAATTAGTTCTTAGGAAATAACAATTTCCAAACATTTCTGTTAGTCCACAAATATTGTGGACATAATTCTGCACTTATACAGCATATCATTCTAATAGGTCTAAATGAGAAAACATGGGTACCTGAGTAGAAGGTAGTAATCTATATATTGCATCATTAAAAGCACTGCCACTGGATTAAGAAATTCATGTACCATACCTATGAAATCTCTGGATAGCTAGTTCTCTGGAACAGGTCTGTGGGATTATAAAGTAACTTTTCAGACAGACAGAGACAGAGACAGAGAGCATTCCCAGTCACTAACTCTCTTTACAGTAATGTCCCTTGAAATGCTCAGCCATCACAGTTTCTTTATGTAACCCGGGTACACCCATGGGTGTGCCCTAATCTCAATAGGATGGGATGGGTAGGCAGGAGGGGGTGCTGTGAGAGGGATGCCAGAATTTTGAGCAGATCCTTCTTTCCTCTAGAGCTAGCCCAAGCCCAAAGTTCCTAACTATATACAATTTATTGAGTTATAATATACATAAACATAAAACTAAATATCATATACATATATTTACACAGTGAATATTAACCAGTAACCAAGGTCAAACCCTAAATAACACTATTTACAACTTCACAATACAACATTTCAATCACAACATATACGGTGCAAACATGAACAATCTTAATAACATCTATTTCCTTAATATAGTCCCTAATCCATGGCAAGAGATAATCCTCCTTTCAATGGGATCCCTTCTGGGGGGTGTCCAGGAAGCACCAGGGGCTCCTCCCCTTAGGGCCTTGACTAGGTGGGGGGAGGGGCTGCTCACCCAGCCCCTTCTCTGGGTTTGCCCGCCCCAAATGTCTTTCCCCTGTGGGACCCAAGGGCGCAATGACTCACACTCCCTCAGGTGGTGGTGTTCAGGGCACAGCTCAATGGGGTCTCCTCTGCTGGAGTGCCTCTTCTGCACTGCTGGGCTCCTCTCCACCCTGTGCCCCGCTCTGGGCCCTGAGGGCTCAGCTCCTCTCAGCTGCTGCATACTGCTGCTGGCTCCTGGGTGCTGGGCTTCATGCTGCAGCACTACCATTTCCCCATGCCCTGGCTTGGCACTGAGGGCTCTCTTAGCACAGGCTAGGCCCTTCAGGCTCCAGCCAGCTGTCCTCACGCCAGGTGGCTAACCCAAGCAGCTTCTGCTGCTCCCTGGCTCCCAAGGCTCTGGCCCATGCACCACCCTGTGCAACATGGGACCTGGCCGCTTGCTGGGAGATGAGGCCTGAGCTTCCTCACTGCAGCCCCCAAGGCCCTGCTGGGGTTGCAGGCTCAAGCTGCCACTTGCAGCTCCCAAAGCCTGGGCTCCATGCACCAAACTGTGCACCGTGATGGGCCTGAGCAGCCTCATGCTGCTCCTGGGGCCGAGTCTCCATGCACCATCCCTGTGCGCTGTCAACAACCCAAGCAGTCTTGCACTGCTCCCAAGGCTGCTCTTCCAGTGGTAGCTTCAGGAGCCTTGAGCCTATTGCCTGCTGACGGAGAGCTCCCCAGCTTTTCATGGCTCCGCTCTTCCTGAGTCCCTCGCTGCATCTGCCCTTGTGCTGGGCACGCAGCTCCTTTTATCCGCTCCAGGTCTCCGCCCCTGAAGTCTTCCAGACCTGACAGTTTACAGTCTTCAATCAGGTCTGGGGGAGCTCTTCTCCCTATCCCCTCAGGAAAGGGGCATGACTTTATTTCTCCTGCTACCTCCTGATTGGTGGATCAGCTCCACCAATCAAAAAACAGGATCTCAAGCCTGGGAGTCAATCCAAGCTCTGAAAGGTGAGCCTGCTACATTTACATACTTCATATTCTGTGAACATCAGTGATGGATATATTTTTCACAAGCAGAAAATACCTCTTCTTATCTTTTTAACTTCATAAGTACAGTCCTCTAGTTTGTACTCCTTGTTCAAGTAAAAGCAAACAAACAAACAAAAAGCTTTAAATTTATGTTAATGGGATATGAGGTGACATTATCAGGGTCTTAGTTTTCACAATAGAAAAATAAAACATAAAAATTAAAGCAGTGTCTCAATGCTCTGTCACATGCATGGTATGAATCTCCAACATCAGTGCCCTGGTTTAGTGTATGGTAAAGTGACAAAGGTAGTGAGCTTACAGGGGGCCACCCAGTACTTCACTTGGGGTAGCTATATTATGTTCTTTTAAGGTATAGTGCATGCAGACTGGAGTTTCCATGCTACACAACAGTGCTCCCTAATATGATCCTCTGATAGTGTAGCTGTGACCTAGTGACCCAACCCTGCTCCCAGTTAAGTCAATGTCAAAAAGCTCTACTGGTTTCCATAAGTAAAGAATAAACATGTTATTTGTATAAAATACCAATATCTCCTAATGCACTGATGAATGTACTACAATTCAGGCAATAATGTTTATTCATTCATTTAAATATATGGAAAGCTAGTATTTCTGGATTCTAGATGATTTAGTAAATTAAATATACAAGATAAGGGATTGCATCTATAAAATAATATACAATAAAAATTAAGGATGATATGATGATCATCATGATATATGCCCAGATCCTCAAAGTTATTTAGGTACCTAACTTCTATTTATAAAACTAAATCTTATTAATTTAGGTACTTGAAACTTTTGAGTATTTGGGCTTCAGCTGCCAAATCTTTAGTTTTGTAATATTAACTATATAAAAATATTTCAAAGGAATTTTCCATATTAATTTATTATAGTGTCTGCTTATAGCTACGTATATATATACATATGACAACAAAGTTCTTTTCATCACAACCCCTGTTTTAACAGGCTTAGGACCTTCTGAATCTTTTACCTTTTGGGACAGTGTTTTCCTTCTGTGTTTTCTGAACAAAATCCCTTTAGCCACTTTTGAATGATGGGAGTGTGAAAGAATAATACAAGTTTCCCATTGCAAAGTTAACCTGGGTAAGTTGAATATATATATATTAGTTAAAGCTCCAGTTTTACTTACTAAACATGCTTTTAGTATATATAACTGTTCACATCTTTAAATGTGCACCACAAAATATAAGAAAGGCTATTTTAAGACTACTATTGATAAACTTTGCTTTATTTCTTTTTTGTTGTTTTTAACTGTGGACTTTTTTCTTATATGAATGAAGGGTGTTCTTTTTGCACATAAACAATGTAATGCACTCAGAGGCACTAACCATAGTAAAACTATTGTGGGGATTCAAATAAATGGAAAGAATCAAAAGTTCAAATATACTATTCTGAAATTAAGAAACCATACAAGTGAGGCTTCTGATCAAACATAAGTTATTCCCAATTAATCCCAAACAGAGCTGCTGAAAATAAGAAAAAAGATCAAAAGAAAAAAAAAAAAAAGAACAGAGAACAGAGTGAACTGTATTTGTACAACATTTAGCACATTGAACTTTAAGTCCTGTTGACTTTTAGGCACAACAATAATTGTTAAGTAACTATAAAAATACTAAAAAATATCCCAAAATCCCAAAAGCAGCTAGCGAGCAACTCAGACACACCGTAAGTGGAACTGCTCAGAATTTCTAAGCAACTAAGACTGAAACGTAAATGGAAAAAAGCATGTTTACAGTCTGCTAAAATATTGGTCTAAAATACTTAAAACATTCTAGCTCTCCTAGTCCTATTTTAAGAGCAGTGTTAATAAATGTCTAGTGCTATTCTATTTCTTTACAGATAAATCACTTCCCCTTCCTACAGTCAGAAAGCAGAGTGCATTGGCTACCCCACACTCATGATAGAATATGACATTATCAAAGCCCTGCAGTCTTGGGGCTCATCAGCTCACATACCCGACAGTAAAAGTGGCCCTACAGCTGCCCAGGTTTAGTGATAAGTCCCTGCTGTAAAATTATAAAAGGAAATTTCCACACAATGGCTCACTTGGCATTAAAGTCTAGTGGGACTCAGCTCAGCTGTCAGAACACTTTAGACAGTAGCCAGAAGCCTAGGTTTTATCCCCAGGTAGGTCATGACTCATTTTATATCAATTTACTGCACACACACATGCGCGCACACACACACAAATAACAGAAAAGAAATAAAAATGTATAGCACATTCTACATAACTAGCATAACAGATCAACCAAATATGGGCCCGGGCTGAGATTTCATAGTTTTCCCTATTGACCCTTTGCACAGTTGGATGGATGCAGCAAGTCAAATTCATCTATGGTGCAACACAACTGACTCTAATGCAGTTATACCAGCGACTGATTTGATCCCATTGCCCATATGTTACTTATCGTTCCTGACCAACATACAAAACAGGCAACTGATCTGATAGGATCTGCCTAAATGTGGACACTTATTTTTCTGTTCATTAATGTTTATGCAAACACAGCAAACTGAACTGTGTTTTAATACAAGATGTTAGTAGAATATGTTGGGATGCTGCTACATGAGAAGAGGTTCTTTCTTGAATTATGCTTTCAATAAGAACACTACATCTTGACCAGTAGAGGAGGTATGATGTTTCACTGGCCCTTGACCAACCTAAGTGGAAGATGACTCCTGGAACCTTCCTATGGAGTAGGTTGTGTTAAGTCAATACCTATATTGGCATACATCTTTCAGTTTCGGTGACACCTTCCTATGCAAGACTAATTTCTGGACCTTTCCCACTCCACTGCTCACCTGGTTCCCTTTCTTGCATGGATTATGGTAACATTATACCTCCTTATCCCCTTCAAGCAGCTCATAAAATGCGCCATGGCCTGGCCTCAAAGCTGACAGCCTAAGTTCAGAAGATCAAATTCTAGTACCATTCCTCATAGGGAATGGAAACCTACTACACAAGCACATTGGGAATATTGGGACCATTCCTAGAGTATTTCAAATATTATTCATTCTGCATATGCAAACAGTAATTGAAATAAAAAGGTGAAGAATTGTTGTGGTGCATAGCATGGGGCAAGTAAGCATATAAGAGCTTAAATGGGCAGTATTTCACAGGGCTTGTGAAGAAATTATGGTGGTGTAGATTCAAGGCAAGGAAGGAGTGTGACAACTTTGGGAATATTTAGAGTTAGTGCAAAATGTTATTGAAAATCTGGGTAGATATTTAAAATCAGCTCTGTCAGCTGTAAAAGAACATAAGGAGCTTCAAAGCACTCATTCACAGCAGCAGGGAGTAAGCATGTTTGTCATGGTCCAATCAGCTACTGCATCATAGCAAAAAATAAATAAAGGCAATTTTCAAAGACAAGCATGCAGATGCCGCAGGGTTCACACAGTACTGCGTATAAAAAGAGTTATCAAAGTAGAATACAGCATCCCTGTAAATCTGTTGTAGAACTGAAGTTGAATGTATCATATTTTCAGAACATGTTGCCACTTGAAGACAGTAGCCTTCTCAATGTATGGACAAACATGGACTTTAGCTGCTTTAAAAGAGGAGGAACTACTGCTCAGAAGAACACTATTTGTTACATAAGCATGATGACCCCATAGCAATAAAAGATTACTGATCAGCCTAACTTTGGCCCTAATTGAAGCAGGGCTGAAGTTAAAAGTGACTTTCCTACATTTGTAATACCCACAGTTACACTTGCATCCTAACAGCTTGTATCAGTATCCTTTGATATTGACACAAATGCTATGTCTGTCTGTACCCTCAGAGGTGCCATCGCAGGGGCAGGCAATTATTTCAGGTAGAGGGCCACTTACCACGTTTTGTCAAGCTGTCGAGGGTCGCATGGGTAGCCCTGCCCCTTGACAGGTGCCCTACTCCCCAGTCACCATCTTATGACTGGAAGTCCCACCCCCTGACCTTTGCCACCAGAAGTCACTCCCCTTGTCCCTGGAAGTACTCCTTTCAGCAAGGGGTTTTGCCATCTTAGAACCAGAAAAATACCAAATTATATTTTAAAAATTGAACATCTACAACATCCATTAATTTGATTTCAAAAAATATTTTTGTCCTGATTATGTTTGTGCAGTGTACATAGAAATGACTGCACAATAGCTTAAAATGAAGTCTGAACCTTGTATATTGTGGGGAGAGGTGGGGGGCATGGGATAGGTCTGTGGGGGGGCTGTGGGTGTATGGGTATGTAGGGTGTGGGGAGGTGGGGTGAGGGAGCATGTGGGTATGAGTGTGGATATGTGTGAGGTGCGGGTGGGCATGGAGTTTGCAGGGGGCTGCGTGGCAAGGAAGGTGGCTGTGGTGTGTGAGGGGGGTGTAGTTGTGGAGGTCTGTGTGTATGGCAGTACAAGGGGGTTGTGGGTGCATGTGTATGGAGGGGTGTGCGTGTGGGACTTGCCCTATGAACACATACCCACACACACACTGTCCCTCCCTAGCAGTGAGCCCCCAGCTGGACAGGCATTCCCGACCCAGCCGGAGGCTCGCTGCTAGCTGCCCCTCTGGCACAACAGGACAGGTGGCTGGGACCTGCCCCTCTCCCCTGCAGCTCTTTCCAAGCTCCCTCCCCCAAACCAGGGAACCAGGGCTGGGAGCTCCCTGCTACAGGGGCAGGGGACATGGTCAGCAGGCAGCTCCCAGGGGCAGAGAGCAATCTCCCTGCCCCAGCCAGAAGACAGCTGTCTCCTGGCCCTGTGCTCCCTGCCAGCCCCTGGGCTAGCACCTAGGGAGAGACTAAAGCTGCCCCTGGAAGCAAATACCCTGATGTTCCAAATACCTACTCATACATGTAGTCTTATTGAGCTCAGTAGAATTAACAGCTTGTTTTACAGTTTTAAGCCATTAGTGCTTGCTTATGACTAGATAAAGGCACAGTAGCAAAGGCAAACATTTTATTTGTGATGCACAGTAAACTAATTCTACTGCATATTAGCCATTAGCAAGGTTTTTGTCTGATGCACTAATGCACAGTAGAACAGTCCACTACACATTAAGACATCTCGTGTAGACATGCCCACAGTAACTTAAAACAGCAGTGCACTTTTGCTACTGCAATTTGATGGAAGGACTGAGGGACCAAATGTGAGAAAGGAAGACTGAAGCTTCCTGGTTTTATAAGGCATTACTTTTGTACATTTGTTTTCTGTCTTGAAGAGATAGTTTGTATGTTAGCCAATGTGTGAAATTATTTTGTCACTGCTGCCAAGCACAGAAGGGGATTACATATTTGGGTGATTTGTGTAACAAATGTCAGAATCCCAACTTAACCAAAATGATTTAGCAGTGATTTGAAATGTACCCATAGACAAGCTTTGCAGTCAATTGCCCCCACTCAATCCAGAGAATTGAGTGAGTGAAGACTTACAGAGATATGCAACTCTGTTGAATATGGTGATATGTACAAGCTTTCCCCTTTGCTACAACCCTTCAGCAAATAAATTCCCTCTATGAAAAGCTAGATCCAGTGTAGGATTTTTGATCGTTTTATGTTTTTCTCCTCACTTGCCTTTTCATTTACTATGAAAAGGCCATACATTTAAATGATAATTCTAACTCAATATACATAGCGCAATATTTCCAAGGGGTTATAGCTAGAGCCTTTTCTTACAACTGTCATTACACTGAAACTTGGACAGAGCCAGATCATTCCCCAATGTGGTAAAAACCAAAAGCAAGACAGAAAGCAAGCGGTTCCACCAGAACATCCAAGGACTTCAGGTCCTGGAACCGACAAAACTTGGGAGATCCACCAGAAACCTGTAACTCTAATACAGTTTGCCGCAAGAATGGCTTCTCTAGCTCTGAACATGAATTTCCACAACACAAGTTCTTTGCAAAAGTGAATACCACCTGAGGTTTTGTTAATTTTTTAGTATATTACTTGCTGGTCCTATGGGATGGATGGGGTAGAAGCCAGTCATCCTCTTGACAACTTGCTCCGTGATCTCATAGAGTACCTCTGGGAGGTCTGAGGATATAGGGCTACGATTCCTTTCTCCTCTCAAAGCAAGGAACATTGTTCTTCTTGAGAATTTCCTCAAGTCAGTCCTTAGGAAATGGTCAGGGTCATTTTATGATTTTAGGATATGGAACGGCAACCTCACTGAAAATCCAGCAATACAGAGCTGCAGCTATCAAACAGTGTGTTGCTAAATTTTTCTTTGCAAAGTCAACAGGGAGGAAGTTTAAAAGAAATTGCACACATCAGATTATATATAAAGTAATAAAGTCATAAAATATAAGCAGCATTCTCACCCACTCAGAGCAGTTGCTAGCTGAGTAACATGTCTAACAAATGAAGATAACACCAAAATAATAGGCTCGTCAAAATTAAGGAAATCCCTGCAGAGCACATAATAAAGAGAGCATGGATATTGCTTTACAAAGAGAATCTCATTGCCACTATGTTTAGTGAATAGAATGTAATAGATAGGAAGCAGGCTGCCTGATATTAAAGAAGCCCTGTTTATGCAGATACGTTGGAGAACTGTTCAAGAACAGTTTTTCCTTGTGAAACCATCACCCCTCTATTACTGTCAAGCTCTGTAAGACCTTCATTGATTATAATGGAAAAATGCCAGTCAAACCAATAATCTGCTTTTTCCCTGCTTTAAATACACATATTTGAATTACAGAAGAAAACTGTGGTTTGTAGGCATGCATACAGAGACAAAGACACATGCACATGAGAAATAAGTAATTGGTTAATTTAGGGCCAATTCCTCCTGTTTTAAATTTTCCTCTATAACTGTTGGAAGGAAATTTGATTTACTTTAGATTTCCATGTAACTATCTGACCTATACTTCTAGTGATGGGAACTCTTTGAAACATGATTGCCAAAACTGGATAAAGATAATGAAAAAAATCCTATTGTACATTACAACTTTGAGATGAAAAAAATACCAAACTACTTGCTTTCAAAAGTAAGCCATGAAAAGGCTTGGTTCAACTTGTGAAGTTGTAAAGTTCATATGTTACACATAGGTAAGTGGAAAGTGGCAGGTTGTAATACCTTGATGGTGGTGTAGAAATCAGCAATACAACATGCACATGAAACTACCACTATACTTATGAATTCTCTGGCTGTGTAACATTACTTGCAATGCATATGTTAGGTTGGGATTGGATATGACACAGGTGACAAAATGTGAGAAAATTCCAAGGAAAATACACTTTTTTGTTTCCACCTTCCAGCTTCATTTCAGATTAAATATTAGAGGGGGAAGAATTTGGTTCACAAAATGCCTGTTAAGATACCTCTGTTAGTCGTCGAATTGGTAACCAAACTAGTTTTTTCAACACCAAGACTGCTTCTAAGTACCTCAGCATTTTCCAGAGTTTGACAGTGTTGTAATATAGACTTTATCATTTGGTAGGTAGCCCAATTGGGCAACTTTTTTATTTAATGCAACACCACTTCAGTGAGATTTTCACAAATTGCAATGAGAAAGGAAAATGAAAAATGATTTCTTAGCACTCTTGACCTTACTGAAAGGAAAAATCTACTACCAAGAGTTCTTTCTGACTGAATCTGTTTCAACAGAAACAATTGTTCATACAGACCAGATATCAGAAAAAAGAAAATCTTGTGGAAAGGGAGGCTATGTAAATGGACATAAATCTAAAACTAAACTGTATACAGTTAAATAGGATTTTACAATTTAGAAATACCTTGCAGAACTAGGTACACACAATATAGGAAAATGAAAATTGTGATCTTGCTCCTCATTTAGAAAGTAACTCAACTCAATTTATCAGATATCTGAAATTGATTTGAAGTGTTACAACCTGAAAGTCATCTTTAAGTCACTGAGTGATAGCATCTTGATCTTTTTTGCCCTTCTTGGTTTTATCTCTATATTTGGCATCAGTTTGATTAAAAATGATCACAGTTATAACAGCAGTGATTTTGCTTCCTAATTTAAGCACCTGAAAGATAAAGATACTGTATCTTGCTTAGAGTTTCTCTCTCAAGATTGTGTATTTGACCCTCAGACGGCAAAGCTATGCTGTTAAACAGAAAAACAATGAACTTGCATCCCCAGCTATTATATGAGGCCATTCATTATAAAGGTATGTCACATTAATGAACAATGTGCTGCGTGCCACCTGCATAGAAACATTATCAGCAACAGGAGCCCTGCAGGGCCTGAAAAGCTGTCGTTACTTTTGGAATGTTTTATATGGAATCAAATTAGCAAAGCTGTGCTCAAACGATGAGATTCTGTAAGGTTTTTAAACATCTCAGACAGAAATTCGATTAAGATTAATTCAAGCCAAGCAAGCAATTTTGGAAGGGTTGGAAGCAATTTCCTTTCGCATCATGGCCGCACACTGCTGACACAAATGCCTGGAGAAAGAGAAAATGTTCTAAAGTTGCCAGAGCACTAGGTTTTACTATGGTAAAAGAAACAATATCATGCCTTTGTAAATATATATATTTTTAAAAAATAAAGATAAGTCTTGGAACGCAATGTGCAAATACTCATAATGCAGTGTTAATAATGGACTCTGGAGATGGGGCATTTCAAATAACATAATTACATTTCAAAGCTGTTTTGTGGCATCAACTTTTAAAGGTGAGTCTTTTCAAAGGAATTTGCTGGAAGAGTAAGATTTAATCTAGTGCCATTTTAGAAAAATGATAGCAGTGCTCATCAAATTATTACTGCACTGGTAAAGCATTTAGAATCTAAATCCTTCACCACCTCCATTTATTTTATGGTGTTGAAAAGGTTATCCTTCAAACCTGTCAACCAATTCATATAAAAGATTTAATGTCTTAAGGACAGATAAGAGGAAAACATGTCATTATATCTTTGAAAGAAGATGGATTGTAACAACTGTAAAATTATAATTTTTCAAAAGGTGTGGGAAAGAATATAGGGCTTTTCACTTCATCCTCAGCTCTGCACAACTATTCAAGAGTGATGTAATTCTTTTCTAGAGGCAGACAAGTAAGGGAATCTTACTTGGGATGTTAAACCTAATTTAATAAAAAGCCAAAGGAGGTGAAAAGAAACCAATGCACACAGATTCTCAGCTGCTATATCTGTGTGTGGCTCCATGGACGTGAAAGCTATGGGACTTTGATTTACACCAGGTGAAGATCTGGCCTCTGAAAACAAAAGCTCTTTCAAGGCACCAGAGGTGTTTAAATCACTCCAGATGCATTGCTTGATTGCTCAGGCAAAGCGTTTCTTGAACCATCCTGTGTATTCACTCCTTTTATCACTCCCTCACCTACAAAGGGTTTACATGTAACATGTTTTCAATTAAGAGGTTCATCTGCATCAGCACCTTGCAGGGAGGGGAAAGAAATATGCATGAAGAGACCAACAGAGAAGTGAATATGATTTTTACTTCCTTTTGGCACTCTGATGCTTTGTCTTTCTAGATGCAGGAATTAGAAGGAGGAATTTGATAATACTATAGATAAAAGTACAAAGAGACATCACAACTAGAAAGTCCAAAAAGGTAGAAAGCAAAGTGGGAAATGACTTTTAAACAGTAAATCCCAACCTCCATTTAAAAAAGAAAGTCCAAATAACAACCGGAAACAAGCTACAAGATACTAATGATATAATCTATTACAAGTAATTGATTTACGAGCCAAAACAAAGCAAAATGTGCAACCTGCAAAAGGAAGGTATTCAAAGGGTGCCTTTGTGGTTAACTGAAATGTCAGATAATGTACGATAGGAATATTTCTCTATAATGTGGAGAGGATGGGAGAGTTCCATAGTCTTTGCTCCAATTTCAAAATCATGGGGAATTTATTAAATAATTGAATACAAAGCTCCAGCTCTCGTCGATCCTTCTTACCACAGGGGAAATTAAAGTGAATAAAATCACTGCTGGGGATGGCCCTCTAACTTCAGACTAGGGGGATATTATATGCGGCTTCCCCTTTCTGTGACCAGAGTTTGTCTCTTAGTGAGGGACTAGTTAGTTTCCCTTTGCCCTTGTAAGTTTCTGCTCATGAAGTTTTTAAATCAAAGTACTCTCCAGTGAGTATGGCATGAGTTTGAGTACCTGATTCCTAGTACTAACCATCAGACCACTCTGCCTCCGGAAATGAGTGTAGGTCTACATAGCATTTAAATAGATATGGCACCAGGAAGCCAACACAATGTAACATGCTTACCTTTCAGAGCTGGTCAGGTCCAATGCTGCTCATGGACAAACGTTTCAGACACAAGGCATACATTAGTGGCAGACATATTTGATTAAAACAATGGATTTTTATGCCACTTCAATTCATTTTTCCACCTAATAAATGGTAATAGCTCTTTAAAATACAAGTACCATTTAGAATTCACATCCCAAGAGGAAAAGAATCCACATTCTATTGTAGCCTGTTGATGCATTACAGTGAAAGCGTAAATGCACGTGAATTTGCTCAACACCACCTGGTCCAACTCATGTAAAATAAGGAAGATGGCTCACTTTGAAGCACCAGTTTAGAAAGAACCGGGGATAAAAATTCTGAAATTCCCCTGTCCAGCTTCAACTGAAGCTAGCTTTAATTAATTTAATGGATTATATGAAACTCTGTGAATTGCTTGCAAAGCTATAACTGTTGTTTCCCAAAGGTAGACAATGTATTCTAACGCCAAGGCTTTAAGGCTCCCCAGCCTTTAAACACATTCAATGGTGTGGAAAAAAAAAATGGAAAAACTATGGTTTTGATATGTTTCAGTCTGCACAAGAGAGAAGCCATGGGACAAAGTTTTTCTGTGCTGTAAAATACAAAAGTTTTCATTCTTTGACTGGTAGAGTGGTTATTTTCCCAGTTTCCACCACTATTACTATATGTCATATATTGACAATAATCCTTTGTGGTCTCCAATATACCAATATTTTATTTAATTTCCTGAGTTTATCTGACTGCTAGTAAAATAGCTGCCTTCTTTTGAGTGATATGTACAGACAGAGCCCATTTACTTCATGGTCTGTGTGACAGGGAGTGATGTCAGGGTCGCCGTGCTCTACCCCGCTGCCTCCTTTACCGTGCCAAGTTGTCTTCTTGCACCCTCCAATTCTCGCCTGCCACGTCTTGGATGTTATGAATTTTTATAGGGAGGCTACCTTCAGTCCTCTTGGTCACGGTCCTAGCTTCATGTCCTGTTCAGCGCTTGTGCTCTCCTCAGCCCCATCTCTCGGTTTCTTTCTCTCGCACTTTCTCTCTCAGGCCTTCTCCATATGCCGCCCCGTCTCTCGGACCTTCTCCGTATGCCGACCCATCTCTCGGGCCTTCTCCGTACGCCGCCCTTCTCCCAGGGCTCTTCTCTGGAGCTGGGGTCTGTACACCCCGAACTCTGTGCCTTCGCTGGGGCTGGGGTCCTCACTCTACCATGAGTCCCCTATGAGGCCTCCTCCATCCCCTTATAGCCTCACCCAAACCACCGGTGTAAGCAAACACAAGCTCCTAGGCCATAACTGAACTTAACACCGCCCTTCTGTAATTACATTATTAAAACGTCCCAGAGCTGCCCTCCTTAACCCTGCTTTGAGCAGTACCTGCAGTTCTTGCATCCTTGCAAAGGGAGCTCTTTCTGCCTTGGCTGCTGGTAGGGAACTGCCTCTGGCCTCCTGCCTGTGCTTTATATATAGAGGCCAGGCCCTGTCCCTTCCTTCAGCTGGCTAGGCAGGTGTAAGCCATTAGCTCCCTTTGGTTGCCTTGGCAACTGGCACCTGAAGAGTCTTCCTGGCTCTCCCAGTAGCAGGCACCTTAGTGTCCTGCTACAGTCTGAATAAATTAATGCTTTTCCACCCACAAAAAAACTTTTCCCTTCAGTCTACTTTTAGATATTTTTACAGACTGTAACCCTGACTTGATAATGGGGTATCCCACTATGAGTTGGAATTTAAAGACATGATTCAATGAAATAAGCATTTAGTGAAATTCATGGGTGCATCTACACATGCAATTAATGTGCTTTAGCTAATGCACATTAAATCTACTACCTCCATTGTGAGGTACTAGAAAAATGTGAATTAACCTGTTTTCAATGCACATTAGCTAAAGAACATTTTTTGTGTCTTTAATGTACATTAAAATAGGCTAATGTGCATTAAAGCACACATGCAAACACACCTATTAGTATGAGATACTAGAAAAATGTGCATTAACCTATTTTAATCCACATTAGCTAAAGTTCACAGTTTTCTGTGACATTTTAATATGCATTAAAATAGGCTAATGTGCATTAAAGTACATGGGTAGATGCGCCCATGTTATTAAAAACAAGCAAGGTGTAAAACTAAATAAAGCCTAAGGACAGTTTCTCTCAGCATTGAGGACACAGACCCAACCTGAATGGTGCATCTACATGTACGCTTTAATGCACATTGCCTAGTTTAATATGCATTAAAACATCATGTAAAAGCTGTGGGTGCCTATACATAAGTATAGAGGCTGCTTTAATGCACTGAAATTCCAGCACATTAGAGCAGGCTCGATTAACAGAATCTTCTGGAGTGTGGTAATTGCTGTGTTCGAGCAGCATCCTGTGTCTCATGTATCCGCATCCCCTCACTTAAAATTGGCAGTGATGGCCACTTGGACTAAAGCTTTGAACTAAAGCTCGTTGAACGAGCTTTAGTTCAAAGTGCCCCTGCCACCATTTTTATGTGCGGAGATGCTGATACAGGAGATGTGGTGGTGCTTTAATTAGAGCAGCAGTCAGAGCCACTCTAATTAAAGTGCCAGCTCCCCACCCTCAGAGCATGTGTAAAATTTTCCTGTGCTTTTTACTTAATGTGCATTAAAATAGATGAATGTGTATTAAGCATCACTTAAAAAGTGTTTGCTTTAGTTAATGTGCAATAAGCCACGCTAATGCACATTTTCCTAGTATCTCACAATGGAGGGTGTATCTGCACATGCACTAACATGCTTTAGTTAATGTGCATTAAATATAGGAAATTGAGGATGAAATCCAGAGCATCAGAGCAAACTCAATTAATTGAGTCTGCTGGAGCATTAAATTGATGTGCTCCAGCAGTCTTCCATGTCACGTGTCCTTGTGCATCCCTGTGCTGAAAATGTGGTGGCAGGGTGCTTTGAAATACAAGTTCAATGAGCTTTAGTTCAAAGCACCCCACCGCCATTTTTTTCAGTGTGGGGATGCACAGGGATGCTGATAAATGTGATTCACAGGTGCTTTTAATTAGAGCACGTCACTGATTAAAGCACCTGGTGCCATGTCCCAGAGCATGTATAAAAATGCCCTCCATTGTGGGGTACTAGGAAAATGTGCATTAGCCTGTATTAATGAGCATTAACTAAAGAGCACAAGTTTTTTGGTGATGCTTTACTATGCATTAAAATAGGCTAATTCACATTAAAGCACATCGGTAGATATTGGCATTTATACACATACCTTTTCATCATGCACCGCACTGAAGATACGGCAGGTCGAGGCAGACTTGATAATCAGATTAATCAACCCCACCCAACTCAATAGCACTTCCACCCAAGTCCCAGCAACATGTGCTTAAGCAGACTCAGATTAATCGAGTCTGATCCTCAAGTGAGCTGACATGCACTGCGCCGCATTGCATGCAGTTGTGCAGAAAATGGCGGCAGTGCATTTTTTAACTAAAAGACCTTTGAGATATTTTAGTTAAAAAACACACCACCACCATTTTATCAGCTCTGATGCACATTTTGCCACTTATGCAACTGCATGTGCCACAGTGCCAGGCACTTTTAAAAGAACCCGGTGCTGAAGCACAAGCATGTGTACAAATGCTCTGTAGTACTAGATTTAATGCACATTAACAAAAGTTCATTAATACACATGTAGACACACCCCATGATTCTGTGAAATAAGCCTCAGTTATAGAACCTGTTTGATCTAAGCTGTAGTATTAAAAGTATATATCACTGATTCAACCCTCTTTGGTAAAGGTACAATTCATAGTGCAACTTTTATTTTGCATATAATTATGCACTTGAGTGTGCCAAGCTGCAGCCACTCCACCTCCACCTCCAGAACCTCCTCCTGAGGTTCTGGTTGAACTTCACCCCCCACCTTCTTATGTTTGGACACCTGACCCATGGCCCCACCAAGTCCCGGGACCTCCTGGTCAACCTCCTCCTGGGCCTGGCCAAGTAGGCCCTGTACATGACCAAGAAGGAAGCTCTGGCTGGGAGGGTGCCCAGGAACTGTGGGGCTGCTTTCCTGTCACTCATCCATGCACATTTATGGGCACAGCACCAGTGGATGACATCCACCAGCTGCTTGGATGCCTTTGAGGACTGGTGGATGCAGCCCAGAGGGCTCTGATCATTGTCCCCCTCCAGAGCCCTTATTTTCACATTTTGAATCCCACGTCACTCCTATCCTGTTTTTTTCCTTAGTTGTCCCCGCCTCCCCACAAAAAAAATTAGTAGTTGTATCTTTCACTCTTTAACTCCACACAGTGAGAACTATTAGTTAACTGGGTGGGCCTTAAGGCCCATGTCCAATGAAAGATACAAATAGACAGGAGCTTCTGGGGACCAAGTGGCGGGACCTGCTCGGCGAGGGTGTAACTGGGCACCTCAGTGGCTGAGTCTGTACTCCACCCTCTTCCCATGAGCCACTGCTGACCTCAGCTGGTGCCTTCTCCATAGAGCCATCACCACAGGCATGTATGTGGCGAGCTTCAAAGACACCCCGGTATCCTGCCCCTTCTGCAAGCAGAGGGAGAACCTGTTGCACATGACACTCAAGTGTGCCAGTCTGCAGCCTCTCCAAATCCACTTCCAGAAGCTCCTCCTGAGGTTCTGGTTGAACTTCACCCCACACCTTTTTATTTTTGGGCATCTTATTTGTGACACACCAAATCCCAGGACCTGCTGGTAAACCTCCTCCTGGCCCTGGCCAAGTGGGCCCTGTACATGACCAGGAAGGAGGCTCTGGCTGGAAAGGTGCCTAGGGACTGAGGGGCTGTTTTCCTGTCACATGTCCATGCACGTTTCCAGGCAGAGCACCACCGGGCAGCATCCACCGGCTCCTTGGATGCCTTTGACAGGTGGATGTGGCCCAGGGGGCTCTGTTCCATGTCCCCCGTCACGTGCACTTATTTTCATGTTTTGACCCTTTGACCCACATGACACTCCTATCCTGTTTTTTTCATTAGTTGTCCCAAGAATTTAGTTGTTCCATTCATCCAGTATGCCCAGTAAAAAGGGGCTACTCATTAGCCAGGTGGGCCTTGCCTATGGTAATTGGATGGACAAATAGACAGGAGCTTCTGGGGCCCGGCCAATTGGTATCTGGGAACACTACCCCTTGTGCCAGCTGGATTGCTGAAGCAGCCCTGAGAGTTCCCTGCACCCTCTATCCACTGCAGCAGTCTGGCAATGGGGGCTGCTGCCTGGCTAAGACCTGCTGCCACCTGCAACAGCATGTAGCCCCAAGGCTGTGCACCTGCCAGACCTGGACAGGGACCACATGCCTATAGCAGTGGCATCTGCACCTCTGGGCCAGCTGCCAGTGAGCTGTGGCTATGCAACTGGCCTTTGTGTGGCACTAGTTTCATGTGTGCTGCCACGCTGACATCTGGGCAGCTATCGCTCAGATGATGTTCCCAGTGTGGTTGCCTGCTTTGAACTGTCAAAGGATGTCCTCCTTGCCCCAAGTGGCCAGGATGTCAGCCACCTCCAGCTGGGTTGCAGGTGCCAGCCCTGAGCAGGCTTCTCTGCCTGGATCCTGCCAGCTGCCTCACTAGCAGGAATTCTGGTGTTGCCTATTTGAAAACTGCAAAATCCCTGATAAAAAAAATCCCAAAGTCACTCTTTAAAATCCCCACAGATCCATGTTCTTCCACAATTAGAATAAAAGACTACTACATATATATATATTCGATATCGGGCCAATGTATCGGTATATATATCTAATATATATATATTAGAGGTGCACCGATACATTGGCCCGATATCGAATCAGTACCAATATGAAGGAAATTGTCTATATCAGATATCATCCCTATGGATCCAATAATTTGGCCGATAAATGCCCATGCTTCACGCAGCTGCACCTCAGCACGGGGCAGAGCTGGCAGTGTGGAGAGCTGCCTCCAGCTGGTAACTCAGAAGGGGAGGGGGGAGGGAAGGGGCATAGGAGGGAAGATAAATGGCCCCCATGGTGAGGGAGGGGGCAGGGGCAGCTACTACCCAGCTGGGGTGGGGGAGCATGGGACGGAGGCACTGCTCGTGGGGTGGGGGCGGCTTCCACCATTGCTTGCACCCCGGGAGGGTTGGGGGGCATGTTCCCCTGGATCTGCATGGTGTGGGGCAAGCATCAGCTCTGGAGTGGAGCCAGAGCCAGCGCCAGAGCCAATGCTGTCCGGGGCTTTTCTTGTCGGGAGTGGGCTCAGAGCAGGCTCCGGCTGCACTAGGAGGAAGCTGCAGCTACCCCAAATTTCACCGCAGCTCCACTACACCATCACCTGCCACAGCCCCGGCTGAATACCCTGCCTCTACCCAAGCGCTGGGAAAAGCTGGGGCTGCAGCTTCCTCCCAGCACTGCTGGAGCCCACTCCAAGCCCACCCCTGAAAAGAAAAGCCCCACACAGCACTGGCTCTTGCTCCACCTTGCAACTACAGCCCACTCAGCACCACACAGATCCAGAGGCACACCCCTCAGGAATGCAAGCAGCAGCAGAAGCCGCCCCCACCCCATGAGCCGCAGCTCCGTCGCATGCTCCCCCTGCTGCCCCTCCTGGGCAGTTTAAAATGCCTGCTCCTGACCCCTCCCTCACCATGGGAGGCATTGATCTACCCCACCACACTCCTTCCTCCCCTCTCCTCTTCCACCACACCAGACTTACCACAATGGAGGCAGCTGTATTCAATATCAGATTGGTATCAGCTAATATGCCCCTTTAAATATCAGCTATCGGTATCAGCCCCCCCAAATCTCTATCGGTGTACCCCATGTATATACAGAGAGAGAGAGATCTGTTAAGCAATGTTTTATTGCTATAATTACAAGGTTAAAGCAGTTTGGAAGCCTACCAGTGTCTCTATCATCATAACATACATTCTAAATATCTGTATGTTCTTATGTTTGATTTTGGTTTTCTTATCACACAATGGGTGTGTGATGGGGGAATGTGAGCTTTGCAGGAAGGGGGTGGGAAGGTGTGTTGGGGGATACGGCTGGGTGTGTGTGGATGTGGAGGAATGTGAGGGATGCGGGCCAGTGTATGGGTATGAGTGGAGGGATTGTGGGGGGGACTGTGAGTGTGGGGGGACTGCCCAGGAGGGGTGGAGATCCTGCCCCCCACAGGGGGTAGCCCACCCACACAGTACATGGACTGCCCCCCCACAGGGTCCCAGACCCTCCCACATAGGCCACAGCCCCCCAACAGGGGCCACAGCTCCTCCCCACAGGGGCCACAGCTCCCAAACAGGACCCACATGCCCCCTCCATAGGAACCCCCCCCTCATCCACAAGGTTCATATGCCCTCACCCACAGGGTCCAGAGCTTACCTGCAGCAGCAGCAGCTGTCGGGGCACTCAGGCCCTCCTGGCACAGCTCCCCCCATGGCACAGGGCAGCATGGATCATCTCTGGCTTCCTGGCACCTGATGCTGCCTCTGCCCCATCACACAGGTCCAGCCCAGTGAAGCACAGTGCCATGAGCCTTTGGGCAGTTCCAGGCCACTTGGGCTGTTACCTGGAGCCACTCCTGGGGACTGTGTTGCACTGAGCTGGGTCCTGCTTACTCAGAAACAGCCTGGCCCAGGGCATGGAGCCCATGCAGGCAGGACATGGCTCAGTGTGACATGCAGTCCCCGCAAGCGATGCAGGGTCCTGGGTGACAGCCCAAGCAGCCTGGAGCTGCGCAAAGGTGCACAGCACCACATCGAGCTGGGCCAGGCCCACATGATGGGGCACAGGCAGCATCAGGTGCCAGGTGGCTGGGGTCAAACCACGCTGCTCCACGCTGGGTGGGGGGCCTGCTCCAGGAGGGCCTCGAGCCCCGATGGCCTCTGCTGCTGTGGGTGGTGGGGATGTGGGCCATGCAGGGGGCAGGTAGGAGACCCATCCCTCCTGAGCAGTCCCCACCCCACAGTCCCCCTCCCCCATGGTCCCCCACACCCACACAGTCCCAGCTCCAGCCCCTCACCCCACCCCCACTCTCCACTTACCTGGGGACAAAGCCCAGGTCCAGGTCCCTCAAGCCTGCACTGCTCTTTGCCTTGCATGTCCTGCAGCATGCTGCAGCACCGGGACAAGGAGCAGCCATACAGATGCTCTGGCCAGTTACCTGAGCATCCCTTTGGAGGACCTGAGCCTCCAGTTGCCTGCACTGGATTGTGCCCTGCCTCGCTTTTTTCTGTGGGTTGTTTTTATATATATACCTAGATATCCAGGTATCAAATTTTGAGCCTACACTGCAAATATTCAGTGCACAGAACATTTTTCTGTTCCCAGTGTGCTTCTGGCTGCATCTCAAATGGCTTTGACATCTAGCAAGAGGCATGTGTGGGCTCGTCTGGATGCACCCTGAGTGATTAATGTATTACAATGTTAATTAGAAGGCAGAGGTAGAGAAAAATTAAAAGTTAAAAACAAGGGATGAAAGATATATTTAAAAGTGAATTTGAAGGGAAATGGAGCAGTACTTTGCATGGCAGGTGTAGGAAATCAGTTCCAAGTGATAGGCTCTGCAAAGGAAAAGGATATCAAACAGTAGGGTACTGTTGAAGAGTGATCTGAATTGCCTGGTGATATGGTCAGAATCCAACAAAATGTGTCTTATTACAACAAAGGCAGCATAGTATACCTGGGAATAAGTAACACAAATGATGTCTACAATGTTGTAAGCCTTTCTCAGACCTGTTGAGATAAGCATAGGGCATATTGAAATAGTCACCTCAACATGATCTCTCAGTGTAATGCTGTTGTAAAAAAAACCTAAACTGATGCTATGCCATATGAAAAGAAGAATATCAAATAGAAGTAGGGAAGTGATCTTGCTTCTGTACACAGCACTGGTAGAATGCAACATCCACTTCTGAACATGCCCTCTTCAAGAAGAATGTGAACATATTACAGTATACAACATGACCCTAGGACCGGGTCACCAGCCTTAGGAGTAAAGGTGACTGCATCTTATTTCAAGGCTGAATTTGTCTAATTTAAGCTTCAGATATTGGAAGCTGAATCTTTTTATGCCTTTGTGTGCAAGTTTGTAAGTCCTTAACGTTTACCTATATTAAGAGCTCATGCATAGTGAATATTTTGAACTCCCTAAGAGGAAGGGTAAATGAACATTGGAATAGCTAACCAGTGGATGTGGTGGACTCAACATCACTTTTGGTCTTTAAGGCAAGACCAGGTATCTTTAGAAAACATATTTATAAATCTAGCTTTGTGTAGAAATGTTAGCCCCATTTCACCTACTCCTGATGGATGATCACAGTAATTTCTTCTGGCTTTAGTACCTGTAAATCAATGAATTCCATCTCACCCCAACCTTCACTGCTCATTCCCTCTCTTCACTGGCAAGCTTGGCCTTGCCCTCAACATTCAGTAATACTTTCAACACTCCATTAAGACTATAACTATATTTGGTTTTATGCTTCAGATGTTAACTAATTGCCTACAGGGATCAGGAAGGAAAATATCCCTGACCTACAATTGATTTTAGTTAGAAACAGAAGCCTGACAAGGACAGACTTGTTGTTCTCAGAGCTGATGCAAAGAATCCTCTTTCTCAGGTACTTGCTGGTGTGCCTTGCTTACCTGCTGATGGTCAAACTATTCATCTACTTTCAGTCTGGGAAAAAGTCTTCCTCTGGTGATGCTGGCAGGGATTGGGGTTTTCAACTTCTTGTGTGGCCTGGGGCTAGATTGTCTGTTATGCACAGATGAATATATCTGATCTAGAACTTCACCACTGTTTCACAACAGGATTTCTTGCTGTTGTAGGGGATTCGGGCATTGGTGGCACATATCAATTTAGTCTCCTGAGGACTGAAATGCATTAATTTAACTATTCACCATCCAGCACAAGGTGGCAAAGGCTTGCAGCAGGGCAGCAGCCCTGGACTTCAGGAGGGCAGATTTCAATGAGGTGAGGAGAATAGTCGGGGAGGCACTGAGGTCCCGAAGGGGAGGAAAATCGGGTGTCAAGGAAGAGAGGTAGTTTCTTAAGGAGACGATCCTCCAAGCCCAAAGGGAGGTAATCCCAATGTGGATCAAAGGGGGCAAGAGGGTGCAAAAGCCCCCATGGCTCACCAAAAGCATAACGGAATGTCTCCTAGCTAAAAAGGAGGCATACACCCAATGGAAGAGAGGGGCCATCACCAGTGAGGACTATACCTCGGTTGCTCGGGGATGTAGGGGGGCGGTCAAGAAGGCCAAGGTGGAGACGGAACTGGGACTAGCTACCCAGATCAAGGACAACAAGAAGTTCTTTTTGAAATACATAGGGGGTAGAAAGAATGTACCAGATAATGTGAGGCCCCTGCAGGACACGCTAGGAAATCTGGTCGTCACACCAGACAGCAAAGCTAAACTATTTAACAATTTTCTTGCCTCCATTTTTCTGAGCAGGGACTGGGTCACCCCCCACCCCCACTGGGACCCCTGTAGGTCTCAGGGGAGGCACACCCAGCCCTAGGGTCAGTGAGGACCTAGTCAGGGAACTTCTGGAGGGACTGAATGTATTTAAATCAGCAGGTCCTGACGATCTCCACCCCAGAGTGCTGAGGGAATTAGCACAGGTCATTGCAGGACCCCTGGCATGGCTTTATGAGCACTCATGGTGCTCTGGCATGGTGCCAGAGGACTGGAAAAGGGCAAATGTGGTTCCCATTTTCAAAAAAGGGAGGAAGGAGGACCCAGGAAACTATAGGCCAGTCAGTCTTACCTCGGTTTTGGCTAAGTTTTTTGAGAGCGTTATCCTGGTGCATGTCTGTGAGGGGCCAGCAGGGGAGATTATGCTTAGGGGCAACCAACATGGGTTCATTAGAGGCAGGTCCTGTCAGACCAATCTGGTGGCCTTCTATGACCAGGTCACAAAATCCTTAGACACAGGTGTCGCAGTGGACGTAGTCTTTCTGGACTTCAGGAAGGCCTTCGATGCTGTCTCTCACCCCATTGTCATTAAAAAACTAGGAGACTGTGGCATCAACACCTACATAGTCAAATGGGTCACTAGTTGGCTGGAGGCCCACACCCTGAGAGTGGTGGTGGATGGGTCATTTTTGACCTGGAGGGATGTGGGCAGTGGGGTTCCCCAGGGTTCAGTCCTTGGGCCTGCACTGTTCAACATCTTCATCAGCGACTTGGACGAGGGGGTAAAAAGCACCCTGTTCAAATTCACAGATGACACTAAGATGTGGAGAAAAGCAGGCACACTAGAAGGGAGGAATAGGCTGCAATCGAACCTAGACAGGTTACAGGGGTGGGTGGATGAGAACAGGATGGGTTTCAACACTGACAAGTGCAAGGTACTGCACCTAAGGAGGAAAAACCAGCACCATACCTACAGGCTGGGGAACTCCCTTCTCATCAGTGCAGAGGCAGAAAAGGATCTTGGAGTCATTATCGATGCCAAAAGGAACATGGGCCGACAGTGTGGAGAAGCAGTCAGGAAGGCTAACCATACCTTGTCACGCATCCACAGATGCATCTCAAGCAGGTCCAAGGAGGTGATCCACTGTGAGACACTGGTCAGGCCACAGCTGGAGTACTGCGTCCAGTTCTGGGCACTGCACTTCAGGAGGGATGTGGACAACATGGAGAGGGTCCAGAGGAGGGCCACCCGCATGATCAAGAGTCAGCAGGGCAGGCCCTACAAGGAGAGGTTGATGGACCTGAACCTGTTCAGCGTCCACAAGAGAAGGCTGAGGAGGGATCTAGTGGTCATTTACAAACTAGTCAGCGGGGACCAACAGGCATTGGGAGAGTCCCTGTTCCCCCGAGCACTCCCAGGAGTGACAAGAAATAACGGTCACAACCTGGCAGAGGGTAGATTCAGGCTAGATATCAGGAGGCGCTACTTCACTGTCAGGGTGGCTAGGATCTGGAACCAACTTCCAAGAGAAGTGGTGCTGGCTCCTACCCTGGGGGTCTTTAAGAGGAGGCTGGATGAACACTTCACAGTGGTCTTTTCACCCCAGTACTCTTTCCTGCCATGGCAGGGGGTCAGACTTGATGACCTGCTCAGGTCTCTTCTGACCCCACCAACTATGAAACTATGAAACTCAAATTGTTGGGCTTACTGTAGAGAAAAGTAGGTTAAACTAAACAGCCTATGGAGAGCAAGAGGTCAGACAATGTGATCGAATGGTTTCTCCTGGCTTTAAGCTTTATATAAGAATGAAACAGTGAAAGGATTGTAGGGACTGGCACCAACAGGCTACAGATAAATGAGAGAACAGGGAGCAAATGACAGCAGAGAATCTTAGAGGGGAGACTGGCACAAGTCAAACAGAGGATTTTATAAACCAAAGGGAACAGTTCAGAACAAGATCATGAAATGAATGAGGTCATGTTGTTGGATGTGGTCCATAACATGAGATCCCTCCTGAGCATGTGCACACTGATTAGAGGTGGGAAGGTTCTAGAATAGCTAAACTTTCCACCTTGATGATGTCAGTGATCCACTTACATCTGGGGAGCCTTCGCAGTAGCTTGTGTGGTCCAGTAGAGTGCCATGTGCTACACCTGAGTGCTGAGAGCACAACAGTAGGGTCCCGTGTTGTAGCCAGTAGGTTAGACAAAATTATCACTAATAGGCCCAGTCAGCAATACAGTGTATGAATGTGGTGTATATGACTAACAAAGAAGAAGCAGATGACATGAAGAAAATGGAACAGATAAGAAAGAAGGAGAAGTTGTAGTGTCAGCAACTAATAGCAGACCATTGAAAGCCAAATGTCTGTGCAACATCCTTGGCAGGAAGACCGGTTCAGGCTAGCTAGATAAGGAAAATCTGTCTATGTGATGACCAAACAGCGCATGCCTTGGAGAAGGGGTTCAAGAAACCTTGCCCAGCAACATAAACTGTATAAAAGGAGGCAAGAGAAAGGATGACATGAGGAAGAACCTGCCTCACCACCGGAGGCTGTGCCTGTGCATGCCAGGTCAGATACCCCACTCCATCAATAGATAGGGACTGGCCATCCCTATTGGCAATGTCCTTGAAATTATATAAGCGTGTCGTCTGCAAGAATGTATTTGTGAGTGTGTGTATGGTAGGGTAATGCAATTTCTAATAAGTTAATGGTCTCTACCAAGTGTATAACTCCCCAATACCCTTAGCAATAAACTACCCCACTGAAAAGAAACTGACTTTGTTATTAGTCTAATTTTTGGGAAACGTCTTGGTGGAGAATGCAGTGCTGGGGAATGTGGAGTGCATGTGTTTCTGGTGAGGCAGGGCTTGGGATGCACCCAGGTTGAGATTTAGGCACAGGTGCCACTTTGGGACCCAGGATGGTGAGTTCTGGGTGGTCTTTGAAACTTTGGGATCCAGGATGGTGAGCTCCGAGCAGTTGTTGAAACTTTAGGCTTACCTGGTAGCTTAGACCTTTTGCCTCGGCTCGTCTACAACTAACGACTCTTAATACTCAATTGGTATTGTGGTGTTGATTTTACTTCTGGATTTCTCAGTACTTAGGACTTATGGCTCGCTTGTGGCTTACAATTATTTTGTTTGTGCTTTGTAGATCCTGGTCTGGGTACCCACTAGCAGGTATATGGCGTTGTTTAAGAAAAAGGGTAAGGGAAATAAGGAGGAGGCAGATAAGTTTTTGAATAGGCCAATGCAGGTGACGGCTGTTGTTCAGAGTGGCGGTCCAACCCCATGGTCCTCTCAGGCAGTCCCTGATGGGGTTACGATGGAGGGCTTGGAGGCTACATTTGATAAGTTCTGTTCATTATCTGGCCCTTTGGAGGCTAAGCAGGTATCTGGTTTGTTGTGGCTTTTTATGGGAAGCTACTAAAAATCTGTTCCTCCGTCTGATTAACTGTTAGGATGCTAAAGGGGTTAGCTAAAATTGGTAGTAAGGTAGAGCTGTATAGTAATTTAGACTAAAGTTATAAGTTTTGTGCAACAGAGGTGGTTTGATACTGCTGACCAGAAGACTTTGTTTGCCCAGATCAGGCAGAGTAGTGGACATAAGTATATGCTGTGGTACAGTTGGGATTAAGTAAAAACCTTCTGTTATGTTTGCAATAGGAAGCTAGAGAGCAGAGAAAGTCATCTCTCTGCTGGAAAGGCTGTATGAATAAACAGGGTTCTTTGACTCTAGGGTCCTTGGGAAGGGTTACAGTCTTTTATGGATGGTTACAAGAGCAGTTGTGTGCTTTCTGTGGAGTTTGTAAGGTGTAGATTACAAGTGCAGGTTATGGGAAGGCAGAGTGTTATGCAGGCAGTGCAGTTTCAGAGAGATCAGAGACAGTTAGAGGAATGTGAGACAGATACGCTGGGGTCCTGTATGTCCAGAAAATAGAGGCAGGAGGTGGCACAGAAAGAGACAAGGTATGTTACTAGACATCTGCTCAGGCAGTGGCAGAGAATTTGTGATTGGAAGTGAGGGGGAAAACACCACCACCACCACCTCTCCAGGAACAGTGAAGAGCCTAGAAGAGATAAAGATTGTTACAGAAGTGTAACAGCTTGTTACACTGTTTGGGAAACAGCAGGGAAAAGATACAATTGCTTTAAGGAAAAGTTGTGTTCTGATCTCAGAGTGCCAGAGGTCATGTTGTGGTCTGTTTGGGTTAAGTACAACGACTTGTATCACTGGTCCAATAAGAAGTCAGTAGCAGAGAAGACTAAGTTCTGTGCTAGAAACTGTAAATGTTTGTAACAGAAGTAAAGCCTAAAAAGTGGACTGTATTGCAGAGACTATCAAGGTGTTTATGAAAACTTGGTAACAACTATTAAGAGTCTTGCAGTAATTAATAGGGTTAATCAAAACAAGTAAATGAAGGCAAGGTGCAGGTGGAAAGAGTTAAATGTAGCAGAATATACACGTGTTTTGAATAAGGAATGAAACTTTCCCCCATAAAGGCATTATACATATTTATTAAAGGCTAAAATAGAATTATACCTTATAGTAGATAATTTAAGTTTAAAAATGATAATATAGATGTTTAATGTGTATAGTTCCCCAATTTTGGTCTGTTTAAGGGCAAACAAGAAAAGCTGAAAACTGACAATAAACTTCAGAGCTTTAAACCCAGTAACAACTGTGTTAGCTCCTGATATGGCAAAATACTCTAAAGTTCCAGCAGCTATAGCAAGAGGGGTAAAATTATTTTTAATGTTAAATTTGTCTAATATACTATTTTGGTTATTTCCTTAGCACAAAGGTGCTGGTATCATTTCAAACTGATATCCATGGGAACAATAGTATTATGTTTTGTAAAGGTCCCAATTCCAGTTTCCAAAATAGTGTAATAAACCATTAAAAATAGTAAAATAAATGTAAATAATCCTTGTCACTTAATATATATGTATGTACACAAGAAAAGCACCCCAAGACTTGTAATAACATATGCATTGTTACTACATGTCACAATTGTAAATGTGTAAATATAGATAATATTTTACTGCAAGGAGTTTTCCTTGGTAGGTTTGTGTGTGTTTGGGGTTTTTTCCCCTCTCTTTTGCAGAAGCTATAGTGTAAAATTCAATCTAGTAGCAAAGGTGACTGAAAGACTACGAGGCCTCATTACCATCAACAGCATTTTCTTCACCAAAGCTATGGTTTTATCATCACAGTAAAATTGTTTTGTCTGTCTGGTTTGTGTTGTTTGTCTTGTTGTGTTGTTTTTGTTTACTTAATTTATTAGTTTATTTTAAGTTGGCAAAAGTTTAAATGTATATGAATATCATAAAGATGTAATAAAAATCATTGGTAATACTCTCTCTAAAAATTAAATATGTCTGTGGATCCCAGACCAGAACACTTCTGTCCAGTTGGACTGGAAAGTTGTTCTAATCTTTGAAACAAAGAACAGCAATTCATGTGAAAGTTTTAAGTTGTAAAGTTTACTTGTTTAACAAAATGGCATTTATTAAAAAAGTAATATGTGTGTTTAGTAAATAACTGGTTGAAATGTTTTTCAGGCTATAAAGGAAATCTCATTTGTATTTAGATACTATTTAGAACACCAACATAACAGGATGTGTGAGAGAACTGCATTAACCCATTGTTTTACAGGAAAAACAAGAGTTGATAAACCTAGCACATCAGTATTTGTATAAAGAAGTAAGGAAACTCTTTACTGATTAAACCAAAATACAAAGTGGACGGCCCATGAAGTTGGTGATGAACATGGATGGATCAGTTTAATAATGTGGAGATACCGCTAACTATGACATGTATAAATGGTTGGCACAGTTAAAAAGAAAAAAAATTGGCAACCCACTTTATTGGAAATTGATGATCAGTTATGTATCTATAACTGGAATAGAAAAGAAACATACTTTGGATTCCAAGTGAATTGGACTGGTGCGTATCATTAACCATTTCATTTCCTCCCGTGCAGCAATGTATGTGTAATGTCACTGTTCTTCAAACTCCCCTTTTCACGTATTATTTCACAAAACAAATAATTCAGGATATAGGTATAGAAGATAACAGTTTGCTGAATGTTAATGTTTCTGTAGGAGTCAGTTGGACAACCCTGCTCAAACTTCTGATGCAGAATGTTCAAATAACCTAATTAACCACTGCCACTCGTAATAATGCACAAGTGGGCAGTATTTCAATAAAGTGGGCAGTATTTCAATATTGCATCAGGTAAAGAAATCTTGAAGGTTTCAGAAAGGGCCAAACAAATGTTAGCATAAAATTGGTATGACATCTTCATGGGATGGGCTTCTTCAGGAACAGCTATTTTAAACATCTTGTAGCCAGTAGGTTAGAGAAAATTATCACTAATAAGCCCAGTCAGCAATACAGTGTATGAATGTGGTGTACATGACTAACAAAGAAGCAGATAACATGAAGAAAATGGAACAGATAAGAAAGGAGAAGTTGTAGTGTCAGCAACTAAAAGCAGACCATTGAAGGCCAAATGCCTGTGCAACATCCTTGGCAGGAAGACCAGTTCAGGCTAGCTAGATAAGGAAAATCTTTCTATGTGATGAGCAAACAGCGCATGCCTTGGAGAAAGGGTTCAAGAAACCTTGCCCAGCAACATAAACTGTATAAAAGGAAGCAAGAGAAAGGATGACATAGGGAAGAACCTGCCTTGCCACTGAAGCCTATGCCTGTGCATGCCAGGTTGGATACCCCGCTCCCTCAATGGATAGGGACTGGCCATGCCTATCTGCAACACCCTTGAAATTATGTAAGTGTGTCATCTGTGAGAATGTACTTGTGAGTGTGTGTATGGTAGGGTAACGCAATTTCTAATAAGTTAATGGTCTCTACCAAGTGTATAGCTCCCCAGTACACTTAGCAATAAACTACCCCACTGAAAAGAAACTGACTTTGTTATTAGTCTAAATTTTGGGAAACAGTGTGCACATGAGTATGATTGGTGAGAAGAATGACTGACACATGGTGTGATTTTGGTAAGTATTTAAGGAATCCTGAGGCATGATTCGGCATGCAAATGGAATAGGGATGCTTGAGAGTACTTGAGGTTTGAATGGTGTGCAAGCTTACTTGGTTGGTGATCATACCCACATGTCTGAGATGTATGAGCAGTGACTGTAGCAATTAGAGAGAGAGAGGGGTGACCTATTGGATTGGATTATAATTGGATACTTACCTGCAAAAGCATTATTGGATCAGGACCTCAATCATCCATTAGACTGGTAATTATCAGCCTTACCTCACTCTCCGTCTGAGACCCTCTGAGGGAAAAGACTGAGGGCCCGACTGTCACTGAGGGACAGACCGGCAGTTCTGTTTATGGTGCATTGCAGTTAACCAGTGTATATAGTTAATGCTTGATGTTATGTACATTTCCTACTGTTAATCTTGTTTTTGTTGCGATTGTGAGTTTATAATATACTTCTGAACTTTACTGGAGCCTCTGTGTATTTATAGGGTATATGAGGGCGGGCTGTAGCTCTATGTATATCACTGACTCCAAAATCCACCCCTAACAGAGATAACATATGAAAGGCCCTGGCTGCCTGAGGAGGCCTAACAACCCTCCACCCCTTAGATTTCCCATTGGTGGTCAGTGTCCAGGACACCTGGCGGTGTCTGCCTTTTAGTGTAAGGTCTTTGGAATAGCGCTGATGTACCAAAGATCACAACCTTAAAGAAACAGGCAGTAGCATTCTGCTGCAGGTACTTCTAAAATATAATAGCCCTGCACCACACCATGCATATCTACACAAGATGCTACAATGACATAGGACATAGCATCAGCGGGCAGAAACCATGATGCCTCAGTTACATCAGACAACATGGAGCTCAAAGTTTTGCAAAGAAAATGTTTGGGTGGTAGCCAATATGGATAATGTTACAGAATGGTGACAGGTAGATGTATAGACACGGTTGGAAAGTTCAGAGCCAAGGATAATGATTGTTCATTGTTTGGACTCATTTGCTGCTGTCTCCTCTATCCCAGATTTAACAATGAATGCCACTTTCCTCTTAATTCCTTGCTTCTTTACTACCCTATTTTTGTGAGTCATTTGAACATTCCCATAACAATATTATCTTCTCTCTGCACCTGTTCTCCAGTCTCCCTTTTTTTTCCATGGTGAAAAATAAAATGAAGAAAACCTAGATTATCAGGGCATGAAAAAAGACTGAAGCAAGTAAATATTGCTTGGCCATTTACCTTGGCCAAGTAGCAACAGACATGAAGGCTAACCATCTGCAAACATCTGAAGGTTGTAAACATCTAGGAAATAGATCCATTAAGTAGTAGAATAGCCTCCCAAAGGGAGTAATGGTAACACATCACTAGCTGCAATGTTTAAAAGTACTCTAGAAAATACATTAGATTTTATTAATAATAATTGCAGTGAAAAGGAGAGGGGGGCATAGAATAGATGATTTTTCAGCTTTACGTTTTTGAAGACACAGGGAGTAAGCACAGGAAGATATGATACTAAGTCAACCTCAATGTCAATAGCTGTTGTTCTTTTGGTCCACTGGTCACCATTACAACAGGCTTACCAACAGTTTGCCATAGTTAATACCTATATCACAGATCAGTATCTTAGAGACCACTGGCTGATACTACGAGCAAATGTCAACTTTTTAAATAATTTACTCTTTTCTGAATTCCTTAAAGAATTGTTGCTATCCTCCCACTCCTCTGATCCTGGCACTTTCTCCCTACCTCTCTCTTTCTCTCTCTCATCCATTTATGTATGTGATTAATAAAAACTACTTGATCAGTTTTAATTTGTGTGCATTTTTATTAAGCATTTATGTTGCAGTAGCACCAACAAGACCTAATCAGAATTAGGTCCCCATGTGATATAGAATCATAGAAAATTAGGGTTGGAAGGGGCCAGTACTGAGCTGCCACTACTGGGGCTTGTATTTCAGGAAGTTACTTTTTTTACAAGTTTAGACAGTGTGCAAAGCAGAGGGTGGATATCTGTGCATGTGTGCTAATGGCAGGGCCCCCAAGTGAGAGTTGCTCTGAATTTCTGAGTTCTGAGATCAGGGAGGTTTCAGTAGAGGAGCTCATCTAATCCAACCCCCTGCCCAAATCAGGACCATCCCCAATTAGTTCATTCTAGCCAAGCCTTTGTCTAGTCGGGTCTTAAAACCCTCCAAGGATGGAGATTCTACAACTTGTCTGGGCAACCTGACCCAGGATTTTACTATCCTCTTGATCATAAGAGTTATCCTAATATCTAACCTAAACTTCCCTTGCTTCAACTTCAGACCACTGCTCCTTGTTCTGTCATCTGCCACCACTGAGAACAGTCTAGCTCCATCCTCTTTGGAACCATCCTTGAGGTAGTTGAAGGCTGCTGTTAAATCCCCCCTCAGTCTCTTCTTCTCTAGGCTAAGTAATCCCAGTTCCCTCAGCCTTTCCTCATAAGTCATGTGCCCAGCCCCCTAACCATTTCCATTGCCCTCTGCTGAACTCTCTCCAAGTTGTACACATCCTTTCTGTAGTAGGGGCACCCAAAAATTGACACAGTACTCCAGATGTGGCCCCACCAATGTAAATAGAGGGGAAGAGTCACTTCCCATGATCTGCTAACAACAACACTCCTACTAATGCAGCCCAGTATACTGTCTTTTCAACAAGGGCACACTGTTGGCTCATATTCAGCTTATTGTCCACTGTAACCCCCAGGTCCTTTTCTGTAGAGCTACTGCTTAGCCAGTTGATCCCCAGCCTGTAGCAGTGCATGGGATTGTTCCATCCTAAATGCAGGATTTCACATTTTTTCTTATTGAACCTCATGAGATTTCTTTTGGTCCAATCCTCCAACTTGTCAAGGTGGCTCTGAATCCTAACCCTATCCTCCAATGCATCTGTTACTCCCCCCAGCTTGGTGTCATCTGCAAACTTGATGAGGGTTCACTCCAACCCATCTTCCAGGTCATTGATGAAGATACTGAACAAAAGCAGTCCCAGGACCAACCCCAGTGGCATTGCACTTGATTCTGGGTGCAAACTAGACATTGAGCCATTGACTACTACCCTCCGAACCTGATGATCCAGCCAGTTTTCTATCCTCCTTACAGTTCATTCATCCAACTGATACTTCCTTAGCTTGCTTGCAAGAATGTTGTGGGAGACCACATCAAAAGACTTGTTAAGTCAAGTCATCCACTGGTCTCTCCGCATCCACAAAGCCAGTCATATATGTAAACATACATGAAGATGCAAACTCCAAAACAAACAACTTGCAAAAGAAGGAATGAAATTTTCTCCTTGTGGAGAGACAAAGGTACAATTAATCTATACATTTTCTTATATGCAGCTGTATCTTTTCTTTTAAAAATCATTAATTTAATTTATGTTCATCCCTATTGAGTTCTGTGAATGCTCCTGAAGCTCCTATGCAGTCATGATTAAGCCTTGACAAGCTTAAAGGTTTGGCTTGGAAATAAATTTAGGACTTCAGATACCCATTTGTTTCTTCATTGCCAAGAAATACAGATGAAAATCTCTCAAACATAAGGTTTCTTTTTATGTTTCCAGTTTTACATGGACCATAAACTCCAATTTTTTTTCTCTTTTTTCTGCCTCAACAGCATAAAGGAGGAAGCTCTATCCTCAGACTACTATTTTAACAAAACTTCTTTTTACTACACTGTAGCTCCCATTATCATGAGAGCTGAGTCTCACAGCCTTAACTGCTCAGTACCCCCTAGTGAAGTAAAGGTGATTTTCATTTTACAGAGAAGTAAGTCAGAGAGAAAGAAACCACTCTCTCAAAGTCACATTGGAAGTTTATGGCAGAGAAAGGAATGGAACCCAAGTCTCTCAAATCACAGGCTAATCTAGTGACTCCTGGATATTTATTTCCCCTTGGTACTTCCAGTAGAACATGGACCAGTGGTGATATGTAGGGGGGTGCATGGGGGTACACGTACACCCCCTGAGAGCACTGGTGCACCCCCTGACAGGCAGAACCCCCCACTTAGATGACGGGCAGTGGGGCAGGCAGAAGTGCCGGTGCCCCCCCTGCAAGTGCCAGCTGGGGAGTGGGGGTGCCAGATGAAGCACCGCTGGCACTTCCGAGAGTGCCACTGGCACTTCCGGAAGTGTTGCAGCCGCTTCCAGGAGCACCACTCATCCTCCCTGGCTGGTGTGATTGGCCGCAGGGGCACTACCCCCCTGGTCACCGACTGGCCACTGGGGCACCAGTCACCCATGACATGGTGTGAAGTTTTTCCTTTATACTCAAGAGTCTGGTTTTTACTCTTACCTCTCAGATTGTCTGACTTGGGTACTTCCATGTTTAAATCTGATTCTCTCCTGCCACGTCTTGATCTAATTCTATGTAATCAGTTGGGAGGTGTTACTAACACAGAAGGACACCAGCAATATAGATAAATTTTTTTTTTCCTCTGATTGATCTCTCATTTCCAGCTCTTTCGGACAATGCCCAGAATTTTTATCACCAAATGAATCCAATTTGAATGTGGCTGATCAATTCTCTTTATTATAAAACAAAATCCTTTTTTTTTTTCTTCTTACAGTTTTGGTCATATAACAGTCATACAGCCTGTGACTCTTTCAAACTGTCTGGCTAATTTACTTTCAAGGACACTTAGTTGCAATTATTTAACATAAAACAACATGTATAAAACTAGGTAAAGTCAACTTTGAGAACTGTTTATAATTTTTTTTTCTTTTATTAGACTAAAAAAAAAAATCCTTCAGTCTCTTGCTTCTTTTTTTTCCAATGGATCCCAGAGCACAACTTGGCCCTAATCGAATCTCAACAAGACCAAGAAAACAAAACCAGGTAAGAATGAACTTGACCTTAATAAAATCCTCTGTGAATCTACCGCTCTTTTCCTCTCATAGCTTTTGCCCTTGTCTCTCTCCTTGAGACAGGCAATTTAACAGTCATCTCTTCTTCAAGGGCTCCCGGTCTTCCCTTCCGGTTGAGTCCCTCTCCTCCAGACAAAGCCGGCTTCCGGGATCTCCCCATCCCAGTCCCCACACCGCAGCTCCTCTTCCTCCAGACCTCCGCTCTATTTTTTTTTCTTGCATGCCACACCCCACCATGCCACCGCCTTCCAACTTCAAAGAACAGCTGCTCCAGAAGCGGCGTTCTCCTGGCATGATCTCGATCCCCATTCCCCCAATCTCTTTTTTAGCCAGTCCCTCATGACACATGGACATAGACTTAATAGTAGATGTTTCTTAAAGCGTTACTGAGATGAAGACATATTGCTTTGGGAAATTTCAGAATTTTTTTATACCACTTGTGCCCTAGGCCTGAACTTGAAATTGCATCCTGACAGAAGACTGAGTTGATGATGGCCATGCTGAATAACTTGCCACCCCAGTAACACCAACCAGCTCTGGTATCAAATGTTGATTCAGAGTCAAGGTTTCTTTCACTACCTTCAAAATCTATGTTAGGTTTGACCGAAGTTACCTATGGGACTGCCTCATCTTGTTTTAGATAAAACAAATAGTCAACCTCAACAGAAAGACTCACTGGTGGGAAAGACTAATCCATGGACTTGGAACTCACATCCTAAAGAAACTAGGATATTCATTAAACCTTACTTACTCCCAAGCAGAACATACATGGCATGACTTTCATTTGATCTAATAGGAACAGCAGCAAGCAAATACCACACATGAGCTTCAGGACAAGCAGACTAGAGGAGCAACAGAGAGCAAGACAGAGATTTAATTTGATATGCCATTTAGATGTCACACTAACAAGTGCTCTACAGCAAGATTAGATGGACAGATAGACACAGAGATCAGCCTGAATAACTCTATTTCATTTCAGAATAATACTATTAGCCAGTGGCAGAAGCACACAAATATAAGTTTAAATATGATTACACAGTATGAGGGAAAGAGAATGAAATGGTCATTCACAAGATACAAGACATAGAAGTGTTTAGGTCAATATAAAATGTGCTCTTTAAGAAATCTGTTTTTGCACAAATATGAGAATCAACACAATATGAAAACTTAAAAAATTAAATCTCATTCTTTGCCTTAGAAAGGTTGTTGATACAGGTTCAGTGGTGTGGAAAAGTGGTTAATAAATACATGATTTTGATACATATTAGCCTGTCAAAATAGCAAAATAGCTATATGCATAGAGTATCTGAGACTATTTAAAGGCTGAAACTGAGAGGCACTGAGTAATTTTATGAGATAAATGGTACGTAATGTGTGACAGGAATCTCATTCCATTTGGAAACATGAAGAAAAATCTGCATGAATATCACTTTTCTAATCATGCAAAATTGCCAGGTTGATTTTTGAGTCATTATCCCTGTAATCAGATAAAAAGTTTTCAAATACAAATTGTTCCCGTTTACAGCCTCTTGATCATAGAATGTCTAGACTATTATAACAATACATTATGTTTAGACTAAATACTTACACCATCTGCACTGTAAGTGAGGGAAAAAAGAGTTTAGAATACTGCTTCTCACAAAATCGAGTGACAGTATTCCACCGAGGCAGAACTTGGCTACAAACACAGGATAGCATCCTTTAGAAGTTATTTTACTTACTCATTAATATTGGCGGTGTAGTAGTTCCACACCACCCAGTTAACCATTTTTTGCTTTTATACAGGCAAAGCTCACTCTTTGACACAAAGATTCAGCCACTCAGTACAGTGTGAAAGGCTGTTTCAACCCATCATTTCTGTTTCTGAAATGTTTTTAAATGATGCCACATGCCAGTGGCTTCTGATTAAAGCTTGGGAGAACTGGCTACCATTCTTCCTCTGTCCTCAATTAATTGATTGTTGTTGAAAAAGGGAACAAGAAGTATTTTTCTTTGAAAGATCCAATTTGTTCAGGTTTAGTGATACAAGTGCTATATTTGATTCTTTCATGCCACCAGAGCAAAAATATTCATATACTTCATGCTTTCTTTATATTCTTATTTTGAATCTAATACACACAGAACATATTCTTACAAATAAGTCTCAGTGGTATAGAGACTGCAGGGCCCAGTAGAACTATAAGCTACCTGTTATACATAAAGTGCCAATTGTATAAATATTAAACTAGATGAAGGATGCATCTCTCTAAGACCCTTTTAAGATTTCTTCCTTGTCTGCCAGATATCAGTCTGCCAAATAATGGTTCAAGTTCAGCAACTGTTCAGATTCAGACATCAGAGTAATGGTATCCACCACTGTTCCTGAGAATTTGATGCAGAGTCTAGCATCAGCCAGCTCATCACCAAAATGGGTAGCAGTGACCAGGAAGAAAGAGAAATCCATCCTTCAGCCTGTCTGCACTAGCAGGGCTCTTATAAATGGACAAAGTTGCTCTGTATTGCAGATACTGATGCTATACAAATATCACTACCTTTTGATGTGAACATCCTACCTACTTCAGTAAGGCACTTGCCTTCCCACAAGTACTAATAAGAAGGAAATCAAACCCTTTACCCATCACAACCATTAGTTACAGGTGGATGGAGTTTAGTAATAAGCCTCACAACACTGAATATAAGTAGAAAGATATGTAATAATTCCAGTGGCCAGATCTGAACCTGTTCTCAGTTTATTTCTGAATTGGACCCCAAACTGGAAGCAGCTAGACGTGTTGTTCTGCTTCAGGTGTGGCCAAAAACTTAAAAGATAGTTTATTTCTTCCATTTGAGGATGAAATATCAAGCAGCACCCAATATGCAAATATTCTCCCACTTCTGAATTTGGGCCTAAACTCTAGCCCTAATTCAGCCTTTGAACCCAAACCCTTCAGTCAATCTCAGTATTAAACCCATCTGGGATTGTAAGAAAGACAAAGGGTTAGATATTCTGTTTATTTTTATCTTGTTTAAAAGGACTATAATTCATAAAGAAATAGGTAATAAATCAATATTCTGTCAATTACTAAATATGCAGCAAATATACACCAAGTCACCTCTGTTCAGAATTATCTAATCATCATGTCTATGTTAAGATTAAAATATGAAATACTAATTAAGATCTGTCAGGAATAAAAACTATATGAAGAACTATAAAAATTGCAATGTGTGAAAATCTCTAGCCACATACTTGCAAACTATAAATACGTTACTGAAAACTGCAGCATTTGCCTTGCCATAACATCTTTCATGTTCAAAGCTGTGATTTCCTCAGCATGTTCAGCAGCAAATTGCCCTGTTTTGAAACTTAATAAGTCAGTATCACTTTGCTATCTATGGGTATTATGGAAAGGACCTAGAGAATACTAACAGTAAGTGAACTTGGAGACATCTGTCTGAGTACTAGTAATTTCCACTATTATATCAGCCATTTCCAGAAAGAAGCTTTAGTTCCAAGATCTGAATAATATGGACTGCATTTTACTGAGAACCTACAAATATCAAAGAGTAAAATGTATCTAATTAAATAGATGATTAGCAATGCCCCCATTTACTGGAACAAAAAGTAAAGGGATTTATTCTGTGAACTTTGTAACTGTAGTCTGAAGCTGAATTCATCAAGAACATCTCAACCTTCCTCACTTTAAAAACAGGACACATTCTGAATCATGCATCTAAGGTTGTAAAAGATTAAAGATAAGCTTTTTTATCCAGGTTTTCAGGAAGTTACAAAAAGTATTGTTGTGCCTGTATCTGAGTACCCACTAAGAGTGGTGCTTTTATTGTTTGTTTTAAAATGTAAAAACTTTCCTGTTTGTAAATCAATCATCTAAATAAAGGGTTTGAGTGTTTCAGAGACAGAGATAAATATCTATTATTATTATTTTCTAAGCATTTCAGAGACAATGTCACAAAGAGGCTTCCAAAAACATAACAAACATATCCCCCACAGAGAGCCATACTTGCCGTAGAAGAACAGATTGGTATCTTTTGTTAAGTACTACTATACTTTCTTTTTAATATGATAATGGATTTCATTTGCCATTTATATTCTTTTTTCTACTATTAAGATATCCAAATTTTACTGATTCCTGTGCTGTGTTAAAGGGAATCGTGTGTAATTCAAACTCCTTCAACTTCTGTAAAATCTAAAGTCATTCTTGAACCTACAAGACACATTACCAAAGGACAACAAGGGGATGCATATGTACATTATTTTACTCACCTGCTGAGGTCACTAAGAAAACAGCTAAATAGCTGTTCATGATTAACATATTACATTGCCCTTCCTTTACTAAAAATTCACAATTTGTTTAAAACTTGATTATTAAAAATGAATTAATTGGCAATCTGGGAATCACACCAGAAGAGGGATATGGAACATCTCTCAAGGACAGCTCTTATCAACCAAGGTATTCCACATGGATATGAATATTCTGTGCTATAGAACACTGCAAAAGGACCAAGATGACATTGCCATTCTAATCTCCCTTTTCAGTTGCTTACAATTTTCTCAAATACATTTTTCAGAACTAAATCTTGCTCCTGTAGTGACCTTGATCTGAAAAGCAGCAGCAATGTTCGTGCTGCAGTCATACAGATGCAGGGCTACACAAAACCCAGAGGGCTATGCAAAAACCACAGAGAGGAGTTTTGTACTGCCTTCTGCAAAATTATAGATCACACACTGGAGACAAGGCAGGGCAAAAATTTACAATTATGTAAATCATAGGAAATTAAGATTGGAAGGGACCTCAGGAGGTCATCAAGTCCAACCCCCTGCTCAAAGCAGGACCATCCCCAACTAGATCATCCCAGCCAAAGCTTTGTCTATCTGAGTCTTAAAAACCTCCAAGCACGGAGACTCCACAGCAGCTTGGGTAACCTGTTCTAGTGTTTTGCTGCACTCCTAGTGAGAAAATTCTTCCTACTATCTAACCTAAACTTCCCTCACTGCAATTTGAGACCATTGCTACTTGGCCTGTTATCTGCCACCACTTAAAACAGCCTAACTCCATCCCCTTTGGAACCACCTTTCAGGTGGTCAAAAACTGCTATTAAATCCCACCTCAGTCTTCTCTTCTCCAAACTAAATAATCCCAGTTCCGTCAGCCTTTCCTCATAAGTCATGTGCTCAGCCCCCTAACCATTTCTATTGCCCTCTGCTGGACTTTCTGCAAGTTGACCACATTCTTCCTTAGGTGGGACACCCAAAACTGGACACTACTCCAGATGTGGCCTCACCAGTGTAAACAGAGGGGAAGAATCACTTCCCTTGATCCGCCAGCAACAATACTCCTACTAATGTAGCCCAGTATGCTGTTAGCCTTCTTTGCAACAAGGGTACGCCATTCATATTCAGCTCAATGGTCATGAGGACCATTACCGGATGCCTTATGCCAACTCCAGTTGACTGCTTACCAGTCCTCTCAAGCATCCCCCCCAACCCTGATGTCCACGGATAACCTGCTATCTTGGCCCTAGGCCACAAAGCCCAAGTTCCAAACCATTCTTTGCATTCCAGCCTGTCAGGTGGTCACCGGATATGGGTGCATGCCTTTGCATCCAGTTGACATTCACCAGTCTTTTCTAGAGCGTCATGACCCTCTGGTCAGTCTGGTTCGGGCTCTCATTCTGTCTCTCTATTCCCACCTGCCATGACTTTGATGTTTCTAGGTTGTAAACGAAAGGGAGGGGTGATGACTTCCTCGCCCCAACCATAACTGACCACCAGTTCACACTCCCTGAGCTCCACATTGAAAAAAAACCAGAGAGGGCAACAAAAAGTCCACAAAAAAAAAAAAAAGAAGATTCATTTAAGCACATCAAGTTCCCTCCCCAGTAGTCAGGGGTAGGACAACCCACTGTGCTTTGCCTACCATCTCTTTTGACTCCCCATGCCTACTGGCAAGCGGAGAGGTTCTTGGGGGTTTTTTGTTGATTACTGCCGTGCCCGGCTTAATTGGCTGCCTGCGGCAGCTAATTGATGCATACAAAAAAATGTAAGCTGAGGGAGAGCAGTCGTTTCTCTCTCTCTCCCTCTCCTTGGCTTCAGCTGTTTCCTCCCAGGCACCTGGCTCATGGTGCCTCCAACAAATGGGTTCCTCTTTTTTTCCTTTTTTTTTCCTCTTGATCGCTGCCGCGTCCAGCTTAATTGACAGTCTGTGGCAGTTAATTAGTACTCTTAACTGAAACCCAAACTAGCTGATAGGGAAAGTCTGTTACTGCACTCTCTCTTTCCAATCTTTTTCTTTTCTTTAGTGAGGGCCCCCTACGAGCCTCCAAGACCTTATCAGTCTCCTGTCCCACTCCTGGGAACTTCAATCTTGGGCTGGGTATTGCAGATGTCCTACCTGCCCACCGTCTTCTCCTTCACCTTCTCCGCCCTCCTCCTGTTCCCTGCTCAGCCCCAGATACTGCAACCACCATGGATCCCCGCCAATCCACCTCACCTGACAAGGTGGTAAAAATGATCTCAGGTGGACTGGGAGCTCCTGCAGTGGCATTGAGGTAGTATTCTGGCCGAACCTATGCCCATGGCTAGGGGAACACTCCAGGTGAATACTGGAGTGGTCCCTCACACAGCCTAGTAGCCACAAGCCTGAAAACCAACTACCACCTGAAGTCTTGGAACCCATTCTCCACTCAGACCAATAAGCTTATTGAATCTGCAGATATTATGTTGCCTATAGCATGGGCCTCCCATCAGTGCAGCAGGCAATATTTTGCACAAGAACTGTGGCTAAATAACTTTATCCCTGACACAAGCTTCCACCCCTCAGGATGGCAGCTGCATTGCAGGGCCTGGACTACTCTTAACCATCTCAGAATGGGTGTTGGACAGTTTAAGGTGAGTAAGTACTCTTGGGGCCTCTCCAGTGATGCTGGCTGCAACTATGGTGCTCAAGCTTGGATGGCCAACCTCATCATCTATGAATGCCCTTACAGACCTCCTTCAGTAGCCCAAGGTCTTATTGACATTGATCATTCTATGTGTTGCTGGCTTTCTGGCCTTCATGCTTCCAACATACGAGTGTGGTGACACTTGCTTCATCAGCAACAGCAGCTTACTGTCCACTGTAACCCCCAGGTCCTTTCCTGCACAGCTGCTGCCTAGGCAGTCAGTCCCCAGGCTGTAGTAGTGCATGGGATTGTTCTGTCCTTAATGACCCTCATGAGATTTCTTTGATCCAATCCTCCAATTTGTTGAGGTCTTTCTGAATCCTAGCCTTACCCCCCTGCATATCTTCTACTCCCTGCATCTTGGTGTCATCTGCAAATTTGCTGAGGGTGTTCTTCATCCCATCTTCCAAGTCATTGATGAAAACATTGGGAAAAAAAACAGCCACAGGACTGACCCCCGTGGTATTCAACTTGGTACTGGGTGTCACCTAGACATCAAGCCATCGACTATTACCCTCTGAGCCTGATGATCTGTCCACTTTACAGTCCATTCATCCAACCTGTACTTCCTTAGCTTGCTTGTGAGAGTGTTGTAGGAAACTATATCATAAAACTTGCTAAAGTCAAGGTATATCATATCCTCTGGTCTCCCCTCATCCACAGAGCTATCATCATCAGGGATCTGGGTTTTCCATTTGCCATGGGAAAATGGGGATTTTCTCCTTTAAAGGAGAAAATGGCATGAAACTAGAGGTTTCCCTTTGCAGGCTGGCAGAGTTCCAGCCTGCAAGGGGCTGCTTGGGACTGTGGGGAGCAGGACATAGAAGGCATGGGGAGCCACACGAATGTGAGCATGCACACATTTACATGGCAGCCAGGCAGTGTGGTGCAGAGCAGCTGTCACAGCTTCCTTCAGGTAAGTCTACAGGGGTAGGGTTGGCATAGGCAATATATAGGGGGGTGAGCAGGAACAGGTGATGCATGGGGGTGGGGGGGTCACAGGCAACATGATGGGGGGTGGGGAAGGCCCCAGTGATGTGGCGGGGAGCAAGTGCCCCCCAGATTTCTGTACCCATGTCAGGGCATGGGGCTGTAGCCAGGCCAGACCAGATCTGGGCAGCAGCCACCTCTGCAGCCCAATATGTGGGATTCAGCACAGGAGGGAGCACTGTACTGGCATGGCCACCAAGTTGAGGCACCCCCTGCCCACCTAGCATCAGAGAGGAGCACAACTCTGCCACCACTGCCCCTGTTGCCACACCTCATCTTGGTGACCATAGCAGTGCAGTGTCCCCTGCCATGCTAGGTCCCACCCACTGGGCTGCAGAGGCAGCTCCTGCCCAGAGCTGGTCTGGCCCAGCTGCAGTTCCATGCCCTGCAACCCACTGTGGGCACAGATATCTGGGGAAGTGCATGCTTTCCCCCACCCCTGATGGGTTGCCTGTTCTCCCCTGCCATCCCCATGCATCTCCTGTGCCCACACACACCCTTTCCCACACACTGGCCCCCTACACAGCTACCACCTTCCTTACACACTGGGGGGCTAGGGCCTGGGGGCAGTGGGTCAAGAATGAAGGGCACAAGCAGGCCTGGGAGGGGCTGTGGATTGGGGTAAGGGGCACTGACAGGGCCAGGAGCCTGTGGGTCAGGAGTGAGGGGCACTGGCAGGGCCAGGAGGCTGTGGCTTGGGAGTGAGTATCAACAGCATGGGCAGGGCACTGGAATATCAGGGATGCTCAGTGCCACAAAGCAGTGCGGGGTACAGTCACAGCTGGACCTGCATCCTGGCGAGCGGAGAGGGTAGAGGGAACCCTGATTTTCAAAAAAACCCTCAAAATCAAATTCCAAAATAGGTATATAGAATATATTTCATTATAATGATTGAGGCAATGGTAGGCTTCCAAATTGCTTTAACATTATAAATATATCAATAAAACACTGTGTTCAACTGATACCTATAGATATAGTGGCATTTCATTTTAATCATGGAAAAATGTAGTTTGGGGTTTTTAAATCAGAGAATTTGGGATTGTTAAACAGAGAAAATCAGGATCCCTGCTCATCATTGAAAGCAATCTGGTTGGTCAGGCATAACTTGCCCGTGTCAAATCCAAGCTGACTGTTCCTAATTATTTTCTTTTCCTTCAAGTGCCTAGAAATAGATTCCTTGAGGATCTGCTTTATTATGCTTCCAGAAACTGAGGTGAGGCTAACCAGTCTATAGTACCCCGGATCCTCCTTCTTCATTTTTTAAAAGATGGGCATTATATTTGCCCTTTTCCAATTATCCAGCACCTCCCCCAATAACCGTGAGTTTTTAGAGATAACGTCCAGCAGCTCTGCAATCACATCAGCCAACTCCATCAGCAAACTCAGGTGCATCCCATCCAGCCCCATGGACTTATACACATCCAGCTTTTCTAAATAGTCCCTAACCTCTTCTTTTGCCACTGTTGGCTGCTTTCCCCAAACTGTTCTGCCAGGTGCAGTAGTCTGGGAACTGAACTTGCCTGTGAAGACTGAGGTGAAAAAAGCATCAAGTACTTCTCTTTTTCTGTTTCCTCTGTCACTAGGTTGCCTCTCCCATTTAGTAGAGGACCCATGCTTTCCCTCATTGTCCTCTTGTTGCTGACATACTTGTAGAACCCTGACCATATACCCTTGGTATTGGAATTCTGACACACTACAACCTGTCAGACATCTGACTCCCCAGGTACCTCTCCACTTTTACCTGCACTGCTACATCCCCCACCCACCCCCCCCAACCTGTCCCTCACCCCCTGACACCTCCATTTCCATTTTCACTGACTGCCTTTCTTGCCTGCGTTGCATGCTAACCTCTGGCTTCTGTACTATTTCTTCCATCCAGGAAGAGCACATACACCAACTGCAGCTGCTTCCTCAGGCTGATGAAGGGTTTTTCAACCCAAAACCTTGCTAAGATATATTTCTGTAGCTATTCTGTTGGTCTGCTAAAAGATACCAGGTTAGATTGACCCAAAGAACCTTGTCTGCCAGTGCCATGTCCTTAGACCAACACCCCTAGCACCTGTCCCCAGTCAGCTGACTGGAAGGATGCAGGGCCCTGGGCACATCTAAGCCCCAGGGCTGGGGCTGGCAGGGAGGGTTCTTTGGCAGCTGCTGGAGCAGAAGCTCCTGCAGAAAACGAAAGGCTCTGTGATAGTTGGGTGTCTGAGATGCTGCTAGTGCTACTGTGCTTCTCACTAAGTTATTATTACCTGTTGTTATTAAAAGTAATGGACAAGACTGAGACTATAGGGGAGGAGGAGGCCTCATTGAGACACACTACTCTGTCATGTAGAGGCCCCAGCATCAGTGAGGGTGTGCCTTAACACACACATACAGTCACACGTCACGAGTTTTGCTTGTCAGCAGCTTGAGGTGCAGTTTTCCAGAAAACCCTGGATCTATCTCCTTGAAACCTGGCAGACTTCATGGCCTCAGCAGGGGCCACCATGCCTACAGTTTTCTCCCTGCTGTGCCTTAACATACATATGTGACAGGAGTTGTGCTTGTCAGCAGCTTGAGGTACAGTTTTCCAGAAATCCCTGCACCTATCTCCTTGAAACTTGGCAGGTCTCGTGCTCTCAGAAGGGGCTACCATCTCTGCTGTTTTCATCCAAATCTGCCAAAAAATGACAAAGGTGTGGACAGTTTTGTGCTTCTACATTATAGTCTATGGGCGAAACGTCGAAACAGCATCAAAACAGGGAAAGTTTTGACTAAATGAAATGGAACAGTGCTTTCAAAATGAAATGAAACTCAAAATGAAACACTGTCCTGTTGAAACGGTGAAACAAAACAGTGCTGTTTCACACAGCCCTAATGTTTAACTGCTTACTTGCATACTCCAAACCTTGAGTGCAGGAAGTTCACAGGCTGCAATCCTACAACTTCCTGTCCTTTTTACATCTCACTTCCTGTACATAGAAACAATCCTGGATGGAGAAGCAAGGAGTCTGCAAGGAGTCTGCAAACTAACACCATTTGAAGAACAAGCAGTCCAATATGCATGGTGGTAATTTGGGCTACAGGATATGATATAGATAGGGAAGGGTACATCAAGTGGCCTGGGCTGGCTGAAGGTATCCTCAGGGTTGATACCTATGCTGAATTTAGGATGGCATAAGACAATGTTTTCAAGGCTGTTTCTGATTCTGATCCTGATCCCATTTAAGTTAATAGCAAAATTCTCATGAAGTTCAGATTCTAGCTCTGATCCTGACTGCTGGCTCTCTGGGAACCCAGCTCCTGGACTTTGCCTACATATAACTGCTCCTGACCGGCCACATTCTGGTCCCTAAACCAGCATGATAGAAGAAGTGTAATGTTTCTCACCAGTGACAGACCTCCATTGGAAAATTAACTTGTGAATGACCCTCCACAGAGATTGAGGTATGCATCCTTTGATGGGGGCCTGGCCCTTCACTGATTTCCTGGTGATATATCACCCCCTCCCTCAATCTTAAAACAGCTGCAGATAAGCTTTTCCCTAAAATATATGTGCAGCAAACATGCATGGAGAATGGAGAAATAGATTCTCTTTACCTGGACTGACCTTCTATAGAGTGACATGATACAGATTGATGGGCAGACAGCAGCAAAAATATAGCTTTCCAAAGTGGACTGATGGTGGTAAATAATAAAAGACCCACTTTTGTGGTAAATGGACGATCATTATATTTTTCACATGCATGGTGGATTAAGAAGAGCAACTCCAGAAATCAATGCATTAATCCAAATAGAATTATCACAAGCTCTGCATGTTTTCTGAAAGTGTTTAAGGAATTCCTCAACTCTCATTCTTTGTGCATGACCCTTCAGCCATTGTCTGCAGCACTGAATGATCTGGGAATTGTGCATTCTTGTTTCCTACATGGAAGTGATAGTATTGTTATTTGGCCATCACTGCAGAGAACAGGCCGAACCTTATCTCCAAAATGAATTCTTACTCTATCCTGTCATGATAAGACAATGGTAAGTTCAGTTAAAGGAAAGAACTAAGTCAGCTGGGCAAAATTTTCATTTTGAAGGCTCACAATAAAATAAGTTAATTTAATATTAAAACTGTAGTGTTCTCACTGCTTATCTCAGACTGCATGGAAATATCAGTGGAGTTATTCTGATGGTGAGAGAATAAGATCACAATCACTTTAACTAAAATTCCATCAAAAAACCACAAGCCAGGGCATAGCCTTTAACAGCAAAATACCTAATGTTTTTGCTCTTCACCAATCAGGTAATAATCAACAGGAGTGCACTACTGTATGCCCTTGGCTGTGCCTCAGGGTTATAACAAACCAGCCTATAATTCATTGTTAAGCAGACTATCTGGATACCATCCAATATTATTAAGCAAAATGTGGGTTAAAGAATGTACACAATCAAGCATAAGGAGAAGCACATGCTAAAATACATCATACCACCAAAATAGCCCTGGAAAAATGATTTAATGAACCCTAAAACAAACAAATTCTGTAAATATTTCTTGAGCCTGAAACTGGAAGACATATTAACTCATAGCCTATGGGGTATTTAAGCTATAAAAGCCCATTTAGAAAGAATCTGAAGACACGTACTTCTTTGCAAAACTAGTTTCTTTTTGTAAATATTCCTACTAAAACAAAAAGTAGCAGCATTCCCCATACTTCTGTAAGTCTTCAAGTTCAGTAGGATCCACAGAAATGTACTGTTACTGGTTTAAAATTATGTAAAAAATGCCTTAGTCAGGAAGTCCAAAACTATAAATTTTGCTAAAAGTGGCTAAATCAAATGCTCATAATCAATTAAGAGTGCTATTATGTAGTCATATCCTTTATGAAGTTTTTATTGGTGTTTTATTCAGTTTGCATTAGAAATTACTATAAATGTTATTTTAAAAGGTATTATTGAACTAATAGGTATGTACTGACATGTTAATAAATAGATATTTCTTCTTTGTTATAGTCCAATCATGATGTATAGTTCATTAGCATAATAACTGTTCTTTAATTTACATGTTATAATATATTTTTATGTAGGGAACAGTGGAATACAAAAGGCTTCGAGCCTACATATTATACTAGCAAATTGCCCATCAAGAATAACGGGGGAAGCAGGGGCGGCAGGGATTGAACCCCCTCTCCCCACTTTGGATGCAAACCTGCCCCCCTACCCCCCCCTTTGAGTCTGACCCTGTTCCCCCCCCCACAGTTTGGATCTGACCCTGTGCCCCACCTAACCCGTCTTTGGGTCCAATCCTGCTCCACCCCCACTTTTGGGTCCAACCTTGCCCCCCCAGTTCAGGCCCGACCCCACACCCCCTCCCCCTGGTTCAGGTCCAATGCTTTTCATCCCCTCCCCCGCTTCAGGTCTAACCCCCCCCCACCCCCCCATTTGCGTCTGGCCCCACTCCACCCCCTCCACCCCAGTTCAGGTCTGACCCTGCACTTCCTGCCCTGCAGCTTGGGTCTGACCCTGCTCATCCCCTCCCCCACTTCAGGTTTGACCCCGCTTCCCACCCCTTCCCCCCTGCGTTGGGTCCAACCTGGCTCATCCCCTCCCTGTCTTCGGGTCCAACCCTGTCCCCACCCCCTCCCCTACCAGTTCTGGCCCTACCCCCCTGCCTGAGTTCATGTCCAACCCCGCCCACCCTCCTCCCCCACTTGGATCTGACCCTTCCCCCCTCCTCCCCCCCTTTGGGTCCAACCCTGCTACGATGGAGGGGCTCCCACTTTTCCTCAGCTGGCCCCACCACTTTTAAAGTGCTCTGCCCATTTATTTATTTTTCTCTCTTTGGAGAGGGGTGTGGAAGGAGCCAATGGCTGTGCCAATGGAGGGGCTCCTGTTTTAACTCAGCTGGCCCTGCTGCTTGTAAAGTGCTCATGCCAATTTTTTTTTTTCCTCTGTGGAGGTGGGGAGGAGGGAACCACTGCACCAGAGGCTGCAGGGGGAGGTGGCGTTGGCAGCGGGACTCCCATTTTAACTCAGCTGGCCTTGCCCCTGCCCACCTGGCCTGCGCAGCCAATTGGCACATGCATAGTTGAGCAAAAGTGTTACAGACAGACAAACTAAGCCTTTTATTATATTAGAATTTTATAGAGAGGGGGAGGGAGAGAGAGAGAGAGAGAGATAGATTTCTCTAAATGTAACTTGCCTTCTCACGAAAGCCACAGTAACCAGAAGGAAAAGTTTATGACTTTGTATCCTAAAAGTAACTTTAATATTAGGACTTCAAAGATGGCAGCAGCAGCAATGAAAGAAAGACCAAGATATGAAGATGTCTTCTGAGATCTGATCTATTTCTGACAAAGCTCCTTAGACAATGTTGGTGAACATGTCTGACCACTGCAGTTCTAGTAAAACAAGATATAACAGAAATAGGCTTAAGAGACTGGCAAAGGAAAAAGGTGTCAGAGGCCAGGTGAGACTTCCGGGGAAGATACTGAAAGTCTCCCGAACTGAAAAGTTTGAGAATGTTTATTTTGGAGATGAGGTGAATAAAAAGAGACATTAGAGAGTGTGGCTTCTTCTCAAGTATGTATCAAAAGGCATTTTAATCATTCTTCTTTTCTTTAGGGCTGGATGGGAAGGGAAGACCAAACTACAGTAGTGGGGAGGAAGAGGGTCAGAGGGACACAAACCATTTCTGTTGTAGTTGGGGGTCACAATGTGGAAAATAAATGTGCTATGCAGCAATTGAGGAATACAAAATAATAGCTGGTCCTAGAGAAGGAAAAGATGCACTCATATATAATCTCATAACATAACAGCAAAGGAATATTTAAATGGCACTAGGAAGTAAAATAGTAAATGTTCACACGTGGTGCAGAATTAGGTGGTTGGACTCACTGTTACTTTATATACATTACAAAAACTCAGCAAGATTAAAAAGCATCTAGAACTAGACTCTCTGAGCCAAAGAATGCATGGGCTACTGGACTCAAAGTGAAAAAGAAAATACAAACATAAGCAAAATAATTAAGGAAACTCAGAAAAAGCACCCTCTGCAAAATCCCAACAATCCAAAAGAAGACAAGCCTGAGATCACATCTCATTGATTCTGTTCTGCTCAGAATCTTCTGGACCCTGATCCCTGGGCTGAGATTTGAATGCTCTCACTGTATTCACTTGCTCTTCTATAATACTATCAGAAAGATTTTATATTTTTTCCCTTTAGTTTTTCTTTTCTTTTTAAAAGCAAGTCCTGTTCCTTTTCCAATTGCTGCAGAAAACTTCCTGTTGTCAAGTCTCTGTTTGCATATGTTGAGCGATCATGTTCTTTACAATGTGTGTACTTTTCACACACTTCCTTTCATTCAGGTTTAGCCCTCTACCAGACTTCGTACATTTACATGCCAAAAATCTAGCTATTGTATTATACACCAGTGCAACATGCATGCAGCTCTATGCTTTATACCTCTCTCACGCTCTCTCTCTCACACACACACACACATTCAAAGGGGTGCCAATACCTGCCAGTCTAATGCTTTCTTAGTCAGGCTTGTTTGCAGAAGACAGGCTAACAACTGTGTGACTGATGCCTGTTTGCCAAAAAGGCCAAGTTCTGTCATTCTGCCAAATTCATTATATTTTGTAAATGGAGTGCTTCAACAGAAGGACTGTAGGAAAACATTTAGTGAGTCTCAAGTGTAGCAATGTGTCATAGAGGTTTACACTGGGATTGCTTGTTTTCTCCAAGTAAGTCTGACTGGAAAAGAAGCATGATACAACAGGTACAGAATTTACTTTACACATCTTTTTTATTATTTATGTGGGGCTGAATTCCAACTCCTTGCTTACACATGGAAGCAGTCACTCTCATGACTCAAGGATGTTATAGACTTCAGTGGGATTACATATATAAATAAAGGATCATCAATGTAAGAGGAGATTTACAGTCTCGGTTGTCATCATTGACAACAATGAAAGTCCAGCAGAGCTTTTAGAGTCAATCTGAACTGCTGCTAGGAGTTGAGCTGAGTATTCATTGGAGATGGATGGCAGGTATGGGCTTGAGGGCAGCCATAAGGTTTGCTCTAGCTATCACTGTAGACGTAGCTTTAGGTCCCGTCCCCTCTCTGCCTAGTCAGCTACCAGTCCTTCTCTTTGACTCCCTGTAAGTCTATATTTTATTAAAACACTAAAAAGTCATTTCCGGCAAGTCTGCATCTCTTCAAGGTATCATTATTCAATTTCACTTTTTTTGTCAGTTAGTAGAAAATATGGCAAAAAGAAAGATGTCATATAGTTTAGAACCAGCCACCACAATTACAGGTTCTAATACCTCTAATACCTTGCCCATAGAACTCCCTCAAAATCAAAAAACTCCCTGCAAGTTTAAATTAACATCATCAGTATAAATATGAATCAATTAAAACAGGATTGTCCAACTTCTGAGTGCCTAGGGGCCACATGCCATACTAGCTTCCCTACTGTGCCATAAGGGCTTCCAGATCACTGTACTGTGTTGCATCAACATCCATGCAGTACAGGCCTCCCAAAATCTCCAGGCTGAGGTTTCCCTAGGCCCCATGTGCTAAACTGTCCTACTGCACCTTCAGGGGAAGAAGCATGAAGTGGATGCTGAAAGAGGGAGGGAAGCCCAGAGGCTGCAGCAGCAGCAGCAGGAGAGAAATGGGGGGAGCAGTTGGATAGTCCTGAATTAAAAGATTAATAAAGATCTTCATAGTCTTCCCACACTAGATTGAGTCTATATTGTATTTAACTTTACTCCCAACCAAAATGAAATCAAACCATTCTGAGAGGTATCCTCCATTAGGTAAATATGATACACACTCTGAATTCTTTCTCATTACCCACGAGCATAATATTCAGTTATTTTTTCACAATTAGTTTGGTCACTGGTTGGACCAAAGAACCCGATTATCCAGACATTCCTGAGAACTTTAATTCCAGTGGCTGACCCCAACATTGGTGATACTACTCATTCCACTGGAGCCAGTTCTTCTTTCCATCTTTTGTAAGAGAATTCTAAATATTCTGTAGTGGTAATCATATCACCCCTCATTTCTGACAACACTCTGTTTTCATCTAGAGAGATAAAGCCTTCAGCACCATCCATTATCTCAAATAAATTAACCTTCATTTACTGAGTTCCTTATAGGAACAAGTCGAGGAGCTAAAGGTGGAAACTGCTTTATCTTTCAAATTGGCATTTGTGTAGGCTGTGTCCACAAAAACCAGCCCATTCCAGCTCGTGGAATGTCTGAGTGTTTGCTTCTCTTGAATCATCCTAATCAATTTTTCCACAGAGACCTTCTCCCAAAACAAATACCTTTGCCAGCATAAATTATGCTAAATTTAATCATGCATGGCATGGTTCCCTGTCAATGTTTCAATAAAAAATGTATCTCTGTAAGTTCTCTCTACTTGCTTAGGTTTTTCAGTGCTTACGTTTTCTTCATGGTCAGGGAAAAAGCTCTTCAAAGAGGCCCTTTAAATTATTTTTTGCTGAAGAATTTGCTACTGAGATCCTTGTACACTTTCTATTCAGAGTAAACCAAGGTGTTACCAGAAAGCTGGAATGAGTTTTGCCTGCTTTACGCCTGCAGGAAGTTGCTGTATTTCTTAGAATTTTCTATGATGCCTCAAATATGAGATCATAATGGTGACAAACTGCCCTTTATGGCATATTACAGATAGGATGAGGCATTGAGCAAATTACTTTACCTCCCTGTCCCTCATTTTTGTATCTGTACAATAGGGAAAACAATGCTTACTCCCTTTGGCAAAGTGCTTTGAGATCAATGGAAAGCACCTTGCAAGTCCTAAGCATTGTTATAGCTTAATGGGCTGAAGGAGACCATGGTGGAATTCTACCTGGAAGTACACTAGCTAGCAGGCGATGAACCTCTCTACTTAGAATCATAGAAAATTAGGGTGGTCATCCAGTCCAAGCCCTGCTCAAAGCTGGACCATCCCCAACTAGATCCTCCCAGCCAAGGTTTTGTCAAGCCAGGTCTTAAAAAACCTTCAAGGATGGAGATGCTACAACCTTTCTAGGTAATTTGTTGCAGTGCCTAGGTACCCTCCTAATGAGAAGGTTTTCCCTCATATCTAACCTAAACTTCCCCTGCTTCAATCTGAACCATTGCTCTTTGTTTTGTTATCTGCCACCACTGAGCACAGTCCAGCTCCATCCTCTTTGGAACCACCCTTCAGGTAGTTGAAGGCTGCTATTAAATCCCCCCTCAGTCTTCTCTCCTCCAGACTAAATTAGCCCAGTTTCCTCACCCTTCCCTCACTAGTCATGTGCCCCAAGTCCCTAACCATTTCCATTGCCCTCCGCTGGGCTCTCTCCAATAAGTCCATATTCTTTCTGTAGTGGGGTCCCAAAACTGAACACAGTACTCCAGATGTGGCCTCACCATTGCTGAGTAGAGGGAAAGAATCACTTCCCTTGATCTGTTGACAATGCTCCAATAAATGCAGCCCAGTATGCCATTAGCCTTCTTTGCAACATGGGCACACTCTTGGCTCATATTGAGCTTACTGTCCACTGTAGCCCCCAGGTCCTTTTCTGTAGAGCTGCTGCTTGGCCAGTTGGTCCTCAGCCTGTACCAGTACATGGGAGTGTCCATTCCTAAGTGCAGGACTTTACACTTGTCCTTATTGAACCTCATGAGATTTCTTTTGGTCCAATGCTCCAATTTGTCGAGGTCCTTTGGAATCCTAGCTCTACCCTCCAGTGTATTTACTACTCCCCCCAGCTTAGTGTCATCTGCAAAATTGCTGATGGTGCACTCCATCTCATTTTCCAGGTCATTGATGAAAATATTGAACAAAACTGCTTCAGAATGAACTCCTGGGACACTTTACTTGATAATAGCTGCCAACTAGACATCAAGCCATTGACTACTATCCTCCGAGCCCGATGATCCAACCAATTTTCTATCCACCTTACAGTCCATTCATCTAGCCTGTACTTCCACAGCTTGCCTACGAGAATGTTATGGGAGACTGTATCAAAAGCCTTGCTAAAGGCAACGTATATCACATCCACTGGTCTCCCCACATCCACAGAACCAATCATCTCATCATAGAAGGCAATCAGGTTAGTCAAGGCATGACTTGCCCTTGGTGAATCTATTCTTACCAAGTGCTGCACCTACAGTTGGCCTTATCTTTCCTGAATGAGAATCTTGTATTTTGTCTAATCTGTGTTCACCTGTAAGTTTTCAGGGTAGGCATCAGGTTTTACAATAATTAATAAAACATTATTTATATTTACAGAATGTAAATATATTACTAACAACAAATATTAATACTGCTTCAGAGAATTCAGTTTCCTAAAACCTGTAGTCAGAAATGAAAGAATTTCTCCCAAGAAAATTGGGAGAGGTGATATCTTTTATTAGATCAACTAGATAATAGTGAAAAAAATCTTTATTTGCAAGCTTTCAGGCTCGTGCGCCCTTTCTCAGGCAAAGGAGAATGCAAAGATTGTAAAATTTCTCCCAGGTAGAAATAAAACTTCATATTGCGGCCTTTATCCCTAAAACATGAAGATATAATAATTATCCATTTTGAAATGAAAACAACATAATTTTGCAAGAAAGCAGCAAAAGTCAACACCCTGAGACATGAAAGCTAACACCCCTGCTCGTCCCCTTTTTGCCAAGCCAAATTTTCATACTTGCAGAGCAGCCTTATCACAATAGAACTTCCTTGCCCAGGAGAACCTTTCCACCATGAGTCCTCCTTTGAAATATGAAACATCTTAACAAAAAAGAAGCAACATTCAACATCCTGCTTACCATCAGACACATTAGAGGTAAATAGATTGCTCCAACTTTTATCCAAGCTTAATTTGCATCAAATGAACTTTTCCAACCAGGAGAACTTATACCATCCTCCAACTCTCTTGTACAATAACAAGTTTCATTTATACCTGGGAGAAATTTTACAATCTTTGCATTCTCCTTTGCCTGAGGAAGGGTGCGTGAGCCTGAAAGTTTGCAAATAAAGACTTTTTTTGCAACTATCTAGGTGGTCTAATAAAAGATGTCTGTACCACATGGACTAAAAAAAGGATAATACATTTTAAGGCATTTCTAAAGTGCCTTGTCTACAAACTATGCTTCATAAACAACTTCATGTGATTGTGTGGTGTCATCCAAAGTACCTCACTTTGACATTTGCTCAGTATGACTTGCATGGCTCACTCGTGGCTTTCCCACTAATGAATAGTGCCCTAAATATTGCATACTGTATTGTTATGCATTCCCAATCTGTTTGATAGAGTAGGTGCACATATTTTGATAAGCTTTGAACAGAACTATTTTCCACCCTACAGACTTCTCTCATGCAACTAAACAGAATGCACCTCCAAACATATGGGAAACACACGTTTTCTTGTGTAACACTTATAATATCATACTCATTAACACAGACCAATCTGAAGTATCACAGCATCTGTTGCTATTTATAATATTGTCAGCTAAATATAAGTGGCAGGACAGGCCACTGCCTCAAGCCACCCTTTGCTTGGGGACCACTGAATGGCCAAATCTTAATTTCACGTAACATTAGTTGTAGATCTGTAGCTCCCTGTGTGAGGAACATGACCCTTTCCAGTAGCATGCCCCTCGAAAAGGGGGATAGTAACCTCAAGATTTTACTCTGCTTCTACCAAACTTACCTATACTCACTGCTACTCATAGACATATCTTCATATATATAAAAAATGGCAGATCCTGTGTGAAACATGTGAATTCCCACAGAGGGATTTCATTACTTTCTTCATTATATCCAGAGTCATAGACATGCCCTTTCTCACATCTTTCACAAAATAATTAACCTTTTGCCATGTAAGCAGAGCCCCCCATGCAGCATGGGCCAGTGGGGGGCAACAGGAATCGCTCCCCTGCCCAGCAACACCCAATGAGCACAAAGGTTTTTCTTTTAAGCACTGGGAGCTGGGGCTGGCAAGGCAGCCATGGGGGGGCTGGGGAAGCAGGGGACCCTCCATGGTCCCCTCCCCTGTTCCTAGTACTTACCAGCTCCAAGTCCGGCTGCAGCTCCCTTCTGCAGCTACCAGGGACTGCCCGAATCATCAAAGCTTTCCAAATCTTTTCCAAAGATTCAGAGAGCTTTGAATCAATTCAGACTTTTGAATCAGGCTGAATCTCCTCCGAATCAGGTCACCATCCAAAGCTTCACACAGCCCTAGTCAGCATGGCTAATCCAGAACTTTAATCATGCACTAAATTATGCTGATCTCTGTTATAATTTTTTTAATTTTTCTTGTGCCTAAGTAGGGCATTATTTTTCACAGTTATTACAAGGTCTCAGTGGTAGGTGGGATAAAAGAATAGGCAAATATGTTGGCCTATACAGTGAGGAACTGTAAAGAACAGAATGATTTTTAATCATTCATTATATATATGAATAAATAGGAAAGACTGTTCAATGTTCTTCATTTTTTCTCCTCTTGCTTTTCTGTTTTTTGCTTCCTCTTCCTTTTTCTCTGAAGCCATTTCAGTCATGCTGCAGATCTGACAGATTCCTATGCTCCCTGCCATATATAAAAGAATATTCACATACTTTCAATTTTACATGGGCAATAACCTCTAAACTGTAAGAAAGAATGACAGAGATCCAGATTCAGCTGTTCTCATTTACATGAAAAGAGTTTCTAGGCCAGATATTTCAAAATAGCTACACTGCCATCGACAAGCAGCATTTGCCAATAGTTGTTGATATTACTATGTGATAGCCATGGCAAGTAATCATTTAAATATTCACAAACCAGTTTCAACCAGATAAGATACAAGCTGAGTTGTCAGTTGGTGTCTACTATAGATTGCGAAAATCACAGCAAAGCAGGATAACCTGCTTTTTAAGCATCTTTAAGGGGGGAAATGTTGTGTTATAGTAGGGGACTTCAAACTGTGTAAAATATGACACAGTCCTCATGCTGCCAGTACTAAAATGTTCTTTGAACAACCTAAATTTATAGATGAGTATTTCCTAACTCAAAGTGTCAGATCCAACATAGGGGAATTCCATGGTAGATATTCATCTATCTACTAAAAAACCATGATGTGACACTACCGCAGAGCATTAAGCTAAATGCTACTAGTATTAAGCTACTGTGCAGTAGCATCACAAAAAAGGCATTCATTGGCGCTACTAGGAAGTAACTTGGGTTACTGCACAGTCATTTAGTACTTGTTTATATAAGTACAGGTTTTCCTCGCTTTATGCTGTACACGCATTCCTGGAAAACAGTTCATAACTCAAATTTGCCTAAAGGGAACCCACATTACAATGTAACAAATAGGGATACATTCCAAGTCCTTGACTGTACTGGCCCCCAGACCCATTTCTACAACTTTTACAAGACAATTTTGGTACTCACCAACAGCAGACAGTACACACAAGCACAGGGCACTGTTATAATGGGGATGGCAGCTACAGAAACACGTGTCACAGACAATGAATGAGGAGCATAGATCCACACAGGAGACTATATTTTGGTGAGTGTCACTCCCACAACACACGGCACAAAGCACCTGACTGCAGGCTTCCACCACACCGATCACATAAGAGTTAATTTATCTCACATATAACAAATTTTTGGTATAAAAAGGGTCATCACATATGAGTGAATTTGCACATACAGAACTTGCATAAAGCGAGGAAAACTTGTACTAAACAACTGTGCAGTAACGACTATGTAGTCAGCGTCTCATGTAGACACACCCATTAGGTATTCATCACAGAACTAAAAATTAGCATATGCTTCAATGCAAATTATAATGATTTAATGACATTTGTTATATGTAGAAATATAACTCTCCTATTGTTAGGACTAAAAAATTAATAGTAAAATGAGGAGCTGTCCTCAAATGTGTGTGATTTAGTGGGGTCCTTCAGTTATTGGCCTCTCCTCCTTAATGTTTTTATTAATGACTTGGGGTGGGGGGGAATAAAGGTAAAGACCTTACTGAAAGATTTCATAAAAATTTGGGAAACAGTAACTAATAAAAAGTAAACATCACTGAAAACAAACTGTTCTGGAGCTTTTGGAAAACCCAGGACAGGTAAATAACATGCATTTTACTATAGCCATATGGATCATCACAGGAGGCTCTATCCTGAAAACAGTAACTATGAAAAGGCTAGGGATCATGGTGAATAATCAGATGAAATTAGCTTTACATGCAATATTGTGGACAAAAAAAATCTAAATGCACTCATTAGATATATAAATACAGAAATACCAGATAAGAGTAGAGAGGTTATATAATACTCCAGGATTTAGTATTGGTGTGACTGCTACTAGAAGACTACATCCAGTTCTAGTGCTCACCATTCAAAAAGGAAATTGAAAAATTGGAAACCATTTCAAGAAGAACTGGGAATGTTTAAAGAACTTGAAAACCCACCTGACAGAGCAAGACTCCTGGAGCTCATTCTACTTAGCTTATCAAAGAGAAGATTTAAGGATGACCTCATCACAGTCTTTAAGTATCTATATGGGAAAAAAGAAATTTGATAAAAGAGTGTTCTTCAGTCTAGCAGACAAAGGAATAACAATACTTGAGAGCTAAAATTAAACCTAGAACAATGTAGATAAGAAATAAGAATTTAATAGCAAAGGTAATAGTTAACTGCTGGACCAGCTTATTCAGGGGTCCTGAAAGATTCTCTATCACTAGAAATTTTTAAATCAAGAAGAGATATTTTTCTAAGAAGTTATGCTGTGGTTCTAACAGGAATCAATTAAGAATAGTCCTGTCACCAGTTTTATTGAGAGCTTAGGCTAGGCTGGCAGTGCCCAACCCATCCAGCTCCATGGGCCAGATGAGTGGCATGGGGCTGGTCTATGGCTAGCTCAGGTGTCCAGAGATGATCCACAAATGGATCCAAGAAGTGGACTGGCCCATGCACTGTATCCAACTATGAACCAACCCAAGGCAGTGGTCTGAACTGCAGCAGGGAGTCATGCCAGCTACAGGCATAGCAGGGCAGCTCCATGCTCAGACAGCCACAATGAAGAGGATAGCACTAGTTGTCACCATGCCTATGGTAGCTGCAGCTGTTTTTGCATCCTTCCCCACACAGGTGGTACCCTGAGGTTGCTTCATTAGTTACTGAACTGGGGCTTTCTGCAGGACTAGAAATTTGGCAGCTGAGATGCTGCAGCAACTAATGTTGCTACCAGTCCCTACTCTAATTCTAGACCTATAGGGAGCCCCATGGGCCTGATGAATGGCCCATGGGTTAGATCCAGCCCAGGGCAGGGTGGGGGGGTAGGCTGAACACCACTGGCCTAGATTGTCACTTTAATTTTTCCTAAACCTTCTGTCTATAACAATCTCATTAACTTTAAACCTGAAATTAAGTACCTTGAGGTTAGTTGAAGTTCTCTTTTTCATCTAGCCATGTAGTGCATAGCTATTCAGTGTCACTGTTAAGACAGCGTCTTAGGATCTTTTTGCCACAGACTTCAAATCACCTTATAAATCAGTTTTAGGGTAGTTAAAATAACTTCTACTGTAAACATTGCCAGCACGTACTCTTAACTGAGTTAGGTTTGCTCTCCTCTTACTGGAAAATAAAAAAATGTGGTCTGTGGTCACACGGAGCTTAAAAGTCTGCTCTATTGAATCATTGTGGACTAACATTATAACTAGAATTAGTTTCTGTTTATAAAGTCTACATTTTCTATTTGTTATTATTTAATTCTAATATCTCTTGGGATCCAAACATTTCTATTCTAGATCAATTGATGTCATATCATTAAGTATCTGTTTATAATAAGGACAGGCAAATTTGTTTTGGCTAAATTCAAAACTAACAGAAAAGTATGGGTTTGAAATGCAGGACTCAGATTCTAATATTACGTCCACATACTACTGAAGATGAAAACGAAGCCCAGAGGCAAGAAAACCCAATTCAAAATTAAAGTAAATGGAATAGAAAGCAGAAAAAGTAAAACAACCAGATACTGTGCGGTTGTGTAAAAGGAGTAGAGAGGGGTTGGAAAAAGAGAAAATACGATAAAAAAATCAATAAATTATGTATGGGGTGTGTATGTGTAGATAGATAGATAGATAGATAGCTAGATAGATAGATATAGATGGCCACCCACTTTTAGAGGTGTTTGTCTGTCTCCACACTCTCTGATACAGAGCTCAGGTTTCCCTTAAATAGAGAAGCACTTGTTTGTTTGTGACCTGTGGGGAAATACATCCATTTCAGTAACAGCAATAAGAGGTTCATCACCTTTAATTAATTTAGCAAACCCAAATATAGCAAGCAAGCTTTCTATTGCCTTGAACACAACAACATTCAGGTCTTCTGTTTTTAATCAATAAAAGACTTCTGCTGTGAGCAATCTTTCTTGAATAGAGAGGGATCCTGCATGATACGTTTTTGACATATTGTGATGATATGCTGGTTTGAGGACTCCAGTTAGTCACAGAACAATATATCAATGTATAATAAGTTAGATGTAGTCAGACATATCTGTTCAGCATTTGGAGTAAATGACTAAGTCTGATCTAGAGCCCATTAAAAGTCAATGTAAAAGCTCCTACTGACTCAGTTAAGTTTGGATCCGACCCCAAGGCTGCACCAATTCCAAGCCCCAAATAAGTCAACAGGACTTCATATGAATGAGTTCATGCATCTGCTTGTGCATTTTTAATGAAAGGGTCAGAGCCTCATTTAAGAGTTTTACTTACTTGGAGCGTGCATAAGCATACATTCTGGCTGCTCTTTAAAGGGAAAGGAGGTGCTGCCCAGGAGCGTATAGCAGCTGTTCTGATCTGTTATGTCTGCAGGGTCCCCTGGTAATACACACCAGCTGAATAGTCCAAACTTTGAACCAAATGAGGAAGGGCTAAAGTTGGAGCAGTTTTGCTATATCTGTATCACTGGAATATTCAGCTTGCCCCGACAGCTTACATCGGAACATGGATGGATCCAGGGTTTTATAAATGGAGATGCAGAAGCAGCAACTGACATTTCCAGGCTGGCTGTACCCACTCCCTCCCCTCACTTCATGGCGGGTCAGACTACACCATGGAAGCTGCAGCCAGGGACTTTTTAAAGTCTTGAAGGGGGGGGCGGGGAGGGCAGGCAGGATTTTTACCAATCTGTACCCGTTTCCTTCCCCATCATGCTCAGCTGCATATCCCATCCCTTCCATTCCTTCCCTTGCTATCTCATTCCACTGCTGCTGCTGTGTCACTATCCCCAGCCAATCTGGAGGGGAAGGAGCTCCAGATCCACTGGAGCTGGACTCAGATGGGAACAGTGGCAGGTGGGTTCCCCCTACACACACCTGTTCTTCAGCTGACAAAGAATATCCAGGGAGACTGGGAAAAAAGAAGGAATATACCTGCTGCTGTGACTGTCCCCAGCTGAACACAACTGCCCATGCAACCCAAGTGGAGCAGGACAGGAGTGGCCCTGGAGCTCCCCCTGCCCTGGATCAGCCAGGGACAGTAACAGTAGTAAACAGAGAAGGACAGGAATTGAAGAGGATGGTACGTACTGCAGAGCATGGAGGGAAAGTGGGAAGGAATCCTTACCTGCTTTGGGGATTTAGGAAAAATCCCTGGCTGCTGCTTTTGCAATATGGTCAGAAAGTTTTTTTCTATTAGGGGTGTGCGAAGTAGGCCCTATTCGATTCAGATTTGGCCCAAATCAGGGATAGTGATTCAGTTCGTTGATTCGGATCACTGTCCCTGATTTGATTCGGCCGAATCCGACTCTGAAGATTCAACACTGATTCAGAGAATCAGCAATTTGAACACAGATGCAGCTTTAAAAGTTTTTGCTACATACCTCAAGGTAGCAGATGCGGCTCATGATCGCTGTGATATTGGGGCACAGGAGAGACCCACAGGAAGGGGGGGGGGGCCTCCACATGCTTAGCAGCAAACCCAGAAGTGGACCGGAAGTAGTTCTGGTCCACTTCTGGGTGTGCCATGGAGCAAGCAAGGGGGCCCCCCCGCACCCCCCCCAGCTCGGCAATCCCCTGCAGGGGGACTCTGGGTGCCCCTCCCCAGACACAGAGGGCACCAGTCAATGAGCCGGGGGGAGAGCGTGGGGGGCACCTGCGCACTCCCCAGTGGACCCAGAAGTGGACTGGAAGTGCTTCCAGTCCACTTCTGGGTCTGCTGCCGAGCACGCTGGGGACCCCCCATGCTTCTGTGGGACACTCCATCTGCCCCAGCATCACAGCATTCATGAGCCCCTGCTACCTAGAGATATGCAGAAAAAACATTTAAAGCTGTGTCTATGTCTGAGTCTCCAAATCTTTCCGAATCTCTCCAAATCAATACAGAGAGATAAGGGTCTTCTGATTTGATTCAGATTTGGAGATTCAGCCACCAAATCGGGCCAAATCACTGCCAAATCAAATCAGGGACTGAAGCTTTGCACAGCCCTACTGTCTATACTCTTATTTAGGTGTCATGTTTTTGAGATACCTGTTGTATTTGCTATTCTGAGGCTGCCTTATTATATATCAGTTGAAACAAGATAGTCTATAAGGTGCCACCCTTATAGTTTTGGTATTCTCACAGAGGTTTATTTATATCATTATGATTTAAACATAGTTTTGCTTAGCTTTCTCCATTCTCCATGTTTGTTCAAAACCTCACATATATACCATACCTCCCATCTACCATGAAGGACAATATCAAATTACTTTTACTATACTAAAATAATTAAAAAAATGGAATTTGTAAAGAAAAAATCCATGAAAAGAGACAGAGATTATGAACATATTTTTAATGTCTCCCGTATTGGGTAAGTAATGTTGATCACCCACCTACCATATTGTTATTTTTAGGAAATTCTTGAAAGTTAATACAAATATTAACATATAATATTATATAGGAATATTATCTATTATATAGATATTATCTATTATATAGATATTAATATATTATATTATAATATCTATTATAGCATAAAATCTAATATATTAACAATTTCCATCATGCCTCCAAAGAGCTAAGAATTATTTTGTTCCAACAGCATTCTGTCCCTAACTTCATATCCCATGGAGTCAGGTGTGAGGAAGGTGTGTGGCAGGCTCACTAAATTACCTGTCAGAATGAGGGAAGGAGACATTATAGCAAGAGAAAAAGACATGACAGGACACAACCTGGGTGTACTACAGACCTTGGGAAAAGATTACGGCCAAACTGCAAAATTAATTAACTAGATTAAATATACATTAGTGTCACAAACTACTAGCCCTCTGTAGCTCCTTAAATGGGAAGACAAAGGTCATAACAAAGAACAGCCACTTGGGAGAAATGAGCTAGAATTATTTGGGAACCCAGGAAGCTGCAGTGTATACACATTCTATTGATGGCACTAACGATTACATCAGTAATGAGAACCCAGTCCATACACTCTGACATTACAAAAGAACACATTTCTTCTGCTTATTTTCAAATGTTCTCTAATACTACAGATTCAGAACTCAGGGGCCAATTTGTGCATTCGCAGATGTATAATCTGCTTTCATGGGCATATTGCAACAGAAGCACGATGATGCAATTACACATACTTTAACTTGCACTACAGAAGTTATTTTCATGAATGCTGAAAATCAATTGAAACTAAAGTGCAAATAATAAGATAGGTGACACTGAAGGAGCGTACACTCCTTTTAGAGCTTTCTAAAAGGCACTCCAAATCTCAACTGCATCTTTCCCTGGTGGCGTCCATATAAGGAGGTCTCACCAAGCCAGACAGCAACCTGAGGCTTTGCAGAGAGGTTAAGTCTCAGCCAGATTTCAATGAGCTGAAAAGAACTCCAGCTGGGAGATAATGAGGTACTGAAAACCCTACTTACAATCAACTCTTAAAAAAGAGGCTGTGTTATTATAGACAGACTAATATGTCTGTATGAAGGGTAAAGGTCTATCTGTTTTCTGTTGTTCTAAATTCAGGGAAACAAAATTAAAGAGACTAGAATTTATTTGCGCGCAGTTTATTCACCCTGTCCTACTGGTTGGTTCTACACTTTACTAATATTTTTCCTTGTATCTTGTGCTCGACTGTCCTGTCTTGTCACCTACCTCTTTCCCCACTTCTTTTTCTAGCATTTCATACTAGTTGAAGCCAAAGTACTTAGACGAACCATAGTTAATAGCAGGGTCCCTAAGAGTAAATAAAGTGCTCAAATATAGGCATGTGCAGATTTACTGCACAGTAATTTAGATTACTGCACAGTAACTATGCCAACATCATGCAGGTAGAAAATTTACACCCGAGTACTTACTGCAAAATAGTGAGCATGTAGACCCATTACTGCTCAGTAACACTGTGTGTGGGGATTGACTTGGGACTAGCTTTACTCCCAAATTGGTCCACACACAGCATTACTGCACTGTAATGCCTACACATATAGACACTGGCCTAAAAAACACTTACTGAGCAGTAAATGCATGTGTAGACACACCCTATGATAACCAACCAACCAACACTTTCCTTTATGAACAAGGAGGAAACATCATTATATTACAAAGAGAGTCATGGATAGAACATGAGACACCATTTAAGAAAGTGGATTCTTTCTTGTTCTTTGCTTACCATAGAACATTTGCCAAGAAGGCTCTTGTATTCAGCAGGGCCGTAGAACAGTGGGTTTTTCCAGCTCCAATCAGAGTTGATACATATCCACTTCATCCTAGGTCAGATAATGTTTACCTCTCTCTTCCATCTCCCCCTTCCATTCATCATTAGCTTTACTTACTTCCCTTATTCAAATATAATAGAGTTAATTTCTTGCATGTTTGCCATAAAAAGTCACTATACATTGCATTACCCCTGATTTATGTGTTAAATAAAAACAAAAACAGAGGCACTGAATAACCAACACATACATAAGGAGGTATCATTTAATCAATTACATTATCCTCTTTATGATACACTTGTGAATTATGTCCTTTTTAAATTTATAATTAGAAGCCAGAACAGATGGTGAAAGCTTAGTTTAAAGTGATGCATTTATTAAAACAACCAATGCTGCCAAATGATCATTCACTATAACAGGATTTTTTTTCATTAAGCTGTTTTTGCTACACCCTAATACACTGCGTAGTAATGAGACTGCAAAAACATTACTCTCCAGGGATTCACTGTAATAGGGTCCACTGTGCTGGAGCGTGAATTGGAGGTGGGGGGGAAGGGTGCAAAATCTGAAGACTGGGGTGGAGTGGCTTCCCTGAGCATTGTCATCTCAGTTAAGTGTGCTCATAAGAGAGGTCACACCAGTAATGAAAGGAGGAACCTGCACTGCATGAGTATTTGTAGAAAGGATATTGCAGAACAAATATACACCCAGTTACTGATGGAATAGTAAAGTCACTCTTTGGCCACATCTACACATATGCTTAACTGCAGAATAGACTAATTAGCTGTGGAGTAAAAAATTACCATCTATACATGCAAAAGTATTAGGCCACAGCAAACTAATTAACATCACAGTACTATGAGGGGGCAGTATTATTACACTGGGGATATTTACTGCAATTAAATGCATGTGTAGATGCTGACCACAGGCATAAATTGTGCCCAGTTAGCCAAGCCAGCTGGGGGCAAACTCCTGCCTAGCCATGTGGCTTCACACTTTCAGCACCCTCCTACCCCAGCTATCCCCTTCACAGCCTGATGCCACCACCTGGAGCTGACTCCTGCCTACCCCCTCATGCTTCCTGCCAGCCTAGGATTGCTCTGTCCTGGCTCAAATTGCTGCTTTCCAGGTGCATGTGTAGACACTGAACCCAGGAGTACTTTATTCCAGCTCAAACTGTTCCAGAAAATATTGCTTCACATTAATTGCATGTGTAGATGCACCTAAGTCAGGAACCATGGTGAGCCAGTGCACCAAACAACTAGGCTTAGTCTTGTCTTTGGATTCTGTCTAGTAAGAACACATGACTGAAAAAAAACTCCTGAGTCACTGACTCCAGTCTCCTGCTATTACAAATATCTTTCAAAAAGGTACTGTGCTCACTCTTAAAAGCAGTTAGGGTTTTTGACCTCACTGCTCCCAGTGCAAGATTGTTGTGAGACCTCATTGTTCTAATGATTAAGAATCCCTTTACATTTTCCAGCCTAAGTTTATTCCGGTCAGTTTAACCACTTATTCTTGTGCAAAACGTGTCCTCTCATTTAAAAAGCTCTTTACCATTCCTGGTTTTAAATCCTGATGCATTTATAGACAGCATTCAACCTTGACATGGAGTCCCCTGTGGTTCAGTGGTAGAATTCCACACAGGAAACCTGGGTTAGATTCCCAGATACTTATACAACTACAACTGTAGAGGCACCAAACAACTAGACTCAGTCTGGTCTTTGGATTCTGTCTCAGTGGCCTAAAGGGAGGATGAAGGGTCTGGGCAACCTCCACTCCTCCAAAAAAACATTCCTGCCCAAGCATATTCATATTGAAGGTTGGGTGGTCCTCATGCATTCACCACGATCCAGGAGGATTGATGGTTGCCAACCATGACATAATAATTGCATTGATATTCACCATTATGATGAACAGTTACACCTGCACATTTCTGTTGTGATATAGGGTACCAAAACTACTTCAACTTTAATTGTGCTTCATTCAGGGTGAATGTTATGGCATTTTATCTCATTTGATCTTCCTCTGTACTTGATGCCTCTTAACTTAGCATCTTCAGCACAGTTCCCCTAGTTTGTGCATCAAGCTTATTAAGAAAACTATTAAGGAAAATTATTCCTAGACTATATCCCTATCCCCTTTCAACACCACTCATTTCATTTCCCTTAAGCTAGTTCCTTACTTACCTTCCAATTCCTGTGCTAAACCCAATCTTCTCCCATTTAACAAACCATTTCTAAGGTAGTATCTTAGGGTGTCTGTAGGTATGCTGGAAGGCTGTTCTGATGTGCTGCAATTATAGCACATCACAGCAGACTCGATTAATTGAGTCTACTGGAGCATGCTAATTAGTTCATTCCAGCCTCCACATCTCATGTAACAGCGTCCCGCACTTCAAAATGGTGGTGGGAGCGCTTAAACTATAAAGCTGCTCTAATTCAAGTGCCCTTCCACCCCAGAGCATATGTAAAAGTGCCCTTAGAGACTAACTGTCTCATAGTATCTGATGAAGTAGGCTGTTACCTAGAAAACCTCATGCCTCTCTGAACCAATTAGCTTCTAAGGTGCCATACTGCCCCATGTTATGTCTGTCTTCAAAATAACATGGCTAACCACTTCTCCATTCATGTAACATCATATAAAATATTTAACTTGTATCCAGATAAATTAAATCTGCTACATTTACCATGTCCAGACCAGGGAGAGCTAGCCTTCTTGGCACGCATGCCACAAATTACCCTCCCCAAGTGCCACACCAATCCCCTTCCCTGGCCCAATCTGTTGCTAGGCTTTCTGCTCCCAGCCCTGTGCTCCCTGCCCAATGTGCTACTTTTCTTTTTGCTGTCTTCCCTATCTGAAACCTTCTCCTTCCCTGATCTCATGTGGCACCCATGCTGCAGGTTGGCCAATTTATCTATAATATTAGTTACCTAGTCAAGGAAAAGAAGCAGGCTAGTCTGCTACAAGGTGTCTTTGGTAATCCAATGTCACATTTCATTCTATTTTATCCTTGTGTCCACGTCTTTAATTATCTTTTCCTTCAAAACTGGTTTTAAAGCCTTACATACTATTAAGGTTAGACCAACAGACCTGATAGTCTTTGGATAACTCCCCCCTGCTCCCCCCCAGCCCATTCTTTAAATATAGGAATTATGCAACTCTCCAGGCATAAAATCCTGCCTTGATAGATTCATTTAAAATCTTTGCTACCGGGCATATCATTTTGCGTGTCAGCTCTTTCAGAATTCTGGAATGTAAATTATCCAGAATAACTCTAAAACTGAGTCTATTAAACTGCTTAAGCTTTGTTTCCATGTTGGCTGTGCCACTTTCCATTTTCATACCTGCTTTCACATTATCCATCTTGCCTTTGCCCCTGTGATCACTGACCTTACTGAGAACCCAGACAAAGTACTCATTTAGAGTTGGAGCTGTACCTAAATTATTGTTAATCTCTCCTCCATTCTCATTTATACAGCCCTATGTCTTTCCTTATTCTCTTCTTATTTTTACCACAGGAGGAACTGTTTATATGTATGTTACCATCCTACTCTGCAATACCTATTCTGGGTTATTTCCACACATTGAAAAGCCCTGAAATATAAACACAGTGTCCTTCCATGGGTTAGCTGCACCATAGGAGACAAACAGACTCTAGAGAGCCACTGCTTTTCCATGTGCCCAGACGGAGAATAGGTTTGCATAGGCATGGGATAAATGCAGATTATTTTACAACTTTCTCTACCACTGGAGCAAGAGGAAGAAACAAGAGGTCGACTGCAATTCTGAGTTAGTCTGCTTCCCTATCTGCTTCTAGGTCAGTGCTACTAATGTGCTGCCATGCTCAGGGCCATGAGAAAGCCACAACTGAGTGCATGGAAAATTTAGTATTAATAGCAGACAAGTCTATTTTCAAGGGAAACATATTTCTTTTCAACATGGATTAAGTTGCCAACCCCAAAAAATATACCAAAAGCCCACATTTAGTTAAAATTCCAATGCTACATGTCTGCAAAAAATGATACTCTCCTTTACAAATGCATTAGAAAACATCCTATACAACATGAAACCACCACAATTCATTTAGAAAGAAAATTCACCCAAATAAAGCCCATTATATCTTTGCCTTGATTACAGAACTGAGAAGTGGCACTTTTGGAACTCATCCTTACCTGCGTGTTGCACCATTTATTGTACAAAATTAGAAAGTTAATTTTAATGTTTTATTAAATATTTACGAAGATAAATCTCCTTAAATATTTGTGTCATTGGCAGTCACTTGCTTTTTCCTTCAGCATTTTCTATTGCAATGAAAATAAAAAAATAAAAAAATCAACAGATACTGGCTGTGCAAAAATCATTTTTTTTATGCTGATGAAGCTCTCATTTTAATGATCTTCAGTACATCCAGGAGTGCTCTAAGAAGAGAAATAACTGGGCCGCCTTCTTATTAATTTAATAGAAACTATCATGCTGTTTTTGTTTGCCAGGGAACAAGCATCAGTTTTTTATGGCTCAGAATGACTCATATATATTGGTCATGAATTCACTCACCTGCATCTCTTGGTACACTTTCTGTGGTGCCTTCAGATTTCACATAATTTAGCATTCCCTTGTTTACCATGCTTCTGAATAAAAGCCATAGATGATGGCACACAATGTCTTCCATAGTTTATAAACACAATAATTTTCACATGTGAACCAGAAAATGGGGAAAATCCAGGTATGATTTAAAATAATGTATCCTTTTTGCAAGCAATGTCCTTTCTAAAAGGATTTTAAATACCAACAATCATTAAAAGTGAACTCTCACTGACAATGAATTATTGTGGTGTTATATAGGCCACGTATTCAAGACATCTATCCCCAACGCTGTTTGCTGTTATGTATAGTACAGTTTACATGCAATAGATAATATGTAAGTATATAAGACACAGTATAATCATGAAAAACAACCATCTTATTGCCACGAATCTATTGGATTAATTCCACAATGTGGACAGGTCAGGTCATTTTGTAACTTTTTGAAAGAGATCATCTCTCACAGTGATGCATTTCACAACAAGAAATTGGCTATCTGTTGCTGAAGCAAGAGATCAGGACTCCCTGGGGAGCATTAGGATCGAGCAAGGGGTAAGCGATGGAGAAAAGACTTGATGGGAGATGCTCAGGAAGTAAAGGCCCTTCTTGTTCCCTGCAACCATTACACTAGCATCTACTCAGCTGTCTTTTGTATTTCCTCTGAGAGTATTAAGTGAAAAATAGTGAAAATAGTACTAAAGAATAATTACCGCTGGGCAGAGGCATAACACTGCCCTGAACAGTGACAACACCCATAGTAGTGAGAGCGCTGCACTTCTGTATGCTGGCAGGGTAAAAGCCGCTGGATGTGGCATGGGCAATTTATGTGCTCCCCGCATTTCCCTCAAAGGCAGGGCCCAGGATTGCTTCCCCAGGTATTCCCCTTAGTTATGCTACTGTTACTGGGCTTCAGAACGAATACCTCCAAGATGATGGGGTAGATCATCAGCATGTCAGAATGCTAATTCATAAACTATGATGGCTCCATATATGGGTATTTTTCCTTAAGACCTTGAGACCCGGGAAGTTTTATTTTTCACAAAAGTTTAGATTCTGCAGCAATGAAACAATTATGCAATGAATTTGTAGCTCTGAAGTCGCAGCGTAGCCTGCATATATGCCACATATTTTTGTATAAAAACTGCTTTTAAAAAGGCTTGAAGTTTGTTAGTATTATTCTTACAATAATATTTTTATATCCCTTCCCCTGTAAAATCATGCTCCAGTTCTACAATTAATCCAATCAGAGAGGCCTAAGAGTGGAAAAAAAGGATAAATAAAATTTTTAGAGCTTTAAGAACCATCTTTTATCCACCTCAGATCATCATCAGGCTGGATAAAGGACCTTGCCATTCACTAATGCTAGAAAGGAAAGCTCATTACCACAAGAAATGAGAGTTTTCCAGCTCTCTAGTGGGACAGCTCATCTGTTTCTACTCCTATTCATTTTCTAGATATCAGCCCTTGAAGCTGTCACAGGCCTTAAATCAAATCTGAAATGAATATTAATTGTGGCATATCTGGACTATTATATGCTTTGTGTGGAGGAGGTGAAACATTTTTGTGGAAGGGAAAGATGTATCAGCCATCTGAAACCACTCAGAACATGGGAATGTCAGTAGTCATCCCAGTGGAGATAGATTTGTGAACAGACAGCAAGTAGGGTGGTCACAGTCATGTCTCTCACTTGTGTATCTTCCTCTTCTGGGCACCAAATGAACTTTTAAGGGGGGGGGGAGGGGAGAGAACAGTATCCATTCATATTTCATAAGAAACTACAGTGTAGGCTGTACTTCTAGTAACTCACACTAGTGACAAGTATTAACAAATAGTCTTGCGTGATGGAGGGTGTGCGGGCTGGGGAGCGGTCCCAGGTTCTCAGGGGCTTTCGCGCGGCGCGGGCTGTGGCCAGCAGCCCTGGCACGCGGGTTGGGGAATGCAGGCCAGCGGACTAGAATTAGGCACGGACGCTTAGCGGTTGATTAAAGATTATTTTACTTACACCGAAGATGGTCGCGGTGCAGGCAGGAAAACTTGCTTGAGTTGCGGTTACAGACAGAAAAGAAGAGAGGCGGACAAGAGTTCCTTCCACACGAACCTCTAGCCCAATCCAGTTGAAGGCTCTAAACACGCGAGCCCGTCGTGTCAACCGAAGAAAACAACTCGAAGCAGAGAGCTCTGGATACACTCACACGAAGTTTGCTAGGCTCCGTGGAACTTGCGCACAGGGAAGGGTACATCGAGGGATCATTCGGCGACGGGGAGAGGCCAGAGGTTGATCAGACCCCTGTAGCCTTCTCAAGGTACACGCTGGGTCCGATAGGCTCCGCAGCACTTAGAGATCTTCACGAGATGTGAAGTTCTCCTCCTCCAGATGGTTGTGGAGCCCTCCAACTTGGGCAGAAACCACTCGAGCCTCTTATACGGCTAGCAAGCCAATCGCTAGCTGCCATGTGGGAATAATTTAGAACTGGCCAATAGTGGGGCACAAATTTGCATGCGAATGGCGGGAACTCCTTGCACCGTGCATTTCTCTTTTGCAACTAAGAAATGCACCCTGCAAAGAAAGCTCCGAGTGGCAGGAAATAATTTAGCAGTGCCAAAGCGCACACAAACAAAATCACACCCTTGGGTTGTGACGGAGGGGACTGAGACTGTTCTTTCCTTTAGAATAATTTATTTGGTAACATTCTTTACTTGTGATGGTCGCAAGTAAAATCCAGGTAGAGTTTCATTTTGCCTTCTGTAAATGGAATTTAGTTACCTACATCTCAGGAGACTTTGCTACAAAAGCAAAACATAGGACAAGAAAAAGCTCATGCTTGCTCATAACTTTGGTCTTTTAACCCATTCAAAATGTTAGGGGACAAATCTCTTAATCTTCCAGCATAAAGATCAGTGAATTCAAAGGCTTTTACTGGGGCAATAGTTGGCTCTTTACTCCTGTGGAAACCATTATGGAAGACTGGCAGCCAACAAATAACATGATGGATGTGGTGGAACTCTAGAATGTGCAGTGCTATTAAGATGCATAATCCCATTCCCAACATAACTCTACTGACTTCAGAGTTATCCCAGCAGAGAAACTGGCTCTCTATTTTAAAGCTATAATTACCACTTGTACTACAAAAGACCAAGAGTCATATTCCCTTACAGGAAGGAAAAGTAAATGACAAAATCAGCCAAGAAACACTGGCAGAGTGAGTAGCCCATTTATTCTACAGAGTTTTTTAAACAGATTCATGATTTTTTTAATCTGCATGCATCTCCCAATGCCCCTGGATCTTTAAACATATAATTTAAGGACAGAAATTCCACACTTTCTATTGGAATGTGTCACTTAGTGCATACAAAGAGAAGTACATAGTTTCATGTTGTCTAATGCACACCGGGCAACATAGCGTCGGTGGGCACAAACCATGATGCCACAGATATGTCACCATAGCAACGCGCTCCCTCGCTATAGTGTGTTGCTATGGCAATGTAGCGGCTAAAAATAACCATGCGCCACTGGCATGGCACAGTATGGGCTGTTACTGCGCCATCATTTCATCCTTCCGAAAGGAAGGACTAAATGACAACATAGTAAGAATGGTGCCATAGGGGCACGTGTAGACACGCTCAACGAAATGTAATCCAAAGCATTTTTAGAAGTATAGGGGGAAAATATCTTCCCACAACATAGAGTCTTATATAGATTCCTAGATGCGTGCTTCATTCATGCATCTATTTCATACACATACAGCACAAAGGAACAGGAGACAAGTGGAAAACACACAAGTTGAAGGAACAAAGCTTCCATCAAGGACATGAGTTCCCTTGAAGCAAGGACCATTACCCTTTTATATGTTCTAGAAACATTCTTAATGAGGACATGATAGAGGCATTTCTTGCTCCTGTGACTTTTGTGCTGATTCCTTACATAGGTCTACTGACTAACAGAAACCTTATATATTAAGGCTGAGATCCTGGCCCTATGAAAGGGAATATCAACATTCTTTCTGACCTCAGTGGAGGCAGGACTTCACCTAAGGATACTTCCCCTTCCCACAGGGGAAATCCTTAAGTGAGTAGGAGGATGTTGTGTATAGCTCTCCAAATTTATCAAAACTGCTTCAGGAAATAAGAAATTAGGTTCCAGTGTGATCTACTGAAGTGAGCAAGGCATGGGACTTAGGAGATCTGTTCGGGCATTTCCATTGGCATAATATGGAAAATCATTTCACTGTGTGCCCTATTTTCCTATTTGTAAAGTAGAAATGATACTGACCTCCTTCATAAAGAGCCTTGAGACCTACAGAGAAAGGTGGGAGATGATGTAGTAAATCCTAGCTCTTAATTTTTTTAAAGAAACTTAAAATGCTTGGGATGCGCTTAATCAATTAAGTTATTTGGTAATCCAAAAACAATCATTGAACCTTTAAGAACTTAGTATATTACTAAGTATGGAGTATTCTCAGTGTTCAAAATGCTTCACAACCCAGGAAACCAAGCCTACAAGGATCTCAGTCAGACAATAGTGGAATTTATAGAGATGATAGAAGAATAAGGAGGAATGTTGGAGAAGTGAGGGAGAACATTGGCAAACAAGAAATAGGAAACTGTTCCACCATGAAACAAAAGAAAGCAGACAGCTAAAATAGGACAAGGAGACAAAAAAAGCAAACAAAAGAGAAAATGAGAAGGATCACAGGGAGGAGGGTGAGAAACTAGAGATGTAGATTGGAGTTAAAACTATAAACAATCACGAAAGGTGAAGGTGCACAAAACTAGTGCTGTAAAATAAAGCCTATAAGGGAAGTAGAGGAGAGGGAGGATTGTACAGAGCAAGAAGCCACCTGGAGTAAACTAATAAAAAGAAAACAGATGGGCATTGGTATTAAATGCCTATTTAAGAATAGAAGCAATGTATAATCAGAAGCAAAGGTAACAGGGGACTGACTGTGGCAGACATGTGGAATAGTAAGAAGAGAAATACTAGGAAGACTGTAGGGGTAGAGAAAAAAAGAGAAGGGGAAAAAGAAAACAGAGCTTAAGGTAGTGACAGTTTTGAGAGCTGTGGACACCACAGCAGTAATTTACTACATTGCGATGATTATCTGTACTAGAACCAAAATCCATTTCACAGCCACAAAACAGCATCTCCCAATTTTAGAACAGAAAATAAACTGAGACACTAGCAAGTTTAACTATTATGTGTGTAAATGTCTATTTTTATTGATGCCCATAGTATATATGTTCTCATCGTAGTAGCATAGTGCCTTCAAAATATTGTGGGGATGATCCATGGTTGATCCTGTTATACTGAGCAGTTCTAAAAAAAAATCTTTACTTGACTATAATATACCATATTATTTATGTAGCATTTTTAGATTTAAACATTTTACAAACAATAGCCAATAATCCTGTCTTCTCATGTTTAAAATATCCAGTCTGCTACAACTCTGATCCCCTGGAAAATCATTGTAAATCTTAGATGTAATCTTAAAACCAATGGAAAAGGTAGGAGTACTCACAACTTTAGGACTTGTTCTTGGCATGATGCTGAGAAATGTAATGTGCAGCTAGATTTTTAAAGCTCTCATAAACCACAGAGAATCAGGTTCCACACACACCATAAATAATGCAGCTTTTTCAACTGTAAAATGAAACTAATACATGAAAGCTGCAGAAAATCCTCCTCAATAACTAGAGGTAAATTGCATAATACTTACTTATTCCACTTTAATGACTGAAGTCTGCACTTCCTATGGAGGGCACCTATGAATTTTAGATGTGTTTTGACTATGGAGTAGCACATTTTCATTGTCAAATTTCCTTTAGTAAATTTTTAGGATGACTCTTGGAAGATCTTAACTAAGGGATACAAACTCCAACCTTAACCAAACCTACATCTAAGCCCCAAAAATGGGAGAAAAGCTTCCTGGACAATCGTTCCTATTTCGTTTTGACAACGGTCCCGGTGAACTGAGATTTGGGAAGTTTCTGCCACTGCTCTGATTTCCTGATATGCCTTTCATTTACTTAACACTTTTTCCTTTTATGTATAATTTATTTAACTCTATAGCAACTTGCTCTTTTCAGGCCTTATTTACAAGAGCCTTATTTTTCAAACTTATGTTCCGCCAGGTTTCCTGTGTCCTTGTTTCCACTGCCGTTAGGCATGTAAGACAGCCCTTTATCTTGGCCTGTCAACTGCCAGCACCTCTATTCTTTCCCAGGAGGGACCAGCTTCTTGTGAATTCTATTACTGCTTCTCCCCACAGATCTCTCCTGCTTCTTAGATGCCACTGCCTTGTCTGTTTTCTCAGCCTATTCTCCTTTATTTTATTTTAAAGGCTGTCAGACAAGATTTATAACAGATTTTACAAATTTACAATGATCTGGTTCTGTTTTGCATCTTCATTGCAGTGACCAACTCCTACAAGCACTAGCAACACTTCCATGTTTGCTGACAAACACAAACAGCTGTTTAAGATCTATGGATCTCAAACAATCTGTACAGTATGTTAGTCCCCTAAAAAACACTAGGGTCTGCTTCATCTTTTACCTACATGCTAATTTCTATATCTGATCCGCAACACTAGCCCACAAAGCCTTAAATAGTTTAACTTTTAATCTATTTAGACTATGGTTGGTGACATTTTGAATTGGCTTTAAAGTTTCTGCAGCTGCTCAATTATGAATGTTGTTGTTGTTAGCTTTTATCAACTTCCTGGTCCTTCCCAAGTACCAAGCCTGTGAATTGTGGCCAGCCCTCTATTATGATCTTCAGCATCTTTAGTTAAGATGCTAAAATGATAAAATGTAAACATTGATAAAATTATAAAAGACTTTCCATTTTACACTTCAGCATGAGTAAGAAACTCTCTGTCTTTCTCTGTGTTCTTTCAGTCATCGCTGCTCACTCTAATGAATAAATTTAAAGTGCTATCTTTTACCACAGTTCCAACCTTGGTTTCTTTACCTTGAATTTGAAGCAGGATGGTCAGTTTGACACCTTGGACTCTTCTTTTGTTCTGCAGAGCTTAAACTCAGCACTGATGTTCCTCAAAGGGGTTCCATTTTTGGCCCACCAGTATTCCTAATCTATATGCTGGCCCTTGGAGGCCTAATTCATTAGTACTGTGTGGGCCCCTACATGAAGGTTGATCCTCAGCTATATCTTTCTTCAACACCTTCTGTCCCCAAGGCATTTCCATTGTTATTGCATTGTTTGTCTGATCTCAGCTACTAGATTAGGTGCAATATTTTGCATCTAAATTTGACAGAAAAGCAGAAGCAATTCTTATTGGCTCTGAATTGTGTTTTGCTGCATTATCATTTTCCTGTCATGCAGCGTCATTACTTATCTTTTGTTCAGGCCAACAATTAAAACAAAAGAGGGACTTCTGGACTGAGACTTGACTGTGAGGGTGGCATCCATTCTACTATCAAATTATCTTTATTAATCTAAGCAAGGTAGACCAATTTTTTATTATCTGGATATCAGCTATTGGTATCTTGGTGTGTGCTTTCATTACTTTCAGCAAGATAATTGTAAAGAAGTCTCTATTTCCCAAGCAGCTTTTAAAAAAAAATTCTACTGCCTTTGCCTTCACTGAAATTTTGTACGCTATTTTTATTCAACAGTATGGTTTATTAGTATTTATTCAGAGGAGAGCTGAATATATATTTAAATGTTGGCATTTATATATATGAATATATTTATGTATTATATACATAATGTGTGTGTGTGTGTGGTGGGGGGGAATATCTATATATATATATATGTGGTGGACTTACCTATACAGCCCAGCATGTCTGGGCTTGGAAAATCTCCAGTATGATTGGTGGAGTCCATCCACCAAATCATTGGTGGAGTCCTTCCACCAATCAGGTAATGGCTTGTCCTGCCCCTACCCAGGGTGAGGTGGAGAGCCCCAAACTTGGTTTAGGCCTGCACTCTGCAGGTCTGGCGTAACTTGGAGGGGCAGAGCCTCCAAAGAGAAGGCTGCGTGCTCAGCACACAAAAGACATATCGAGGGACAGAGATGAGAGTGGGGCTAAGAAATGCTGGGGAAAAGCTGCCCAGCGGGCATATGCTGCTGCCCTAAAGAGCCCCTGTGGATGCCTCTCACTGGACAGGAGCAGAGGACAGCTTCAGCCCCAGTCAGCGTGCAGTGCAGGGCACAGGGCGAGACCCTGGGAGCTGTGTGAGGCAGCTCGGGTCTCCAGCCACTCAGTGCACATGCACGGTGCACAGAGCCAAACCCTGGGAGCAAGAGGCTCGGGTCTCCAATCCCTGGTGTGTGGCTAGGGCTCTGGAGGCATGGAGCCAGTGAGACTCCAGGAGCCATCCATGGCAGCACGAGGTTCCATCTCCCAGCACGTGGCGGGGAACCCAGTGCAGGAGACACTGCTTGGAGGGCCTAGGAATGGACCAAGCCCCAGAGGCGCGCAAGGTAGTCCAGGCCTCCAACCCTGAGCAAAAGTCAAAGCCCCCAAGAGCACACAACGATGCTTGAGGCTCTGAACGGGGAGCAGCCCAGGACCCAGAGGCTCCAGAGTGCTTCTCCAAACAAGAAGCCACTCGCTGAGGGGACGAGGACCGCCACCTGGGCATCAGATTTGTGAGTTGCTAAGGAATAGGGTTCCCACAGGGGAGAGGAAGTCCTTCTTGGTTAGAAAGGGGTTCCTGGAGAGGAGGTTCAGGCAGGATCCCTTCTGAGTTTGTGGACTGTTTAGGGGGCTTGGTGTGAGGCCCAACAGGCAATAAGATCTTCCCTCACCGGTCACTAGAGTGTAATCTAGGACCCAGGAACATGGCAGGGCCTTGGGCACCCTTTTAATGGCTTAAGATTACTCCTATGCTTATGTGCCTTATAATTTGTGATATTGCGCCTTATATTTTGTGATATTGTATTTTATGTTTTTTGATATTGTATCCTGTGAATTGTGTGCTCCTGTATCAGTAAGAAAAACTAGCATTAGAATGTAAAATCTATATTGAGGTCCTGCTAGGACCCTGCCCCATAACTTACCCGTGTTTACTTGTAACTTACTTGAACCCCAGTTGTGGTTATCCATTGTAGAGAAACAAGATTATTAAGAGAAACAAGTCGTATATTATATGTAAATATCTGTATCAGTTTTATATTAACAGTTATGTTTTAAGGTTCCCTGTAAATATTAATAAATTTGTATATAGTTTTATATTGTCCTGGCCTGGCTCTATAGGGAGAGGGGAGACTGTGCTCAGCTTGCAGTTCTCTCCCACAGCACTTGCCCCAGACTAGCTTCAAGATGTGCAAAAATCTTTAATTAAGAAATATCCAAAATCATCAACTGAAGAGCAGGCATATAGCACAGCATAAAGAAGAGGCCTACTGGAAAATTCAACAGTTAAGAGGAAACAACTAGGTGTTAGAAGAATGTGAGTAGGACTAGGAGAATGTATGCCATGTCTTTGGCCTTTTTTCTGTTTGTAAATTAGTCAGTAAGCACGTGTGAGAGGCATATACTTAAGTATATATATTTTACTAGTTATGTAAGAAATGTGAACAGTGTCATCCTATGGATTTATGACAACAGTTTTTGTTGCTTTACCACCCAGTAGGGGACTCACTGGCATCTGTATATTCCAATGTGCACAGAGCCAGGAGAGTTATGCCAGCTGCAGCAGCAGCTGTTTTCTAGCCCTGTGCTCATCAGGTCCTGTCCTGATATGCACAAAGCCAGGAGACAGCTGCCACTGCAACCAGCAGAGCTCTCCTGGCTCCACGTACATTGGGACCAGCCCTTTTGCCCCTTGTCAGCTCCCAGGGTAGCAGAAGGGCAGAGCCATACGGGAGCAGTCCTATACCAGGCTTCCCAACAGGGAGCACATGTACACCTGCTCCAGGGGAAGACTTACTGCACAGTATTTTACTGCACAGTAAGCCTAAAGCACATTAATAACACATATAGACGCACCCACTGATACTTTCAGGGTCTGAAACAAACTCATGCTGGCACATGTATCTGCATGACTTTCATTTTCCATCAGCATTCTTATAAGCAAATATCTTTTTCAGACAAATATTCATGGTCAATGTGTAAAGAAGGTCACAAATAGCAATGCAGCAAATTCATGTTTAAATTTGCATGCATATTTTTGCAAACAGTGTTTGCAGAATCTGCCCACCTCTAGTTGTGGGTTATAAATGAATAAGGATATATTGAAAGGTTGAAGGAAAAGAATAGTCAGCTGAGAGGAGTGTATTGGAGTATGAAAGCTTAAAGACTTATCTGAAGGTTATGTAACTAACTTAGAGAAATGTGAAGTGATACAACAAGGAAGTATTTAGGGAAGTACAGAAACTCTGGAGACAGGACACTTTAGCATTAACAAAATCATAGATGCTTACCTAAACTCAAGTGATAGTTTGTCTGATAAATTCCTTCTTAGAATGCTAATAAAGTGGTTACTCCTCCATCCAATTAAAATTAAAATCCTGAGCTTTTACAGTTTTCTCTGTAAGGATTTTATCTTAAAAGCTAGGTTGTTATGCTATTTTCCCAATTTGTGTTTCCCACAAGAAAAGTAGGAACGAATGTTACATCAGGATTTGGAGGACCTCACAGATTCCCAGAAGGAGATGTCACTGCTACTTTTCTCTCTCAGAAATTATGCAATGGTTGTCTTAGCTGGAAGTCTAGGGCAACATTCAAAGCAAAAGCAAAATGCCCTCTTTTCTACAGAGCTTATGTGTAACTGTTGCATGAAGAGCAGTTGCTGTGTTTGAGAATTCTTGCAAATCGCTTCTCCTACAACTCTTTCCCCCAATCAAGACAGAGAGAACTTGGCAAAAATACTTACACTGAAATATATAATTTACCTGAAAGCTGAATATAAAAAACATGTAAATTCAGCATCTGGTTTGTAGTTCTTTCCATTCAAAGGTCGTTGACCATTTGCTTACAAGTACTGTAATATCAGAAGATGGGTGAGTTTATATTGCTACCTAAAGGTGCCTCCCATGTCTGCCCTCTAGCCCAAATACACCAACCATCCATCCACATTACAAACCTCTTAGCTTGCCTCTCAGCAGCAATCCAATCAACCTCACGCAGCTCTCTTGAGTATCAGAGGCCTAAGTCAAGCTTTCTCTTAGCCAGTTCTTCTACACTGAACACACTGTGGGTCAACACTCAATACGCATCCCTTCAGCACCCCATTTCCTCTTTCAGCTTAGCACAAAAGCACAGAGAGAGAGGATCAGTGAATGTGATTCCTAAAAGGACTCTGTTTTTAGGAATCCATTTGTTCATTACTTATGCCTCATCCTCTGCTCTCTGCAGTTTGCCACAGCAGTATAATTTAGACAGGAAGGGCTGACTCATATGGCCAAGGGTAGTTGACAGTAAGCCTTCAACTTGCCCCCAAACAGCGGTATGGACATACCATTTACATATTCATGTTATATGAAATTCAAAACGTCACCCTTGCCTTTCTCTAACTTATCCAACAGTATCCTAGCAACTAAATTCAAGGAAAGGCAAAACACCTTCTTTGGGCGTACATAAATCTGTCCTGCTCATGAATCCAGTGATCTCCATTATCCTTGTTTTCACAAAATGAGAAAAATCACAAAAATCTTTCACAAAATCAGAATTCCAAAATGTATTCTTGGAAATTTAACAAATCTTTCAGCAACATTTTTCAGTCAATTTCAATAATGTCAACACAAAATGCAATGGCATCATTATCATCATCATCATTCGCCCACAGAAACCTCTGCTATAGAGGAGCACACTCATCTATGTCCATGCTTCTAAAGCATCTCATAACTGCAGATGATGACTGCTGCAGCCTGTCAATGGCTGGCTTCAGCAAGAGCTATTTGGATGGGACATGGCACAATGATTTCCTCTGCCATCTCAAAAATACTTGCAGCTAAGGCTTCCTTTTTTAGAGTCAAGAAAGTAGTTGTATACTTGTAACACAATAGATTGTCAACATCCAATTTATTTATTCCATACAGTATTTGAACATATTGCATACCACGTAAGCTCTGCAGTTTACATTTACCAACAGCTGTTTTTATTTCTGGAGCAGATGGTATATTGAGTGTACCGTGACATAATTCACATTTGCATTATCAGTCATGAATGCTAATGAATTCAGTAAACTGAGTTTTGTGTTTAGCTAAGACATTTTTAATAGCCAAAGCAATGGAAGTATCATCCTTTTAGCCTCTTCACAAAATCAATTAGGTTGATAACACAGTTGGTTAACTAAATTCTAGTCTCAGTTGCTTAGGTGTAACTAAGGGCAGAATTTAGCCCAATATCTGCAGTTAGATAATGGACAATAGAAGGGAGGGATTTTGTTATCACCATTTGATGCATGTGTTATTCTCTTTGCAGCTGTTAATTAGTCAGTTTTCTCAGGAAATCACAATTGCTTTTGTAAGAACTTCATGAGCAGTTTTGGTGGTGTTATCTCTCAGAGAAGAACTCTGATGATATTTTATTCATACAGTCCACAGTAGCATAAGTGCAATGATGCTTGACAGCTTGATACTGGGTTGTCAGACAGCAAGACAAGCCTTCGTCTCTTCCTGGCCTTGATGATGCTTGAACAAAGAATTTCTGTACAGTTATGGAGCATGCTTTCAGTTTCCATACATTTGTTCATTAATTTGACATTCTAAAATCGAGAAGTCTCATCTGACGTATCCAGAACACTCTATAAAATGACCTTCTGCAAAACATTAATAATTTAGTGTTCTCTGAAGGTTTCTGTACGATGCCCCTTCCTAAGGTATCCCAGTCCTCTCACTCAAGTTCATGGAGCTGGATTCTTCTGAGATATTTTGTTAACCTTTTAAACATCCTTATGTAATTTTTCCCTCACTCAAGGCAGCACCATGCAGAGATACTCTGAGCTAAATATGAATGCACTAACTCATATACCAAAGTCAACATGATGCAAGGCAGCGCTGTGCAGAAATACCCAAGCTAGTTTGACATGCACTAGTTTCAGAACTGTAAACAATACAACTAAAGCAAGACTGCACCTGGGCTAATAAGCCCTGCTTCTCAGCAGAGGTAATTACCCTGCATTACCCTGCACTAGGTCTGCTTTTAGTTCCAGAGCAAACAGGTGCAGAGCTAGCTTAGAGTATCTCTGCACAGCATTGCCTTACGCCATATAGATCTACCCAAATGACAGCAGCTTTTCTATATCAGTTTCACTCCACACAGGCATTCTGGGTCTGGTTCAGATCTTTCACTGATATAAATGAGGAGTAACTCCATAATAGACAGAGGAGTTACATCAGTATAACTCTAACATCATGAGAACAGAATCACATATTTTGACTGACAGCAGTAGCATCCACATCACGCTGTGTAAGCAGGAACAAAAGCTTTTGTCATGCATCTCAACTAGGCTCAATACCATACAGTGCCTTGGTGTCATAAAACTTTATGAGTCATGACATTATTACTTATATTTCCTCTGTGTGTGTGTGTGTGTGTGTGTGTGTGTGTGTGTGTGTGTGTGTGTGTGAGTGTGTGTTTTACACAGAAAAAGACTGTATCATCCTTCTTTAAGCATGGTGGTATTCAGTTTGTCTCTTGTAAATTGTAAAAAGCTATGGCATGGAGAGTGGACAACACCCCTGGGGTGATAGTGATTCCCATGTTCTCTAACTTACTTTCTCTGTAAGTTTTATATGCAACCAAAAAGTAAATATGAAAACTTCTGAGCCCACTTTTATAATTAGTGCCTGGGACAGCAAGAGCAAACAGCAAACCTATTAGACAAGATCCTCAGGGTTAATTTTCTGTAGCCATTTGTGTCTGGTGATTCTCTTGGTATCTAAATAATCCATACGTAAGACTGGGCATGTGGTGTATAGGTGTATCCATTAGAGAATACATCCTCTGTTGTCTCTGCTGCTAGGTACAGTTTGCCATGAAACTGCTGGCTGGGGCTGAATTTGCTGTAAAGATCAGTACATAGGCGACTGGTAGGGGATGCACAGGGGTGAACGTGTCACCCCTGACAGGCCAGTGCCCCCCACGATGTCTGATAGTGATGCTGCCTGACAGAGCCACCACCATCAGCGGCTTCTGCGGGTGTCCTCCCAGATTCGGGAGGCACCAGTCACTCATGGATCAGTATATCTATTTCTGTGAAATGGCTTGCAGATGCAAGACAGGAAAAGGAGCACTTTTTTCTCTAAAGGACTGAGGAATTAGAGAAAAATGGAGAAAATTATTTCAATCTAATACATTTATCTGTTTTGTGATGCAAATTGCGAGCTTTTCTAAACTGGAACAGTTTCTTCCCAGGAACTTAAATAGCACCTAGCATATTGCGTAATACATCACATGAATAACAGAAGTCTATTAGAGTTTGAACTTTAAATCTTCTGATGTATTGTGGGCCCCTCACTGAAAGATTTCTTAAGTGAAAATCCTGCCAAACCACACTGCAAAAAATCTAAACCTGACATACAGTGTGTTTTAACAATAGGATGTAACTGGGTACCTCGTTCAGCCTGACTTTCCTTTCACATGACTCTGCATCTAGCCTACTCAATATAGAGGCTCTGCAAAAATTCTGAAAAGTCTTCTTATACTGTTGATTTGCCATGCTCTCATTCTCTTGTATTATTGAGGTCTCTTGGGACTCAACTGATCCTCAGTTTTCCTGAGTTGCTACAATAATAATGCCTTCTAGCCTTTGCAAGTACTGTAATCCTAGTTCAGATTCCAAATGTCAATACCATATTAGCAACTTTTCTAAATGCATGGATACCTAGGTCATGATGCTTTTACAATAAAGTGTGGTAAACCTCTGCCAAAAATCCTAGGCTTCAGCAACTTCACTTTTATCATCTTAACGTTTTCATCTGTCAGGTTAAGAATACCTTACATTTGACAGTAACCATTTTCTAACCAATTTTTTTATTATGTTAAAAGAAATCTTTAACTATGCTTTCTTGTGTGCCTGTTCCATAGCTAAGCACTAAAGCAGGCATCCACAAAGCATCAGTTCCCTCTGTGTGAGCACCCTGCTTATCATCTTCAAATTACATGTAACAGTTATTTGTCACAAATGGCCCTCTTTATCATCCTGTGTGATTTTACTCCATTTATTTTTCTTGAACTCCATTAACATAATGCAGTTTACTTTTGCTCCCAACCCTTTGTTAAAATAAGATATGTTGCAGCCCTCAATTATTGTTTTACAAATTTTACATCCTGATAGTTGACATGTGCAACTAATAACAGCTCATCACCCTTTTTCTTCAATATTCCCTCCTAGTCAATTGCGGCTAATTTGTCCCACCCTTAACATCAAAGCTAATATGATTTTCCAGGCTCAGACATAATGGCCTTCCTCACCATAGACTAAGCATACGCTTTTTTAGCACAAGATATTGCCTGCTTTTATCAGATGTCTTGTCATCTGGTGCTTGCCCTGGTTTCTCATGCATCACTGCATCATCAATAGCTGCGATATCTTCTTTTCTCCTTTACGTCTTCTAGACTTAACCTTTCTTCTTTTTAACAAATTGTAGGTTTTTTGTTCACTAATTATTTCATTCGTTTCCTAAAGCTGAATCCAAAACTAGAACATCTTCACGGAGGCACTTTTCTTATATTTAAATTGTGTTTTGTAGGCTCTCATGTTATCAGGATTGTCAAAACAGCCATCTGTTGCTAGCAATCATTGCGGCATGGCCCACTCATCCACAGTTTCTATCTTGTTTTGAGGCTTTTCATAGTGTCTTCCTCTGCACACCCTTGCAGTATATTTAACAAGTTCAGTTGGTTAGAGGCCTAATGTATCTGCTTCTGATGCTTATTTGCTTAATGATATCCATGACCTGTATTCCTCTCTGGCTCGTGTTTTCACCAACACAGAAATTATTTTGCCTTCTCTACATCATACCCTTTAAAGGGTGTAGACATACTGCTATTAGATGCATAACATCTGTTCTTATTGCTAATTGAATGGCCCTACACTAGAAGACATGCAAAAGAAAAAAAATCTCTCTGTCCCCAAAGAATATATACTGTCACAAACCTAATCCTGCAACCAGATACCTGCTGGTGACCCTCAGATCTGCGTGGAGTCAACAGACATCAGACTCATCACACACATCAGACTAATTAAGTTTAGATTCTGTTTTACAGAACAATAATACCTTTGAACTCCATGGAGTTATACAAGTATCCCCAGTAGAAAGGAAGAATCAGCCCTAAAAATATACTTTAAATGTTAACATGCAAACATAATATATCAACATTAAACACATAGAATATGAAGACTGATAGGTAAACCTCTGAACTTTTAGTAGCATTTTCTTCTTCGCGTGAAACCATCCACCAACTTTCAGTTCAGAGGCAATATTAATCCAGTGGTGCTATGTCCCATTGCAACAGGAATATACAATATTTCTACAGATATAATAGAAATTACCCACTTGCTATTTTCTTTCTATCAGGTGTAAATGAATAGTATTCTGGGGTGGAAAAGACACAGCAGACATAATAAAGAGTCTACTGAAGAAGGTAGGCATGCATACTAATGAAATTCTCCTCACACAAGCCTTTAAGTGCCTTTAAGTTTCCTTACTTCTTATGACCTGGAAAATGTAATGGTAAAAGAGTTTGAAAGCTTATCCCTTTAAGTCCTTTTGAATCACTGTGTTATTTTCAGGGGAAGAATAACAGTTTGCAAAGAGTTAGCATAGTATCTCTTGCCTGTATTTAAGAGGAGCTGAATTTTAATACATACAACATTTCAAAGGTACCTTTGCTTTCTTCACCAAACAAGTTTGTTTGCTTCCTTAAACAGCTAAACAAACAACTGAAATGAGAAAACCTAATACTCATCCATGGTGTCCTCACAAACAGAGGTCTCTCACTAATGGCCACAGCTGGCTGGCTGCAAACTGTAGTAGTATTAGCAGCAGCAGAGTGTGATCTTTGATCTCAGTACAATGAATTCTGGGATATGCAGTTTAGTACCCTTTTTGATTATGGGAATGGCCTATGAACTGAGAAAAGAAATAATATTTGTTGCATGTATTGGATTAAAGGAGTATGTAAGGTTTTCTTGGTTATCTATAACATGATTTGATTGAAGAAAGGATTTTATGCTTTTAAGATGAAGGTTTCCAAAGAGGTTTGAGTGAAGCAAAGCAGGAAAATTTTTCCTAGTTATACTTTGACATTGTATGAAGTGATATTGGAACACAGAACTTGGTTTTAGTAGAGAGCCTTAGGCCAAATAATACTATGGATTGATCTGTGTTGTTAGTGATTGGGGAACTCCCCTGAGCTTGAGCTGAAAGGATAGTTTTTGTCCTTTTCATTATTTTCATTTTATGTTTTATAATATAGATTTTTTTACTAACCCTTAATTACCCACAGGATTGGGAAATGCTTAGCATCTCACCAACAAAATGATCCACAGTTAGACTGAAAAAATAAATTATATTGATTTAATTTTATAATTAAAAATTAAATATTATTGAAGCTTTCTCCACTTCTGAAGGGTCAAGCATCAACTATCAGGGACAGGTACCATACTTACTGGATCTGTGGTTTGATCACGTATGCTTAGCAATGCAACAGGGTTAGGTGAAATCATCTGTATTTCCTCATGTGTAAACTGTGTGTATTTTAGAAATATAATCAGGCCCAGATGCTCAGAGTCCAAGAAAGTCATATCACAGCTAAAAGCAGAGAGGAGCAAAGACGTACTTTATGATTTGAGTTTTGAGACTGCTGTGCACTCTGCCCTCAGGGCCTGTTACAGAAATCAGATTCTTGAGCCAGATGTGGGCCCTATTCATGGTCTCAACTGCAGGGAATGGGGATTGGACAGAAGCTGCTACAGAGGCTTTTTTGTTATAGCTATTCTCAGGGAAGATTATCAGAGGTCCAGAACCACCTCTATCAGTGTAGGAGAGGCAAGGGGACTGAGTCTTCTGTTTATTTTGTTTCTTAGGACAATATGGTATTTAGGAGAAAATTAGAAACATCACATAAATTCTAAATGAGAGTGCCCATGTCTCCCCAGCTCCCTATGATTTCCTCATGTTCTACCCAGTGCAAATCCAGAGGCATGCAATAGATTGTCTGTGATGCACACTAACAGCTTTTTATTACAAAAAGCAAATTACCACATAGGCTGCATCCAGATGGGTATGGTCGTGTGGTATGTGGTGACGCAGACCCATTTGTGGCACCACACTATGCACATTCAGGCATTTCCTGTGCTACTACTGTGCAGCATGGGGCGTGGGGGGGTTGACCCTGGGAGAAGATCCTAGGGTCAAAAAAACCTGCACAGAAAAAAAGTGGGTCAGCACACATGGCAGCAATGCACACCACCCAAAACCAGAGCCTGGCCCCCTGGATCCATGGCTCCCGGCTGCAGAAGCACCATGGCTGCAACTTCCCTGGCCCCCAGAATCCCAAGTAAGGCTGCTGGGGCTAGTACAGTTGCTGGTCCCAGCCTCCCCTACCCCACCCAGGGTAACCTGACATGTGGCAGAAGGCACATGGCACAGGCATTCCCTGGCGACATGTAGCAGCGGCACAAAGTGTGCCACTGCTTCTTGTTCACAGGGAACCAAATGTTTGCACTTATCTGGACGTAGCCATATGACATAAAATAGTCAAAGAGCAACAGTGGCCAAAGCCTGTCCTGGAGCCAAAAAAGCAGGGTAAGGATTAAAGAGGGAAACTAAAAGCTGCTGTATTCAAACTATATGGTACATGCCTCTATGGTTCAGCCTATGACTCAACAATTTACAAAAATTACTTGGGAGGGTCCACTTAAATGCCTTTTATTGATGGAGTCGAAGCACCATAGTATCAACTATCTACCTAAACAATTCAAGAGGTAAATGAAGCAGAGAAGACAGAATAAAAAGCCCCATCTAGACTGGATTGTAGCTGGAATCTAAACACCATTATTTGGACATTCTGGGAATGATGGAACGCCAAGAAAGAAGGAATATTTGGAAATTGCTTCCCATTGGAATGGAACAATGGAAGAAATCTGGGATATTGAGGCCTTTGCACTTCCATCCTGCAAGAATTAAATCTTCATTTAACCTATCCAGACAAGACATTTGATAAAGCTAATATACACAATACCATAAAAATGGTATGTAGGAGAAAAGATGAATAGCCACAAGAGATGGGTCATGCTAAGTGTACTGGGTCTAATAGGGAAGTACTGGTAAGTATATCTCGGCACTTCTAAACATGCATTAATGCTCTTTTTCTACTTCACATTAATTTTAGTACCTCCAATGTGAGGTACTAAATAAATGCACAGTAAGCTGCCCTAACACGCAGTAGCAAAAGCAAATGCTTTTTAGTGACACTTAATGTTCAGTAGCCATTTTGCTGTGCATTAGCATATTTTCATGTTTTTTATGTGATGCTTTAATGTACAATAAAATAGGATACTGCATATTAAAGTGCACGTGAAGGTGTTCCCTCTGGGTGGTTCTTCTATACCACTAAGGAAACATGTGTCCAGCTAAACACATTTCATCTTGTGCTATTTGATTAAAATAAAAGGTGCTTAATGTACAAACATAGCAGAGGCAAATGCTTATTAAAATGAGTTATATAGAAAATTACACTTGTAAACACACACACACACACACACACACACACACACACACACACACCAGCTAATTAGCTGCAAGAGACCTGGAAGGCCCTTAGCTCACATCCTCTTCTATTTAGGCACCTGTGTGTCACAACTGCATCAGCTCATATCTAGTGTATTATTTCAACAACAGTCACTCAGAGAGTTCATCCTCCTTGCAAAGCCCTTTAAAGTCTCAGTCTTCATTTCTTTATGTGTATCCCTGTGCCAGAACAATGCGCCCCTCCACCCAAATATGGGAAACAAATCTCAATTTATTGTTGGAAAACATGACACGGGCTATTTGTCAGTCATTGAAAATCACAGGAATTGCATGACAATTCTGAAACACATAGTGTTTTCATTCGTATTATAATTTTATGTTGTTACACTGTTGTAACTCCCTACCATAGGGTCACCGCCCAATTATCAGAATCGTTTTTTTAAAGCTTTTAACATCTTTGATCTTTCACCCCCTCAAAAATCTTGCCAAATTACTTTGGCATGCAAACTGGGGAGGAGGGGCAGATATTTTTTAAATCAACCTCCAGGAACTCCAGCATTTGATTAGTTTGGAATGATTTGTTTTTGCTGAATCCATGATACCCATGATTTATCATTTTATTTTCCTCTAGGTACTTAAAAAATAAAGTCTATTAATCATTCTCGCAATTTAATAGGTATTAAACTTACTGATCTGAAATTCCCTCTTCCCTCCTCCCTTCATAAACATAGGTCTGCCCTTTTTACAAGTGTTTGCCCTTTTCCAATCCCCCAGGCTTCACCTGTCCTTCATAAGTTTACAAGAATTATTACCAATGTGTCCTATAGCTCCACTAGCACTGTAGGGAGATTGCAGTAGCTCTTCTTGATTAGACTATGTTCCAATGATCAAGACTTTGATTCCTTTAACCTGTTCCATCCTGATTCTTTCTTATAACCTCTCCCTGCCTTAACTGTGGCTCAATTCCATAAGGTGCGGAGAACTGTCAAGTGCCAGTGATACTAGCAGAGGGCTCAGGGACTTCAGCACATTGGTGGATTGGCCTCAGTCAGAGGCAAATCCAGCAGTGCGCAGTGTCATGGATGCATGTCCCTTTTGGACTATGCTGCAGGAACAGCAGCTGGGGACTTTTTTAAGTCCTCAAAGCAGGTAAGAATCATGCCTCCTCCTTTTCCCTCTGTGCTTATTGATACTTCCCTCCCCTTTCCCCTATCCAACACTGCTGCTGTCCCCAGCTGACCCAGGGGCAGAGGAAGCCCCAGTACCACCCCTGCTTCATTCCAGTTAGGATGTACAGGGAGCTAGGCTCTGGCTCTGTTGTCCCCAAACTATGGTGAGTTCGTGCCCGGTGCACTTGTGCCAATAAACACACAGGGTTGAAGGATCCAACTTAATCTTTATTTCTGCGCAGAAAGTGGTGCTTGGCAATCGTTCGCAAAGCAAGCACTCACACCTCAGTGGCGTCTGCCTTATATAGCTACGTAACAGGTTAAACTTGCTGATGTGACGAAATGTATAGCAAGCCCAGCAAGTAACCCCCCTTCCAGCTCCCCCCCAAGTAACCCCCCTTCCAGCTCCAGACTTTGTTGATACAGCTTTCCTTCTAGCGAGGCCAGCAATTAAGCAACTAAGCAACAAGCGATCTACCCCAGCCTAAACAACCTACTCTATGCCCTTGGTTAGATAAAATACTTTTCAAAACATACAAAGCTGTTCCCGAAGTAGAAAATGCATAGTGAAAGTTCAGGGGTACCCATCAAATCCCCACTTCGAGACTATGGCCCTTATGGAAAAGGCCCATAGTTCTCGACTATCTTTCTCATCTCCAGAAATCTTTTTGCTTCCTCCTGATTGTTTTGGATCAGGTTTATAACTGATGATTTTACAAACATCACGCGGTGAACTGGGGAAGAAATTGATTTCTTGAGTATCTCACAACACATTGGCGCACACTGTATCCCACAACAGATCATCAAGAAAATACACATACTTGCCACAGTTAATAGGAAAATTTGCTTAAGCCATGAAACATTAGGAAGCCAAGAAGTAAGCCATGAGAAGTCGAACCCTTCCCCTTGCTTAATGTGGGACAGAACTTTTTTTTTAACTTCTGCACTTTTGACTCTATCAACTCGGAGTTATCTGTCAAATTAAAACAACACATTCCCTCGAACTCTTCACATCCGTGGTTATGCCTCAGCAACAGGTAATCTATGGCTGCTCTATTTTGCAGAGTAGCTCCTCTTAGTTCTTTTATTTTAATATTGAGGGCAGCTAGGGCCTGTGAAGTTGTATTTAGGCCCTTTGCCAGGGCACAGGCCACCTTACCAAGCTGCCTCTCAGCATCCACTACTAGGCCTGGCACCCCTACTAGGAAAACTGCTAAGGACACTACCTCGGCCTCACTCAGGAGGTTTATGTCACTATCACAGGATTTATCTAGCACCTTTGAACCTCTCCGGTGACGCTTATCGAACCTTTGATGCACCAACCCCTTAGACTCTAGAAGCATTACACCTATGCAAAGAACTACTTTCCACATGGTTGATGTTTAAACAGAAATTTAAGTCCTTCTACTGGCTCTGCTGTCCAATGGTGTCCGTTTGTGTTGGCTTCTGGTGCAACACTCTCAGCCACTTCTCCTGCCGGTGGTACTTCTGGTGCGGCCTTCACCCGGGTGTAGTGTATTCACGGTTTTACCCCCTGAACCTTCACTGCAGCGTGAGTAGTAAGAATCACAGGATACGGTCCCTTCCACCTGGGCTGAAGTGGCTCGTCTTTCCACGTCCGGACCAGTACCTTGTCTCCGATCTGGAACTTGTGGACTGGTGTATCTAGAGGGAGTGGAAGTCGTTCCTGGACATACCTGTGGAGAGAAGACAATACAGCAGACAAAGAATACAAATAATCTTTTACCCAACCTTCCCCTTTTACATGTATTTGATTCCCATGCATCACCACTGGATTCTTAGGATATGGCTTGCCATACATTAATTCGAATGGACTAACTCCCAATTTAGCTCTAGGGGCTATGCGCACTCTAAGCAAGGCAAGAGGCAGAGCTTTGGGCCATTTCAACTGAGTATCCTGGAAAAGTTTAGCCAGCTGTCTTTTTAGAGTCTGATTCATTCGTTCCACCTGTCCACTTGACTGCTGTCTCCATGCTGTGTGAGGGTCCCATTGTATCCCCAGAGCCCGGGAAACTGCCTGGGTCACTTCTGACACAAAGTGTGGCCCTCGATTCGAGGCTAATCCCTCTGGGATTCTGAATCGTGGAATCATTTCTTTTAGCATCACCCGGACCACTTCTTTTGCTTGGTTGGTTTGGCACGGGAAGGCCTCAGTCCATCCAGTCAGAGTGTCCACGAGCACTAACAGGTATTTGTAGTGTCCCTTCCTGGGAACTTCAGAGAAATCTATCTGCCAACATTCTCCTGCTAATAGTCCTTGCCTTCCTGCTCCTGGCGGAGGTTTGGGGGAAATCTTAGGATTGTTGGCACAACAGACAGGGCATCTACGCACTATTTGTTCTGCTGTTTTTCTCATCTTAGGTCCCACTACAATTCTTTGGAGACCTTGGGTCATGGCGTCAGCTCCCATATGGGTGCTCTGGTGGTACTCTTGGAGCACTTTGCTAAGAGTTAGTTTTGGCATCAGGACTTGTCCCTCAGGCAAAACCCACCATCCATCTTGTTGTTCTTTGCTTCCCAATTTCTCTGCGAGTTGGTTCTCTTTTTCAGTATATTTGGGAGGTTCCTCAGGTAACATTACCTGAGGCATCAATGCCAACATTTGAGTCTCTTGAACTTGTCCTCTAGCTGCCTTTTTCACCGCAGCATCTGCTCGTCTATTTCCTTTAATAACGTCAGCATCTCTCTTTTGGTGGGCATTACAGTGCACCACAGCTACCTCTAGTGGTTCCATCACGGCTTCAAGTAATTTCAGGATCTCTGTTCCATGCTTTACTGGGCTTTTACTTGCCGTTAAGAGTCCTCTCTCTTTCCATATAGCTCCGTGGGTGTGTAAGACTCGTACTTCGAATCCGTGTATATAGTGGCTCTCTTTCCTTTTGCCAAATGGAGAGCTCGGGTCAGCGCAATAAGCTCAGCTCTCTGTGCAGAGGTATTTGGAGGCAAGGCGTTTGCTTCCACGGTATCCCGTGATGTAACCACAGCGTATCCCGCCTTTCGGGTTCCATTATCCATGAAGCTGTTTCCATCTGTGTAGAATTCAAGGTCTGCATTAGGTAGTGGGGCATCTTTAAGATCCGGCCGGCTAGCATACACACTCTCAATAGTTTCAATGCAATCATGCTGTAATCCTTCATTTTTGCTGCAATTAACAAATCATCCACATACTGTAACAGGGTTCCTGATGTCCCTTTGTCCCACTTCTGAAGGTTGGTACTTAAGGCAGTGCTGAAAATAGTGGGACTGTTCTTAAAACCCTGAGGCAAAACTGCCCAGCACAATTGGGTTTTTCTCCTAGTATTCGGGTCTTCCCACTGGAATGCAAAAATCTCTTGGCTGTCTCTTTCAAGTGGGATGCAAAAGAAAGCATCTTTCAGGTCCAGTTCTGTAAACCACAGTTCCTCTGCAGACAAAGTAGTTAGCAAAGTATAAGGGTCCTTCACCACCGGATGAAGGGTCACCGTGACCTTGTTCACGGCTCTGAGGTCCTGCACAAAACAATACTCATTACTGTGGGGTTTCTTTACAGGCAAAATGGAGGAATTGAAAGATGATTGACACTCCTGAAGTAAACCATATTTAAGGAATCTCTTCATCAATGGTTCCAGGCCTTTCCAAGCTTCTATTTTCAATCGATACTGTGGCACCCTGGGCGGGGTAATTCCCGGCTTTAAATCAATGCTTACAGGGGTGGCCAGTTTGGCTCTTCCTGGCTTCTCTCCTGCCCATACCCATGATACTACAGCGTCTTCTACTTCTGGGGGAATTCTCCCTTCCTCCCCCTCCTGCAATAGGAGACACACCTGAGCTTTCCAGGCTTCCTCAGTTGGTATCTTCATAGTAATTTTCCCCTCTGAAAAGGTCAATTGGGCCTGCAATTTGCACAGCAAATCCCTCCCAAACAAAGGTATGGGGCACTCAGGCATAACAGGAACTGATGAGACACTTTCTTTCCTCCCAATTTGCATTCCATGGGTGGCACAAAAGGATGATACGTCCGCTGGCCGGTGGCTCCAATTATGGGGATCTTGATTTTTGATAAAATTGGTTACAACTGAATGCGTGGCTCCACTATCTACTAGAAAGTCAATAAGTTCTCCCCCTACTTGCATTTTAACCAGGGGCTCGTCGGGGGAGACAGAGATTACTTCAGTGTTAGCCCCCGGTCCCCGTCACTCCTGGTCAGAACCATCCAACATCAATAATCTTTCTTCCTCCTCTCGTCTCTTCTTCTCCCTCTTGGGGCACTCATTTTTTCAATGCCCTTCCTGCTTGCAAATAGCACACTGATTAGGTCCCAACCTGGGACCCTGGCCGTAGCCTCACGGAGCATAGCCCACGCCTCCTCTATGCCCTCTACTTCCCCTGCCTCGTCCCCGACTCCTCTGATCTACAATTGCCACTGCCAACAACGATGCTTGTAACAACGCCTGTGCCTTTATTCTCTTATCTTCCCTTTTTTACCTTAACCTGATCTCTGTTGGAGTATACTTTATAAGCAATCTCAATCATTTGGCTGATGCTCATTCCAGCTGCTCCCTCAGTCTTCTGTAGTTTTCTTCTAATATCTGGGGCTGACTGTCCTATAAACAGTGTGTTAAACATCTTGGCATTTTCTGGCAGCTCCGGATCTAAATCCGTCCACTGTCTGGCTGCCTCGCATAACCTCTTATAAAAACTGGATGGATCCTCCTCCGGACCCTGCTGCACTTCGTACAATTTAGACAAATTTTTCTGCTTGGGGATAGCCTGCCGGAGAGCAGCCAGCACAAACTCCTGATACAGCTCTAACTCCCTCCGGCCCCCTCGGGTGTTGGGATCCCAGTCTTGATTTTCTTAGGGCAAAGTTCATCTACCTCACCGGCTGGGTGATGCTGCTGTGCTATCGTGCGTGCTTTCTCTAAGACCAACCTTTTTTCTTCTGGAGTCAGAAGCGCGGCCAGTAAGACCTGAATATCTATCCAGTTTGGTTGGTGGGTGAGGAAAATAGTAGAGAACAACTGTGCCATTGCCTCCGGATTCTGGTGATATTGGCCCACAGACTGTTTTCAATTTATCAAGTCTGCCGTGCTGAATGGCACATGGACAAAAACTGGTTCACCCTCAGGACCCACCGCTTGTCGTAAAGGAGCCTGAACTACTGGTTGGGCCCCTGATCGTAAGCGACTCGCCACAGGGCTAAACGCCCAATCTCCTACAGTCCCTTCTACCACCAGATTGCTACCACCCGCATCCGCCGGACCCAGGGATGGCAACCCAAGGCTGTCAGGGGAGGTGGGGGACGACGGACTGGATGAGCCAGCCGGGAGTCCCTGACAAGCCGTTACAGGTGCAGTGAAAGTCCCCTGTGGTGACGCATGGCTCACAGGATGAGATGGGGGAGCCGTGGGAGCAATTAGCAACGTCTCCCTCCTCCGGCTCCTTTGGACATACTGTGGTGACCCCCCTTAAAGCCATTACCCCACTTCCCCTAAATATCCCACACAGCTTCTGCGTAACCCCATCCCCATACAAAGTCATATATGCCTCTACATAAAGCATCTCATCCCACTTCCCTTGGTGCCTACAAAACAAATGTAACTGCAAGATTGTGTTATAATCCAAAGACCCATTCTCCGGCCAGGCTGCACCATCCACAAGTTGGTACTGTGGCCAACATGTATTGCAATACCGAATCATCTGTTGTTTTGTCATAGGGTCACTTCCAAACTTTGGCCAATTTTTCAAAAATGCATCCTAAGGGACTGCAGGGTGGAATCTTAGACCGGTTACTTCCCATTGTCCAACTACCAGACGGCGACCGCCGCTCAGCCTCAGAACCAGACTGATTAAAGGGAGTTCACGGGGCTGCCACCCGATCTCACTCGCCTAGGGCGTCTATACAGTCGGAACTTTCAAAGCCGTCTCTTTCCCAACCTGCCCAAAATATGGAAAGAAGTACTCACCAGTCCGTTGAAACCTCCCTCGCCCCACCTGATTAAGTTGGTCCTTCAAGCGTTGCGCCGTTGTGCCCCTCCCCGACTCCGTCAGGCAACCAGGAGACGGTCAGACCTCTGACGAATAAGGTCGGTGGCGCCTGGCCCTCGCGCCGTCCACAGTTGTTGCCAGAGCCGAAGAGGTGGACCGGGCAAGGCAGTCAGCTAGGGTCCCATCTGGGTCGCCAGAAATTGTTGTCCCCAAACAATGGTGAGTTCCTGCCCGGTGCACTTGTGCCAATAAACACACAGGGTTGAAAGATCCAACTTAATCTTTATTTCTGCGCAGAAAGTGGTGCTTGGCAATCGTTTGCAAAGCAAGCACCCACACCCCAGTGGGCGTCTGCCTTATATAGCTATGTAACAGGTTAAACTTGCTGATGTGACGAAATGTATAGCAAGCCCAGCAAGTAACCCCCCCTTCCAGCTCCCCCCCAAGTAACCCCCCTTCCAGATCCGGACTTTGTTGATACAGCTTTCCTTCTAGCAAGGCCAGCAATTAAGCAACTAAGCAACAAGCGATCTCCCCCAGCCTAAACAACCTACTCTATGCCCTTGGTTAGATAAAAAACTTTTCAAAACATACAAAGCTGTTCCCGAAGTAGAAAATGCATAGTGAAAGTTCAAGGGTACCCATCAGCTCAACAACAGCAGCAGTGGCAGTGGTGCTTTTCCCTGCCTGGTCCCCACTTGTTTCCTGCCAGCTTGGGAGCAGACACAGGACGGTGGAACCCACCCACCATTAACACTGTCCCTAGCTAAGCTCAGCTCCTGCACAGACAGGCTGGACCTCCCCTGCTCCTGGGTCAGCCAGGCTAGGCACAGACATTAAACAGAAACCAGTTTAAGTGATTAGAAATTGATTTAAACCTGTAACAGAACATAAATTCAGTGCATATAAACCAGTTTCAAAATGACTTAAACTGGATTAAGATAAACCTGGTTGAATGTAGACTTGACTGATTTGGGTCAAACCAGTTTATGCAACGTCTGTCCCAGACTCCTTCTTGGTTTAAGTTAAACCAGAGTTCCCCAGCATCCCAGATGCTTTGCAGCCCTTGGCTTGGCTGGGCTGGGCGGGGTTGTGCTCTCTGCTCCAGAGAACAGGGCTGACCCCACCCCTCTGCTCCCTAGCCAGAGCTCTGGTGCAGACTGCAGGCACAGCAGGGTCTCCCTGGCTTTCCCTGCCTTGCTGCTCAAGCAAGGACCCCCCTCCCATCTCCCACAGTACGGACCCCAGCCCCATGGACCTTAGGCATGTGGTATGCTAGCTAATGCTGAGATGTGTCTGTATGTGTATGTGTCTCCAATTTCATTGGGACAGGCAGACAGAACAGTGTCCACTTAGGGCTTTGTGCAGCTAATCAACGTGTCACCTGATAATGTCCCTCCATTCTTTCCTTGGAAAAAGCTGTTTAAGAAGAGCTTGAATTAATGAGAGAGGCTTTTGTTTTTTGATGGGCTGCTAAACACTGTGCTATCAGCTACCTGCTGACTCCCTTGCCTGTCAGGTTTGCAGACAGTATGAAGAAGCAGGGAGAGGGAGATTGAAAAGCTCAGTATCATCAACAGATGTATCCACTGTATATCCCTGCTTTGCCTCAGAGTGCTATCTGGGGGCTGGGAACACTCCCGCCCGTTGAGCAGCAAGTAGGGAAATGTCTAGTACTGTGCAAGCCATGGTGGGGGTTTAAACCGCTCCCTAATCCAAACATCCTGCTGGTGCCTGGCCATGCCCCACTCAGCTCAGAACTGGAGAAGGGAAGGGAGGGTTGCTTTAGCACCCCCCGCCCCAGCCCAGCTTCTAAGCCTGAGCCAGTGCAGGCATGTGCCTGCATTTCCTCAGTCCAGAGAGAATGTCTGTGCAGTAGCAACCTGATTCAACCAGGGCAGGTTAGACTAACCTGCAAACATTGAATCAATTCAGGCTCAGGCTTTTTGAATGTGTGTCCCTAGCCCTAGGGACAGCGGCAGTTATGGGAGGAGAGGGGTAAGGGGAGCATGAGTTGAGAAAAGAGGAGCTGCTGGAGGGGGAAGCAGGCAGGATTTTTACCTGATTTGGGGACTTAAAAAAAATCTCTGACTGCTGCTCCTGCAGTGTGGTCTGTCCTCCCTGGGGGGGGAGGGAAGGGGAGGGGTGCAGAATCGTGAAGCAGGGAGATAGCCACTGCTACAGGTCTGGTCACAGCTTCTGTAATCCCCATGGCCTCAGTTATTACTTAAAATATGGCATAGTTAATAACTGTTCTGTAACAAGTTGAAGCTGATTAAATATTAGGTATTTAAATCCTCCTCTTGTTGTTATTGGGGTTTTTGGTTTGTTTGTTGTTTTTCTTTTCCACTCCTTCTCTTTCAAGAAATGACCTACTTGTCCTTGTTATGAAATTTGTTTCTGTTCCTGTGTCCATCCTCTGCTAACAACATATACTTCATTTTGCCTTGGCATATGCTGTGACTTGGGCAATGCAGCACTATCAGAGGCCATTTTGTTACCAATTTCTTCTAAGCCTCATATTTGACATACAGTCCAACTCTGAATGTTTCAGGTCACTTCCCAATTTACACTGGTGTCCATTATCAGAATGCTGTGATGACTATGGTAATAACTAGTATAGCTGCTCCTTTCAGACAGGTGTAAATACAAAAAGTGACTTTTTCATAGACTTCATGAAAGCACCACTATGATCATCTAGTCTGACCTCCTGCATAAGACAGGGCAAAGAATCTTGCCCCTAACAATAATAATGCTGTAAGTCATTAATTCACTGTAAATATTTGTTATTCAATCCTGTCATTCTTTTTCAAGACATTTGCAATATTATTTTCCCATATGCCAAAATATTTTTCAAAATGAAGGAAGTGACAGAAAGGACAAAACGTTGCCATATTTTCTCCCATACTAGAAACTTTGGTATATCTCTGTTTGTCATACTTCTTCCTACAGGTGGCATAATTATGAGAAACACATATACAGGGAAAATGGGAGTTATAGGTTGCAAAAGCTTCTTTCTGTGGATTATAAGAATGTTAAATACTTCTTCTGTGGTATGAAATCTGCAGAAACAGCACCACCAGAATATATAATTTCTAACAAATTTTTGCTTGAAGAAGTATATCTGGGAAAGCAGCTAAAGCTTTTGTTCTTATGCACTAGGACTGAAAAAAATCTCATTGCTGCTTCAGTGTCAGCATCTTGATGTGAAACACTGTGGAAAGTACTTCATGTAGTGGCATGATGATGAAGCAGAAAACAATATGAGTGCTTTCTAGTTACAGCAATTTTGAAGGTAGCGTTATATTTTCAGCTCAGTTAGCAAAGCTTCATATAAGGGAATGGATTTATTGGCTCAGGCAAAAAATAAAATTCCATGCCATTATCACATTTTTCTATTTCCCTGGTTTAATTTTAATACAGTTTAATTCAATTTTGAGAATCCATTCCCTAGTTGACTGGGACCAGTAAAAACGTGAGAATAATGTTTCGGTTTCAAACCTGTCATGTAAGTGTCTTTGTCACAAATTTGTGCCTATACTTTTACAAAACATTCCTTTTACTAAACCTAGTCACTATGAATTAGGATTACCACAGATTAAAGAATGGGTAGTTTTCTATTTATTTCATTAACTAGAGTCCAATGCTTGCATATAAAATGTGTACTAGAACTTATCTTCACAGTGGTACTAAATTAAAAACACAATACTTTTTGGGACCAGCTTCTGAAGGGTTCCTATTTATAATTACCTCTTACCAGCTGTAACTTCAGCACTTTAAATCAGTCTTCCAGTAGTTTTGTCAATTTATTTCTTAGTTTTGACATATTTTATGCATACGTGGAACCTTTAAAGTCCACTTTGCCATGGGATATTGATATAATTTAAATATGGGAAGCCATTACTATTAGTAATAATAGCTGTACATGGTCCCCCTCACTCTCCTTTTCTCCCTTATCATCTGGAGATGTGAAATCAGCCTTCAGAGTTTCTCTGCTTTTAGAGAGAAAATTAGTTGGCCACTCCTGGTGTTGTCATCACCTTTAATCTACAACTTAAATTAATAGTTACATTTTAATTACCTTACATTTTAAAGCAAAACATGTTCTTGTTAGGAAGAATTGCATTAAAGCATAAATATGTTACAAATCTTGTTATTGTTTCTATAATAGACACTAAAATGGGCCATGAGTATTCTAAGAAAAAATGCTTTGGCATAAAATATGGATTTTTTAATACTTTTTAAGGGAAGCTATCAGTTACAAAGACTTTCCAGGTTCAGGAAAGAATGTCTGGTCAAGGTAGACCAAGGACATTCATCTGGGATGTGGACCATTTGGGTTCAAATTTCTCAATTAATATTTAATTATTAATTTGAAAGTAGATCAGCACTAGCATGATACAGAGAGTGCCCCAATAGAGAATAATCAATAACATGGTAGTTAGGACAGCTAAGATTTGGGATATTGTGGTTCAAGTACTTGGTGTGCAGCTGGAAAAGCAGAGACTCCGATACAGGCCACCTACATCCCAATTGTTCCAATATTTACTTATTGGCTACACTAAGGGGTCTTGATCCATGTTTCATAAAACCATGAATCCAGTGCACAGGAAAATGTTGAAATCTTGGGAATTTTCATGATACAGAAGCACATTTCCCAATTTGCTCTAATAGCCACTGATACAATTCATCTCTAATATTGGAATTTACCTTCTTGGCAAATTGTGTCCCAGACTCTGTCCTAAGACAGGTCTGCTTTGTGTTATGACAAGGTATGACTGGGCACAGGATTATTATCCTGAGTTTTAGGAGTCCCTTCAGCTCCTAAATTTCTCTGCCACTCTTGTGACCGTTCTCAGGTACCAGACAAAGCCTAACAGTTCCGTGTGTCACAATTATCCCCAGTTGCCATAATAAATGTTTGAGCACCATGAGGTGCAGGATTTGAAGGAAATACAGAGAGTGACACAAAACAATCATTTTTACGTAAGGTTTTTATTTCACAGAATCAAAACAAAGTAGGGCTGGACAGAGCCTCAGGAGGTCATTAAGTCCAACTGCCCTCTTCCCCCCACTCAAGACAGGGTTATCCTCATCTAAACCACCCTAAACAAGTGATTGGCTAACCTATTATTAAAATTTCACAATCTGTTCTTGCACAACTACCAAGCACAATGTCTGAAAACATTCAAAACACACTAACTTGACACTCTTGTCCAAAACTTGTGATGAAATTTCATCTCCCACATATTATTTTCTACAAGCACTTAAAATATTAGCATCTATAATGAATTCTAACTTTTTCCCATAATTTTCTTGATAAACAGCGAAGGCACACTGATATTTGAGGCATATCTCATTTCAAAAGGTGCTATAGCAGTGAAGTCTACAAGCAGACACTGACAATGTTCTAAGTGCTGATGAAGTTATTCAGGCAAAGCTGTTTAGGCATTTCTTTCCCATGGTTCAATGTAATCCAAGCCAAGATGGGCAAAAATTTCTTGTTCACTTTCAGCTTTGAGAAATGTCCTCTGCAAAGGATAAAAAAAAAAGTTAACATGAGTTAGGGAAGTAGATTTAAATGAACATTCTTGAAGTTTAAAACTTAGTCAATATTTGACACTCCTGCCCAACGTGTCCATTAGTCTCCCTTTTCCATTTCCACATCACTATGCACAAAGATGACCTTATGCTGTAGAAGTAGAGCCAAGGTGCTTGTTACTTTCATCTCTGATAAGTAGTTTACATTTTCAAGGATATCTCTATGAGGAATAGGACTGCAAACTTACTTAATTATTAAATGAAAGCTAAGACTCTCCCTCCTTGGGGCCTAAAGCTTGGCTTTCCTAACTAGCCCATCAGTGTTTTATAAATTAACATAGCACTGTTCTAAAAAGATCTGTTCACTGTGATTGCAACTAATTATTTATGGGCAAATCTCAAAAGTGTCAAAACTTTCCCAATTTCCAACACTTACACAATTTTCTATGAAAAAAAAATAGAAAAGTGTCTGGGCAAGTGATCAGAAAATGTTAGTGGAATAGACAACTAGAGTCTGATCTCTTCACCTGCCCCAGTAAAATGTGTTCTTGCATTTACATACCTGTGCACTTTAGTGCAGAAATCAGGAACAAGCATTTAACTCATTACCTAATGGTATACTATGGTCACTTAAAGTAGCTATACATTGCTTTCATCACTGTGATGAGATAGTAATGAAACAGACTGAGGGAGTGGGCACATTACCCCACTAAAATCAACATTTTATCAGTGATAAAGTGGTAAACATATCTATGCATCTATAAAAATACATAATATTTATATAAACATGCAGTACACCAGTATAGTTTCAATCTGATGTAGGATTAGTCTGATGATCTGGGTAAGTTATACACTTATTGTAAGGAAAAAGTTATACCTTGCAGGTGTTGTGTTTCAGCAGCTCATCCTAAACTAACTATTTGCTGATGGTAAACAAGCTAATACCTGTTCCCTTGTCACCTCATTGTGAGGTACATTAATAACCATCTACTGCCTGCAGCTACTCATCTGTCCATTTCAGATCCAAGTTTAATTTATATCTGTGTACAAAACCACTGTAAACTATACCAGTACAACTGCATTAAATATCCAGGCCCCAGCAGTGCTAGACCCCACTATTTGGAGTTTGGAAGCAGGACAACTGAGAGAGTTGTGTATTTCAGAAGAGATGGCCCTCAATCAAAATCTGAGATCTGAACAATCACAAACTTCAGAGCCATTAAGAATACAGGGGCCAATTCTCTAGTGATCTAAAGTTTTTTCAGCACTGGTCATACATGACAGAGGGAATCTAAACTGGATGGGAAAATTCCCTGAAGGATTTTCCTTGTGTAGATGGAGTCTCTGGCCAGTATAAAGCTATGGAAATTGTTATGTCAGTATCTGTACCCACTCTGCTGCCTACCAACGTCTCCATCAGAGCTGTGCTGCCCTACAAAATAAGAAGAAGGAGCAGGAAGGACTGTCTGTGATCAGATCAAGAGAGGCCCAGTAATGTGCTGGCACAATGCGACTCTGCTGGCAGGAGATCTCCCAACAGCACAACCTAAAATATGCTATCCTTTTTCCAGTGTACAAGCAAAGCCCAGTCCTTTCCAGTTCCCAACCTTTGCTCTGGCACAGGGCAGAACTGAGCCTGCAAACTTGGGGCAGTTATATATGTGCTCTGACAATTGGGGGGTAGGGGGGGTGCTCTAAATTGGAGCGGTTCCAATAGCCAGTCTAATTAAAGTGCCCAGAGTGCCTTGTGTATAAGTTTCCCCATGCTTCAAAATGGCAGCAGGGGCATTTTATCTAAAACACTGCTATACCCTGCCACCATTTTGAAGCACAGGGATGCTGATACACGGGATGTGGAGGCTGGCTGCAGTGTTGTAATTGTGGAACATGCTAAACACGCTGAAGCAGACTCAATTAATTGAGTCTGCTATGATGTGGTGTATTTATAGTACATCAGAGCAGCCTCCACAGTTGTATATAGGCAACCTTGATAGTGGCTCCATATTACACCTGGGCCCTATTTCCACAATAGAGCTACCTGAATCAAAACTTTTACTGGAAACACCTCTGCCATTTAGAGCATTTGAAATGTAGATCCCTTTCGCTAGCACCTTTTAATGTGAATAGTCTAGACAGTTAAAACTGGCAACTTCCTTAAAAGCTATTTTTCAGGACCACAAAACAAAATGAAAGCTAGTTTAACTGTGTTAGAAAGGTTATGAGGACTGAATTGAGTAGCAGAGGTTAGAGGGTTCAAGAGGAATGTATCTATAAGCCTTTAAAGTTCCAATAAACTTAGCAGGCAGAAGGATATGCGGTTCTGATTTCATGCTTTCAGTGTTGCCAAGCTGTTAAACAGGTGTTTAAGGGAAGTTCTCAGTGATACACAATTGAATCTAGCCAAGGTAACTATAAGTCATTTCTCTCAGCAAATTACTGCCAAGCTTTGTAACAGTATGTAACATTTTTGCTTTTTTTTTTTTTTTGAGAATTGGAGACAGGCTTACCTTAAACAGGCAAGTACTTATAAATAAGTTTAGCAGTGAGTAGCAGTAGTATTTATTCCTTACTCTAACATTAAAGATTTTTTTTAAATGTTGAACAATGGAATCAGGTACTTTTTAAAACCTTTTATCAGTTTCTTCCTCTTCAGAACAGCCCATGTTTGTTGGTGCTTTACCAAGCCTAGAAGCTACTTGGTTACATCACACAATTACTTGGCAGTCATATTCCAGATTCATATGCCACTTGCTGGTGAGACCTGGTATGAACAAAATGTTCCTCACCTAAACCATGGCCCTCTGAAGACAATGGAAGTCTTTCCATTGATTTTAAAGGACTTTGCATCAAGCCCCACTATAAATCCATTGATTTCAACTGGTGGTATAACACTTTAGATTTATTGAAGATGTCCGGTATCTGTTTATAGCCAGTCTCTTGACCACAATAATAATCAAGTCTAACCAGTTAGGTAGAACTGTTCCCACTTTAACATAACTAATTCTGTATGACTAAGACAATTTTCATGGCAAGCCATATATTCCTTAGAGAACAATTTGGCTTACTGTTTTGAAGATGACTATTGCATCTAATGGAATGAACTCAACATCTTGATTTTGCTTTAACAGCTGTAGACTTAAGCCATGCACAGGCCATTTTTACTGGGAGAACTGCCACTGTCCTGGTAAAAACTAGGAGCGTACAAGCATTCATTCAATTTCTCCCAGAGGAAACACACCCTCTCTAGGAAAAACAATCTTCTAGGTTAACAAGTTTCTCTTGTAAGAATGAATGCTTGTATCCTGCTCTACTTCCTCACTCCTAAACCAAGGTTCCCCATGATTCCTCAGACAAGCAGCTACCTGGTCTCAGGAACCAACTACAGGCTTTGCCCCACTGCTCCACTCCCTCCCACATCAGACCACTGCTAAAAATAAGCACCTGCTCATGACCTTTGAAAAAGGCCTTATTATTAAAGGACTTTCTATCCAGCTTCTGGTTTTTACATGTGAAAGTCCCAGCATGTAAATATCCAAAATCTGGCCAGGTGCTTAAATATTATAGATTTTGATTGTAAATAGCCAAAGTATGAAAACTGCTCATAATCATGAATTCACAATGAATTGCAAGTTCAATATTATATCTGCCATAATAAAGTTTATTTTCTGAATACAGATTATTCCAATGTTTATATTTGAACTAATTAAAAGCAAACAATCTCCAGGAATAAAAGAGAACACTACAGAAAGCATCATTAAAAAAAATATATATTTCCCCATAATCCTTTCTGATATAGTGAAAAATGTAAAAATAGGAGGAAAGGCAACATTTAAGAACAGAGAGCAAAAGCAAAATATCTACCAAGTTGGGCCTAGGTGATTGGTTGGGCTGACCAAGGGGTAAGGCATGACAGTGTCTGTAACCAACAGCACACAAGGGAATAATGTGACTAGATCTAATCGAGCAACCTTTGACTTTCAAGCCCAGCTGTCCAGGTACCCAGTTATAGCTAGGCTGACTGGGAAGCAATGTTCAACACAAGCCTGGGGAAAGACTTCAGCTCATGGCTATGGAGTCACAGGAAGGCACTCTTAACTACTTTACCGAACTCCTCAAATTCCCATGCAGTGCTATGAGAGCATCATTCCAGATATTGCAATATCTGAAAAAGTAGTAAGAATGATAAAACATCAGTTGCTACAGTTTTGGAAGGGTGAACACTTAACATTACTTCATGACTGTACTTCTGGGAATGACATCAAGTACTTGGTAGCACCTATTATCCACTAGTATTTGGAATGTGGAAAGGTAACCAGTTGGGTAGTCTGGTCACCATGGTAATTGGAGAGATCCAAACCGGCTCATCTCCTAACCCTGCTTGCTTCCTGTCTCTGTTTATTGAATTACTTCTAAATCATGGATACTGGATGGGGGCAGTTGGGAAGAAAGCATGGATCATAGCATACATGCAGCACTTTCACAGAAGATTAAGAGGATCCAGTGCTATATTTTACATTATGCTTTGAGAGATCTGTTTTGATTGTATAATAATAATTTTTTTCTCCACAGTTTAACAAACTATGCACAAACTCATTCAATTAGAGAGGCAAAAGTCATGCAAAACAATTATTTTTCTCTGCTCTGTGTGGGAGGACAGGTTTTGGATTTCTCTCTTTCCTTCTATTTCTCTTGACAAGAAAAGGCAATCCTCATATATAAACCATTGCAGAAACCCTGAAAGGATAAAGTAAAATAAAAAAGGTATTTTCAAAATCTGTAGATATCTATTAGGTATGCTTCTTAACATACTTCATGTCTCTGGGACCCCAAATTACTTCCCACTTCTGTTAGACAATAACATCCCTTTAAAAAAGTGTTCATCACCCTGCTTAATACACAAGCCTCTTCTGGGAGCAGAGCATTTTGTTTGCTTGACAGGGGTGGGGGGGAATCTAATACAAAGCACATGCTGTTCTTCTGAGTAGCTACAACCCATGTCTCTTAATGAATCTCTCGTTGGTATCTACCAACCACTTCAGCACTGTAAGTGGTATTAATGTTAATCATAACCTATTATCCTGCCTCTGTATCAGTCTGTACTGAGTTAATACAATGATGCATATTTGATTACAATCAACACTGTTGTTTCTTCTTTTGTTTTTTCCCCTCTTTTTGCTCACAAAGAGAAGTAAATAATGAACCTAGCTGTGAAATTTTGCAGCTCCTTACCAATATGCAACAGAGCCAAGATATGTTCTTAATCAATCAAACTCACAGAAAAAAGGCATGGTCTGAAGCAACTGCTCGTGCTCTCTCTCTCCTTATCCCATCTAATCAATTCTGTTACTTCAATGGAGGTAAATATTACATTTGTGGTTGCAAACATGCCCATTAACAACACTTAATGCAGAACAGCTGCCTTCCAAATGTTTTTTTTATGTGAATTGCTACCTCTTACTTTTCATTTTGGCATTAACGATCAATAATATCTTTAATAAAAGTGAAGTAGAGAGAGTGAACACATACACTTAGTACTACTTGATGATTTCCTAATTGGTAATCCCAAAGTTCAAATAGATGTCATGCTACTAGTATCCTTAAATTCATTGCTACTGTTATGAAGCCAACTAATTAAAATATTAATTGATCAATACAAATTCTAGTATTGGTTAAACATTGGTCAAATAGAGAATTGGTCAACCCATCATGCTGTTTGGGGGGAAGAAAAGCAATTTTGGAGGAGTTCGTACTCCTCTGTACATTCAGGGTTATAAAGCACTGTGGATTACTGCAAATCAAAGATTCAGCGGCGCCCCTTTTCTCCTTTTGTTATTGGACTGCAATCTGCATAGGAAGAAACATGCATAACAAGCAGTCTTATGATGACTAAGCTATTTCTTCTGCAGGTAATAGATATTTCATCCAATCTAGTAGATGTACGGGGGAAGAAAGCCCAAAGTAAACAAAGTTTGGTTTTTACCATGTGGAAAATGCTGATTGACAGATACAAAACAAAGGACCTTTCTCCAGTAGGCCAATTAAGGCACTCTAGTATATCTACCTTATGTGAGAGCCATCATACGCTATAATAAGCTATAATAAGCTTTTAAAATGCAATTTTTATACCTAAAACACAAACATCCTTGAATAGCAAGCATGCTGGTTTGATTTTTCTTTTCCTGTATGTTTGTAATGGGCAGTAGCTATTGCAAAGACACAGTCATCTTCACCTATTTTGCTTACCTACCTTCAAAATAGAAACATTTGTATTTAGTTTCCATGCCTTCAGTCACTCTCTCATTATCATCATTACCAAATAACAAAAAACAAATCTACTGAATTGTGTAATTAAAATAGAAAAAGTTACACATCCCTCACTAGAGGACTTTAATCACATTTATTGTCACCTCAGCAGTTCATAGGTGAACTGATGACACAGTAGTCCAAGACTTAACTCCTAAAGTATCAGCTAGTACTTACCATTTCCTAGCACCAGATGTAATCTATTTAATAAAAGTGGATTTAACACCTGCAAAAAAGGCCAACCAACAACATTAAAAAATGAAGTCCTCAGAGATGAAAGGTATAAAATGTTCAGTAAAAACTGTCACATACTATATACTCCTTACTTTAGAGCAAGAGTCATCTGGTGGTAGAATCAGCAGTAAATTTTCTCTATCTGTTATTAAATATCCTGAGCTTCTCCGCTGAGAAGGAAAATTGGGATAACTACTATCTCTGATATGGACTTTGCTCTGGTTCCTTAGAAAGAATAGACAAGCAATGGCAACCTGTTTGCAAATGCCACCCAAAAGATATTTGTTCTCATTTTAAAATATACACATTGCTGCTTTCCTATCTTCAAGGTCATTTGAGAAATGCACACATGATCGTGGTGTAACTTACGTATTAAAGACCTCTCAAAGACCTATCTATATTATACCTTATTTTCCCCAGTCATAAGGTAGCACGAGTTGTTGTAGTTCCTTAAAATATTCAATAGGATACTATTCCTACCCTTCTTCATGCTGTGAAACATGAAATATAGGAAAGCTGGAAGATGAATGCCCTCCCTGAAGTATGAGACCTCTTGAGATCATAGATAGGGGTCTATTTAACTTGCAGTGAAACAAAGCAATTTTCATGGCTTGGTCACAACACAAAGAGCTGACTCCATGGTCATTTCCAGTGTTCTGGCCCCTCGTCGTTGAGTGGGAGGGTCATAGGCATTGCATTTAATTTCTTAAAAAAGATGGCACTAAAACATTTTTACTTCACTGACTGACACCTTCACATACACTATGTCACTAGCAGACAGTGATCTCTGACTTCAGTGATTGTCACGTTGTCTTTATATTGCAGTAAGCATTGGGACATTCTAAAACAGCATATTATATGAATAATACACTTTTTTGCAGGTTGATTTTGTGGGAAATTATGGCCAATGAAATATTTCCTGGCAATTGCAGACATCATTTTAAACCACGAAATGGTGAATTAAGTAGACCCTTAGTCACAGACTTTAAGGCCTTTAAGATCTGGTTCTCACATGCTCCTCCATAATCCACTGAAAAAAAGTAATGGATACAGGGTATCGTCAAAAATATTTTGCTCACATAAATTATGAAGGAAAAATGCAATGTTTGATGTAGTTCTGATTTTACATAGATGTATACTAAGAAGTTAGTGTAACCTTCCCTTCATATCTAAAAATGGTACATATTTTGAAATGAGAAGTTCTCTGGTACAGGATAGTTAGTGATTTTCTAACTTAATTTTGATTTGCACTCACTAATTTTCATATTGCATGTGGCATGTGACATCTCCCTACATTAACTTAATTAACTTAGCATTTTATTCACTTTCAAATTATTAAAAAGTGAGATATAATTGGCAGTATAATAATTTCTAACTTTGCAATATTTTCAGAATATTGGATAAGTACTGTGCACTCATATGGCTCCAGCATGTCTGAAATTATCATAGCAGCAGCAAGGAAGACAATGACAAATGAAAAAGGAAAAAGAAAAGACAGATTGTCATTTAAAAACTTGGGACTCAATTGCTCATTGTGCCTGGAAGCTGTCCATTTTAAACTCAGTTTTGTGGGTAAATTTAGTCTTGATGAAATCAAGGTGACAACAGTGCTCACAAAATTAGGCACAGTGATCAAGTAATGCTGTAATGCAGCCTCAAGTGTGTCTTTCTTACCAGGTACTATCTGGACTCCTCTTCCAAAATAACTCATCATGCCAAACTAGTTTGGTTCTTTGGGGAACCTATTGGAACAAAGCAAAGACTATGCCTCCTGCATGGTTTTCTATATCTTCAAGATGTGAAACTATTCTCCCTATGTGAGAGGCCATTGCACTCATTAAATAGTAAGTTACAGGGATAATATATTGACATTTTCAATGGTTTGCAATTTAAACATTAGACTATGATTGATTTGTTAGATCAAAAGTGCAAGGCTGTTCAGTTCTTCACACTGGTTCTGCTCTCGCTTGTCCAAATAACATATTCACCATTGATGGAAATACAAATAGCTATAAATTATCTATTTACTCCCTGCAGTTCTCATAGAAGAGATGTAGGGCTATTTGATCTAAAGCACAGTCATCATATAGAATAAATCAAAATGCCATAATAAAAATTGGAGTCTGGAGTAAATAATACCACAGGCTAACAAGAGAACTACTGGCTGTGCATGTACTTAACTGCGGAGTAGACTAATTAGCTGTAACGCGTCACTGTCTACACGTGTGATGATATTAGGCCACAGTAAACTAATTAACACCACAATAAGATACTACTGTCAGGGACAGTACTGTGTAATGCCAGGGCAACTTACTGTGATTGAACACATGTATAGACACTGACCATGGGCATAAATTGCACCCAGACAGCTGGGGGCTAGACTTCTGCCTGCTGCCTAGCCACAGGACTCTGCACGTTCAGCACCCACAGTCCCAAGCCAGCCCCTCCACCACCTGACACTGCAACCCAGAGCCTGGGGCTGCGCAGCCCTGGTGTAAATTGCTCCATCCTGGCTCAAACTGCTGCTGTCCAAGGTGCATGTGTAGATGCTGCACCTGGGAGTAGTTTACTCTAGCTCAAAAGCTATGTATAGGCAGTCAAAAAGCCTGGGGCTGAATCAATTCAGTCTTTGCAGGTTAGTCTAAACTGCAGAGATTAAACTAAGAAACAACTGGACACACATTTACCTTTGATTCAGAACATGCAGCTGGAAAGAATGCTGGGGGACTCTTATTTAACTTAAAACAGGAAGGGGTCTGGGACAGAAGTTTCAGAAACCAGTTTGATTCAAATCAGTTAAGTCTGATGCTACATTCAATCAGGTTTATCTTTAAAAAAAAAAAAAGTTTCAGCCATTTTGAAACCGATTTATGTTTTACTGATCCCTCTATTCTGTTACAAGTTTAAACCAGTTTCTGATTACTTAAACTGGTTTATGTGTAACTTCTGTCCCTAGCCAAACTGCTCTGGAGTTTATCGCTTCAAATTAACTGCATGTGTAGATGCACCCACGAGTTTACTGCTCACACAATTTTCTGCTCACACAGAAACCACCTCATAGGCAGCACACCAGTATCACAGGAGCGAGTCAAGACAGCAGCAACCAGAACACAAACATGATGAATTTACCACAAGACACAATATCCCATTCTGAAATATCTGGGTTCCCTCCCGCCCCCAACGTGATCTAGCACCGGAGATGGGAAAGCAGCCCAGCTGAGCTACCTCCTGCTCCTGGCACAATCTAGCACTGCGGATGGGGATCTAGTGCAGGGAATGGGATGTCAGCCCAGTTGGACTGACTTCCCATCACCAGCCTATGGTTGAAACGTTTCAAATTTCGAAACGTTTTGACTAGCCTCACTTTGTTGCTTTGAGGATATTTTTATGGCCTTTGTTTCATTCTGATTTCTCTGTTTTGACCTCAAAATTGGTCAAAACAGTATCGAAATGAAATGACCAGCGAAATTTTCACACAGCCCTAGTGCACACGTATTACATCTGTGTATGATGCCAAACTGGGTGATATAGGAAAAATTTTAGAGGACAGGATTACATTCAAGATAACCTTGATAAATAAAATGACCCTCATTAAAGGGAATAAATTTCATTTAATAAATGGAATAAGTGCACTACACTTATTGAAAAACTATCAAATATACAAATACAAAATAAGGAAAGCTGGCTAGGCTGTAGAAAATGGTCTGCAAGTTATAGGGGTCCACAAGCTAAATATGAGTCAATAATGTAATATTGTTGCAAAAGAACCCCCAAAACCCTAACAGCATTTGGAGATGCATTAATAGAAGCATCATAAACAAGTCCCAGGAAACGATTCTTTCAATCTTTTCATGTCGATTCTTTTTGTCTAAAGTTCCCATATCTCTCTAGCTCCCAGTGTTGATGGTAACCAATTCCTTTTTCCCTCCAAGCTAAAATATACTTAGATACATGAGTATTAGTAGACATTGAAACTGTCCTACAATTTCAGAATAAAAACTTTTTGGTGTTGTTCTGTGACAGTGCACTACACTGTTGATAAGGAAAAATACTATCCAGTGATTCAACCAGGGTACTGTGGCATTGTTAGGTATGCAAAAACCTACACAAGACAAATCAAGAGATTTCAATCCATATCTGATCTGTTGCAGTATTTCTAGGTTCTTTTCCACAGAAGAATTGCTCTATTATTTTCCCATAGTAAAAAAAAAAAAAAAAAAAAAAAAAAAGAATAAAAGCTAAAGGCTGAAATTTTCCAAGAGGTAGCTTCAGTCTAAATAGGTTGAGAACCACTGCACTACACACTGTAGAAGAACAGATGATTTTTGCATAGGATAAATATTCTTGTTTCTCACCTTACACTTTCATCATCTGATAAAAGATCAGCTTGTTACTTGTGTAACATACAAATCCCAGACTGCATAAATATGTTCTTTATTGATATTGGCGTTTCATTTGTATTACATTTCTATTTTTGCTGTGTTCATTATTTCCATTTTGCACACATCCCTCCCTCTAGATAGCAAACAAAAGGAAACCATATGAGTTCAATTAAAAATTGAATCTAGTTTCCCCACTGCTCCCTCCCCCCTACACCCAACCAGGAAAAGTGTTTGGAAAAACAGCCTATCCATAACGAAAGGCTGGAAGTCTTTATGTTCTACAGGCCTTTATGTTCTTTTACATTTTTTCCTGAAATTTGCATATCTTTTGCAGCCCATTTCCTGAAATTTTGCATATCTTTTGCAGCCCAAATACTTACATTTTACCAAGCTCAGAGTGGGGTAATAGCAGCAACAAAGTGTCAGCATCATAATAATTTTACAGATATTAAATATTAGGTACTAGCGTAAAAGCCCATAAAAGTGACGGGCAAAAATAGGCTACTTGTTATAGGGCACTACATTTCTGTTATCCACTGTGTCATTAACAACTTGAGCTGTTCTGCCTAGTCTTCTTCTATACAACAGGTATTCATCAACATTGCCAAGTGTCTCCTCTGTAAACTTCTTCATTTATTGATGATTTTCCCATGCACGGTGCATTTGGATTTAATCCTCCACAGAGTTCATGAAGCATACATTTCGTCACAATGATCTTTGCTCTTCTTGGAGGCAGCATCACTTAGCCAATTCTGGAGTTGTTGTCATAAAGGTAATCTGACAGTCTTTCAGCTTGGAAGTTTAAAGAGTTACAAAATTGGCATACCACATTCATCAATCTACAACTATGTTCCTCAGTCTCATCTTCAGTGAATCTATTCTTGCCTACTCTTTCAGCCTGTCTTCTAGTGTCTCTGTGAATGCTTTGCCTTTCCATTGCATCTCTTCCACAATATCCTCTTTGTTCATTTGTTTCATCTTGTCTGACTCTTGCCATTCTTTCTGCATTCAATTGCCATCTGCTCTTTGCTTCACCTTGGTAAGGGTGTTATGGGTTAAAGTAAGGGTGTTAGAGGACAATTTTTGTTCAGATACCATGAGTACACCATAACTAATTTAAATCAAATCACTAATAGAAGTCCAGAAAAATGAGCGCAAATATTTTTTTTTAGTAAGACAGACAGAATGACAAAGACACAAATGAAGCAAATTATTATAGAGGATACCAATAATGAACATAAAACAAATAAGCTTCAATAGGTACAAGAGCCAGTCACTATTATCAGTGTCCTATTATAAAAGACTAGAAAAGATAGCTATTGAGTTTTTCTATAAGATAACTATAGTCCATAGAATTTTTTGCTTGATGTAGTTATTAAATGTAATATCTGACATTAGCTTAAAGGCATTTCTTCTAATCCACAAAAAAACAGACAAAGAAAGAAATAAACAGGTCTCTCAAAAGTTTGAACTTAAGTAACTTTTCCATTTATCATAGCATCATCATTTCAAGGAAAAAAAGAATACTGGGCTTACAATATAGCTCTGGAGAATAAAAGAAAAATAGACTAGGAAAGAGGCAATATTGTTTTACCTGAGCAGTTAGCAAGATTATGTAACAAGTTTCACATATAAAAAAAAATCAAACCTGTATCATTTTGGCCCCCTATTTGTGAGATTAAAAACTATTGGGTATATAATTCATGGTGTAAGGACTAGTTCATATGCAGTCTGTCCTAATAGGCAGGCCACGAGGGAAGGGCTAGAAACAGAAGCTGGGGGAACCAAAAACTACACAAGGGACCAGGAGCCAGAGTCCAAGTCCCCAAACCCAAGGAGGAATTCCAGAGGCAGAGTCCAGGTCACAGCCGAGTCAAGATTCTAGAATCAGGGACCAAATTACTGAGTTCCCAAGAGTTCAGAATCCAGAAGCAGAACCAAGCCAGGTCAGAAGCTAGAAAGCTAAAGCACAAGATCCAAAGAAACATATGACAGCAAACCTTCACACACAACTGTTGACTGGTCTGCAGTCTCCTACCACAGGTGGGCTTAAATGGGGAGGCTGTTCACCTCAGCAGCCAATCAGAAGCCCTAACAATGGCCAGCTGGTTCATCAGTTAGAGCCTGTAGAAGATCTGGCCAGCTGGGCAATTAGTCCTGGCTGGGTTGCCTATTAGAGGCCCTCCCACTGTCCCACAATGGCTAAACTGCTTTGTTTATCCCTCTTGATTTTTTTTCAATCCAAAATTGCCCCTCTTGGCAACGTCCCCTTGTTTCTTTTCTTTTCACTATCCTTTTTTCTTTATTTCTTTCCACTTCATACCATCGGACAAAGTAGGCCATAGCCTACAAAAACTCTTGTATCTCAGGATGAATTTGTTTATAATAGTGCCACCCTGCCCTATTGTAACAATTATCCTTTTTTGTCAGATTCACTAGTCTATAGTTGCACCAGGTTCCTGTAATCCCTGGTTGCTTGTCCAGATTGAAACATTTGCAGATTGCCTCTCACTTATATAGTCCAGATATTCCCTATTTTATAGCTTTCCTTCATATTTATATGAGATACATTTTGAGCCAAATTTTAGGAACACCAAACCTAAAATATAATTACTTTTGGCTATGTGAGATGAAGTCTAGGCACATGTGTTTGTTAATATCCCTTCAGTTTAGACAGCAATGTTAAACAGGTTGGGGACACAGAGAAAACAAGAAATAGGGAACAAAAAATTAGGCTCTCTTGAAAAAATGAAAGATAAATGTAATAATTCACCTCTTCTGAGGTCCTGGAATGTTTATATTCAAAGCAGATTTGGGTAGCCTTGTGACAGTTCATTGTGTGGACACTTGCACATGTTTGTAAGCCAGGTACCTTGCATTGTTTTTGCAACAAGAGCACTTTGTTGGCTCATACTCAGCTATGCAATGAAGAAACTATAACCTTTATATACCTCAGTGGATTAACTGCTTTTTTCTCTCTCCTACCTCACTTGCCTCTCTTTGCAGTTTCCCTGCCTTTTTCATCCCTCCTTCCGTCCTCTTTGTGGTCTAATCACTGCTTTCTGTTTAGAAGCTCTACTTCCTTCAGAGCATCTGATTAAATTAGCCCTCTGCTTATGAAATCTTATGCTATGCCTCTCTGATTTAGTTTATAAAGTGCAAATCTACCCTGCCTAACCTCAGATTAACAGTGCTAACCACCTTGCTGGGTGATAGTCAGTTCTGTGATCTGAGGCAAGGAGAACAGTGAGAATGAAACCTGTTAAAACAACATAGTTGTCTGCCATGGACACAATAAGGAGAAGGCAGAGAAAGAAGACCATTTTTTTCATACATTTTGGTTTGCAAAACTGAAGAGCCTCTCATACCAGTTGAATATAATACATACCTTTAAAATGGCTTGCTTTGAACTACATAGGAATATTTTAAAATTCCCATTCTGTATTTCTGAAGAAAATTTGATAGGGTGGTTGCTGCTCTAACAGATTAAGTCAGCCACATAAATTCCAAGAAACATTATACTAGTAAGGTGAGGCATTAATATTAATATTGGTCATTTCACAGGACCTTTTCATTACAGACTACAGTGAATGACCTGGCCTGTTGGTGAACCCTGGTAAACAAGCCTCCTGAAACCATGCAAGGTGACTGCTGCTTTTCACTGCTCTGTTCTGCATCACCAGCCTGTATGAATGCTTCCATTAGACACACAACCACGAGCAAGTTTGAAACCCATTAAATACTGAGGTGACAGAAAAAATCAACATTCAGCAACCACAGCATTTCTTCAAATTAAAGGTAGCACTCCCAGCCACACTGTTGTATTTGACTGAAAAAGTTTAAGTAGAAGAAGACACGTGCCACTGTCAAAGAAATTGTCTCTGCTGAGACAAGAAGGAAAGGATGAGTAGAACATATGTTCAATATCAGCTATGCACTTACACTACAGAAGCCTCACTCAGACATAGCAAATCAGGTTTGGACTGGGTGATAAAATGTTAACCAAACAAATTCCATTGCACAACTAATTGGACATTCTGTGTATTGATAATCATCCTTTAAAAGTTCCAAAATAGCATTTTGAATTGATTATATTCTTGTTCTCCATCGATTTCAATTAAGCTGAATTCTCCAGGAGCCTGGAGCACTTGGCATCATTTCTAAAAGCACTTGGGAAAGAATAATATTGAAAAAAGACCAAAAAGGGGGATATTAGTAAGAGAACAATGATAAGGAAAAACTGAAATGGAAAGGAGAATATTAGATGACAGAGCAGGGGTACGTTCACAATGTACACCAGTAGCAATCAAGGCAAGTACTGGTAGACACAGCCAGTAAGGGGCATGTCTGCACCACCTCCATGATGTGTCTAGGACAGCTGCTAAGAAGTACATCCTGTCCACTTGCACCCACACTGTACCAGCCAAATCCTGCAGTGAGGAAGCTTAATCACCTAAAAGTGACTTGATCCCAGTGCACCAAGAAGTACCTCTAAGATACAGAATTTAAGGCTATATTTACAATATTAACTCACCATGCTTGGCAATATCCTCCTCAAGCTGTGGTCTGTTTGCTAGACAATCAGCAGTGTAGCTGCAATGCTGCAGGCAAACTTATTAGCTTGGAGACTGGCTAACTGGCCCTGCTAATCAGCAGTAATAACTTACTTGACATAAGCAGTTATCCTGCTTCCAGTTTAGGAACAGCCCACCCAGAACAGAGCTGCATGCTCCTGTGCAGCACTATTGGGAATGGTAAGTTTACCATGGTGACAAAACTTGAGAATGGCATGGTAATGTGATCAGGATCATCCTTAGCCAGCTACACTACCTCATTTCTGGGAATAGTGTGACAGAGGTGGTAAAGACAAGCCCTAAAAAGGATAGTATTTCCTCTATATACATCACTGCTGAAGCCTCAACTTTCAACGCAGCTTAATACAGCTATTGTTCTCCAATATATTGCTATCTCTTTCATATGGAGAGCAAGCACAGCGCAGATAATGAGTGGGGAAGGTGAGACTGAAAAAAAAGCAGTGAAGAGGGAATCACTTCACAAGCCGTTGAGGTTCAGTCCAGGTACTGCTTTTTACCCCTTGGTTCAGCTATCTATAAAATCAGGCTGGAATCTCACAAGAATAAACATGCTGAGACATTCTCTGAGTCTACTTCTGCTTCTAGCCAAGAACAAGAATGAAGAGGGTACATAAAGCAAGAAATAATGGGGACAGAATATAGGATGAGGAAGGAAAACCAAATTGCTTCAAATTATGAGGTTCTGTTACAGACTAGTAAGAAAATTCAAGCTGCTGCTTCTTTTACCTGAACAGATTCACTAGACATGAAATGAAAGGTGTGCATGTATAGCTGATCCTTCAAAATAAAAATAGTATGGAGGACTGCAGGCTTCTTATATCTCAGTCACTTCCAGAACAAATGCACCCACTTTACAAGCAAAAAGATGTGTTTTTTCCTACAATTTCCAGCCTTGTAAAGTCATCCTAGGATCTGAAAGTCAAGCTGAGTCTTTGCTGCTTGCACCTCATCACCAGTAATATCCTGCACATCACACTATTCCTTCACTGACACCTATTCACTGAGCGATTAGTTAGACTATGCAGCACTTCTGAAGGATGTATTTATTCTATGTTTGCAGTTGGTATAAAATGGTGAGGATGCAACACATCACTTAAAGAAACCAAGGTCCTGCAGTGGAGGACCAGGAATCACACCTGCACAGTGCAGCAATGGGGGAAGGTGGGGTGCACCGGGTGCAGTGATGGGGGAGGGTGCTCATATGGGCACATGGAGCATCCATTTGGCCCCAGGAACTGAGAAGGTGGACAGCCCTGACCTAGAAACCTGTCCTGTCTATGATTCCATTTTATCCCACCAAGTAGGTACAAGATCTACTCTACTGTTCTGGATACACTCAGAGCTGTACTTTGGATATGTTACTTATGTCGTCAGGTATCTTCTCTCCTTTTTCTATGAAGGATCTTAACAAAAAAAAAGAAAATTAGTTCTCTGGTGAAAAAAGAATAACTTCAGAGCTCCAACAAAGCTAGGCTTAAAAGGCATCCTCACCATTTTATATCAATTGCAAACATAGAATCTACCATTACACGAGGGGCAGGCAATTATTTTGGGCAGAGCACCACTTACTGAGTTTTGGCAAGCCATCTAGGGCCACATGACATTCAGCCCAGGGCTGATTAATATTAATTTTCTAAATTTTTAGGGGCCCTGTGGGCCAGATAGAATGGCCTGGCGGACTGTGTCCAGGCCCCAGGCTGCATTTTGCCCACCGCCGGTGTTTGCATGCCTTGGGGACATATTGCGCATTAATTCCAGCTGTTGTAGGAAATTTGGTGGCGAATGTCCCTTAAATGACTTGGGGCGCAGCAAACTAAAACTCCTTCAGGGAGTTTTAGTTTGATGCCCCTACAGTCACAGAGCTAAGCACTGGGCTCCATGCAGCTCCACAGCCCTGTAGGCAGCCTCCGCCCATGAAAAGCAGCAAGCCTCATCTTTTTGTTTTCCCTCCCCCTGGAGCCTGCCTGCCTAAACTGTGCAGGGGGTGGTACTTCCTTCCATGGCTGCAGTGCCCCATTGGACTCCCCGAGCCAGGTGCTTGTGGGCAGGTGCCATGGGAGGTGGGAGGGCACCAGCCCCTCCCTCCCTGCAGCCTAGGGACTGCTCCACCCACCGGCAGCTCACCCTCCCCTCCCCTCCCCGCCAGAGAGGCAGGTAAGTCAGCAGGGTGTGTGAATGACACAGGGGGTTAATCAGCCCTAAATTGAAACCCACCACTTCAGTTTAGGGCCCCTGTTTTGTTTACACACACCCAGGCAGCACAGCAGCAGATAGGACAGGAAATGGAAAACAGAGCAGGAGATTAGATGGGCAGGAAGCAAAACAGGAGTTTGGGCAGAGGAAGGGGATCAGAGTGGCACTTGGGGAGGTTGTGGACCTAATTTATGGCATGCTAGCCAGAAAGATTGCCCCCTACAGATCTAAATGATTCCTTCTGACCTCAAAAATGTTGGCAATAAGCACAAAAATAAAGCCCAGTAATGTTATTGATAGTGAAAACTAAATATAGTTTGATCTTTATGCATAGTAAGTATCAATTTGTCTCTTGTGGTACAACTGCCATAGGAAAACTGTAATTAAAGCCCCTGGCACACTTTCATTTAACATCACAATGGGATCTGATCCTTGACCCCAACAATTATGCCTCTTTCCATGCCACACATTATTGGAATCAGGAATCAGATTCCAAATGTGCCATTATTACTTGCCAGTGCAGTGGGACCCAGGATCATAATTTGCAGATGCAGCCTGCAAGTCCAGCCAGGGCTGAAAATCAGCTAATTGTCACCTCCTGCACCCAGGCCCACACCTAGAACTTGAACTAGCTCCAGTAGAGTCTGAGGCAGGGCAGGCAATCAGCTGATTGTTAGCCCCAGCCCTAGACTGCACCAAGCCAGTTTCAAGTCCCCAGAGTGGTAAACTGACAATCATCTGATTGTCAGTCTCAGCTGGGATGGCCCTGGGCCTGGTTTGAGACTGGGGCTGTCCATCCAAGCTAACAATCAACTGATTGTCAAAACTCCCTACCCTATACCTGTGGCTGGGCTGCCAGGCCCAAGGGATCTAAGGCTGTTGGTGGTGGAGAGGGGAGACAGAGTCAAAGGGCTCCTACTGCTGGAGACTTTAAAGCTCACTAGGAGCCCCTAATACCCTGTGTTTGGAAGCCTTTCCAGGGCTATCAGGCTCAGTGTTTAAAGTCCCTAGTGGGGAAGCCAAAGGAAGCTGGCTTGCTGGGCTCTTTAAAGTCTCCCCCCGTTGTCTGAGTCCAAGCACCCAGGAAGTTTTAAAAATATGCCTGCAGACAAAATTCCAAAAAATGAATGCCATGGCTCCTACCCTATTGTAAATAAGTTAGGACCATCACTGTATCTAATATAAATGGCCAGTTACATAGTTTAATTTGTGTGTTAAAGTAAAATTCCTAGTACTTGTTACAAAAAAATACTCTAATAGAAAACCACTAAAATGTATCTCTACTATACTGGTGTATGCATGTATTTAAAAATGAAAAAAGGGGGGGGGCATGATTTCATATTTTATTTTTACAGGAAACAACCCTAACTTGAACGATGAAACTTTTGGTCTTGATTATTGGAAGTAAGACTACAAATGGATTGGCTGACACATAGTGACTGAACAACACACATGCTATGTGTGACATGACAACTCTGGACAGGGAATTCAGTGCAGTTGTATCCATTATCAATATTGACATCTCTTTAGCCATAGCACATGTAATGTATGGAAATAGAGTTGTTGATTTGGTTAAGCAAAGTTTATTCCAACTGCAATTACAGCAATGGTCTTGCCTGTTAAACAGCGCAGCCATTATAACAACTACATCAACAAAAATACATAAACATAAACAAAAATTAAAAAACACAACTTTTTAAATTTGCTAAGTTTGGCCAGGCTCCCTTCCTGTACTAGGATAAAAATGTCAAGATCTTAATGTCAATTCAGATAGAATAATCCTCCAGTAAAAGTATACTATGCAAACAGCATGGGAACCTTTGTATATATGCAGCACTACTCTAGTGTTCACCTGTTAATAGAAACAGGGTTAAAAGTTAAACTTGCTGTTCATAAAACAATGGATTATGACTCCGTGAGTGCTATGCCTCTATCACTGCCAACAGTATAAAAAGGGGCTGGGTCCAATTGGTACAAAAGAGTTAAATAATGAGGCATAGTAAATGAGTAAAAAATATGGTTTGTGGTTTGTGGTACTGTCATTTTATGATGCAAAAAGAAGCCTATCTAGAAAATTGGAAAGGATTCTGCCTGAACATGACAAGCACAATCCAAATCAGAATTCCCGCTTTCCTGCCAACCAGCACTGCAAGCACTCTAACCGAGTTTATCTTTCCTTCTGACAATATTAGGGGTTTGCTGATTAACTATTCCCCCCATCACAAAATTACACTTAGACATACAGGCTACTTGCAGATGTTTAAAAAAAACACCCAAAACTGCACTTTAAACTCAGTGTGTTCCCGTGCATACCCAGAAGAGGCAGCAACTTCGTTGGACCCAGCTTGCCCAAGATCTGGAAAGACTGGGCACTTTATTGGGGCTTTTTTGGTGCTTTAATTTAATAGCTGATAGAATCAGCTTTAGCTAAAAGTATCAAAAAAGCCTGCCAAAGCACCCAATCTATACAGATGCTGCAGAGCCGGGTCAAAGTAATGCACTGCTTCTTCCAGTAAAGTGAGGTTTTTTTGTTTGTTTGTTTGTTTTAAACATCTGCAAGCAGCCACGAGGCCTATTAAAAAGTACAAAGAATTTTTTAATTTTCATAACTGACCTCATACAGCAACAAATCCAGAACATAGAATAGGTGTGAAAAAAAGTAAAAACACCTTGGTGGGCAATCCAGAAGATGTCACCTAGCATCTAGTAGTTAAACCATTAAGTGTGGTACTAATGGTAATAAAAGGAGTAATTGTAATTGTGTTAATTGGGATGTGCTCTTATCTACATTACCAACACCAGAATGCTAAACTGCAAAACCAGATTGAAAAGGTATCAACTTTAGCTATAAATAGGGCTATAGTAACCAATAATACTCACTTTACCTAATACTCTACTAATACTTTACCTAATACTCAGTCATTAACCAATGCTATTGTATTATGCTTTATGCTACTGTGAAATATAACAAGGCATTTTTCATCAGTTGTTATTTGGTTGAGTTATAGACATAGACAAAGGTTCTCCACTTCCTCTGAACGTATCAGCTACACCAAAGCCAGTGAAACTTCTGTTTGCAGAAGTGGGCATTATGCATCTCACACTGGACTGTTGAACCAAAACTGTGGGACTTCAGTAAATATGTGACATCACTGTGAAAATCCAAGATGGAACTTAAATTGGTATCATCTCCTGCACTAGTGAAGTGTTTAATGGGAATCCACTCTGTTATCAAAGGAGCCTAAAGTTCATCTAAAAAGACTAAACCAGGGGAAACCGGTGCAAAAATCAGTAGTGACTGAAACACCACCTGAGATGCATAAAAATGTGACTGAGAAAACAACACCTCTAAAAACTTTGAGTTTCTTGGATGTACAACTTTGAGGCTCTATGCATGTTATATATACTCATGCATTTAGGTTTTAGTGGCATCCTTTATCAGTATCAGTATGTTATCATCTGTTGAATTTATATATGGTTTATTATTACTGCATAAATGACACGTTCCAAGCAGGCCGCTCCTCCCAACTTAAGTCCTGAACCTAACATTCCCAGGCCTAAACCTATGGGAAAAACAATTGGGAACAAAAAACTCTACTGGTTATATGAGGGGAATGTGCAGATCAATGTAGACAGGTGAGGCATAAATGAATAGATGGATGTAACAAGGTAACTGCAAAACAGAGTTAACTAGTGAGCCCACTGAGTTTAATCCTCTATCTGTACATTATGCTTTTCCAGAACAATGGGTAAATATCCTCCTCTGTAAAAGACAAAAAGGAGGGGAATGTAGGCCTTGCAGGAGCATTGATCGATATATGCTAGTCACACAAAGGCTTTGCTAAAGCATTGGGCCAGAGTAGGCTTCACCAGCAAACCTGGCTGATGCATGAATTCCTCACATAAATAAAACTTGGCATGTGAGCCAGATGTGCACTCCTGCCAAGAGATGGGAATGAGAGATGATGGTACAAGGTAGGAAAATCTGGTACCAGGATGATAAGGCTGGAATGGGAACACTCAGGTCAGAATAGGAAACAAGCCCACGGTAAAGATGTTTAGAAACATTCAAGATGCAGATGGTATGCAATATGTAATTTGTTTTTGATCATTGTATAAAAGGAGAATTGGAAAGCAGGGAAACTTTTGTAGTCCCCTGGGGGTGCCTGTGTGGTGTTGCACCAACTACATTGTCACAGCTACAAGTGCCTTAACTCCTGGTCTGATGTGCTTGTTAGGCCAAAACGTGCTTGTAGACAATAAATCTGGCTGAATCTTTGCCACCAAACTAAGCCTGTGGTCATTCCTTAAGACAAGATTGGTGTTGGAATCTCCTGGCTGTGACTTGTCAACACTGCAGTTTCTAAGACTTCAGCACTGACAACACATCAGTAACACCAGATAAGGACAGCAGCAAGGATGACACTGATAACCCAGATGACACACACCAGCGGGCAGGGGAGGGTGGGAAGGAGAGAAGAGGAGAGGGGATGTGCCTCTGAGCAGGAGGGTAAGCCATGGACTTCTTACCTGCTTTGGAGACTTAAAAAATTCCCTGGCTGCTGCTTCCATGGCATGGATGCCCCACACTGATGGGAGTGGGGAAGAATGCCAGAAGTCAGGGGTGCAGCTACCCCTGCAGCACTGGTCACTACTTCTGCATTCCCCTATTTAAAATCCTGGACTGCTAACAATCACATCATAAATGTAATTAGGGCAAAGGCCCTAATCGTATGGAATAGCAAACCTATCTGAGGGCTTGATTTTGCCATTGTTAGGCATGTCAGCATAGTCATTCCTTACTCTACCAACAGTGAATGTGACTACTCTCAAGGCACACTCAGACAGATTATACCCTGTGAAAAGCATACCCAGCAGGGCTGCCAGCTGTGTATAAATTTATGGAGCAACCATAAAAACAAGGCAGAAAATGCCTGTCCATAAAATACATTAAAAAAAAGGTGCTGTCCCTAAAAAAAAAAAACTTGACACCGAAGCTAGATCAAAGCTCCATCACTGGAAAGAAACTGGAGGCAGTCTTGAAGAGCAAACAAAGCAGAACAAGACCACCTGTTCTCTGAGCAGACATGCATCACCCTCAAGGCAGCTCTTATCAGGGCTTTTTGGTCTACAGAAGTCTTTCTAGCTCCCTTCTCCAGCCATATGCAGCTGCTATAGTGTCTGGTCTCACTGTACCACTGCTTAACAGAGAAATAATCCATCTTTGGGTGTCCATACCAGTATGAGGAGGGAGGGCAAGGCCAGAGGTAAGTCTTTGGGTGGCAGAATGGTGCAGGGTGCAGTCAGGGGCATCATGGTGTGCAGGTGGGGGACCCCTGGGGTAGGGCTGCTGTAAAGTTTGTCCAATGTCACAAAAAAAAAATCCTAGATCCTCCTGCCTCCAGAAAGTCTCCAACCTTACTATTATTTGCCACTTCATTCCTAGTGTTTTATTTTTGTTTTCTCTTGTTTTGTTTGGGGACAGTTATTTGTTGGCTGATGTTGTTTTCTGTTGTTTTTAAATACACATTTTGCTGTGTACTTATGTTTATGAATATGGCTAAGCTTATGAATGGACCATCAGTATATAACACACAATTTCATGATAATTACAAACCATAAACACTGTAGTGCTAATTGTGTTAGTGATGTGTAGTATTTCATCAACTGCAGTAATAATATTCCACAGCACTCTGTGTGTGCTGTGCACTCTCTCTGATGGTACCATAACAGCTTCCAGCAGCAAATAACCTGAAGTGCCTTTGACATTATGTTATACCACAAATATAAATTTCATGTTTAACTGGTATTTTTGTAGTAATAGTTGCATCACCATACCCATTTTAAAATAAGGACTAATCCATTCCTAATCCAGCTACAAATAATATGACAAATAAGTCAGCAGGAAAAAATGACTCTTTGAAATGATATTATAACAAACCATGATTGAAAAAGCAGCATTACAAGCATTACCCATTGATGCAATGCCCTCAGGCAAAATCATATGTAATGGTATTGATGCAAAATAGTATAGTGGAATTTATCCTAATAATTCTAGGCATGAATAAATGTTGAAGGTAATAGAAGCTAGAATCATAAATTCTCCTTTCATTTTAGTATCGGACATGTCCTGTGCTCTCAATCAGAAATATTATAGCGGAAAGAGCCTGTCCATGATTGCAGTTATAGATTTATTAATAATAAATATATGAACAATCATAAGTAGACCAAGTGTTTAAGGCAGAATAATCGGGCTAATATTAGCATATCCTTAGCTCTTATCCTATTATTGTATCTTTAGAATCATGTTATAAAAGCATCCACAGGCCTAAGTTTTCAGCTCACCTTTTCTTAACTTATACACATTAACAATACATGTTATTTGTATCTAGGTATAGTGCTTTGTACTTAGAGGAGGTGTCTACACATTGTCATATAGTGATGTTGCTACAGTGCTATGCTTTAGCACTTCCTTATGGAAATACTAAAGCATTACGCAGTATGCTGCGCCATGCATGCAGCGAATGGTTAAATTTCACTGGTACATTGCTGTAGTGGTGCACATGTAGACACATGTGATTGCTACATTACTGTAAGGTGTACCCACAGTGAAGGAAACAAAAAGATTAAGTACAAAATACCACTTGAAGGCTCCTGGCGTTTGACACTTTGAAATATACACAAAACATGTGAATACTATCCATGGTATAATGAAAAGAGATGCTTCCTTCTTTTGCACATTTAATTTGAAAACAATAAAAAGTCATTTTATATAATAAAAAGTATTTCTGACAAATTCAAATATCAATGGTACATTGATGATTACTTTTAATGAAAGGAACTAAAATTGAGTTCCTCCACTTATTGCTTTAACACTCAGATTCAATTCATGTTAAAAGCAGAAAAAAATTATGAGTTACCATCTAGGGAAGAAGTATCTAAGTTTTAATTTGTGACCATACATAAAGAGGAAGGAAAACTTGTGCAGTGAAAATACAACTTCCACTGAAAATTATAGGAGCTGTGCAGTAGGAGCCCCTTATAATTCTCCATTTCATAAGGTCATCAAAATTGATTATTAGGGATGACTTGTTCTTCCAGTTTAGCTTTATTTTTGTTTTACTAGAAAAATATTATATTTACAGTAGCTCAAATGCTTGTCAAATGCTATTAGGCTGGGCCATTCTGTTTATTTTTGTAAAGCTTCATCTGAATTACTATGATCAGAAATGTACATATGGATGCTTTAGTGAGAGTCTGGATTTTATGCATTACAGCTCAATTTCATTTATATTGTTATTGCACACAAACTATATTAGAAGAACCCTACTAAGGTTGCGAAGTCAAGCATTCAGAATTAGACAATGTCAGAATTGAAGTTGCATGGGCAACCTTAATTATGTGCAGATATGACACAAACTTTCATTTTATGATCTCTCACAATTTTTTTTTAACAAGACTCCTACAATTTGAAATAACTATGACATGATATTTTTTCTGCAGTACTTTATATAATACTTTATATGTTCAAAGCAGATCTCATACACTCCAGTTCCAGCAGGACACTAGGAAATGAGGCTCACACAATTAGTAACTGTTACAGATTCACCCCCAAGCAAAGTTGCTTTTGAGCTTCATTGTGTGGCATGCATGGATATTTTCCCAAATTTGATTTACTCCTGCAGTGTTTGGTATCTGTGGGCAAGTCTACATGTGCATATTGATGTGACACAATAAACTCTGGCACATATACATGGTCGCCCCAGTGTTTTATCAGCATGGAGTCTGTCACAGTGACCACTGGTGAAATGTTTAGTTTATCTGACTTTTTCTTGCATAGAAACTCTGTGACAGAGCTAGGAAGAGAGTTCAGTTGTCCAAGGCAGAATCCTACTGCCTTACCCATGAAACCCTCCTTTCTGTTCCTGCAATTCCTGCTTCATTCACTATAAACTTACCAATCTTTTATAGCAAATGAAACAGAGATCCTGTAGACAAAGTTCTCCTTCATTATATCAAGGCATATTTGTCTCCTGAATAAGTTCAACCTGTACACTGAAACCGTGGAGATGACAGACACCCTTACTCTCTTGCTTTCCTCCCAAGCCCAGTTCTCCATAGTTTCTCACCCAGCCTATACTTAGCCCCACCCCCTTCCCGATTGCCTCTGATGCACGTCATCCAGCAATCCAACTGCAGGTCACATCCATGCATATGTGCTTCTTATCATTCTTTTTATTTCCCTGCTACCTTGCCTTGATACCAGGTGTCTAATGAAGTAGGTTATGGATGTGTATACCTCACCTCCAAGTGGGATAGGAAGCACTGTCATGAATACACACCCTGCCTGCTCACTTCCACTCAATGTGTAACAAATAACAGAACACATATTGTAGCCACAATTAAAGCAATGCTGGACACAGGTCAGTAAGCATGACCAAGAATGAGAACCCAAAGGTAACACTTGGTTCACAGGTAGACAAATGTCTACCTGATCAGACCATTTGACCAGTTACAGAGGCTATTATTTTTTCAACCACTCGTTGTCACCACCCTGTCTGGCCCCAGGTGCATACCAACTGTCTGTCCCTTGGGTGTGTGCTAAATACTTTACTTGATTATCCTCCACGTATATCACAAAGTTAAACACACAGCAAATGTCAACAACATTATACTTGTCAGCATTTAGCATGTGTGGAGTAGGAGTGAGTGTTTTCATAGTGACAGTCCTTACTACAGTTGGAGGCAGTATAGACATGCACTATAATTCCTTTTGTGAACCATCAATGGAGGGAAATTCTGGGGTGAGGCCAGGGACAGTCACAAATATTTGGTGACAGCAGAGACAGAAATCTTGTGCTGTGTTAAAGGATCAAAAGAAAAGTATTTTCTTGTGGGCATGGACTCTTCTCTGCATTACTCCCAAATTCAACTCCCTCTGACCAAATTGCTTCAATATGCCCCTATCCTAGTTCTGTTCTGTCTAGCCCTGGCTCCTTCAAGCAAGCAAAGGATTTGACATATCCAGTTTCCTTTTCTATACACTCTTAGTCTCCTTCATACCCACTATCCTCCATCCTTGCCTAATAAGGCACAGTTTCTTCTCTCCTATTCCAGTTCCTTGTCCCTAGTTTCTTTGCCCAGTTCTCCCCTCCTAGCTATCCTCATGATCTGTCTCTCCTTAACCCCTAAACTAGCTTCTAGTTTGGTTCTGGTCTACCTACCTGGGCTCCTCATCCAATCTCAGTCTCCCCAACAAGTATCTCCTTAGTTCCTTGACTCAATCAACCCCCTTCCCGGCTTCTTGACCCAGTCTTTTAGACCAGACGGTCTGAATTCTCTTACTGTGCCCCCAATACTTACCAGATGCATCTTCTTTCCCCCACACTCCAATCCTAGCCATAATTTATTTTCTAAGCAGTCCAAATCTCCCCAGTCCTACCAGTTCCTTGTCGTATCTATGTTTTCCTCCCAAACTTCTATTTCCCCTATTTCTTTCACTGGCTCCCAATCCAAGGTTCCTTGCCCAGCTACCTTCAGCCTCTCCTCTCCCTGGCTCCTGAATTCAGGCTTCCTGTCAAACCAGTCTCAATTCTTACACTGGGAAGTGTCAAGTAACCTTAATTATAGTCTATACTACCAACCCCATATCTAATACATTTACCTACACATATGAATTATTAAGTAATAACCAAAATAAGGCACTACTGGCACTGTACAGCTGTAGAAATTACCATTAGTAAAGAATAGCATAGTCAAAATGTTTAGGATATGCTAATATTCACACAGTTTAAAAACCACATCATTTCCATATTAGCCCATCATTCATTGTGCTTTTCAGAAAACACATGAGGCAGAGGGCTGTGGTAAGGTGCAGTTCCATTTGTACTGGATACATAGTTTGCTGTTATAAAGAGGTTCAACTTGTGTATGTAAGTGAATTATACACTGGCTTTGTATAAGTAACCTATCACATATAATATACTAGACATTTAAACTGCTAAATGAACATTGTTTGGAAGGCATTTGTATGGAATAAAATTCATTATCATTTTTTATTTATCAAGAGAAAAAATAGATTTTTAAATTCTTAATTTCTAAAACAGACCAGGTGCAAAGAGGAACAAATCCCCAGTCACATGCAGAATTGTTTCTTTGCCAAAAGAGAGAAAAGAATAGGAGACATTTAGTAAATGCAAGTATGTGCATCTGTTTACAATGACTCAGTGTTTAATTGTAGTAATGACTATGTGAACAACACTGATCACATTGGAAATCAATATTATAAACTCTGGATCTTTATGTTTACTTCAGCTTTAATCCAGTCATTATTGCAGACATCTAAAGCAAATTCTGCAGCTGTAGCATGTTTAATTCATCAAGATGTTCTCAAGGCCGACTGTCTCAGTGTTATAACCTCATAATTTTAGCATAGCATCTGCCAAAATAAGACTGTAACATTCAGTTTTTAAAGAACCATAAAAATGTCTGTTTAGCTCTGCAAGTAAACTGCTGCAGGCATTTCCTTGCTCTGAAAGATGGCATGAAATAAATAAACACTCTCAGATACTACACCAAGAAAACTGAGTTCAGAATTATAGCTACTTACCATTATAGCTAAAAGTATATATGTATACTAAATATATTGTACATACAAGTATTTATAACATAAATCTTTCTCTTCTCAGTTCCTTCTGGTGATGCAGGCTACTAAGATTTGTTTCATGTACTACATGCTGGATAATAACTAGGGCCTTGTTTAAATCACCATTTCCCATTTTTTTCATGGAAATCACAAAATTAAGTGATTTTCATGAAAAATGTGATTTGCAATGAAATGCCATGATATGGCCACTTCTTAGGGAGTTCTCCAGCAAGCGGCCATAACATGGCATTTTGTTTCAATAAGATGGATGCTGCAGCCTGTGGAAAGTATTCCCCAGCCAACAGCAAAAGCCTAGCAGCCCAGGGGATGGGCGAAGGAGGGGCAAAAGGGGCAGAGGGAGGAGAGAGCTTGGGGATGGGTAGGGGAGGGGCTATTTGTTAGGGGCAAGCGGAGAGAACATACACACGGAGAAGCAAACACCCCTTCTCCTACCCAGTGCCAGGACCATCTGCCAAGGCAGCCCCCAAGTGCCCCAACCCCCTAAACCCCAGTTTTCCCACCCAGAAGAGCAAAAAGCCTTTCCCTACCCAACCCCAAACTCTCTTGTCCCCCTGTCTCTTTTGCGACCCCTTCCCCCCTCCCCTGGGGTGCTAGGCTTTTTCTGTCAGCTGAGGAATGCTTTCCCCAGTCTGCAGCAGCCATCAGGGTGTCTGGGGTGCACCGTTATTTGGATATGAAAAATGGTAGGCCCCACTACAATCAGGTCACAATATTAGCGAGTTGGGCCTGCAATTTAAACCAGGCCCTAGCAATAACATGTAAAAACTCCATGCTTGTAAAACTAACCTGCTTTTTAATAAGAGAATTATTTATGGAAATGCTGTAAATACACCTAGTATTCCAACCAGGTACATTCTATATCCTTCCAGGCATGTTCCACGCAGGTTGTTACATCTTTTCTTTTAACAAGTGCTGTTGTACAAGCATTTTCTAATTTAGTTGGATTAGGTTGTACATAGCCCACCTTTATTACTATCACATTTTACCTAATTAGGTCAAGTGAAATGGTCTTTGAATCAGTTTCCCACTTCTTGTTTTTCTTATTGCTATTGGCAAGGGACTTATTTCCACTATGTCCTGTTTCATTCTGTTGGGTGACTTCTTATTAGTCCTCTATAATGTTCATATGCCTCATTTCTTCTCTTTCTATGTCAGGGCAGCTGGTGGCTGAGGCTGTTTCTACTTATCCATGGACTTGGCCTCTTCTGCCACTCCCTTGCTGTTGTTTTCAGGTAAGACTAAGTCACATGACCTTTTCCCCACTGCAGCTTAGCCATTTTTGCCCTTGCTTTGTATGGTTGGTTAGATAAAGATCTCCACACATGTAGTTTCTTGCTTAGCTTGACAGAGTGCTTCTGTGCTGTTCATTACTCCTCTCATGCTATGCAGCTACCTCTCCTGGAAAAGAAAATTTTGGTTCTCCAAAAGCTCCATCTCTGTGTTAGGTTAGTATCTTGTCCCTGGAAGAATGTATCCAGTGATCCAATTTTTCCTGGGAGGGAATGTTTTGTGTTTTTATTCACTTTGATATCCGTCTGCTGGCTGTCTTACTGCTGACTCTGTCCTCTCCTTGCATTGCGGGTACCCTGAGGAATACATACTGTACTCAAATTTACCTTTATGTATTGAATCATTTGAATTCTGTTACAGCATATTGTAGCCCACTGTCTGAATGTACCTTACCAATTCTGTCAGACCTTGCAAAATGCACCTTCAGTTTCCTAATCAGAGTTCTTGCCTGACTCTTCTCCATATGGCCCACCAACCAGAAAATTGGAGTTGTCATCTAATGTGACCTTATAGTTCTTTACATTAAAAGTGAGTCAGTCTGTCCTAACCTTTTCCAGAGTTGGGTTGGTTCTTTATAAGGCTGTCTATCTCTATGCTTTTTGCACTCATGCACTGTTCTCAACTGCACATTCATTCAATGCCAGTGGGTAAATTCTCTTTTATCTCCAGCATGCCTCTGTCCCTAGGTGTGACACCTGTATCCATCTCATTATGTCAGCTCTTAAACATACTAGGTGCATCTAGACATGCATTGATGTGATGTGATGTGATAAACCAGCGCAGTTTGTGCCGGAGTCAGCTCCTCCTGAGCACAGTTTCTACATGTGTACCTGGGACCGCAGTACTTTGAGCCGGGGCAGAGCAGCCCCAGGCTGGAAAGGGGCAAAGGGGTCAACCCAGGGCTCCAGGTGGTGGCATCAGGCAGCAGAGGGGCTGGCTGGGGCACAAGGATGCTAAAGGCTAGGTGGCAGGCATCCCTCAGCACTTTAGCACCTTCGTGCCCCAGCCAGACCTTGTCACTGTCTACAAATGCATTTTGGCACACTTAATTACTCCGCCATAAGATAGTACTGTTCCCAACAGTACTGTGGAGTTAATTAATTTACTGTGTGCTAATACCAGTTCACATGTAGACTGTGACACTTTACTGCGGTAAAGCATATGTATATATGCCCCCACTGTAAGTACTGCTTATTCCCTGTTAATCAAAATCTAGTCTTTCAACTCTTTGAACTCTCACACATCTCACCCCTTGTCTGGTACAAGAGGTAACTTCCTATGGCACTTGCTCCTTGGGATCTGACCAGCTGTGGAGTATAAGCCTTATATAAGCTTGGCTTCCAAGCTTCCAACTGTTTGCTGCAGTGTGTGGTATCCCTGTGCATCAACTACTGTAACTCCAGATATTAACTTCCCTTGTTTGTAGGTTTTCATCAAGAGCCTGCATTTATCCACCAGCCTCAAACTGGTTTAATTGCATGTCACCAGCATTTGATTGCATATCTCTGGTATAATATTGCTGCATATCAATGTCACTGGCATTACATTCAGCTGGAATCAAATTGGTCATTGATCTGAAAGTACAGCTGCAAACACATCATTTGAATGGCTGGCAGCCTTCAATTGCAGAGCAGGTAAAAGGCTAACATCACTCTGAAGATATCCTCTTCTTGTTCAGAAGTCTCTACATCCTCAACCATTGCAGGTACTGCTCCTTTTCTTTTCCTGGAGTGGCTACAGAAATTGGAGTTGTTTTTCACTAGCCTTGTACTTCTGTCACAGCCTGGGCATTTTTTTTTCTGTTTTTCAAGTTAGCTTTCACAGGATAGACACTAGCTAGGATGTCTCTCTCTCCTGTTTCCTAGGTGCCATTAGTTTAATCTTGTATACTTGTTTTACACAAGTGGCTGTTATTGCCTGGATACTTTTCTTGTACAGATCAACTGTCCTTGCTCTTCAGAACCATTTTCTAGGCAAGATCTAGCCAACTTCAGGGCAGCCAGGGGCTCCAAACCTGGGAACCTAAAGCCATGGGGGAAGGAACAGCACAGACCCAGAGACTGCACCTTCCCAGGTTTCTCCCCAACACATGGGCTGCCTAGTGCCCCTCCTACTGTGTGCAGAGCACAGGCAGCCCAGCTTCCCTTCTTCTACCAGCTGCATGCACTGTATGGGCTGCCCAGTGAACTCATGCAATTCAACTCCCTCCTTCTCCTAGCTATGTGCACCATGTAGGCTGCCCACTGGTCCCCTCACCATGCACACAGTGGGGGGATCCCAGCTCTACCACTTCTCTCAGCCACATAAGCTGCATGGGCAGCCTCTTGATCCTGCAGCACAGGCAGGCCAGTTTCCCCCCTGCCACTGCATAAGCAGCACCCAACTCACTAGGCTACACATATTACCCATCTGCAGTGCGGGCAGTCCAGCTCCCTTCTTTCCCTCAAATGCAGCCCCTTCCCAGCCAGGGCAGGACAACTGGATAGGGGTGAGTGGCAGCCAGGTGGAACCCTTTGTAGGCTGCATGTGCCCACAGGTTGGACAGCCATTGTAGTTGGCTTACATTGGTTTCCCTTGACAGTCTCCCACAAGCTGGAATCCTCTATCCCCCAATTCGCTTTTCCATTAGGGAATCTTTTGTTACAATGGATGTCAGAGTTCTCACCTGTATCGTGTTTGCTTTTTTGCTGCTTGGTTTTGGATAAAAAACCTAGTATTTCTATTCAGCCTTGTTTGGTCATTACAGTATAGATCAAGCACCATCACCAAGTGTACCAGAGTATTGGGTGTTATTCCTGGCCATACTGTTTCAATCACTTCCCATACCTCATCTTTATTCTTCAGGGTTAGCTCTGAACACAGACTCAGTTCTTGTTTCCATTGCTTCCAGGTTTGTGTGAAGTTTTTTTTGTCTGGAATTCCAAGATTCCTGGTGGTTGGAGTCTCCCCATGCTTCCTCTTCACTCTTTGCAGCACTGCAAACCTCTGTTACTCTGTTCCTTGCTGTGGGTCTCACTAAACTGAATGCCACCGCTGCATATCAGATACCACATGATAAACAATAGCATGAAGGACTCCAACTGGAAAATTAAATTGACTCTTTATTAAGTGAACTATTTATCATGATAATGGAACTAGCATTCAGACTGACTTCCTGGTCTCTCCTCCAGATTTTCCCTCCTGTAACCTGTGTTCTTCCTTCCAAATTCTAGTTAAGTAGCTACAGTGCAATCTGGAATTTTGTCAAACAACAAGTATAGGCACATTTAACTAACATATCCTGTCTTTTCAGGTAATACAATCTTTCTAATAGCCCTATGACCTGCTTCATATTAACAAATCATTCCATCTGGGCTTTTAATTCCTAACATTGAGTTAGATTATCCTCTCAATTAGAAAGATGTATCTGCTTTGGAAGTTAATTTCCAATATCCTTTGCTAATTTATCGAACTGTAATAATAGGCAGATATTTTGAACTGAAAGAAAGAGCAAGCCAGGGATTAAATTCTCACTCTACTGTAGTCAATAGCATCTATTTCAAATGGGACAGGATTTTACCTCCACAGATATGAATTCTGAGAGATAAAACATCTTCTCAATTATGTTGTCTCAAGCTGATAGCTGAGGGAAGCAGAGACAACCACTACAGGAGGAGGAAAGAAATAAAAAAAAATCTGAACTGGGGAATTGGCTTTAGAGCATTACAGCATCCTATCCTCCCTCTAGAAAGTAACTGGAAGTGCATCTGATAATCTTTCACCATGTTCATCACCTGGGGAAGGGGAAGTCATTCAAAAGTTAGGAACATACTTAAAACTTTATATTATTCCCAATTATTCATTGATGTCTTTGGTCAAGCAGAATAAAAAGGAAGATTAAGATATATATATATATATTTTTTTAAATAAGCAGGTATATAATGTTCTGTATTCAATATAGCCCAATGCATTACTTTACATTATGTACCCAGAAGTACCTACATACCTATTTCTAACCATAATTTCAGACAATTTGTGAATCTGTTTCAATTTTAATGGAACATTACAGCTTTTCACTTTTAAGGCTGAATCTTAGAATGTGGCAGTATTACCAATAGTTTCTCCATTTTAAGTTCAGTTCTTAAGAGGAAAGAAAGTATTTTATGAAATTTCCACAATTTCTGAAATAATGAAAATTGTACTCAAAAGCTATGAAGAAAGAAGAACTAAAAAAAGAATAAAATAAAATCCTGATAGTTTTAATCAGTTTCCTGGTTCTTTTTAGACATTTGGCCTATGTAGACACTGACAGCTTGGGTCAATCTTAAGGTTGTTTCTCAAACCAGATACATAAATTGTAAAAACCTATATTTGACTCTGTGCTGCAGTCCACCCTAACTCTGGAAAATCTTCTGGACTTCTGGACTTATAAGACTGCACCCAATCTTCACTCCCTTCTTAGCCCTCCCTTTTCTGAAGTGTGCTTGGACCTTACCCATCCCTGCAGACGTCAAAGCACAACAAGTCCACCAGCAACCACAGTTCCATTTCCTGCTCCTGCCATCCAGGCCTTCTGCATCCCACTTTCTTTCACTATGCCTAAAGTGAAAAACAAGTCTGGAAGCGAGATAAGTAATCCAGAGAGAGATTGCTGCCAGGGCTCCACAAGAAAATCTGGTATATATCTCAATACCTTGCTCAAATAATAAATAGCATAATGTGGACAGCTCTGGCATGAGTAACAAGGATAGTATAAAGAAAAGAAGGTTACCTTACATGTATCGGGCTGGTTGAAGAAAACCTCAAAATTGATTCTAAATGTCAGTATAGACTTACCCTTGGTTAGAGCCAAAAGTGTAGATTCTGAGGTTTAGAGTTCCCTGTAACAGCGTCGAAGCCGCAACTCTGTTACTAAGATGGGGTAGCAGCTGCCGGAGATTAGAACATCTGGGAAATGGGAAATGTAATACCCCAGGCAGCCAATGAGGACCCAGAAAAGAGAAATAAAGAGAGGGAGGAAATTTCCCAAGGTGCCTCCGGGCACATACAGATTGAGAGAGGTGGGCGAGGAGCCCTGCGACCAGGAATACCGAGAGAGTCCAGGAGACAGGGACTCAATCTCAGATGATGACAGGATATTGAGGGATCGATACGCACATGGATCGCTTCCTACCTGGAAAGACAGCCGCTGCAGTGAGTCATAGAAACAGAGCAGCAGCACGGGAAAAACCCGCAGCTCCGGGACACAGTGTGGTGGGATTCCCCGAGCGTGAGGTAGAAAGAGAGAGAGAGGGCGGGGGCACACCCCATCCTGCCCTGAAGGCACGGGACCCCGATCCCTCACCAGAGAGTGAAGGGAGGCGTGGGGACAGAAAACAAAAGTAAAAAGAGAAAAGAGAAACGTGACTGAGCCACGCGTCGCATGCTGGCACAAGCCGCAGCCGGGGAATCCTGGTGTTGGCATCAATCAGCCGCTAATGAAGCAATTAGCGACTGATCGTCCAGATAACAAATAGTGCTTACCATGGAAGACAGACAGTGAGGACCCACATGGCTAACTCCCTTTTTTTTTGCCTGACGTTCCTAGAGAGCATAACAGGCTACTAATAATAAAGCACTCTGGACTAAGATCTGGCCAGCGTGTTCCTTACCGCAGTACCGGCATGTAACAACTCTTCCTCCCCCAAAATTTGCATTTAGATCAAGTCGTGGCAGGCGGGAATTGTGGGAGCTACAAGAGAAGCAGATACCCAGGACGGGCACGCTGACACTCCCCAAAAAAGGTAGCAGAGAAATACTAACTGTGCTTCTATCAAAAATATTGGTTAGTGGTTACAGGAAGGTTTTTCTTGTCTGTTACTTGGCCCGGTCTTTGTTTTATCTAGGATTAATTCAATAGCATGAACTGGTGCATTTGGTTCTTGTTTCTGTTGCCATATATATGTTCTTGTCATTTTCTTACTCTGAAAGTGAAAAAACCTGTCTTGTCTCTGCAGTTCAGAGGGACTTCCTGAAAGCAAAAATTGGAGCAATATTCAGATGGCCTCTGAAGAAATTACACCTTTGTATATCACTCAGTTCCATACATGTGCCCCATACATCAGCACACAAAGAATCTTTGATGGACAGAGACAGGGACAGAAAACACACTATGCAGATTCTCCAGCCTCTAATACATTGCATGTGAAGGGAGTTTACTTTCAGGATTAGGCTAATAATTCACATCAGCCAATACCATCCAATAATGGTCATGTATGTTGCTCAGGTTCTTTTAGAAATTATTCTTAGCAGAGCAACATGACCTACTTCTCTTACAGTAAGCTCACTCTATGTGATTGTACCAAATGTATAAGCAGCTTTTACTAATGATCATCTTTAAACCTTCTTGGAGAGGACTGACATGAAGGATATATACACAACAAAATGAAAATTCAGCTATCACTGACACCACACTCTACCACCCAAGGCCCCAAATGGTCGCTGGAGGAAACTAGCAACCTCTTGGCACTGTGGGGCTGGTGCTCCAATGTGCATTTCTATGTGGGGCTGTCAGGCTGGATGCAGGAGCACAGGTGGTGCCACATAAAGGTCAAAGCCTTGTGGACACAATGGGTTACATCACCAACCAGAACCATCAGGCAGGAATTGGCCACATATCCATGCCCTTTATGCAGCATCTGAATGATATCCTCGCATCCTGGGACTCAGGCCACAGCCGCGCTGGTTCCAAGCCCCCACTCCAGCCTGGTACACAGAGTGATGTGTCTGGCAGTTGCCTGGGCCCAAGCCTGCCCAGCTAACTTACCGTGGTCTGTGAGCACCTGTGCATGCACGACCACTAATCCGAGGCTGGGCAGCACACGGGCTTCTGGTACAGAGCATCTTATCTCAGAAATGTTGTAAACTCTCACAGATGGCTTCTTCCTCATGGCTCTGCAGGGCCTGCAGCTGCATGTGGGGGAAAGGCTGCAGTTGGAAGCCATGATACAGCCTCAGGGTTACCACTGCCCAAGGCCAGAGCCCTATGGATGCGCCAGCTCTACAAAAGGAGAACCCACTTCTTCTTAGAGTGGCTGGTGATGGCCACAGAGGACTGGCTTGGGGATGTGCGGACATGGTGGGAGGAGAACATTGCCTGCTAGGACAGGTGGTGGTCAGAGGACATTACCCAGGAGGACGTGCAGCTGTTGAAGGACATCACCCATAAGTATGCACAGGAATGGGCGGACTGGGAATTCAGGGTGCAGCTCCTGGCCCTGAAGCAGGACTTCATGGATGCCCTGTAGGAGCATGGCACAATCATGGCCAGGGCAGTGGAGGCCACAGAGGAGGACTGCTAGGTGCTGGACACCATCCGGGCCCTGGCAGTTGCCTTTGTGCTGCCTGATGCCCTGTCCTTGACCATAGCCCCACCTGCCCCCTGGCAGCTGGATTCTGCCTGGCAGCAAGCCCCCACTGGGCCTGAGCAGAGGTCCAGCACTGCCTTCACCGGCCAAGAGTTCCTACCCTGGCCCCCACCCCAGGTTCCCCATAACCCAGCCCCCCTGCTTGGGACCAGGCCCACTGCTCACCAGCTCCATGTAGGCATGGAGCTAGAGCTGCCTGCAGCAGAGCCAGGACTGCACACCAGTCCTGTAGTCCCTGGCCACTGGCTGCTGAAGGGGGAGCTTCATGCACCAGAGGACCAATGGCCACGATTGTCACTGGATGAGCCCTACACCTTCCAAGCTTGCTGTGGCATGTGTACTCACAGAGGAACAGCCAGAGGCTAAGGGGAAGGCCATCTGTCCCCAGGATCCACCCCCAGATGCCCCCATACCATGGCTATTTGCCCTGGGAGGCCACAGATAGATACTTTGCATATACTTTGTACAGGAAAGAGGGTGTTTTATTGTTGGTGGCTGGTGTGGGGCTCTGGGGTTGAAAAGGGACAGGGGCGGGGGAGGTCTGTTTGTTGTGAGGGCAAATAAGTATTTTTCTCAGAACTGTCTACAGTGAGCATGGTGCCGGGGGTGGGTGGCCCATGGGAGGCTGTCCAGGTGGGCTATAGTGGGAAGCACTGGTAATGCATAGGGGATGCACATAGGTGCACATGCACCCCCTGAGATTGGCAGTGCATCACCTGAGACTGGCCACTGCCGATGGTGTTGTCGGCACCTGCTGGGAGTTGCCACTTGCCAGCCCCTCCTCTCACCACTGACACCACTAGTGGTGTCTGTGGGTGGTCACCAACTGCTGGTCAACGCTCGCCACCTTCCCTCCCCCACCGCCAACACCACTGCATCTGCTTGTGGGCAGTCACCTCTCAGCCCGCCCTCACTGCCGACATCAGTGCAGCAGCTTGTGGGCAGTCCCCGCTTGCTGCCACCATGCCCCCACTGCCACTGCTGCCTGCAGGCAGTTGCCATGCTCTGCAGCCTCAGGAAGCATGAGGTGTTCATGGCAAAGAGTGTGGGAGGAGGTAGTCAGCCAGCATCTCTCACACCTGGTGCCCTGGCCCCACTGGCAGGTATGCAGCTCACCCAGGCCTTGGCAGGAGGGGGCCTGCTGGGGCCAGCATGAGCCCAGTGTGCTGGGTGTCATTGCCAGGGGCAGGGGCTGGAGCAGCTATGGTGCAGGGAGGCAAAGACTGTAGTGAGAGAGCCTCCATGTGTTGCCCCTGGCCTCTGCACACTGCTTCTGGACAGATAAGCAGCTGGCCAGGGAGCAGGGAGGAAGCCTACCTTTTAAAGATGGCTGTTGGCTGCTGGCTGCCTCAAGCCCCACCTGGTGGCAACAGGGGCCAATTGCAGGGCCACAGGAAGTGAGAGCAGTTTTCTGCTAGGAGCACCAAATCTGCTCCTACGTCTCTGCATGTGATGCCTGCTTGGAAACATTTACTCACAAGTAAACTAGTTCTGGATCAAATGCTTGTGTAGACATACCCTCTGAAGACAAACAGATTAGGCCCTAATTTCAGCAGCAGCATTATGAATGCTTTATTAAACTGATGAATTGACCCAAAGAACCTTAAAGAACCTTGTCTGCTTATTAAACTGAAGCACTAATGAATAAAATGTTGTTTAACATTCATAACACTTACTTCATTCCATCTCTGTAATTTGGAATAAAATATGTATGCCCCTCTTTCATATTTATACCAATTTTCATTAAAGAAAACTGCATCCTTAGCTGCAAATCATTAATATCATAGAATAGAGTTCTCATGGGGTACTTCACATTTTGCAAGAATTGGACCCCTTAAAGAATTTTCAGGGCACCTTATGAATTTTCTATTCAGGGTAGTTACATAAACCGCCTCCCTAATGATTGGGAGACTAAATAACATTTTATATCATTCAAAATCACACAATAGTTTTTAAATACAAAACTGTCATCAGTCATATCTAGAACTGCATGGAGTTTCATATTTTTCCAATATTTCTTTAACAATAGAAATAATTAAGACAGCCATTCCACATCTTAAATTTTCACAGGATGGAAAACTAATAACTGCTTTCTACTTCAGTGACTTTTTAAAACAGCTTTGAGTTTGCAAGGAAAAATTCTACAGTGTTAATACAGGAACATTAATATGCTAATAATTTAATCAGTTTATTTCACATTATACATTAGGAACCACATCCACTCACTTACAAGAAAGCAATGTTAATTATTTATACAATTTTATTCCAGTTTCTCTGATTCAGAAAATAACTGGTAGATGTATAGATGATTTTCAAAAATATTATTTTAAAAATATAGGATTTTATTTTCAAAACAAGGTCAAGTCCCCCTTGGCTGAGTCTGGAGATGTGTTCCGGAGGAGAGGAGGAATTTTGCTTCCAACATAAAACATCAGTGTTGCATTTCCACACAAGATACTTGAGCCCATGAGGCATAAAGGAAAGGGCTGGAGAATCCATGAAGTAGCAGATCCTCACATCCCATCTCCCCTCTTTTCTCAGTTCTCATTCTGCCTAACTCACAAAAACCCTTGATGTACTGGGAAGTAGGTGCTGTGAAGAACTGTAAGATTTAATAAGCTTGGCATGATAAATTCTGAACTGATTGCTATGCTATGTAGAGGGGATCAGTTACATCTCAAAGATTCAATGAAGCAGACTTCTGCCAGACTTCTTGACTCAAGTGCCTGTGGAACAACGTGAGAAGGCCTTGTAGGTCTGAGCTCTGCACTAGCTCACTGGATATACCTGCAAGGCACACTTTGCACATGTGGGGTTAGGATTTGGTTTGTACCTAGTACACAGCTCCACCGAAAGATGCCAATAATCTTGGCTATTTTTAACTTTACAGCTAAAAAAACAGTGAAATGTAATCCTATGTTATGCTCTGAGCAAAGAAAAAGTTGGTGGAAATCTATCTAGCATTGTTTTTTATTTGACCTCACTTACCATGGTATCTGCGCGCTTCCCAATCTTTAAGATACTTAATAGAGCTAGATCAAAAAATCTTTGATTATACAACAGCACTTTTTTCCACAATTTGCTGATTCACCAAAATCTAAATGTTCCATGCAGATGGTTCAATTTCAGCAAAGATCCTCTAGAAACCAGGCAGAGTTCCAACAGAACTGAGCAGGCATCCAGGGCCCCTTAGTCCTGCAGCAGCAATCCAGATGGACTACTGCAGAGCTGATGACTAGATGGCTTCCATTTTTCAGAGCTCTGGAGCAACCACAGAGTTATATTATTAATTGTGTCTTAAATAGTAACCCAGCCACACATTCAGGCAATTAATGGTACAATAAAACAGGAAATACACCATAAAATTATTCCACAAAATAAGTATAATAATTTTGTGGCTGGTTTCCTCCCCACCGTACATTGAAGGTGTGGTAGGATGGATTGTACCAGAGTCTCCAGCTGGCTGTGGTGCAGAACCCACAAGCTGAAATCAGCTGATCATTGGCTGGCTCCAGGACTGCGCTGAGGCTCAAACTGGCCCTGGTGCAGTTCCTGCTGGAAGGCAGCCATTTGATTATCAGCTGGCTCTGGGATTTCAGCAGGCCCTGGAGAGGTCACTAGAGACAGCCAACATTCAGCTGATCATTGCCTGGCAAGCACTGCCCCAGGGCCGGTTTAAATTCTGGAACCAGCCAACATTGGCACTGGCAAGTAGCGAACAATTGGGATCTGATCCCCAATCCTGAAATCATGTGTCCCTGCCATGCATGTGTGGCATGGGAGGAGGTTGGGACTGGGGACCAGAACCCATTAAGCCTTTAAATAAACATCCGTCAGCAGTCCAAGTACCCCCACTGCCACTGCTGCCAGACTGCAGCAGCAGCCGCAGTGGTGGTGGCTGTGCAGGCAGGTTAACCCTTCCCTGCCTGCTCCCCCAGGACAGACAGTGCAGGCAGCCACACATAAGGAAAGTGGGGGGAGGTAACAGTGAATGGAGATCTGGGGTGCTGGGAAGAGCAGGGGAAGTGGGCCCAATCCAGGCTAGCAGAGGAGGATGGATGGGTAGAGTGTTTACACTAGAGTGTAGCTTAGAATGGCTACACATTAGCATAACATGAGCTGGATAACACGGATCAGAGACAGTCTAGCCCTGGAGTGGTGTAACTTTGAGCTGCTTGGCAAGTGCTTAAAACTAGTTTTAAGTGTTAATGTGAGGACAATCCAGGGGTGAAAAGCTCCAGGAGCTACCCAAAATTACCATGTAACAAGGCCCTAACATAACTGGATGTTATTGTGCTACCTTTCCAATTTCTCTTGCCACAATTTACATTCTTCTCACTTTGTGCAATTCCCACTCCACTTCAGATGTCTGCTTTGTACCTTTTTCTTTTTCATTCTGCCTTTTTGGTAAGAGTTATTTAATCTATAAATGTATCAGTAGATTAGTGGTGCAGCCCTTTAATTAGGGATAATTAAGATGAGTTGCTTGAATATTTCCATCTGGGATTGCTGCCCTCCAGTGCCACACACTTGATGTGCATGTATGATCTTTTGGCAGTTTACACTCATGGCAATCTGTCAGCATGGCATTATGCCCACTTACAAATTGATCAGACATAGGACATGGGTATTAAGCAAGGATGGGTTTACAGCTGAATAAAAGCAGGCACAAGAAAAGTTGAAGATCTCCAGAGATTTTTGCCAGTCCACATATGACTGCCCACTCTGTGTCAACAGATGTTGTCTGTTTGCTCTGTGTCAAGCCGGAATAGCAGAATCATGTTCAAAATTTCATACCAAAGTGCACAAAGGTGTAAGTTGTTTTGTTATAGATTAGTTCAAGTTCAGAGCTTGGACACCAGACCACTCTTAACATTCAAATATATAACATTCATGACACAAATATTCTCTTCTGTTCTGCCTATCTGTATTAAGTTTACCTCACTGTAATTCTCTCACATTAGAATGGAAACATGTGGTCTGGTTGCCTACAAATGCAGTGATGTTCTATGTCCATAGACACTCAGAAGGTGTGTCTACACGTGCAATTAATATACACAAATAAACTCCGCAGCTGATTGCTCGGTAGCTTTTTGCTGCCGGGTATGCCATTTGAGCATGTGCCCAGAAGCAAATAACTATGGAGTAAAGTGATCCAGAGTTTATTCATGTGCAGAACATTGAGCCTGATTGGAGCAGCCCTGGCTGGCAGCAGCTCAAATGCACAGTTCAAATGTGCTGCGGAAAGGCTGACTGGAGTACAAGGGTGCAGCAGTGCAGAGTTACCTAACAGGCAGCCACCACACTGAAGCACCCTCATGCTGCAGCCAGCCAGTCAGCATCTACAGGTGCATTGCTGTTATGAAAAAACTCTGGTATGCTAGTACTTGTCTTTGTTTATTTGTTCCAGAGTTTATTTGTTTTGTGCGCTCTAATAGGGGTGCATGTGTAGACGTGAAAACTTTTACTGTGGAGCTAATTAGACAGCTCCACAGTAAATGTCTTATGTAGATGTGCCCCTAGTCAACAACAGAACATTATGTCAGGTCTACTGATGGGTATATGTTATAATGTCCAAAAGCATGTGTATCCCAAAATTTTCCAGACAGGGGGAGACAAAATAGAAAAGATTCTTCTACTATCAATGTCATGTGATGAAGCTGCCTTCAGTATTGTGCCAACCCTGCAGCCTCAGAAATTGGCACAAAAAACAAGGGGGACTTCCCACTTTTATATAGAAAATCATCATATTAGGGTCACGAGTCAATGGGCCAAAGGGAGGGAACAGGTAAAAGGTAAAAAAACATCAGCAGTGTGGTAACAGACACTCAACACCTTAACACCCCCCCTCGCCCCCCATAGGAGGTGTCCCCAAATAAGCCTTTAATCCCTAGAGTGTTCAAATAGCAGCCAGTAGCTTCCCCCAAGTCTAAGTCCAACTGTTTCAGTCCACAGTCCTGGGTAACTGAGCCAGTGAGATCTTCAGCTTCATTGTGCACTCCTCTGTGTAAGGCTGACCAGCTTCCACATGCACACTCTCTCCCTCCTCCTCTTACTCCAACTTCAAACTTCCTCTTCTTTTTTCCCTTGCTTCCTAAACCCTAGAGGTTTCTGGGAGTTGTAGTCCAAATTAACAGTCAGCACAGTTCTGCAGACTGCTCCCTAGTCCTTCCTGCTGTTATGTACATTACATTCACATCACAATATTAACTGAAAAGGAAGGTTACTGAGATAGAGTAGAACGTGCCCATAGCTGTTTTATAAACACAAGTATAGAAGAGGAGAGTGGACAGGCATTCTCTAGGGAACTGACTGAGGCACCCAGCTTTAAAGACTTGATAGTCATGGATGACTTCAATTACCCTAACATCTGTTGGGAAGCCCATTCCACCAGCTCCAGCAGGTCAACCAATTTCTTGGCAGCTATAGACAACCTTTTCTTGACACAGGCTGTGGAGGAACTGACTAGGGGTAAAGACACTTGCTGACCAAAGCGGAAGACATGGTAGGTGACCTGAAGATTGGAGGTACTCTGGGTAACAGTTATCACGATCTGATCACATTCACCATCCACCAAAAAGCTAGAAATTCTGCCAGCAGAACAGAAATCCTATACTTCAAAAGGGCTAACTTTGGTAAAGTCACGAGTCTAGTTAGAAAGGCCCATCACAACCAGCAACTGGATGATGTGGGAGTTCACGAATGGTGGTACCTGCTTAAGGAGGCAATTCTCACTGCTCAAAAAGAAACCATCCCCATGCGGTCAAAAAGAGTGAAAGGGGCCAAGAGACCCACTTGGCTCAACAGGGACATTGGAGAATTTCTCAAAAAAAAAAAAAAGAAGTGTACATGCAATGGAAAAACGGTGCGGCATCCAGAGAGGAGTACACTCGTACAGCCAGGGTCTGCAGGTATGAGGCAAGGTAAGCCAAGGCATGCATAGAGATCAAGCAGGCAACCAAATTAAAAGACAACAAAAAGTCCTTCTATAGGTACATAGGGAGCAAGGAAAAAAACAAGCTTCACTGTCGGACCCCTATTGAATATAGAGAGGCAGCGCACAGTTGATCCCTGTGAAAAGGCAGAACTCTTAAATGCTTACTTTGCATCAGTATTGAAATTAGATGGGAACTTGTCACCTGTCCAAAGGCCCATGGAATATGGGGGAGATAGCAGTCCACATACAATCAGTCCTGAACAGGTGAAAGTAGTCTTAGAACATTTGGTTGTTTTCAAGTCTGCTGGGCCAGATGACCTGTACCCAAGAGTCCTGAAAGAACTGGCTGACCTCATAGCGGTGCCTCTGGCAAGGCTGTTCGAAGAGTCATGGAACTCAGGAATGGTCCTGAATGGCTAGAATAGGGCTAATGTGGTACTCTTCTTTAAGAAAGGGAAGAGGGACAACCCTGCCCTTATCCTGGAGGGCCATCTCAAGTGGTGTACCCCAGGAATCTGTGCTTGGGCCCATGCTCTTTAAAATCTTTATCAATGGCTTGGATGATGGAGTGGGAAACACAATGATTAAGTTTGTGGACAACTCCAACCTGTGGGGAAATACGGGTACATCTGAGGACAGGGTAAGGATCCAGAATGACCTTGACAGCAGTGGCGACACATAGGGGGTGCACAGGTGTGTACATGAACCCCCTGAGAGTGTCGGTGCACCCCCTGACTGGCCACGCTCGTCGCTTAGGCAATAGGCGGGGGGGCAGGTGGGAGCACCAATTGCCACTTCCAGAAGCCATTTCCCCTCCCCCTACCCTGAGCACTGAGATTGGCCGTGGGGATACCCCCCCCAGTCAGTGGGACTGGTCACAGGGGGGGCACGTGCCCCCCCTGACTAAGGTGTCACCAGTCACCCATGCTTGACAGGCTGGTCCTATGGGCTCAACACAATCAGATGAGGTTCAATAGGGACAAGTGCCAGGTCCTTCATCTGGGTGGGAAGAACCCTCATCATAACTATTAGATGAGTGGCGGTCCCCTAGCTGATGCTGCATATGAAAGGGACCTGGGGGTGACAATCGACCAGAGGATGCATATGAGCCAACAGTGCAATGATGTTGCCAGCAGGGCAAATAGAACTCTGGTGTGCATCAGCCAATGCGTTGCCAATAGATCCAGAGAGGTGCTCCTCCCCTCTATTTGGCATTGGTGAAACCACAGCTGGAGTACTATGTCCAGCTCTTCAAGAAGGATGTGGCTAGGCTCAGAAGGGTACATAGAAGGGCCACCCATATAGGGGCCTGGAGGATAAGTAGGGTGGCCATCATAGAGGAGTCTGGTTATCCTCTGTTCTCTATTGATACGAAACCAGACACCTTTATGTCCTCTATTTTTCTCTTGAAAAGAAGAATAGAGGACATAAAGGCATCCGGTTTTGTATCAATAGAGGACAGAGGACCATGTAGCAGAGAACCGGAATGTCTTCTATTGTGGCCACCCTAAGGATAGGCCCTATGAGGAGAGACTACAGGAACTGGGCTTGTTCAGTCTGCATAAGAGAAGACTGAGAGGTGATTTGGTAGCCACCTACAAGTATGTCAGGGGTAAACACCAAGATCTAGAGGAACAACTCTTCAGGAAGGCACCCCTTGGAAGGACAAGGTCCAATGGGCACAAGCTAGTTGAGGAAAAAGTTAGGCTGGACATAAGAAAAAAATCTTCTTTTCCATAAGGGTATCTAGAATCTGGAACACACTCCCAGCAGAGGTGGTGCAGTCGCAATCCCTGGAGGTGTTCAAAAGGAGACTGAACAAGCACCTCGTTGAACTCATTTGAGCCCAACTGCCTCCTGCTCATGGCGGGGGACAGGACTTAATGATCTTATAGGTCACTTCCAGTCTACTATTCTATGATTTTAGGAAGGGAAGCTTTGAATTGGACATTCAAATGAATGAGGAGGTAGCAGAGTAACACAATATCACTCAGTTGTCTGAGATGTATCTGAGTTGTAGACTCAGATATGATAAAGGAAAAAAGAGGCAGAAAAGGATTTACAATCATCAAAAACATAGGAAAAATACACTACTGTTAATTGAAATTACTAAAAATTCTTGATCAACTTCATAGCAAAATAGTTCTCAGCTAATGTAAAAGCTGGAAGAGTAGGAACAAGACTCTGAGAAGTTTAAACAAAGCCTCTTTAAGTTAGTGTAGTCTTCAACTAAGCTTAAGGCTAAAATCAGTATTTCAAGGCTAGAATAGGCTTTGTCGTTAGTTGTTAAGACAGACTTTTAGGTCAATTCTAATCATTTCCTCATAGGGCCTTCCCTGCAAGCCTCTAATCAGGCAAGTGGCCCTTCTTTGGACCCTCTCTAGATTGTCCGCATTGTTTCTGGAATGACAAGGAACAATGGCCATAAGCTACTAGAGAGAAGGTTTAGGCTGGACATTAGGAAAAAGTTCTTTATGGTCAGGGTTGCCAGAATCTGGAATGGGCTCCCAAGGGAGGTGGTGCTCACCCCATCCTTGAAGGTCTTCAAGAAGAGACTGGACAGGCACCTATCTGGGATCACATGACCCCAGGGTTGGTAACTCTTTTCTTCCCTGCCAGGGGCAGGGGGTCGGACTAGATGGCCCACTGAGGTCCCTTCTGACTCTGTGAATCTATGAATCCCATGCTAAGTCTTCAAAAATCTATAGCAGCCCTCTAAGAATGCTAAACTCTCAAGCTAAATAGATTCTTTCAAAACTGAGGCAGGCATTGCAGCTTCTATGTTTGCCCTCTTCCTCCACCCACTGCTAAAATCTGGCCAGTTAGCAACAGCTCTCAGGTAACGGCAATAGTGTTATTAAAATATATGAAGCAGCAGAGAGCAATGTTATGCATATGATGGACTCTGCAAAACTGAGCCGCAGAGTGTCAGAGGACAGGTCAGGAGAGACAAAGACATGTGTTAGAAATAAATATCAATATAAATGAAGTGAAAGCAACATTGTGGAGGCATCTCATTTGGAGACATGAGATGCATAAGAAGGAGGAGGTGAAAACAAAGTCAAAGATGATGCTAGGGTTACAGACTGCAAACGAAGTGAATGGAAATGGAATTTTGACTCCTGAAGAGAGAGAAGATGGAGCAGTTCCTGAAGATGACCTTTTACCCGAAGGAAGCATTTCTGAGACACCAAGCCATGTGAAGCTGATATTAATGTCATATTGAATGTAATAGTTTGAATGCTTGTAATAGTTAACCATTAGCCAGTTTAGAAAAAGGCAAGGTTCATCTTCATATCTAGGTTCATTGTTTTACCTGGCCTTACAACCAACGTGCTTAAAGTCTTGGCTGCTCGATCTTATCTCTAGAGGCTTTTAACAAGTTATCCTAAGGACCAGAGAAAAATGACCCTTAAGCAAATATTCCAAGAGATCAAAACCTTAGAAGCCTTTTGAAAGGGGGTTGTAAAAGAAAGGTCACCGCAGTGGTATGGAAAATCTTCCAAAGCAACATTTCAGATAAACTAAATAGTCAGCGGACAAATTCTGTTGTGGAAGACAAACTGACCACCTAGCAAAAAACCTGTTGAGTAAGATCCGAGCCCAAATTTGGGAGTAGTGACAGGTTTGGGTAGGAGGGGCCCAAGACAGCAACTCACCCAATAAAAACTGTAACCTACTGTCCCAATTTGGAGGTAACCTCACTTGCAGAACAACGAAGGAAGAATCTCAAGTGTAGGCCGGATCAGACTGATCACCTGAACCACCCTCTCCATGAACACGAATCTCTTAGTTCACGCTTAAGGCGCGGAGCACCCGAGTGGGACTGAAGGAAGGGGACGTGTTCCTATCACTGCTGAGGCCAACCCATTGAACCGTACTACTGAGGCCAGCCCATTGAACCATACTACCGAGGCCAGCCCATTAAATTGTACTACTGAGGAATGAAACCATATCTAGGTGTTTGGCTTCTCGGAATTCTAGGATTGTAAGTATAATATAGTAATAACTTTTCTGGTTCAAATTATATAAGTTGTAATTGTTTTAAAGAAGTGCATTTAGAGTATTGTTCCATATATATATATAGTTATTATGTTTTTGATGTTTATGGTATTTCTTAAAATAAAATTGTGTTGTATAAATTAAGTGTGAAATCCTTGTGAAATCATGCAACTAGCTGAAAATTTCCCCAGCCAGTGCATCAAACGAATCAGTAAGTTGTGTGGGATCTTCTCTATTCCATAACCCACTAGAGACAATTAAATTATGAGTTTCCTTGGTTAATATAAACAGGGGAAAAAAACAGAAAGCAATCACTAAAGATACCAAGGATGGCATAATTAAGCATTACCTCAAAAACATGAAACCTAACGTTAAACAGAGAAAAATCTATGGTTATTACAGAGAAAAAAATAATTTAAAAGGTATCAGTCTAGTCAGACAGCTTGAAAACTGACATGCTACAGCCTGAGAACAGCTTTAAAATAAAACACCATTGCCAGTGCCACTTTAAAAGTACTATCCAATCTTTTCACTTTGTGGAGAATGAAAAAATCCAATTATAAAATGTTTTGCAAAGGTCATTTTAACCTAAACTTTGCAGAATCTGTAGTTTAGCTAAACTGAGCCCTCTCCAGACATTAATTTAACTGTAGGATGGGTACTGAGGAACTTTATCCTTAATCCCCAAAATCACAATTCCTGCTATGCCAAATGTTCAAGGTCTGGCATGACAGGATGCAGAATTTTGGGGATCTAAAATAAAATTTCTCAAATCCCATCCCATGCATGTTAGTGCATGCAGGTCCTGGATCAGGGCACTACACCCCAATTCTGGGGTCCTCTCCTATCCAGACATGTAGAGGGCACATATGCAGCCCAGAACCAGGAAGCCACTCCTGGTCCTGGGATCACCATGTACCCAGACCTTTAAAGGACTCACCTTCAGCCCAGCAGCAGGGAGCCAGTACCCAGTGTCAGGCTGCCAATGCAGCATTTAAACTTGCTGGAGTCCAGGGAGCCCTGAATTGGGACTGAGTCCTCAGTGCTGGACCCCCTATACTAGGAAATTTAAATAGGCTTGCACACAGCCCAGCAGCAGGAAACTGGTCTATGATGCAGGGCTTCTGACATTGCTAGCAAGTTTAAATGCGCAGGGGCAACCCAGCACCAACTCCAGAGTCCAGGTTCCCTGTGCCCCTTTAAGCTTTCTTTTCCTGTGTCCTTGTGACAAGGTATTTAGCAGAATTCACAGATTTCATTTGGAATCTGACAGGCTGTGCTGTGAGCATTTTTCCTATGGCCTCGACCTTGCAACCTCTGAGCTGTCAACTACGTTTCTTAGCGCCCACACCACCTCACCCCCACCCTTTAAGCTGACACATCACATGTTCAAATTAAAGTGCAATAAGCCAACCACAAAGATGTTCAACATTTCACAAGAAACATCTTTGAAGCTGATTCATCATTTTTATTGCGTGATAAATTGCTTGACTGTGTGACATGTTACAATTTATTACACAATTGACACATTAAGCAAGTTACAAATATGCTGTCTGGAGGGGGCCTGATCTATAATTTATATGGGAAAGTGAAACTGTGTTTAAACATGAGTTATATTTTTCCTTGACCAAAGTGACTGGGCTGTCAAGTTCTAATTTACAGATGCTGTGTATCAAAACTACAGAGGAAGGATTTGAAAATCAAGTTTTTCACCTAGCATGTTATTAGCTTGGTTTATAATTATGTTTTACCATTCACAACTGACATGATACTGCATGAAGCGTCACCAACATCTTTTGCAGAACTGAAAAAGCACATGAATTTTATAATTGTATAGTATCTCTCTAAAGATATACATGTACAAAAACATGATTTATACTATATGTACATGCATACACTTGAAAAAAATCAAGGCTGAAGAATAATTTCATAGCGTACCTTTGTAACAAGTCCCCAAAGGAATCTCTGTTTCTTTGGTTCTCATCTGCAAATCTATGTAATTGATTCTAAACTTGTGTGTTAATGCTGCTTTTTCCTGTCAAAGTCTCTTTGGAAATATAGTAAAGTATCTAGAGTTCTTCCCTGACATAACTCATTCAGTACTGGAAACTACAATTCTCTCGCATGCATCACATTTCAGGCAACGGGCCACAGTGGATCTTCCAGTGCCAAAGGGTTCATAAATATTAATTTAGAAAAAAATATATACCAGTCTTAAACACTATGTGGAGCAGACTGAAAAAGTGCTGCCTTTCATGGCAAAAAAATTATTCCAATGGTCTCAATCTCTTCTAAATGCTATTATGTTCTATCAGCTTTCAACATGTATTTTCTTTAGGGTAGTTTAAGATTTTGCAGGTTGGTATAAGAAGTAAAACAAAATGATCACAGGCAGGTGCTTTCAAGGAAAAGAGTTTCATCATAAAAAATACAGGCATCCATAATAAGCTAGGCTCACCCCAAGGACATTCCATCCCCTCATCCTCTAGCTCTATCCCTAACCCTGACCTACACACACAGTATACAATAGAACATGGAGAAGAAAATATTATTTTGCCCAAATCCCAGTCCAGTTGTTTGCTGTGTCTGCTTTGTGCTAAGCCTGGGAGTTCCTCCGCAAGAGAAGAACCCATGTAGAGACTTTCACAACTTATCTCCAATTTAGTCAGAATGCAAGGAGATATGCCCACAGATCTCTCCTGAGATTCCTAGATGGCATATTGGCATTTTGCCTGTAGAAATAAAAACAGTTTTCACATGGCTCAAAGTTATGTCTTACTGTGACCCAAGCATATCTGGCCTAGGCTCAGAAGAGTTTCTTTTCACTCTTGATTTGAATCATGCACAGCTTGGTCACAGCCAACAAACTTTATGTGTTAGTAGTAATTAATACAACTTCAAAGTATTTTGTTTTCTGAAAAATGTCTGCAAAATTGTATATAGAATCATAGAAAATTAGGGTTGGAAGAGACCCTAGGAGGTCATCTAGTCCAACCCCCTGCTCAAAGCAGGACCAGCCCCAACTAGATCACTAGCTGAGTCTTAAAACACTCCAAGGATGGAAAGTCCACACCTGCTCTGGGTTACCTGTTCCAGTGCTTTATCATCTTCCTAGTGAGAACATTGTTTCTGATATCTAACCTAAACTTCCCTTGCTGCAACTTGAGACCACCGTTCCTTGTTCTATTATCTCCCATCACTGAGAACAGTCCAGCTCCATCCTCTTTGGAACCACCCTTCAGGTATTTGAAGGCTGCTATTAAATTCCCAAACAGTCTTTTCTTCTCCACCCTAAATAAGCCCAGTTCCCTCAGCCTCTCCTCATAAGTCATGTGCCCCAGCCCCCTAACCATTTTCATTACCCTCTGCTGGACTCTCTCCAATTTATCTCCATCCTTTCTGTAGTGAGGGGCCCAAAACTGGACACAATGGGCCTTTGTACATGCCATGCTTTTTGCCCTTTCTTGCGCTGCAGTGGCATGACTGTTTGCACAAGCGGGTTTTCTGGACACTTTTTTAAAAAGTCTTTCTGGTGCATTAAAGTAAAACTCCTTGAATGTAGTTTACTTTGGCTCACCACAAATTAAAGCATTGTGTCCATGGTTTCTTTGCATGCAAGGACAAAGGCACTCAAAGACATGTAATAAGCTGCTTTGTCCACCAGATGGCGGTGCAGCTCTTTTGTAGTTCAACCCTTTGAATTGTTTCCACCTTTGAATTGCTTTTTTTTTTTTTTTCTTGTGCCATTTGCTGGCTCCATGCTCCCACAGCTGTGTAACAAGGCATGGGATGGGGAACCCTGGTCCAGGGGGTGGGGGGCAGCACTGGACTGTCCAACTCTCCTGCGGCACCAGCCAGGGGCTGAGCTTAATTTGTTCAAAAACTAAGTATGTGCAAACAGTGATGCGATGCTCCAAAGCTTAATTTGTTTGGAAACCTAGTGCATGCAAACATTGATGTGACACTCCAAAATAAACATGTTTAAATTTTATAAACCTATTTAATTTAATGAGGATTAAACCCTGTGGTATGTACAGGCACCCAATACTCCAGATGTGACCTCAGTACTCCAACTAATACAGCCTAGTATGCCATTAGCCTTCTTCACAGGAGCATACTGTTGGGTCATACTCAGCTTATTGTTCATTATAAATCCCAGGTCCTTTTCTGCGCAGTTGCTGCTTAGCCTGTACTGGTGTATGGGATTGCTCCATCCTAAGTGCAGAACTTAGCATTTGTCCTTATTGAATCTCCTGAGATTTCTTTGTCAAGGTCTCTCTGAATCTTAGCCCTACCCTCCAGTGTATCTACTATCCCCCACATCTTTCTATCAACTGAAAACTTGCTGACAGTGCACTCCATCCCATCTTCCAGGTTGTTGAGGACCCCTGGGGCACTCTACTTGGTACCGGCTGCCAACTACCCTCTAAGCCTAACAATCCATCCTGTTTTCTATCTACTTTACAGTCCATTCATCTAACCCATGCTTCCTTAGCCTGCTTGAGAAAATGTTGTAGGAGGCAGTATCAAAAGCCTTGCTAAAGTGTAGGTATATTCCATACACTGTTCCATTGCTCTTCCCACATCCACAGATCTAGTCATTCATCAGAGAAGGCAATCAGGTTGGTCAGGCATGACTTGCCCTTGGTAAATCCATTTTGACTGTTTATAATCATCTTCTTCTCTTCCAAGTGCTTAGAAATGCATTCCTTGAGGACCTGCTCCATGCTTTTTCCAGTGACTGAGGTGAGGCTGACCAGTCTATAGTTCCCCAGATTCTTGTCCCTCCCTTTCTTAAAGATTGGCACTATATTTACCCTTTTCCAATCATCTGGAACCTCTCCCAATCGCCATGAGTTTTCAAAGATGATGGCCAGCAGGTCTGTAATCACATCAGCCAATTCTCTCAGTACCCTTAGGTACATCCCGTCTGGCCCCATAGACTTATATATGTCCAGCTTTTCTAAATAGTTCCTAATTTGTTCTTACATAGCTGTTCGCTGCTCACCTCCTCCCCAAACTGCTGCCAGATACCATAGTTTTGAAGCTGGCCTTGCCTGTGAAGGCTGAGATGATATAGACATTGATTACATCAGCTTTTTCCACATCATCTGTCACTAGGTTGCCTCCCCCATTTAGTAAAGGACCCACACTTTCCCTGATCCTCCACTTGTTGCTGACATACTTGTAGAAACCATTCTTGTCACTCTTCACGTCCCTTGATAGCTACAACTCTAGTTGCACTTTGGCGTCCCCGATTTCATCCCTGCATGCCTGAGCAATACTCGTATATGCCTCCTTAGTTATTTGTCCAAGTTTCCACTTTATATAAGCTTCCTTTTTGTGTTTTAGCTCATTGAAGAGTTCCCTAAATTACCCTAAAGAGTTCCCTGCTAAAACAAGCTGGTCTTCTGCCATACTTGATAGTAGAGGTGCACTGATACATCAGTCCCATATCAGATCGGCACCAATATAAGGAAAATTGACAGCATCAGGAATTTGGTTTTTTTGCCTGATGTGGCCAATAATGTGGCCAATAAATGCCCCATGCATGCATGCAGCTGTAGTACAGCATGCAGGTGGCCAAGAGCATAGCCCAGCAATGTGGAGAGCAGCCGTGTCTGGCTGGTAAGCCTGTTGTGGTGGAAGAAGTGGAGGGAGGGAAGCGGCGTGTGGGGGGCCCCTGCAGTGAGGGAGGCAGTGGGAGTGGGGCTGGCCAACTGGGGCGGGGCGAGGTATGGGACAGAGCTGCAAGCAGCTTGCTTGGGCATGTGGGGAGGGGCCTGCTCCCACTACTGTGTGCACCCCAGAGGGCATGGGGGAGTATGCCCCTGGATCTGTGCATGGGAAGAGGGTGGGCTGCTGTTGCAGGCTGGGGCTGGGGCAGCAACAGGCTCTTCCTGGTGAGGGAGCTGAGTCAGGCTGCACTCAGGGCAGGTGGTGGTGATGCTGGGAGGGAGGGTTGGGGGGCTACGGTGAATTTTGGGAAGGCTGCAGCCTCTCCACCATTGCCCCCCTCCCAGCACTGTTGCTGCCCACCTGGAGTGTAGCTCATCCCCCACACTGGGAATAGCTCAGCGCACCCCTGTCCCCACAGTGCAGCTGCAGCCCACCCTGGCCCTGCACACAGATCCAGGGGCACCCCACCCATGCCCTCCTGGGGTGCACATAGCAGCAGAAGCTGCGTCCTCCCTGTATCCCCCAGATGAGCTGCTCGTAGCTCCATCCCATGCCCTGCCCCACCCCATCTTGGCAGCTCCTACCCCTGCCCCAGCCCCACCCCCTCCCTCACCGCAAGATCCTTGATCTCCCCCCAACACATGCCCCTTCCCTCCTTCCATGCCTTCCACCACAACAGATTTAACAGCCAGACCCGGCTGCTCTCCACTCTGCTGAGCCGCATATCAGCAATTGGATCAGTATCAGCTGATACAGCTCCTTAAAAATCAGTGATTAGTATCGACCCTAAAAGTCTCTATCAGTGCACCTTTACTTGATAGTCTTCTTGAGCATTGGGAACATTTGTTCCTGCACCATCAGTAAGGTTTCTTTAAAATACAGTTAGCTCTCCTGGACTCCTCTCCCCCTCAGAATGGCCTCCCCAGGACCCTGCCCATCAGTTCCCTGACTGAGTTTAAGTCCAGAGTCTGCTGCTCTCCTTCCTTCCCTCAAGATCATAAATTCAATCATTTTGGGTGGTTGCTGTTGCCATGCACTACTACATTCCCTACCAAGTCTTCCTTCTTTGCAAGCAGCAGATCAATAAAAGCACAGCCCCTACATGGCCTCTACAACACTTTCACCAGGATGTTGTCCCCAACACTCACCAAAAACTTCCTGGATTGCTTGTGTACTGCTGTATTGCCCTCCCAGCAGATGTCAGGGTGATTGAAGTCCCCTATGAGAACCAGGGCCTGTGATTAGGAAACTTCCATTAGCTGTTTGAAGAAAACTTCATCCACCTCATCCTCCTGGTCTGGTGGCCTATAGCATATACCCACCACAACATCACCCTTGTTGCTTTCCCCTCTGGCCTTAACCCAGACACTTTCAACAGGTCTATCTCCAGTTTCATACTGGAGATCTGAGCAATCATACAGCTCTTTTACATAAAGCACAACTCCTCCTCCTCTTCTCCCCTGCCTGTCCTTCTTGAACAGTTTATACTCATCAATGACAGTGCTCTAGTCATGTTTACTATCCCACCAAGTATGTTATTCCAATCATGTCATAGTTCCATGACTGTGCAAGGACTTCCAATTCTTCTTGTTTGTTTCCCTTGCTCCATGCATTCATGTACAGATACCTGAGGTAACTAGCTGACTACCCTTCTTTCTCAGGAAGAATGAGAAGGCCTCCCCTGTTGCCCACTCTTGCTTGTGCTTCTTCCAGGTCACCTATTTCCTCACTTACCTCAGGGGTTTGGTCTCCATCCCCCAGTGAACCTAGTTTAAAGCCCTCCTCACTAGATTAGCAAGTCTGTCTGCAAAGATGCTCTTCATCAGGTGGATCCTATCTCTTCCTACCAATCCTTCTTCTTGGAACAACATCCCATGGTCAAAGAAGCCAAACCCCTGTTGGTGACACCATCTGCACAGCCATGCATTGATCTGCAAGATGCATCCGTTCCCACCCAGGCCATTGCCCTTGACCAGAAGGATCACGGAGAACACACCTGAACCCCTGCCCCACTCCCATTTGCAGCCAGATCCCTGTAGTCACTTTTGATCTGCTAAGGGTCATCCTAGCAGTATCACTGATTTCACATGGATAATCAGCATGGAGTAATAATCAGAGGGCCAAATGAGTTGCAGTAATCCTTCTATGACATCTTGGATCTGGGCTCTGGGCAAGCAGCAGACTTCCTGAGACAACAGGACAAGCCAGCAGATGAATGCCTCTGTCTCCTGAATAAGGAAGTCTCCAGCCACCACCACCCATTGCTTCCTCTTGGTGGCAGTAGTCTCGATCCTCCCAACCTTGGGGATGCCTAGCCTGGCCTCCTTCACCATGGGACCATGTTCCTGCTCCTCTGTTGCTAGGGCTTCATATCTATTCTCCAGGCAAACTGCTGCTAGTGGAGATGGAGAATTTGTTAGGTGCCAGAAATTACAAGCTTCCAGCTTCCACCTTTCTGGGAGTCCATGTCCTCTTCCTTCTCTAGTGCTGCCTCTGGCAGTCCTTCCTCCACAGAGGGCTTCATGAAAATTGTAGTCTTTAGGGAAGTAGCTTGAGAATGAGATTGATTATACCTATGCAGGAAACTGTAACTATCTAGCTGGTGTTATTATTTAATCGTTCATTAAAAGAATCAGTGTTCTCAGAACAATGTTAGGGTGTGTGCGTCTACTATGTATCACATTTCCCCATTTTCTCTGTCACTGTCAACCCAACCATAATCTCTCCAGTCAATCATGACCTTGAATTTGTTGTCATCACTGACTTAGTTCTCTCACTTAACCTATATTCAGGCTGTTTCTATATCTTGTTAATTCTTTTATGAAACTTCAAGATCTGGATTTTTTTTATCCAACCAACAGCTAAAATCCTCATCTAAGCCATCACTATTTCATGTTTTAACTCCTTTAAACTCATCTTTACACTATATTACACCATATTTACAGAAATGCCAAGTCACCTTTTCATCTTGTAATCTTATTTGATGCAAAGAATTACGCATGAACAGATGGCTTATTAATTTTTAGCCATCTTTTCTGAAAAGTTCTCTGAAGCTGAATATCAGTGGAATGAAGAGGTCAAAGATAACACCAACTATATCACCCCGTGTCACAAAGTGCCTCAATGATTCAAGATATATTAAAACAAAACCAAAAACTATGGATGCCATTTATAGTTCTTATAGTTAGCTTTATCTCCCTTTTTTTAACAGAGGCAAAATCACACCCTTATTTCAGTCATCAGGGATGATACTGGGAAACCAGTTCATCTGGAGGAATCTGCAACCATGGCATAACAGCACTCTTTTCAGCAACTTAGGAGTGATGTTACCAGCCCATGGTGCTTTCTCAGCAGACCACCAGATTTCTTCTTGGTTGAAAAATGGCAGCTGTATGATAATCTCCTGCCCCACATGAAGCCAAGAAGTGCAGTAGGTGACAGGCAACTAAATAGTGCCTTAATGTTCCTATCAGTTCAGCTGATTTTGCTACCTCTAGCTACTGCTGCTATCCTAATTCTTTTCTGGACAGGCTGCTGACTGGTGTCAATTTCTACCACAGGCACTGTGAAGTTAAATAAAGTTGTGGACTACCTGTTTGGTAACAGCCTACTTGAATTTGTATGCTTTACTGACCACCAGAATCCATTTTCTTTCTTACACAATGACTTAATGATGTTCTGATTTGCCTGGGTTCTTATTGAGTGCATCTATATATGCATTTGATCCAGCAGCAGTTTAGTCTTGAGTAAACTACTAGAGAGTAAACACTCCCAGACAGGCACCTGCATGTGCAGGAAAGTGGGAGCAGATTTGCTGCTCCTAGCAGCAAACTGTTCCTGCTTCCTACAACCCTGCAATGGGTCCCTACCACCACCAGGGTAAGCTGAAGTCTCCGGCTGCAGCTGCCTATGACCAGCAGCCTTCTGCAAAAAGCATCCCTGCTCCCTGGCCAGCCACTTTTCTGGCTTGGAGCAGCATGCAGAACCTGGAAGCAACACGCAGTGCCTCTTCCACCACAGCCTCTGCCTCCCTATACCATGGCTGCTCTGGCCTCTGCCTCTGGCAGCAATGGCCAGCACCCTGGACTCCTGCTGGCCATGGTGCTGGCCCCAGTGGCTTTCCCCTCCCCACCACCCCACCCCACAGAGGCCCCAAGCAAGCTGCACACCAACCAGTAGGAACCAGGCCACCGGATGTGAGAGATACTGGCCAACCACCTCTTCCTGCACTTCCTGCTGTAGCCCACCTTGACAGCCACCCATGCACCCCTGCCCCACCACCCATCCCCAGCACCACGCTCACTGCAGGCAGTTCTCTGAAAAACACTTTATTGCCCTCACACAAACAGACCCCCACTCCCCATTTCTTCCCCCAAAACAGACCTCCCCTTCCCCCCCAACAGACCCTCACACCCTTCTCTCCCCAACAGCAGAGACCCTCCATCACTCACCCCACCCACCACCAATAAAACACCCTATTTCCTGTGTGAAATATGTACATTGTTGTGGTAGCTTGTGAGTGCCCTCCTGGGGTGGGGAGCCTAAGGGTGGAAACTAGGGACAGGCACCCAGCATCCCAGCCTCTGGCCAATCCCCCATGGGTGTGCATACCATGATGAGCCCAGCAGGTGGTAGGCTCACCCAGGGGCAATGATGGGCATTTGTCTTCCAGTGTGCCCATCTCCCACTCCAGCAGCCAGTGGCCAGGGTCAGCAGTCCTGGCCCCACTGCAGGCAGGTCCTGCTCTGCAGCAACATGGAGTTGGGGTGAGCAGGGGGGCTGGGCCCAGGCAGGGAGCTAGGTGGTGGGGGACCCAGGTTGGGGGCCAGGGCGGGGTCTCCTTGCCAATGGAGGTGGTGCTGGACTTCTGCCCAGGCCCATGGAGGGGTCTGCTGCTGGGTAGCAGGTAGCTGCCAGGGGCCAGGTGGGGCTGCAGTCAGGAGCAGGGCACCAGGCAATATGAAGGTGACAGCCAGGGCCAGGATTTTGTCCAGCACCAGGCGGTTCTTCTCCATCACCTCCACTGCCCTGGCCACAAGTGCAGCCTGTCACTCCAGGCCTCCACATGCTGCTCCTCCAGGGCCAGGAACCATACCCTGAATACCCAGTCCTCCTGGTCCCATGCCTCCTTGCAGGGTCACCTCACTGCCTGGTCCTCTGCACACTATTCATCCTTCCAGGAAACCTTTGATCACTAGCCCTGTGCACCTGCCAGAGCTCCTCTGATGCTGTCATTAGGCAGTCTAGGAAGAGGATCCTCCCCTGGGTCCTCCTTCATTGGAGCTGGCACATCCACAGGGCCCTGGCTGAGGGTGGTGGTGACCCTGAGCTACCATCCTGGCTGCCAAATGCAGCCTCTCCCCCACATGCTGCTGCAGGACCTGCAGAGTCACGAGAAAGAAGCTGTTTGTGAGAGTTTGCAACACTTCTGAGATAAGATGCTCTGTACCATGGGGCTGTATGCTGCCTGGCCTCAGACTGGGTGCTATGCATGTATGGGTGCCCGTGGTAAGTCAGCCGGGCAGGCCTGGGCCCAGGCAGCTGCCAGCCAAGCCCCACACCCCCACTCACTCCCCAGGGGCCAGTGGGCCACGGAGTGCTGGCCACAGGCAGCCTGCCTCCCTCACCCCATTCCCAAGCAGAGACAGGCTTGATTCCTGGAAGCACCTGCTGCTGTGGCTCCAGACCCAATCCCCTGCCTGCTCCTTCTGCAGGCCAGCCTGTCTCCTGTGCTGCTGCCAAGCCCACAATGCATGGGCTCAGGGGGCATGGGGCTCCCAGACAACTGGGATGTGGAGCTGCCAGCGCTCCCACCTTCCCCACAGGGGGCCCCCCAGGGAGGTGATCAGGTGCCAAACCCCCTGCATTGGCTCTGCACCCCCAGCATGCCCCTACTGTGAGTGCCCCAGGGGCAGCACATGGAGCTGTTTGTGTGGACGAAGGGGTGCCTGAAACACTATGCCCAGACGCTGCTGATGGCCATTGTGTCCCAGGCACACCTGCATACCTGGCATAGGATCCTGAGCTTCAACAGTGCAGCAGACAATCCCATGCTGCTCTGCAACCTCTGCTGCCACCTGGAAGACTACCTGTAGCTACACTACATGTCCCAGCCCCCATAGCTAAGGAAGACATAGCCACCAGCTTCAACACATACCTTGACATGTAAGAGGGCCATGCTCACCTAGCTGCAGGGGCACAGGCTGCTCAGTAAAGTTTTGCACTGTCTCCCACCTCCATGCATGCTGTGAGGGGGAACCTAGGGACCAGGGGAGCATGGCTGGACCAAGTGGGAAGGGGGGGCGGGGGCTGGGGCCCTGGGTAGGGCCAGGCCCAGGCCCAAGGGCTGTACTGGGGCAGTGAGGGCCCTCCCCACAGTGGGGGGCTTACCACATGGGTGGGGCTGGCATGTCCAGTGGCTGAAGTTAGTCCCGGCTCGTGGTAACAGCATGTGGCTCCTGGTGGTGTCCTGGGTCGGAGGGGCACAGTGTGTGGCTCCCCAAGCAGGATCCCCCTTGAGGGAGGAGCTGGTGCTGCTGGTGGCTGGCAATGATGTGGCTGGCCTGGCCTCATAGCTGGGGCTGAGGCTGTGGACCTGGAGGTATAGGTGCTGGCCTGGGCTCTCAGAGCTGATGGATGATGCTGGGAGAAGGGCACACTGTGGAACTGGCTGCTGGCAGGCTGAGTGGTCCTCCCCCAGTGACATGTCACCACAGGTGCCAGGCTATAGCAGAGGCTGAGGCAGGCCACCCATGCTGCAGTGCAAAGCACAGCCAAGGGCTTAAGGGCATGGACTTGTAGGCAGTCTTTGACTGACAGTTGTGGTCAGTCACGGTGACCCACTGTGCCTTCAAGGTCCAAGTTATGCAACACTGGCACAATGACTGGTCATGACCAGGCTCCCACATACAGCCTGGAAGCCCCTCAAACATGTGTGCAAGAGCACCCACCCCATGTGAACAGCACCTCAGCCTCACCCCACAGTGCCACGAGGTCCCCAGTTTCCACCAGCAACCAACTCAAGTCCTGGGAGGCAGCATATGACACTAGTGAGGATGCCAGTATGGCTCCCATGATGACTTTCTGGGCCTCTGTGTGGCTGTCTCAGTGCTGCTGGGCCTGGGCAGCTGCCTGCAGTGCCCAATGCAGGGGCATGGTGGAGGACTGGAAGCCACAGGGAAAAGCAGTGCCAGGTAGTAGCTGCAGGGTCTGGGCAGGCTGCTAGAGGCCATCTGTGGCCTGATAGAGATGGCTCTGGTGGCCAGGAGCTGCTTGCAGCTGGGCCCAGGTGCTGGCAGGTCTGGCAGGTGCCTGCAGCACCCAGAGGGGCTGGATGGTGTGGCCCTGGCAGCCACGCAGCACTGTGGTGCAGTGAGCAGTGCTGGGCTACAGGCAGGCTGGCTGATCTGGCCTGTGGCCTGTGCAAGAGGATGCTGTGGTCGTGTGTGACCACAGGCTGCCAGCATGTGCCCCAGGGCTCCACAGTGCCTGCAGGCTTTTAAGGACCTAGGGCTGGGACTGACAGAGCCAGCCCAGCCCTGGGCCATGCTGAGGGGAGAGGCTCCCAGCCCAGGGGGCTCCCAGCATGGGGGCCCTGTGGCTAGGGTGAGGCTAGCCCTCTAGTGGCAGGGCTGACTGGGGGCAAGTTTGCTCCTAGTCAGCATCTATACATGCATTATTGCACAGTAATTACTCATGATTAAATTTGCTACTTGCATTTGCAGGTATCAAATTTACTCATGAGTAGAGCAGTTTACTACACCGTAAGCATGTGCACGTGCAAAGGTAAAACATGTTTACATGTGCATATGCTTACGGTGCGGTAAACTGCACTACTGCACAGTAAAGTGTCTCATGTAGATGCACCCATTTTATATAACCATCTTTTTGAAGACTCAAATGCAGCAAAGGTTTTATACTTAATTCCAAGTTCTATAAGAATCTCTTACTAATCCATAGTTAATATATGATGAGCTGAAGCTCCAACTGGCAATCATCAGTACCATTGACTTGAAACAATGCTATCCACATTAGATGTAAAATGCAGTGAGTCTTCAGCCTAATATTTCAATTGTCTTGACAGTCTGGAATAGCAACTCATTTGCTAGCTCAATTCTAACTTCCTTACATTCCAGTTTGTGCTCTTAATCTAGAAACCCCTTCATAATTTAGCAGTACTCTACCATAGCTGATCAAGTAACCCATCCTAATGTTCATTTTTAATTTATCCATGTTCGCAATATTTATTGACAGCATTGAACTGTTCCCTTAATCACAGTTGTACTCTCTCATACGCAAACTCTGAGGCATCAAGAAAACTCCCCAGTATAATGTGCAGCCACTACTGCATCCTCCATAAAATTGCTTTTTAAGGCTCACCTCTAATGTGCTACCTATAAAACCCATCCTGATGATCATAGGCATAGAGATGATGGATTGCAATTATTATTCTTCGCCTCTCTCCTTCTTCTCTATGTTTACTTCCAACGTAAAATCAGAAACAATGACAACACATGTAACTAGAAAGATGTAGTCACTAATTCCTATGCTATATTTTTATATCTTAACATTGAGGTGCTGGTATCTAGATTGTACATAGAGGAGCCAACACTATAGGATCCCAAATCTAGTTGTGGTCTTTGGACACCACCATAATATAAGTATTTACTGCTACTGTTACTGTTACCCTTAATGAAATGTCACAAGTGTACTTTTGTGGCAAGGAAACAAGGATTTTCACTGCAAGAAAACCTGTTCAAATGAAATTTGCAGTACTATTTTCATACTAAATCAATTCAAGTAGGCTTCAGATAAACATCCATACATTTGGTTGCTTCCCCAAATCAAATGCTTTTGAAGTAAAACCTCCAGAATGACAGGAAGATGCTTTGCTCTTTAGAACTAAATAAAAATGAATATTTCATGATTTGATCCCTGGAAGAGCACTCAAGTTATTAATTATTTTTCTTCATTGATTTTAAGCTCACCCTTGATTTGCTACCCCAGTGACCTTCAACATAAATTAACCTTGGTTACCATGCAGCCAGACCATGCAAGCAAGACTTCCTGCAAGCTCATCTTCCTCTACCAAGGACCATTGTCAGGCCCCTGGTGACTACAGTCAACATTCCTTTGATGTGTATGTTCATGTCAAGTAATTGGGTGGAAGTGGAAGACTTTTTGTTCTTATTAAAGAAGATATTTTCTATAATTGGTTTTATATGATGCTGAATAGTTTATATAGGGAAATATATTTTGATTTTTTATTGCAAAGCCTGAGAGAATTCTAATGACAAAAAATATTATCTAGCAAACTAGTAGTCCCGCCTTTATTTAATGCTACCTTACACTTTCTATTCAAAGATCTGTTTTCAGGTTTTCATCGGTTTAGAACTTCACCAAATGTTTATTCATTGGACTAAAATTGTCCACAGTGGGTATGTGGCTCAGTCTGGGGTGTTTTGTTTTGTTTTGTTTTGTTTTGTTTTGTTTTGTTTTGGGGGGGTACTATTTAGGCCAGTGGTTTTCGTTTTCATTTGTGGATCCCTAAAAATGTTGAATGGAGGTGCAGACCCCCTTGGAAGTTTTGAAAGGAGGTGTGGACCTCTTTGAATTGTACTTGTGATTGATCATATTTTTCTTCTGTGGACTCCTTAGACATAATCTGCAGACCCCAGAGGTCCTCTAACCACAGGTTGAAAACCACTGGTTTAGGCAAATACCATTCAGATGTTTTCTGAGGACACAGCCAGGGAAAAAATGCATTATTTTTCCATGGTAAAATATTCTTGTGATCTTTTCTTTTGGAAAGTTCTAGCACTTCCGTGATTTGGAGTAACTTGAAAATTTGGCTGAAAGGGACAAATGTCAGGGAGAAATTAAGATAAAGAAGTCTGTCCTCTGAATTCTGTGCATCTCCATTTCTCTCTTGTTTTTTCTCCATGCAGGGTTTAGGCAGATGTAGGAGAAATTAGCTTGACCGAAATATGAAGGAGGTACCTGTGGTGAAAGTTGGGGACAAGGAGATCAGGACAAGGGACCTAGAAGTAAAAATGTGGGAATAGGGCTGGAGGCAAGTGGTAATGAAAATAAAACCAGAACTGGGGGGTTAGATGGGGAAAACTTCTCCCGAATAGGCAAAAGAGTCTGTGCTTATATTCCCCATTGAGACTATAAACCCTGAGATTTAGCATCCCTCTTCTGTGAAAACTACCAACAGAGCACCTTACCTTTCTAATGCTGGCCCACACAGGATATAACCTACTACTGCTGCCTACTATTCCATTAGCCTAAGTGGCAGAAGCTTGTGCAGTAGATCTGAAGATTATAAACCTATTGATACAGAGGACAATAAGATGCCACAGGATGATATTCCCCCCTGCCCTGATTTGCTATTTAAAACAAAAACCTAGAAAATTGCCCATAAAGTAGAATAAAAGAATATTCATTATTGAGAACAATATTATTTGTTTAATCTTGACTTGACACCCCATACATATAAATGATGATAACATCTGGGTAGGTAATGTTTTTTCTATCCCAGAAGGCTTACATAAATATTTTTGCAGGATGCAATTTAAAGCTTTTGAAGTATTTGGTTGCTGTTTTTTTTAAACTAGATTAATCCAAAAACTAATCAAGAGCTTAGTGCTAAGAGTACTCCTCATCTGATATATTGGAGACCCAGGTCAACTACTGGTCTCCCAGATTCATCCACATCCCAGGTGAGTGCTCTAGTCACAGGTTTATTGACCAGAAATTCCATACAGAAGCAGTGACACCTCTCTTATCAAACACTTAATCAAAACTAGTCCAGCCGAGCAAAAAGTTTCAGTTTTGATGGTTTGGCATTTTTGGACTGAATATTTTTGTTGAAAAATACCGGCCATACTGCAGTCCTTTATTATGTGATCTCAACCTTTTTTTTCCCCTTGAAACTCTGCTTCATTCAATATGAGGATAAGATGCAGACTTTCAGTTAAGGAGGTTCTTATCTGTGGAATCCCTGTTTAATTTGTTACAGAAAATGGATGCTGTGCTGGGAATGAGGTAATGATTAGCAAGACCAACCAGAGTTTTCAGAGAGGTCACTTATTTTATGCTCTTCATTTGAATGTATTCAACATATAAGGCACAGGGCCGTAAACTGTACAATGAAAAGTAAAAAAAAAAAGATACCAAATAGCTGTTCACTAAGTGGACAATGTCTGTTCTATGCACTAAATGTAGCAGGGTTCTGTGAAAAAAAGTAATAAAATGTAATTAAAGACTGTGGGCATGTGTAGACAAAACAATATTTCTCATTTACGTTGATGCAACTACGTTTGCATGACCCAGGATTTCCCACTGCTCTGAAGTCCAGTTAGTGCCTTAAACTAACACTACTCAGAGATGTGTTAATTGCGGTGCTCTCCAGTTACACCACTCCAACTGTAGATTTGTTCATGCAAACAGACAGAGACTCTAAAGACTGCTAATTAATTCCTGTCACCACGAGGGAGAGCTATGTTCCAGCCTTTAGCCAGTAGGTGCCACTGTGTATTCTTTTTTACCCTCCCTCACTCCTCATTCTTCCCTCCTCCCCCACAGCATGCAGTTCAGGTTGGGACGGGTCCGCTCAGACCAATTATTATTTTAAAGTAGGGGAGACAAATAATCCCTTAATTTTCTAAAATATAGATTTTGTTCAGGATTGCTTTGTCCTCCCTTGCCACATCTCTCCTCTCAACCTTCTCAAAGGACAGAGAAAAGGTGAGCAGGAAATCAGGAGCAGCACTCCCAAGGCAGCCCAGGGTAATCTCTTCAACTACATCTAGGCCTCTGCAGAATCAAGTGTATTGAAAGAAAGCATCGTTGTGGGAGAACTTCTTTTCATCAAATTTAAGAAATTTGTAATACCTCCTTCCACACCAGGTATTGGCATGTCCTCATCAGATGGGACTCAGCTAAGCAGGGAGCTGCTAATTAGCCAAGGCCAGGGTTTAGAAAAGCACTCTGCTCCCAGTAGAGACGGCAGAAGTGTTATGCAGCAGATGGCTATGGCCAGACATATTATTGAGGTGCCTGGAGGAAAGGCCTACTAATCTAAAATATGGGCCCTGACCAGCTTTGTGTCCAGCCTGTGAAGCTACTGAACTCCCACCCCTGACCAGCTGCAAACTGCTCCCCCACTCCCAGGTCCATGCCCTGAAATCAAGCAGGAGCAAATACAAATCACAATAAAGCTAAAACAGTATAGACTTTTTTACTCGACCATACCATTGGTAATCAACTGGTGAATACATTTTTTACAGTACAGCCACTGCCAGCAAACACAATACAGTAAGATAAAACACCAATTCACAATATACTCCCAAGGTCCCTTGAGTAATCCCTTGACATGATATGGATGGATGAAGGGCTGCGTGGTGGGAGGGCGAGAGGGAGAGGAGCAGGCAGGCAGCCAGCCTGGTTACTGGCCCTGCCTGGAGTTGTGGGAAGTGTGACAGGCACTGGCCAGACAACAGAGAAATGTCCGGGCAGCAGCAGCAGCACAAGGTCCGAGGAGATATCCTCAAGGAGGGGCTGGTCAGGCACCCCTTGTGTACAATTGTCTGGCAGCATATATTGCTGACAACAACACCTAGAAGTGCTTTGTTCTTTTTCTTTGTTATGTTAAAATAAATTTATTTACACTTTAAATCTGTGTCTGTCTACAGGGTCCTGCAGTGTTGCGGACAGGGGGCAGAAGGGAAGATGGTAAGGGGAAGGGGGAGGAAATCTGGACTAGGTTAGTCTGGAAGCAGCAAACCCCTGTGACTGGTTTGGGGGAGGGGGGCATTACGCACTGTCAGCCACATCTGAATGAGTCCCTCCCTCCTCCCCACGTGGGTGAGAAGGTTAACTATTATAGCTCTTGGCAGGCTAAGTGAGTGGGGGACAAAGCCAAACAGCAACCCACATTTTCAAAAATATTCTGAAAACATTTCTAAAACAATTCACAACACACCTCCAAAAGCCGTATGTTGCACTGCACAAACAGATTGATGGTGTACCTGGGCAGGGAACAGGAGGGTTCCAGTGGGAGCCCCCATTGGAAACTATATGAAGATCAATGAGCTTGAGAATGCTGGGAAATGTAGTAAAAAAAAAACAGGAGAAAAAATCCAGAAGAGCTCGCCACCACCACAACCATCAACAGCAATCGCCAATCAACTGGGTGGCAACAAACACCCACCTACCCACCCACCCGCTACTCTGAATATCATAGCAGCTATAGTAAATAAAAGAAAAAACACATATATTTGTAACATGGTGGGATGGGAAGGGAAAGGAACAGGAGGGGAAGATTCAAGCAGCTTGTCTTTGGGATTGGGAAGAGGTCTTTGGGATCACATACTGATGGAGAGAGACTAGACTGACCAAGCATAGGTGGGTGCAAGTGACAAGTGACAAGGATTTTGGGGTGACCATGACCGTGCCCAAGGGAGACTCCCAGTGTGAGTCAGGACTGCCCAGTGAGAGCCCAGGAGTGAGGACTGGGGAGCCCAGGTGGTTTACATGCACCTCCTGCTATAATAGATTAGGAAAGACATTATAGGGGGTAAGCTGGTATTTGACTCCCTCTACTGAAATCTGCGGGGAATGACACATGAGGCTTAACTCGCTCAAAAGAGCCATTCATGCAAATACAAACACCGTGTCGTGCAAACACAAATGCACCGCACCAAAAAAAACTGGGTTAAAATTTTCAGGTGCTCTACATTAACGCCTGTGTCATCTACACACACCCTATAATAGTGCATACAAAGAAGGAGGCAGGGATGGAAGTTAAGCTGCAAGAAACCTTAATTCTGGCATTTCCTAAAGTTCTGAATTATTTTTTGTGTGTAACTACATATAAGCTGTGGAACTCACTCCCCATAATATGCAATAGAGGCAAAGAATTTAGGACGAGTTTTTTTAAGCAGACAGTCATATGAAAAATTAAACTATATTATTTATTACACTAGAAGATTTAAAATATAGAAGCCATCTCAACCCTCACCATGTAAAACAAAAAACAGTAACACATCATATACACCTGCATACCATAAGCACCTATTTCCCAAAAATCAGCCCTTCAGAATTAGAGTATCTTAAGTGGGGAAACTATTTTTCTTCACTGAAATAAAATCATGGAAGAGAAGCAGTATGAAGAGGCTATTCTGCAAAATGACTTCCCCATCTCTCTTGGGCAGCAAGCAAGCAGGGGCAGAGTCTGGTTTTAACCCTTTCACAGCCATCAAAAACTGCTGCCAATGCCATAGCAGCTGTGTTAAAGGGTTAACAATGCACTCTGCAGATGCGTCCACACATGCAAGCACGTGCACTTGCAGCAGCTCAAATAGAAGTGGTACAAATCTGAGCCGGGGCTTTTTGCCTCAGTGCACATGCTCAGACATGCACTTTGGTGTGGAGCAAACTGTGCCACTTAGGGAAAAAATAACCCTGCCTGGCTGCCCCTGGATCTTCAGCCAGGGGGAACTAGAGCCTGGGGCCAGCAGCTGTGCTGTCCCCAGCAGTATAAAAAGCTACCCTGTCCTGGCCCCACCAGTATAAAAAGCTGCCCTGGCAAGTAGCTCAGGGCTACTAGCTCTCAGGAGCTTCTGGGGCCCAGCCAGTTGGTACCTGTGGACACTACCCCTTGTGCCAGCTGGACTGCTGAAGCAGCCCTGAGAGTTCCCTGCACCCTTTACCCACTGCAGCAGTCTGGCAGTGGGGGCTGCTGCCTGGCTGTGACCTGCTGTGCACCTGCCAGACCTGGATGGGGACTACAAAGCCAGTAAAGGCATCTGCCCTCTGGGCCAGCTGCCAGTGGACTGCGGTTGCAGGGTTGGCCTTTGTGCGGCACTACTGCTATTTGTGCCCCCTGCCCAGCTATCTGGGCAGCTATCACCTAGAAGATGTTCCAGGTGTGGTGGCCTGCTTTGAACTGTCAAAGCATGTCCTCCTGGCCCCATTTGGCCAGGAGGTCAGCCATAGCCACATGGGTCCAAGGTGCCAGCTCTAAGCAGGCAGGGTCCTGCCACTAGCCTCCCTAACAGGAATTCTGGTGTCCCCTATTGGAAAACTGAAAAATCCCTGATAAAAAAAATCCCAAAGTCACTCTCTAAAATACCCCCAAATCCATGTTCCTCCACAAGTAAAACAAAAGACCACTATAAAGAGAGAGAGAGATAGTGAGACAGAGACAGCGATCAGTTGGACAATGTTTTATTGATATATCTACAGTGTTAGAGCAAGTCTCTTATCATAATAATAAAGTGAACTCTAAATAAAGGTTTCATCAATTCCTGAATACATATTTTACTGCCCTCCCACAGGGCGATGGCCCCCACACAAAGGGTTGGTCCCCCACACAAGGGCTATGGCTCCCCAACAGGGGAATCAGCCCCTATGCAAGGGGTTCATCCCCCAACAGAGGATTCAGCTCCTACACAAAGGCTACACCCCCCCAACAGGGGGTTCGCCCCACACACAAAGGGTTTGGCTCCCCAAAAGGGGTTTTAGCCCCCCAAAAAGGGGTTCAGACCCCCAACAGGGGGTTCATCCCACACACAAGGGTTATGGCCCCCCAACAGGGGCCAACTGGCCCCCACAGTGGCTACCACCCCCCTGCAAGGTCCACATGCCCCACTCCAGCCCCCTGATCACTGCCCCACCTGGCCCCATCCCCCACCAGCAGCTGCAGCCCCCCAATGGCTGCCCCACCCCCTGCTCCCCCAGACTCCCCGATGGATGCCCCACCCAGCCCCAGCCCTCAACTTGCACCCCCAGACCCCCAAGGCTACCCCCACAACCTCAGGCACCATCACTTTAAAAAAAAACCAGAAAAAGAACAGGAAAAAAAATGGAAAAAAAAAGCCTCTGCTTACCTGAGAAGCAGGGATAGGGGGACTCCAGGGCCTCCTGGCAGAGCCCTCCAGGCAGCACAGGACAATGGAGGGGCAGGAGGGTCCAGGTTGGGGCTGCTGGGGCTGTCACCCTTCCCTGCACTGTGCAGGTTGGGCCCCAGGCAGCAGACAGCAGCTGCAACTGCCGGTAAGTGCTGGGTTTTTTTGGGGGGGGGAGAGGAGGGTTTAAGTATGGGGTGGTGAGGCAGGGATGGGGTGGGTTTGGAGGGATGGTGCTGGCCAGGGCAGGGGTCAGGGGCCTCGGGGGGGCTGGCGGGGGGAAGCGCTGGCTGTGGCAGGGGTCAGGGGGCTGGTGGGGGTGGGTGGGTGGGGGGAGGGGCCAGCCCTGGCAGGGGTCAGGCCCAGCAGGGAGAGGGGGGCTAGCAGGGGGAGGGGTTGGCCGTGTCGGTGGTCAGGGGCCTGGGGGGGCTGGTGGGGAGAGGGGGGGTTGGAGTGGGCAGGGCCTTCGGGGGTCCCCCTCACAGTCCCCTCCCCCCTCCTCCAGCCTCCCCAACCCCTACTCACAGACACTGGAGCCCTAGCACTGAAATACGCAGCCTGGCCTGCTGCATGTATCAGCACCAGGGCAAGGGGCCAACCATAGAGATGCTCTGGCAGCCAGAGCATGTCTATGGAGGACAAAGCCTCCGATTGCCTGCTCCGCTTTTTTATACTTCGCTTTTTTTAGACCCCGGGGGTCAAATTTTCTCCCTGCGCTGCAAAGAGGTTTGAAGCAGGGCAAGAGGCACATGCGTGCTCATGTGGATGTGCCCTGCCTCTGTGTGCTTGCCAGCTGTCCCAGAGAGAAAGTGATTTTTTCAGCACAGCCTCTCCATGGAAAAAAGTCAGCACTATGCCATGATGCTGGGGGGAAAAAATCCCTATTTTGCCTTCCAAAAACAAAGATGAATGCTTTACAAAGGGGGCACACATGGCATGCAAAAAATACAGTATTACTAGAGATTAAGAACTTCTCCAATGATCAATTTATTACATAATCCACCATAGAGGGGTTTTTTAAATTGTTTTTGAAGCATCTAATCTTGGGAGTTGCTGGAGACAGGGTACCAGATTAAATGAACAATGATTTAATGTTTCTATATAAATGGAAAGTTCACTGACATTTGAAAATGACTAGTAAATAAGGAACTAGTTGATATGCAGTGTTTAGTTACTTGTTCTCACAAAGAACAACATACTGTAACAATGCCAATAAAGATGTCTCCTCTTTATCTGCATTTAGATATGTAGTGAATCTGCCCTAGCCTCCTTTCTTTAAGATTATATACAGAGGAAATTAATGTTAGTTTGGACAGGGTATTTCAGCCTGCTCTTATAATTACATCAATAAACATCTTCAAAATCATTCAGTATGAAGATAAGACACAGACGTTCAGTTAAGGAGGTTCTTATCTGAGGAATCCCTGTTTAATTTGTTGCAGCAAGTGGATGGTGTATAGGGAATGAGGAAAGTCAAATACACTGCACTGAAGTAGCGTAAATAAACTGAAAATGTATCCTGGAGAATTCTGACTTTATAGTCTTATTTCAAAAAGCAAACTGTACCTTAGTCTTATCATATAAGGCATGGTTATCCAACATCATCTTCCTTTCACGAGAGGCATACCTTCGTAAGTCACGTTCAAATTGCTGTACAATACATAATAAATTCACAATATGATACAAACCCAAATGAGTGCCTACTTCGTTGCTGTATACATAAACTTTCTAAAAACAATTCACATATTAAAACACACATTTTTAAATTATGTGGTTTCACTAAAAGACCATATTCTGGACAGATTCAGTCAGGCTAAACAAGACATTCATGAAAAAATGGTATCTGAGACATGCATTTAAATACATTGTTTTATCCTGTAATTGAATTGGCAGCACAACAATTTATATTCTCATTGCCTGCAGTAGTAGGTAATTATACATATTTAAAAATAGTTTTGAAAATATGTGATATAAAAAAGGATAGTCATTCAGGCCTACATTATTGTACAGGTGACATTAAGGTATCCAACATAGCAATTGCACATTGCATTTTTCCCTAACTTATCCCTGATAGTCCCACACCAGATGATATCTCAAAGAGGCATTATTTGACATAAAATAAAGCATCATATTACCTGGTAATAGCTGCCTATTAAAACAAAGAAATGTTTAAATTAACACACAGTAAAATCCCAGTTTGTTTATAAATCACCCTATTTTTCTAAGTCAGAAAAGGCTTGCTTTCTTTAGGTTTTTCCAGTGGCATGGAGAAAGTGAGAGAGCTCTGGCCTAGCTGTCCAAATGGGGTTCATGAGGATTGGGAAAAAGCACATATTTGGCACGTGTGCTAGCCTGGTGCCTGGGAATGAAGGGGAAAAAGATCCTTCCCAATTGCCAAATGTTCCACAGGTAGGACAGAGGCTGGGCCTACAGGACCTGAAACAAGCTTGGAAATACAATTTTAAAACCTAAACTGGAGGCAGATTTAAGATCCTGAGAATTAAATAAAAGGGTTTAAGAGATTAGAATTGAGATTTACAACTGGGCAAGGAAAATAATCAGGTGTTTCAAGTATCTTTCTAAAAAACACTTATAAAGTGATTAACCTAAGGGGAATTCATTAATGAGGCTTCTCTTTCTTTAATAAACCACTGAGTTCCATAGGCCCCTTAGCAAAAAATGCACTGGAATGCGCTGCCTGATGATAAAAAGGAAAAAGTTGGTATTTTCTATAGTAAATTAAGTGCTGAACTACAGGTCTGGATAAATAGAAACACAACATATATTTCACTACAGGATTCTTGAACATCTTAATCCCAGTTGGTATCTACTCAACTAATGCAACTACAAAAGTAAAACCGGATCCATGTAACAGTGAATCAAAGCTGTTGTGCCAGGTTCTCTCCTGTGTTTCAGCCCCTTCAGTATAAACTGCACATGCTGAATTCACATTAGGTTTATGGATTATGATGCCAGTCACAAACGATTTTATTTTATCATTTTACAGTAATTCTTAAACACTAATTTAAAAATGTAAAAATAAAGCTATATTGATTAAAGGCTTAATTGAAACAAAAAGTTTTGACTGCTCCTAAATAAAATCTCAATGGACATTTCAAATTCTGAATTTGGAACATTCTTTTCCTGAAATAAAATTTCCTGCCACCTCTGGAAGTCCCCTCTGCAACCCTTTGCAGTGCTGAAGGACTGTAATGGGGCCATAGGCAAGCCAAAAGTCTGTTCCATGGTTTCTAAAAATTAAACCTCAAATGAAGAGTAAGGTTAATTTTCTTTAGGCAGGCAAATACTATATATGTCATATACCAAATACCATGAATAAGACACCCTTGAATTTAAGATGCACCCACAATTTCTGAGTCCCAATTTAGGAATAAATAAAACACCACATAAAGACACATTTACAAGGATACAACCTCTACTGTGCATATAAAAGGGCTTTTGATGTTTTTCTGTTTTGGTTTTATATGAATTTAAGACAGATGCCATTTTTAGAAGAAATATTTGTTTTTTAAGTGAATTTTATACTCAAAAGAATATAAAGAATAAAGAATACAAATATCAGTGATGATTATGTGTGTAAGCTATGATAGCCTGTTGATGAGAGGATGTAAAGAAAATAATACAAAAATGCAGGGAGAAAGAATATTTAAAGAACCATGAACTCTGAATAGTCCTACAACCTCAAAAAATAGGTTAGTAGCTCAAAGAAAAATGTCAGCTTTTGTTATTACTTACCCTGGAGCCAGTCCAACCTAACAGAGCATATGCATATTGTTCAAAGGGGCTTATGACCAGATCCACCCGGATTGCCTTCCAGTCTTTGACTTCTGCTTTATCAGATTCTTTGGATATATTGCTATTGCTGTTGCCTGTTCTTTGCTGATGTAATTTTAAAATTGCAAAGCATTTCTGAAAATGATCCAAAGCATCAACTTTTCTACTTGGCCGTTTTTCCTTTTCAAATGTTGATTCAATGACATCATAGTATAAAAGTAAGCCCTAAAAAGAAAACATTATTCACATTCATTTTTTTTTCAATTTTCCTGGATGCTCGTCTTTAAAAAATGGCTTTGATATGTTTATATCTTTTACAGGTACCACAATACTGTACAGTGATGGACCAAATACCAGCCTAATAGCAATATGGAGTCCAGCAGAACTGCTTGTATCAGTGAAGCACTGTAGCCAAAGTAGTGATGCTCACACTGAGAACGGAACACCTTCAGAGGTGGCTACGCAATACTTAGGAACTGCCAAGCCTTGCCTTATGATCAGGAAATAATGATCACTGTTCAGTCCCCACTCAAACTTTTTTAGGGTTGACATCATGCAAAGATCTTTCAAGCAATAATGAGCCACTTCCCAAAGTTACTCTAACTGCTAAGAGACCAGGTCTTGTTTCAAGTTTAAATTTTTCTAACTTCAACTTCCAACCATTGACTTTATTGTGCCTTTATGTGTAAGACTAAAAAGGCCCCTGCAATCAGATATAAAGATATTTCTTTTCTTTTTTTCATTTCTATTTTTTAAATCACCTCTCAAGTTTAGTTTTGAGCTGAATAAACTAAGCTTCTTAAGATACGCACATCATAAGGCTTGTTTTCCAACCCTTGGATCATTTTTGCGTGTCTCTTTTATACTGTTTCCCATTATTGTACTCCTGAAAGATAAACACCTGACTTTGGATGTATTAAAACAAATGTCACTGGATGTTGACCATTTAACCAGAGAATTCAGATCACTCTCCACTGGTAACCAGTCCTCCTAATTAATTTACTCAGTAGCCTAACTAGCAGGGTTTGTACCCTGGACAACCCCCTGCTGGAGAGGACTTGAAAAGGGGATGCCAGGAGCCCAAAAGAGAGGGGCAGCCCTAGAATCTTACCTGCTCTAGAGATTCAAAGGCCCCAGTTGCCGCTGCAACAGTATGACCTATCCACACTTGTTGTTGCTGCCACTATAACCATGATACTGGCACCTCCATGGTACTGGCACTGGTATTAAGGTGGTACCCGGAGCTGGTTCTCTGCTTGCCCACGTCTAGTGAAGCTACTGTATTTACTATCCTATCAGTCTCTATGCAGCAGAGAGAGGTAGTTAGCCATGTTATTTTCCATGTAATCGACAAGTTTCACCAGCAAGGATTATAAACTATCTAGATCACTAGTAATAATAGAAAAAGAACAAAAATGATTCCTGGAGGTTTCTTCTAATATGAAACCCACCCGTCCCCATCAACAACTGCATTTTGAGTTCTATTATGTATCCTGTATTACCATAGAATGAAAGATTTTTAATCAAGGTGACATGTGGTACTTGAATCAAATGCCTTTAAAAGAATCTAATTATGCTATAAAAGAAACCCTTATCACAGTTATGTTTGACCAGAACTATTTTCCGCGAGACCATATTGACTATCATAAATTACAGTTTTAGACTCTAATCTTTTCTGAGATGGATTTGTTGGTATATTTCCTCTATCAGTAAAGTCCAAAATAAATCATTTAATCATTTTGCATGGAACTGGCATCAAACTATTATTCCTTAGGTCAACTCTTCACCTATTTTAAAATACTGGAATTACTTTGAATTTCCCCGGTTTGCTAAGATTTTTTTAGAAATTAACATTAGTGATTCAGAAAGTTCCTCAAATATTAAGACTTTTGGATATAAATTAACCAGTTCTGTTTATTTGATACTTTTTTACATATTAGTAGATGTTGCTTCACGTAATTTTTGTTACAGATGGTAAACCTTTTATTTCAACATCAATGAGATGGATATTGGATATTAATGCATTGCTATTTATGATTTTATTATCTGCTTCTGGCATTGGACCTCAGGGTTGGGTTTTTGTTTGTTTGTTTTTGTGGGGGGGGAAGAGGGGTTCTTGTTCCAAATATGTTTAAGTGTGACTTCTTTGGGCAGTGATATCTCAATGATTACTTTAGTTTCTGTTGACAATCTCCCAACATTCTTTTTAACTTTCCCCTTTTTCCATTCTTTATATCTTGATCTTTTTATATCATATAATGACTTCCACATCTCCTTTCTATTTAGATGTTATTTTACTTTTTCATGCTTGTCCAGTCATACTATAAGGGGGATGTCCATAAACAATACTAAGTCATCATTATCACTTCCAGTGTGATGTTCTCAGTTCATATGCTGATAACTGATTTAAGCTTTGGGATACTAACCCTCTTAAAGTTTCAAGAAGAAATATTGGTGGGTGGTTCAGAATTCTGTCTGCATAAAATAAATGTACCCAGGTTATAATCACCAATTCCTAGGCTACTGCTATTTTGTCCATCTAAATTATATCAGACGTTGAATTGCTCTGTTAAGTTTTGGACTTTCTTTGTAAGAAATTATCATCCACTATTTTTAGAAACCCCAAGCAAGATGAGATCTCCAGTGCAGGCCTCTCAGCTAAAATGAGCAATAACTTAGTTTTTCTTTCTACAGATTAGAGACAAAAAGCTTATGGAGCAGGTTATCTTACTCTTTAATGAGAACTGGTGGTCTGCAGGAGATGCCCACTGGAACCCCATTTTTATTATTAATAGTTAGAACCTTGATCCAGTTGAGAACCTATGATTCTGAATCTTTTATGACCTATAATAACTAACAATGCCTGATGGAAAAAAATTACACCCCCTTCTTCTGCCCCCCCCCCCCCCCCCACACACACTTTCTGTCCTTAGGAACAAGTTGTAACCATCCAATTTAATTTTTCTGTCATACTCTCTGTCCGCCGGTGGCCCCATTATCCCTATTTCATCATTATTTTCTTTCCCTTGAAATCTTGTTTCTGACCTATATGTTTTAGTTTAATTTTGATTCTGTTCATTCCAGGTTGTTTACCATCATTGTGAGTGTATTGCTAATGTTTTTCAATTTTAGTTTCTAGGTTTTGAAAATTGATTTGATTTCCAGTGCTTTGCATTGGTTTTCTTGAGAGACATTCCAGTAGTTCTCTAACAAATTGACAGTCCTGCAATTACAGCTGTTAACTGGATAAAGCCCAGTGTTTAAAGAAGTACTCCTTCTTGCCTGATTTTCTGCTTCCTTTTTATAGAAACGTCAAGAAAATATTTTCTAGTTCACTTTAGATTTACATCATGCAATTCTGGGGTTATTACAAGTCAAAGTCCTCATATAGAACACACTTTTCCCCTACTGACTGGGTCACATCCTCCAGTAAATGCATTTTCAATATCTGCAGATGGCTGTGGTTAGCAAGTGTGACTAGAAAGGCATTTCAGGACTGCATATCTCTAGGTTATCGTTATTGCGTTTCCATAGTTAAGTGGCTTGGCAATTTGTAAAAGTTAATAGGAAGGACATACAAGATGTCCCATGCTGTAAATAGCTACTCCAACATTTTTTAAAAATGCAATTAGGCAACAATTACACAACTGCTGACTACAACAAGGAGTTGAAATCTGATTCAAAGCCAGAATGCCACCTTTAAATAGGAATCAAAGCCCAGGACACATCCACTGGGATAATGTTTCTGATTAACCTAATTTGATTAGGCACTGGACATCACCATTGCTTCATAAAATGCAGCTGAAACAGCACTTCTCTAAGTTAAAAAAATACTGTTAAAGGGGGCAGTCAGCTATAAAGATCATGTGTAACTCTGAATATTGCCAGTTACATAACAGAATATTTATGTTTCTCTATAAATTAGTGCATCTGCAGCTCTCTGCAAATATCATCTTGTTGAATTGTTTTCTATTTTCCTATAGTTCTTATTTGCAGTTTAGATTTTTAAATGAAGATTAGTATAAGCAATTTTTTTTTAACAGAGGTTTGCCATCTTGTCAAATCCAAACATGATTTTTGGGGGAAGCATGTCAAAGGAACATGGGTAGAACAGGTTTCCAACTCTAAAACATAATATATTTTTTATGTGGGCTTAATTTTGGCATGTTAGCACTGTTCCTTTTGGAACAAATCCATGATCAAAGTTTGGATGTTGAATTTCATAGATTCATAGATGCTAGGGTCAGAAGGGACCTCAACAGATCATCAAGTCCAACCCCTTGCCTAGGCAGGAAAGAGTGCTGGGGTCAGATCACTCCAGCCAGATGCCTATCTAGCCTTAAAGACCCCCAAGGTAGCAGAGAACACTGCTTCCCTTGGAAGCCCATTCCAAATTTTGGCCACTCTTACCATGAAGAAGTTTTTTCTGAGGTCTAGCCTAAATCTGCTCTCTGTCAGTTTGTGACCATTGTTCCTTGTTACCCCAAGAGGCATCCTGGTGAACAGAGCCTCTCCGATTCCTTGCTGCGTCCCCCTAATGAATTTATAGGCAGTCACAAAATCACCTCTCAGCCTTCTCTTGTGGAGGCTGAAGAGGTCCAGGTCCCTCAGTCTCTCCTCATACGACTTGTCCTGTAAGCCCCTAACCATATGAGTGGCCCTCCTCTGGACCCTCTCAAGTCTATCAACATCCTTCTTGAAGTACGGTGCCCAAAACTGGACTCAGTATTCCAACTGCCGTCTGAGCAATGCCACATAGAGGGGAAGCATCACCTTATTGGATCTATTTCTCATGCATCTGCTGATGCATGATAAAGTGCAGTTAGCTTTGCTGATGATTTCGTCATGCTGATGACTCATGCTCATCTTGGAGTCCACTATGACTCCGAGATCCCTTTCCACTTCTGTGCTCCTGAGAGGGTCACTTCCCAGCCAGTAGGTGTGCTGGATACTTTTGCGCCATAGGTGCAGCACTCTGCACCTGTACTTGTTGTACTGCATCCTATTGTGTACTGCCCACTTTTCTAACCTGCCCAGGTCTGCCTGCAATCATTCCCTACCCTCCGGAGTGTGCACTTCACCCCACAATTTAGTATTGTCCGCAAACTTAGACAGAGTACACTTCACACCCACTTCCAAGTCACTGATGAAGATATTGAAGAGTACAGGTCCAAGGACCGAACTCTGCGGGATCCCACTACCCACATCCTTCCAGGTCGATACCAACCCATCTACTATCACTCTCTGGGTGCGACCGCTAAGTCATTTCGCCACCCACCAGACTGGGTAAACATCTAAGTCACAGCCTTTTAATTTATTAATGAAAATAGGATAAGATACCATATCGAAAGCCTTGCTAAAGTCCAAGAAAACAACATCCACCTCTACTCCTGCATCAAAGCATTTTGTGACCCTCTCATAAAATGAAACCAGATTGGTCAGGCATGATCTACCTGCTACAAATCCATGCTGGTTTCCCTGCTGCATTATTTTTCCTGCTGGACTCCCACTTCATAATCTTTTCAAAGACCTTTCCAAGGATGGAGGTAAGACTAACTGGCTTATAATTACTTGGATCACCATTCCTCCCCTTCTTGAGAACAGGGACCACATTGGACCTTTTTCAGTCCTCCGACACCTGACCTGAGCGCCATGAGCGCTCAAACAGTTGTGCTAGTGGTTCTGCCATGACACCAGCCAATTTGTTCAGTACCCTTGGATGCAGCTCATCTGGGCCTGCTGACTTGAACACATCCAGTCCAGCCAGGTGACTATGCACCAAGCCAGCGTCGACAGTTGGTAGGCTGGTGTCCCTTTGATACCCATCCAAGAACCCATTAGGAGACTTATCTTGAGCCCTGTTCAGGAATGCTGAGGCAAAAAAGTCACTGAATAGCTCACACTTGCCCCCATCTGTCACTAATTGCTCCTCCTTGTTCACTAGGGTCCTATGCTGCCCTGTGCCTTCCTTTTACTCCCTACATACCTAAAAAAGACTTTTTGTTGTCTTTAATTTGTGTTGCCATCCTCAGCTCTGTAGTTGCTTTGGCCTTTCTAACTGTCTGCCTGCAAGTGCGGGCCAAGCAGGTATACTCCTCCTTGGTAGCTTCCCCCTGCTTCCACTGCCTATATGCCTTCTTTTTTGCCCTTAGGCTTCCCTGGATTTCCCTGTTTAGCCAAGGAAGTTCTTTGGCTCCTTTCCCCCTTTTCCCTTGTGCTGGAATAGTCTTCCTCTGTGCTCAAAGAATTGCTTCTTCTAGGAACGACCACCCTTCCTGGACTCCCATCTCACCAATACTCTTATCCTGCAGTGTGTCATTGACTAGACTCCTAAGCACACTGAAGTTAGCCTTCCTAAAGTCAAGCACTTCCACCCTATTAGTTATCTTACCCACCCTATGCCATATGGTGAATTTGATTGATTGATGGTCACTGTCTCCAAGGTGACCACGAATCTGCAGCTCCCCTACCAGGTCCTCCTCCGTAGCCAACACCAAGTCCAGTAAGGTCCCTAGTGGGACCATATACCTCTTGCATTAGGTTAAGGTCCTGCACACAGGTTAAGAACCTACGTGAATGGTTGGATTTGGCTGACCGCTCCTCCCAGTAGATGTCAGGGTAATTTAGGTCCCCCATGACAACCACATCCCCAGACTGTACAGCCTCTGAGAGCTGGCTCAAGAATTCCAAATCTAGCTTTTCCTCTTGGTGTGGTGGTCTATAGCAGACCCCCACCACCAAGTCCTGTTACCCATGACCTCCATGTATCCTAACCCACAATGTTTCAACTTTCTCCTCCTCTGATCCCATTTTGGTTAGGGTAGATGTATAATGCTCCTTTACATAGAGAGCAACCCCAACCCCTTTCCTCCCTACTCGGTCCCTTCTGTACAACCTGTAGCCCTCAATGTGTACCACCCAGTCATGGGCAGGGTCCCACAACATTTCTGTTAGCCCCACTAAATCAAAGTTATTATCTGCAAGCAGAAGTGTGAGTTTTTCCTGCTTGTTCCCCAATTTTTGAAGAATAACATGGATGCTTATCTTGCTGGGATCCTATGACCCCAGCTGACTCCCTGCCCTTTGGGCAGGGGGTTGGACTTGATGATCTTCCAAGGTCCCTTCCAGCCCTAATGTCTATGAAATCTATGACATACTATCAGTAATTGAAAATCACTTCTGAGCATTCTGCAGAGGTACTCATGAGATTACTTTTAAGCAGACTGTAAGGAAGTCCCATCCAATTTGCAATATTGCATAACAGTCATGAACCTCAACTGGTAGAAAGTAGCATGATTTGATTGAAGTTAAAATTGGCCAGTTTATAACATTGGACTCCTCAACATGTGTTTCTGAAAGGCACAGGTCTTAGTCTTCTGCTAAGACAGCTTGCATGAAGAAGACTGTCACCATTTCCATTAAATATATAGGGCTAGATCCAAAAAAAATGGAAGTAGGTATTTAAGTCCAAAGCTGCAACCCCATAAAGTTCTTCTGAGGCACTGTCTAACCCAGAGAGTGCCTCTACTCTAGACATAATATAGGTTTTCATCTTTAAGTTCTCTAAGCATCAAAACTTTCTACTTCTGAACACATCAAGAAGCATTTCTGTTTTGACAGCACTGAGCAGCTTAGCAACTAGTTCATGCCTAAGCCAAACCAGGACTCAGAAATTACCTGTTTTCCACCTCAGTCCCCTTAAGGGCTTGATCTAGTAGGCATTTTCAGAATATACCTAACATATACTAACAAGATTGGGTTCTAAACAAAATGTGACAGCAACGACCACTCTTCTTTCTCTTTAAGCAGTAGGTAGGGAAGGTGGTGAACACCCTGCCCTTCTTCATACAATAATCTAGTGGTTAGGGTTGCCAACCCTTCAGGATTGCCTTTGAGTCTCCAGGAATTAGATATAGTCTCCAGGAAACTGCTGAGAGTCACCCAGGAGATAAATGATAGATCATTCATTAAAATAAGTATTAAATGTTGAATTCAATTTATACCATAGTCCAGTGGGTTTTTAAAATGTAATAGTAATGTGCATTTGCCTTCCTGATTACAGTATAGTAGATCAGTCATTAATGTCATTACATCATGTGATGAAACCTCCCAGAATACATTCAAATAGAATTGGCAACCCTACTAGTGGCCAGAGCATTCATCAGGGAAGAGGTTGACCCAGGTTGAATTCCTGCATCTGTCTGAAATTATTCCACTTGAAGCTGTACTACTGTGCTTTAATTTATTTTTTATAAATTAAAGAATCATTGGCCAAAGAGAAAGTGAAAATGTGAGTGTCTAGCCAAATGTTTAGGGCACTTAGATCTGGATTTTGTTCCTGAGACTGTTTTTGTATTTTAAACTACTAACTTTAAAAATCTATAATTTTTCAGTTATCAACATCTAACCATAAATATGCTGCTCCACCCGCTTTGAGCCAACTTTGCAAAAATCAGAAGCAAAACTATGCAAGTTGTGCAAGACCTAGCCCTTCTACTCATTTCCTACCAGTCATTCCCATGAGACTGAAACTCCTGTCATCCTACACATTCATCTTACTGGTTGTTTAGAATAAGTATCAGATGAACCATTTAAATGCTAAGATTATGCAGCAGAAGAAGCTTTTCCCTCTCTTTTTTCATTACAAAAATCTCAAGGAGATGAATGCCAAGCCTTGTTGGTGCAAAGTTAAGTTTGAACAGTTAAAATGGAAAAAGTCACAATTAAAAAGTCCTTACAACCATACTTCCTCTTGCTACATTGACCAGATAATAACTAGATAAAAACATGTTTAACAAGAACTTGAAGGCAGAAAACCTACACAGTACGTGCATTGTATTCATTCACACATATGGCTATGAAACTGTTAGACCAGAGATTTCCAAGCAGTAACCCAGAGAGAAAGTCATTTTTACTTCCTTTTTAAAGCTTTGCTAAACTATTAAAAGATAGTCTGTCTACCACACTGCAGCTTTTCCATTTTACCATTCTACTCTGAAGTAAAGAGGAGAGACTGCATCTTCTAGATCTACTTATCCCTGATGATGCTTCATCAAAGAACATCATGTTGTTGACTTTACTTAGTTTTTCAATAACTTTCAGGGGAAGGATTCTGCAACATTCAACTTTTCAGCTAAGAAAAAGCCAATTCTGAACTATTTAAATTAGTTTTCATATAGTTTAGAAGTTAAACATTGCAGAATCCTTCACTAAAAACATCTAAAAGAAAGTCAACATCATGACCTTTGAGACGTTCTTTGATGCACCTGAGCTTTGAAGCAGTGGCACGAAAGTGGGAAAGCTGTGAAGAGGCAGACAGGTTTCCTGTCAAAGAGTATAAAAGTGCTTTAATTTCTTTTTTTTATAAATCAAAGGTAATAAAAAGGCAGGAGGAGTATAATTCCTGTCTTTGTTTTTGTATTTTGATTTTGCTAGGAGCTAATTTCTCCAGCACTGACAGTTAGATTCTGAATATTAGAACTGACATAGCAATGAATTCAGGCAGTATAATCAGCAGTTGGGTCAGTAGGTTTATATATCATAACCCAAAAAAAATAAGTACAAGAAAAACTCTATGCTTCTCACTTAAAATGATCCCAGCCTATTTGGGTTTGGTTCTTTTTGCCACCACACATACCTCCTTCTACTATTTTTCCATCTCTTTAATTTCCACACTTTCTGTAGCTGAAACCTAAGTAAATTCTCAACCTCTTAGCCTAGTTTTACTTATCCTCACTCTCCCTGAACCTTTATTTGCCTCATTATCCTTTTTATAATAAATAGTTTATGTTAGTTCTTCCATTTAATTGAAGCAGCTCAGGGTGAACTGCACAGCTTTAATGCTTTCAGTGCTTACTCGTGCAGTTGATTCATTTCTCAGAATATAAGTACAGTTCCCATGAATGTGAATGGGATAGTATGGAAAGTTTGAAAGGCTATACTCAGCATGCAGAATCTTGCCCTAGCTGGAGGCACTATATAGTCTTCAGTCTGACACCCAATTGGAGAGCATTCACATGGCTCCAGTACCCCATGCCTCCTACATAAAGCCTAAGGGCAGCTATTTAAGAGATGGTGTACTGTTCCCAAAATGATGCGAGTGGGATCCTCATGAAGGCTAATTTAAATATGTAATTGGACAGATCCTCAGTTAGTATCAATTTTCACAGTGCCACTGATTTCAACAATGCTGTGAAAATCTATAGATAAGATAGATGCTCCAGAAAATATGGAAACGCAGGATTCTGAAGGACTTTAGAGTATTTTCAAAGACTACAAGCCAACTGGAAGAAGGGTATAGAAGCTATATTGTGTGCCCATGAATATTCCAGGAGCTACTGGGGAAGTTAATAGAAAAATGGCAAGCCTGAAGGGTATCTACACAGATTAGATACACATCTATCTAGATATTTTTTTAGATCATTAATTCTTTATGCCCATCCCTTATTAAGATATTAACAGTTATATCGGGGGTGGGCAAAATACAGCCTGTGGGCTGGATCTGGCCTGCTAAACCATTCTATCCAGCCTACAGGGCCCCTAAAAATTTATAAAATTAATTATTATTTGTCTGTGGCTGCCTGTCTAAGCTGACAAGGCACCAGAGGTAACAGGACCCAGGAGAAGCCAGCAGGACCCAGGGGCAGCAGCAGCACAGCCTGACTGGCTCTGCCCCACCCCCATACCACAACTGGAAGCCTCTGCCTAGCAGAGACTTCTGGCCTGGTGACCTTGGGCTGTTCCCCACCTCCCTCCATCCAAGAGTGCAAGTCAGATAAGAACAGGGGAAAGGGAAGGATGCCAGTGATTGCCCCAGTCCATGGGGGCCTGGCTGGCTCCTGCCATGTTCTGTAGTCCTAGACATTTAGCCAGGAACCACACGCTACCAGAGCACCTGGAGGGTGCACAGGGGGGTGGGGGGAAGCAGTGGGAAGGTGGGGAAATGGTAGTGGTAGTGGTGGCTGCTGGTGGGGGAGTAGCAGTGAGTAGGCGGGCAGGATTGCAGTGACAGCTGGGCTGGAGTGTGGGGCCCACATCAGTGGGTGCCCAGGGCAGGGTGGCAGGAGCACAGAGCCCAGGCTGGCAGGGGCTCTATGGAGCCATATCAGCTTCCCCCTCTCCCTCCTGCTGCAGCAGGAGCCGGCCCAGCCCCTGTGATTCCTGGCTGGCTCTGCGCAGTTCTGGCCAGGCCAGGCTGGCTCCAGCATCACACAGTGCACAGCAGGAGCCAGCCATGAACCACATGGTGCCGGAGCAGCAGGCAGGCAGGTGGGAAGCAGTGACAGATAGGTGCAGGGAGTGACGGGTGGGCAGGGAAGTGGCAGCAGGTGGGGAGAAAACCAGCAGTGGGTGGGTACCCCAGGGCCAGGGACAATGGGGTCCCAGGGCAGGGTGACAGGAGAGTGAAGCCCAGGCTGGCAGGATCTCCATGGACACCCCACATATTTACACGCACACACCCACATGCTCCCCATACTCACCCACACCCACACACATACCCCCACACCTATTTACCACCCCAACAAACTCCAAACATGCCCACAGCCTCCCCTACACCCCACATACACACATACCCACAGCCTCCCACAAACCTATACCCACCCACCCATACCCCCACACCTCCCCCACAACCTCCCACAATATACAAGACTTTATTTAAGCTATTATGCAATCACCTCTATGTACACTATGCAAACACATGTAAATCAGGACAAAAATATTTTTTGAAATCAAATAATGTATGTTGTAGTAGATGTTTGATTTTTAGAATTTTTTTTTTCTGGTTCCAAGATAGCAAACCCCTTGCTGAAAGGAGCACTTCCATGGGCAAGGGGAGAGACTTCTTGTGGCAAAGGTCAGGGGTTGGGGGGTGGGACTTCTGGCCCCAAGATGGCAAACAGGGGGCGGGGCACCTGGCAAGGGGCACGGCTACCTGTGAGACCCCCAACAGCTTGCCAAAACTCATTAAGCCACCCTCCAGCCAAAGCAATTACCCACCCCTGAATATGTAGATATCAGAACTGATCAATAACCAGGCTTTCTGAAAGCTGATCTTGTTCTCTCAAAAAAGAGAACTGTCCTTTTACACAAGGCTAAGGCTAAGTGCAGACATTCAGGGGGAAGGTTAGATTGCAGTAAAAATGGCTATCTGATATGAGGTAAGTTGGGGGGGGGGCTCATGGAAGGGTTGGGGGTATGGGGGAACAAGCAGAATCCATGAAAGTGATCAGGGGGATGGAGAGGGCAGAATCAGGGAGCAGGCAAGATCAGCAGAAGCAATCAAGGGAGTAGACAGGGTCCACAGGGGGTTCCTGGGGTCTGGGAGGGTTTGGCACAATCAGAACAGCTCACAGGGTCCACAGGGAGGCTTGCAGGGGACCTACCCGCATCCCTCCTGCCTCTCCCCCCAACAATACTTACTTTCTTGGCTCTCAGCATCCATAATAGCTGATAAAACCAGTACCTGGAGTGGCTTGTGGAGGGGATAGGCAGATCAGAAAAGTACAACCCTGGGACTGGGGCTAGCAGCTGGGATTTCCCAGCCCTGGGGCTGTGCAGGTAACTGTACTGATGTTATGGGGTTTAGATTAATTTCTGATTACTGAAACCAGGTCTATGTATAAAGTCTGCATCTGGGTGAACTAAGTTAGATTGTGGGGCCATTTTTAATGCAATCTAACCTCCCCAAATGTCTGCAAATAGCCAAAATGTTTTCAATACAAAGAAAACAGACTTTGAAGAGTGAGTGTACATTTCTCAAATGCAAACAATATTACACTCCATATGAAAAAGCTTAGTGCAAAATTAAACTTATAAAGATATTTTATTAGTATGCTAATACAAGCACTAATACACTGCTTATTTCCAACAGAATACATGTATTGACCTAATATTATGAGCCCCTTGTATCAGCTAGTATTTAGATCTTTCCAAAAAGAGTTAATATTAACAGTATAAGCATCTCTATAGCACTGATTACATAGCTAAAAATAAAATAAATGTTTGCAGTGCTGAATAGTGACAGTCAGAAAAAAAAAGGTTGAAACATTTTTTCATCAAAATTTGCTGATTCATGAAAACATTCTGCAGGACCATTTTTTTTTTTCAAATGGGAACTAGACAGGTGTCCAGTGGTGCCTGGCCTGCTGGACTGCTGTGGAACCAGAAACATGGAGGCTCTGGGAGGCCTATCACCTTGTGGGGTCCTGAGCACCTGGTACTCACTAGTTCTTGGGTAACCCATCGAGGAGACCACCCTGGAGCTCAGGCTACCCACAGAGCTAGGGAAGAACTGAAATTCCACATCATGGAGAATTTCCCTTTTTTATTATTGTTATTTCAAAGCAGAATGATACCAAATTTTGAAATAGCCTCCAATGATGAATTACCATTTTCTGTCAAGGCTCCAGTGCTGACTCCACTGTTGGTAAGTTCATTCTTTCATCTCAAAATATTTTTTTACTTTTTAAAAAATATTTTACCTGTTTTTCCCATAAGTCAACCACTTTATGTAAAAGTTCTTTTTCTTCCTCTGGTCCTGGATTGGTGATCAAAAAATCTACATCATGGCCAGTCTTCTTTCCCCTAGCAATAAGAAATAGGGAGAAGAATAAATCAGCAAAGTTTCTGTTGTATTTCAAAGAGAATATTTTTGCTGCATATAAAGAGAGTTTGCAGTATAAAATGATAGCAATGTTTTCTGAAACATAATCAAAATAGAATCTTCTATTTCTTTTATCAGGTCTGTCAGTGTTCTTTGTTAAGCAATGATTTAAAGTTTTTGATGTATTTCTTCTGTTGTTCAAACTAGATAGTGTAGATCCTTGGTGATGTTAAATCTCTCCTTTTCCTCTTTAGTCCTAGAAAAGAAGGTTTCACTTGTCTTTGGAGAAAATCATAATCATGACAAGTAGTGGATATTATGAGTCCTGTACAGCAGCAGCTGATCAACTTGCCAGTCTAACTGCAGCCCCTAACATTTTTCTTTAGCTCCTGATAGACATTTTAATGAACAAAAAGTAAGATTGCAGCTATTCTACTCTATTATGAAAGACATGCAGTGCCTATATGTAGGATATTTCTTGTATTTTAAAGTATAAGATCAGTTTTTGAAGGGTTTTTTATACAACTTAGCAAATTTGTTTAGGAATGTGAGGAAGGATTGCACAATTAGGTCCCATATACATGAGTTTTAATTAGAAATATTTTCTTTTTTTTTTTTTTTTAAGGAAAACAAAACTTTATTTGTCACAACGTCCCACTTTTGTTTTTTTTAATACATCTATTCAGCTTACCTTGTAACCATGTTATCTTAACTCATTTGGCAAGCTGGATAAATCTAACTAGTGTAAGCAAATAAAAAGCAAGCTACATGGAGGTTCTACCTTAGACTTATGAAAGGTTTGAGGATAGGTCATTTTGTTTTGAGATGAAGTTTACCCCTGGAATGCAGATTATGCATAATGCTATCATCATGGTATAAGAACTACCACACTGGCTGCCTAAACATCTGTGCATAGGCCATTTCAAAGGACTGTGAGATAGAAGGTCCAAGATCTTGGGATATGTATATGCAAACAACTATAGTAACCCAAAAGTCTTGTGGAAGTTTTTCAAATGGATCTGGAGAAGCAATTCCAGCTCAAATTGTGTCAGACTGTCACCTGGCAAACCTTGCCCTGTGTTGGAGGGATAGATTTTACCTTCTCATCTACTCAAATTTCCCCAGAGGCCATATTGCTCAAACATTATTGCAAGAAAACTGGGGCCTTTATAGCTAATACTATATACATCATACATCATGTGGCTGTATCACACATATTACAATTCAAGTGTGTATGTGCGTTCTCCGGTTCTGCAGGACCAGAGAATAGATAAAATGACTGTAACATAATAAAGTAAAAATTAGAAACATCCAAAACCAAAGATCTTTTATCCTACAATGCTTTTATAAAAATGAATCAGAGTTCTTTAACTCTGGAATATTTGTAAGAATTCACATAACTGACAAGCATGTCAACTGGCATTCATATGACAGGAAATCATCTCACTGAGAGATGCTAGAGTAGATTTAGCTGCAAAAAATGAAAATCACAGTTTTACATTTGACAAGCAGTCTAACTTAGAATAATACAACTATTGTGCCATGACTGCAACCAAGTCAAAACCTCTTAAACAAATGGAAATGCTTTAACAAGAAGTTTGGAACAAAACATTGGTATAGGCATAAAATAAGAATAGCAGCTAAAGCTCTGAGACATTAAGAATGTAAAATACTCTCCATGAAACACATTTTAGTTTATACTAGAAGATGAAATCTATTATATTTTAGAACTATTATGGTCATTTAAACTCTTCTATCACATATGTTATTTAACTATCATAAGATGCTTTTCAAGGAACAGGATTATTGGAATGCCTGAGGACTAAAAGGGGGGTGTACAACCAATGGAAGGGAGGAGCTATCACCAAGGAGGACTACTCCTCCTCGGCCTGGGAATGTAGGAGGGCTATTAGGAAGGCCAAGGCAGAGATGGAACTCAGGCTAGAGTCCAGGATTAAGGACATCAAAAAGTCCTTTTTCAAGTACATTGGGAGCAAGAAGAGGGCACCAGGCAATGTAGGGCCCCTGCAAGACTCAAATGGTAACCTTGTGGCCTCGCCAGATGAGAAAGACAATATTTTTAACAGTTTCTTTGCCTCTGTTTTCTTGAACAGAGACCAGGACATCCCTCCTGCCAGAGGTAGGGACAATCTCGGGGATAGCTCTGTCAGGCCTTCAGTCAGTGCAGATGTAGTTAAGGATCTTTTAGAAAGGCTGGACATTTTTAAATCTACAGGTCCAAATACCCTCCACCCAAAAGTGTTGAGGGAGCTGGCAGGGGTCATCGCAGAGCCCTTGGCCCAGCTGTATGAGCATTCGTGGTCACCTGGCCAGGTGCTAGGGGATTGGAAACTAGCTAATGTGGTCCCCATTTTTAAGAAAGGAAGGAAGGAGGACCCAAGTAACTATAGACCCGTAAGCCTCACCTCAGTCCTCGAGAAGATCTTGGAGAAAATCATCAAGGAGCACATCTGTGGGGGGCCAGCAGGGGAGATCATGCTTAGAGGCAATCAGCATGGCTTCACCAAAGGCAGGTCCTGCCTGACTAACCTGATTGCCTTTTATGACCAAGTAACTAAATCCTTGGATGATGGTGTCACCGTGGACATAGTCTTTCTAGACTTTAAGAAGGCCTTAGACACTGTCTCTCACCCCATTCTCATTAATAAATTAAGCGACTATGGCATTGATGCCTACACAGTTGGATGGGTAAAAAACTGCCTGATGGGGCGCACCCAGAGAGTGGTGATGGACGGTTGTACTCAGCCTGGCAAGATGTGAGCAGTGAGGACCCCTAGGGCTCAGTCCTCAGGCCTGCACTGTTTAACATCTTCATCAGCAACTTGGACGAGGGGATTAAAAGCACATTGTCCAACTTTGCTGATGACACTAAGATGTGGGGCGAGGTGGGCACACTTGAAGGGAGAGAGAGGCTGCAACTAGCTTTAGACAGACTACAGAAGTGGGCAGATGAGAATAGGATGGGGTTCAACATAGATAAATGCAGGGTGCTGCACCTTGGGAGAAGGAATCCACAGCATACATACAGGCTGGGGAGTTCCCCTCTTGAAAGCACAGAGGCGGAAAGGGATCTCGGAGTCATTATTGACTCCAAGATGAACATGAGCCGCCAATGCCAGACCACAGCCAGCAAAGCCAGCCATACCTTGTCATGCATCCAAAGATGCATCTCAAGCTGGTCCAGAGAGATGATACTCCCCCTATATGCGGCATTGGTCAGGCCACAATTCGAGTATTGCATCCAGTACTGGGCACTGCACTTTAAAAAGGATATGGCCAACCTGGAGAGAGTTCAGAAGAAGGTCACCCATTTGGTGAGAGGGCAGCAGGGCAGGCCCCATGAGGAGAGATTGAGGGACCTGAACCTGTTCAGCCTCGGCAAGAGGAGGCTGAGGGACATAATGGCTGCCTAGAAACTCATCAGGGGAGATCATCAGCATATAGGAAGAGCCTTATTCTCCCCAGAACCACCTGGGGTGATGAGGAACAATGGTAATAAGCTGATGGAGAATAGGTTTAGGTTAGAGATCAGGAGGAAATATTTTATAGTTAGGGTGGCCAGAATCTGGTACCCACTTCCTAGAGAAGTGGTCCACGTCCCTACCTTGGGTAAATTCAAAAAGAGGTTAGATGATCACCTGTCTGGGGTCTTGTGAACCCAGTATCCATTCCTGCCTGTGGCAGGGACCAGGCTAGATGATCTGTTCAGGTCCCTCCTGACCCTAGCTACTATGAAACTATGGAATATTTGTGGAATATGAAGCATAGAAGTAAGACTCACTTGTCCCATGGGACACACTGGTCAATAGAAGTGTCAAGAACAAGGGGAGGCAATTATTTCGGGTGGAGGGTCACTTACTCAGTTTTGGAGGCTGTTGAGGGATGCATAGGTAGCCCTACCCCTTGACAGGTGCCCCACCCCTTGACAGGTGCCCCACACCCTGGTCACCATCTTGGGATCAACGTCCCAGGGCCAGCACCAGTGGGGCCCAAAGCGGTGCATAGGCTGGCAGGGGTCTGTGGAACTGGGCTGGGATGCACCAGCAGGAAGAGTGGGGAGCTGACCCAGTTCCATAGAGCCCTTGCTGGCTGGGACCCTGTGCTCCTGCCACCCTGCTCTGGGCCCTGCTAGCACTGGCCCCGGGACACCGGTGTGGATCCTGTGTTCCTGCTGGCTCCTGCACCTGCTCACTCCCAGTGCCCCCAGCCCTGCAGTACAAGTGGGAGGCAGTGCACAGCTCTGACCCCCTGCTTGCCGGCAGGGAGGAAGCTGGTGCTAAGTGCAGGGAAAAGCGGCCCCCATGGCTGGTGCTCCCTGCTGCAGGTGCTCGCAGCCCATGCAGGACTGTCTGGAGCAGGCACAGGCAGCCCCATGCAGGCTGCAAGCAGCTACAGTGTGGGGTGCTGCCCATGGGGTGAGCGAGGGGCCGCTTTTCCCCACACTCAGCACCAGCTTGTAACTCAGCCCCGCTGCCAGCCTGGGCTCCGCACCGACTTTGGGCTTGCCTGTCGGTGGCAGCAACTGTTGCCCCCCTTCTGGCCAAACCAGGTAGTGTTGGCTGCTGCTGCCCGCCCAGAGCACACGCTGGGTAGCCCACAGGAGGCAGTGGCAAACACTGCCCAGCACAGCAAGCGGGGGGGCTGCAGCTGCTGTCACCACACACAGTCCCAGCGGGCGAGCCCGAAGCCAGCGCAGGGCCCAGGCTGGCAGTGGGGTTGGGTTACAAGGTGGTGCTGAGTGCAGGATGGGGGAAGTAGCCCCTTGCCTGCCCTGTGGCTGGTGCTCCCTGCTGCAGCCGCTCGCAGCCCACAGGGCTATCCGGAGCAGGCACAGGCAGCCCCAGGCAAGCTGTGAGCAGCTGCAGCATGGCACGCCGGCCACGGGGTGGGGGAGGGGCTGCTTTCCGCCCCTCCACCCATGCTCAGCTGTTCCCCGGGCCACTTTTCCCTGGGCTCCTTCCCTGTCCAGGGTCCTGCCCTGCCCTCCCTCCCCCAAACCTTACCTGAGGTTCTGGTACCGCTGGGACAGCCATGTGGTCCCAGACCAAAAGCCCCGGCTGGGGCTTCCAGCTGGAGGGGCAGAGGTGGGTGGGCCCTGCTGTTGTGGGAGCCTGCCAGGCTTCCTCTGCATCCTACTGCCCTTTGTTCCTGTCGTTTTTGACAGGAACCAAGAGCAGATAAATATTAATTTTCTAAAATTTTTAGGGGCCCCGTGGGCCAGATAGAATGGCCTCACAGGCCGTATTTTGCCCACCCCTGGTCAAGAAGGTCACCAAGGTCTTCTGCTGTGTGGTCTAGTGCCCTAGTGACTAGTCCATGCTACCTCTCCTCTAGCATTATTGCTGCACACCTACTTAATTTGAAATTTCACAAAAATCATTAAATTAGGCATGAAATAGGGCAATGCCTGCAAAATATGTGGGCGGGGGTGGAAACATACTAAAAATAAAAGCAGCAGTCCTCATGGCTGCTGCAGCCTGCCACACAGCCTGCCAGCACAAAAGTGGAGTACCTAACCCTCACTGCTGACTGGCTGAGAAGCCTGCCTGTCATGCAGCCGTGCCCTATTTTGCCAATCAGCAGTAAAGGACAGAGCCACCTGATGGACAGCCCTCTTAAGCAATCAGCAGCAAGGGGCAGTGCACTGGGGCCCCCTCAGTCAATCAGAGATGTGTGGGGGGTGGGGGGACTGCTGGGATAAGCCCATGAAAATGGCAGCCAGCCCTGTGATCTGCCTGCAAAATCATCCACCTGCTTCCTCAATTTGGTAGTTCCCCAATTATTACCAACAAATTAATTACTCTTGTCAGTTTCATTCAGGGAACTAGGGATCCAGGAGCACATCTGCAAGGGACCAGCGGGGGAGATCACACTTAGAGGCAACCAACATGGGTTCATTCAAGGCAGGTCCTGTCAGACAAACCTGGTGGCCTTCTACAACCAGGTCACAAAATCCTTGGACGCAGGTGTTGTGGTGGACATAGTCTTTCTAGACTTTAGGAAGGCCTTCGACACTGTCTCCAACCCCATTCTCATTAAAAAATTAGGTGACTGTGGCATTGATGTCTACACAGTCAGATGGGTCACAAATTGGCTGGAGGGCCACACCCAGAGAGTGGTGGTGGAGGGGTATTTTTTGACTTGGAGGGATGTGGGCAGTGGGGCCCCCCAGGGCTCACTCCTTGGTCCCGCACTGTTCTACATCTTCATCAGTGACTTGGATGAGGGGGTGAAAAGCACCGTGTTCAAATTCACAGATGACACTAAAATGTGGGGAGAAGTGGGCACACTGAAGGAGAGGGACAGGCTGCAACTAGATCTAGATAGGTTACAGGGGTGGGTGGATGAGAACAGGATGGGATTCAATACTGACAAGTGCAAGGTACTGCACCTGGGGAGGAAGAACCAGCAGCATATCTACAGGCTGGGGAACTCCCTTCTCGTCAGCACAGAGGCAGAACAGGATCTTGGTATCATTACTGATTCCAAAATGAACAGGGCCGCCAATGTGGGGACGCAGTCAGGAAGGCTAACTGCACCTTGTCATGTATCCACAGATGCATCACGAGCAGGTCCAAGGAGGTGATCCTCCCTCTCTATGCAACACTGGTCAGGCCGCAGTTGGAGTACTGCATCCAGTTCTGGGCACCGCACTTCAGGAGGAATGTGGACAGCATCAAAAGGGTCCAGAGGAGAGCCACTCGCATGATCAGGGGGCAGCAAGACAGGCCCTACGAAAAGAGGCTATGGGACCTGAACCTGTTCAGCCTCCACAAGAGAAGGCTGAGAGGGGATCTGGTGGCTGTCTACAAACTGGGCAAGGGGCTATGGGAGAGTCCCTGTTCCCCCGAGCACTACCGGGAGTAACGAGGAATAATGGCCATAAGTTGACTGAGAGTAGGTTCAGGCTAGACATCAGGAAACACTACTTCACAGTCAAGGCAGCTAGGATCTGGAACCAACTTCCAAGGGAAGTGGTACGCACTCCTACCCTGGGGGTCTTCAAAAGGAGGCTGGATAATCACCTAGCCAGGGTCATTTGACCCCAGCATTCTTTCCTGCCCATGGCAGGGAGCGAGACTTGATGATCTGCTCAAGTCCCTTCCGACCCTACCTACTATGAAACTATGGATGTACAAGGCTATGGAGCTAAACCCATTTCTGTGTCATTCCTGTTCATGTATTAAAGGCACTCTCTGCCCCTCCACACTTCTTTTTATGGTTTAGTTCATTAAGGCTAGAAATGGACAGTCAAATGAAGCAGATCAGCTGTGCTGGAATGCATCTGGCTATAAACTGTGGATGTGGTATCAATTTGTGCCTCTATTTAGCAGCAGACATTAATTTAGTTTTTGGAGAGAAAGCACTGGCATCCTGGAGCCAACCTCACTCTCCAGACACTCTAGGAAGGGGCTCCAGGGGTTTGAGGGGCCCAATCCTGCATGGGAATTCCTGGGGTATGCAGCAGGATCAGGTGCCTCAAGTCCCACAAGCTATGCGTAGAGCTGCTAGAAAATGCAGGCAGCTCCAGACTGCCAACACTGTCCTGCCATAAAGTAAACACACATCCACTTCTAAATAGCAGCACAAATTGATACCACCTTCATCATGGCCACAGTTTGTCATACGACAAGGGGTATGAACGGTTTGTTTGCTTGGTCTTTGTGCTGCCATAAAAAAATTGTACTGCCATAAAAAAAAAAAAAGTGTGAGCACTTTTACACACAGTCCAGGGGTGAAGGGGCAGTGTTTTAATTAGAGTGGCTCTAAGAGCCACTGTAATTAAAGTGCCCATTAATCTCATGTATCACACCTCAAAATGGTGTTCGGGGACTTGAAATAAAGCTTGCTCAGCAAGATTTAGATAAAGTACCCCCACTGCCATTTTGAAGTGTGTGGAAGTTGATACACAAGATGCAGGAGGCTGCTGGAGTATGGTAATTACCATGCTCCAGCAGACTCGATTAATCATGGAAATTACAGCATGTTGGAGCAGCCTCCATGCTTGTGTACTGGCACCCAAAGGTGACAAAAGGCAATGTCTGTTTCCATCCTAAATGGTGCAGATTTTTAGATGGTATCCTCCACCAGCAGCTCCTTGGAGAAAAAGATTGGTGAACTAGTTAAGAGGCTGTGACTTGGATGACTACACAGTCCAGTGGGTGGCGAATTGGCTAGAGGGTCGCACCCAGAGAGTTGTAGTGGATGGGTCGGTATCGACCTAGAAGGGTGTGGGCAGTGGGGTCCTGCAGGGCTCGGTCCTAGGACCAATACTCTTCAATGTCTTCATCAGCGACTTGGACGAGGGAGTGAAGTGTACTCTGTCCAAGTTTGCAGATGACACAAAACTGTGGGGAGAAGTGAACACGCTGGAGGGCAGGGAACAACTACAAGCAGACCTGGACAGGTTGGACATATGGGCAGAAAACAACAGAATGCAATTCAACAAGGAGAAATGCAAAGTGCTGCACCTAGGGAGGAAAAATGTCCAGCATACCTACTGCCTAGGAAATTACCTGCTTGGCGGAACGGAAGCAGAAAGGGATCTTGGAGTCCTAGTGGACTCCAAGATGAACATGAGTCGGCAGTGTGACGAAGCCATCAGAAAAGCCAATGGCACTTTATCGTGCATCAGCAGATGCATGACAAACAGATCCAAGGAGGTGATACTTCCCCTCTATCGGGCGCTGGTCAGACCGCAGTTGGAGTACTGCGTGCAATTTTGGGCGCCACACTTCAAGAGAGATGTGGATAACCTGGAGAGGGTCCAGAGAAGGGCCACTCATATGGTTAAGGGCTTGCAGGCCAAGCCCTATGAGGAGAGACTGGGGCACCTGGACCTCTCCAGCCTTCGCAAGAGAAGGTTGAGAGGCGACCTTGAGGCTGCCTATAAGTTCATCATGGGGGCACAGAAGAGAATTGGTCAGGTCTTATTCACCAAGGCGCCCCCGGGGGTTACAAGAAATAATGGCCATAAGCTAACAGAGAGCAGATTTAGACTAGACATTAGGAAGAACTTCTTCACAGTTCGAGTGGCCAAGGTCTGGAACGGGCTCCCAAGGGAGGTGGTGCTCTCCCCTACCCTGGGGGTCTTCAAGAGGAGGTTAGATAGGCATCTAGCTGGGGTCATCTAGACCCAGCACTCTTTCCTGCCTATGCAGGGGGTCGGACTTGATGATCTATTGAGGTCCCTTCCAACCCTAACATCTATGAATCTATGAATCTCTGCACAATGACACAGTGACAACATAAGATAGGTAGAGAGGTCATCAGCCATGTTAGTATAAAGTCAGGTTGAAGGCAGGGAAGGAAAGCAACTTAGGGCACCTACACATGTGACCCAACAGATTCTGATTAGAATGTATTGGAGCAGATTCAATTAACTGAGTCTGCTGGAGCATTCTAATCAGAACGCTCCAATGTGCTGCTGCATGTCAGGTATTCAGCATCCCCACATTTCAAAATGCTAATGGGAGCACTTTAACCAGAGCTCATCAAACCAGCTTTAGTTAAAGTGCCCCTGCCACCATTTTGAAATGTGGAACACTGAATACACAAGACACTGTGGGCGTTTTAATTAAAGCGGCTCCCAACACTCTAATTAAAACACCCCACCCACACCCCGGAGCATATGTAAAAATGTCCTTGGAAACTAACTGGTTCAGAGAAATAAGCTTTTGTAGGCAACAAACTATTGTCAGATGCCACAAAAGCTCATGCCCCTATAAACCACTAGTATCTAAGGTGCCACCCTGCCCAACAAGAAGGGTAGAGATGCTTCACCCTTCCCTAGCCAATGATTAGGGCACTCATGGCGGTTCTAGCACTTGCTCCCATGGCTAGTTATATATTACACATTAAACAGCCATTGGATAAAAACCAGTGGTAATCACTGGAATAGACACAAGAACCCAGACCTCCTAACAAGCCCTATTGATGCATATGCCTAATAGATGAGGCTCCCTCAGGGGACTTCTGTGTTGGTCTACCTAATTCTTGGATTCCAGGGAGGTGTCATGCTCCTGAAACTAGTTCTGGGCATAAGAACTTCTGGGCCATTCAGAGCATAAGAACATAAGACCTGCCATTTACTCAGTCAGACCATAGATTTATCTTGCCCAGGATCCTGTGCCGTGCAGTGGCAGACAGTAGATGCTGAAAGGGAGAGTGAACTGGGCATAACCAGGGTTTTTTTTCTACTGTTCCTCTTTCACTTTCAATGTCCAGAACTGAAGTTCCAATTCTGATGCTGTATCCCTAACTCCCATGCTCAATAGCTACTGATACCTTAAAAACATTATAGACATCCAGGGAATTTTCAGCTACAGCTACCTCCTGACCCCGAAGAAACACAGCCACAGTCACATAGCACTGTGCCCAGGTAAGTTATCTCTGCCTCTCAGCAGAGCTAATTAGAATAGCCACATTCACACAGAACAGAGGCAGAGCTAATCAGCCTGGGCACAGTGCCGTATGAACCTCTTGTTCAAGAGATTGTTTCTGGCTTCCTTCCCACCTGGAGGAATTATATAGAGCAGTATTCTTAAAGTGCCAGGCAGCATCAAGCTGCATCCTCTCAGCAGACGCAGCAGGACACTGCCTGATGCCAATCTGGGACCAATTTTTCAAAGTATGGTATTTGTCAGGGAGTTATCAAGGACAGAGTCATTGAATTTGAGGCTATCCCAGAAAATCCATAACCAGGCAGCTGCTGATCAGGGATTTTTGTTTGTTTGTTTGTTTTGTTTTTTGGATTGCAATTTCAGATTTAGAACCTAAAATCTGAATCCTGTTTTCAGCACCTATATAATTTTTTTGGATCTAGCTCCAAGTGCTTTTCTGTGTTGGGGCCATAAGTCTTGATACATAGCGGAATTAAACCTAGAGTAACAGGGGACTACTTTCATTACATATGCAGGTCTGAAGTATATAAACAGCAAAATGTTTTCTTCTAATTATGTGTTCAAATGATGTCAAGCTAAATTTGTTTAAAGCTGGTAAGTGTCTCATATGGTACACTAAATTAATTGTATGGGTTGTTAGAGTTTGGATTTCTTTAAATCTAAAATTTAGAGTTCAACTCACCATACATTAAAAGCATTTTTATCAAACATGAATAATATTGTTGAAAAATAATATCTGAGAAAATAAGAGTATTATTCCCTAAAGAAGTAATGTCTGTAACATGTTAAGCACTACAGTATGTACAGTATGTTTTGGGGACACCTTTAAATCACTTTAATGACTATGTCATAGCAGCAGTGATCTTGATAAACTGAATTCTGTTTGAGGGTAAGTGGAGTGGTACTCTGCTTACACATACACAGAGTTCACTAATAGATGGCTTTGAACAGCCTTTGTGAAGAGAAGAGTTGTGTGTCAAAATCCTGAAAACCATTTAGTAACCTTGATGCTTACACAGAGTTCAAGTGGGTATGAAGAAAAATATTAGATTTCCATGTCTGTGGTTGAATTTATATAATCTTGTCTTAACCTTCCACCCCTCCCTGAAGTGTATGGAATACAAAGAAAATGGTAACATTTTATGTTTGAAAAAAGAATTGCTTATGTCCAAGAATATAAAGAAGGAAATATAAACAGAAAATTAAATTCAGTTACAAAATATTCAGATAGATCTGATACAGTGCTAAACATCTTTATATAACTGAATTAATTATAACCTTTATTATTGACACTTCATTGTGCTTCAACAATTTATGTATTTTTGCATCTCAGAAAATCTACAGTGTGCCTGGCCATATTGGCAGAGAGAGAAACATCACTACTTCAAAAGGCGTACATTCTGAATGATCGATTCCTCCATCCCCACCACCATTTCCTTCTAGCTCCTCTTGCTTAACAATACTCTTGCTGATATTTTCAGATATAATCTAGGTCTTTCTTTACTCAGAGATTTTCATAAACATAGCTCAGTTTGCCAAGTATCCTTGCTATATTAATGTTTCTTTCCCTTTTTGGTTATCCATCTTCAATTTTAGTTGACTTTTATTTTTTATTGCATAAGGTATGTTGCCTTCTTTTACATAAAATTGTATTTCTTAATACATTTCTACTTTAAAACATTGTATGCTCAGTTCCTGTGATACTCCTGCTCCATTCTGTTTTGCTGGATTATCTCGAGACTACAGTTATTTACTTTTTTATCTATACATTTGTCTTCCTATTCCAAGCTTTTTCCTTGTTCCTCCAACAATCTTTCAAAAGGTACACATGCATTGTCTTATTTCTTGAAGCTTGCTCTGATCTTCATAAAATGTTTCAATTTGCTCAATGCACTGTTATATAATGAAGAATAAACTGGAATAACTGATGTTGGTGCTCTAAATAAGGGGAAAGCTGCACGTTACACTTCAACCATATTAAATCCACGGACTGTTAAGTGATGTTAAAGTTAAAATATGCTGTGGCCATCACACATTAAGGGTTAATACTGTTTCTTGCCTGCATGACTCTACAGCCTGTAATCAAATCAAAGTTCATATCATGCAAGTCATGCAAGAAACCAATGACTGCTTGTATCAGGGTACCAGGGGTGGCTGTGATGTCCCCTGGTGGCTCCATGACAGTGCCCCTCTCTGCCTCTAGAGTGCCTTCCCATCTCACCTGCCATGCCTTGATGGAAATATAAATGAATAAAGATGCTGCCCATAGGCCTTTGCATGACCTCACTCTAGCTGGACCCTGACAGTCTCTGTCTGTACCCAGGACCCTCGCCAGGGTTCACTGGTCCTTAGGCCCCTTGCTGGGCCTCACTCTGTAACTGTGCCACTGAAGGACACCCCAAGCTTTAAGGGCAGGGTACCTTGTGAATTCTTGGGGCCTCATTACTCCTGTAGGGAGCAAAGCAGAAAGTCAAGCATCCCTGAGTGGCTCTCCTGGGCAGGAGCTCCTTCCCCTGGCAGCTGCCAGGGAGAGACTCCCCTGCCAGCCCCAGTCTAGGGCCCTGCCTACATCTGGTCAGCTTGCAGGTGTCTGCTAACTGCCTCATTTGCCCTGTTGCCCTTGCAACTGGCAGCTGCTGCAGTGCTCCCTGGCTGGGCTACTTTTATCTTAAAGTACTGATGGACAAATCACCATCTTGTTAGATCCAATATGAACACCCAGATTGCTCTGAAACACCAAAAACAGGTATAAGCAATGTGAAGGACTCAACACCAAATCTCTTCAAGATCCAAAGGTCTGTAAGGATCTCCAACAGTGTCTCCATGAAAAGCTCTCCTTTATTTGCCATATCTACAAATAAAGACAACGCTGAGGAACTCTGGAAGATATTTAAAACCACTGTCCATTTTGCCTGTGCTGAATCCATTGGCTATACCAACCTTCGTCACCAAAACTGGATCGAGGAGAGTGACACCAAGATCCAGTTCCTCCTTGACAGGAAAATGAATCATTCTTCTTGCCAAGATGATGCCTCATCTCAGCAGGAGAAAGAGACTTCCTCAAAGCCAGAGCTTAAAGGGGGATCCAGAAAATCAAACATCAGTGGCAGCAAATGAAACCACAGAGATCAGCTCTGTGGTGACAAACATGACATGAATAGCTTTTTCTGGGCAATGAAAACCATTTACAGAATGATTTCCCATGGCCCTACTTGCCTGCAATTGCAGGACAGTTCGGCACTCCTCAAAAACAGTGAATCTATCCAAGCTAGATGTAAAGAGTACTTTGAAGCACTCCTGAACTGTAAGTCAGCTGTGATGAATATAACCATTGAGTCTATCCCTCAACACCCTGAAAAGGGACCCCTTTAGGATCTCCTATCCTAAAGTCTGGGGTGCCATCAAGAAAACCAAGAACAAGGCTACTGACTAGATGGCATACATGCTGACATCTACAAGGTGGGCAGTGAGGAACTGGTACTAAGACTCCATGAATTTATTCTTTGAATTTGGAACAATGAAGAGATCCCTGGATAAGTGAGGAATGCCAATATCATGTCTATCTTCCAAAAAAGGAAACAAGTCTGTATGTGGGGACTATTGAGGTATCACCCTCCTTTCCATGGCATGGAAAATTCTTGCCTGCATTCATCAATGACCTGGAAGATGGCATAGAGTGCACCCTGAGCAAGTTTGCAGATGACACCAAGCTGGGGGAAGTAGTAGATTTGGTGAAGAGTAGGGTTAGGATTCAGAGAGACCTAGACAAATTGGAGGATTGGACCAAAAGAAATCTCATAAGGCTCAATAAGGACAAGTGCAAGTCCTGCACTTAGGATGGAACAATCCCCTGCACCTGTACAGGCTGGGGGCTAACTGACTAAGTGGCAGCTCTACAGAAAAGGACTTAGGGGTTACAGTGGACAATAAGCTAAATATAAACCAACAGTGTGCCCTTGTTGCCAAGAAAGCTAACAGCATATTGGGCTGCATTGGTAGAAGTGTTGCCAGCAGATCAAGGGAAGTAATTATTTCCCTCTATCCAGTACTGGTGAGGCCACATCTGGAGTACCGTATGCAGTTTTGGGCCCCCCACTACAGAAAGAACGTGGACAAATTGGACAGCATCCAGCAGAGAGAAACAAAGATGATTCAGGGGCTGGGGGACATGACTTATGAGGAGGGTCTAAGAGAACTGGGCTTATTTAGTCTAGAGAAGAGAAAACTGAGGGGGGATTTAATAGCAGCCTTCAACTACCTGAAGGCTAGTTTGAAAGAGGGTGGAGCTAGACTGTTCTCAGTGATGGCAGATGACAGAACAAGGAGCAATGTTCTTAAGTTGCAGCAAGGGAAATTTAGGTTAGATATTAGGGAAAGTTTCTCACTAGATGGGCAGTAAAACACTGGAACAGGTTACCCAAGAGGTGGTGGAATCTCCATCCTTGGAGGTTTTTAAGACCAGGCTAAACAAAGCCTTGGCTGGGATGATATAGTTGGGAATGGTCCTGCTTTGAGCAGGAGGTTGGACTAGATTATCTCCTGAGGTCCCTTCCAACCCTAATTTTATACATTACTATGATTCTATCCTGGGATGCTGGAAGAATGCAAATTCCTCATTTTATTTCAATGGTACAGACTGAAGTTGTCCTAACATGAACTAGGTAGCATGACCTAGAGTTAACCCTTGCCTGAACTGCTGTAACTTTGAGATGCTCAGCATGAGTTAATGAGCTTTAACATACAGGTGCTCACCTTTTAGATGCCCTTAGTATGATCTAAGTGTAATGTGTAACTTTATCCTAAGAAGTTAACCTTCCTCAGGATTTGGAAAAGAGGCTTCCATGGAAAAGCCAGGAAGCTTAAGTATCTGATTAAATCAGGTCCTGCAGACTGCTTCAACTCTAACTTGATTATTCAAGGACTTAAGTTCAGAAAGGATTTTATTTCTTGTGTTAAAGGAGCATATAGAAACTGTATCATTCACTTCAAACATATCTTTGTCAAATGAATAGCAAGTAATTTGACTGACATAATTAGAAAACTAGTGAATATTATTCTGTTGCTTAGGAGTTTTTGAGCAAGAATGTGATTTACTAATACAGTTTTCAGGGCAGTCAAAAAATCTTTCCTCACAGCTGCCATATTCTGTAATTTAATCACCCCTCAAATGCATCTTGTGAAGGGCACTAAAAGCACTCTCACTAGGGAAAAAAGCACTCAATATTTAAAAGGGAAAGAAGGTTTTCAAACAGTTGTTGAGATATATCACCAGGGAGAAGTTTGGCCCACTGGCTCTAAAAATTCTCAGAGCCTAGATTAAAGGCAGGCCAGCCAATTTCTATTTGTTTTCTCAGAAAAACAGATGGAAAATTTCCATTTTAAAATTGTTCAGTTTGCAATATTCATAGTGCAGCCAAGTTACTGTCTATTCAGGAAGCCTTATCTCCTCCTCATTCAGACAAAAATCCCACTGGCAGTATTACAGGTACTGATTATTGTCCACATGGACCTGATCCTGGAAACCACTTACACACATACTGAACTTTATATATCTGAACACTCCAAGTAACTTCAAAGGAACCATTGATTTGCATTCACTGAAATGTACAAGCATTTGCATGCTAGGGACAGACTTAAATGAATAATAATTGGCCATTTTCAACATCTGATAAACCATAATAATGATTAGTATGATCATAAAATGATCTAGAACTCAATGAATGAAGCAAGATTCCATGATAACAGGCCATAAATGATCAAATACTGTGCTACATTTACTCATTCATGCCCAGGACAACATTAATGCATCTGAGAGACCTAGTCCACAAAATATGATATACAAAGTTTATGTGAAGGAATAATAGAGAATAGGAAAGAGTTCTGAAACTCTTCTAATTTTGCTTTTACAGGTCTTTTGTTTGTACTTTTTGTTCTTGCCAGTATTAGGAAAAGAATTACTTTGTGGGGAAAGACATACAAATTGATAAACGTTGGATATTAGGCAATGCTCTGAATTTACAGCTTGATGAAACTGGACTTTTCTTACCAAAACAATATATTCAGAAGCAATACATTCAAGCTGTATAAAAATATCAATGGCATTTTTACCCATATCATTCACTGCCTCTCCATTGAGTGAGAAAAAAGTAAACCACAGCTATGAAATAAACAGATGTTAGCAAATGATCCCTATTAGGAAAGACAGAGAAAACATCAGCCTATTGGGGACTGCTGTACAACCAACATGTACCCAGGAGCAGTATGCCTCTAAAGGTCTCCTGATCTCAAATTTTTGTGGGGAGCAGGGGGGGGGGGGGGAAGGTGCTGGGGGGGTTGTTTAAGAGCACTTTTTCTTCATAAAGTGGGACAATTAGTTATAGGAATTCCAGAACTCCCCCTAGAACCAATGAAGGGGGCGGGGGGTGTTAAGATAATATATGCACAGTATGAACGAAATATCACAGATGCACACAAAATTCCCAAAGAGCTGAGATTAAAAAGAGTCCAGCTGAAAGTCATTTACAGAACAGGCTGGACACCACTAAGATGCTGTAAGCTGACATCAAAGAAAATGACAACTCTATTTCTGGGAAGAAATACGGGAATTTACTACATGTTAAATTAAGTGCCATCTCCCACAGTGTACTTCTTATGGGAAAAGCAGAGAGGACAGCATATAGACATCTACATCCCCAAGTGATCTGAAAATATTTGAGGCTATCTGGAGAATACCCTGAATATAGATGAACCAGTGCATGCATAAATGTCTAGGAAACCAAAAGTAATTGCTGAAGTGATGATAGCATGACAATGGAAAAGGAATTGAATGTTGCAGAGTGGTACACAGAGTCAAAGGGACCAACAGACTGAGATGCAGCACATCACCTTTTGTTTAAATGGCAAACAGAGAGGTTTGGTAAGTGAGATCATTATTATTAGAGATTACTACTAACTCATTTATTGATAGCATAAAATTCCTATTGTAAATTAGGTTACCTTCTATGTTCACAAGTAGACAAACAAGTTATAATACACACACATGCATAGACCCTTCTGAGATGCCTCTGCTATTGGTCTCCGTCACTGCCCCCTCACCTTTGTTCCAGGGAGACTTTCTTATTTTTTGCTATGGATCTGATACAACTCCAAGTCAAGTTAATATAAACCATTTTAATAGCAGAGAAGGAATAGCATTCTTGGCTTCTCTACATCCCCCCACTTTTTTTTTTTTTTTTTTTTTTTTTTTTTTTACCATCGTTCACTTTCTCAGGAGAAATATTTTCACCCCAACACTGTCAGATAATTTGTGCAGATTTTTTTTGCCTATCTCATGAGAATGTATATCTAGAAATGACTTTTCCAGGTTTAAATTTGTATTGTTATTAAAACAACTACAAGCTGCAGATTTACCAGATTCAAGAGTAGCAAGATATTGTCTTAGCACTGGAAGTAGTGGAATGTGATGTGCAAATACAGTGATATCATGGGCCTGTTGAAGTCAATGGCAAGAGTCACATTGACTTCATGGAATTAGGTTTTCACCCATGCATTTCTCTGCTCTAGTTTCCCGATTTATAAGGAATTTCTTGAATAACGACTCTTTATTCAATTACCAGTTTAATGAACGTGTTCATACCACAGGGACACATAACAGACAGCAGGGACAGCAGACCACTAGCTAAATAAAAATAAAATCAAGAAATAAAATTCCTCCTGGAGACTATGGTTATTAAATGCACCGGATCCAATGAATAGTCTGATTCTTTGGCTACAGAATCAACTTTGATTTTCCAAAATCCAGGTTTGAACTCTGGACCTATTATGATGAGAGTAAACTAGTATACATGGACTTTTGGTACTAGACTAATTTATTATGCAGTCAACATCTCTGGTTCCCAGAGCCTAAGTGACTAAGAAGATCATGGATTTAGGCTGGATATTATCAGTTCTATAGTACCACTTGTAAGGTAGGTGCCATCCAAGCATGTGGACAGTAATGCCTAGTTTGCCTCATCAAGGTGAAAAAGGGACAGGTGGACAGAGCCCAAAGCAGAAGGAGGTTTATGCCAAAGGACTCTGAAGGATGAAAAAGTTTATATTTCTTAGTGTTCACAATAATGAAAATCAGATAGCACACAAAGATCATTTCAAATATTAAATACTAGATAATATGTATTTTATAATAACTTCCACAATTAAAACAGCAGAATACTTCCGTGAGATTTTGTGAAGAAAAGATGATTCTTTTAAAAAAATTAAATACTTTGTTTAATCCAATCAATCCCTTGAATAATATTTACAGCTTTAGTGTCAGCATAAATATTATACCAGTCTAGTAGTATCACAAATGACCAAATAACCACTAGATACCACACCATTCTTCAATTCACTTTCTGTTTTAATTCAGCAGATCTCCTTAATATTCAAATCAGCTCTACATTTTCAAAACAGCATATAGATCCAATAGTATCAATGCAATGTTGGTTCACATATATACAGAATAGGCAGTAGGAAAATAAAGGCTCACTGAAGTGCAAACCAACTAAAGTTAACAGTCCAAAAAACACTGACACAGAAAACACACAGACAGCAGAATGCCAAAAGTTATCATTCCCAGGTCTGACTTTTCCTGTGTATTTTCTATTTATCTTGTTAAAGAGCTTGTGAAAAGAGGGTTTTCAGCAAGAATAAATCCCAGACACCTGATCATATAAGCTTTGTACCAAGTTTGCATACTCTCTAGATGTATGATCTTTAAACCTCCATCTGCCATCAGGGACAAAGAAACAAGACTGCTGTGGAAGCCAGCAGTAAGATTTCTTATTATTATTCATCACATTACACGGTTAAAAGATAGATCTATACAGTTCATCATTTTGGAGCTATAGTAAAACTCCCAAGCAGTCTAATTGCCAGAACCATTTGAACCAATTCAGGAGTCCTAACACTAGAAAAGTTTCATTATAAGATAGGGACTCAATAAGGAACCTGGGTCATGAGATTAAGAAAAATTTAATGTATTTACCCAAAACCAAGATGACCTCGAATTTAAGATGATCTACCCCCTCCCCCCATTATTTGGAGTCTATAAATGGAAAAGGGTGTTTTTTTTTCCATTTCCATTATAACAAAATGTCCATATAGATCTGTTATAATATTCCATGTACAGAACCTAGTTATTGGAGAATAATCTTAAATTTATTCCACAGTGCACTACACTTGGAAAAGCAGTGGCAGGGGGGCAGTCAGTAGGAGAGCAGGTATGGAAGCAGTCAGTAAGCAGTGGAGGCAGGAGAAGTGGAGGGCAGTGGGGTGTAGCCGTCCTTGCTACCTGCCCCCTTGTATCTTCTCCCCCTGCAGCATCTGCCCCCCTCACTGCCTTTCTTGCCCCTGCCCCCCACAGTCTTGGGCTCCCTGCCCCCTCTTTTCCCTTCCCCAAACCCTAAATTGGCTGGTTTACTGCCAGGGATCCCAATTCATTCCTCCTTTCAACCTATGGGTGAGAGTGATACAGTACACAATATCTGATGTGGTGGGAAGCACTGCTTTGGGCAAGACACTTGGGCAACATTTTAAAGTGGTCTCTGATTCTTGATGCCTTGGGTTTCAGGTGACCCATTTAGACTTAATTTTCAGCAGTGGACAGCCACAAGTCAACAGGAGATACACAGGTTTAGTAATTCTGAAAATACAAACCCAACAGGACCTAAGTTTTACACCCAAAATGACAGTTCAATTTTGGAAAATCTGGCCTAAATAATTCTTCCATAAAGGGGATACTTCTTCCATAATGGCATGACACAGAGCTATTTTGAGGAGTAATTAATATTTGTGAAGTGCTCTAATAGGAAGCTGATGGATGTCTGAAATGGCAATAATCAAATCAAATTAATTTAAATAAATTCTGCCACTGGAAATGAAAAATAATATGAAAATTAACTTTATGATGTATTTTAACTAAATAGATAACAAGAGTTGCGCAAGAAATTGGAGGGTCATTTTGAGGTAATTTGTGCTCAAAATATAGAACAGTTGTAAAGTTACAGAATTCATTTCTCTCTCAATTGAAAAGAAAACAGTTTTAGGTTCAAATACATCCAAGAAGAAAAAAGGAAAACTTGAGCAAGCATTCTCATGAGTGACTATAAATAAGGCTTCCATTTTATAGAAGTTACATGTGAGTTTGAGTTGCCAAAGGTAACAGGTTCCTCATGCAGCCAAGTTACTAAACAGAAACTCAGCTGGAATACTTAAATATTTTGACTAAGATTCATGGGTGTGCTCTCCAGAGAGCTGCTTAAGGGTGGAGATTTCATTAAAATGTTACTCTTCTCACCTGTGGAACACTAATTCTAATTCACCAGAGGGAAAACTCATTTTATGTGGTTGTGGAAGCTATTTATTTTATTTTTAAGTTAATCCAGCTAAATTGCAGCAGCAATAGAAAATCCCTTTTGTTTGAGAAACAGAAACTTTCTTTATACTACTTATGGGAATACAGCCCTTTAATACTGGATACACAAGACAAGAGTCCTAGTTGTATCTTGTTCACATCTATTAGGATATCGGTCATTACACAGCATAAGAAGCTACTGACCAAACAGGCATCTAGGAAAATAGCCAAACAGATTATCTATCTTGTGTCAAGGCAAAATAAATAAGTGTCACCTGCTATAGGCAGAACAGTTCATATTGCTGGGGGCAGGAGCAAGGGGTGTGTATGCACGTATACATATACATGTGTGTGCATACATATATGTGTGTGTATAAACATATGTGTATGTATACATATATAGGGTGTGTGTGTGGGGGTGTGTGTGTGTGTGTTTCTGTCTATATGTATGTGAATTATACTATCAACATAAAAGCAAAAGAAATCCCATTTACTGGATCAGATAATAGGTCTGTCTACATAGTGTCCTATCTCACACAGGAACAGAAAATGTATGCTGTAGGAGAAGGTAAATAAGGCATGTCCAAAATTTCCCACCCGTTGCTTCCATTGCAGCTTCCAATATTCACAGGTATAGAAAGTTCTGATTCAGAGGCTGTACCTCTATCTACCAAATTCAATACCTACTGATGGATCTTTCTTCCAAGAATTGTCCAGTCCCATTATTTGAACCAGGTTAAACCATCACCCTCCATAACACCTCATGGCAATGAGTTCCACAGTTAATTACATAGTGGATGCATCTGCACAAGCAATTAATATGATGAAACAAATTCTGGTGCAGTTTGCACCAGAGTCAGCTGCTCCCAGATGCAGTGTTTACAAGTGTACCTGGGACTGCAGTTACAGCCAAGGTGGAGCAGCCCTGGGCTGGCACGGGGCCTGGGGACTCAGCCCCAGGATCCAAGTGGCGATGTTGGGTGCTGGAAGGACTGGCTGGGGCAGGAGGGTGCTACAGTGCAGGGCTAGCCAGAAGACAGCCCCTGCACTTTAGCACCCTCATACCCCAGACAGTCCCTGTCACAATCTACACATGTGTTTGATCACACATAAGTACTCCACTGTAAGATAGTACTATTGGGAGTAGTACTATCTTACATCAAAGTTAATTACTGTGCCCTAATACCAGTGCACATGTAGACCATGGTCCTCTTCACATATTTGTTGCTCATGTATACATGCCCTGAGAGTAACACTTGGCAGGGGTGTACAAAGCGGGCCCTATTCAATTTGGATTTGGATTCAGCCTGAATCAGGGACAGTGATTTGATTCATTGATTCAGATCACTGTCCCTGATTCAATTTGGCTGAATCCAAATCTGAAGATTCGATGGTGATTTAGAGAATAAGCGATTTGGACATAGATACAGCTTTAAAAGCTTTTACTAAATACATCAACGTACCAGCATGGCTCATGATTGCTGCAGTCCTGGGGTAGATGAAGCGTCCCACAGGAGTGTGGGAGGGCCCTTCACATGCTTGGCAGTGAACCCAAAAGTGGACTGGAAGTACTTCCGGTCCACTTCCGGGTCTCCCAGGGAGCTCGCAGGGCCCTCCCCCATGCCCTCCCCAGCTTGGGGATCGGCCACAGGGGGACCCCAGGTTCCCCCCCCCGATCCAAGAAGCACCAGCCACCAAGATGGGAGGACGCAGGGGGTGGCCCTGTGAGCTCCCTGGTGGACCTGGAAGTGGACCGGAAGTGCTTCTGGTCCACTTCTGGGTCTGCTGCTGAGTGCGCTGGGGAGCACCCCGCACTTCTGTGGGACACTCCAGGTGCCCCACCACCACAACATTCATGAGCCCCCTGCTACCTAGAGGTATGTAGAAAAAACATTTAAAGCTGTCTCTATGTGTGAATCTCTGAACCTCTCTCAATCTCTCCGAATCAATTCCAAGGGTTCCAATTCGATTTGGAGAGATTAAAGAGTCCTCTAATTCAATTCAGACTCAGAGATTCAGCCACCAAATTGGGCCAAATCTCTGCCGAATCGAATCAGGGACTGAAGCTCTGCACAGCCCTAACACTTGGTTATCTAAGAGGTAGAAGACAATATTAAAAATATTTAACTGTTGAACCCTTGTTTTGCCCCCATACTTAACATTTCTTACAAGAGGCAGGCCTTTAATGTAATGAGAAGAAATGTCAAGAAACAGTTATACACAAAGCACTTGAAACCACCAGAACTGAGGAATTAAAGGTAAATTCACTATATGTCTAAAATCCATGTTAGAGTATCTTCATAAAAAAAATATCTAACTGTTTAAAGTATTATGATGTAAACCCTTGAGATACTTGGGGTAAAGTTACATGTTACACTTAGGCCATACTAAGGGCACTTAAAACACAAATGTCTGCACATTAAAGCTCATTAACTTATCCTAAGTACCCTCTTCAAGTGAGAATTAACTCTAGGCCATGTTACCTAGCTCATGTTAGGGTAACTTCAGTCTGCTCCACAGAGATAAACTGAGCAATTTACAGTCCTCCAGCGTCCCAAGATACACTGCTCCCAGCCCCTCCTACCCAGGGAGCAGGAATACAGCCCAGGAGTACTGGCTCTTAGGCATGTCCCTGCTTGCTAGTGGCAAGTCAGAGCTGTTCAGGCAGAAACCAGTGTTAATTATTAATGTGTGACTACTCACAACATGTTTTGATTTTAACACTGCTTACTGTTCCACAGAGCATGGTGTAATGTAACTTCATCCTTATTTACGTAGCCCTTTTATGGAAGGAATAAACTGACCAGTTGGGCTTTTTCCTTTAAGAACTCTTGTACTTGCTGAATTTTTGTGGGCCTTTACACACGTGTTTATATCAGTGTTCTTTCAAAGCATGCTTACTTAAAACTTTAAAAAAAGCATGACTCTTTTACAGTTAGATATATAGTGAAACCACACTTTTGCATCTGGGGTATTTAACATGATCTGTGAAGATCTATGGCCAAGAAAGGGTTTTGCTCCCATGAATCAAGACACAAAATTATTAGAATTTATGGGTTATATAACTGGTAGAACAGAGTCTGGGCTTTTAGCCTTTTTATTTTTTAATTTTTTTTTTAAGCACCTTAAGGCACTCAGATGTCACACACTTTTCCACTTTTGCTTAAAATTCAATGGTATTAAAAGATTAGCTTAGCAGTCTTCATTTTCTTTACATGCCTTATTCAAAATATACAAAAAACCAGAACTCTTGGTTCCAAAATGATACCTTTTATTTGACCAACTAGAAAAAGGCAAGAAAAATGTCCTTTTCTGCAAGCTTTCGGGATCAAAGTCCCTTCATCAGGCTCTGGGAAAAGTGTAGATGGTACCAGATGGTAAAAAGTCCCCATAGGTAGGAAATAAACTTCATTTTTTCACAGAGGGAGCTGAAGGTGGAAGGCTGTCCCTCTGGGTCCATGAGAGTGTCTTTGTGAGCTGTGTTTAGTAGCTCTTTGATGCGTTGATCAGGTAGAATTCCTTCCCTGGAGGTGTCAGATGGCAGTCAGGGAGATAAAAAATTCTACCTGATCAACACATCAAACTGCTGCTCAACACAGCTCACAAAGGCACTCTCATGGACCCAGAGGGACAGCCTTCCATCTTCAGCTTCCTCTGTGCAAAAATGAAATTTATTTCCTACCTATGGGGACTTTTTATCATCTGGTACCATCTACACTTTTCCCAGAGCCTGAAGAAGGGACTTTGATCCCAAAAGCTTGAAGAAAAGGACAACTTTCTTGCCTTCTCCAGTTGGTCTAATAAAAGGTATCATTTTGGAACCAAGAGTTCTGGTTTTTTGTATGTCTTTTGGTCTCAGACCAACACAGCTACCAAGTGCACCCCATATTCAAGATATGTTTTTATCAAGTATATTCCAGTGCTCTCTTCTACATCAGTTTGTATTATGAAAGGAAATATTAACTTTCCATGTCATTAAGTACCTGTAGTAATGAGGCATTTAGAGTAGTATTAAAGAAAATAGTAACTTTCCTAGGAAAAAGAAACAGCTGGATTAATTCCATGGTGATTTTTACCAAAAGGAAAAAGGTTAATTTCCCACATAAAATATTCAACCTTATTAACATCTCTAAGGAAACAATTAGTTACAGTGAATTCATTTTAAATGAACTGTATGATACAAAAATATTTTAAAAGTTTTATAGACCAAGTCCTACATAAGGTTGAATTGCAACGGGAGGCTGAACACACACACACCATAGTTAGGACAACTGCTCATATGTGGCTTCAAACTCTCTTATGGACCATTTTACCTTTTTCTTAAAATATAGACATCTGTATGTAATATAGGAATTTTACTGCTTATAAAATATCATTGCTCTCTAGTTTTTAGGCATGTAAAATTAGGTGTCTTTAACTATACCCTGGAGCTAAAGAAATTGCCTGTTTTGGTTTGGGTATGCAAAGATTTTCTAGTACTAACATCTCTAGATCCAACAAATTCTATTTGGAAGTAAATCCACTATTTCACTGTCCAAAACAAAACTATGGTTAAGCTCTGAATCACTGGTAGCTCAGTCTCTACTTTGTGTAAATAATGCAACTGTACCTGGAAGCTGTCCACATAATTTCAAGCTTTTAAAGCTTATGAAATGTACCATACCAATCTGTCACAGTTTTATTTAAAGTCATAAAATACACTGCTCAAGTTTCCTTTTGCTGTCTTGGCAAATCTTGTAAATTACATTCCATTCCAATCAAGCATTTCAAATGACATCATAGAAACTTCCTGCATGCATAAATTTTGTTGAGTGCCAATCAATGCCGAAGCAAAAAACCCTTCAACAGTGTTCAAAAAAGATATACACTCCAATGAGTATTGATATGGATTTGGGATCTGATGTACTCAGCTGAAATGTAAGAGTATGCAGATGCCGGTACTTTAGTCTTAAAACATCTATCTGGTTTTTCATGTACAAACTCTACTGTCAGCATATTTTATGATAACATGCAGGAAACTTTCTCAATCCTGGAAAATATTCTGCATGACACTGGTACAGTAGGTCTGACTATTCAGTATTATAGAATATAAGTATTCTGAAATCAGAAGGAGGAGGAAGAACTTTGACTTTTTAGCTGCTTTATTCAAGGGTTTCGGGTACAAAAAGTTGGCAACTAAGGGCTCCAGGTCCAATATACAAAGGAAAGACAAACAAATTACCATCAAACCAAGAGCACCATGCCATTACATTCATAACATCACACCGTGACAGACACCTTCACTGTATTACATGTCATGCCTAACATGCTATTATGTGGTCAGGACACCGGCCACACAATCATACAGACCAAAGCCCTCTATAAACAAAAGATTCCTACCTGCTCTATCCAGTCGTACACATGACAAAACCTTCAACTTCCCACACAAAGATTAAAAGCACCCTGGTGAGGGCCCAGGGCATGGCACAAGCTTGGAGTCGCAGTCCATCACCGAGCCTGCTCAGACACCCAGATCAGTCATGACTGTCACAACCCAATGATTTTAGTGCCTCAGCACGCTGGAATTTTCCCGCCACATGAATGTCTCTGTGCACAGCAAAAGTTTTCTGCTGCAACAGAAAACTCCAGTGCAAGAGAGTTCCCACCATTCGTATGCAAATTTGTGTCCCACTATTGGCCAGTTCTGAATTATTCCTACGTAGCAGCTAGCGATTGGCTTGTTAGCCGTATAAAATTCTGTGCGGCTTCCGCCCAAGTCAGAGAACTTTGAGCACGCTGCAGAGTGCCTTTGAAGATTCCTGACTTGTGGCTGAGCCGATCGATAGCCTGATCACCTATCGATTCTTCTCCCCGTCACCGAGCGCAATCCTTTGACGTACCCTTTTCCCTGCCGGCCTGTTTTGTGTACGGATTCGCTGGCCTGAGCCTTACCAGCTGGAGCAACTCGTGTAGTTGTTTAAGCAACCGGACCACCTGCGTTGTGACTACTAGCAGCATAAGTAAAGCTTTTTACAACCAATACGCTTTGTCTGCCTCTCCATTCACCAGCCCGCCCAACAACCGAGCAATTTCTAAATCACCTCAAGTCGGCTCCGGCTGTCTGAGACATGGCAACGAGGATGGGATCTAAGGGCACGGTGTTGGAGACGAACCTAATTGGGTGCTGCCCTTGGCGCACCGGGATTCGTCGCGTAGAGAATGCAAACGATCTATGGGCACATATCGCCTACCACCAGGCGGTAGAAGGGGATGAACGAAATATTGATGGCTACTTCTCCGTAAAGAAAGAAGAAGCGGTCATAAAAGAGTGGAGAACTAAGCTATCCCTTGGGGAGTTCGGGTGTATAATGGGGAGTGACCGGGTCTATTATCGACCCCCGGAAGAAACATCGACCATATCCCTAGCCGGGGTGAAGGCACAGAAGGCAGAAAAGCTGACCCCCGCTCAGGAGTTTGCTCAATGCACCCGATACTTAAGGGAAGGAGGGGAACCCACCCCAACAGACTGGTTCAACTGTCCGGATTTGGTGCCTGGGTCGCGGGGTCATGAGCTTCTTGTTCAGCTCCAGGAGGACCTAGAAACCAAGGGCCGTCACGTGCCCAAATGGGGTTTAACTAAATGGAAGAAGGGAAAAATGATGAATGTGTTGTTCCGTACAGTAGCGGGTCTGCTAAGGGAATATGCAAATTTGGAGGTTCAGCTGCATACGGCAGGTAAGGAGTCGCTGGAGCAGACGGCAAAGAGCTCCAGAGCGACGCTTATCAATAGCGCCAGCCGCATGATGCCGCTGATAGAAAATGGCGCCAAAAGAAATGCGAGCTATCCGGAGAACCCGGAAAAGAGGGGCGGAGCTTTGGAAGACCCGGCAGGGATCCGCCTAGCAACTCCGCCCCCTGAGGTGACGTCGTTCCCAACGGCCCCGCCTCCTTGCCTCGGGGAGGGGGCAATGGGAGGAGGGATGTACCCAACGCTCCCGCATGAAGAATTTAACTCTCTCTCTGCCGCAGCTCACCCGATAGCTGTGATGAAGCGTGTTGTGGATGAAGAAGGTACCATGCGTACCACTGTCACATCTCGCACACGCACCCGACCAGAAATTCAAGAACTTTGCAGAGAATTTAAAATAAAACCAGAAGAAACTTTGGCCATGTGGTTAGGACAATTAATAGTAGAGTTTGGATCTGACATTTTAGACAGGGAAGAAGCGAGTGCCCTGACCTGACAAGTGGCGTGGAGCGGAGGGCGTGCTACTGATTTGAACGTGGTCATGGATAGTGCCCACAGGCCCATCCCACTCCCGGCGCTTGTAGGGGGACAGGTAACCCACAAATTCCACACCTGGCATGAGGGTCGCCCACAGAAGGCCACTGCGGAGCAACTCCTCCTAGCCATAACTGAGTATCATATCTTTCATGGAGCCCAAGAGCAAGTCCAATGGGGCTAACAGCAGTCCAACGCAAGGAAAAATGGGCTCATCACCACCTATTGGACCCCGGAGCAATTCCAACGCCCCTGGAAGCTATAGACGCCTGTGTAGAGGTATATGGAGGAACAAATGCTGTTACGCTCCAACTCTTTTTGAACCCGATGGCGGGTCAGCCAGTGGGAAATCTCTTAGGCCATCTCCCATGACTGCAGGTGCTCATGAAACAAAGTGAAGAAACTTCTGATGATATAAGAGACCGACCTTCGGCATACCCAGTCGAAACACTGAGACCAAGACGCCAAGAATTTACCCCCCGGCGAGAGCTATGGTGGTCACCTCCAAGAACCTTGAAGGAAAGAAATATGTTCGGATTTCTTCTCACCCACTCCGGACTTACAAAGTATCAGTTGCGTATTTTGGGAGAAAGGAGCCAACGTCGTCTAGCTGAAGCCTTAGGATTCAAATTCAAGGACCCACCAAAAAACGAGTAATGGCCGTCGGCTCCGCCGGCGGCCTTCTCCCATTTAAACCTGACCCCACTGACCCTCGTCCTTACGCCGAACTTACTGTCTACAACCCTGCTGATCCAGATAGCCGACAACAAGTATTCTTCCTTCTCGATACTGGAGCTCAAGTCAATGTGATTACCTCAACGATACCTCACCAGAAGACCACCAAAACGATCAAGGTACAAGGGCTTAACGCTATTGCCGTCACAACGAAGGTCAAATTCTTAGTCCAAGGCCATTGATACCCCCTAGAGGCTGTCCTAGGGGGCATCAACATTCTAGGAATCCCAGGGATAAAAGCGCTCGACCTTAAAGAATAAGTGTTACAAGCGTTACCCATTATTATCCCAGAACAAGATTGGCATCAACCAACACTTCGTAACACCTCTACCTGGCGGTATCGACCAATCCCAACCAAGAGTCCCCTAAAAAAATCCCTTACTGACCTCCTGCGGCGACTCGAGCAACGAGGATATATTAAAACTGTAACTGCTAGCACCTGCTTGTCACCAGGATGGGGAGTCGCGAAACCTGGAAAGCCCAATGAAGCCCGGCTAGTTGTCGATTATAGAGGCCAACAAAAGATGTCAAGTACTTCAACAACCTAACCCTTCTACTCTACCACAATGCATGTTCGAGATGGCTCAATTCCAGCAAAGTAACTGGGTCGGGGTCACACTGGATTTGAAAAACATGTTCTTTTCCATCCCGATAACTGAACCTGAAGGAATACTAAATATGTGCATTGATGGCACTATGTACAGGTGGGAGGTTTGCCCACAGGGATATCGCAACGCTCCGTCGCTAGCTACTGGTGCCATGAACAACACCCTGAAGAATTTTCAAGCCTCACACTCTCTTCCCCCAGAGGAGGAATTAAGAATCTGGAGTTATGTCGATGACATTACTATCATGGGTCATGATAGTTCCGTAGTTACTAGTATAGTCAATCAACTAGTCGCTCACCTTCAAAGTGAGGGGTGGACGATCAACGAGGAAAAGTCATGCCTACATCCTGTAGATGACATCACGCCCCAGCATGGATGGCGTCAGATGGAACCTCCCGACATGGCGGAGGCTATGGGTATTACTGCAAGGCTTGACACGATAAGAAAATATTTCAAGCCTACCCAGATGACAATTCGGCCCAAAAATGTGAGTTGTTAGGATTCCTCAAGGTACTGGAACATTGTCTGATACATCATGACGATACACTCCCCGTTCCAATCATCGCAATCGACTCGCAGTATATTTACAAAATTCTTACTGGTACAGCCCTTCCTACCAAAAATTTGAATGATTGGCAAGATATCTGGAAAAAGTTAACTAAATATGCACGGCTCCCGTTGGTTAGGCACACTAAGTCACACTGTCCGGATACTGATCCAGTACATGAGGTCATCGATAAGCTCTTAGAAGACCCACTCCGGACCGACGTAGTTTTGCCTATCACATCTACCTCTGGTCCTGAAATAATTCCGTTCCTCGCGTGGCTTCATGAAAACTGGGGTCACCCGGGACCACAAGCTTGCCATCAACGTTGGTGCCGAACCATTATGGAGCTGGCCTCATATGGAGTTCGGCGCGATTGGGAAAAGGTAGCTCAGGCCTGTGAGATATGTGCTAAGGAGAAGTGTCATAGAACTAAGCATCAACTCGGAGCTTTCGACTCTTCGCAGTTCCAGGCAGGAAAAGTCTGGCAGGTAGATCTGCTAGGACCCCTCCCAGGGTCTAAGCCGCCAAATAAAGGATTAGTTGTTGTCGACTTGGGAACAAGACAGTTACAAGTTATTCCCTTATGGAAAAGCAATGCCACTGCTGTTATTTCCGCTTTAACTGCTGTATTTGCCACCTGGCAACCTCCTCATGAGATTCAGTCTGATGGGGGGCCCCCTTTTAACTCTAATGCTCTAGACATATTTGCTCGTCTTCACAATGTAGTATGGCATCTCCATCTGCCGTACCACCCGCAGTCCAATGGCGTTGTAGAAAGACATATAGGCCTGTACAAAGAACAACTTTGTCTCAGAGGAGGAGGGACGTTTAAAAACTGGACTAAATTCAATCATGATGTTCTCATCTCACTGAACACCGCAAAACCATTATGGGACGAAGCTAATGTCCAGAAACCTCTACCTTGGGAACCTAAGCTCCAACCAGATGAGTTAGTGTGGATCTCAATACCGCACCCCCACCAGTCTCATCCGCAAGTTCACAAGGGAACAGTTCAACGGTTGGGACAATATCCTAATACCTATTCTGTCCAATTAGAGGAAAAGCCCGATTGTCCCCCTATTATCGGTCATCACAACTGGATGACTCGTCGTTCCAACGTTGACCTAGTATCCTTATAGTAAATTCAATTACGATTATCTTTTGTTTTGTTCTGTTGTTGTTTCCTTTCTTTACAGGCCTGACTTCAACAAAGCAGTAATCTACAGCCGCTCGATTGTGAGATCCGTCGAGCACCAAACTGTGGTTCCTTCGAGTCAATGGAGTGACAGCTATGAAGGAGACACCGAGGCAGCAAATGTCCGTCGGGTCAGAACTCGCTCTGATGCTGCTCCTCTCTCATTTCTGCTGCAGTATGTTAATTAGACCTATTGTTGATCCATACGTAACAGCAGTTTGGGGAAAGAATGTCACATTAAAGTGTATAATTAACATGAATAAAACCATAATACAAATCTCATGGGAAAAACTACATGATAAAAGTGCGCAAACTATTGTTGTGCATCATCCTGAATATGGGGTCTCTGTTCAAAGAAAATACCACGGGAGGGTGTTATATAGAAGTTCATCGTCCATTGATGCAACGATCAGTCTGTATAATGTGAGTTTCTATGATGAAGGAAAGTATATATGCAAGGCAGTTACATTCCCATTGGGAAATACAGAATCGTTAACAATGGTAACTGTACTTGTTGAGCCCACTATAAGTTTGACCAAGGAGCCAAATTCTCTGATAGAATAGATGGTGGAAAGTGGACAGTGGCAGCTATTTGTACAGCAGCCACTAGGAAACCAGCTGCAAATATAAGTTGGGAAGGAGACTTTGGTAAAATAGAAAATAGTTTAATTTCCTTTCCAAATAGAACAGTAACAATTATAAGCCAATATAAGATCATTTCTACTAAATTTGCGAGGGGAAGGTGTATAACTTGTATTGTGAAACACCCAGCTTTGGACAAAGAAATAAGGTACTCTCACGTCCTAGATGTCCAATATGCCCCTGAAGTATCAATAACTGGTTATGATGGAAATTGGGTTTTCGGCAAAGAGAATGTTCAGTTTAAGTGTAATGCTAATTCTAATCCGCCACCTCTAAAGTTTACCTGGGCCAGATTAGATGGACAATGGCCTAAAGGCTTACTGTCTATAAACAATACTCTACATTTCAATGGCCCACTAACCCACAATCATGGCGGGACTTATATTTGTAGGGTGAGAAATTCCCTTGGTCAAAGAAGCAATCGAAAGACTATTTACGTATTGGATCTTTCTACCATCACCACCACACGATCACCCACGGTTTCATGGTATCCTTCAACTAATAGCATTACGGGTTTAGCGTCAGCATTAACCTCAACAGTAATTCAGGGATGCAGTTGGGGTACCATCATCGGTAGTGCAGTAGGTGCAAGTCTCTTTCTAGTACTGGGAAGTATTTTAATTGGCACTGTCTGTTATGGAAGAAGGCGAACGTTCCGTGACAACTATGTCATTGAGGACCACACTCCGTCGACTGACATAGAGGAAGAGTCTCAAGTAGATGTTTCCCAGTCAACTGATAATTAATAATTATTGTTATAATAGATTCATAGATTCATAGATGTTAGGGTCGGAAGGGACCTCAATAGATCATCAAGTCCGACCCCCTGCATAAGCAGGAAAGAGTGCTGGGTCTAAATGACCCCAGCTAGATACTCGTCTAACCTCCTCTTGAAGACCCCCAGGGTAGAGGAGAGCACCACCTCCCTTGGGAGCCCGTTCCAGACCTTGGCCACTCAAACTGTGAAGAAGTTCTTCCTAATGTCCAGTCTAAATCTGCTCTCTGCTAGCTTGTGGCCATTGTTTCTTGTAACCCCCGGGGGCGCCTTGGTGAATAAATCCTCACCGATTCCCTTCTGTGCCCCCGTGATGAACTTATAGGCAGCCACAAGGTCGCCTCTCAACCTTCTCTTGCGGAGGCTGAAAAGGTCCAGTTTCTCTAGTCTCTCCTCGTAGGGCTTGGTCTGCAGGCCCTTGACCATATGAGTGGCCCTTCTCTGGACCCTCTCCAGGTTATCCGCATCCTTCTTGAAGTGTGGCGCCCAGAATTGCACGCAGTACTCCAACTGCGGTCTGACCAATGCCCTATAGAGGGGAAGTATCACCTCCCTGGACCTATTTGTCATGCATCTGCTGATGCACGATAAAGTGCCATTGGCTTTTCTGATGGCTTCGTCACACTGCCAGCTCATGTTCAACTTGGAGTCCACTAGGACTCCAAGATCCCTTTCCACCTCCGTGCCACCCAGCAGGTCATTCCCTAGGCTGTAGGTGTGCTGGACATTTTTCCTCCCTAGGTGCAGCACTTTGCATTTCTCCTTGTTAAACTGCATCCTGTTGTTTTCTGCCCACTTGTCCAGCCTATCCAGGTCTGCCTGCAGCTGTTCCCTGCCCTCCGGCGTGTCCACTTCTCCCCATAGCTTTGTGTCATCTGCAAACTTGGACAGAGTACATTTCACTCCCACATCCAAGTCGCTGATGAAGACATTAAAGAGTATCGGTCCAAGGACCGAACCCTACGGGACCCCACTGCCCACACCCTTCCAGGTCGAGACCGACCCATCTACCACGACTCTTTGGGTGCGACCCTCTAGCCAATTCGCCACCCACCGTGGCGAATTGTTCAAGTTGTTATATTTTATAGTTTGTTAAAGACCAGTCTGTAAAATTGTTTATTTGTGTGTGTGTGTGTGTGTATATATATATATATATATATATATATTATTGTTGGTTGCTTAAGCTCCGTAAGGCCAGTGAATCCTAAAACGAAAATTCCTTATAACGTGCTCATGTGTCTAAAATTCCAGTTGTGCCATCAGCAAGGGGGCATGTCACAACCCAATGATTTTAGTGCCTCGGCACGCTGGAATTTTCCCGCCACATGAGTGTCTCTGTGCACAGCAAAAGTTTTCTGCTGCAACAGAAAACTCTGGTGCAAGAGAGTTCCCGCCATTCGTATGCAAATTTGTGTCCTACTATTGGCCAGTTCTAAATTATTCCTACGTAGTGGCTAGCAATTGGCTTGTTAGCCATATAAAATTCTGTAAGACTTCCGCCCAAGTCGGAGAACTTTGAGCACACTGCAGAGTGCCTTTGAAGATTCCTGACTTGTGGTTGAGCCGATCGATAGCCTGATCACCTATCGATTCTTCTCCCCGTCACCGAGCGCAATCCTTCGACATACCCTTTTCCCTGCCGGCCTGTTTCGTGTACGGATTCGCTGGCCTGAGCCTTGCTAGCTGGAGCAACTCGTGTAGTTGTTTAAGCGACCAGACCACTTGCATCGTGACTACTAGCAGCATAAGTAAAGCTTTTTACAACCAATACGCTTTGTCTGCCTCTCCATTCACCAGCCCACCCAACGACCGAGCAATTTCTAAATCACCTCAAGTCAGCTCCGGCCATCTGAGACAATGACATCAGAGTGCATATTGAAGATGACTGTCCTCCACATGGCACATTATTCCCTCAAGGGCCCAGCATGCCTCAAAGGCAGGCATCACCCACCAGAGCACAGCATGCTCAAACTCCAGCAAGAGGTGCGCCTGGACCAGGAAGCCAAAAAGCCGCAGAGCATCGTCTGAGCCAGTTGTGGCAAACCAGTTGCGGAGGCTCTTGAGGACAGCCATCTTCTCCTGACCCAGTAGCAAGTTGGCCAGGCAGATGGTGCCCCACTCAGCTGCCCAGTGCGGGTAGGAGCACACGTAGGTGCTCTCCAAGAGGCTCCTGCCCAGCACTGGCAGTGGTGGCTCAAGGGTGACAAGGAGCAGCCACAGGCAGGGACAGTTGAGGAAGGTGTGAAAGAGGTTCTCTTCGATGCCCCCAGGGCAGAAGGGGAAGGCCATCAAAGTGGCTGGATCAAAGTGGGATGTAAATGTGCCAGTGGCTAAGATGCCATGCAGCAACTGCCACTGCAGGTAGCCAGTCTTCTTGGTGGTTGGTGGCTTATACAATGTGCACCAAGCTGGGTGGACCAGTGGGGAACCTGGCAGCCTAGGTGCCATCGCCACAGTGTATCAGGGTGCCAGGAATGGTGAACGTGAATCACCCAGGCATAAAGGCATCTACACAACACAGAAGCAAAGGGACAACCCATGGCACTGTTGGGAGGCATAGGGAGCGTCAACAGGATGCCAGGCCTGCTGGCCAGCTTGCCACCATGGCCAGGGTGACCAGCAGCACAGGAAAAGCCTTGCTCAGGGCATCCACAGTGCAGGGGACCTGGCATGCCCAGAGATGGTCATCCAGGATGGCTGGAGGTGTGAGACTGACAGAGGCCAGGCTCTGCATGGGGTGCCACAGGGCTGTGTACCAAGGGCTCCCTCAGCAGCTGCGGGAACTGCAGGCACCAGGCCTGGGGCTGAAGGCAGACGGTGTCCTGCCAGGCTTGTACCATGTCATGGTAGAAGGACGGAAGCACCACCCAGTTCAGGATTGTGAGATCCAGCAGGAAGAGTTCCCGGTCAAAGCCTAGGGCCACCACCCTCCCCCCAGTTGTTGCCAGGGCAGATGCTCCTCACCATGGAGGAGTCACTGGAGGGCTTGCAATCACAAGATGGCTACCTTGCTCACCAGGTTGACCAGTCTCTGGCCCCCCTCGGTGACAGGTAGGTAAAGGGCAGCTCATGGGAGCTAGTGGCACCCATCCCAGAAAAAAAATCTACCAGGAGGCACTGGAGCCTCTCAAGTAGGTCCTCTGGTGAGTCGAGTATGGTGCACTGGTGCCACAGGGTCACCACCACCAGGTTTCATAGATTTCATAGACATTAGGGCTGGAAGGGACCTCGGAAGGTCATCAAGTCCAGCTCCCCGCCCAAAGGGCAGGAAGTCAGATGGGGTCATAGGATCCCAGCAAGATAAGCATCCAATTTACTCTTGAAGGTGTTCAATGTAGGTGCTTGAACCACCTCTGATGGCAGGCTGTTCCAGACCTTGGGGGATCGGACAGTAAAGAAATTCTTCCTTATGTCCAGCCTGAAACGGTCTTAAAGTAGTTTATAACCGTTCCACTTCGTCATCGCTGGGGGCGCTCTGGTGAACAAATGTTCCTCCAGATACTGATGGCCACCCCTGATAAACTTATAGGTAGCCATCAGATCACCCCTGAGCCTGCGCTTTTCCAAGCTAAAGAGCCTCATAGCTCTCAGCCTGTCATTGGACGGTCTGTTTTCCTGACCTGTGATCATGCGCGTGGCTCTTCTCTGGACTCTCTCAAGCTTCTCCACATCCTTTTTTAATTGTGGGGCCCAAAGCTGGATGCAGTACTCCAGCTGCAACCTCAACAAGGCTGAGTACAAGGGGAGAATGACATCCTGGGATTTGCTTGAGAAGTATCTATGGATGAAAGCCAGAGTTTTGGTCACTTTACTAGCCACAGCATTGCATTGCAGGCTCATGTTCATCTTCTGGTCGATGATGACCCCCAAGTCTCTTTCTTCCATAGTACTAGCCAGTGTAGCACTACTGAGCCTATAAGGATGCTGCAGATTTTTCCTCCCAAGGTGGAGAACCTTCCATTTTTCAGTGTTAAACACCATCAGGTTCTCATCCACCCATTTGCTGAGCCTGAGGTTGTTGGTGATGAGGACATGTCCACAGTAGGAGAGGCTGGGTAGGCACCAGTGCCACTGTTGCAGCCAGGCATCCACCCCCTCCTCAAGGCTGTCCCAGTTGCATGCCATGAAGGTTTGTGGTCCCAGGAACATGCCCAGGACTTTCAGGCCCTTGCGGCACCAGGTGAGGCCCCCTGGCAGATCCAGAGGGGTCACACTGATCCACGCACCAAGTAGTATCACTCTTGGCCCAGTTGATACGGGCCAAGGAGGCATGCTCATAGGCTCACTGGCAGTCCATCAGGGCCCACATGTCTTCCTGGGTGTTGAGGAAGATGGTCACATCATCCGCACACACCAACAGTCAGAGTGGAGGGCCAATGGTTGGGCCCATGGCTGTTGGCAGGGCCACACCGCTGAGGTGAGCTGCGCTCTCCACCAAGTCATGCAGGCATTTCCTACAGAACCGGAAGCTCTCACACAGCACCGCATCATTGCTGGCAGCCAGCAGAGCAGCCTCGAGCTCTGCCACATCTTCCTCCAGCTCTCAGATATGGCAGCGCAGTTTATTTGTAGCCAGCTGGGTGTACTGCTGGCAAAATGCCCAGATCTGTACCTTGCCCACATCCCATCATAGCTTCCAGAAGAAGTAGCTCAGTCTTGTGGCCTCCCAGCCCCACCAAAAGTGGGCCAAGCAGTCCCGGAAGTAGGAGTCTTGAAGCAGGCTGATGTTGAAGCACCAATAAGGCACCCATCCACTGAATCTCCTCAGCAGGCTCAGTTCACAGCAGGCCAGGCCATAATCTGTCAGACCCAAGGGAACAATGCAGCTGCTGTGCAGGAGTGACAGATGGTGCCTAGTGACATAAAGGCAGTCAAGGCGGGCTATGGTGAGACCACCGGCACTCATCCTGGCCCAGGTATACTAGTGTGCATCAGGATGCAGGGCTCAGCAGATGTCAACAAGGCCTGCAGTCTCCAGAGCAAACTGCAGCTTGCGGGCTGAGGGCAGGTGAGGCTCAGGCCCCGTGCGGTTGAGCGAGGTGTCAATGGTGCAGTTAAAGTCCCCGCCTATGAGGAGCAGGTCATCATCCTTGTTGGCATTGTGCAGGAGGGTGGTCAAGCTCTTTAGGAAAGTGACCCTCTCCTGGCCATCAGTGGGTGCACAGATGTTGACAAGTAGCAGGTGGTGTTGTGCTAAGGTGACCCGGACAATCAGCAGTTGGCCAGGGATGACCTCCTGTGCCACAGCCATATCATATTTGTGGCAATAGGAGAATCACAACCCCGGTGCTAAGGTTGGTGCCATGGCTCAGGAACAAGTGGCCTCACCAGGCAGTGTGCCAAGCCACCTGGTTGAGCCCATCAGAATGTGTCTCCTGGAGGAAGGTGATGGCTAGCCACTTGTGGTGCAGAAGCTCCATGACAGCCTCCCGTTTCACCAGATCTAGACAGCCATTGATATTAAAAGTGCCAACGGTCACATGAGGTAAGGTGTAGGTAGAAGAGTGAGCACCCAAGAGCAGAGCAAAAAAACAGAGACAGGTTGGGGTAGGCCTATCATGCCCTACTCTACTCCAGGGACCCCCCAGGCTTCACTCATCTCTAAACCTCTGTGTGAGCTTCCCCAGATGGTAAGCCATCCAGAGAGTGCCTAGATCTTGTTGCATAAGTTTAGCCACAGCTCTGGCAGCCTTGACAAAGTGTTTAGGATCTGCACATCATTGGGTGATGTGTCCCACTACATTCTTCTGTCTTTTGTTCTGTTTCAAAAAGGCCAGGAGACACCCATAGTCGGGGCTGACCCAGGAAGGGTCTGCCAACATGGGTTGGACATTTCCAAACAGAAGCACGGCAAGGCTGCACCCCAGGTGGGAGCTCACCCACAAACGCAGTGTCTACACCTTCAATGTCTAGACACATCAGCCTCCTCTCATTGTCCAAGTCAAGGACTAGGTCCAGGAGAGTGATCCCTGCCTTCTTGGGGGGAGAAATGTCATCCTGCTCTCAAGGGTGCTTGTGACAGTCAGAAAGCTGGATCTCCATCTCACTAGCTTCCTCATCCAATTCGGTAGGCTGGGACGTAACCAAGAGGTCAGCAGATTCCTCTGCCACCCCCTGGGTCAGGCCTCCAGAAGAGCTGCCACCTGACTCTGGAAGCTGGGAGACAGGAGAGGGGTTGGTGCCCCCTGCCTTTGCCTCCCTAGCCTCCAAGCCACCCCTGTCCATGGTCAACAGGGTTGGCAGCATGACAGCCAGAACAGGGTCAGGCTTTCCAGCAGGGGGCCCCCCCAGCGCCAGCCAAGGAGGGTCCCACCAGCAATGGGATGTCCTGAGAGGTCCCCTTCACCTTCCTCTCTTTGTCCTTCTTCCTAGTGGCAGGTGGCCCACCCTTTGTAGGGGATGGGCCAGATTGCTCCTGGCCCACCTCCCCAGGTCCAGCCACCTCAGACAAGGCTGCAGTGGAGGGTGGCCGGGAGGAGGCCTGAGCTCCATCACCTAACAGGGCCTTGGTGCCATAGTCACTGACCACCCCAGCCTTGGCCTGAAGCTGAACCTCAGCTGGGGTGGTCAGGGCAGGCAGGGGGCAAGTGGAGGCATTATCCCCTCCACCTCGTGGGGCCTCTGCACCGGGGGGTGGGCACCGTAGGTGGAATGGGCGGGGGAGGGGGCTGGGGAGTAGTCCCAACCACTCCACTGGATGGTGCTCTCACACCAGAGACCCCAGCCCCCTCAGATAGAATGGGTGAAAAGAGGTCAAGAAGAGCTCCCAGCCTCACTTGGCGGGGCCTGTGTCCCAGAAGTGGATGCACCATCCATCAATGCTGCAGTTGCCAATGTTCCAGCTGCTTTCCCCCGCAGACACTGGGCTGCTAGGTGGGAAGAGCTACCACACTGGAAACATGTGGTCTCCCCCAAGGAAAAATAAATCACAAACCTCCGCCCATCGAACATGAGGTTAAACGAGTGAGGCAGAGACCGCAGGCTTGAAAACCTGCCTTTGAAAAGACAGGACATGGTTCAGCTTCGGCCCTTGCTTCCGATTGTCCATCACTGAAAGGGACTTATAGAAGCCCCATAGGGGTTGGCCAGCTGCCAGTCGGTCACATGTGGGGGCACATTGGAAATCACCACCCTCACTGCCTGGGTAACTAGGGGCATGACAAGATAGTGTACACCCGCAATGTCCAGGCCCTCTGTGGACACCCTGTTGACCAGGATGGAAGCGCTCAGGTAAATCACTGAGACCATGTTAATATGACCTGCGTAACATATTATGCTGTCCCAGGAGACCAGCTAGGGCACAAGGTGGCTCAGGTCTCCAGCCCCCTGCACAAGGCAGGGTGAGCGGTGCACAGGCAGTGCATGGAGGGTTCGGGAGTGGACCAAGGCCCCAGAGATGAGGCTCGGGTCCCCAACTCTGGAACAAGGCCGGGCATGCAGTGCACAGCTGGTGCATGGAAGGTCTGGGAGCAGACCAAGACCTCAGCGCAGCATGAGGCGGCTCGGGTCTCCAACCGCTGGCACAAGGCAGGTTTAACGGTACATGGAGTCATGCACGGGGCTGAGTGGGCTGTAGGCCGGGAGAGACCCAAAGCAGTTGAGGGCCCCCTGCTGAGGAAAGAAGCGCCTTGCCCTGGAAGATGAGGACAGCCTCACCGGGGCCTCAGAGGAGTCATGAGTTGCCTGGGAAGGGGATTCCTACAGGGGAGGAGGGTCTTTCCCCCTCCCCCCCCATGATAAGAAGTTGGGGTATTTAAGTTGATTAAAGGGGCAGCTGGGGTATCTAGGGCTCTCCACTCCCCTCCTGTCATCTAGGGCCACTCCTTCTCCTGGGGCATTGCTATTGTTTTAATATAGCTTATTATTTGGTGGGGTTTTTTTCTTTCTTCCCCCTCCTCCCCCCGGGCCCTGCACCTCATATTTTGTGAACCCTTCACCTCATATTTACTGAACCCTGTGCACCTCACACTTTGTAAAGTGGCATTCCATTAGAGTATATAATTTGCATGACTTGAGTAAGACTCTTGCTTTGATCCCCTTTTTGATTCCTCACCTATATATATTATTTGCATTGACCTGTATATAAGCTGTTTTATCTCCTATATCTTATGTATAAATATGTTAACTCCATAACTTTTATATCTTATTAAATTTGTACACAGTTAAGCCTTAACACGTGTCCTGGCCTTTCTCTATAGAGGAAGGAGGGAAACTGTGTGCCACAGGCAGTTTCACTCCTTAGCACTCCTGCCCTGCTAACATTCCCTTCATTTGGAGAAGGGAATACATGATTGGGTATCACCCAAGTTATAGTATTAATAGCATTATGCTAAATAAAATGCAAAGTTGGCAAAAATCTCTAACAAGTTTGGAACACTGGTAAGAATTTGATACACTGAAAATACTCAAACCAAAATCCAGCCTTAGGGAAAATGGTACCCTGGGAGAAATTGTATTTTGGCATGCCCTGCTCTGTTCCCCCTGTCCTGTCCTGCCCCAAGGGTTAATCCGGCCTGGCCTGGGTCATCACATCCCTTTTCCTGTCCCCATGATCAAGAGACAGGAACCACCTGGAGCACAAGATGCAGACAGACTCAGCTGAAGAGGAAACAACATGGGAGGCAGGGACTGTAGGGCCTCGTGTGGACACTGCCAGTGTCCCCAGCTGCCACAGATCCTGGTAGCAGTAGCATTGGCAGCCCAAGGTGGGCAAGGCAAGGACTTCTGGCAACAGCCTCAGCCCTCCCCTGCAATGCCCACCAGTGCTAGCACCAGCAGCAGCCCCACAACCATCACCCTGTGGCAAGAGGGGGCAGAACCAGGCAAAGTGGAGCAGGAGGGGTGGACTTAGCAGCTGTGCCCAGGGCCCTGTTCCTCAGCCTGAGCAGGCAGTGAAGGAGAGGGAAGTGGGGGAGGAGGGGAGAAGTGGAGGCGGGGGGGGGTGGCTTCACTGACCAGCATGGCACCTGGCTCAGAGCTTAAAGCACAGCCCATTCCCACCTTCTGGGCTGGGGACTCCCACATGCAGGAGGTCTATGAGCTGCACTGTCACCCCTGCCCATGGTGGCACTGCAGGGACCTGGCTGGGGCAGAACGTTCCAGCTTCATGGTTGGTCCCTTCCTGGGCAGCAGCCCATGCCAAGCTCCTCCTGTGCAGCAGCTGGAAGCAGGGGGAAAGAGGATCAGCTGGACGCAGGATGAGAACCCCCCCCCCTAACTATGGCACCTTGGGTAGTTACCCACATCACCCACCCCTAAGACCAGCTCTGCTCAAACCTTTAAGTGATTTCTTATTGTTTATCATTCCAAAGTAAATAATGCATTTCTTGCAACTAGAAACTAAAGTATAACAGTGAAAACACAAGAATAAATCTTGAAATTCTTCATTCAGTCTTTACCCAGGAAAACATCCTATTACATCAGCTCCTATGAGATGCTAAATTCCTACAACTCCTGACTCAATTCAATGGGAACAACTGGTGATCAGCATTCTCAGAAGGGTTTCAGCAAAGACTTTCCTATATAAAAGGACTTTAAAAGACCTTCAGAATTTGATCCAGAAATTATACATCAGCATTCCTCTGTCTCAAAATAGATTGAAATGGTACATTCAGCTTCTACTCAGGGATAAATCTAAAACAATATAACCTACTGTATCTTCTTGCATACTATATGCCTTTAAATAAAATACATACCTTGCTTTTGAAAGGCAGAATGTGGGAAAAAAGATTTTTCCAGAGTCATGGTTGTGTGTGACATAGAGTAAATTATTCTGGAAACACAAAGTGTCCAGGAAGTGTGGCAACCCAGGAGATAGTCTGGGTTAGGCAGGAAGAACTTCCTGGTATGGCAGAACAGCAACATGGTTAGACTCAAGACCCTTGCAAGGGCAGAAGCAAAACTGTTGCTTTTTATTGTTAATAGTTTTTTTAAATATAAATTCCTATAAATGATGGTGCTGCTTCCATATCAAAAGCTTCATCAAGATACTATAAAATGCATGCAGCAGCGCATTTGCCCCAAACCAGCTTAATTGATGCTTCAGGCACAAGCAATAATGTTTAGCAAACAGCAGCTGGGAGAGAGTTAATCCTAGACTCTGTCCCTGTACCTTCTGATTTAAAAAGAAGTGGCAGCCATTTTGGCAACTATTACCGCACAGCTACTCACTGCTTCTGTTCCAAGGAAGAAAAATTGGTTTTGTTGCTTAAGGAGCTCCTCAATTTCGGATTTAGGGGGGAAGTTGTGAGTGGTGTGAAAGTAAATATGGGTAAAATCCCATATATTTAAATATGGATTATCCCCACATGATTCATAAATTATAGGCCTGTGCAAATAGGGAAGTATTGGATTCAGATTCAGCCGATTCAGAGGACAGTGATTCTATTCAGAGATTTGTATTACTGTCCCAAATCAATTCAGCCAAATTGGCTTTGGAAGATTCAGTGCTGATTCGGAGAGATTCAGTGATTCGGCCATGGACTATAATGGGGAAATCTCTGAAATACCTATAACTTTGTCATTTTTTTGGCAGTTTCTGGATGAAAATAGCAGGGAAGATAGCCCCTTCTGAGGGCATGAAGCCTGCCAAGCTTCAAGGAGATAGGTCCAATGGTTTCTGGGAAACTGCACCTCAAGATGCTGACACGCAAAACTCATGATGTGTGACTTTGTGCATGTGTTAAGGTGCAGTGGGGTGAAAACAACATGGATGGTAGCCCCTTCTGAGGCCATGAAGACTGTCAGGTTTCAAGGATATAGGTGCTGGGGTTTCTGTGAAACTGCACTTCAAGCTTCTAAAAGAAAAACTTGTGACATGTGTGACTTTGTGTGTGTGTTAAGGCACAGTGGGATGAAAACATCAGGGATGGTAGACTGTAACAGGGGCCTTCCTGGTGCTCAAGCAGAAACAGCTCACAAAAGGGACAGAAAGGCTGCAGACAGAGGTTTATGTGCTCTTTCCCCCAGAGCACTGCGATTGGAAGGGGACTCAGGGAAAGATCACAGTCATTAGCAAGCTAAAGATGTCAGTCTTTCCCCCTTGCTCCCCCTCCCTCTTCTCAGTTTCTGTTCCCCTGAAAGACTGCCTTCCGAATCTCCAAATCTTTTTCCAAATTGATTCGGAGACTCTGAATCAATTCAGAGGGGGGGTTTTGTCTCCCGATTTGATTCGGATTCGGTAATTCCTCCTCCAAATCGGGCCAAATCATGTCTGAATCGAATTGGTGACTAAAGCTTTGCACACCCCTAATAAATTATATTTTTGTCCAAGATAAAGATTTAAGCTGAGTTTGTGAAATGATCTGACATTCCAGATTTGTGGACTAAAGAACTTTTGTTTATTTCTTCCATCCCTCCAACACTAAACTACCCAGGTGCCACATTAAAAAACAAGCGTTAGAGAAACACCCAAGCCACAGCTAAGCTAGATATATTTGCTAGAACAATAACCCAGTGATCTCTTCAGTTTCATTAATAATGTAGCAGGGGAAAACAGAAAGGTCATCTGCATTCAAATTATTTACTGAAATAAGTAGACAAGAGTCTAGGTTATTAATTATGAAAGCTTTATATTTAAAAATATGCTTTTATGCAGCTATTTGTTGCAGTTATATTTTTTAACACCTGGAAAAAATATTTTGCAGCTCAGTTTTCATTTACTAGTTTAGATTTTTATTATCCAAAAGAGGGTTGTTTGGTTTGGAATTATATTTCTATTCTCCTTACTCGGAATCTCATTAATATATATAAACTAATATGTTTGAGAGCTTATATTTTATTTTGACAGAAAGGAGAGAACTGTATTTTCCTATGCCCACACTAAAATAAAATTAACAAATACTTTTAATGGCAGCAATATTTACAGGACTGAAGCCTTTCAGTGGCAGAGTTGAAATGTGTCTTTAATCCCAAACCATTTTAATTCTATCTAGCTAACTTCCTTGGAAAGTTTAAATGGATTATTCTTTTGTCATTCATTTACCAACACAACTTCCAGTAAAATGTTCTTTTTCTTGTATATCTACTTTGCCTTTCTTACTAGCATATGGATATTGTCTTTTAAATTGCTTCAAGTAAATATTTTGATTTTTGGAAATGCCAATGTGCATATTTTAAAAAATGTCTTAGCAATATTAAACATGAAGCCTGGGGTTTTTTTTCTCTCAGTGGTGATGGAACAATCTGCAGTCAACCTACCATAAAAAAGAAAGGTTGCTACTCTCTTCCTGCTCAGATGTACTGGAAGTTATGTAAACATGACAGCTTTTCCATTAAAATTCCTTGAACTAAGAAATGGATTACTTTGATTCAACCAAATGGGGAGGGGGGGGTCAAAAGAAAACTACCTTCTGGGTAGTCTTTTAACATTAAATAGGATTGTTAGTCTCTTCCACATGAACTCATTCACTGATAGCTGAGAAGAGCAGATAGGTGGCTATGCAGGTGGCACAGTCACAAAAGCATGAAACGAATGTGTTTTAGAAAGTTAAGCGTTCATTAGAAACATTAGCTTTGGCTTGTTTCAGTTAAAGATTTTGTGCAAACAAATATAGATTGGATTCGCTCCCTGTTTTGTTTTGTTTTTTCCTTCCCTGTGACTTTATGAAGATACTTTTTCTTAGACTGTCTTGTGTCCTAGATAAATGCCCATATTTGGTGACTATTCCTGAATAGAAGCCTTTCTTTGGGTGGCCAGTACTGAATGCACCATGAATTTGACATGAACTCTTCCATACTTGCATGTCCTTGCAGATCTTCAGCATGATGTTGCCATTTATCTCTGTCCCACTCATTGTGAGAGACCGCTGAAAGCTCTTTGAAAACTATGTAAAAATGACAATTTCTTACTCAACTTTTCTCTCTGCATGCATCATAATAATACCTACTTAAAGTTTTTCAGAGTTCTTTAGCTCCTGTTAGCCTCACAACAGTAGGATAGGATTCTGTTATTCCTTACACAGTAGCAAAATGAAGGTTCACTCAAGGCATGCTAATGCAAATGTTTATGCAGATATTAAGCTTCAAGCATAGGCACGTGCAATCCCATGGCACTGTTCACATGCTTGAGGCATATGTAAAGTTTTGTAGAATTGGTTCCAAAATTCCAGTCAGCTATGCCTGTGCACACCTATGGAAAATAATGGATCCAAAGAGGTGTTACTGTAGGCATTATTTTTAAAAAATGAGATTGCAGTTTTTGAGGTTTAATTCAACCTGTTTAAGTCTAGTGATCCTGCATAAGAAAAGAACCCTGTTGGATCAAAATCCAGACTAGATGTGCAAGGTGAGGTCACTGCACAAAACAAAGCATAACCTTTACTTATGGACTAAGCATATTTTACCTGAAAATTACTGAGAAAAGAAATAAACATCAACCCCACAAAGATGTGTGTTTATAGCCATTTTTCCAAATAAGAAATGCAGTTCAAAATACCCATTTGTTCTATACTTAAATGTTTTGCTAGCATGCCTTAAACCACATAACCATACCAGCAATAATCCTACTCACACCTTTCTGGATATGTCTACATGAGATGCTTCAATGTGCATTAGACTAATCTAATGTGCATTAAAGCTGCACAGAGAAACTGTGGCAAGTCTAAAGGATATTATAATAAGTTAATGCATATTTTTCTAGTACCTGAAAATACAGTCACTGTCTACACATGCATTTAAGTGCAGTAATTTATTCCACCATTGGATAATATCTGTGTCTGATGAGACTATCCAATGGTGCTGTGAATTGGTCTACACCAGCCCAGTTGCCATTCATGTGTACACAGTGGCACTTTACTACTCAGTAAATTAGTCTATTGTGCAGTAAAGTGCAAGTGTAGATGCACCCACAGGTACTAGTTTTAATATGCATTAGCTAAAGCACATTAGCACATGTGTAGATGCTGACTGGGATCAAATTTGCTCTCAGCCAGCCAGTTCACTAGGGGGCCAGCCTCCAGCCAGGGGCAGAGCACCATGGCTGAGAGCCCATCCAACCATGGGCCAGGGGACAGCTGCAGTGCAGTGCCTGCCTGGTCTTTAGCCACTGCCAGCTCCTGGCCCCGGAGGGATGCGGTTTTGTGGGCCTGTTTTGGCAGCAGCAGTGCTGCAGAGCCCCAGCAGCCAGCATGCTCACCACCTATGGCTTCCTTGTCCAGTGCAGGCAGCCCATGGCCAGCTTGAGCTCCACTTAAGATAGGACCAATGGCCACGTGGCCAGGCACTGAGCCTCCATGCCCTGGCACCCCACAGGCAGCAGGACCATCTCCCCATCACCAGGCTCCAAAACCGATTGTCAGGACCGCCTACCATTTCCACAGGCAGCCAGTAAGCCCTGCACAGGGTGCAGGCCTTGGGACAGTGTGGGGCACTGCAGCCACCTGTGCCCACAGCACTTCACCCACTCGCCCCCAGGCAGGTGGTAGGGACCTCCCTGAATGAGTTCTCCCTCCCCCCCTGTCCTCCAGAATTCAAGGGGGCAGGCCATGCCCTCCCAGTTAGGCAGCCAGGCACCTGCCACATGGAAGGAAACTTGTTGATGGCAGCAGTGATGTCCTTGGCTGTGGGAGTCAGAGCCTCATAGCATAGGCAAATGTACCCCTCCAGGCAGAGGTGCACATTGTGAGGAAGCATGGGTTTGCCTGGTGCACCATGGAAGCTCAGGGCCCCATGCCAGGTTCTCAGCTGCACCTGGGACACAATGGCAGGGTGTAGTGGATCAGGCACTCCTCAGTGTGCCCAAACAACTTGTTGTGGTACACCCAGAGGACTCTCAGCAGACCTGCTCTGCAGGTCCAGCAGCTGTTCATGGGGGAGAGGCACCAGCAGCCACTGGAGTTGCAGCATCAGGGACAATGCCCTAATGGGCAGTTCCCTCTGACATGTGTAAGCAACAGAGTGAGGTGCACCCAGGACCAGCAAGCCTCTGTGGTGGCTTGGGCAGTGGTGGCCATGGAGGAGGACTAAGTGCTCAACAGCATCCTGGCACTAGCAGCCTCCTTTATGCTGCCTGCTCTCCAGGATGGAGACCTCTGTCAGGCTGTGCCTACCCATCCATCCCCTGGAGACCCCTGCCAAGCTGTGTCTGCCCACCCCTCCTGGAGACCCCTGCCAGGTTGAGCACATCCCCACTTGAAGACCTCTGGATGCCGCAGGAGGTTGGAGCAGGGCAGAAGCAGCCCTGGATTTATTTAATCCTATAAGGATTAAATCTTCTCTCAAAAGGGTGCACATGTAGACACATTCCCAGAGCAGACTTACTGGACATGTCTACATGTGCCCCTATGGTGCCATTGTTACTGTGCTGTCATTTAGTACTTCCTTTTGTAAGTACTAAAAGATGCTTCAGTAACAGCCTGTACTGCACCGTCCATATGGTGCTTGGTTATTTTTACCTGCTACATCACCATAGTGACGCACCATACTGAGGGAGCTTCACTACAGCGATGCAGCTGTGGCAACACGGTTTTTGCCCGCTGATGTGCAAAAACTGTCGTGCATTGCTACAGTGATATGGTATCACATGTAGATGTGCCCACTGTGCAGTAACTTACTTCACAGTAAGTCTAAATACCATTCATTACACATGTAAACACACGCTCTGGCTAGTATAATTTATTCTGTTTGGGGACTGGTTTCAATGGCATTTGCAAAATAACTCTTTTGCTGGTACAAGCTGCACGTCCACTGGGAAAGTTTACAGTATAACTCTACTGATACAGCTATACAGAAAAACTTTTTAAAGTGTACACAAGCCTCTTATTAAATCAATCTTCTACTTTATGTAAATCTTAAGTAAATATCTCCATAGTGGTCCAATAGCCAATTGGCTTTGCTAAGATCTTGTCAGACTACTTAAAAAATTCCCTTGCTCTTCTTCAAAACATGATCCTCAGTCGAAGTTGCTCAACCAGTAGACTTAGTTAATTTAATCCTAACCTGAAAAGGTAATTAACTGCCTTTGTAAATCCCTAAATGTGGCAAAGGGATGTTCCATGCAGAGTGACACCATTAAACATTTTCACCTGGCCTTTTCCCCAGATCTGGACATTGTAGAGTCCTCTACTTTTCCCAAGACTCTCTTAGAAAGTCAGTTACATTACATTTCTCTGAACATTAAACTTAGTTTAAACTTTTTCAAGTTTTCTTCTTCAATATTGTCTATTTGATTTTGGTTTTTTGTGCTACTTCTCAGTTTTTCCCCAGCTATTATGAGTGCTTTTAAGAGGCAAAAATCTGTCTCCATTTTTCACTTTAATCCTCCTTTTGGGTCTTCTAATATTTGAAGACTCATTATATCTACCTGGAGCACATACACAGAATTGCACACAAATTCCTACAAGTTCAGATGAGACTATCCCCCTTCTACTTAGCCATGATACAACTGGAATCAATTACAAGACTTGCATTGACTTCAAGCCTTTTAGTTACCAATAGACTGCTGTTCAATGTTTCCGCTCTGATTTTCCTGTCAAATTTAATTATGGAGACATGGCGTACCTTTACTCATTCTGGCAATGACATGTACTGTGCTGCTACAACAGAAGCATATTATTAGATCAACAAAGGGACATTTCACAAGCACTGGTATTTAATATGGCAGTTATAATTACGGCAGAGAAAATGGGGGCAACTGGACAAAGTAACCTCCGTCATAGAAATAACTAGCCAAGACTTTATGCTCCATTTACTGGATCAGGGCCCTATTTTATATTTTCATAATTAAATGACTTTCATATGTAGGCTAAATAAATTATGAATTTCATGCAGAGTTTGATTATTATCAGCAGATGCAAGCAAGCAACAGAGTCCATATAAATGGGATAATAGAACTTTTTCTTTCTGAGAAGAGGCAATCCATAGTTTCAAAAGCTCTATTTTTTATTTCCAGACAGCCCCCTGGAGCATTGTAAACTACCTGCCAAAGGTGATGGATAACTGATTCTATTAGATCAGTTTTTGGAACTCAATATACAATGTTGATTCCCTGTTATTCAGAAAGGTTGTTTGAACTACCACCCAAAGCATTTAAAGCATCTACAATGACTATTACAGGCTCAGTCTCCCAATTTGAGTTTTCCCATACCCTTTTTACTTTTTTATGTTACCTGCCATGTACAGAAAGTGCCCTTTGAATTACTCCCTGAAAAATGTCTAGCCAACTGTTGTCTACTTTTTGTTATGTTATCTCTTCACAACTGCTATGATGATTATTTCATACTTAATTATAGTATGGCCACTCTTTGTTACCAGGATCTATACAAGACATATCCTCAACCAAATCATGAGTCACTCTAAACAACCACAAGGTCAATGGTATGAGGTTTTTTCCTCATGATTATTTCTACCATGAAATCACAATTATCAAATTGTGACATCAAACTATCTTTATAGCTACTGTCATGTAATAAACTAAACGGACTTCTACTGAGGAGTAAACAGCAGTGTTGGACAAACCAAGCCATGAATATCATTTTGGGCCCATTTTCTAGTAATAAAAGGTATTGCAAAGGCAAGACAGTAAATAGAATTTAAATGGTATCTAAACCACTTACCTATAAACAGCTAATGTACTGCTTAAGCCTGCAAACCTAGCATCAGTAACTTTGCTCACCTGACTCACTGATTTTAAAATTGTTGATGTTGCAGTAAGGTTAAAGACTGAAGTCAGTGAGACTACTCAAATGAGTAACTATTTGCATTATTACAAGGCATTGGCAATGAACTCTTCTATGGATCATGTGACATTTGTCTGTTAGACTGTATGCCTATTTATCTTAATACATGAATAACCACATGAAATATCAAAATAGATTTTAACATATTGAAAGCATCAGCAAGTTCTAAAAGGGAGCAAATAAATGTGTCAGTGAAGCAGTATAAGCAAACCCTGTACTGCTTAAGGATAAGCAACATAGTTAGAAAGAGATGCTGAAGAGTAATTGTCTGAGCTAGAGTGAAAAAATGGATGTTAGTTTGCAAGCTGCCTTGGAGTATCTGGGTGAGGGGTGACTAGAAGTCATTACAATTGTTCTTTTTTGAAAAACTAATTAAATCTCCTGATCAGTCATAGCCACTAAACACTGTTTAAGTGCTGCATTACTGAGGCAAGGAAATCAGTCTAGTATTGCTGGCAGAGTTCTGGCACAAATGCCTTGAACAAGGTGAGGTTGAATGATTAAAAAGAAGCTATTACTATTACCCACAAATGTCTTTAGCCAAATACTTCAAAAAACAAAAAAACCTAAACATTTTAAAATAAAAGTTAAGCATGCAAGAAATACTTTTCTGCTTGACAAATGTGTTTCTCAAAAGAGCCCCATAAGATATTTTCCTCCCTTTCTAGTTTTTCCTGCTACGAGATAAATATGAAGCATTCAGCAAGTAACCTGTGCTGCAGAAGTAAGAAAAAATAGGTTTTGGACTGTCTTTTGGGATAATGCCAAAGCTGTAGAGGTCTAAAGCAGTGGTGCTCAGACAACAGTTCATGGGACAAATGTGATCCACAGAGCCACATCATCCAGCTCACAGGGTTTCCCATGGGTCCAGAAATTTGGTTGCAGCAGAGCAGTGGCAATTAACATTATCACCACTCCCCTAACTCCCCAGGATTGCTCCATGCCAGCACATGGGGTTCATGGCACTGCAGGCAAGAGCTACATGCCATTGAGTCAGGCGGGCTCTATGCCTCCAGCACTCCAATGGGAAGCTGCACGTGGAGGCAGAGTCACGTAGCATCGGGTCAGGCTGGCTCCATGACTCCATATGCAGCTTCCCACTGGAGTGCTGGAAGCCCCACATGGAGACATGGAGCTGGCTGGCCCTGCCTGATGGCATGTAGCTCCCGCCTGCAGTGCCACAAGCCTCATGTGCTGGCACAGAGCCAGCCCGGTCTGGATCAAAGGTGTGCACCAGTGGTCCAACCGGGCTGGCTCCGTGCTGCCATGTGCAACCCCTGTGACTTAGCTAAAACCGCATGCTGTTGGGGGGTTCTGCCTGCTGTGGCCGTTAGTGTCCTGAAGGTCTGCTACCTGCTGCTGCTGCCAGTAGCAGCAGGGACTGTGTACCATGGGAGGGAAGGGGAGGGAAGTGTGGCAGGGGACCCACACCCACTCACAAGCCCCACACCCACTCACGCCCCCATGCCCATCCACAAACCCCATGCCCCCTTCACCACCTGCAGGCAGGAGATCCTCTCCCCACTAACCAGCTGTCCAGCCATGCACCACTGTGCTCAATGCCTCCACATAGGGCTCCCAGCTGGAGTACAAGGAACCCCACAGAGGTGGAAGCACAGAGCCCGCCTGGGTTAAATTATGCAAAATTATATAATTATACAGGGCCATACATTTTATGCACAAAATTGCACGGGCACATATTTGCATAATTCCCTGGTGTGTACCTAATGTCAAATTATGAAGCCCTACAGACAGCATGATATGGTCCTACATGCTTGGTGAGCTTAAAAGGAACCTATTATTATTATCCACAAGTGTCGGAGAGCTTCGAATCAATTTGGACCTTTTATTGGTCCCCTGATTCAATTCAGATTTGGAGATTCGGCCACCAAATCGAGCAAAATTTCCTCCGAACTGAATCACCACCCAAAGCTTTGCACCACCCCAGTACTAACTGTATTTCCATTAGTCAATGCAGGTGGCCTTTTAAATGAGTAAGGATGCATTTCATTTGTTCTAAATAGGCAGTTGCTTAAACTTTCTCTTATTTCCTTCCCACTTTGAGTGTCTATTTTTCTCAGGGTTTGTATTTTCAGCATCTGAAACCCAAGGAAGATAAGTTATGGCTTTCATATTTGCTTGGATTTTTCTCTATGCAATCAATTATACTTTCCATATCTACAGGGCCATACTGTCTCCTTCCTTTGACCTCTTGTTTCTCATGTTCACTTTTATCTTGTCACATTCCCAGAAATCTTTCCTCCATTTTTTATTCTTTTCTTTTATCTGTTTTATACATTTCCTACATATATATATATACTCTGTTTTCTTTCTAGTTCTTCCTATTTTTTTATGATTTGTGGGCACCTTTTATTAACAGTTTTTACATACCATCATAGAAATATTTTTCTCTTCAAATATCTGTTGCAAGACAGCCCATATAACTTTTGGAGACACTTCCACTTGGAACATTTTCCATTTCCCCTATGCTCTCCCTTTTGCCCATACCTTATTACTTGATGTCCCAAATTCCCTGTTTTTGTAAAATATGTTCTGTTGAAATTCAGTGTCCCAGATTTTAAAATAGTTATTTGGATGCTTCAGTTTCTAAAAATTGACTTTACACACCATAAAGAGACTTGATTTTGTGGTAACTCAGAGAATTATTGAAAATTAAATGCCACTAAAGCATTCCATGTTAACATGAAAAAAATACAAGTACTTAAAAACTCTGGTAAGTATTTGGGGGTGTTTGGCCCTTACCTTACAGGCCCAAGTGATAACAGAGGCATTACTGTTTTCTTACCTCTTTCATCCGTTCTGCTGCATGTGCTAGTCACAATTATATGATTAACAGTGCTAGTCATAAACAAGGAGAGAGTTGCACACAAAATTTCAACAAAAATGAAAAAAAAAACCCACATTTTTGTCTAAGTCATACACAGAGAACTTAGACTTTTTTCCTAAGACATTATACTGAAATAATTCACCTTAAAGAATAATAATTTAAAAACCCTACTACTGTGGAGCCTCCACAGCTGTTGTGCTTTGCATGTGTCATTGGACTCCCATGATGTCCCATAGTTTTACCTTTTAGAGAAGAGAGGTACTGGATCGTGGCAGCAGAATGGTAGAGGTGATGCCTGAGAGCACGAGATATTTCAAGTAGAACTAAGGACTCCACCACAACATTTCAGATTCTAAATATTTCAGTTCAGGTTTTCAATGAAAAAAAAATTTTCCACAGAGAGAAGAATATTTTTGCCCGTATATTTTTTCAATTGTCATTTTGTTGAAAACCTAATATTCTACCAACACCCAATTTTGAAAAAAAAAATACAGTAGAATTTACCCCTAATTTATTCACTGCCTTACTTTCTGTATATGAAAACTGTTACTTATTACAAACATATTTATGTTACAGGGCCAGGAAGGGGAAATGGGTTTTTTAATTGTCTTAAGTTATTCTTTGTTTTTTTCTATAATGCCTCATTATTTCTTTATCAGGCCCCTCCTCCCTCCCACTTATCTCCTACAAATTCCCTTTTCCCTAGTATCCAGAAAAAGAAACATCCAAAAAAGGGTGAAAAAGACAAGATGCAAATACCAAAATTCTCATTGATTTTAAACTTTCTTCTTCACAGTGAAATGCATAAAAATAATAAAATCCAAGCTTTTCAGTGAAAAGTAAACAGGTCTATATTCCTTCAGGAAAGCCATAGTAACTCTTATACCATCTTCCTTCTATAAAATAACACAACAAATAACTAGCAGCATTGAAGAAAAGTGTCCACAAACAACTGTAGACTAACAGTACTTTATGCCCTTCAAGTTACCAGCATACCACATGACATGACATGACCCTGCTACAAGAGTCTAACATAATTATCATTGATCGTTTTCTTGTAAAGAAGTACTTGTCACTCTTTCTAAAGATTTAAAAATATATTTTATTCAGTGTACATGTTTGTTCATATTATCATCAGGTGCCAATTGCACAATTCTTTTAAAATGATACGTGTTATTCAATCATGTGCTCATAATTTATCAAAACATATAAAAAGCCCCAAATTAATGGTACAACTTATTGCATGTTTTCATATTGCTGAAGGCTACTGTTTCACCTACAGCAGAAGAGACTAAAACTTATCAATGGAATTCACCCCTATTCAGGGAGCCAGTATGCAGCCTATGCATTGCATAACAGGCATTGCTGGGACTTATACAATACCCAAGACCTTTTACTTGCCTCCTGCTTACAGATTAATTTTACCCTTTGAGATGGCTCACCTTTTTGCAGGATCAACGCAAATCTCACTCATTCTGATGTTCATGCTCAGACTGCCTTAAGAAAACAGTTGAATCAATGCATGGACACTAGCAGAGGAAAATCCAGCATCTGACAAAGGGTGTGGAAGCATCCACCCATACAGCAGGAGTAGCTGCATCCCCTCTGCTAGCCTCCACATCCCCCACACCCACCTGTGCAGGCAGACTGAGCTATAGGACCCTCTGGGGACATTTAAAGAGCCCAAAGCATGTACGAATTCCCCCCACCCCTCACCTCTCAGCTTAAAGGCACAACCCCTCCCCTCTTCTCTTCTTCCTCCTTTTTCCCTGCTTACTGTTGCTGCTTTTTCTGCTGCCCTGGGGGGGGTGGGAGAAACTTCAAAGCCATTACTACCCCTCAAGCCAGTCTGCATGGGGGCTGGGCTCAGCTGGGAACAGCCTCAATGGCAGCAGTGGGGATGGGCAGGGAAATGGGTCCCCCATCCCTGTGCCTGCTCCTGAGGGAACAGGCAGGGTAGGAGAACCCACCTCCCTGTTCATTACTGCTATCTACATCTATCTATGTTCCCAGCTGAGCCCAGATATCACACAGCCTGGATTCCTCCTGGCCCTGGACAGCAGCAGTGGCAGGTGGGGGGAGAAGGAAGAGGTGCACCTTTGGGCATGGAGGCAACGGAAAGATTCTTACATTCTTTGAGGACTTTTTTTAAAAAGTCCCAAGGCTCCTGGTGCTCAATCCAGTCCAACAGAGGTGGTAAAGCCATACCACGGCACCCCGTCTCGACTGTAGACACTACCAGAACTGTAAAAATTAATCGTTCTAAAATATATCCCTGAATTGAGCTATCATAAAGGTATAATTAAAGCTGTCAGATCCAACTTAACAGAAAAAATAAGATCAGCTGACTGTAGTCTACTAAACACATTTATTTATTTTCTTAAGGGTCCCTGATATTCTTATGTCTGCAAAACAATTTTTATCATAATTAGTGTTTTCATATCTTTTTTAAATATTCACTTCAGGGCTGAAATTTTGTAGCTCTTGTCTTTGCTCTAAAATAAAATTCTTGATACCATTTTGCACTATAGAAGAATGAAAACAATACAGTTCTCTGATTTGAAAAAAATATATTCTAAAGATATGTTGATTTTTAAAAATACTACATAACACAAACAGCTGCCATTTGAATTTGGGATGATGGAACTGAAAATGGTGGTTACCACAGTGTTTCTCTAGGGATTTCTAATTAAATTTAATAAATGGGCATTTGTTTACCTGAAGGAAATATATTACTAGTGGAAACATCTACAATCTAGCATGCTTCTAAAAAACTGAAATGGAAAAAATGAATCAATATTGAAAATATCCCTCACTAATAAAGTTGATACTATTTTTCTTTTACACTTTGATGGCCAAAGCAATAGGAAAACATACATTTTTGTAGCAAATCGATCTCATCCTAGCCTTCCTATATAGCGAATGCACCTCTGACTGCTTTGGTAGTATCTCATGCTGAGTGTTCCACCCGGAGGGTCTTTCCCACTCACCTACCCACCCACCCCAACCCCAAGTGCAGTGAAGGTTTTATCATAGTAGGTGGTCTATGTTATGTGGAGGAGGTTTTAAGAAACTGTCATCCAAAAGTGAAAGCAAACATCAAACAACATTTATGAACAGATCAAATATACTTTTGAATAACTAAAATGGTACAGTAGCTTTCTAAAATTATAATCATAGTTCTATTATTTTATAAGTAATAAGCATATAATTTTAAGCATTTAAATAGGCCATGAAACGATTAAATTAAATCATATTACATTAACATAGAATAAATGGATTTAAAGCCCACAGGGAACCTTCTTACACTGTTTTGAGATTAGACCATATGCAAGGTGTCAAAATAAACTCATGAGAGAAGTCCGCATTGTTAACTTGCTACTTTTCCCACTCATTGCTTCTTAAAATGGTTTAATTTATATAATTTCTTAGCAAACCATTTTGCCTTAATATTACTTAATAACGTATCTGTTTCTGCAGAATTTTAAATAGAACTGTTGGAGTTCCTCTTCAGTTCCATTCACTTGCAAAGAAACAGAGAAACTGTGATTATTTCTGTTTCATCTCTACACTTCAGCAACACTGCACAAAGAAATTGTTGTTCTTTTGACATTGCTTCCCAATAAATGGACTAAATGAGCTGTGAATATCAGCATTTAACCAATAAAAAGAGATCTTTATTTATTTAAAATGTATCAGATTTGCTTCATCTAAAAAGGCTAATTAAATGGCTATTCAGGTCAGCTATGATATTAGAAGACAACTGGATCACATTTAATGCTATATAAAGTATGTGAACAGGCTAAAGAAAAAATTAAACCATAGCCATTAAAATTTAATTTGACTTAGTGAAGCCATTAACATTTCAGTTTTATGCAATGGCAGGCATTCTAAAAATATGTCCATATAATTAAGAAACCCAGAGTTGTCAAGTGAATGGCCCGTCTGCTGCAAAAATTACTAGAAGTGACCTTAAAGGGGAATCATAAAAAGAAGCAAAGGTGAAAAATTCTTTGAATCCCAAGAATATCTGACAATCTGTTCATAGACAACATGTATATATTTCACATTTTCTGCTCAAAAACCAAGTAGCCATCTTCTTTTCATTTTTACTTCTTCTCTCATCCCCCACTGCCATTACTTAAACATTTGCAAAGCACCACCACTTGCAGCAAGAGCCTTCCTATCGGGTTGTTCTGCATCTGATAATTTCCAACCTTGTGGGTGTATTTAACTTAAAAACATAAGGTTAATCAAAAACGCCCCCTCCTAGAATATTTTAGAATAACCATATGGAAAAGGCAACAACCTCTCTGCTGTACGTTACCAAGTATCATTGCAGTTCTATGAATTTTAGTCTTTTGTGATATCAGAACAAGCAGCATCTTCAGTATAAAACTCTAACTTGTAGTAATTGCATACACCTTGATTTTCACTTGAAAACACAAACAAAATTCAATGCATTATTCACAGCAAATACAGACAAATGTATATTTCTGTGTGTGTAGAATTCTTTTAGATCATTACTCATAGCCCCCTGGCACATTACATTTAAGGCACAATTAACATGCAGCTGATTTATAGCACCATAAAATGGCAAATCTACCACAAAGATATTTCACAAAATATGTGGAATCTCTTTGTGGCTCCTTTGGATAGTACCATAAATTGAACATGTAGTATGCCAGGTGCTGATGCTGTCATTAACACTGGGACAAGGCTAAGCATCAAAATGGGGACAGCCTCAATTCCCCACAATGAAAATATGGAATACAACAAGATGAGCTGGAAGCAAAGAACTATGACCTGATTGGTACCACAGAGAACAGGTGGGACAACTCTTATGACTGGAATGTCAACAGTTTCAGAAGGACAGAGTTAGGAGAAGAGGTGGTGGTAGTGCCTTATATGTAAAAAATACATGCACTTGTTCCCTGGTTCAGGAGGAAGGCAGCAAGACAAAATTCATTTGACTGAAGATGAAAAATGCAGCACTGATATAATGGTGAGGATTTCATATAGGTTATCAGATCAGGAACAGTAGGTGGATGAGGCATTCTTCAAACAGGTGACAAATCTATCCAAAAGCTATGGGACAGTAGTGATGGGAGACTTCAATTTTCCACACATCTACTGGAAGAACAATGAAGCCAAACGTAAAATGTCAAGCCAGTTCCTAACTTTGTGGAGAACAAATTTCTGTTCTAGAAGGTGGAGGATACAACTAGGGGATCATCTACCTTGGATCTTGTCCAAATCAATAAGGAGGAACAGATGGAGGATGTGAAGATGATGGGTAATTTGGGAGGTAGTGATCATGACATGATAGATTTCCAGATCCTGAGACAGGGAAAGCATTAGGTCAGAAAAATTAGGATGCTAGATTTCAAAAAAACAGATTTAATCTGACTCAAGGAGTTGATAGGCATGGTGTTACAGGAAAATAAACTATAGGATAAAGGGGTCTAGGTGGTCTGGGAGATTCTAAAGGGCACAGTATTGGAAGCCCAACAAGAAACTGTCCCAACATGATGTAGCACAAGAAGAATGGCAAGAGACCAATATAGCTGCATAAGGAGCTTCTAATATGCTACATATATGGACAATGGAAGAATGGGTAGGTCACCAAGGAAGCATACCAGGAAACAGCAAGAACCTGCATGGAAAAAATCAGGAAGGCAAAGATAAAGAACAGGTTGTACGTGGTGAGGGAGGTTAAAGACAACAAGAGGAGATTCTGTAAGTATGTTGGCCAGATAAGAAGGACCAAGTAGTGTTAGTCCACTGTTAACTAGCCAGGGGAACTCTTAACAGAAGATGCTAAGAAGGTGGATCTACTTAACAACTACTTTGCCTCAATCTTCACAAAAAAAAAGCTGCAGCCAGACACCTAATAAGGATTCCTTGAGTAAGAAATGTGGCAAGCTGAGGGATGAGATAACAGAAGAGACAGTCAGAGAGCTTGGCAATGATCTTTATGAAGTCATGGGAGATGGGCCAGGCACCAGATGATTGGAAAAGGACCAGTTGAGTGCCCCTCTTTAAAAAGAGGCAAAAATGGAGGACCAAGGATACCACAAACCAGTTAGCCTCACCTCAATACCTAGGAAGTTACTGGAGTATATCCTAAGGAAGGCCGTTTGCAAGCCCAGAGAGCAGTAGTGGCCCAGCAGTGACAGTGGTCATGGTGGTGGCTGGCTATGTATGTTCCACTTCCCTGCCTGCTCCCCTGGCATAGCAACAGCAGTGCAGGTAAGCTGGGGGACACTGGGGGATCCCCAAGGGATAGACAGGGAGCCCCAAAGGCAGGGATGAATGGGGGGAGGGGGCAATGTCCTGGTTCAAGCTAGTCAGCAGGAGGGTGGGGAGGCAGCGGGCTGGATCCAGGCAGCAGGGAGCAGTGGGGACCTGATGGGACCTTACCAGACCCCAGCTATCTATAATCTGAGCCACTTAACCTGCCCTGGAAAGCAGATGAGGTGGGCAGGAACAGAGCTAACTTGGCTCCTAACCATATCACTGCTTACCGGCTGTCTGGGGCAGGTCAGAGCAATGCACATTACAGGGGGTATTAGCCCTTAATGTGTGACTGCTCAAAGCACATACAAATTTTAACACCAATTAAAATTAGCACATGCCATGTGTAATGTGTAACAAAGCCCTTAAGTTCATGCAAATATTCCTTCTGGGCTGACAGAGGAAGTCAAACTATCATGGAAACAATAAGACAATAACAATAGGTGGTTTCTGGCTCTAGGCACAGAGGGTGATGTGGTTCTACTGAAGTCAATGGTAAAATACCCACTGGCTTCATTAGAAAAAGGATTTCACCAATTGCCATCATTGCTCTGGATCTAGTGTTTGGAATAGCTTTCAGAAACGAGAAGGCTATAATTGCACAATATCCTTCTTATAAACTGATTGCTAACACCACAGCTCTGGTGCTCTGATTCAGCTGGGGTGATTTACCTGTTTAATAGTTCACCTAAGGATACTGGTAAAACAAGATTATTGCCATGATGCTTTGAGGGAGTTTTCTGCCCACTAACTACTCTGTCAGTGTCCTCGTGGGCTACTGTGAAAATCTTTTGCCCATGACTAATGATACTGTATCTATCAAATACCTTTTTTGCCAACTTCTCCCTCACAGCTGATCATGTCTTCAAATGGCTTGCATTGCATGAAATGAGAGGGGAAACAGTCACAGCTGTGATGGCAGAAGTCATTGTCTGAATGAAATCAGGGGTAAATCAAATTGATCTTTTAAATGTATTCAGCTGTTCAGTTAGGCATGGAGGTCTTTGCTTATTTTCTGACTGATGATTTAAGGATTATAGGAACTTTTGAAATATAAATGAGTGGTAATCTCTATTATATTCTTAGGGAGTGCTATGAGCTGAAGATATATATCATTAGGTTGTATGACAAAGTGGATCAAAGCATGTCTGGTTAGAAGCCTCATCCTCAGCGAACTGAAGTTTACCAGAGGCAAACTTGAGTTCATGGATGATGTCCAAATGTTCTCTTCAGTCTGTTGCTGGCAGAACTGCCAAATTCATCTAGGATCTGTTTAAATTGGAGAATGAGCAAACAGTTCGACCAGCTCAAGTGTTCAGAGAGTATTTTGCCTCAAAGCTCCCCTAAAGCAGATTTCTCCCTGACAAAATGAGAAATAACAGCAGATAAAACAATTGTCCTCCCTGTAACAGCACTGGAAAAAAGTAGGCAGACATTACAGTAATTGGACTTGAGCATCTTAGTACAGGTTACATCTTCCCCTATTATAGCTAATGTTTTAGAGTAAAAGGCATGAAGAAATGAGGGTATCTAAGAATCAGTGCAACTGCCAAGATATTTCATAATGCTAAAATGTGAGTAGAAAAAGGAACTTTTGCTGTTTGGTTTGACTGAAAACAACATGAAAGCAAATTTCCCTCATTTGCTAGATCAGTCCAAAGTCCAATATTAATGTGGTCTTAAGTTTCTCCTGAGCAGAAAGGAAATCAATTTAAATGACACCAAAACCATATTATATTCATGATTTCGCCAAGCTTTGAACCCTTGTCTATATGCAAGCCTAGTGCTCTAATCCAATACAACACTATGGGTGTGTCTACACACGCATTAATGTGCTTTTCTTAATGCACATTAAATTTAGTACCTCCAATGTGAGGTACTAAATAAATGCGCATTAGGTTGCTCTAATGCACAATACAGAAGGTGCACATTTTAAGTGATGTTTAATGAGCAGTAGCCTATTTTACTGCACATTAGTGTAATTGCAGTTTTTTATGTGATGCTTAGTACAGTAAAACTGGCTACTGCAAATTGAAGTGCACATGTAGACACACCCTATAACTCCTACCATATAGCACTTTCCTTCAGATTAGCCCAAAAAAATAATGTCAAACTGGACACATTTACATAAATAGACAAATTCTACTATGCATTAGTGCATCACGGCAAAAGCTATGCTATTGCACTAACGCACAATAGAATTAGTCTAGTGCACATTAGCATCACTAAAAACGTGTACGCCAGTGCTACTGTGCAGTAGCACCAGTTACTGCTCACTCAGTTAGTACCTGTTATTACAGGTACTAAACTTAATGCACATTACCTACAGTGCACTAATGCACATGTTGTTGTGCCCACTGAGCTTCTTTGTATCAGGATTTATCAAAGAATTTCCTTACAGACCCATTGAGGAGCTCCATTCAGTTAACCACAGATGTCTTAACGATATTTCAGCAAGATTGGAAACTATTTGCATATTTCACATATTCTATCTCCTACACAGTTTTAATGAGAAGATACATTGCTTTATTTATCAACCCCATAGGACTGATTGTCCTTGTAGGACCCTTCTCAAAGTTCTGTTTCTAAAAGTCCCTAGGCAACACTGCCACAAAGACTGCTAATACTGTGCAATGTTGTGAAATCATTTATGAAAGTCTCTCTCTGGCACAACTAATATATGTTGTTTGTGGTCTACATTTTTTAAAGTCAGTATTTCTGAAAAGTCTTTAAAATATTTCCCTCTTGAACAAGTATTACCTGAATCTTAGGCAACATAGTCCTATTACTCTTTTCTGAGGGCTGCTGTATATAAGCCCCATATTTTTTCACCAAGAGATCTTGCCAGATCATCTGGGCTGTTTATTCAAGATGTGGGCTTTAAGTGGACTTGTTGCAGGAGGTTTATTTAAATACTGTACTTTGAAAGTGTTCTGGCAGAATGCCCAAATACATATTACTTGGACCAAAATTACTGTTTTTCTGATTTCATATACTAAAAAGAACTGTTTTCACTAAACTGAAAATGACTTTTTCTGAAAATACACCACAATACCAGAAGCATGGGGCATTGAAGTGGTGAAATATTTTCACACGGATCAGCCAGTGACAGGTGTATGACAGGTGTATGAGTCACACATGAAGGCAAGGTTTGGCACCTGGGACATAACTCTAGCCTTTCATAAACAGCATTTTCCTAAACTCTTTTATCTTGATGTGGAAAAAATACTGCCAAATGATTCAGTTCCTCAAAGGCTCACTTAAATCTTCCATAGTAATGCTATCAGTACACCTATATGGAACTAACTAAAAATGGGGTGCACCAAAGTAGCAAAAAGCTTCCTGTCCTAGTCCCTCTACAGGTAATTAAATGGACCCTTTATCATATGGAGTGCCTCACTCTTTAATACATGTATTCTAATAAACCCTCCTGACACAGGTAAATGTTGTTGCCTTCTTTTTGCAGATGGGAACTGAGGTTCAGAGAAACTAAGAATATGTTTTCAATCAGGATGAGCGATGTGAAATTTCCTTCCCCATGAATATCATACTTTATAGGTCATCCGCATATCGCCCCTACTTTCTTGAACATTGCACTAAAATGCTTCTCTACTTCCCTTGCACTAGGAGAAGGAGAGCCCTTGCAAAAGGAATCAGCCTATAGACTACTGTCTCTTCTCTGTGTTTGTGACAACTAACAGGCAGTACATAAAGTGAGGTGCAGAAGTCGGAAGACAGGAAGAAGGAATAGTTTGAATGCTGTTAGCAAACTTTCTGTGATCAAGGCATGAAATGCATAGCCAAGAACACTGAAGGAAGGGTCAGGGTCAACCTAACACCCAAAAGGTTAGGAGAGCTTGCAGGGTGAGGGTGGACTGCTGTTGTGGGTCAGGATGAGGGATTTACAGTCAATGTGGTCAGTGCCTATGAGGATTGAGGATAATCTTAAATGTCAACCCTAATTATCAGTGTACTCATAGTGAAAATGCTTAACCAAGTCTATAAAAGGAAAGAATACCGAACATGGGTCTCCAATATCCCAAGCCAGAAATGTAACAATTTAACCATCTTTTTTCTCAAACTTCTGATAAAATCCCACATTGGTCCACCTCTCCTTCAGCATGTATAATCTATCATCAAAGTGGCCAGTTATTAGATAAGGTCAACTCAAGATGAGAAATAGCTTGCTTAAATTGACCAAGTAAAAGCATTGTGAAGAATCTGAAACCACCATGCAGTCTCATTTAATTGAAGGCACACCCATAATTGGTCCTGTAGTTTAGGACAACATGAATTCCACACAGCAGTATCTTCCAATAACAAATTCTATTATCTCTTGGCTAGGAAACTCCATCCCATCCTGGCAGACAATGATCTGGTCTCAGCTATTCATGTCTTTATCCCTCTCAACTGCATTAGAGCAATGTGATATTCCTTGGCTTGAATCCATCAGCTTGGAGAAAACCCCAATTAATACTAAAAGCTGCAGCATAGGCTATAAGGAGCACATCAGAATCTCTTTTATACTCTCTTCCAGAGAATTTTGAATTAAGTTCAAGGTCTCAGTCCTTATTTTCTGGTCCAAACAATAGATTTCACTGAATATCTAAAAGACAACCTTAAAGGTGAAGACTATTACTTCACTCTGGCACAACGGAAATCTCTAAAACAAGGATAAAGTTTTTCTTCTAAGGAAGGCAGAACGTTCTTGGGCATTAATCCAACAGAATGAACTTCCCTAAGAACTGAAAACTATCAACCACCTCACCACGTTCCTCTCCAAATGTAAACTTGTAACTACAAACATACTGGAGAAATTAATCTAAAATCATGCCTACAGAAGACAGTCTAATACGGGGCAGGCAAAATATGGCCTGCATGCCAGATCCAGCCAAGCGATTTCATCTGGTCCACAGGCACCCACCAATTAATTAATCCTGCCCCCCAGCCCACGCACTTCCCCCTCCACCCTCATGCACAGGAGGGCCCCGGCCCGGCCAGCATGCACAAATTCCAGGTGGAGCCGCTGATGCCACTGCTGCACTCACCAGGGGATCTGCTTGACTCCCAGGGCTCCAGCAGGTCTTTCTTGTGTCCCTGCTGCAGCACTCATTCTGGGCACCAGATAGGGAAGTGGTGATGGGCAGGGGGGAAGCTGCAGCTGGGCAGGAGCGTGGAGCTAGAGCTAGCAGGAGCATGGAGACCGGGACCAGCACCCAGGGAAGAGGATGGAGCACAGAGCTCAGGTGGACAGGGTGCGTGTGTCTGGGAGTTGTGGAGGGAGGGGTTCCCCTCCACACACACACCCCCCTATGTTGCTCAGCCCCCATCATCAGCAGTAGCAGGTCCTCTGGGTGCATATGGCCCACACAGGCATAGACAACGAGAGATGTGTGGCTCCCGCCAGTCCTAGGAGCTGCACATGGTGGCAAGGAGTGGAGCCTGGCCAGCCGCCTCTATTGCATGAGGCTCCCTGCAACTCGCATGCAGTTCGCAGCACTCACGTGCCACCAAGGGGAAGCCCCACATGATGGAGCCAGCTGCCTTCCCCTCTCCCTGCTACCACATGCAGCTGCCGGGACTCTACTGGAAGTAGCAGGGAGCCTCACTCTCTACTCCTCTGCAGAGTCCTGGCACCTGCACATGGCAGCAGAGTGGGGATGGCAGCCAGCTCCATCACCTGGGTCTTCCTCCAGGTAGTGTGCAAGTGCCAGGAGCTGCACATGAGTTGCACAGAGCCCTGCCCAATAGAGATGGGTCAGCCTGACTCCACTCCTTGCTGCCATGTGCCGCTCCTAGAACTGGCTGGAGCCTCACAGTGCCAGGTGACTGCACCTGCGTGACCATGAGCACCCCAAGGGCCCACCACCAACAACTGCTGCCACCAGCTGCTGCTGATGCTACCACCAGTGGCAGGGGCTATACTCCATAGGGAGAGGTGTGGGGGGGGGGTCCCCACACTCCCCCACCCTCCTTCACACCCATACCTGGCACCACAACTACTCTACGCACACCCTACACCCTCCCACACACACAGCCACACCCCTCACAAGCCCCACACACCCCACTATACACACACAGCCCCCCCAATCACAACCCACACACAATATATGAGTAAGACTTTATTTCTGAGCTATTATACAATCACTTCTATATACACTATGCAAACACAAATAAGTCAAGACAAAAATATTTTTTGAAATAAAATTAAAATATGTTATTGTAGAAGTTTGACTTTTAGTATACGATTTGGGTTTTTTTCTGGTCCCAAGATGGCAACCCCACCCTCCCACAAGGAATATTTCCAGGAACAAGGGGAGGGACTTCCAGTGGCAAAGGTCAGGGGTTAGGGTGGGACTTCCAGCCCAAAGATGGCAAGCAGGGGGTGAGGCACCTGTCAAAGGGTGAGGCTTGTCAGCCCTCGACAGCTCACCAAAAACTCATTAAGTGGCACTCCAGCCAAAATAATTGCCCACCCCTTCTCTAATACATGTTTCTCCCCCTAGAAAGAAGGTTAAACACACATACATGCACGCACACACAATAGATGCCTGTCATGCTGCTTAATGAGTCAGTAACCAGTGCTCCAATACTACAGTGAAAAGCATGGAATAATAAGTAGACATCCTTAGTCTACTTTTATTCATTCTACCTTGAGGCAACAGCAACCAAAACAAAATTTACTCAAGAAAATTCTTCTAAGGAAGAAACTCAGGATTTGGACTCCAATATGAATGAGATGAATAGGAACTTGCTTTCAAAATGAAGGATAATATTCACTCATTAAGCATTAGTTGCTTAAGCAGCACATTAAAATATCTAAAAAATGCAGGAAACAAAATTTATGCAGACCTCTAGAAAAATCAGGTTAATTAATTTTATATAGTAATGTAACCACTTATAACATGAGGTGAAGAATCAAGCCAGAACTGTTCTCACCTGTACGTGCCTAAGTTTTTGGTGTCATGCCAGGGATGAATATAACATAGACATCTACTAGCAACACAAGTAATGTCACCATGAGTGGGAACCACTCTGCACTCCTGAACCAGCTGCCTGGACTCCAACTGTCCCACAACCCACCTCAGGGCCCCAGCCCCTGCCCCTGCCTCTGCCCCACTCTCTCCCTTTTTCAGTCCTCCTCCGCATGCCCCTTCCCCTTCACAGACTTGCCTGCCATGCTGGATAGTGCTAGGGTTACCATTTTCCAGGTCCAAAAAAGAGGACACCAGTCATGCAGGTGGGCGATGAGGGGTGGGGAATATGATGGAAGAGGTGCAGTGACATGCTGGTACTCTGCCCTTGACCATTCTGTTGGCCTTCACTGCCAAGCCACAGTACCCCAGCCCTGCTTCTGCCCCCCACTCTCAACCCACTGACCCCAGCCCTGCCAGTGCCCCTCACTCCTAAACCATAGTACCCTGCCACCCTGGGCCTTGATGGTGCCCCTCACTCCCAACCCACAGCACCCCACTCCTGCCTGTCCCTGCTGGTGCCCCTCACTCCTGACCTGCAGCCCCCTGGTGCTGCCAGTGCCCCACACTCCCAACCCACAGTCCCCTGTCCTCCCAGGGCCCCTCACTCCCAAGCCATACCTGCCAGTCCCCTCACTCCAAACCCACAGGCCCCTGCACTCCCAGACCTGCTGGAGGGGCCCCAGGTGTGCCCATCTTGACTGGGCCAGAGCGTGGTGGCTCTGATTCATGCAGGCAGTGGTGGAGTGTGTCCGCCCCAGCACGGGCTGGAGGGCAGAGGAGGGGAGGCTTCTGGCACCCCCAACCCTGGGATGGGGCTGCCATGCCATGCTAGACAGTCTGGCCACAGCCCTCCTTCTTCCCCTGCTTTCTCCCCGAGCAGCATCTCCTGGCCCCTGTGAGAATAGGCACCAACCCCTGTGCTGCCGCCCAGCCACAGAATACCTGCTGCTCTCAAAGGGTCCCCCCGACCTGCCCCTTTCCCCCACTTGAGGGGCAGGCAACCCTCCCCTGCCCCCCCCAGCTCTGCAACAGCCCCAGCCTCCACATCTGCCCCTCATGCCCTAGCCAGATGTCCAGGATTTTGCTTTGCTCTGCTCGTGGGAGCAGGGGGAGGGCAATCAGAGGCAGCAGGGAGCACCACATGCAGGTTTGCGCATGCCCTCAGCTGCAGGCAGGTATGTCTGTGCTCCCTGCTGCCTCTGATCACCCTCACCCTGCTCCCACCAGTGGAGCAAAGAAAGATCAGAAGGTTAAAAAAGAGGACGTGTCTGGGAAAACCCAGATGTATCATAACCCTAGGTAGTGCTCCACATGCTGCTGGGCTGTGTGTAGGCTGTGGCTGCATGTCTGTGCATGCCCCTCCCCCACACTGCTGCAGCCACCCAGAGCCCACACCCAGGCTGCCACCGCTGCCCTGCACATGTGGGGGCTAAGCCTTCCTTCGCCTATGGTTGTAGGTACATCAGCACTGAATTCCCTACCAAACAAAGCACAAAACTACATTTGCCCATGCAGATCTAACTCACCATCAAGCCCCACCACATGGAAAAAACAAAAACTTGAGGCTTACAGTGATCTGTGATTACAGAGGGATGGGTATAAATGATCCAGGTGGTCCCTTCCAGTCATATGTTTATGTCTTCTGATAGGGTTGACCACTCCATGCATGTCTTTTCCTAGCATCTGATGAAGTGGGCTCAGAAAAAGCTTATGCATCTCTGATTTAGTTGGTCTATAAAGTGCATCTCTACCCTGCCTTCAGCCTATCTTTTGATCCATTTACAACTAATCTGGGAAAAAAACCCAACAAAGATAAATAGATAGTGCTACTTCCCATTATATCTATATATAATTACATATAATATATAAAATATTACATCTATATGATACATTACATTGTATGTTATTTATAGTTACACATATGTATATATATTACATGTATATATAAAGTGGTAAACAGTACTGTATTGGGCAATACAGTAAATGGGTAACATACTTTTATTTTCTTTTTGTAAATCTGATTTTTTAACTAAATGACTCCAGTTAAAAGAATATATTTGTGAATCAGATGAGAATTATCAAGCCAGACTGTGGAACTTCTACACAAATTGTAAACCATCTCACCTACTATTAGAAAATTCCTTTGGGATTTCCTCCAAGCATTTTTGCTAGTAGGCAGCCTTCAGCTAAATCACCTTTAGTTAACGAATCATCAAATTTCGTCAGCTAAATCAAATCATGGAAAATCCTGGATGCTGCAATATATGTTGCTAGTCAACTGGAAAGTAATTTTTTTCAGAATATTTGCTGAATGAATGTGCCAGTATAGTATAAGGGAATGCTGTGTTATTGGAATTTTTGTTTTGTCGAGATATAACCATGAGTTCATTAAAAATCCCACTTTTCCTTACTAATAGTTTGTGTAGATAATGGCATTAGTTCATAATGAGAGCAATAAGGCCTATATTGCTCATAGTGGCATTATCTTCTTATATGTAAAATGAACACACAGAAAACAAGGTAATACAGTCACCAACAAAAATCTCCTAGGAAGGAGAAACAAGATTTTTTAATGACCACAAGAAATTATCAGTATCTCAATTTTAGCTGCCATCTAGGGAATGAGTATAAATATACAGCCTATAAATCTGCCCCACTCAATGGAGATACTTAAGATATGCTTAACATCACTAACCAAAACAATCTCACTTCATCCTCATCTTGCAACTTGTTCTCCTTCTGTCACCTCCTGATCACCTGTCCCATTTTAGTTTAGACGCAATTCCATCCATAAAGGAACTGCATATTCTATTAGCTTTATATTAGGTTATCAGTTTCCTCAACACTACTCTGTCCAGCATAGAGCAGTTCAGCATTCACTACATAGACAATAAAATGCATTCCCATGGACAGCGTGGGTGGAAGAGTGAGAGATTTATTCATTCCTTAAGTACAGCTGTTCCATTTCTAAATTTATCCTTGCACTTCAGCACTGTAATTTATGTTTCAAAATCACCCAGATAAGTGTGTCATAGCAAAAAAGAAACTAACTTCTCGCAATCTGACATACAAGAACCACCATATCAAAACTCTCAATCAAAGTGAAGTGGGATATTTAAAATGTACTTAGATCTCAGATTCTGCAATACAGTAACAAAGGATAAGCACATCCAGACTTCTTCAGTTTATTCAATTTTGTTATTGATTATTTCCAGTCAACTGATAGAATTACACCTCACTGCAACAAGGGAGGAAGTAGCCATTGTCTTATTTCAGCCACCTCTCGTATATATAAGCAGGCACCTAAAAAGATAGTAGCCATCAAATAAACAGCTTTAAAGAAAAAGGCACAGGCAAGACGCATCTGGGCAAAGGTTTCATCAGTCATCACTTTGTATTCTATGAAAGAAGGGCAAAGAAATTAAAAATGTGGAGTGATAAATGCAGCAAGGAAGCATCAGGCACAGAAGCACAGCCCTGAGGAAAAGCCGAGAGAGAAAGCTTTCAGGTTGAGTGCAGGCTGAAAGGGGGTTGGAGCTGAAGAGTAAAAAACTATCTTCACTGGTTTAATTCCTGCTGTAGTCAAGGTAACAGGCCCGCATATATTCTTTCTAAATAAGCAAGATTACATCAAAGAAACACCTGACTCAATTTCCAATTTCTCTTCTTAATTTGAGCCACCAACAAAACCCAGAATTTTTGGCTAACCACTTGGCTCAAAGAAGTGGTACATTATTTCCTATTGTTCTCATCAATTGAAGTTCCTTCTTCCTTTTCTGCTACTGCTTACTAGAAATATAAGAATAATGACATTTTCAATATCGTGCAATCTGCAGATGAAAGACATTCAAGAGTTTACCTCTATAACCCTTCTCATGTAAAACTTCTGCTGACGTCATGTAAAGTAATTCTCTGTTCTAACCAAGACATGAACAGCCACATTGTCCCTATGATTCTCTAGTGCTTTGTAATGAATATTCATTATCATCTACATAATTCACTGGAACATGCATAATAAGAAGCCTACATGCCATTTAAGACTATCCTATTGCCTTTGCAGCAGCAGATTCTGTAATAGTCTCTCTTGTTTATAAGCAGAATGGAATTATAGATAATTATCTATAGACTAGTCCCTTTGCCTGAGAAATCAGGAGGAGAAACTGATTATACTAGTAAGATATTTCACTGGTGCCATTCTGTTCATTTACAAAGGATGTACACAAAGTCCTGTTTCCCTTAACACTATAGGTTAAAAAAAAAAAAAAAGCATCAAGCCAAACCTGTGCTTCAAAAAACAGTTCCAATCAGCTCCTGCACAAGCTGCAGGTGCGCATGAGAGCACTTCAAGGCTCTGGTGCACTCCCCAAGGCTTGGAGCAATGTTCAGGTGAACAGCTCTAGCCATGCATTCAATTTAAGGCACAACAGGACCCAACAATAAAGTTATTACAGGTGTTTTATGTAATAACTTTGTGGCTTATTCCCTGTTTTATTGCATCATTAATTGCATGAATGTGTGGCCTGTTAAACTCGTTAATCATGTCTTAAAAGTAACATCTGCCAGGGGCCTGATGCACAGAGCTGCCAGCAGTCAATGCTTCACCCTCTCTGCCTGTGCACTTCAAAACAGAAGCCTTTTTGGCTTCTAATAAGGCATAGCTGAGATGTCTAGTAACTAAGGCAGTAGCTTCTATTGCTTTAAGTCTTTCTTCACAAAGGGGCATTTAAGCACTCCTGAATTTAGCATGGATGAAGGCTGTGTTTTAGTACACCCATCAGTTTTACACAGGCCTGTGTAAAACTGATGGGTGTATTAAAACACAGCCTAAAACACACATCAGCTTTACACCAGGTTTGTGATTTATGGTAGCACTTAACACCTTCAGTAAAACAACAGAAAAAGAGAGAGTGTGCACATGCATATTGGTGAGGGAAATTTGTTTGAATAAAATAAAAACAGAGGGAATATTAGCTCAAACTTCAAATTAAACCTAAAGGGGGAAAATGTTTGATATTTGAAGAATGATGTTCTTTAATTGATTTTCACATCTTCACTTTTTAGTTTGATTGAGATAATTACTCAAATACCATATTGCATAGAATTTTCAAATTAAGTATAATGAAGAAAAGCCAAAAATCTAATGGGATAAAATTTGTTTAATGTTTCCAGAACTAGATCAATCAAATAAGCTTTAAGGAAGCACCTAACTTTCTTGATCTTTATTTGCTGCTGAAGCACCAAATGATTAATTACCTATTATTAATTAAGATCCTTAACAGCATTTATGTTATATCTCTTATAATCTTCTCTCCATTTCTACTTATAGTGAGCACTGCTTGCCAACTCATAGACCTTTGGCTTCTTCTAACTTTCCTCCTTGTCTAAAGAAAGTTATTTGTTTGCTTTTTATCTCCAAAGTTATAAATCAGAGATGTACAGCAAGACAATCTCAATAATCATCCCTCACCCTATTATCTTCTTACAATATGTTAGTTACTGTCATGACCCAAAGGTCTGATTTTTTGTGTGTGCTTCGGCACTAAGAATTATCCCCGTGGGTTTACAGCTTCATTGCACGGAGGAGTTCTGCTGCACAGAGAACCCGCGTGCAAAGGAGAGTGTTCCCACCACTTTGCAGCTGTCTTTGCAGGGTGCATTTTCTTTGCAACACAGAAATGCACGGTGCAAAGGAGTTCCCTCTCTTCGCATGCAAATTCGTGCCCCGCTATTGGCTAGTGCTAAATTATTCCCACGTGGCGGCTAGCGATTGGCCTGCTAGCCGTATAAGAGGCTTGAGCAGTTTCCGCCCAAGCCGAAGAGGACTCTGTATCCATCTCGTGGGGACTCTGGGTGTGTGTGGCAGGGAAATAGAAACCCTGTGTGTTGCTCAGAGGAGTTTGGCGGCCTGATCCACCGCCCACCTCTTCCCGTCTTCGAGCGGTAACTTTCTATAAGACGTAGCGACGAGTTTTCTATTTGAGGCGCCCTTGTCCTGGACATCCGGAGTTCTGTCTGCGTGGAGCCTAGCAAACTCCACGTGATTGTTCGTGTTTTCTGTTGTAACCGCAACTCAAGCAAGTCTCCAGCCTGCACTGCAACCATCTCGGTGTAAGTAAACAATCTTAAAATCAACCATTACGTGTCTGTGCCTAATTCTAGCTCGGTGCCCGCCCTCTCCTACCCGGCCTGCCCGGGCTGCCGGCCACAGCCCGCGTGCAGAGCGACGAAAAGGGCCCAGGGTTCGACCCCGCCCGCACAGTTACATACTTGTAGTATGGAAGAATCTCAGGCGCAAAGCTAGTGTCTAATAAAACTACATGTCTGCCTATCTCCTTTTTTTAAAACTAAGCTAAATACATACACAATGGAGAACCAGCGAAACAAAGGGGTCACTAACTAAAATTGTCCTGTAGTTGGTATTGAGCTAATTCTTCTATTTATTTCATACTGCAGTAAACTGGGTAATATATTTAACCACTATAATCTTAGAAAGGTAAAAGAAAACACTTGTACAGCCATCACTGATTCCCACTTACCAAAATGTATGTGCTAGCAATATTATGCCAACCCACTTTAAAAGTCAAACTTCAGTAATGTCTTAATTCACTTTAGTTTGGTAAGCTATTATTCAAGGAGAAGCTTGTGCTCTTAAGTCACATTTAAGCATTTTTTTTAAATCTCCCTGTACATGTTAGAAGGAACATTTGATATATGGGACCACTCAACCAGGACTACAGTAAATATGTTTTTATATACTCTTTTGCCCTCAAAGTTTACCTGCAACTTTAAGAATGATTCAGAAGCACAATGTTGTTTAGGGTTTTTTTAAATTCCAATGATATAATTACAAAAACACAAAGGAGACATGGAGAGAGTGAATACCACAACAGGCCTAAATTTGAATCTGTGAGATTCACACATTGAAAACAACTATGTTGCCAGCAAGCCTCACGTATACATCACATCAGAAGAAGCTGTGATTTTAGGAGTGTGATGACAGTTCTATATCCAAAACTCTGTCCTAGCAAGGCACATGCATTAATCAGTTTACATCAAAGTTACTGGGAACACAAGGTCTATGACTAATTTGCATCAGAGTGAACAGATTGCAGTTAAAGCCAACTTAAGTTTGGAGGTGCAGCAAAGAGCTTCCAGTGATCCCAGAATACAATACTGCATCTTTTTCCAAAACCTCTGAGTGTGTTCACATTTGACCTTTAAGCCACCTTTTACCATCACTATGTTATACAGCACATCCAGATACTGTACAGTTCATATTTTTACTATTATTATTACAGATGTAGGGAGCCACTATAAAAAGGACACAACGGTGGTGAAATATACTCAACACAAAGAATAATACCCCAGGGCTGTGTATCCAGCAATTTAAGTTATTTTTGTTCCTAAAAATATGTCTACTTTTATATATGTGATGTTATTTGCAAGAAATAGCACTAAATAGTGAACCAAGCGTGGGACTGGGAGGCTAGAACTCTTGGGCTAGAATTCCGATATGTTGCCAACTTGACATGGGCCACAGGGGAAGAGATTGTTTTGTTCTTCAATTTCACCTATTTGTGAAGCTGAACAGAATATCTAGGTGATTCGTTTTAAATTTTGTGCAGGACGTGAGAATTTTTTTCTATGGACATCAAGTAGGTTTTCCCTAAGTTTGAAAGCTTTGAGAGCAATAGATAACCAAGCATGTCAGTAATTCTAAAACTGCTTCATCTCTCCAAGATTATAGTTTTCTCAGTCCAGCCGGCACAACATGCCTATTTCTGTAGTTACAGGCTCTTTCTTACCACCTTCCTACCTTGACGGTGTTTCTAAGAATGAGTATCACAAGGCAAAATCATTGCCTTGAATAAGATAATTAGCCTTCATTTCAAACACAAGCTTCCTATTATTGTACAGTACATTCAGGAATTCAAATCCAAGTGCAAAAAAAAAATTGCTTGGAAAATTCTGTGCTAAACCACAGTATAGAACAGAGACACATCCTTTATCTGGTTCGTTTGTCAGCTAACCAGTTCTCATAATGACAAACCAAGAATGTATATTGTGACAAACCAAGAAAAAAATCCTGTAAATATGGCAGAAAAGAAAAAGCATCTATCCTAGGATTTGCTTATGTGTATTCTGCATAGTATTAGAAACAAATTTTAATGACCCCTTTCCTCCTCCTCCCATTTTGTGTTTTTTTTTCTTTAGCCTACAGCTTAGAAATCAGCATTCTGGCTAACAAGTCACCCTTGAAATATTCTGTTTACCTTCTGAAACCACCAGTTACGGTCACTAAAGCGTCTGGTAAAAACATGCACACAGTATCCTTTATAAGTAGGCTCACTGCATCTGCTTCAGCCTTAGATACATAGGAAACAATGTCTTCATAGTGGAGAAACCCTGAAAAGCAATATTATATGATAAGCAACACGTTTTGATCACTGGGTAAAATAATTAGGACACACATAGCAATAAGCAAGCCAAAAATAAAGCTGATGGTAACCTTCTCACAAAGAAAACCTAAAAGGACTAACTCAATTCATATAAAGGACATGAGACTGCCGACCATTAGGTGCATGGTCAGGGTTATGACTAAATTGCTTTCTGAATTATGTACCTACCTGGAAGTTACAAGTTTGCTATAGAAATTACTGGACAGTGTGTCATTACATGTGTTGCATAGGATTTCAGACTAGATCTTTTCTTCTTTTTGTGTCTCTATACTACATCTGGCCATTTTGTTATACATGCTTGTGCCCATTTATTGTACTTTGTGAGATCTTTCATTGTACGTGTGCCTTCAAGCAATGGGCATTGCAGCAGGTGTTGCACTCCAAACCATGATTTTGATGATTTTCAGACTATATATTCATAATGAAGTCTGTGCTTTTAATCGCTCAAAAGATTATTTTACTTTCATGATATTTAAATTATGATGCTACCTCTCGAATGCCAATTCAAGAATGTTCTTATTTTCCCAAGAACATAATTGGGAGGACCTGATGATAAAGATTTCAGGCTGTCTTTAAATCTTCCTTATGTATTTTTTATCTCAATGAAAGAAAATCTTTAAAAGGATCGCAAGCATTTGTACCCCTCTTGTAAGAGAATGCTTCCAGACAGGTACAGGGCACCCAAAGGAAATACTTCACTAGTAGATTTTCTTAGAAGGTCCTGTTTTCAGATGGGCTATAATCCAACAGGTCCGAAAAAAAATATTGTAATGCTGAGGGCCAGGATGGACTTTGCAACTAGAAACTACATGGCTCCAAAGCCATGTTTCCAAATAGAAACATGGCTCTAAAGTCTCATGGTGCCCTGCCTGGTCCCATGCGCTGGAAACTGCCACAGTAAGATTGGAGGGTCCTTATGTTTCTTAGGAGAGCTAAGGGAAAAGTGTCAGGAAAGATGAGGAGGAGTTTGGGTTCTTATATAATCTTGGGAGGCAGAGAAGAATAGCTCATTCTGAGTGTGTTTTTTCTAAATCTGACTAGCCTAAAACCTATGGCCTCTTTGAGAGCTAATACCAAGATTCCAACAGCTTAAGACATCAGTGAAAATTTACTACTGAAAACTTTATTGTAACAATCATTTGAACACTGACTTCTATGAAAAAATATGCAATATTAGTGTTTATAAAAGCTGTCTTCAAAGAGTGGCAGGAAGAGTGTCTGTAGAGCAGGCTACAAGATTGTGAACATCACTATCTAGTATACATGAGAGAGAAAAAGAACATGTAAAAATTGCATCTATCTGCACAAAGATTATTGCAAAAAACAGCAAATGGAGTGAGTTAGGGAGTTTCTATAGCATCCATACTAACAGTTAAATGAATGGAAGATTAAAGAAAATATAATTTGCTATCTCTAATTTTCCAATACATTGTGATAACATATTTTCCTTTTATAACCATTATATGGAATTAATCCTAACAAAAGTGGAAAAAAATGATATTGTGGTATTTTTACCCTTGCATTTATATTAAATTATTTTTTTCTTGCAATGCACTGAAAAGGCATAAATATTGCACATAAGCCTAGGAAAAAGAGGTTTAATAACCTGTTTTGAAAAAGGAGACTAGGATAAACATTTGTGGTTTCTTTAAACAAGAAATCCATAGTTGTATGCTTGCACAATAGCTGGATATCAACTTGGGACCCTTAACAGTAAAAGCACAAGGTTTTACTCCTTGAGATAGATGGGATGTCTGGATGAAGAGTGAGCTCTTTACTTCATCTTGAATAGAAAAATAATACATTCGGATAATTATTTTGTAAGTATTAAAATTACAATTAGGGTGTTTTTACATGTGCTCAGAGGTGGGGGCGGGGGCGTTTTAATTAGAGCAACTCTCAGGACCCACTCTAATTAAAACGCCCACAGTGTCACATGTACTCATCCTCCTGCTTCTCAGAATGGCAACAGGGATGCTTCAACTGAAGATTGTTCAACAAGCTTTAGCTAAAGCACCCCCACCACTAGTTTGAAATGTGGGGATGCTGAATACATGAGACGCTGCAGCATGCTGGAGTGTTCTGATTGGAACACTCCAGCAGACTCAATTAATCAAGACTAATCAGAACACACTGGAGCATGTGTATAGGTGCCCTTTGTGGCTTACTAGCATGGGCAATCAAACTCAGGGCTAGTAGCAACAAAAGTTCAAATCTCTACTAATCACGTTCATTGTGGTTCTCTAGTGACTGAAAAATGCCTTTGAAAATTCTTCTTGAAAACAAAATCAGAACTATTTTAAAATCCCCAGAGGCTCTTCTTCCTCTGGCATAATTCTAGCTGGATCTTCATACTTCCAGTTCAAAATGAACTAAAGACTTTTACTACAGTACCACAAACTGTTAAAGTTGACTTGAGTTTGCAATAAGCTTCCTAGGAAGAAGTTCTATTAAAAATCACTCAGCTAGCTCACCATCTAAGGAAAGTTCAAATGAAATGTATGGGTTGAAAACATTAGAAAATTTTAGCTATAAAAGTTGAGAAACACGCATTTGAATAACTTTACTTTTTGGCCAAGTCACAAAAAGTCCACCCCCTCCAGCATAATTAGAATCCAAATAAAAATGCCAGTCTTCCACTCCCGTCCTGTGCTGGGCAATGACATTGCCCTGAGGTTCAGTCCTGTCACACAAAGTCTTTGCACATCAGGATTGGACCCCCACCTGCCTACACTGGGCCCTACACCACTCCCATGCACAAGGCTCCTGACACTATTTGAAAATAGGGCCTCACCTGTATTGCCCCCACTCAGCCCCACATACTGGTGTCAGGCTCTGAAGCTCCACGCTGCCCCCCTAGATCAGGCCCTGCACACCTCCCTAGTACACAGGGCCACAGCCTGCAGGGCTTCCCACCAACCTGCATGGAGCCCCATAGGCCAGATAACATGGCACCAGGGGCCAGATCTTGCCTGTGGACTGGGGGTTGAACCCACTCTGGTCTTGAGCTGCCAGGCTGGGTACCCTAAACAGTGGAGCCAATTTGCTCTATAATTCAAATTTGCTTTCTTCTCTGCCCAGAGCTTATGTACCAACCTGGGGTTTCTGGGAAGTTTGTTCCCTCTAGTCTTTCCTAGCTCTAATGCTGGGGGGTCAAGGGTAAATCCCCACGGTGTGTAGCACTATGGTCATAGCCCCATTTGGTGTAGCCACACATGAGCTCTCAGTGTGGGGTGTGGCCAGAGCCCCTTCTTTCCTGCTGCTCCAGAACCCAGGGATTGAATGCTGCCACTGCCTCTCATCCCTTCCTTTTCCTTGCTGCTGAATTCAGTTGGGTAGAAGGGGAAGGGGAAGGGCAAATAACAGCGCCCATGGGCTTTAGAGCTACCCAAAAGCAAGCCCTACAGCCAGACCCCACTCCAATCAGCAGGTATGCTCAGAGTTCCCTGCTTACATGGAAGAGCCCATAATGACCACACAATGAACTCAGAGCTCACTGAGCATGTACAACACAGGCAAAGTGACAGGGTGCATCAATCCCCCTTGCCCTGTTCTTGGATCCACTACTGGCTGGGGTCAAACAAAACCTTCCTTAAAACAGGGTAAAGATAGCCTCTCCTATCCTACAGCTGTGTTTGGGATCAAGCAGGGTACCCTCGGCCCTCAGTTTCTTTCCACTGCAGACCTTTACCACTCCAAGAAACTATTCTATTTAGTTCCCATCCTCCCTTCAGTTCTGAGCTAAAACTCCTTCCTTCAGACACAGTGATCACAGCTTAGGTCTATACTTCATTTCTGGCAGATTTGCACAACTCACAAGAATCCTGTTGTACCCCAGCAACATTCCTCCCTGCACGTATCTCCTGCCTCTTTTGTAGAGTATCAACAGCACAACCTTCCCGTTTTTATTGAACCACTGGCTGCCTTTTTATCCCCCAGCATCCACCTATTAGCCAATCTTTGCCACATAACTTTACTAATTTCCTCCCAGATAAACTGGGTCTGGGACAGATGTAGTCAATCCTCTTCAAGGGCCAAACTCATTGAAAATGGGGAGCACCTATATCAGATGGTGAAAAAAAGACCCACTAGACCCACCAATTTGTCTTTAATCTGGGACTGTATGAACCTGGGTGATTTCAGTATCTGTCTCCCTTCTCTGATAGTTTGAATGCCTGTAAATCAGTCTAGTACTTCTGTGAGTACCTAGCAATGTCATTTCTAGAAACACCCATCTCAAAGATGACCCTTCCTGGAATTACATGATTTTACCTAAGAACAGGAGCTTAGAGGATGATTGACATTCAAAATATCCTGACTATCTATATGTCAGTCTGAGACGCTTATACTCAGAGGGTCTCAAGCAGGTCCAAGAAGGTGATCCTTCCGCTCTATGCGGCACTGGTCAGGCCGCAGCTGGAGTACTGTGTCCAGTTCTGGGTGCCGCACTTCAGGAAGGATGTGGACAGCATTGAGAGGGTCCAAAGGAGGGCCACCCACATGATCAGGGGTCAGCAGGGCAGGCCCTACGAGGAGAGGCTGAGGGACCTGAACCTGTTCAGCCTCCAAAAGAGAAGGCTGTGAGGGTATCTAGTGGCAGTCTACAAACTAGTCAAGGGGGACCAGCAGGCATTGGGAGAGTCCCTGTTCCCCCGAGCACTACAAGAAACAACGGCCACAAGCTAGCGGAGGGTAGTTTCAGGCTAGACATTAGGAGACGCTATTTCACTGTCAGGGTGGCTAGGACCTCGAACCAACTTCCAAAATATGGGGTCTGGCTCCTACCCTGGGGGTCTTTAAAAAAAGGCTGGACGAACATCTGGCCAGGGTCATTTGACCCCAGTACTCTTTCCTGCCACAGCAGGGGGTTGGACTAGATGATCTCCTCAGGTCCCTTCCTACCCTACCAACTATGAAACTATGGTTTGATCCTGCAGGCTGATGAAATAGATTCAGATATGATTTTTAAAAGGAAGAGATGTACCCAAAATTATACACTGAGTGTCAGCGAATGTGAATAGAAAATGAGGGTGAATATAAGCAAGGCAATCAGAGATCCTAAGTTGATATAAAAACACACTGGGGGTGCCAAGAGAAAATATACCAACATAAGCTCCTTCTAGACTTATTTCAACAGGTCGATTTACTCCTGAACTTGGTCCCTAGTAGGTGTGGAATTCCAATTAAAGTTTCATTGAATTTAAACAGTTGCAAGATCTGTTTGGAATCAGAATTTGGGCCATTCTTAGTCAAAGGATGAAAGACGCTGTACATGTGAGTGCAATATTTGTGAGACTGCACCAGTACTTAGTATACAACTTGCCTCACTCTATAGGACTTTATTAAACCAAAGAATATTTCACACACTTCCCATATTAATGTTTAGAATGAAACCACACTTCACCTCATTCTGAACTGTACCTTGTGCTAATTCTGCTCTGCTGGAGCTCCCATTATGTGAACATGTTTGATTTTAACAGCTAACTTTATGACACACATTTTCCTGTCATTTTTTTCAGCCTTACTCTACAGTATATGATAAGGGTCATGTTAACACTTTTATGAAGAGGGAGCCTACCAAGCCATCTAAAGTTTGTCAGACTGTGTAGCTCAAAAGAAGAGTTTATTGAACTTATATAAGCCTTCATTCAACATCAGTAGGCCTGTCAGCATCTCCTTTTATTATGGGAAGTGTCAGGTAACTTTAATAAGACACAATTACTTATAACTTTGCCACACTTTAAACATCTGGGCTGAAGTTTTCCATGCTGAGCATCTGCTGGAAAATTTTCAGCTAAAATGACTGAGCTATTTCTTTAAGGCCAAGAAAAATACAGTATTTTGTCCATGTTAAAAAAAATTCTTGTGATCTTTTCTTTGAAAAGTTGTCCTGCCCCATGCTTTGACATGGTGTGGCCTTTCCGCCAGTCATGTTCCAGTCATGTCCCCCATGAATCCACCCAAATGTGGCAAAATAATGAGCTTCAGTTAATAGAAATCCCTGTTGTTAGCTGCTAAATTCCCAAAGATGCAGCGCAAATTGAGCAAGTACCAGCCTCAAGTTAAGTGGAACTTTCTCTACAACTGCAGTTTTGGACTGCTGTGGCCAATGTAAGACCTGCATATGGGAATCTGACCTGAGTGTAGTGAGCCTGTTTCTCCAGTACTTTCATTGTTTACAATACTGGGCTCAAGCAGCAGGGAATAGGAAACTGCCTGACAAAGGTAACAAGAGCTGGCTTGCAGGATTGGACCAGAGTAGAGGCATAGATTTGCACAAGGCTCCTGGGTAGGGAGATGATATGAATTGTGACTTGCATGAGTTGGCAGAGGGAAATGGACTAGAAGTCAGGTTGGAGGACAACTGGGAGAGGATGAACAAAGAGTCTGAGCCCAGGAGTTGGGGAAAGAGTGGGACTAGCTAGACAAAAAGAGTACAACTGAGAATTAAGGATGGGGAGAAAGATGTAGAAAGGGAGATAAATTTGATGAGCTAATCAGGTGAGGGAGAGGATTAGCAGTAGTTGGGCAGGAGAATTGGGATAAGAACATAGTGGAGCACGCACTGAGATTCCAAGCAACCCCAGTAGGAAAAAATGGAACAGGGAGCTAGTAGAAATGAGGAACAGGGGTCAGAGAGGCAACTGGAGTCCATGTAGGAAAGAGACACAAACTGGACAAAGAATGAAAAGAAAGGAAATTAGGAATGGATAGGCAAAGAGATTGTTACTGGACAGTCCAGAAAAATGAAATTAGGAATTACAGCATAGGAAGACTGCATCTGGGATCAGAAGACCAAAGAAAAGAGGACAAGATTGGGATGAGGTGCTGGAATGGTAAAACGGGGCTTAGCAAAATCAGGCCAGAGGGAACAGAGCTGAGGGTTCACACCTGAAAAAGACAGGACACCTGAGAGGACTGAAAAGAAGAATCCAAACCCAGTAGAAAGCACCGCTGTTTCCAGCTTGGAATGGAACCTGATTCCTGACTTCACCTTTTCTCTGCTACGAGTGAACTTCTGAGAAATGCACTAGCACCTGTCCCTTCTATGCCTTCTAGCAGTTTTACTATTTGGAGAAGCGCCTCTTCTTTAATCTATGAAATTAAATGCAGGAACTTTAATAATGTTTTAAAGTCAAGCCCTCACATGTTAGGAAATGCCAGAATTATGCAGTTTTGAACAGTTTCTTTACTACATAAATCCAGAATCATTCTCAAAGCAGGTCTAAAGCACTGCAAAACTCAGGGAATCAGTGGAAACAATAGCATATGCTCATGACATTAAATACTGTATCATGATTCATATACACAAAAGGGCCAGATTAATATTGTACAACCATAGCTCTGCCATTTCCTAAAATCTCAGTGCTGGAATTCACAACTACAATAATGTTCTTTAACATAATTATTTGCGTGTAAAAAAAAATAAGGAAGATTTTAAAAGAAGAGATTATATTATCTAATTTAAAGAATGAATATAGGTGTTAACATATGCATATGTTTTAAAAGAAAACATCTTTTAAAATAATAGTATGAGATCTCAAAAATTCTTTTTAATATCATAATTAAATATTCAAAATATATTAAGGCAAGAATATGAAAAGGGCCCTATTTAAATTTTGAAAGACCTATCTAATTAATGCTGTTTTCAAGGTAGTAGAGCACTGAGACAGATTTTTTAATTGGATTTTACCTGCTATCTGCATTCGTGACAGCTTCAGAGTCTTCTCAGCTTTTACTTCTTCCAGAGTTCGAAAACCCATTCTGTACCATTTTTCAGTTGTCTTCAACCCCACTCCGAACACAGAAGTAAACAACTAAAGCAAACAGAACAACACACATTTCAGTGAAATACAAACAATTGGTGGGGCAACACAGTGCAGCTTTCTAAGGGTACGCTGGATTAAGAGAAAGTAAAACACAAAAAAGTCAAAAAACAAACAGGCTTGTTAGCAGGACTATAATGAGAGAAGAATTCATCCATATCTAACTAACTTCAGATGAGTATAAATTCCTGTGTACAATTCCCCTGTTCAGTCAAGTGCTTTTATACATTTATTGTCTTTTAGGAACTTAACATCTAAAAAATAATAGGTAGTGTCCCACCCACTTGGTATGAGTTAGTTATAAGTGCACTTTGATCAAAAATTATCAGTAGGACTAAGAAACTATACTTGTTTTCAGCATTCAGGGATGAAAAGAGTAATTTTATTAATCTTTATGGACATATACAGACATTCAAAAACTAGGGGAGGAATCAATTTCAGCAGTAGCAATGCGTAGGGGGCACATGGGGGTGCATGTACACCCCCTGGGAGTGTTGGTGCACCCCCTGACAGGCCATGCTCCCCACTTAGGTGACAGGCAGGGGCACTGGTGGCCCTACTGTCAGTGCTGGCAAGGGAGTGGGAGCGCCAGATAAAGCGCCACAACCAGTTCCAGAAGCACCGCGGCCGCTTCCTGGTCACTGTGTTCGGCCATGGGAGACCTCCCCTCCCCCCCCCCAACATTCCTTGACTGGTTGCTGGGGGGGAGGCACATGCGCCCCCTGACTAAGGTAGCACCAAGTGCCCATACATTTAAGTTATGTGGTTTTCTCTAAATGACCTTGCTTAGATTGGGAGCAAACTGCCTCCCTTTTGGGGAGGGAGGCATAGCGGCATTTCTGCATGCCTCTTATTGTGCCCTGCAGACTCTCTAGGGTGCTAGAGACTGCCAAGCACCCAATCCACCCTGACTGGCTGCCAATCATGGGCAACCATGCCCCACATCACACACCAGGACATCAGTATGCAGCCACCCCCTCACTCTGGAGAAACATGAAGCTGGCCAGCCCGAGAAGTCTGCTACATCAGGGGTTCCCAACCCCCAGGCCATGGCTCAGTACTGGGCCATGAAGGGTTGGCTGCCAGACTGGAAGTGAGCGCAGACTGGAAACCCCAGACCAGCAAACCACAGACTGGAAGTAACTGGCATACTGCGGACCGGCAGCCAATCCTTTTTTATACTGAGTATAAAAAAAGGTTGGCTGCCAATTCACAGTTTGCTGGCCCATGGTCACTTCCAGTCCACAGTTTTATGATGGTCCTCAGCATTAAAATGTTGGGAACCTCCGTGCTACATCACCAATCAGTTCAGCATGCATAATCCACAGCCAGAAAGGCCATCCAAGAGGTGCGCTGGTCATCTAGAATGTCCTGGCCAACTGCTTCATCCACCGCAACAATCCACAGGAGGTGGTCACCAGCTTCCACTGCATGGGCTTCCCCAACTGCAGGAGGGCCATGGCCAGTACCACATCCTCATCCTCTGCCCACCCAAAGGCAACCTGTGCCTCCTCCTGCAATGAATTTCCTGCCAGTGATTCCTCAGGCCCACAGCGATGCCATGCATCCACAAGAGCTATTTTTCTGTTGTCCCCAGTTTCATCTTTGGTACTGTCATCGACCCTTCCTTCATGATTGGGGACCTGGCTTAACCCGTCCAGCCTTGGCTCACGAAGCCCTACTGGGGGCAGCTGGACTGCCTAAAGGAGCATTTCAGCTACTTTTTGAGCAAGTGCTGCATGACTGGTGATTTCTCCTTTGGCCACCTCAAGGCATGCTGGGAGGATCTCACCACATGCCTCAAGGTGGAAGAGGAGAATCTGCCAAAATTCATCATTGCTAGATGCATCCCCTACAAGATCTGTGAAACCAAGGACGATGTTTTCCACAAATCCTGGACAGAGGTGGCACAGCATGCAGAGCATCATCATGCTGCTAACTCCCCACCACATTGGCTGTGGGCATAGCCCACCCGCTTCCCTCCCCCCACTTCTCTCCAGGAACTTTTAATTTTTGCCAGTGCCTAGGCCTCCATCACAGTCATGTGGAGTGGGGTAGAGCCATAATGTCCTGGGCAGAAGGGCATCCTTGCTTAGTTCCAAAGTATTCACCAGAACTGAGGGGAGGCTGGGCATGAGTGCTGAGTGGCGCTGCATGTGTGGGTGCTGCACTAGTAGTCAGTGGAGCTTTGGGAGTGCTCTGTGTGTGTGAAAAGGGGGCAGCGAGAAGCCATTGGAGGAGTGGGAGCAGAACATTTGTGACAGTATTGTCAGAAACAGTGTCCTGGGGGCTGGATGTGTAGCCATGGTCTGCAGGGTCAAGAACCAATGGGGGTGCTCCCACAAGGAGGAGGGCAATGGGCATAGGTTTGGGGCCCAGGGTCCTGATGACCATGGCATTGGAGCTTTCCCCAAGGTCCTGCACATTGTGGTCTGTTCATTCAACAGTGCCTGAGAAAATGTGAGGGGGATTCAGGTCTAGCTGCAGGTGGACCTTCACTCTGAGATCCTGTGATGAACTGGGGACCAGTACCAACAGGCCAGAGACCTTGGGGACCATCCCCATTAACATACCTTGCACCTCACGGACCCCAGGGACCTGCTCCCAGGCACCTGATTGTACTTTCATCCTAGGACCTCCCTGTACCTCCTCCTCCAATGATGCTCCTGCCAGTGACTCCTCAAGCTCCCCAGTCGTGCTGTACATATGTGAGGTGGTGATGGCCCTGTCCATGCTGAAGAAGTGGGACAGCTCCTCAGAGAAGGGTATGCTCTGCCTTTTGGCTCCGAATTTTTTATTGGTGTTATGCACACACTTGTACTGAATCTTCATCCATTTAATCTTTGGTCCAGCACTGCACCCAGTCCTCATCATGGCTCTATACTTACATCTGTTGGACAATGTGTTTGAACACACCCTTGTTATGCTGCTCTCTGGCAGAGCTGGTCCTGGGTCTCCTGCTCACCCAGGGGGCAATGAGATCCTTCATCTCCCCATGGCTTCAGTTGTGTGACCACAGTTGGGAACTGGAGAAGGATGGGATGGGTTCTTCCATGGTTTATGCTGGTACCCATGGGGTCTAAGTGTCTGTGAGTGGGTGAAGGTCTGGCTGTGAGGAGATGTAAGGAAGGGTGGTTGTATGTGGGTGTGGATCCCAGCACATGGCTCTCCCTCTCACTCCAGCTGGGTGTGGTCCCTGCTCCACAGTGACTGGGGCTCCACTGAACAGGCCACTCCCATGACCTCAAACTTTCCAGGGGCTTCTAGCAGGTGCCCCCATAATGGTGGCAACACCCCATGCCCAGGATCATTTCTGTGCAGACCTAGTCCTGATGTTCTGCCCCCTGCCACCCTGTTCAGGAGAGGGGCTGTCTATGCTGGGGTCCAGGTCACAGGGTGCCTGCCTTTGGCCTCTGAGATGTGGTGTGCAGATGCCAAGGTCAGGGTACATGGGGCTGTGCCCAGGTGCAGAGGCATGGGGGTCCCTGGGGGTGCCAGGGTCAGTGTCTTCAGGGCTGTGCTTGAGTTCAGGGGTTATCTCAGTGTTGGGGTCTGCATGTATGTTGTAGGGTGCTACATGACAAGGTGTTGGGGGTGTGAGGGCATGACTCTGAGATGTGGGTGCCCAGGTCCTAGGGCTCATGCAGGGAACACAGATGCCTCACTTCTTGCTGCCTGCTGCAGCTGACAGGTGGCTGGAGGCAGGAGGCAGGGCTGTGGAGAGAGGCTGTGATTCCTTAGCACTGGGAAAGCCCAGGGGCAGGGTCTGCTGGGTACTCAGCCAGAGCAGCCCAAAATGAGCCAAGTGCTACCACACTTCCTGCAAAACACGCTGAGATGCCAGAGGTCAGCAATCTGACTTGAATTGATAGGCAGAAAAAAGCTATTCTTCCAAACTACCACAACGACTTCACAGTATGAAGGAGAAAAAAAATGACCCAAAGTTTTCTACTTAGTCTATTTAGACCTAATTTGTTTCCATTTTTGAACTGCAAGTCTTTGCTTGTACATTTGAACTTTGATGCTACTCCACTCCCAGGAGATAGGATCAGTGAGAATAGTCTGGATCTTTAAAATCTACATGGATGGAAACAGATGTCAATGGAATTCTGGATATGGAGGGTACATAAATAAAAACAGTGGCTCTATATTTTAAAAAGTAACTTATAAAATATAAATTTGGACCTGATTCTGATTAATTATTTTTCAAAATTCAATTCAATTTCAAATGAAAATACAGAGGGTGGGGTTTTTTTCAACTGTTATAAATACAGACTGACAATCCTGCAGGCCTTCTTACACTTCTCACTACTGGTTATCCTTATTTGAAATATAGATTTCACATGAGTAAGGGCGGTAGCTTTTACATTTGCTAAATTGTATTGTGTTTGAGAATAGAGCAGTTGTTTGCCATGACCCTGCTTAAAGATAAGTTTTCCTGGCCTAAGACAATACTACTGCTTATCTTTTCTCTCTGCATACATCTTTCTCACAAACATCTTTTCTAGTGAAGGTGCCAGTATATGCTATCTGCCAGATTATAACTGGGCCTGTGTCCAATTCCGTGCTGCTGTCCTCATTAATCCTCTCATCCTACACACAAATGTAATGGCACACTAGGAAAGATTTGGTAGGGATGGTCCCTACAATGATACCTGGGTCTTCCTACCCAATTAATCATAGCCAATGATGGTCCCAGGTGATAAACCTGGGATTATATCAAGCTGTACCTCTGGTGCGCCTCTAACTCTAAGCTGCTCTTTTATTGGGATAGGAGAGATAGTATTATCTCCCCCTAATATCTTTAGGCTTAAATTGGTACAGGTGCAGAGGGAGGGGAAGTTGGGTCATTCAGGCTCTCCTGTTGCTACAGAAAGGTTTTTTATCACACCCATACACCCAGGTCTTGGGAAGACAGAGCTATGATCATTACCCTTCAGTTAGTAAAATTACAACTCAGTGAAATTTGGGGTTTCTGCTTAATGGGAAATTTCTTATTAGGTTGCAGTTCATTTTCAGTTTAAATTTTCTGCAACCCGGAAGCTCACTGGGATCTGCAGACACTCAGGTGGGGTACACACATTGAAATAGTCTGGGAAATTTCTCCTCAGGGGGTGGGGTGGGAACCCTTTCCTGGACACTCCTGAACAGACATTTGACTGCTGAGCCCCTGAAGAACAGAGAACTAGCAGTGCTGATACTACATAAACAAGGGACTTCTATGCACACATCTCACATCTCAGTATGCTCTCCAGACTCTTTCATTGTGCTTGGAGACAAATGGCAGCAATATATAGGGCAGTTCCAATTGGCTGACCCAGACTGCTCACTGTCTGCCAGTGTCTTCCTGCAGCAACATGTGGGAATTGTGAAAGGGACATTTTCTGCTCTTTGCTCAGCTAGAGCACTTGAATCCATCTTGAGTGACACTGTCTCCCAGAGCATGGGGGGAGGGGGAAGGAGTGGGGGAAATCACCCTGGAATGCTGGAAGACTTTTCTGTGGCTTCTCTCAGAAGGAGATTTGTACAGGTATTTGCTCTCTCAGGACAGACTCAGGAAAAATTTAACCCTGGTTGCTCCCAGGTTATTTTTCTCCTGGAGTAGCCATTTTTGCTCTTGGAAAGAAATCCTAAACATCTGTACACTTGTGGTTTCTACTGAGAGAACAGCGACTCTCCCAGACGAAACTGAACGTTTATACATGGCCTGAGTGAAACTGATGTTGTAAGAGCAATAAACTTGGTAGGAATGTCAAATGGCATTGACTAGGTGGTGGTGGGTTCCCAAGGTCTCCAGTTCCAGGGTAAGTCAATCATGGAGGGCCCTGGACCTCCAGGGTGCCCAGTTATATAACAGATGCACAAGGTGGGCTACATCATAGCTCAAACTTCAAACAAATTACTTGAAGCTCAGAACAGCATTCCCCAATTAAATGTTTTTGTCTGAAAATTTCTAATGAGCTCCACTAGCTATTGTTACAGCTAAGAAGTTGTTGTTATGTTGTTTTAATTATTAAATTTTCTTCTCCATTCACATCAAAACAGAATTGCATCCATATGTTCCCACATTTCACTGATTAGGTCACAACTTTGGCAGCAGAAAAAATCTTTGCACAAAAGGAAATGTCTTTGGTGGTTTTGAGCTGGATGTTAGATAAGGAGGAGAATGCCCCACTGAAACACCCAGTCTATACAGAGGCTGTGGAGCCAGGCTAAACTACCACGCTGCTTCTTCCAGTAAAGCACAGGATTTTTTTACACCTTATGTGACCACTGTGTGCCATGTATGACCTCTCAATCATGCAATATCTTTTTTTGGGAATTCCCAGAGTAAAGTTACTATAGAAATATTAATCCATGGGATTAAAAAACAATATGGATTTTTGAAAAAGAACAAAAGGGGAATGAATTATTAAAAGTTGTATGTGATATAAATTATTACAATTACTACTCAGCAAGGTCAGTGTCAGGAGAGAGAATCAAGGTAAACTACTAACACAAGCTAGACTGCTTAGCTTTGCAGTTTCAGGTGAAACACCAGATTTTAAGTCACATTCATTTTCATTCATGACCTGCCTTCTTTTATCTGTGTAGTAGTGCTGCCATTTAATACGTTGCTTTCTACTCCTAGGTTTTTCTACTGTCCTCACTAATTACAAAGCAGATGGTTATCTCTCTGATTGCTCAAAGACACCTACATTCATAAATAATAATGGTGTGAAAGTTGAATAGGAGAATCACATTTTAGGATTTGGTTGCTTCATTTATAAAAACATTAATATTTGCATCATTCACTCCTGGGTAAGACCCATCAATCTGTACGTAAAATGAAACTAGTCACTTGGTGCATCTACGTATAAATTAATCTGATGCAATAAACTCCAGCGCAGTTCACACAGTTTATTGCTCCCAGGCTCAGCATTTACAAAAGTGCCAGGGACCACAGAAGGCTGAGCCAGGATGGCACAGCCCAGGCTGGCAAAGGGACCAGGGGGTCAGTCTGCCAGCCCAGGGCTGCTTCTGCCCAGCAGAATGTGCTGGGGAAGGGCTGACTGGGGCACAAGGGTGCTACAATACAAGGCTAACTGGCAGGCTGCCCCACGCTGTAGCACCCTTGTGCCCCGGCCAACCCTCCTCACTGTCTACACGTGTGCTGCAGCAGAGTAAATAAGCCGCTGTAGAATAGTACTTGTGTTAGGCAGTACTATCCTATGGCAGAGTTAATTAGTTTACTCTGGCCTAATAACACAGCTCATGTAGACAGAGACACTTTACTGCAGAGCTAATCAGGCAACTCAGCAGTAAGTATCTCATTTAGATACACCCACTAATTCTGAATGAATAAGTGGTTTTTCAGAGTGGCTGGCTGCCAAAAAACCTGAAACAAATTCAATTTGGTCCAAACTAAAATTTATGTTTTCCCCTCTCATCAAAGCAAAAACTAAAAACAAAATTTTTCAATCCAAAGTAAATAGTTTCATTTTAGACAATCATAAGAAAAGTAAAGGGCTAGATTCCCAGAACTGCCAAAACAGAAGGGGGTGTCCCTCTTATCTGATTGCCCAGGGGTTAGGTCACTCACCCAGGTTGTGGGAGAATAAGTTCAATTCCTTCCTCTTTCAAAGGGGACATTAACTGTCAGCTCCCACAGGAAAGGCCAACTCTTTGTATAAATAATTAGATGCTCCTCCAGGACAGACTGGAATCCAGGTGGCTCCAAAGCCTGCTGGCAGCTAGGGTATATGTATTTAAATCCTGTCAGACAGCAAAGGGAACTGAACCCCTCTTCTGGGTGAACTTTCTAACCCCCGAGCTATCAGATAAAAAAAGATTTCTTCAGCACTGGCACTTTTGTGAATTTAGATCCCCAATGTTTTTTTCAGCTAAAGCTATTCAGCACAATCTGATCAACTTCACAAACAGATCTCAAATATCCAGCATCATATTTCTTGATGAATTTACTATTCACCAAAAACAAAAACCCCAAGTCACTGGCATTGGGATTTTAGTATGTTTTGCTTCCATTCATTCAAAGATAATTTTGAATACCAAGTTTGTTCCAAGAAACAAATCAAAGCAGATATGTCAAAGATGTAAGCAGTGTTCAGTGGATCAATATCTCAGGTGAACAGTGACATGAAAAGTGGAGAAGAAAACCTCCTTGCTCTCCCAAAATGTGTTCTTTATACTCATTTTGTCAATACTGTCTCTCTCAACAGTTGCACTGCACATTCATAGGGTTTTGATGAATAGCTGTACAAGCCACATATCACTGTGCCTTTCTATTGGATCTGCAGCCTTTGAATTTAGACCATACTAGCTGTATCCTGTGTTTTTCTAATGAGATTAATTCTTTGGAAGTAATTAAGATAAAGAATAAAGAAGGATGAAAATCTTGGATAATATTAAATAGGAATTACACTAGATTTTGTGTATATAATGGATTAAATTACTTAGTCTGTCTGAAGCATGGGTGTTTATGAAAGAATATAATTATTTTTAATCTTATTTTAAAAAATCATTTAGATTCTTATCTTTTAATGTTTTTGCTAGCTCTGCATTTTCTAAAAGGGCCATTATTGGTTCCAGAACAATTGCAAGAAACTTTAACTCTGTGTAATGGTTAGAGATCTATAGAAAATGGACTCTAAGCTACTGTCATTTGAAAAAAACAAAATTAACTTTTTATTCACTATAAACTGCAATTCTTTAGCGCTCAGTGAAGTTAGATGCACAAAATTCACTACCTAAGGTTTTTTTGTGTAATAGATACCCCATTCCTGATACTGTATTTATTGTTACTGCTGGATTTCTGATGGTAAAAGTCACTGTATATTGACTCACTTTTTACAGTCTCAGTAATGAGAAAAATTATTCTCCAAATGTTTGTTGTAATTCATATATTCAAAGTTGCTGCAATTTGGTAACATTAAAAAACTCATATTTATATAATGCTTGGTTTGCTTACAATAAAAAAAATCCTACCAGGCTAAGAAGCCTATTGGGTTCATGCAGTTAACTTCTAGAGACCTAGTTTAAAATTCTGGCATTAGTCATACAAATTCAGAAGAGTTTCACCAAATTTTTGTAGCCTCATCCTTTTTCTCAGTAAACATTTCTGTGTATTACAAAACTGCCACACAGCTGGGAACTATTCAACATGATAGTCTGCATGCAACAGAAGCTCCCATTAAAATTACAGCACTACTGCAGAGTAGGACTGATACACTGTTGGAGCAGTATGGATATAGACATTTGCAAAGCAGCCCACGCTTCTACTGTCTTGTGCTTAGCTGTTGTTATGCTCTGACATTTTCCATGTAAGATATTTCTAAGGTGCCTATCACATTGGTATCTAGGCAAGTTAAGGTTTACATAAACCTGAAAACTTATGGCCTCCAATGAAATATAATTTTCAAAGCAACTATAACCAATTGTCTACAAATTTCCATAGGGCAGGATTTTCAGAAGGGTCTAAACTGAATGCCCATCAGTTTCTGGGTGTCCATATTCACATACGTATAAAAGAGTTCTTATTCTTCATGTTCTATATTAAAATCCAGTCACTATTTTCATTTCTTTGTAGCACCCCGTAAGATCAGTGAGAGTTACTTGTAATTATTTATGGTCAGAGCTGTCCTTACGTGTGTATCTCACTGGGTAATCACCATTTATATTGTGAAGTGTGAGATATACCCATTGTTTGTGACATTTGCTATGATTTTTAACAGTGCAGTGTATTGAATTACCATTGGTTTTTTGCATGTAACAAAATGCACATTTAACAGCACTGATGTAATGATCACACAATGTTCATTATAATGTTATTTTAGGAAGATATTACTGAAAATGTCTAAAGCATTAACTTAAATCTGAAGGAGACGCAAGTTTGGTCACAACAGCTTAGCAATTGCCCAACTAGATCAGCCCTAAGGTCCACCTAGCCCAGTATCCTGTCTCTGACAGTGGCCAATAACAGACGCATCACAGGAAGATGCAAGAACCCCATGATAGGCAAATGTGAGGTAATCCATTCCCTATATAGTGTTTTATTTTGGTCTCTAAAAAGTTTGTTTTAACCCCCAAAGCCTGAAATACCCTAATACCTTATCCTAAATTTTTATCATGATAAATTATGACAACTCTGGACCCCAGATTTTGTTTTTACACACACACACGCATTATGTATATATTTTGTTTATATATATTTGTTTAAATTATATATATATATAAAAACAAAATGGTGTGTATGTGTGTATACACGTATGTATACACACACACACACACATATATATATATATCCACTCCAGTTTTGACTCCTGCTATATTCTTGATCTCAGCAACTGTCACTGAATGCCCATTTATTTGTGTATTATGAAAACAGAAGATCCTTTCTATAGATAAAGATCATTCCCTCTTATTTATTTCCTAAATTAAACAATCTCAACCTTTTAGATTCTCTTGTTTTCCATAGTCCAGGCTTTCTCATCACCTTTTTCTGATTATGTGCAATAAGACTTTTACCCGTAACATTAATGACCAGTACTAGTCTCAAAATTATAGATTATCTTCTTTGTCTTTGTCTTTATAATGTTCTCTTAATTAAAATAAAGCTTGTTTTTGCATTTGAGTTTATCCGTAGCAAGAAGCATAGGCAATTGCTAGCAAAAAAGAAACTAGGTTTCCTTATTTGCACTATATGCAAGAGAGAAGGTTATGCATGAATACACATGTGCCATATCAAATTTTGTCAGCAATAAAACACTGAAAAAACTGAGAGTTCCTGTGGTGGAAGGAGCACTGAAAGTTTACTAGGTGGGAACTCCTCTACTACCCCATCTGATTCTGTGCTGTGCTGTATCCCAAGCAGAACTGTCACTTTGCTTGTGAAACTAGAAAATGCCTGCTGACAAAATTATCCCTCCATCCTTCCCCTCCTTTTTCCTGGGAGGCACATTTCACCAGAATTAAAGATAGCTCTTAGTCATCATCCTCAGCCTGACATTTTTCCAAGATCAGAATAAGACTTGGTTGTGACAATCATGACTAATGAAGCAGAATAATATTGGGTTAAACCTAAGCCAGAAAAGAGTATATGTTACATTGTTTTTCAGGAGAAAATTACTCCTTAATTTAAGTTCAATACCAATTACATATGTATCACATTAATTAGAAAGATAGCTGATTTCAGAACAAATCTCTTTCTACTATGCAGCTTCTTTTTTACTAAGTTACTCTTTCCTTAATATTGATAATTTAATACTTGGGATGCCCCTTTACAATAATGTACATGGCACGATTCAGTGAAGAGTGATCAAACAAATATTATAGCTACTATGACCAAATTAAGAAGAGGATATACTTACTTTGAATGATTTGTATCGTTCATCATTTGATATTTCTTTAGCTTGAGAACTCTCTCCTTCTTCTATTATTTCCTGTATGGAGAAGAATAGAGTACTTTTAGAATAAAGATTTTAAATTAATTTATCTTGAATTTAATATTCCAATAGTACAGTAGGAAGTCATATCAGCAGGTGAACACACATATCCCAAACATGCACACGCACACATGCACAAACAGAGCATTTTTGGTGAACAAAATAGTTTTATTTATTTGCAAACAAATCCTGCAATATTTATTCAAGTAAAAAAATCTCACTAATTCAGGAAAGGTGTAAAGGTTTGAACCATCCAAAATATTTCACATTATAAAGAAATGGGTCTGTAATCAAGAAATTACTCATCATAGTTGGTAGGGTCAGAAGGCCTGAGCAGATCATCAAGTCCAACCCCCTGCCATGGGCAGGAAAGAATGCTGGGGTCAAATGACCCCGGCTAGGTGATTATCCAGCCTCCTTTTGAAGACCCCCAGGGTAGGGGCAAGCACCACTTCCCTTGGAAGTTGGTACCAGCTCCTAACTGCCCTGACTGTGAAGTAGTGCTTCCTGATGTCCAGCCTGAACCTGCTCTCAATCAACTTAAGGCCATTATTCCTAGTAAATAAATCATCAATTGGAAAGCAATTGTTTCATTATGCAAAGTAGACTGCATATGTCATTATTCTGTATTTGATTAAACGTATTCATTTTAAAAAAGAAAGAGTTATAGTAGCAGTGGGTATATTTTTGCTCCGTATACAGTTCTTCCAATCTTTCTCCTTTCTATTGCCTGGAGTTATACACAAACTCCCAGTCTCTAGGTCAGTAGGGACTAAGTGCACTGTAGAGGTTATATTGTCAACTTCTGAAAGAAAGGAAAAAGGAAGGGGGAATCAAGTGAATCACAAGAGTAACTTCTCCACACAAGTAAGTCATTCTGCTCAAATGTCTACTGCGATGCTAAATGTCTGCAAGGTGCTGAAAGAGCCAAACTTATTATGAATCCAAAAGAAGAGGGATTTCAGCAAGAATGTACAGTTTGTCCTTCACCTATATGAAAGAATCATGTACAACTAGAAGTCAGTCAAAATATATCATCAAATTACTAAACTGTTTATGGGTTTTGCTAAAATAGCATTTCCACAGGGATAGGACCTGGGAAAACAGGACTCAAAGGGGCTTCCTTAGTCAAAATATGTGGTCCTCTGCATTTACAAGCAAACATTTACCCAAGTATTGCCCAAAATGGCCATTTCAAACTTTCACAAAGAACTACAAGGCAAAACACAGAAACATGAAGAACACCCTACAACATGCCACAGGTAAAAGCTACCAGACAAAAGTATTGCAAAAAGGACCATGTTCCACACTACAGAAAAAGGCAAAAGCCCCCACAGTCCCTGACAGGTTTGACCTCAGGGGAAAATTCCTTCCTGGCCCCAAATTTGGGGATCAGCATCGTGACAGCAAGACCCTCTTGTCAGTAACCTCAAAGGTCTTAAAGTATTGACAGGAATGTAGTAACACCCCAGACAAAAATGTGAGCCTTAACTGTGGCCAGAAAAATGTGCAGCCCCAGAAGCCAGCCACAATCATAAGAGGGGAAAAATCCCTGGCTAACAGGTGACCAGCAAAAGCCTTGAAGCATGAGACCATCTTCTGTGTTAAATCACATCAGGCTAAGCTAACCAATATTGCCAGAGAAGTCTGTTACATCCAAATTAGAGAGAGTGGGTTTTTTAAAATGACATATGCATTTTTTATCATTAGTATCAATAATAATGATAACAAAAATTCCTGGACCACCTTAATTCGTTTGGGAAGTTTTGTGGCATGTCATATTAATCATAGATTTAAATTCAAATTATTGTAAAACTTTCCAGAAGTTACTGAGTCTATGGTAGTAAAATATTTCATAGCCTAAAACCATTGCTAGATCCAACAAAGTAGGTGTTTGCCTATGAAAGCTTATGCCTCCCTAAACTAGCTAAGTCTCAAAGGCTATAAACATTTGAGACAGGCCTGCTTTTCCCAGGGTTTGGCCCAGATCAAAACGGGTGCATCTCAGCAGCGAAAGTTGTAAAATTGAGGTTAATAAATGACTTGAGCCATTTATAAACTTCACCTGTCACTGCTGTTCCTCTGCCAGGAGATGGCGAGGGACAGCACAGCCTGGCTGGCTTGCCTCTGGCATGGCCTGCAATAACTCTACAGATGCGCACACAGCCTCGTCTCAGGGAAAAGTCTCAGCAAACTTTATATGGCATACTTCAGACAGATTTGAAGTAAAACAAATCATTTGTACATCTGTAGAATCCTGCAGCAAATGTAATGTCTATTTATGGCCTAAGGTGCCCTCCTGCCCTACCTTCTGCCTATACCTTATTACAGGAGGCATACATACTGGTCTTCACATACGCACATCAACTCAGTCTCTCTCGTTGATATTTCTAAAAAATGTAAAAGAAGCATCTAGCACAGAGATCGCTAATGTTACCTCAATGACACATTTGACTTTGTCTCCCATGCAAGGCAGTCCTTCTATATTCTTCATTTTTACTATAGGAAATGGAAGGAATTTCAGCACAGAAACTGCTCTCAAGAATTCCAAACAACCTAGTTTGTTTTCTCTGAACTCACAATTTTCAGCCAGTATCTCAAAAGCATCCTGCAAAAGAAAATAAATATTAATACAATATATAAATGTCAGAATTTGCAGAAGGATTTGCAGACTTTTTTATGCAGCTACTCCTCACTTAACGTCGTAGTTACGTTCTTGAAAAATGCAACTTTAAGAAAAATAATGTTAAGCAAATCCAATTATGTCACAGGAGTTACCTACTAACAGGCGGCAGCCAAACAACGTTATAAACAAACATCGTGTGACTTCAAATGTGTACGTTCTCTAATAGATCAGCGACGTAATCACAAAACAACATTAACCAGGACAATATTAAGTGAGGAGTACCTGTACAATAAACATAGGCAATACAGCCAACCAGAAAAACTTCATTAAAGCCTTCTATCAATGGAAAATTCAGTTCTGACAACATCAAAATACTAGATGAATTCATGTAGTTTTCACTGAAAATTTGTTTTGGAGATGAGCTGGAAGAAGATGAGTCCAAGAATATTGAAGTGGGATGTTTATACAATACTGGAATGAAATATTTCATTTTTTTTCACTTTGAAACATTTTAATTTCATTTTATAGATTACAATAGAACATAAAATATAACATTAAAAGTTTTTTAAAAGCATATTTAGGTTAATCGATATGGAAAAAAATGTATTTGTGAAGAATTTTGAAATGTTGTTGTTTTGTACTAATTCAAAACAAAGCCAAAGATTAAAATCCTTTGGGAAACAAATTTCCATCTTTCACACAGCTGTCATAAATAGGGAATGACCTACAGGGGCAAAGACTCCTATGTTTGCTTAATAAAAAAAGACCTTGCAGTGAACTGCCACCTGGCACTTGACATTTGAAGGCGATTTCACCACCTCCCTGAATTTGAGAAAACTCTCCTGAGCCTGCCAAAGGAAAAGTAAAATAGCTCCTGCAGCTTTTAGAAATCTACCCAAATGCACTTTATCCACCATGTCACTACATGACATCTTTTGGTTTCTAAAGCACACTCAAAGAAAACAGTCTGTGGCAGGCCCTACCGCCCCAAGAGTTTCTTCTCCTTCAAGGTACAGCTGTGTTTCAAGTCAGCAAGCTCAAATAACAGCACATGCCCCTCACCCCCCAACTTCTTAACCCATGCAAAGGGGGAAAAAACAGCCTTTTATGATTCTTCATTTATCTGGGGCCCTGTTTATTGAAGCTGTTGCATTCAAAAGCTGTTGACAGAGAAGTGATGTTCTTTAAAACTGGAAAAATTTGTAGAAATATGAAATGCAGACCATTTCAGGAGTATGAAGAAGTTTGGTTTTTGTCCTTCCCAAGGTAAAATTCTATGTTTCAAAAGATAACAAGCTCTGTGACAGTGCCTGAAGTCGTGCAACTTTAAAAACAGTGGTGCAGGAATTTCTGCAGGCTGGTACAGAGTAGCAGCCAAAAATTTCAGTGCTTAATGAGACCCTATGTAAATCTCATAAACTCTCACATCTGCAATAGCAACTGTTTTTCTGTTTGGTTGGTTTTATGAGATTTTTAGTGCACCCTGTTTCCAGGGCAGCTTCTCATTACATTGACAAGAGCTATGTAAAATGTGTGAGTAGAATCCATGGCACAGCAGACCAGGAACCATTGGTCTATGAAGGTTTGGATATTTCTTCTTAATGCTAACAGCACTGCCCATCTACCCTAAAATCTAGTAAACCCTCTTTATTTACTTTGCTTGCCCTCCAGTAGCAGTAGCTTAATTTCATCCCTGTTGCTGCTCTCTTTTGACCCACAGGCCACTAACATCTTCAGATACCAATGAAGGGTTAGCTGTCAGAATACTTATACCCCTCTGCTCTCTAATCCAGAGACCTTCAGAAAAACAGAAAGCGCCTTCCTATGCTCCACATATGACCCTGTTAGTACATCTCTCATCATTGTGCCAGAATTCCCTTCCCCAACTAAGCAGGTGTCCGAAAGGATCTGGAGAGAGAAAGAAAGAGTGAGGTTTTGACTTCAATCCCTAAAACAGACACAGGAAGAGCTACAATCATTATTTTTCCTGGGAGCAAGGGAGAAGCAAGAAAAGAATTGTTACTCAGTGTTCCTTCTACAGCAGTATAGCCATAATCTACCTTTGCAAAGGGCTGATCTTGAAGGCTCAATCTGACCCCAGGTTAGATATCTAAATAAACTAACCAAGTGCCTTTGTATACCAAAGACAACCACTAGAATATACACAAAAGATGATGTTACCTAGAAGGAAGGCAGCTGGTCAGCAGTTCAAAGACTGATGCACAAATAGGTGTTGACAAATATGAAAACAAATACTATGAAGAGAAAAAATATATTTGGACAGCATAAATGGGCTGAACATGCTAATACAATCAATAGCAAAAATGAATTCTGGGAAGTGGATGAAACCATAATATATAACCAGCATAATTGTCCATACATCTAAAATTCTATCTGCTTAGAATTTCCAAACACAGTGGGCCTGGTTCCAGTTCCACATCATTACTCCTCACATCGATTAACACATATCAGACTAGAATTTGACCCACTAAACTGAAAGAATACAGTCCAATAAAAATAATGTAAAGTTTTCAAAATTTGGTCTAGGATTCATTTTGATCATCAGTTTTGCAAACACTCTTAAAAATAGATTTATACTTGGGTTTTATATTGACCTGACAGTTTACCTTTAAAAGAAAACAGGATTTTCCCTTTCTTTCTCTCTCTCTCTCTCTGTGTGCATTAACATTTTGAAATGCTGTAATTCTTTCTACACACTGCATGCCTGTTCACTGTTTTCATTCAGAGAATATTGACATATACTTTGCTCAGGGACTGCATTCTGATTAGGATGATTTGTTTCACCTTTCTCTGAATCCTTCTTTCAGTCAAGCAGGGATAGTTTTCACTGAATTTAAGTGCAATCTCCATTTTCAAGTTACATAAACCAAGTTATAATGTCCAGCCTCTTTATCACTCCTGCTACTAAATGATTTGATACTCTCATACTGGTCTATATTATTTTGAATTTTTCTGCTTTCCATTCTCTGGAAAGGACAGAGAAAGAAGATTCCAGCCAAACAGATTTACCTATAAAGGCCCAAGTCATTCATTCCATTATCTGTGGTTGGATCCCTTGCTCAGATGCAGCCCACTGAAGACAGTGGGACTCTGCATTTTGTGTAGGTACAAAATTTTCAGCTATATTTAAGATCAGATTTCACATAGAAAACTATGGTTAGGGAGAGGTATTTGTCACAGGGGAGCCATCTCGAGGCCAGTCCAATCATTGGCCTGCCCACCTGTCTGGGGCAGTCCATACACCTGACTCGCCTGCCACACTTTTGTTGGAATTGAATAGCTGTACCTAGGTGGGAGGCTGCCCATTTAATGCCCTGATGCCAAGGGCATAATGCAGCGCTCTGAACCACCCCTGCACCATGTCCCATGCCTCACAGATGGCATCCAAACAGTTGACTCACATAGCCCTTTCCAGTGCCAAACTCTGCCCTTGTGCTGGGCCTCTTTCATACTACCCCAATACCCACATTTGCTCTGCCCCATTCTTGAGCCTCAGTCACATTGCCCTACTCTGTATGGCCCTTCAGGCCCCCTTGGCCCTACTCCATATAGCCCTTCAAGTTTCCTCTCTCCCTCGCTTGGCCCTGATCCCTCTCAGACCTTCAGGCTGCCCAATTCAGGCCCTAATCTACAATGGGGCATCAGGCCTACCACCCCATACTCTAGGCTAATTCCAGCCCCTGGCCTTCTCTGGCCTCAGGCATCCCAAACTCGACCTACAGCCCACTCAGGCCTCAGGTGTGTGTCAATGTGTCTGGACCCCAAGCCTGTCCCCTCTATGGGGTAACCCACCAGGTCGTGGGGGCTGAGGCTATAGGGCACCACATCCTCACCTTTCACTGTGGAGGCACAGGTGTGGCATTTCCTGGAGACTACCCCACTACAGACAGCCCTACCACAGCATCCGGCATCCAACAGGGTGTAGTTTCAGGTCTTACCCAGGACCAGCAACCTCCTCCATCCCCATCCCCATAGTTCCTACCCTAACCTCTGGGTCTTCTGGGAGCAGTAGTACTCAGGCCAAGTAATGTTCATCCTTCGGCTCCCCAGTTGCAACTGGCCAGCTCTGCTCTCAGGGCCTGGTCTTACACACAGGCCGCCCAGCCCTCCACCAATCAGGCAGCTTCCTGGGTGCCATGTGACCACCTGATTGGGCCTGCCACCTGCTTAAGCCCTTAAAGTGGCAGGCATCAAAAGGTGCACTGCCACAGTGTTCAATTCCAAATTTCTGAGAAATTCATAGCACTGGAATTGTAACAAGAGAAGGAGCACATAGGTGTTTCACCCAGCAGCCAATCCTTCACCCTTGCTAGCAACCAAGGGTGGAGTTCTCATAGGGAAATGCCTCCCACACCTTCTACAGATAAGGGTGACCCCAGTTTATGGAAGATATGGAGGGCCAAGGAAAGGATATGCCCCTTCCCAGACCAGAGTGACCTTGGTCTGTGGAAGTGAAAGGAAGAACTGGCCACTGGCAGATTGACTCATCCTGGTCCCAGACTGGGGCAGGCTAAGCCATGGGGAGATGCCCCTTCCCCTGAATGTTTCACAAACTGGGGAAGCCTCAATCTGCAGAAGGGGTAGAAGTGCACACCCATTCAAACTGGTGCAGGAGAAGACAGATCTTCCTGGTAGGAACTGCACTAATTTTTAAGGAACAGCCAATACTGTTCTGCAAAAAATGCCCCTTGAATAGCTGCACACTTTTTGTGCCATGTAAAAGGCATTTCTCCCAACACAAATGTAACACCTTTCCATAAGTAAAAGTTTAACCTTATTGTATATACATGTCCTTTATTCTACCACTAAACACAACTTTATGAAACCCTTGAAATCTTGTTGTGTTCCTTATATGCTGAGTTGAGGGTTAACAATTTGCCTGCTTTCCTGCAGTGTTCTGTACAGAAATAACAGCATTCTCATACAATAGGTCCAGAAACAATTCCTGCTTGATTCTCTCATTGTTTCCTCTATTGTTTTCAAGGACAAGCTTCATCTAACATAAATTCATCAGGACATCGTCTTGTTACAAAGAATTCTGTTTGCTATATGTTTTCTCTGCAGAGTAACCTTATCCCTCAATCTCCCCAAGGATTAGTCACCTTTAATCTACCTCACAAGAGGAATCCTATTCCTAGCTATATATTTATTTATCAGTTCCCTCTACCCAGACTAATAAGAGCTGTGCTATCCTTTATTTCAGAATATCATATGAAAGACCTCTAGAGATAGATAGCTATTGAGGAAGATGTCTTATTTGGTAGCTTCTTTAGCTATTTATATTCAGTTGGGTATAAGCATAGGTATAAAATATTCAAAAAGGAGGGGAGAAGGTCTTTTTTCTGAGACCTGATAGTCTATTACTACAAAATTCACAAAAGTTTGGTCCTCAACAGCTATATTTAAAGCCATTATACCTAAGTGTTGATGGTGTTTCATTCAACATATTTCTTTATTCATTTCCTTTTCTTAATTCTTTAAGTCTCCAATGTCTTACTGTATTAATTTATTTACACTATAACATAAGTATGTTTTTTAACAGAAGTGGGGGTGCAAATTTGAGTCATAAATTATATAGAACATGAACCCATAAAGGGGGAATACCTTTTTTTTTTTTTACTACTAGTGTAAATTGAAGTAGATTTACTTCAACTAGCAAAGGGAAGTAGTATAGTATGTTTGTATATTAGTGCAGGTACTACAGCCAGTATTCCCTGTGATGGTGGAGAGGTGGAAGATATTTCCATAGAGGTCTTTTAATCAAAGAACAATTTTAATCTCCTTTGAAAGCTCTATAACAAGCCTGTGCTATAGGCTGTTAAGAGAATACCTAACTTGTATGTTATGCATGTCAAATCCACTCCGTCTCCAGCCAGCAGTTCCTCTTTATTGGTTGTGATAGCCAACTATAGACCCATAAGTGGAAGAAAATCACAATGCAAGAATCTTGTGCGGCCAACACTACCTCTCTGGGTGGCCTTCCAAGGGCAAGTAGCCTGTTGCAAACAAATCCTGCCCTTTGCCAACAAGCACACAGAGCAATTTGCAAAGATTTCCATGTAAACTTGAATGCAGTACCAGTTGAGGGACTATATAATGTAAGAATGGATATTTCATGATTGCCAACCAAATCCTCATGAATCAGTCCCAATATTACCCCAATATTATAGTATTGGTTTAAGAAAAATTACAGGGTTTTTTTTATTAGGGGGTGGGGGTTGGTGGGGGGGGGGGTTTAATAATACACTTCAGATAGTTCCTAATTGTTTTCTGGTTTCTGAGGCTTTAGTTACATCAGTATCAGGTTTTCAGTATTCTTCCTCAAGCATTAGAGCCAGAAACTACATTGTCAAAAATTGTCCATCAAAACTGTTTTTCAAAAGAAAATGGGGTTTTTAACTAAATGAAACTTTTTGTGGAAAAAAGGAATTTCCTTTTTGAAAGAAAAGTTCTACTTTTATCCAAAAATAAACTCCCCAAATTGGTTTTGGAATTTTTTGTTTAGTTTTTGTTTGTTTTGATAAAAATAAAGTAAAAAAAACTGTGTTGATAAAGAACCTGTTTTACTAGAGACTAGAGATAGTTCTAGGCAAAAGGTATGCAGAAAGAGGGAGATGAACAGAAAAGAGTTTCCCTTACTCAAGTAAAATTCCTTGTTCAGTATGAGAAGAATGTGATACTTCCTTCTTGTCAAATAACAGCAAGAACCCCCAGCCAACACAACTTTTGCTCAAATTATCGCCTGCCATCTTGGTGTCAAGATTACTTCCCTGCCCTTCTCATTCTCTCCTTGGAGTATGAATGTACCTAGCTTACAGCAAGCCATGGTTGGCAAAAGCTTTTCTTTTACTGACGCCTAACCCCAAAAGAGTTGCACATAAAGAAGAACTAAATGGTATTCATACCTGCTGGCTTGTAAAAACAAACCAGAGGTTTGTTCAAAACAGAGCTATAGAGAGAAAATAATTTCTGCATTGACCTGCTACACACTATGTAATAATGATACTGAATTAATAGGGTATTCTCTCTCATTTGACTTGCAAGCTAAAAAATCTTAAGGTATATCTCCCACACCATATAGCAGGCTATTGTATGAACATTTAAACAGATTAATTTCCCATCAAAGTTCAAGTTAACCTTGCATTAGCTGTCATGATAAATGTGTCTGCATGTATCAATGGCATTGCTATTTTAGGGAAGGAGTTGCTACTTATTGCCAGTGGGTGGACAGATCTTGGAAAAGCTGTGTCACTACCTTTATTTAAAAAGGCAATCAGATGTAGCATATTAGTCAGAGGTTGTTGACAGTCAATGAAAAAATATTATCAAAGCATTCTTTTTCAATCAAGTTTGCATTATTCAGTGTTTTCCTCCTTTTGCAGAGCTCATTAAGCTATTTTAAATAAACAATTAAACTAGTATTGAATATGCATTATTCCCTGTACAAAACATTGCCTGCAAATGCTGCAATTAATTATAGATCTGTCTTTCTACATGGAATCAGTTTTGACATTTTGATAGAGTTGTTTTGCTTTAAAAAATAATACAACTAATTTCCAAGCAAGTAGCTATCTATGCAATACCCTAATATGCATTAGATAACATTCAAGAGGAAGAAAACCACATAAAATAGCTCTCAATTGATCAATTTTATTTTTCGTAAAAGAAGCTTGTAACCTACTAGAATTCATCAGAGAAATCCCATCTCCAGCAACATAATCAAGAGTGTATTATTGACCACACCCCAATTCTGCAACATCATGGCTTCTTAACTTAAATACTGAACTGTCTCACACTCCTTACTAATTAAACAGAACACTGTGTGCCCGCCTCCGCTCTAATAGGTGTTCCCGCGCCGCCTTTGCCCAGGCCCAAGATCTCGTGTGCCCTGGGCTTACAGGTGAGCCCCAGAGGTTACCCCTGCTGACGTCAGGGGGACCCCTTAACTTGCCTGCCATGACTTTGGATGGAACTTCAGTGGTCGGCACGTTTCTTGGCGGGTACTCTCGGGGCTCCATCCTCCCCTACACCCCGGCCACTCGCCACCTGAAGCTCTACCTCTTTTTGGCTTCCACAGTGTCCTTGGCCTGCCGCTCTCTTGCTCCCAATTTGCTGGCCGGCTGTAAAGGTCTTCGGCTCAATGTACAGCCTACTGGGGTCACCAGCCCGGCCCTTCCGCCTCAGCTCCTTCCTTAAACCTGCTGCCAGTGATACCGCTGGTTTCTCCACTGGCTCTGCTGCTTGCGATGTGGCCAGTTCCCTCACCGGCTCTGCTGCCTGCGATGCGGCCGGTTCCCTCACCGGCGCTGCTGCCAGTCACCCAGCCAGCTCCTTCACTGGTTCTGTTGTCGGTGATGCAGCCGGTTCCCTCACCGGCTCTGCCAACAGCCTCGGATCCGGCCCCACCATCAGCACTGCTGCTGGTTGCATTGCCGGCTTTCTTGGAGCCCGCTCTGGCTCCGCCCCTTGTTTTCTCCGCAGCTGAGTGCGGCGGCTGATCTCCTTCACGCAGGAGCTCACTCCTCTGGTCTCCTCTCATCAGCCACCCTGCTGCCTCGGCGGGGCCACTTTTTGTTCCTTCCGGGAGGCGTCCTCCACCCCCGCTGCTCTGCCTCAGCCGGATAAACGCCCAGATGATCACCTGGGCCAGCATCCTCGGCATGCGCACCTCCTCCGGCTCTTCCGGCTCTGCGGGAGGTAAGTGGGACTCTTTGTTGCCCCGGGGTTCCTTCAGCGTCCCAGCTCCCCTGGGACACACTGATTGTCTATTTAAGTGAAAATAGTTGAATGGAAAACCGAATGCCTAGAGACCTCTAACATGTTTGGGACTTTCATAGATCCCAGAGTATTCTTCAGGGGATGAGGCTTTAATTAACTATGAAAGAAAGATGGGCAAAATTTCTGCTCTTCGCTTTGTGAAATGTTTTCATTGCACAACTTCCTTTATTTCCTCAGTCCATCTATGTAATGCATGGATAAGCTTTAGATTGTAAAAGAAGGTTGCAACATGTGGATTTTGTCTTTTGACCCTCAGAACTAACATTGTTCTAACCTAAAAATCTACAGATTTTTCTTTGCTAAGTGAGCAGAGGTGTCTATTCTGAAAGAAGATCTGAAGCTTAGGTAAAGGGAAAAAATGATACAAATTGTTATTCTTTTCCAGGATATGTAAAATATTTGTGTAGCTGTTTTGTGGCCTCTCTGTAAATGACAGAGTAATTTAGTTGCATTTGTTCCTGGAACAGTTTGAAATTGTGCAGCCTATGAATCTTTTTGGATTCTTAAATCTCTGTCACAAAAATAATATTTCACCTATTTCATTGTGTCAGGACACAGGAGATCATTGGGTCACTCTTTGTTGCTGCCCCACATCTCTTGCACTACAGTGCTCAACGTTTAAATCCTCAATTGGCTATTACAATCCTCAGATGTTCACATTTTTGCCCACTTAATGACTCTGTAATTTCACGTTAAATAAATACTTTTTGTTGGGTATTTTGGAAATAGATACTGGGCATGTCTACAGAAGACATTTATTGTTGAGTTACCTAATTAGTTCTGCAGTAAATGTCTCAACATGTACACATGTGGCCCTATTAGGCCACAGGAAATTAATAAACTCCACAGCAGGTTAGTACTTGTAAATACAAGTACTATCCTGCTGCAAAGTTTTTTTGTGCACAGCAACACACATGTAAACAGTGTTTTGTTAGTCCAGAGGGCTAGGGCACTAGAGTGCCTCAGTGTGGGGACTACCTGATGGCTAGCCCCACACTGAAGCACCCGTGTACTGCCAGCCCCTCTGCAGCACATTGAGCTGAGTCAGAGCAGCCCTGGACTGACCTCCTGGGCTCCCTGCCAGCTGGGGCTGCTCCGACCCAGTTCAATGTACTGCGGTCCTGGGCACATGTGTAAATGTGGTGCCCAGGAGCAATAAACTCTGGCATGATTTGCACCAGAGTTTATTGCTGTGCATTAATATGCATATGTTGAAAAGCCGTTATACTGGCACTAGTAATTTAGGTTAAATTGTTTTTGTTCTGGACCATATTTTTTTAACTTGAAGTTTATTCAGTAAAATGTAAACCTGAACCTGGGTTATGATTCTCAGACTACAGTTGCCAGTATTCAAAACAGAACCATGTAAATTTAAATGGGCTTTAGAATGAATAATCCATTCAAATACAATGGATTAATTATCCTCTCACATTCACCAATATAAATCATAAGTAATTCTATGAGTTGATGAAGAGAATCAGTTTATCTTTTGTATAGACTAAACAAAAGATTTCATTTCAGGTCAAATTAAGTATTTAGGGTTAATGTAAAATAACATCTTCTGTTTTATTCATTTTGCAGAACAAGAATTCCATTATTCATACAGCCCTAAAGATACTACAACCTAGTTTTAAAACAATAGCAGAGAAGGGGAAGAGAGAAAATGAAGATAACAGTAATAATGTAATGTGCATAACTTCATGGTTCTGAATCATGGAGATAGCAATATATTATTTTATTAAAAATAAATATCAGATGGCATCAACTATCCCTGAAGTTAAACATCAGTAGTTGCTTGGTCCTCAGCATGACCATAAACTCCACTTGCCTGGAGGGCCTAGTGGTAATGTGGTGGGGCTACTTGGGCAAAGCTCCTATAAAATACCACAATGGTGCAACCTCCAGAATAAGGAGAGTATAGGGAACCTCAAAACCCTAGCCCCCACTGCTTTGTGGGTACTCTTTGGTTGGAGAAAAGCTAAGGGACATCACTCTGACAGAAACATGCCTTTACTGAGGTGTTAGGCAGTCTTATCTGCTGCTCTCTGGCAGAAGCTACAACCATCAAGGCACTGAATATCTGGATGCGATCTGGCCTTTGGATTCTGCCAGGATGGTCTAAAGTGGGGATGGTAAGTCTTGGGCAGCCTGCACTCTTCCATACTCTTGCCTAGGCATATGTGTTGAAGGTCTTGATGTGATGGTCACAGGACTCCATACAAGCAGATTCATCAGGCATCTGAATAGACCTCTTATGTGTACACCATGATCCAGTGGATCGATGGTTACCTACTATAACAACAGAACTGGAAGCTTAGGAAAAGTAAAAAGGGAAACAGCAGTGGCTTTTTAACATCCCATGTAGCATGGAAGACAGAATGAAGGCAATTGAGAGAGATGAATTCAAATGGACACTTACAACTAGCATGGGACAGGCAATTTTTTCGGGTGGAGGACTACTTAATGAGTTTTGGTGAGATGTCAAGGGCTGCAATGGTAGCCCCTCCCCTTTAGAGCCCCACCCTTGCCCTGCACCCTGGTCGCCTTCTTGGCACCAGAAATTTCGCCCTTTAACCCGTGACCTTTGTCACCGGAAGCCCCTTCTCTTGCCCCAGAAGTACTGCATTTGGGAAGGAGGGGTTGCCATCTTTGAACTGGAAAATAACAAATTATATACTAAAAATCAAACATCCACAATAATATATCTTATTTATTTAAAAGAAATATTTTTGTCCTGATCCATGTGTGTTTGCATCATATATATATATATATATAGAGGTGACTATGCATAATAACTCAAATGAAGTTTTACTCTTGTATATAATGGGGGGTGTGGAGAGGTGTGGGGAGTATGAGGTTTGTGGGGGCTGTGGGTCTATGTGGGATGTGAGGGAAGTTGTGGGGGTATGTGTGGATGTGGGTGGGTGGGTATGGAGGTTTGTGGGGGGGTCATGGGGATGTGTGGGTGTGTGTGTGGGTTGGTATGGGGTTTGTGGGTAGCGTGGAGGCAGAAGGTGGCTGGGAGGCATGGTGGGTTGGTGTGGGGTGTGCATGGTGGGGTGTGGGTATGTGTGTGGTGGGGGGGTGTGCATAGCAGTGAGTGGGACTGCACTCCAGAGGTGCACAGGTGTGTGGGGGGGTGCATGTGAGGAGGGGTGTGTGGTTTGTGGAGGGATGAGGGAGAGGTTGTGGGTGGGTGTGGTGTTTGTGGGGTGAGTGAGTGTGTGGGGGAGGGTGTGGTTGTGGAATTTGCTGGGGAGGGTTTGTGGGTATGGTGCGTTAGCAGGAGAGCCCCCCCGTGCATGCCCCCTGAGCCAGTCAGCACCTGCTCTTGCCCCACAACATCCCAGAGCCACCATGCCCTCTGGTGCCTCCTCACCGCCAACAGAGCGCAGCCCCAGAGTGCCCCACACCTGCTCCAGACTCACCCCCACCAGAGTAGATCAGCCAGAACCCAGGCATAGCCCCAACCCCATGCCTGCTCTGCACCTCCTGCCCGTGCCATGTCCTACTGCCCACAACAGGGCTGCGGCAGCTCCACAGCTGCCTTTCTAGGCAGACCAGACAGCAGCAGCTTCTTGTATCTGCTTCCACCACTGGCCCCAGCCCCATGGTACTGGGGCAGACCTAAACCACAGCCCCGACTGAGCGCGCCCCACACCTGTACTGGACTTCCTTGCTTATGCTAAACAACAGCAGCAGCACCAGCCAGGCAGAAACAGCTGCTCATCACAGGGGGAAATCAGCCCTTCCCCTTGCTGCTTCCCAGTGCTTCCTGTGACAGCCACCTGGAACCTGCGCTGGGCTGCCTTGCATCTCCACTGCTGTCACCACTGCCTCCAGGCTGCCCCACAGGGCAGTGGTGGCAGTGCAGATGAGACACAGGGCAGCCCAGTGTGGGCTCTGTGTGGCTGTAGCACAGAGCGTGGGCAGCGGCAAAGGGCCACTTTCCCCCTGTGCTGAGCAGCAATTTCTGCCCAGCTGGCACTGGTGCTGCTGCTGTTTAGCATGAGCAGGTGAGTCCAGAGCAAGTGCAGGGTGTGCCCGGTCAAGGCTGTGGCACGGGTCCCCATCAGTGTGGGACTGGGGCCAGGGACAGCAGCAGATACAAGAAGCTGCCTCTGCCTTGTCTGCCTAGAAAGGCAGTTCAGCTGCAGAGCTGCCTCAGCCCTGCTGTGTGCCCAGGGGTCGGCAGGACATGCCACCACCTGATAGTACCTGGGCCAGGCAGGATTGAGGGACCTGTTGCAGGCCAAACAAAGTACCTCCATGGGCTGAATCTGGCCCGCAGGCCGTATTTTGCCCAACCCTGAACTAGCATCACTGGTAGAGTGTAGAGTGTAGTAATGAAGTAAGAGCGTTAACTCTCTTAGGCTTGCCCTGGGTATCAATCTGTGAAAAGGTGAAAACATATAATGTAAGGTAAAGTGTAAAACACTGAGGAAATTTCTGCTAAAGAAAACATGCATATGGCCAGAGAAAATAGCATATTTTTGGTAAAGTATGTGAATATAGGTTGCTGAAAAGTTTATATCCTATTTGTGTGATACTTATTTAAAATTATTTTAAAAAATAAGCAACACATTTCCTCTTCAACCAACCCACCTAACCATTTTCCTTAGGAACACACAAAGCATACCTCATGTTACTGTTTTGACATATTGCCTGGAGAACTTTCTTCTAAAGAATACAATGTCAGTGTGAGACAGGAGATGTTATTTAAAGCATACATCTTGTTTAGTGTTTTTTCACTTACAAGAACCCAAAGTTAATTGTAAAAGGAGAACTAGGGCACTGTGTAGGTCTGATGTAAAATACAATAAAATAAATGTATTATGTTACAAAAGTAATGGATACAACTGACGTTTGTAACATATGCCTTTAGGTATAATATTTACATGGAAAAGAAACAGAGAAGAAAATGAAAACAACCACCATTTTTCCCCATAAACAGCAAAGAAAGACAACCTGGCATCTTCCCCATGCTAAATATTCACATTCTTATTACCATGAGTAAGAGCCAGAGTAGAGTAACATTCAGTAGCATCAGCAATAAGCCCCAGAATCACAGAATCATTTGCCACCAACTAAATTAGCTTCTTCTGTAAGAATTAAATTGTATTCCTCTCAAAGAATAATGCCTCTCTGAATTTTATTGCAGACCAGTATTAATATTCAAATCCTACAATCCCTTTTGGACAAAGCAGAATGACATTGTTTATTTTACCACATGAAATCATGATGCAGCCTCCAGTGTATGCTTTTGGAGGAGTATGGAAGGGTAACTATAAGTTAATTTGAGAACAATGCTTTGCTATTCTATTCTCTCTCAATCTCAGTGCTTAAGACAGAACCACAAAGACAACCTATTAAACAGCTGCCTCTGGTCAAACACATTGCCCTGTGATCCTGCTGTCTTACTCATGGAATTGACAGATGGTCACACACCCCGCATTGTAATTTACACCAACTGTATACGTCAATGTAAATTATACTTGGATAAGGAATGGACAGATGTGAAGTTATCCTAGGGTAGCTGCACACAGTAGATGGCTATTTCTGTACCTCACCAGTAAGTGGTAGGAGAGTAGATAGCAGCTTGCTTGTCCTCAGGAAATGGCTCCCCAAAAATGGAAATGGACACTGCAATTTTCAGGGATAATTTTATACAAGGAAAGTTAGAATGGTTTAAGGGCCTATGGCATCCATCCATTGCTTCTTTTAAAGAAGCACAATGCCACTTACACAGGTTTAAATGTGTTATCTTACCATTGTTGAGTAGCTACAGTTATATGTAGCAGGCTTGCCTTTTGGAGCTTGGGTTGAGTCCAAGGCTTGAAATCTTGCTGTTTTGATTGGCAAAACATCCACCAATCAGGAGGCAGCAAGAGGAGTGAAGTCACACCCCTTTCCTTTGGGGAGGGAGAGAGGAGTTCCCCACCCCCGGACCTGATTAAAGACTGCAACACTTGGGTCCAGAAGACTTCAGGGGCAGGTCAAAGCAGTAGCCCAGAAGCGCTCCTGAAGACTTCCATCAGTAGGACCTTTGCACGAAGTAGGACCTTTGGAGCGCTTGGGCGGCTCAGGTCCTCAATCCCCAGAATGAGGCTGGGAGGTTGGTGCAGGAGGCACTGCACAGAGGGTCTGGAATCGGACCAAGCCTGGTGCTGCACGAGGCAGCCCAGGCCTCTGACCCATAGCAAAAGGTTGAGTTCAGGGAGCCAGACAGTGCTTGGGCTACTGAGCCAGCAGACAGGGCCGAGCCAGAGGACCCAGAAGCCCTGCATAGAGGAGCCCTGTTCCAGGGGACAGTGACCCCCACAAAGCCCACTGCAGGTGAGAGAGCAGCTTGGCGCAGAGGATGAGGGCCACCCTCCAGGCCTGGGAGCTGTGGGTTGTAGGGAAAAGAGGATTCCCACAGGGGAGGGGGAGTCCCCCCTGGTTAGTTAAGGGCTCCTGAAAGTGGAGGGCCCACTGGGAGGGCCCCCCTAAAGTTACCAGCTTCCTTGTAGGGCTTGGAAAAAGCCCAAGGGCATTGGGGTTTCCCCTTGGGATTAAATTTATCTTTGGGGTTCTTGCGCCATAAGTGGTGTGATGGCATGCCTATATTTTGTGAAATCTCATGTTTCTAAATTAGTAGATAAGTAGAGTCCTAAGGCTCTGCTGGGACCCCCTGTTGCTATTATTTAACCTGTTGTTTACTTGTATTTATTTGTCCCTTGTTTATTGTTCACCCATACTTATCTATAGTTTATCTGTTGGCTATCTATGTTTATTTTGGAGTTTATCTGTTTCAGATCAGATACATACCTGTGACTTACCTGTATCTGGACCACTGGTATAAGGTTTTATGTCATTTACCCAGAGGGTATTGTTTATGTTACTGGTTTAGATATCTTATAAATATATATATAATGTACATATGTTTATATCCATGTTCCTTTCCCTTGTGATAAGTTAATGTAAATAAATGTGTATATAGTTAAGTCCCCTGACTGTCCTGGCCTGGTTCTATAGAGAGAAAGGGAAACTGAGCGTTCTGCAGTCCCCCCCCACCCCGTGCCCCCCCAGCACACCTGCCAGCTAACAATCCCCTTCAATTGGAGAAGGGGAGTATATACCCAAGTTACCTGGGCTACATATACAATAGAAGAACTGTGGGATTCAAGGTAACAAGTTCAGACCTTTAATAGTCTGAATATTCAGGTATTTACAACTAACATAAACACAGCCATTATATCTCCATCACAGCTCTGATCATTGTGTGTGTTAAATGCTTTGTAGATACAACAATAGTGATAGGCTTTCAAAGTAATCAAAGCACACTTGAGTTTCCCATTCTTGTCTCATTTTTCCCTTTGTTTTGCCAATTGAGAAATTGTTTTCATTTTTTCTGACCCTTATGTATTATATGAGCTAGATTGCCTTTCGCTACAGATTAGAGCAATAGGTGGTACCCCTAGGAGTTGTTCTTGAAAAACTTGCTCCACAGAAATACCTTTCCAAATCATGGTCTCTTCCACGCTGTCCCCTTTTTTCTGGGGGAAGTAGTCATTTGCTATTGGCATATAGCAACAAGCTGCAAATTGCAGTTCCCCTTCTCTTAATTTAATTCTGCTATAAGGAGGGAGAGCTAATAAAGCTTCTCTGAATACTCCATAGCACCCCTTTCCTCATAACCTTTCACCACCTGCCAAGCTGCTTATGAAGGGAAAACACTGAGTAAGTGTTTATATCTTTACACCTAACCCCAAGCTTTAGCTAGCCTATGAAGGGGCCTAGAGGGAGTTTGTAATAACTCTTATGCACCTAGGAAAATAGGAGGTGTTTGGAGTGAAGCTTCATTACATGTGATTCTCCCTAACCAAACCTGACCTTATATTAGTGACATAAATCAAAGCTATCTCCTTATAAAAAAAAAGTCTGCTGTCCAGGCAGCTGAAAATCAGGACATTATTATAACCACATCCCTAACAGCATGGGCGACTGATGCCTCTTGAGTCAAGGGGGGCACATGCCCCCCCTGACACCAGTCAGCAACTGGGGGAGGGGCCCCGGCAGCCGATCTCACTGACCAGGAGGGCCACTTCTGAAAGTCCTGCAGCCACTTCTGGAAGTAGCATGACCGCTTTTGCTGGCATCCCGGCTCCCCAGCCGGCACTCACAGGAGGGGCACCAGCACTCCTACCTTCCCCCCTGCCCATTGCCTAAACAGGAAGCATGGCCTGACAGGGAGTGCACCAGTGCTCTCAGAGGGTGCATGTGCGTTGCCACTGCCTGACAGTCACCCATGCCCAGGAGCAGCAGAGAATTAAGCACACTACATACAAAAGTGGCAGAATCTGAGCTAACCAGATTGATTAGTTAGGGGTGTTTAATATTATCACACATGAAAGAGCATGCAAGATATATATCATATTTACCTGCATACAAAACACACCCTTTCCCTGAAATCAGCCCTCCAAAATTGGGTTACATATCTTAAGAAGGGAAGCTGATTTTTCTTGCCTGGTATAAAAGCAGAGACAAACCGAAGTATGTAGACACTGGGCTCATCTACATGGGACATTTACTGCAGTTACCTAATTAACTGAGCAGTAAATGTCTCAGTGTTTACACATGGACCCCTGTCAGAGTTCATGAAAATAATATACTCTACAGCAGGGTAGGTCTTGTACACTTTTTCTACATTCTACCTTCCAAAAACAAGATACGTGTCTTATCTGGGGGCATGTGTTATGCAATGGGGGCATGTAAGTCCTACCCTGCTGTGGAGTCTTTTTGTGCATAGCAGCACACTTGTACATGCTGACCATCTGGCTGGGGCATAAGGGAGAATCAGTGCTGGGGCTTCCTGCCAACTAGCCCCACACTTACACACCCTCAGCTGCTTGCAGACATTAAAACAAAAATGGTGCTTCACTTGAAGCTCAGCATGATCCTGCACCAAGCCCCGCGTATGCTCAGAAGAGGCAGCACCCTAGTTGGACCCAGCTCACCCAACATTTGTATAGTTTGGGAACTTCAGTGGGGCTTTTTTGGTGCTTGTATCTAATAGCTGATTGATCCACCTTTAGATAAAATCCCCCAAAAGCCCCACTGAAACAGCCAATCTATACAGATGCTGAGGAGCCAGATCAAACTAACGCACTGCTTCTTCCAGTAAAGCACAGTTTGTTTGGTTGTTCTTTTTTAACATCTTCAAGCAGTCCTCATATCCAAGCCAGTCCATCCGCAGTACACTGACCCCAGTCAGAGCAGCACTGGCTGGCAAGCCAACCTGCTGGGTCCCCTGCGAGCTGGGGTTTCTGGGACCCAGCTCAATGTGCTGCGGTCCAGGTGCACATGCAGATGCACAACCAGGAGCTTCCCAGGAGCAATAAACTGAGGAGCAATAAGCTCTGCAGTTTTATTGGTGACTCCTAATGGCACATGTAGATGTACCCACTGGGCTCTAATGGCTCCTAAGATGGCTGGTGCTTCTCTCTGGCCCCAGAAAGCACAAGGGGCAAAATCCTGTGTTAATCCTCTCACAGCTGCAGTAGCTAGTGGTTAGCCCTGTATTTTATGCCTGAAGCTGGCTCAGGGCACGTGAGCTGCTGCATGTTTACTGTCAGCAATGACTCTGGAAAATATCTTTTTTTCTACATTCTGCCTTCCAAAAACAAGATGTGTGTCTTATCTGGGGGCATATGATATTCAAGAAAGTGTCACACAATTATAAAAATTGATCATGTTTAACTGCACAATTAAAAAAATTAGTCACAATTAATCGCAATTTTAATCGCACAGCTAAAAATTCAAAATTATGTGCAGAAACTCAAAATTATGCAAAATTATGCAGGTACTTTATATGCTTGGTGGGGGGGTGTAGTGTGTGTGTGGGAGTGGGGAATTTCTAAAGGTGTGGGGTTTGGAGCCTGGGGAGGGGTGGATCCCCGCACATCCTAGCAGGATGTGGGGGTCCTGTGGGTCAGGAGTGAAGGGCAGCAGCAGGGCTGGGGTGGCTGTGGCTTGGGCGTGAGGAGCAGACACACACACACACACAGCTCCACGCTAGTAAGTCTGTGGAGGGGAAGGGGTGAGGGGCAGATTGAGGTCCCTATGGTGAGGGAGGGAATGGGGCAGCGGCAGGGGCAGTGGCAAGCACTGAGGTGAATGAGACCCAGGGCTGGGACAGGTCATGGGACAGAGCTGCAGGCAGCTTGTCCAGGAGTGCAGGGGGTGGTGGCTCCCCACCACTATGTGCACTCCTGGGCAGGCATGGGGAGGTACATGCCCCCTGGATTTGTCCGTGGGGCAGAGGCAGGCTGCCCACTGTGGGCTGGGGCTCGGCACCCTGCTGCCTTTTCCCCAGGAGTCGTGTGATGCCATGCTGTGTGTCCCACCACTGGGTGTGCAGGCGACGTGCAGTGCAGCCAGCATGCAGCTCCCAGGGCAAAGGCAGCAGGATGCAAAGCCCCAGCCTGCAGCAAGGTGTTCGCCTCTGCCCCATGCACAAGTCCAGGGGGCACATGCCCCCCCATGCCTCCTCCAGGGGTGTGCACCATGACAGGGAGCCATGCCTCTCTCCCCCGCACTTCTGTATGAGCCTCCTCTGGCTCTGTCCCATGATCCACCCTGGCCCCAGGGCCCCATTCATCCCAGAACCTGCCCTTGCCACATTTCCTCCCTCACTTTGGGGGTCCTTCATCTGAACCCCACCCCTACCCTTTCCCCCCATCCTGCTCCCTCCACAGGCTTACCAGTGCAGTGCTTCTCTACATGCAGTGTGCAGGCTGCAGCTGCCTGTCTGTGTGTGTGTGTGCCCCACTCCCGCATCAACCTGCAGGTGCCAGGAGCCCACGCCCAGGCTGCCCTGCAGTCCTCTACGCTGCCACTGCTGTCCCGCTGGGTGGCCCAGAGATGGCAGAGCAGAGCCCAGATATGGGCTCCAAAATCATGTGCACGATTAATGCATTAAAAAAATTACCTCAAAAACCAATTAATGCATTAATTGCGCATATTAACTGTGATTTATTGACAGCCCTAATCTGTACCACAAAAATAGGCATAAAATCATTTTACTGTGATGGTCACAGTGGAAAAAATTCTCATGAGTGTTTTTTGAATAAACAAACTGCAAATAAAAACTATGTGGCATGATAACACAGTACAACTTATTCCATGTATACAGAAAAGAAAAAAACATATTTTCATATAGAAAAAAAAAACATGGACAAAAATTAAACCATGTGGTTGGTTCCCTTCTGTTTCTATGCAGAAATTGGCTCACATATCATTTAATCTTTTTTAGGTGATGTGTTTCATCTGCTTTAAGACTTCCCTATTGTTCTGTTCATGGCAGTATAAGATGTTTGATTATAATCACTGTGCTTGGCACTACCATCTAGTCCACCCACCATATTTTCTGCTATGACTTATAAAGGTTCAGTTGTTGCACCTACCTGAATTATTTATAGAAGAACAAAAAAGTGATTCAATTATACAATAGCAAAGAAAAATGGGACCGTGGGGCATAATTATTACATACTGAACCTATACTCTACCACAGATGTTGTCATCAGAGGCTCAATTCAAAAATCTCTGTCAGCCAGTTTGAAAAAATAAATATCTAGGTACTAAAGAATTTATGAATTGTAATTCAAGATGAAAACTAATGACTTAAATAAATGTTATTATCTAAAAAGAGTCACCAAGGAATACACCTCCTAAGGAAGAAGTACAACACAAGCCTCATTACACAAATCACTGCCATGTTAACAAAACACCTGTTTTCTTGCTCTGATGGACAGTATAGGAAATGGCATATTTAATTGCCTCTACTCAGCATCCATTCTTCCAGAAGACGATTTAAAATGGGAGTAAAGGAAAAATTCTGGAAATCATTCCGAAGAGAGTGACAAACTCATTTGTCCTATGCCCATAATGTAGAAAGCACACCGCAAATTACAAGCACTGAGAAAAGTTATCTGAAGGAAATTTAAAAGTACAAGAGTAATAGGAACATTTTTGGCTCCCTGAATAAAGTTATTATAACAAGATGCTATCACTAACATATAATTCAAGATGGTCTGGACCTAATTTGCAGGCGATATGGCACTGAGCCAGAGACAATCTGTCATTTAATGGTTGGCTGCCTACAGCTTGCACAAGTGAATTATACTGATGCTTCATTGCGGTTGTTAAGTACATGCACTGAAAAATGTGTTAGAACACTTAACTGAATACATGAATTATAGGTTTATTACCAGACCCAAGAAATAACAGCAAAATTGAAGATCAAACTTCTGTAACATTAGACAGAATGACCACTGATGCTCCAAATAAGGGCTTTACTTTTTCATTACTTGCTCACTAGTGCCTACAGCTGACTCCACTGCAAGGTGAGGTGTGAGAAGAAAGTAGGAGCAGCTCTAACAAGCCAATGTGTATTGTAGCTTGTGAAAATGTCTCGGACAGATAAGCATTGCCATTTTGTCAGGGGCCACCATCCGAAATATATGCAGTCAACTCATTGCAGGTTGCTTGGACTGAAAATCAAGAAGATAAAAAACAATACTGCCCTTGTCCCTAGTAAATTAATTGCCACACAGGCTCAATGTGTCATTGTTCTTGTCACCAGTTAGAATGATTCTCGTGCATTCAACTAACACCAACTTATCAAATATGAATCTGGTGCTTCCTCAATGATAAACTTGGAATCTATCCTAGCCCTCACAAAAGATACTGAGAAATAAAGGACCATCATAAATGCCATATTTTTTGTATACCACATGTCCCCAAATAAAGACATACACCTTGGTTTTGGAAGGCAGAATGCAGAAAAGGTGGGGGGTGATAAAGTAAGCTCCCCTCAAAACATGCCAAGAAGAGTGGCAGTCCACAGGACACAGGACAGGTGGTATAGCAGGACAGCAACAGTAGCAAGAGTGTCATTTCTTTACACTAAATAGTTCTTTATATAAGTTCCTATAAATAATGAAGTGTTGTTTCCACACCACAAGTTTCATCAAGATACTACAGAAAGCATGCAGCAGCTCACATGCCCTGAGCCAGCTTCAGGCAAAAGCTACACAACTCAACCACTAGCTACTGCAGCTGTGAGAGGGTTAACACAGAACTCTGCCCCTTCTGCTTGCTGGGACCACTCTTAAGACACATACCCCAGTTTTGGAGGGCTGATTTCAGGGAAAGTGGGTGTGTAGTATGCAAGTTCACAGTTCACCATTTACAGCTCTCTGTAGAAATGAACTGAAATGTTGCACTAGAGACAGAAAATAGACTAACTGGTAACTTATAAAAAATACAACATATCTTCCCCTAATTTATAGCATTTACTCAATAAATATAAGCAGAATTTCATGAAAATTGATAAGCATGATTTAGTAACTGTTAATAATAAACAAGCCTGCCATGACAAAGTTGTTTTATGTCACAATTACATATGTGAATATATCAAGGACATGGAAGGCTGTGTGTGCAATTAAAATGCTAAGTAATAGTGTATGACAGTTTCAGTTCCTGAGTTGCCTATTCCACTGGAAGAGACATAAGGCCAGATCCTATTCTACTAGTTGTGAATCAACGTTCAATTTAGGGGATAAGTCCTATTTCAACTTATGCACTTAAGGAGCATTTGCATAGCCACCATCTATCTAAGTGCAATTCTTGGTATTTATATGACTTTCGTATTCTATTTCCACTTGTGATGGAATAGAATTGTTCAGGTCCATGTGTTCCTAAAATGGCAAGGAAGAAGATAGCCCCTCCAGCAAAGTGTCTCTCACTGAGCCACCCTCCTAGCTTGTGGAATTCTTCCTGACCTCATATATCTTCCCCTATTGACTGTCCTCTGAGCCGAATTCAAGAAGTCCTCTGGAAAGGGAAATTCCTAACCTACTGGAAAAGGTGATTCAAATCCCCTCTGACTATGGGGCACCTACAAATTGTTGTCAACCCTGGTCATTTTCAAAGAGCCTAAGCCAAGCTGCAGAAGTGTGGCCAAGCCTACTTGGCCACTGCAGAAGTGTCCCAAAGCCTATTTCTGAGTAACCACAAAGTGAACGTTTGCAGACATGACAACCACCTTAATCAAAGCAAAGGAAGCAATCAAAATGCAGATTGATTACTGATAAGAGAAGCAAGAAACGGATCCAGAGCCCAACCAGATAACAAAACTAGAATAACCTACTCCTTTTTACTGACTTATTAGGCTAGATTGAAGGGCTGCTCTCCTTGGAGGATTCTATTTTTCCTCAAAACCTATGGGAACTTTTGCATGTGCTCCAACACGTTCTGAATAGAACACATCAGAGCAGACTTGACTGATCAATGTAATAGGGATAATCTTGAGCAAATGCTATGTTGGCTTGTTTACCCTCCTCATTAAGCCTTTCAAGGATGAAAGAAAAACTACCGTGAACTTTTTGTTGTAATTATTTAGAGTTGTCCTCCTCTGACATGCATATTGAGAAACTCTGTCTGCAGCAAGTGATGAAGCTTCTGATACACATGTCTCTGAAGTAGCAGAACAAGCTTGTTGCACCTGATGTGAGAGAAAGAAAAACAAGTACTGAGTCTGTCAGAACATTTTAACCATCCAAAATACATTCTCTAGAACAATAGAATAGTAAAATTAATTTAAATTTAGTTAATTTAAAAGCCTACATTAACTCTTTTCTATAAAAAAATAAGTAACTTTCCTATTGTCCACTGAGAAATTTGGTGTTTGAGCTTCCTGAGAATATTTGGTTTCCACATATAGATTTCAAAGGTAAAGTGGAAACAAAACCTATTTTTGCACTGGATACACTAAATACTCGCTTCTCTTGTCAATGGTATATGATTCCCAAACTAGAAAACTTAAAAACTGGTTATGGTTGAAAAAACCTAAATAGTTTTTCCAGATAACAACAGAAGGGTTGAAAGCAGAGCTTTTCAAATAATTAATTTTTTATTTCTATTTGTATCAAACTAATATAAAATATTTTTGTCCATTTTTTCTGCCAAAACAGAAAGGAAGAAAGGAAGGACTTTGACTTTTTGCTACTTTATTCTGGGATTTGGGGTACAGAAAGTTGGCCCCTATGGGGTCCAATATACAAAGCAAAGACAAACAAATTACCATCAAACCAAGAGCACCATGTCATTACAGTCATAACATCACACCATGACAAACACCTTTGCTGTATTACACGTCATGCCTAACATGCCATTATGTGGTCGGGACACCCAGCCACATGGTCATACAGACCAAAGCCCTCTATAAACAAATGATTCCTACCCTGCTCTATCCAATCATACATGAGACAACACCTTCAACTTCCCACACAAAGAAAAAAAGCAAAAAGGAGCCTGGTGAGGGCTCAGGGTGCAGCGCGAGCTTGGAGTCGCAGTCCACCACCGACCCTGCCCATTTACCCAGACTGGACATCAATGTTCCCTCTAAGGTGTAGCAGTCCATGAGTGCATTGCTTTGGTCCATGAGCATGCCACTTTGGTCCGTTCCCGAATTGGTCCCACCTCCCCCTTTTGGTGTGTGCCACTTTGGTCTGCCCCACAATATAACAACAAAAGATGATATTATAACCTTTATTTACCAAAATGACTCTTGTCTACCTTTGGTAAATAAATGATAGAAAAAGCAGCTAAGCAGCTAGAATGATAGTAAAAGCCGCTAACAGCTAATTTACCCAAAGTACCTTATCTGCCTATGCCCTTAGACCAACACAGCTGTAATCACCACTTTAATACTTTTAAATTCAAATGCAAAAACTAGTGACAATAAAGACAAACCACTAAATGGCTAAAAAACTGGCGCCAGCCCCAGCCCCCACCTCGCCTCTGGGAGCACAGCTTGGAGGGAACCTTGGCCATAAACACTGGCCTTTCTTTTGATTTGAAATCTGCTTTTATTTCTGCAGCAAATGCATTTTAGGGTGTAGAGGATTGGGTATTCATTTGGAATTCATTTTTTTTATTTTTCACTTATTAATATGCCTGTTTTTGATGGTTTTAACTCATACCAGTTCTAGCTTTACTGAACCATATATAGTGAGTCACTACTTCTGTTTTTCAAGCTTGGCAAGCATAGTGAGGATTCACCTTAGCTGTATCCTAAGATATTAGTTTATCTGTCCAAGGGTCTTGTGAGCTTTAGTCAGCCATAGCATCTCAGATTGATTGGATGGAAATTGAGTAGAGTCACTGAATAGAACAGATTTTTCTCTCTGATGCAGCTAAAGGTAAGATCTTTTAAAGATACCTGGGTACCCAATTCCCTTTGAAATGACATTTTAAACATATTTAGGCTCCTAACTCCCACTGAAATTAGTAGGCAGTTGTTAGACACTGAAATACTGCAGCAACAAGCCTTAACAGCTTAGTCTGAGGTTGCACACGCATATTCAAGTAATCTGGGAAAACACTCCTAAATTTGAATGCAGCTGGGAGTGGAGCAGTTTCCCAGTCCCAGCCCTAGCCCCCGCCACACCTCACCTCACCTCACCTCGCCTCACGGCCAGGAGCAGAGCAGTTTCCTGGCCCCAGCCCCGGCCTTGCCTCGCCTCATGTCTGGGAGCAAGGAGGCACGTGGCATCGGGGCTGGGGAGCAGAGCAATTTTCCAGCACTGGCAGAGCTCGCGCCAGCCCCCATCCCTGCCTCCCCATGCCTCTGGCAGAAGGAAGCACATGGCGCCAGGGCTGGGAAGCGGAGCAGTTCCCCGGTGCAAGCCCCCAGCCCCAGCCCCTGTCCCCACCTTGCCTGAGCTTACCTCGGTAAATGTCCCACACTAGCCTCAGTGCCTCTGCCATGCTCAGCTTGCTGCCCAGTTCCTCTCAAAGCCGCAGCCCAGCTCCTCACTGGGTGGGTGCGCGGCATTAATAAATTCATGTGTGGCATGGTTTTAAAGTGATGCATGGCCACGCATGTGCGCAGCTTAGAGGGAACCTTGCCAGTCATAATGTCAGAGCGCATATTGAAGGAGGCCATCCTCCATGTGGCACAGTGCTCACTCAAGGGCCCAGAGCACCTCAAATGTGGACACTGCCCACCAGAGCACAGCACGTTCAAACTCTAGTGACAGATGCGCGCACACCAGGAGGCTGAAAAACCACAGGGCATCATCTGAGCCAATCCCGGCAAGCCAGTTGTGGCGGCTGTTGAGGACAGCCATCTTGGCCTGACCCACCAGAAAGTTGGCCAGGCAGACAGTGCCCCACTCAGCTGCCCAGTGTGGGTAGGAGCACACATAGGTGTCCTCTGAAAGACTCCTGCCCAGTGCCCACAGTGGTAGCTCAAGGGTGACAAAGAGTGGCTGCAGGCAGGGACAGTCGAGAATGGTGTTAAAGAGGCTCTCCTCAATGCCCCCAGGGAAGAAGGGGCAGACTGTCGAGGTGGCTGGGTCAAAGTGGGATGCAAATATGGTGGCTTATACAGCGTGCATCAAGCTGGATGGGCCAGTAATCTGGCAGCCCCAGGCACTGTCACCATGGTGTATCAGGACGGCCCGCCAACACCTGGATGAGGTGGACATGAACTACCCAGGCATACAGGCTTCTATGGGGCAGGGAAGCAAAGGGGCAACCTGTGTCACTGTCAGGATGTACAGGGAGTGTCACCAGGATGCTAGGCCCACCAGCCGGGACAACTGGCAATGGGGTGGGAAGGTCTCACTTGGGGCATCCGTGGTGAGGGGGGACCTGGCGAACATGGAGATGGTCGTACAGGGTGGCTGCTGCCTCTGGCAGGAGGGCAGCCTGGATGTCATGCAGGAGATGGCCCATGCTGCAGATGGAGCTCATGCCCAGGCAGGTGGTCAGGGCCTCAGGCAAGAGCCAGGCCAACCGAGTGGGGTCAAGGAGTTAGCCTAGGCAGAGGACACATGCCTGGATGAGGGTGGCTGTGATGCTGGTGGAGGCCAGGCTCAGCACGGGGCACTGCAGAGCTGGGTTCTGCACCAGGGGGTCCCTCAGCAGCTGTGGGAACCGCAGGCACTGGGCCTGGGCCTGGAGGTGGAAGGTGGCCTGCCAGGCTCGTACCATGTCATGGTAGAAGGCCAGAAGCACCACCCAGTTTGGGAGCATAAGGTCCAGCAGGAAGAGCTCCCGGTCGAAGCCAAGGGCCCCACAATCTGCAGGAACTGGCACACCAGTTGTTACCAGGGCAGGCACTCTTCTTCTCAGAGGAGTCACTGAAGGCCTTGCAGGTGGAAGGCAGTCAACTTACTTGCCAGGTCCACCAGGCTCTGAGCTCCCTCAGTGACAGATAGGTAAAGGATAGCTTGTAGGAGCCCATGGCACCCATCCCAGAAGAAATCTACCAGGAGGTGCTGGAGTCTCTTGAGTAGGTCCAGCAGTGGGTTGAGTACAGTGCACCAATGCCACAGGGTCACTGCCACCAGGTTTTTGGTGATGAGGACACATCCATGGTAGGAGAGGCTGGGTAGGCCCCAGTGCACCATTACAGGTAGGCCTGCACCCCCTCAAGGCCATCCCAGTTGCTTGCCATGAAAGTCAGTGGCCTCAGGAACATTCCCAAGGCCTTGAGGCCTTCACAGTGCCAGGTGAGGCCTCCTGGCAAGACCAGGGGGTGTCTCACTGGTCCATGCACCAAACAGCAGGATATCACTTTTGGCCCAGTTGATACGGGCCAAGGAAACAAGCTTATAGGCTCACTGGCAATCTGTCAGGGCCCACACATCTTCCTGAGTGTTGAGGAAGATGATCACACCATCTGCATATGCCAACAGCCAGAACGGAGGGCCAATGGACGGGCCTGTGGCCGTTGGCAGTGCCACACTGCTCAGACAGTACCACAGCATGTGCAGCAATGGCTCAATGGCCAGGGCATAGAGCATGCCTGACATGGGGCAGCCCTGATGGATGCCCCTGTGCATGGGGAATGGGGTGCAATACATGCTGTTCACCTTGAGCACTCGAGGTGTATTGGTACAAGACCCAGAGGCCCCCAGCGAAGAGGGGCCCAAAGCCAAAGGCTTCCAGGATCTGGAAGAGATAGGCATAGCTCAACCAGTCAAAGGCCTTCTCCTGGTCCAGAGAGATGAGGCTGATGTCTAGGCCAAAGAGTTTGCTGGCTGTGCGTAGGTCATGCAGCAGAAACAGGTCATCTTGGATGGTCCTGCCCGGCATGCAGTAGCTCTGCTCAGGCCCAGTGACAGAGGCCATGATGGTGCGGAGGTGGGTCACCAGCACCTTGGCTGTAATCTTGTAGTCCACACACAGCAGGGAGATGGGCCACCAGTTCTTAATGCAGCCAAAGTCTCCCTTCTTGGGCAGCAGCATGAGCACCGCTTAGCAGCAGCTGATTAGTAGGACCTTTTCAGTGCAGCTGTCCCAGAAAATGCACAGGAGGCAGGTGCTGAGGAAAGGCCAAGGTCGTAAAACTTGGCAGGTACCGCATTAAGGCCTGGGGCTTTGCCAGAGGTGAGGCCACCTGCAGCGGCTGCTAGCTTCTCCAGAAACAGTTCCCACTTCAGCTCTCTGGCAGTGTCTATGCCAGGGATGGGCAAAATACAGCCCACAAGCCAGATCCAGCCCACCAAGCACTTCCCTTTGGCCCACGGAGCCCCTTCAAAACCCACATAATGGCGGCTGCCTCTCTAAAAGCCTCCAGTGGCACCAGCTGCCGGCTGCAGCACCTCAGGCTGTTTCCTTGGGTTCTGGTTGTGAGGCAACCAACCCTGACCTCAGCCTGACTCAGCTGGCCTTGCCCCACCTCTGGCTCAGGCCACGTTTTCAGCTTGAGGGGCAGGGGGTGCTGGGCCAGAACCTGTGGTGCCCGTGAGGGGAAACAGTGTCTGGGTCAACTTCTGGCTTTGCTGCACGGGACTGGAAAGGGCCCTGCCCTGCAGGTAAGCCCAGGAAAGCAGTTGCTGGGCAGGCTTTCCCCATGTCATGCTGCTTGGGCTGTGCAGGGTCGGTTGGGCTTGGCTGGCACTGGGGAGGGGAAACAGCAGCTGGGCCACAACTCTGGCCCAGTCAGCACCAGGGAGAAGGTGGCGGTGGATCCGTGTGCCACTTGGGACAGGATGAACCCAGCTGGAGCAGCAGGGGCTCAGCTGCATTTTCCTTCTAACTGTGCTGGTCAGTCCCGAGTGGCACACGGCTCTGCTGCCACTTCTGGCTGGTGCAGACCCGGCCAGGCTCGCCTAATCCCCAGCAGCACGTACGAAGCTGGCTTCAGCTGCATGCTGCTCTGGATGGGACAGACCCAGTCGGGTCTGCAACAGCCAGGAAAGGCAGCATGCTGCTGAAGTCAGCTCCTTGCGTGCTGCTGGGGATGGGAGGAGCCTGGCTGGGTCTGCACTGGCCAGCAGAAGTGGCAGTGGAGCTGTATGCCGCTTGGGACTGATTGGCACAGGCAGGGGGAAAGTGCAGCTGAGCCCCTGCTGCTCCAGCCGGGCTTGTCCAGTCCCAAGCAGCACACAGCTACACCACCACTTCTGCTGGCCAGTGCTGACCTGGCCGTGCTCCTCTCATCTCCAGCAGCATGTGAGAAGCTGGCTTCAGCCGCGTGATTCTGGGGATGGGAGGAGCCTGGCTGGGTCCACACCAGCCAGGAAAGGCAGCATGCAGCTGAAGTCGGCTCCTCACGTGCTGCTGGGGATGGGAGGAGCCCGGCCAGGTCTGCACCAGCCAGCAGAAGCGGCAGTGGAGCCGTGTACCACTCAGGACGGGACAAGCCCAGCCGGAGCAGCAGCAGCTCAGCTGCACTTTCCCCCTGCCTGTGCCAGTCGGTCGCAAGTGGCACATGGCTCCGCCGCCACTTCTGCTGGCTGGTTCAGACCCAGCCAGGCTCCTCCCACCCCGAGCAGCACATGAGGAGCCTACTTCAGCTGCATGCCACCTGTCCTGGCCGGTGCAGACCCAGGTGGGCTCCTCCCATCCCCAGCAGCACAAGGAGCTGGCTTCAGCTGCATGCAGCCTTTCCTGGCTGGTGTAGACCCAGCCAGGCTCCTCCCATCCCCAGCAGCACGTGAGGACCCACCACAGTCCACAGCTTGCAGGCTGAAGGCAAGTGCAGCTCTGGCCCCGTCCAGTCTAATAGCACATCGACAGTGCAGTTGAAATCCCTGTCCATGAGGAGCAGGTCATTGTTCTCACTGGCATCACACAGGAGGTCACCCAGAGTCTCTAAGAAGGCTACCCTCTCTCTCCTCTTGGTGGGCATGTAGACATTGACAAGGAGCAAGCTCTGGTGTGCCAGGGTGATGTGGACGGTCAGCAACCGGCCGGGGATGACCTCTTGTGCCATTGCCAAGTCATACTGAAGCTGAGGCTAGAGGAGGATCGCCACTCCTGTGCTGAGGTTGGTGCCGTGGCTTAGAAACAAGAGGCCTCTCCAGGCAGCGTGCCAGTCAGCTTGAATGTGCACATTGCTGTGCATCTCCTGGAGGAAGGAGATCGCCAGCCGCTTCTGCTGCAAAGCCTCCAGGATGGCCATCCGCTTCACCGGGTCCCTGCAGCCGTTGGTGTTCAGTGAGGCAATTGTGGTAACTGCCATGAGCAGGAGAATAGAGAAGAAGGATAAGCAGGGTACCAGCAGGAGAGGAGATGATAGAGCAGGGCAAAACCGTAGAGACAGGGAAGGCCTATCCTTGCCCTACCCTGTTCTGTGGACCCACCTCGGCCCCACACCTCCCTCAACCTGGCCACCAGCTTCTCAAGCCACAAGGCATGTTGATGCATGCCTGGGTCCTGGTGCATGAGTCTCACCATGTCACTGGCAGCGCGGACAAACTGCATAGGGTCCAGGCACCATTGCTGGATACTCTCTACCACATTCCTCTGGCCCTTGGTCTGCTCTAAGAGGTCAAGAAGGCCTCCATAGCTGGGGACCACCCGGGGGGGTTCTCCAGCAGGAGCTGGATGTTACTGACCAAGAACAAGCGGGGCTTCGCTCTGGAAAGGGACCTACCAGTGAGGCCAGTGAAAGTGCCCTCAATGGCCAGGCTCCCTAGTAGACCCCCCTCAGTATCTGGGTCAAGGACTGTCTCCAGGAGATAGATCCCCATCTGCTTTGGGGGGCAAATATCATCCCACTCCTGGGGTCGCTTGCGGCACTCAGAAGGCAGGCAATTCATCTCCTTCTCATTGGTCTCGGTGGGCAGGGGAGTGGGTGTGGGGGTGGCAGGCCCCTCTGCTGTCTCCTGTGCCTAAAGCTCGAGAGGCAGGCACTCTCTCCTTGCCCTGCCACTCACAAGTCCCATGAGCTGCGATGGGGGCGAAGGGTTGCCAGACGTCACTGGGACACCCAGTGGTGGAGTTTCCTGGGGGGCAGGCAGGGTGGGGTCAGGTTCCCTGGCTACATTTTCCCCAGCACTGTCATAGGTGGGCCCCAAAGGGGCAGGGGCTCCTTTAGAAGCTCCCTTTTGCCTCTTGCTCTTGGCTTTTCTGGGAGCAGGTGGCACCTCCCCTGAAGGGGGCAGGCCATGCTGCTTGGGGTTCGCCATCTCCAGGTCCACCACCTCGACTGAGGCAGGGATGGAGGGAGGTGGAGGGGAGGTCTCAGTTGTTCCACCTGACGGGGCTCCAGCACCTAAGACACTAGCCACCCTGGGTGGAACTGGGACAGGGTGGGGACTGGGAGGATGTCCCAGCCCCTTCACCAGGCGAAACCCCCATACTGGGGGGGCAGCCCCATCAGTCATGGGGAGGGGGGAAAGAGGCTGAGAGGGGGCCATGGTCGCCTCACCCAGTGGGGCGCCAGTGCTCGGGGCACCAGCTGTCCCAGAGGGGACCGGGGCAGGAGGGGGCTGGGAGGAGTCACCAGCCCCTCCACTGGGTGGGGCATCAGCCCTGACAGGGGTGGGAGGAACCTGGGGCAACATCCCAGAACCGCCCCCCAGGTGGCATGCTCCCACCAGAGGGGTCAATCCTACCAGCTGGAGCAGGGGTGGAGTGGGGCTGAGAGGAGCCTCCAACCCCACCCTTTGATGAGGCTCCCACACCAGAGGTGGATACACCATCCCCCTGTGTAGGTGCAGCAGCCAGTGCCCTGGCTGACTGCCCCTGTGGGCACTGGGCAGCCAGGTGAGAGCTGCCACCACAGCGGTGGCATGCATTCCCGCCCTGGGAGAGGGAGACCACATAGGGCCTCCCATCCACCACAAAGATCATGGAGAAAGGCAGGATCTGGGTGCCACCCATGAGAAGCATGAATGCCTGCCTCTGAAAGGACAGGACGTGCCTATGCCTGGGGTCCCTGCTCCCCACGGTCAACCTGTGCCAGGAGCTGGTGAGCTCGAGCGCTTTGGTGAGGTCCCAGTCTGTCAGGTGTGGGGGGGATGTTGGAGGCCACTACCCACACTACCAGGGTCTCCATGGGCATAACCAGGTAGTGGATGCCCGAGATTTCCAGCCCTGCCACACACACCTCCCTCACCAGGCTGGGAGAGCTCAAGTATATGATGGGCACTGAGTTTATCCGGGAGGTGTACCAGATGCTCCAGTGTTCCAGCAGATCCACCAGAGCTCCAGCACAGGCCTCCACCCTGATGTGGACAGCAGCATGCACCCGCAAGCCATGGCTGAGGGGAAGGTCCACAGAGACATTCCCGTGCCAAGTGCCCTGGCTGCTGGCAGGCATCTTGGGCAGGAGAGGGTTAACTCTCCCACAGAGGCTGCTACAGGAAAAAAAGTAATAATAAAATATTTTTTTTAAAAAGCCTCAGAATGAAGGGGACTGGGAGGGGGCTGAAACAGCCTCAAAATCAGCCTTAGTGGGGCAGAACAACCCTGCAGAGGCTGAAGGCAAGACCTAAGGCAGGAGGAAATGGCACAGACCAAGGTAAGGGGCTCTAGAGGAGGGAGGCAGCAGGAATCAAAGGGAAAGCACAGGTGGGGGTTGGGGTGGGGGAGGTACAGAGGCAAATGAGGATGTCAAAGTCCAGGGGAAAAAGCTCAGAAAGCAGGGAAAAGGGCCAGAGAGGGGGACCCAAAGCACAGGCTGGGGAGAGACAAGGTTTGGGGGGGTGGGGAGAGGAACAGGGGGGCAGGGAGTGAAGGGGAATGCAAAGAAGGGACCTGAGCTGCAGGAGCTCAGAAGGGCTTCACCTGTCAGTGGCCATTTTGAAAGAAAGAAAGAAAGACTTTTGACTTTTTATACAGGTTTATTAAGGGGGAAAGGAGGTAACAATCCAACAAAAAAAATAAAACACTGCCCATGCAGGGGCCCAGGCACAACAGACAGAGCCTAGGGCTATGACCCACAAGCCCTGCCCTCACAGTCTAAAAAAAACAGCTAGTACAACAACAGCCCACTCAGACCCCTGCAAGTACCCTGGGAAGGGGAAAGCAGTATCATAGCATGAGGACTAAATGGATGCCCTCAATGCTGCACAATACCCCCTGAATGGCCCAATGTGCCTGGAAGGTGGGTACTGTCTGCTGGAGGACTGCATGTTCAAATTCCAGTGTCAGGTGTGCCCAGACCAAGAATTGAAAGTCTCAGAGCATCATCAGAGCCAGCCCCAGAGAGGTTCCTGCGGCTCTTGAGGATGGACATCTTAACCCAACCAAACAAAAAGTTGGTCAGGCACATGACACCCCCTCTGCTGCTCAGTATGGGAATTAAAACAAATAGGTGGCCTCCATGAGGTCCAAGTCTAGCACCTCAAACAAGCTGCCAAGGACAGCAAAGAGTGGCAGCAGCTGGGGCACCCGAGGAAGGCACGGACTAAATCCTCTTCTACCTCCCCTGGGCAAAAGGGACAAGCCACTGATGCAGTCAGGTCCATGTGGCAGATGAAAGTGCCGGTGGCCAGTATCCCATGCAGCAACCACCACTGGAGGTCACCAGTACATTTGGCAATGGGTAACTTATAAAGTATATACCACTGGTGCAAGTGGTGCAAGCTGGTGTGAGTGCCAGTGTCACTAAGTGCTGCCTTCATGTCATGTCAGGTCAAATGGCAAGGATGTGAGCATGGCAGACACAAACCACCCATATGTACAGGGATTTCCAAGGGAGCACATCAAGAGGAATCCCAGCATCACCGTCAGGAGGTACGGGAAGAGTCAACAAGGTGTCAAGCCCACCGCCCAGATCGTTATCCACAGCCAGGACAATAGGCAGTGGTGGATAGGGCTTTCTGGAGACATCTCTGGCAGGGATGTCCCACTACACTCTGAGGTAATCCTCAATGGCAGCTGCTGCCTCCACTGGGAGGGTGGGCCATACATCCCTCAAGAGACAGGTGGTGCAGTGAACTGAAAGCATGCCCAACTGGGCAGCCAGAACCTCAGCTGACAGCCAGTCAGGCTGTGCCATATCGAGAAGGTGGCCTAGTCGGACTATACGTGGCTGGATGAGTCAGCAAGGCTATCAGACCTGAAGCTCAACAACCTGTGCTGCAGGGCTGGATTGTAGAGAAGTGGCTCCTGCAGCGACTGTGGAAATTGCAGATGTCTGGCCCGGGGTTGGAGGTGGAAGGCTGCAGTAGAAGAGCGGGAGGGTTCCCCAGTCCAGGAGTGCAGGATCCAGGAGAAAGAGTTCTCAGTCAAACCCAAGGTTCCTTACCCGGCGCAAAAAACACACAGGCCAGCTGCTGCCAGGGAGGGTGGTCTCCACAATAAAGGAATCTCTGGAGAGCCTGCAGGTGGAAAGCAGCCACTCTACTTGCCAGGTCAACCAAGCCCTGGCCTCCCTCAGCCATAGGCAGATAGAGAACAGCTCGGAAGAGCCAATGCCATCCATCCCAGAAAAAGTCCACCAGAAGTCTTTGAAGCTGTTCAAGTAAATCGAGTGGGGGGGTCCAACATGGCACACTGGTGCCATAATGTTGTGACTGCCAAATTGTTCACAATGAGGACCTGCCCATGATAGGAGAGGTTGGGCAAGCGCCAGCACCACCGCCACAGGCACACCTCCACCTCCTCGCCCAGGCCTTCCCAATTCTGGACTGGGAAGACTGATGGGCCAAGGAACACCAGAGCTTTAAGGCCCTTGCACTGCCAGGTGAGACCACTGGGCAGGTCTAGGGTGGGAGGAGGGATGATTGATCCATGCACCAAGGAGTAGGGCATTGCTCTTAGGCTATTTAACGTGAGCTGAGGAAGCACACTCATAAGCATGCTGACAGTCCACCAGTGACTGGACATCACCCTGGCTGCTGAGGTGGATGGTCACATCGTTTGCATACACCATCAGCCTAACCAGCGAGCCGCCAACCAAACCAGAGTTCAATAGAATAACAAGGACAGTCAAGCGCTGTCGCAGTGCATGAAGCAGGGGCTCAAATGCCAGAGCGTACAGCATTCCCGAGAGGGGGCAGCCCTGGTGGATGCCCTTGCAAGCCGGGAAAGGATCACAGAGCCAAAGGCCTCTAGGGTCTGAAAAAGGTAGTTGTGGCTAACCCTATCAAAGGCTTTCTCCTGGTCCAAGGAGACAAACCTGACATTCAGTCCAAAGAGGTCCGTGGCTGTCACCAGGTTATGAAGCAGGAACAGATTATCCTGGGTGGTCCTGCCCAGCATGCAGTAGCTCTGTTCAGGACTGATGACTGAGGCTATGACAATACACAGTCAACTGGCTAAGGCTTTGGCCAAAATCTTGTAGTTTGCACACAGAAGGGATACTGGCCACCAGTTCTTAATGCAGCCAAGGTCTCCTGTCTTTGATAGCAGGGTGAGAACTGCCCAGCAACAGCTGACAGGCAGGATTTTATCAGCAAGGCTCTCATGAAACACATGCAAGAGGCAGAGGCCAAGGAGGGGCCAGAAGGTCTTATAAAACTCAGCAGGCAGCCCATTGAACCCTGGGGCTTTGCACATGGTTAGGCTCCCCACTGCAATCATGAGTTCCTCCAGGGACAGCTCTCGTTCAACTTCATCAGCCACCACTGAGCACAGCTTGGGAAGGCCCAATCATGTAAGTGCTTAGTGGACTCTGAGCAGAGAGGCTTAGCCACACAGAGGTCTTGACAGAAGGCTACAGTGTGATGGCAGATCTCAACAGGATCCGTGAGTATCCAGCCATCTGGAGTTTTGAGATGGTCAAGGATTTTCTGCAGGGCCCATTGCTTTCCCAAGTTGAAAAAGAACTGGGTTGGGGAATCAGCCTCTGTCAGCTCTTGGCAGCAGGCATGAACCCTCACACCTGAGGCTGCACCCTCTACCAGCTCCTGCAGGTGCTTCTTCTGAAGCTTAAGGCTCTCAAGTAGTCCTGTGCCTCTTCTAGCATCACATAGGGCCACCTTGAGCTTTGCTACATCCTCCTCCAAGCCCCAGACATGGCGGCAGAGCTCACTCATTATCAGCTGTGTGTATTGCTGACAGAAAGCTCTGATCTGTTCCTTCCCCACATCCCACCATTGCTTCAAGGAAAAGGTGGTTCTTGCAGTGTCCCATGTCCACCAGAAATAGGCAAAGCATTCACAGAAGTGAGCGTCTTGCAGCAAGCTGGAGTTAAAACACCAGTAGGGAGCCTGGGGACACACTCTGTCAAAGAGACTCAGCTCACAGAAAATAAGACTGTAATCTGAGAGTCCAAATGGAATAATGCGGCTGCCATGCAGGACCAGCAGGCAAGGCTTGGTGATGTACAAGTGGTCAAGGCTTGCCATGGCAATCCCACTAGCGGTTGCCTTTATCCAAGTGTACTGCCTTGCATCAGCATGGAAATGGAGCCAGGCATCAACAGGGTCCCCTGCCTCCAAAGCTGTCTGCAGCTACTGGGCTGAGGATGGATGGGGTTCTGGCCCATTCCAGTCATGCCATTTGTCGACCATGCAATTAAAGTCCCCATCCAGGAGAAGAAGGTCGTCACCGTCAGCTGCACTCAAAAAGTCAGCCAGGGTCTCAAAGAAGGCTGTCCATTCTTACCTGGCAGTGGGTGTGTAGATGTTAATTAGGAGGAAGTGATGTTGTGCTAACATGATACGAGCAGTTAGCAGGAAGCCAGGGACAACCTCTTGGGTTACTGCTGAGTCAGACATCAACTGCGGTGATAAGAGGATTGCAACTCCTGCACTGAGACAGGTGCCATGGCTCAGGAACATATGACCCTTCCAGGAGGCATGCCAGTCAGCTTGACTAGCTGTATCACTATGAGTTTCTGGCAGAAAGGTAATGTCCATCTTTTTCTGGCACAGGAAATCAAAGAGTGCCATCTGCTTCACAGGGTCTCTGCAGCCATTGCCATTGAGTGAACCAAAGGTTGTGGCAGCCATACATGAATGGTATAGAAAAGGGGGACAGGCAAAGCCAAGGGAACAGAGAGGAACAGCAGAGAGGAGCAAGCAGCAGGACAGAAAAAAAACAGGCCTACAACTTGCCAGCCGGCACTGCTCACAACAAGTGCCCAACATCACCCTCAAGCTTGCTTAGGCGAAAACTATATCGCTGCATCCCCGCAGTGGAGTGCAGTGCTACTCTTGCAGCCTTAGCAGACACCACACATCTCAGGTTCTGGGAACCATTTATGTATATGCTGTGCAACCGTCTGGTGGTGCTTTGTCTGGTCTAGAAATTCAATAAGGCTTTCAACTGAGTAAATAACACAGGGAGGTTCCTCAGAAGCAGGAACAGGTTCCACCTCTGTGGTGGGGATGCTCCCTATTGAGGGGGGCACTGAGAGTCAATGATCCCTGGGAGGAGCACTTGTCCCCTCATGAGGATCCTCAGTATCCCGGAGCTGCTTGTGGCCCCCAGAGGGTCCAACCTCCATATCATCCTTGTCATCCTCAAGGAGCTGAGAGGTGGGGGGAGGACTGTCCACCACCACTTCCCCTCCCTCCAGTTCACCCCTGAGTACTACAGGGTCTGGGGGGATGCTAAGGAGGCAGGCAGAGAGGGGGGCCCTACTCACTAACCTCAGCTTCCCTTGAAGTGGTGCGGAGGTCTTGAGGGGATAACGAGCCATTTTAGAAGACCCCTTTTTTTCTGGGACTTGCCCTTCCCAGCAGGAGGGAGCAAATTCTCCCCTGAGGTGGGGGAGGAAAAGGTGGGGCTGGGTCCACCACCACAGAGCTAGCTGACTCCAATGAAATGGGGAGCTACTGGGAGGAAGGCCCTTCCCCACCACCCGATGGGGCTGCCACACTAGAGGTGGATGAGCCACCATTGGGTGCAGCCACAGGTGGCTCTGCTGCAGCCAGCTTCTTTGGGTACTGGGTAGCCAGGTGGGACCTGCACAGCAAAAACATAAGGTGTCCCCAGTGTTAAGGTAGACCTTATAATGCTGCCCATGAAACAAGAAGGACATAGAGTAGGGCAAAACCCAACCCTCCCTGCTGAGAAGCATAAACAGCTGCCTTTTAAAAGATAAGACATGCTGGAGCTTAGAGAACTTGCTGCCAAGTAGCAGTCTACAAACTGGCCCTGTAACCATGCCATAAGGGCGCAGGCAGTTAGTGAGGCTGTCGTCGGAGAGAAATGGAGGCATGCTCGAGGCTACCACATGAATGGCTGGTGTATCTAGGAGCGTTGCAAGGCAAAAAACACCCCCGACAGGCACACCTGCTACCACAACCTCAGGCACTAAAGCAGGGGAGCTGAGGAAGATGAAGGGGACTGAACTCACCTGGGCAGCATAGAGGAAATGTTTGCAGCCTATGAGCACCCCCACAGCAGCAGCACACTCCTCCACTCCAATGGAGGGAGGGGCATGAAGCCAGAGACCAAAGCTCCAGTCCAGAGGGGCTGAAGCCCCAGCAGTGAGCTGCTGGGAGCTGTCTTCAGCCATTCCAGCAAAAAAAAAGGGTTACCCCTGCAAGAAAACAGAGGTTTGGGGGATGGGCAGCTCTCTGCCAGCAGGGAACAAAGAAGCTGGAAACAAACAAACAGACAAACCCCAGGGGAGAGGAGAAAGATAAGCAATGTAGCAGAGAAGGGAAGAAAAAACAATAAGCAGCAGAAAGCTGCAGGGAGAGGGAGGGAAACAAAAAACAACAACAATAAGCAGAAAGATCTAGATTCATAAAACTGCTATAGAAAGAGTCATTTACACTCATTTTGTCCAGTAACTCATTGCTCCCTCTTTTGATGTTGCTCCACTTTGGAAAGACTACTTAAATATTAATTGTAGCAGGGACTGGAAGCCAGGTGGCTCCTTCACAGTCTTCTTCACTAAGTCTTGGTAAATATTTTAGTCCATGCAAAGTGAGCAGCAAGAGATACAGAGCAATCCAATCCTAAATCCCCTAATACATTGTTCTCATTAATTAAGCATTCTCTTAGAATGTAGGTGATGATAGTGCAAATCCCCGCAGAAAGAGGGTATTTGAACCTGGGATTCCTTCATCTTGTTGAGTACCCTAACCACTACACAACTGGGTAAAAAGGCAACAGCACCTCTTACTTCTCAGTTTTGTGGATCTACCCTTAGGTTCTTTTGCTTTCATTGCAAGAGTACCAAACTGAACTACTGAACTATTTCAGAAATAAAATGTTATCAAATTTAAATGGTTATTAATATGAAAACAAACCTCCCATTATGGTTTGGGTTTGGTGATACATACATACATACATACGTGTGTGTGTGTGTGTGTGTGTGTATTAGGGCTGTGCAAAGCTGTGCCACAAGCCCCCCAACCCTCTCCCGCTCTCCCAGCCCTGCCTGCTGCATTAGCTGTTGGGGCTTCTGGGGGCTCATGAAAGAGCCCCCCATGCAGCATGGGGCAATGGGAGGCAGCAGGGATAGCCCGTTCCACCCCCCCAATCTCCCTGGCAGCAGCTGGTGATTCAGGGCTTTTCTTCTTTTTTTTTTTTAAAGAGCTAGGAGCTGGGGCAGGCAGGGCAGCCATGGAGGCAGGGGCTGGGAGAGTGGGCGGGGGTCAGGGGACTCATGACAGAACCCCACATGCAGCGTGGGTTAGCGCGGTGCAGCGGGGATCGCCCCCCCCCACCTGGCAGCAGCTGATGAATGTCAGGCTTTTCTTCTCAGAGAGCCAGGAGCTGGCTCCAGCAGGGCAGCCATTGGCAGGGCTGAGAGAGTTGGCAGGGGATGGGGCCAATTCAGAGATTCAGCCAATTTGGCTGCGGCCAAATCTCTGAATCAGATTTGGCCAAATTGATTAGGGACAGTGATTCGAATCACCGAATCAAATCACTGTCCCCCAAATCGGCCAAATCCAGATCCAAAGTGACTACTAGCCGCTTCACACAAGTGAAATATGCGTGTGTGTGTGCGCGCGTGCATGCGTGCGTGTGTAATGGGAGGTTTGTTTTCATATTAAGGGAAAAAAGGATTCCTCTCTCCATAATATACATGGGCAAGGAGAATTCAAGAACACTAGATAATATATTAGTTAAAAATGATTTTATGAAAAAGCAGCCACTGTGCATGATCTAGCAAAGTTTGTAGCAATTTATCCAATAATATAATTGTACTCATAAAAATTAAAAGGTAATTTTTTTAATTGCTGAAGCAAAATTAAAATTTCTGACAGTTTTCACTATATGTTTTGAAAGGAAGGAAGTTATTGTATCTTTACATAAGGCTACTCTAGCATGTAACCAGAAAGGAGTTTCAGTAAGGAAAAATAGCATTACTCTGCCACTCTTCAAAACCTTCATGAATTATGCTTTAACACTGATTTGAAATATCAAACACTTCTGATTGATTATAGTTAATGGACTAACTGAAATTATAACATCAACTAGGAAGGTGGTGAGCAAAGAGCATGTTACTAAATATTGTATGTAAACCAGCATTAACTTCACTAGGTCATAAAAATAGCTATGCAAGAGCTGAAGTCCTGAGAAGAATGACTGTGAAGTAGAGCCTGGACATCACGCAGCTAAACCAAGTACACGGAGAGTGCTATAGTAAAGCAGAAAGTATTTCACTGTATCCAGGAAAGCAGCGTGCTGGCACACAAACATCCTGCTCCTACTTTTGCAAAATTATTTGAGTTTTCCCCCTCAATCAGTATCCACATGTTTATGTTTTTAATATGCTAACACTGGTTGTATAACTTATCAAAACAAACCTGGGACAGAAATCAATAGAAAACAAAATAGATGTAAACTGTAATTACTGGAGTCTGATTGGTAGGTGACAGCATGAGGACTAAAGAAATTGTCCCTTTCTTTTATCAACTAAACAAAAGAGCAGGATTTATTTTGCCTTTTAGTGTAGAGAACAGATGGGATATTATTATTCAAACAAATTACGGGGGAAATACAGATTAGGGGACAAAAATCAAACCTCTGACCAAAGACAGTGACCACAGTGCATCCAGTCCTAAACACAAGCACTTTGCCATTGCACTTTCAGATAATTTACCACACTGTGAAGAAACAAATACTAAGATAATTGAAAAATAAGTATTAATCTACCTTTTCTGCAGATAGAAATCTCTCTTGCATATTAAATGCATATTATGGTAAATTAAACATGGGTCAAACTAGTTTGAAATCATCCCACGTACGTCTATTACTTGCTTCTACAAGAATTTCTAATATCTATACAAGTACTACAGAGCATCTACAAACATTTTCCGCTACAGTGCATATCAGCAGTTTTAAACCTTCACAAATCAGTGATTGTCTATATAATTTCCCTGCTATAACGTCTGTTGCTTTCATGTATGGGAAGAATGCCAACCTGAATTTGTCATGCTGCCACTTCCATTCCTCTTTTGTGGAAAAATAGAAAACTGATCTCCTACTTCTTGAATGCTAGAAACAAACTAGCTAGCTGAAAAAAACCCAAAATCTGAGCCTGTGGGTTCTACTCCCAAACAGGTGCAATTTAATACTTATCTCACTGGTTGCCTTTGTTTTTTACCATGTGTGATGGGACCAGATAGCATTTGAACCCACAGCCAACATCAAAAAGCAATTTTTAGGAGCATTCTGAATAGACACGTTCATTCATTTTCAGTCCTTTTATGACAATGTTTTCAGGATGGTATGAATGTAAGGATGGCTTGGGCTCATTAAAGTTGGTTATAATGTAAGAGAATCGTAGGTACACAGCTAACCTCATAAAGGCCTATTTTAAGTAAAGAGGAAAACAAAGATCTAGGTGCACTATAAAATTGGTGACTGGTGTGACAGAAACTGTGTACACAAACCTGAAACAGAGTGATCTGGTACAGTTACTCTGTTCATCGGTTTCATGAAAAAGCATTTTTTTATAGTTATCCTTACAGTTTTTCCCTCAGTCACTTTCAAATGAAAATTTCCTTTCACTGGATACCTACTACTATGGCCTCAGGCTTTCTCAGCCTGTGTAACTAAACTGAGGAGGGACCATACACACTTGTATTTATTCCATTACTCCTGTCACTTTCTTCCACTTACCTTCAAACCCTGGGTAGTCTGGACATACTGCGGGCTGCAATGCCTGAATACTTCATAAATCATATATTATAGCTGCAACCTATATCCCAACTTCTCTGACCTTTTACTGCTCAACAACTGTTTTTCATCATTGCTCTTCAGCGACCATTCTTTCTTTCCTCTTCTTCCCCTACCAGGAAGATCCACAACAAATTCTGAAACCCAGCCATTGTCTCACTCAAAATTTTTACCTACTACAGTCCATTTTTATACAGTAACAATTTATGATACAGTGTGAGTATTTTGGTTTTCTGTTTAACTTTCATTTTACATTTTAAAAGATTGTCATAAAAGGACAACTTTGTTTTTGGTGCAATTCCAATTAAATTATACCAGATACGAGTTTGACCTAGTACTTTAAAAAACTGACCTTCATCTCAAACTTTTCTCATTCCTTAAGGCAAAAGAAATCCTGTACTGTCCCCATCTATTTGCCATTTAAAATGCTTTTATTTGTTTTACTACTTAGAAACCTGGTCTTAAGTATCTACTTCTTAAGTTAACAAGGTAACTGGCACAAGTATGTTTACTATACTTTTCATTTATGTTACTTGTGGTGCTTTATGATAGTCTATGTTTATTGGTATGAAATATTTATACCCTAATAAAATGAGAAGATCTCCCTTGCAAAACTAATCTCTCCATAGCATAATTATCCACCATAGCTCCTTCAGGAAGTCTTGCTCTACCAGAAATCCAGGCAGGCCCTCTTATGCAGAAAAAATCATTATTAATTTTTACTAGTTTTTATAGTGATATTTGGATAGGAAAGTGAACTTCAGAAGCTTTATTTTTTTTTAAAAGCATCTCATATACTCATATTTGCTGGTCCATCTAAAGCCATAGGGATTCAGACAGTGCTGAAATAGGAAGTACATAACAACAGTGCATCTTAAAGCTAGATCTTAAATTAAATTCCCCCAGAAGTCTTTATGGTGTTTTGTATATTTGGGATTGCAGGGGTTTTAGTTTTTTTTCAGTCAGTTAAATGAAATAGTAGTCCCAAAAATTCGTACCTCCTCGACCTATCTGTGTGGTTAGATAGTATAATGTTTCTATATATGGTTTTTGTTTTTATTTCTGTTTGCATCAATTTATTTAGAGCATTCTACCTTCACAAGATTCTGTGGAAAATAAGCATTGAAAACAAACACATGGCCATCATGGTATTATTCTGAGTCTGAGAACGATAGCTCCATCTGGTGTACTCATTTTTTTATATTTGTTATTAAACAGGCATTCTCTCATCTAAAATCTTGAAGAATAGATTCAGTATTGTAGTTTAGTTTTTGGCAATGAAAAATGACCCAGACATCACAGTCTGTCTGGGCCAGAGGGGATTATAGATCATTCTTCATACTTTAATAATCAAGATGAAAAAGAACTAAAGAAGAAACTATTATGAAATTACTGGTTCATTTTTTGACATGATGTACACAGCAGTAAGATATACTCAGCAAAACCCTACACTGGTCTGAGTGTCCATTACTTTTCCATAATATAGGTCTGCAATGAGCTACAGCTCATGCAGTCCATTCAAGCTCTTTGAAATCAATAAGAATTTTCCCACTGGTTTCAAAAAGCTTTGTATCAGACCTTCTGCCAGGCAACATTATACCCATCATTGTGATGGTTAAATTCATAGAGAATAAGGGAAGTAAATACAGTTGGCTGGGGCACAGGGTCTACCAGTGGTTTTGCATCACATCATCCTTTTGAAGAACACCCAGTAGTACTATGACATTATGTAGAGTGCACAGCTTGTCAGGATAGTGATGCTACCTATCACCATTTACACTGTGTAGCCCAGAGTGGTTCTGCAGCATAATGCATTCAATTCCAAAAACCAGACTTCAGTATAACCATATGACTTTGCTGGTTATAGTGCAGGTGCTAGGTGTGTTATTATGTATCTTCCTATAACCTGAAAGGTCAAGCACCATTTACAGAATGCAGACAGCATCCTTTTCAATATAGATCTTGCTGTAGTATAACGCAACACCTGAATTCCTGCTGTATATTTTCCTACTAGCACCAAGTCTGTAATGGTTCTTAAGTCCAATTACTATTCCTTTACACACACAATGCATCACCAGTCTTTTTATGAAAAAAAAGGTTCTTCAAGGGTATGTAGATCAACCCTAACCAGTACAAGTTTTAATGTTTATATATTCTTGAAAGATGCAAAGTACTGCAGTGAGAGCCATTGGAATAGGTCCTGTATCTCTCAGAGTAGCTACAATTACCCTGGCATTTGAGGCATTTGAGGCATTTCCTATTTAAGTATTTGTGGGAATACCACAGATACCACACAAAAGACAAATAGTTCGGTAATTGGTTACGTTTAATAGCCTTCAATTTATATGACTTATGTATATTATTATTTCAGTAATAATGCACCAGACTATGGTAACATCACTATCAGCAGCCAATAAAAAAGGATTTAAAAAAGCAACTTATTAAAAAAGATATTGTGGAAGCGACCCTTTCATTTTATTAAACAGTATGAATTAATCTATACACTTCTTAGAAAAATATCATTGCATTTTCATGCAAAACTCAATAACACCAAAAATACACACTGAAGTTGTCTGATAGTTTTGATTCTTGTCAAACAAGTTGAATTAATAATGAAGAACCTGACTTACAATGAGTCGATGTTTGATCTCAGAATCCACTGGCTTTCCAGCTTCCATGCAGGCTGTGAACCAAGAGATGTCAAGAAGTTCAAACCTTGAACTGTCCCTCACCTTCTGTCCTCTTAGCCACTCCAGAACCTCACCACAAGAATTGTTCTCTGCTACAATGTGGGTGACAGAATCGCTGTCAAGGAAAATACAAAGATGAGGGTTTTTTTGTCTTTTTGGAGCCAACAGTATCTCACGGCAAAGCTGCTGTTTTAATATTTATATACCATGTGCTTCCTGAAGTGTTGTATCAATTGTATGGCAGGATGTGGAAAGCAAGTTGTGTTTTTATATCACAATGTATCTTTTCTATTCAGTCCATATATTTTAAGAACAGCTTTATAGTTTGACAACTCTTATAAGTGCAGCATTTTCCTCCGTTCAGCATCATTTAACTTCTCTGGACACTTTTCCATTACATATTTTTTTGCAACTTGGAAACTGTTTGGCTTACACAAGCAGTATTGTAATGAAGAGGCTGTTTTATGTTACCTGACAGCCTTTAGAGAAATAAGGCTACTGGTCAATACATAAGAACTTCATAATACTTTGAGATGTGCTGTAGAAAATCCTTCAAAACTCTACAGCTGCTAATAGTTTTGGTAAACTTAAAATCTTCTATACTTAAATTAAGCTCTTCATAAAAGGTATTGGTAAATATATGCAAAAAAAACAAACCTTATGAATTATGCATCATGTCTGAAGACCATCTCCTGCTATTAATATGCAGGCCTCTTGCAAAACCAATCTGGTATAATTTAGCATAAAATCTCCAGAACAAATTTAAACTACCATACACTATATCATATGATAGAGTTGTGGTTAGATTTTCTTAGAAAGGAGGCAGAAGTCACTACAATAACATCTGGCCTCCTAGAAATGCATGATAAAGAAATATTAGGCATTATATATATAATTACTTTCAGGTTCTAGAAGGTAGAAGCAGACTTAGCCAAAATGACAATTTTGGTTCCACAAGAACTTCTGAAACACTGAAAATAATCATTTTGTTTCTGAACAATATAAAGCTTTAAATTTCCTGTGAAAGATAAAAAAATAAGAAAAATATTAAGCTAATCAAATATTCACAACATTTTCAAATAAATTGAGCCCCAAGTTCCAGGGCCCCTCTGTTCACAGCTATGGGTTCCAGTGATCTAGGTTTCAAAGCTTTAGTTAGCACTAGGAGACTGCCAATACACTGAGAACCTAGAGATCTGAGAACCATAGGTGAGCCAGTGCCTTGGGGCTCCCCGTCCTTCCAGCTCTGTGGCAGGGCACATGGAAACCCTAAAATCTTAAGCTGACTGTCTCATGGTTTCTATGCTGCAGAGCTGGCACCTGAGGTTCCAAGATCCCTACCTATATCCAGGTATCCCAGAGCTTTGAGGTTCTTGGTTTTGTAGAAGCTATGGGGCCCCTGGCCTTGGGACAGTCCACTACCCAAGAGCCCTGGAGTGCTTTGGATGCCTTTTAGCATCCCTGGTCCCAGTGCTGCAGTCCATATGACAGGGCTGGCTGCAGAGTCCGGAACACTAAAAAGCTCTGGTGTTTCCAGAAACCAACCCTGTGAATTGGCTAAAAACCAGGCCGGGTAGCAGCAGAGCCCTGTCTGTATTTTGTCAAGTTTGTTGAAACCAATAGAAGTTTCATTACATGCTTTTTGTTTTTGCAAATTCATATTTCCCAGTGAAAACCTCTTTTCTACCCAGCTCTACTTAAGAGTTCTCTTAAGTCATTCAAATTACACAAACTTACTTTACATTTCCACTTCTTGGGTGGGAAAAACCCTTATGGTTGATTGCTGACCATTTAATAGGGTTTAGCCAATGGTATTTCTAAGTGTGTGTGTTTATCTGTATTTATATGCAAGAAAGAGCTTTTAACTAGAGGTGAACCCAGGGCTGTCCCTGGCAGAGGGTGAATTGGGGCGACCTTCCCAGGCCCTGCACTTTGGGGGTCCCCGTGGAGCCGGGCGGAGAGGCCATGGCAACTCCGTGCCGCTGCTGGCTTCACAGCCAGCTGGCCATTCAGCACCCTCCGCCCTCCCCCCGAATCTGCTGCCAGTTTCCTCGCGTCCAGAAGCAGGGCCCCACGCCCTGCTCTGGTTATCTCTGGGTGCACTGATATGTCAGTCCAATATCAGATCAGCACCAATATAAAGAAAATTGGCTGTATCAGAAATCAGCCTGATTCATAGATTGTAGAGTCGGAAGGGACCGCAGTGGATCATTGTGTCCAACTCCCTGCCCCTGGCAGGAAAGAGGACTGAGGTCAGATGACCCCAGCCAGGTGACTATCTAGCCTCCTCTTGAAGACCTCCAAGCTAGGTGATAGCACCACCTCTCTTGGAAGCCCATTCCAGATCCTGGCTACCTTTACTGTGAAAAATTTCTTCCTAATATTTAACCTAAATCCACTCTCAACTAGTTTATACCCATTATTCCTAGTCACTCCCTGGGGCACCTCAGTAAACAGCGCTTCCCCTATTCCCCGTTGACCTCCCCTAATAAATTTATAGGTGGCCACAAGATCTCCCCTCAGCCATCTCTTGTGAAGGCTGAAGAGATTCAGCTCTCTCAACCTCCCCCCATAGGGTCCATCATGAAGGCCACTAATCATGCGAGTGGCCCTCCTCTGGACCCTCTCGAGATTCCCCGCATCCCTCTTGAAGTGCGGCGCCCAAAACTGGACACAGTACTCCAACTGCGGCCTGACCAGTGCCACATAGAGGGGGAGCATCAACTCCTTTGTTCTATTAGTCATGCACCTGCTAATGCACGACAAGGTGCGATTGGCCTTGTTGATGGCCTCGTTACACTGCCGGCTCATGTTCATCTTGGAGTCAATTATGACTCCAAGATCCCTCTCTGCCTCCAAGCTGCTGAGAAGGACACTGCCTAACCTATAGGTGTGCTGGGGGTTCCTCCTTCCCAGGTGGAGTACTTTACATTTATCTTTATTAAATTGCATCCTATTTCTCTCTGCCCATTGATCCAACCTGTCCAGGTCAGCCTGATTCTGCTCCCTGCCCTCCAGTCTACTAACTTTGCCCCATAACTTGGTATCATCAGCAAACTTGGAGAGGGTGCTCTCCACGTCCTTGTCCAAATCGCTGATGAAGATATTGAACAATATCAGTCCAAGGACCAAACCCTGCGGGACCCCACTGCCCACATCCCTCCAAGCTGATGTGGCCAACAATGTGGCCAATAAATGCGCCATGCATGCATGCAACCACAGCGCAGCACATAGGCAGCAAGAAGCACAGCCTGGAAGCATGGAGAGCTGCATGCAGCTGGTAAGTCTGTTGTGGTGGAAGGGGAGGGTGAGGGAAGAGGCATGGTGGGGACAGATCAAGGCCCCTGTGGTGAGGGAGGGAATGGGGCTGGGACTGGGGCAGGTGCTGGCCAGCCGAAGTGGGGAGGGGCACAGGATGGAGTCACAGCTCATCCAGGGGGCACTGGGCGGGGGGGCAGCTCCCACTGCTATGCACATCCCCAGGAGGGCACCGGGAGGCATGTGCTCCTGGATCTGCATGGGGTGGGGTAGGCTGCCACTGCAGGCTGGGGCTGGGGCTATGTCAGGCTCTTCCCAGCATGGAGGGGGGGAGGGCTGGGCTAAGCTGCACTCATGGCAGGTCATGGTGGCACTCAAGGTGGGGTTGGAAGGGCTACAGTGAATTTTGGGGTGGTTGCAGCCCCCTGTGTAGCCCCCTTCCCAGAACCACCACCACCCACACCAGGCTCAGCCTGGCTCAGCCCCCACCAGGAAGAGCTCAGCCCAGCCCTGGCCCCAACCCACAGTGGCAGCCCTTGCTGCCCCTGCACAGATCCAGGGTCATATGCCCCCCACCCCATGCCCTCCCGGAGTGCACACAGAAGCAGTAGCTGTCAGATGAGCCACAACTCCATCCTGTGCCCCGCCCCACCCAGGCAGTGCCTGCCCCAGCCCCTGCCCCAGTCCCATTCCCTCCCTCACCACAGGGGCCTCGATCTTCCCCCCCATGCCCCTCCCTTTCCCTTCCCCTCCCCTTCCCCCACAATAGACTTACCAGCCAGACACTGGTCTTCAAGCTGTCAGGCTCCATATCAGAAATTGGATTAGTATCAACTGATATGCCGCCTTAAAAATCAGCTATCGTCCCCAAAAATCTCTATCAGTGCATCCCTAATTTTAACCACATAAATCAATGGTTCTCAACTGTTATACACTCAAGATACCCCTGGATAGTCTCAAGGCACCCCTCATAAAATGTCAACTGTTAGTTTTCAGTCTATTTTTTACTACAAAAAAATAATTGAGCACTCTTTATGTTGCCAAGAATGCAGAAAAATTACAACTATGGATTTCTATTTGAAATCTAGGTTTATCTTGAGAATCCTGGGCACTTATACACATGGGGCACCTTCTCTGACGTGCTGGGAATACAGCACATCGGAGCAGACTTGATTAATCAAGTCTGCTGGAGCACGTAAATCAACATGCTCTGGCAGCCTCATGCATCACGTGCATCAGCGGTGCAGTGTACCTCCATGCTGGGAAAATGGTGGCAGTGTGCTCTGCTTTCATTCCCTCCTCCCAAGTGATTAGCCTTTAGGTTAATGTCAAATCTCCCTTTGGGCTATAACAGGTCCAAGTCAGTTCTGAACAAGTGAGCATCCAGGTAGCAAACCCCCCAACACATAGGAAACATGTTAAGAGCTAAATGTGCCCCAAAACCTAGTCTCTCAGCCTCTCTTGAGGGACTCCGCCACCTCCCACCCCTTTCCCAGTCTAGAACACTGCTGCTGCAGCAGAGGAAGGACAGGTGAAGCATAGAGAATCATAGAGAAGTAGAGCTGGAATGGACCTCCCTGCTCACCAGGCCTCTAGGGGCAAGTCACAGCAGGGAAGGTAGGGGGCACCAGTCAGAGAAGGCTTTTATACTAAAGGTATGACTGCTCCAAACTCAAGTTAGCCCTAAGCCAAACAACATTCATGAGACTTACAGCATAAGATGTAACCATAGTCAATTTTCCTTTTCCAGCAAGGAGTATCTCCAGATCCTATCAACTAACATGTTGAGCTAATATGGGACTGCTCCACAGAGGTAATGTGATTAGGAGACTCCAGTGTGCTGGGAGGGTGGAAGCCTGACAATCCATTGTTTGCAGACTCCAACCCCTGTACCACACAGGATCCTTGAACCAGCGCCTGTGCTGTGGCGGGGTCACTCTCAGTCCCTACACCACACTGAACCTTGAACCATAGTACCAATCTTGAACTGGCTCCTCTGTCATCCCAGGGCTGAGACCAAAAATCAACCAATTTTGGGTTTCCTACCACATCCCACCACACAGGGGCCTGTTCAAGGCCTGGTGCTATGTAGCACCAGCAAACTGGAACCACATGGGAGCCAGTCCCAGCCTTCACACCACACACAAAATGGTTCAAGATAGAATATGACACTTTGAAGTTCAGTCAGTCAGTCAATTCATCGCTTTCATAAGTAATAATTCTACTTAACTGTCATGGAAGGGCATAGGGCACACACTTCCAGCTTGAAACTTAATTACCATGTTTCAAAGCAAGATTTTATTATTATTTTTGGAGACTAGTATATCATATCGCTAAGTATCGATCAAGTCCAGAGAACTTATTCTTTTCAAACCCCCATGACTTCATAAAGTTCAGTGGGTTACTCATGTAAGTAAGTCTCCAGGGTTATCCACTAAATAATTGCTATCATATAATCTTTCATTGCATTAAATGTACAATGACTGTATTTGGGGAAGTTAAGTTAAACATTTCATTCTGCAAGAAAACCCTTTTTTCTCATTTCACAACTGGTAGAGTACAGCACATATAAATTGTCTGTTTCAATTATCTCTAAAATATCTGAGAGAGGCCATTCAGTGGGCAATTTATTATTTAACCCTATTAGGTTCTACTTTAATTAAACTGTCATATTTTCACTTGTGTACAAAAATTCAGTTGGAGACACAGAACTTCTGCTTCCTGTGGTTTATTTCACTTTATATAAAATATTCATCTTTAATGTATTTGCACCAAGCTGCAGATCTGGGAACTCTGCCATCATTATACTTGCTGAAGCAGTTTAGTTGTTGTGCACCAGTTTCCTCTGGTATCTGTACAGCTGTGCTTGATTCTTGGCAGAAAATGTAACAAATTTAGTGTTTCCTCTGGCATTCTTGACAACAACAAAAGTCAACAGTTAAATAGCTCTGTTTTATCCAGTTGCAGCTAGCCTGAAATTAAATATATTGGCCAACTCCTGACAAAACAAAAAAGTTTTGTTTTGTGACTTCACACAAAGTTAGTAATATTAGCAAGACACATCTCTGCCTCAGCAATGCAAATGGACCCAAATCTTTTCAGGTACATATCAATAGATCTTAAGATATTTGGAGTTAATATAAGCTTTTTTGCTGTCTTGAATGGGTTTTAGATCAAGCACTAATTGCCTAATCCCATCCACTTACTTTACTTGATATTTTACAAGTTGCTTGCTTCCAAAAGAAGACTCTCCTTCTTTTCTGATTCGCACATAGGGTTAAAAGATTAAAAAGATTACATGAAAGAATGTGACTACAGATATTTTGGAGCTGGAAGCTCCTATTATGTTCTTCATGCATAGTATGTTAAGCAGGCATTTTATATGGAGAGTTGAACACATTTTGATTTCCTTTAACATTATAAATAAATCAAGTATACACTAATGTCTGTGAAATGGATAGGTTGATCGCACTAATTAAAGCTAGGACTGGGTATATAGAGTAAATACTGTACAGGCTTCCCCAAATCTGACAATGACACTACCCCTTAATCTTCAAATGCCATATCTCTGATCCTTTTCTGTAAAAAACATTTCTGCACAGAGCCTGCAGAGTTTAACAAAGATATGTTCCAGTATCTTTATCCCTTAATCAAACGTATTGCTCAGTGGGATACTTCAAGTGAGGAATAATTACTTTCTGGAGTAATTACTCCTATTACTATTATTTCTACTTATTTTGTGTGGATGCCAAGGATAGTATTGAATAGGGAATAGATCACTCCAGATATTTAGTGCGCTCCTTCCATAGCATCCACTTTTGCCATTGTCAAGGTTAGGATACTGGGCCAGATAGACCATTAGTCTGACCTAGTATGGCACTTCTTATGTTTTTATGAGTAAGAGATGTTGGAGGAATAAAGTTCTATTAATGCTTCACATTATTGTATAGGTAATTTCAACTTTTTCTTTTCAGGAACCAACAGTTACATTTATGTAATAACTAAACTCTAATGAGAAAAAACACTGTCTGATTTACACCCACTGAAGAATCTGGCTTATTGGTTGCAGCAAAACTAGCCAAGTGTTCAATCTTTAATCATGTGAGACATTTTTGCAGGTTCAAGAAGCTGAATTTGTTCAATTTTATACATGGGGGACAGTGCAACCTCATTAAAGTCAAGAGTTTAAGACAAATTTGAATCGTGAATCAAAGGTATTTACTTATGCCTAGGTGTTTCTAATTCTCTGCTAGGTTCTCTTACCTCAGTTATCTTCATTTTTATAACATAGAACTATCTACTAAATAGCCATTTATTGGAAAGAATAAGATTATATGCAAATTAAAAGCTAGTTGCAATCACTTGAATAAATGTATTTATGACTGTTTGTTACAATTACAATCTTTTGATTTTACTTGGCTATTTCACTATTGTATGTCATTAACCTTCATTATAGTATATACCTTGAATGTAGCATATCCTGCAATTAGCTAACAACACATCTTATGTAGATTTCCAAGACCACAAGTAAATTTTTAAGTACCACCATCATGTCCAGATTGTACATACATAAAGAATTTCCTACCTTAGCTCATTCGCTACCCTGAAACCTTTTCTTCTTGCCAACTCCATCAAGAATCTCCGTCTGGTCACCCCCATTTTCCTCTCCATTATAAAAATGACTAATTCACTGAACTTTATTTCATAGCTCCTGGTAGAAATTGTAAGATGCATCCCTTTCTGCTTTTTCCTCTGTGGGACCAATGTTGGAGCTCTGACCCTATTCATGATGGAATTCTACTTGACTGTCTAAATATGAGCTTATATTCATTCTGCCAGCCACAATCTGCATCTGATGTCACCACCTATTGACATCATTCTCATCTGTTTCTCTTCTGAAATAAAAAACAAAAAACAAAAAAAACCCCAGAAGCATCAGTTGTTTTGAACTCACTATGAAGACTTCTCTAGAACTTACATGTGGGAAGAATTTTAACTACTACACACAGGTGCACATACACTGAAATTCACTGGGACTTAACAGGCCATTGCCTCTGAAAACTTAATCCAGAAAATATCTTCATAACAAATGATTTAACTATATTGGACCAGATTCTTCATTGGTAGAAAGTGGCATAGCTCCATTGGAATAACATTTTCAAATAATTTTCAATATCAACATTATTACCACATTTGGAAATAAGATATACAATTGACATTGCTTCCATTTTTACTTAGAAAGTATTGCTGAGAAAGAATTTAAATCCCATCTCATAATTATGGCTTGCATTGTTCTGTGCTCTTGTCATTTATCTCTAATTAATTTTGAGGGTTTGTTTTGTTTTATGTAATTTTGCCCAGTTGCTTCTTGGGTTGTATTTTTAACTTCATTAAAATGTTGATAAAAAAACTTTTTTTAAAAAAACAAACTAATGAAGCAAAGCATTTTAAAATAATTTCACAATAAAAATGAATTTCTGGACAATTTGATTACAAGGAAATGAATAGCAAAGCATTTGAGACTAACATACATACACTTTAAGTGTGCCAATATCTGACAAACTGTGCTTATTGCATATAGATGAGCATACTTACTGGGCAACTATCATATGTTTGATTCAACCACCTCCACTGTGACACTGTCACTCTCAACTATGATTCTCTTAATACTTTGATGAAATGTACTGATATGTTGCCAGCATAAGCCTGTCTGCACAGCATGCACAGGGGCACTGGACTTTGGACCAAATGGGGAAATGTGCCTCTACTAGGGTTGCCAACTCGAGACATATTTTTTAACTGACAATCTGCAAACTTTTTAATGATAACCAAACTTTTTTACAGGTGCATATTTTACATAATGTAAATGTAACTATTCTGCCAGGTCCTGAACAGGGTGGGTTCAAATTTAGGGTTTAATATCAACCATAGCAAAAAAAGCTTGTTTGTCAGTAAAAAAGCTTGCAGATAGAAAAATACAAAAAAAAAGACTTGGGTTGGCAACACTGCTGGACTGCATGCTTTTACACCATGCTTCCCTCATTCCAGGAGTGCCCTACTCACCCCCACACTGTACTATCTGCCCTCATCCCATCCCCCAGCCTTACCTCACTGGCCCCACCCCCCCCAGCACAGACCCCCAAATTTGCTATTGTCTGGAACACATCTTCTTTTCCATATTATGCTGAATGTGTTGATCTGAGTTGCACTGAAATGCAAAGTTCAGGATAAAATTCTCCCAGCTTTTTCCAACTTCCCAGGAAACAAAATTTACACATCTGAATTATTGAAAACACAGATTCCACCAATTCTACAGAATATGTCAAAAATGTCATGGTATGAACAGATCAGCAAGCAGACAAAAAAGGAACAAGAAAACAAGAAAATCCTTCCAAGCATCAGATATAATGATTACAGTCTATCCAGTGTGCTTTGAATGGTCACTTTGTCATTCAAAGCACACTGTCTCCTGTCATTGTGGTCACTACTTTAAGATAAAATTATGAAAAGAATCATTGGCACTTCCCCTAGCATTGTAGCTGCTGGCTGCATCAGCTAGTGTGTCACCAATACAAAGAAAAGGTTATTATTGTTAAAATAGAAGCTAGCCATCAAAAATTAAAACACTTGCCTATGAGCTCTGGGGCCCTCCTCAGGCCATGAAAACTCAACTAAATTCATTCATTTTTTCTATAGCCTGAGGATAGCCCTATGGCCAAAATATCAGCTCTACTCCAACTTAATATTTGTAGCAGGGATTTTATCACAAAAGATAATTTTATGGTATTTTTAAACATATTAATAGGTAAATGGAAACTATGCTTAAAGGTTACATAGAAAAGGTTTGCAGCAAAGGGGAAAAAACTACTAATCATACGGTCATTGACACTGCACAATCTGCTTTGTGGCTTCATGTCTGTTTGCCAAACTGCTGATTGACCCGACAGCCAAGCTGTTGACAGCCATCTCCCTGTTTACCACCTTCCCAGTCTTGGTAAAATGCTTTGTTCATCTTCAAAACCTACAAGGAATAACATATTTATGAACAGATTCTTTACAAATGTTAAACAAAATTATTTTATGTTCTAACTAATTGAGTGCTCCTGATCATGCAAAGATAATTTCCCATAGCATAGCATCAAGATGCTCGTATCAGTAAAACCTTTCTGGTACAAAAAAAATTGTTATTTCTTTATGCCCATTTAATAACTCTTGAGCCATATTATCAAAAGTATTTAGGCACTTAAAGATGCAAATAGATGCCAGGTAGGACTTTCAAAAGTGTTTAAACACATTAGTTACCTAGCTTCAATTGAAATTAATTTTGGATTTTGCTATAGCTCTTCACCTAATGCAACTAGATTTACTTTTCTTCTTTGCATGGATTTATCTAATGAGCGCAGTATTAATGTTTTGCAAAAGTCTTTGTCAGTGATCCCATTTTCCCAGAGATAAGTTATAGACCTACCTAGATTATCATGTCCCTGCTGGTATAGCCCCCCTTACAGGCAATATTATTATATAAATATTTTTATTGTATTCCATATGTAGAATATGTATTTGGAGTAAGCAAGAAATTATCAAGGTCAGAGGTCTTATCTTTTCCAACCAGAAACAAAGAAGAAAATATTTAATTTTGGTTTATTCTCATAAATTGCTAGTTTATAAGAAGCCCTATCCATATAAAATAATTATTCAACCTTTTTCCTGAGTATATAGGAGACTTACGTTATTATTAACTGATTTTACTACAGTCTTTTTATCATTCAAATACCATAATTTAAATTATTCTAGTCTTCCTATATCTTTAAATATAATGTATTGCCTTGCTGACCTTGAATTGTTGCTGGGTCTGCTCCTTGCATGAAAGTAATTAGATTATTTTTAATGATTTTCAGAAGATGCATAATATAATTAAGCAAATATGGATGCAAGTTCAGTATGCCTCTCACACCAACTGTGCCTTCCAGCCACCATTCTGCAAGAAACAGTACAGCTAGAATTAGTGTATGAAAGGCAATCAAAGTAGGAGAAATAGTGTAATGGGAGACAGAGAACAAAGTTCCTTTCAAGTACTGAAATGCCCATATGTATGCATCCATCAAGAAACTGTCATAACTGCTTGCAATTGGTTTCCAAGTCATACTAAGTGGCAAAGAAAGCATTGAAAATAAGGATGCCAATCATGGATATCTCTAAATCATGGACTTTGGAAATTTTGGGAAGGAATTCTCCTTTTACATAGATCTTTTCAGATCTGAGCTAAAGGTGGTCAGAATATGTATGAGGTGAGCATTCCTCATGGTTCTACTCAAAATTTTGCATTTTCAGCAAAATAAGTGAAAATGTAATTAATACCTGTTGGTGAGTCAAATATTTCCATCTTTGGCCAAAAACCCCTAAAAAAAAAATTTCTTCAAGATCCTTCCCAATCCCGTGCCCCTCCCCACACCCAAAAAAAATCCTTTAGTCAAAAACAATTTATGTCAAAAATTATTTTAAATGGCACTACTTTGGGCTGATGCCTATTTTCACATATATATCCTTGAAATTAAAACAAGAGTCTTGGGATATTCATATTGCTGAACGTGCTTCTTTGTGGGAGCAAGCTTAATAAATACATTGTTTCCAGAAATTAGATTAGGTATATCTATAGCTTACACATGAACATGCTGTCCACAAAACAATTTAATCATCATACTTGGAAAAGTCACTGATCCACTGACAGTTAAAAAATAACAATCACACACCATAATGCAACTCATCTAGTATTCTAATATTATAAAAGCCTAAGTCTGTCTGTCTGTAATGCTTTATTCGTGCTCTGATTGGCTGTCTTGGCATTATTTTCCATTAGAGTAATTCTGTAGGGCTATTACTGTGGTAATAAAGATACCTTCATTAGGCATTTTTGTTGCAAACATTTTACAGCATAGTGGAACTGTCATTTCAGAAGAAGAGTGTCCCGTTATCTGAGTCATGGCACCATATGAAACATCTTATTTTTCACCACCCATGACTAGTGGCCTATAAACCACATAGACCACAGAACAGTTTTCTACTAAATACAATTCCACTTTGTATACAGTTCCTCTAGAGTGCTACACATTTCATTTCTCTTTAGGGAACAGTGGGGCAAGGTGACTATGAAAAACATGGGATTTTTTAAATAAATTTCTTCCTTCTGGTGTTACTTCTATGCAAAAGGATGAGTAGGGCCATAAACAGAGAATGAGATGTATACAAAAGTGGTTTAGTATTTAACTGATTCTCCTACAATGTTCAGTGTATTGTGATGGTGGTGCCATGGTGGTTTCAAACACCCCCAAGCCCTGGAGATCACAGCATCTGTGATCACCTGAGTACAGGTGTTTCATGCTCCCCCAAGCCTGGGGGATTCATAACTGCTGGGATCCCCCAACCCTGGGGACTGTGTGGAGTGCCCCAGCAGCTGGGAGCCCCTCAGCTGAGGGAGATTCAAGCTACAGTAGCTTGCTTTTTACTGGTGCAGGGGGAGCCTGATTCCAGGCTCCCTGTCCACTGGCAATAAGGTGCGACAGGATCTAATGTGCAATACCATAATCATGCTTTCTGCCATGCATGTGTGACATAGCAGTAGGCACAACTGTGTGGATTGCATGTTAGATCCCATCACATCTTTACCTGTACGTGTAGAAGAGGCATCAGAAGTAGTGTAGGAGCATGCTGTTTCTGCAAAGCACAGAATTGACAGCTCAGGTCCACCTCATTTCTATATTAAAATGTGTTGCCTTGCATCTGCCGTTAATTTCTGGGAATTTACTCTCTCATAAACTACATTTTAAATATTTTATGCAAAGTTTTTGGCATTCTTGTGCAAAAACAAAGAAATGTAAGATTACTTTAATACATAGTTGCAATATGCTAGTCTTCAGAGCACATGGGGAACAGAGACTGCTAACAACAGAATCTGTAGGAGTGATTTTTGTATTCTACCTCCTGATTTCTGTTTGGATAGATTTATACAGTGCTCCAGCCACCATAATAATCAAGAATTATTTCACCTTAGCTTCTTCCAGAAATGTGGCAGAAGGTTGGCTTCAAAACTTGGAAACTGAGATTTTTTATTCCCAATTACACACACACACACACACACACACACACACACAGAAATTGGAAGATCATATACCATATTTATATTTTAACCTGCCTGTAATTTATTTCTTAGGAAACTGCTGTGACTTCTTGTGTGTTTCAGTGCTGGTCCTTATTTGCTGCTGCGTGTTCTATCTGTTGTTGGTATATGATCTTCCAATGTCTCAATATTTCAAAATAAACATAAAAAAATAGAAAGAGTCCATCATCTCCCCCCACCCCTTTTTCTTAAGTCTTTGTGAAACAAATTTGGAATCTGAAAAGACTTTCAAATGTATTTGTCCTGTGTTATACTTTTTATTCCCTAATATAAAAACAAATGATGTGAATATAACCAAGTGTAAAATATTTAAATGAAATAAACTTTATACATTTTAATGGTTTAAAAGGCAAAAGCAGTTTTATTTTCTTTTAATACCACAATTTTAGTCATCTATTTTGATTGCCACTAGGGAATGATATATAGCATTCATTATTGCCTCAAACTTCTGTTCTTAATCCAGTTCTATCTGAGTAGATTGTTAATTAGATGTAGTTGGTGTCATTGTTAAATAGGTAGCCCTAGGCTGTAACAAAGTTTTACCATTGAATTAGATTCAAAGGCTACAGCATCTGATAGATTCTGGACAGGATTAGTAGCATCAGCAAATATTGTTTGAATGTACTTAACAAAAAAAACCTATTCTTGAAACCAGCATCTTTCTACTTTTCCCATTGACCAAGACTTCTGACAAAACTTACACAGCAAAATTATTCAACCAGTCTGCAAACAGAGAAGTATTATGTGGTCATGTTAAAGGGCAGGGATTTAAAATAAAGTGGACCAGAATTAAAGAAAAACAAACACTGGAAAACATATTCCAAGAGTTCTCATGCATATTTAAAAATCAATTCACTTCCAGCAATATTCACACCCCTGTTTCCATGACAGCATCAGCAATTGCATTTACTCATGAGAACATTTTGGGAAAGCAACTTTGCAGAACATACTGAAGTTCTCACATACGATCTGATAAATTTCATCATGTAATCTGAGGATCAAGAATATTATAAATAGATATTACAATCCATAGAAAAACCACTGAACTGATACTATGCTTTGGCTGTGTTTACTTAGCTATACTATTGCATTTGGACGGTAAGATAAGGAAGGCTTAGAAGGGAAATAAACCTTGTAATTGAACTTGTCACTGAGTACATAGTACTTTTGCTGTAGAGAAGTTGCTTATAAGAATTTAGAAGTATGAAAATGACGACAAACTATAAAAGGAAAATGAACTCCCCTGGCATATAGAAAGCATGCAAGAAGAATCATACCAATGAACAGTTTGCCTGAGGATTATAGAGATTGCTGTCATTACAGTTTTAGAAAACACAATTTCTTCTAAGTCCTCAACTTAAAAGGATCAGGTGTGACTTAGGCAACTTATAAAATAGGACAGTATGGTCCCTAGTTCCCTATTTGCTTGAGGAGAAAAGTAGTCAGTGACAGCTCTAAATCCTGGCATAGACTACATCTATGTTTTATGACAACACAGTTTACCCACCTTGTGACACAGAATAAATCTTCCTGGAAACAGGGTACCCAGGAAACATAGCAGCCCAGGAGACAGTCTGGTTGGGGATCAGCAGGAACTTCCCGGTGCAGCATAACAGAAACAACACTAGATTCAAGACCCTTGCAAAGGCAGTAACCAAACTGTTACCTCTTTGGTACAAGCCTCATCAAGACACTATATATGCCCTACTTAGAAAGTGCCAGACCCCAGGGTTGGCTGTTACACCCCCTTGTAGCCACATAGCTCCTGCTTCACCCTGGCTTTCTGGGTATCCCCCTTTTTCCTGCCTGCCATGCCTTGATGTAAATATTTAATTTGGAAAAGGGAAGTTGCCCAGAGGTTTCAGGGCTGAGTTCTACCTAGCACACTGATCACCTTAAGGGTTAGTTTTGTTGCCTCCAGCCTCCCCTGTTGCCACACCCAGGCCTTGCAGATGTAGTAGTTCAATTACTCTCTCTTTGTTGGGGCCTTGGCCTACTTTGCCTCCACCTCTTTCCTCTTGCTGAGTCAGTTAGCCCAGGCCCACTGTGCTGGACCTGGCTTCTGGGCTCCATCCTGCTCCAAAGCACTGAGCCTGCTCTGGCCCTATCTCTGTTCCGGACACTGGGCCCTCTGGCCCTGTCTGGCTTCAGTCCTTGTTCAGGTATGGCCTCTCTCTAGACTATAACCCCTTTGGGCTCAAGCCCGCTTGCATCCTGTGCCCTAGATTCTAGCACCACTCAGAACACTCTCGTGCCCTTCAGCTACCACTGGGATTTCTGTACCACCCTAATAGTCCCAACCCAAACCACCAGTATCAACTATAACAAAACCTAAGCCCACTGGCCATAACACAAACCAGTCCCACACCGGGTTCAAACATAACCCCAGGCCACTGTCTATACACCAGGCTTCTCCCTACCCTGCGCTGTATTCCTTACAAGTCAGCAGGATTCTACCTGCCAGGGTAGTTCAGGTGTCAGTCAGGGGCTTCTCTGCAACCCTTCTGCCCCAGGGCCCTTTACTCAGAAGCCTCCAGGCCAGCCTACTTGCCTAGATTCAGACCTGGGTTTATATGCTCCCTAAGCTCCCTCCTGGTCAGGTGACTTCCCCAAACTGGTTGCAGGTATGTGTTTTACCTTGATGGGCAACTTACTGCCTAGGCAGCAGCATCTCCTTGCTGCTTTCCCTCTTGCAGCTGGCCCCTCTTTAGCTACCTGGGCTCTAGTTGCTGCTGTCTCTCTCCTTAAAGTAACAGGAGCTCTAAATTCCCTGTTACACCCTCCCACAAACTCCTGGGTTGACTCTTCTCTGGATTGATATTAGATAATATGAGCTATAACTGTGCTCTAAGTTTTCTGTATACATGCAAAAGTATCTATCATATTCCATCTCCTGTTTGAACGATTATTCTTCCACTTCTTGACATGCTGTTGTAGGATTGATCTTTAAGTGCTATGCTACTCCTATGGTGTCAGTGGGTTTTGATTATTTTATATTTTCATAAATCAAGAATGTAGTCCAGTAATGCCATTCTTACCCCCAGCAAAGTCAACAACCAAAATCCCTATGAGACAACTGAGATAAGACCAAGATCAGACCCTCAAGCTCACATTGTTAAACGTAAATGAAGCAGACAAAGTTGATGCAAACTGAGAGGAACAGGAATGGATAAGATGGGGCAGGACATATCTTTGGATTTTCAAAGAATATACTATGCAGTTATGACTCGGCTTCCCCTCTTTCGTATTACAATCCTCTCCCCTTCCCTCTAACCCTGATTCCTTTCACTTTTGTTTCCATTTAGCTTATGTCCTCTTAAGTAAACCATCACGCAGGCAAGCACACACAAAACCCATAGACCTAACACAGGATTTGCTGCCATTACATTTATTTTTCTACTGGTGTGTTATACAACTGTCCCTCATCCTGCTCTTATCTTGTCTTTTTAAACAGTCAGCTCATCAGGACTGGTTCCACCTGGAATTCAGTGCATGTAAAGTGTCTCGCACAGTGTGCCCCTGTGACAGGTTCAGGTCCCAGGGACAGCTGTAACACCCCCTGGTGGCCATGCAGTTCCTGCCCTAGCTCTAACTCTAGGGGCCCTCACCTCCTTTACTTACCAGCCATGCCTTTTATGTTATTATTTATCAGGAGGGAGGCTGCCTGAGAGTCTTAAAACAAGCCTGCCATTGTTCATGCTTCGGGCTTTGGCCTTCTCAGTCTCTTTTGCTTTTGCTGAGGCAACTAGTTGTAGTCTACCGACTGAACTGAGCTTTGGGGTTCCCAGCTTCTGGTCTTGCCCTATTGGGCTCTGGCTTAGCTCTTCCAGGGCTTCTGAGCCCCCCTGGACTGCCTCTGTCCATCTGAGCCCCAGGCCTTAGATTTATCTGTTCCAAGGTCTGCCTTGCCCTGCTCAGGTGCTGGGATTGCCCCTCAGGGGCTCTATGAGATCACCTCTCTGGGCATGTTGCAGAGGCTCTGGGATTGCACCTTATGGGCATGCAACACCCCTCTAGATGCTCTGGGATTGTCCCTCATGGACACAGAGATTGCCTCTCTGTGCATGCTAAGTGTGTCCCTGCAGGCACTCTGGGATTGCCCCTCACAGGACTGCTGCACCCCCGAAGTGCTCTGGGACCTCCAAGCCACCCCTTACAGCCCCCCAAACCACCGGGTCTTTACTCAGCCCCTAGTGGGCACCAGACTCTCGTGGTCCACCCATCCAGGAACTGCACCAAACTGAAACCAAACCAGAACACAAGCACAAGCTCTTCTGGCTACAACAAAACTACTCCCCAACCCTAGGTCTTAATGAGCTGCTAGCCCTCAGCTTCCCTAGCTGTCTCAGGTCCTAGCACATTCACAGTTCGCTTCTCAGTTACAGGCACCTTTGGAGAGTTCTTCCCTTCTAGGCCTCCACAGCCACACTGCCTGCCCCAGCTCTAGCCCTGCCTTATATCTCTTCCAGGACCCAGCCCCTTTCCAGTCAGGTAAATCTCCTGGGTTGCTTGCAGGTGTCTGCTAATTAATCCCATCAACTGACCTCCATGGCGACCTAGTTGCAGCTGTACCTTACCTGCGCAGCAGGGCTCCACCTAGGCTCTTTCTCTCTCAAAGTGACAGAGCACCTCAGGCTCTCTGTCACAGGCCCACATTCTGAGCTGGCTCCTTGACACTATGATATTCATTAACTAGTGAGTCAGAGAATGTTTTAGAAACTTTGTTAGTATATTTATGAAAAGTAACAAATACTGAGCTTACTCAGTAGATCTATATGCCTTTTTATGAAAACAATAACAGCTTTTAAAATTAATAAAACCACCTGCAATTTGTATAAATTATTGCAACAATTAGGCTGGATTCTAATAATTATACAAAAAAAGCTTACATGTTCTTAGCCTAGATGAACAAATTCTGGTACCATTAATAACAAACAAAAAAAAGTGTGATTGATCACTCGCATGTTGCCCAGAATTCACTGAAATTAATGGTATGATCGGTGCTAAGAGCTTCAGTTATACCTGCTATGAGTTTCAGTAATCACCAAGAGAAATTGCTACAACTGCTTTCCCAGTTTCCAGAGATAAAACATGCTACATCAAACAAAGAATCAAAGCTCCCTGAAAAATTGTGGATCAACTGTTTGCATATGTGGGCACCTCAAGAATACCAACTACAAAATGGGAGGTCCTAGGAGATTTGATACAGAGAAGGACATTCATATGGACATTAGTTGAGAAACAAACAAATAACCATTACTGTCAATACTAAAGCTCACTGGTTAATTTATTGGCAGCAAAGAACCTCTCAAGAAAGGGAGACTATACCAATGGCTTGTAGCTTGGCTCACAACTTAAGACACAGAGGACACATCGTCCTAAAATGATGTAGCAATGCACTACAACAACATAGCAATCACGTGTGTCTACACGTGATCACCAGCTATGTCACCATAGTGGCACACTTCCTGGGTATAGTGTGTCGCTACAGAAACTTAGCGGTGAAAATTAACTATGCACATGGCGCAGTAACCACTACTACTGGTAGTACCAGTACCAAAAGGAAGTACTAAAGTACAGTGCCGTAGCAACATTACCATACAATGATGTGTAGACATGCCCAGAATGTCTCGAGGACCATTTTCCAGTGTCAACAATCACAAAATATTCCTGTGATGACTAGAATAGCTTGTAACATAAAAAGATAAAATATTACAAGTCAATACATTGTTATTGGAAACTCTTCTGCTAATGTCTCCATTTCCTGAAAAAGCTTCTTCCCCTCCTCCTCTTTTATGGGAGCAGCTACTAATATTACAGTTGGACTCCATCTCCTTGTAACCAGCTGCTTTCAAAGGTATCCTCGGCGAGGGGTAGGCAAAACACAACCTGCAGGTCAGATCCAGCCAGCCAACTGACTGGATCTGGCCCACAGCTGCCTCCACAGTCCTCCACATGGGGCCGAACCCCACCTACTCCTGCCAAGGCAGCCCACACTGCACCCCAACCGGCACCCGGCAGCCCAGGCCCCAGCCAACATGCAGCTTCTGATAGGGCTGTTCCCAATGCAGCTGCAGCAAGCCAGATGCTGCTCTGTTCCCCTCACCTCTAACAGGAGCCACCTGGCTAAAGCTGCCCCCCTCCCTGCCTGCCCAGAGCAGCACGGTGGGGGCAGGAGTGAATGGAGGAGCTGCCACTGGAAGTGACAGGAGCAAAACAGCACTCAGCAGGCTGCAGCCGCACTGGGAACAGCCCCATCAGAAGCCGCACACGCTGCCTGAGGCCCTGGCTTGCCAGGGCTGTTCTGCTCCCCTCGCTTCCAGCTGCAACTTCTGCTCCTGCTCCTGTCGCACTGCTCTGGGCAGGCGGGAGGGTAGGTAGGGGGAAGCTTCTGTGCCGTGGCTCCTACCCATGTGGAGTTCTAGAGTTAGAGCTGGGGCATGTGGAGCTCTAGCTCTAGCTCCCAGCTACCTTCCACCTGCTTTGCCCACCTGGCACAATGAGTAGCCACCAGTGGTGAGGCAGAATGGGTGGAGGGCAGCCAGGAGCTAGAGCTCCATAGGCTAGCGAGGAGCCATCCAGCTGAAGCTTCCTGGCCACCCTCCCTAGAGTGGTGCAGCAGGGGCAGGAGCAGGAACGGCAGCCATTACTGGAGGTAAGGGGAGCAGAACAGCCCTGCCAGCCCAGGCCCCGGTGAACATGCGCAGTTTCCAGTCAGGCTATTCCTGGTGTGGCTGCAGCTGGCTTGGTGCTGCTCTGCTCTCCTCACCTCCTGATGACAATGGAAGTCTAGCCAGCTGCAGCCACACTGGGAACAGCCCACCACAAGCTGTGTACTGGCTGGGGCTGGGGCCAGGGCCAGCAGCATGGCATGGGCTGCCCTGGGCCCCATGCAGAGCACTGCAGGGGCAGCCACTGACTAAGCAAGCTCTACAGCACATGCCCCCCACCTCCTCCTCCCTCCCCTCAACCCCAGCTGGCTCCCAGGCAGCCCCCCCCCCCCCACACACACACACACAGACACACTCAGGCACACATTGGGGGTGCCAGTCTTTTTTAAATAAAAATTGAAGGGTTTAGGGCCAGATCCAGGTTGATTTAATGGATTCATGTAAGACTCGGGCAGAGTTTAGGCACATAAATTACAAATAGGAGTCCAGGTTGGCCCTGTTTCAAAGGAACAAAATTCAGTAGAACCAAGTCTCTAAGTACTTGGACTGGGACTTTATGTATGCTTGGAAGAAATCCACTTTGAGCACCAGGTGCCCAAGTTTCATTTGTTAGGATTCAAATCAGGGTCAGTTCCCAGAAAGACCCATTCCATTAATTTTACTCAGAAACACTGTGGTGGTGCCACCTATCTTTGGTCCAATAAGTTTCTTCTTAACATGATCTGTATTTAACCATTCTGGATTGAGTTCCATCAGAAATTCAGCAATCATCAATCCTTCATCTTGAATACTCCAGAACCAACATCTCCTTTTTAGATACAATGTTCAGTATCCAGAATGGTAAAATACAGACCACATTATACAAGAAACCCACAGACCAACATACATATCTGCACAGAACCAGCAATTGCCCTGACACACTAAGAAAGCTATGATATACAGCCAAGCCCTCAGGTACCACTGAATTTGTACGGAGGAGAACCCGGGATTGCCACCTCACAAATCTTAAAAAGGCTTTCACTCAACAAGGGCACTTCTCCAGAGAGATAGATTGCACTTTTGAAAGAGCCACCCAGATATCATGTGAAGAACTGTTGCAGTACAGAAGAGAAACCCCCATGAATCTCACATCGCTGATTATGACATGTCACCCCTCTCTCAAACCTATACAGAAAATCCTCAAACAATTGCAACCTGTACTAGAAGGACACCCAATTCTTAAAGAGATCTTCTCAGAACCGCACATCCTAGCCTTCAAACAAGCACTGAACCTCACTAACCTCATCACCAAAAGTAAACTTCCTATGGCCCAAAGCACACCAAATGGATCCAGACCATGCCATGACAAGAAATGGAAAACCTGCCAACATATCTCCACCACCCCCACAATTACTACACCCCATAACAGAGCCATCAGAGTTCCTGGATCTTACAGCTGCACCTCCAGAAATGTAATATATCTCATCCAATGCACCAAATGCCCTGATACAAAGGAGAGACCAAACCAGCTGCGCACTGGAATGAACGTGCATTGGAAATCTATTAAAGACAAGATACCCAATTACCAGTGGGGGCACATTTCTCACAAGAAAACCACTTTCTCTCCAGTCTCTCAGTATTAATCATCAAAGGGAATTTACAAAACATTTTTCACAGACGAACCTATGAACTTCACTTCATCAGCCTCCTGGATACAAAAAATAATGGACTAAATATAGACATTGGATTTATGACACACTATAACCTGCCTGACATCTGACTCCACAGGTACCTCTCCACTATTTACCTGCTACATTCATTCCTCCTCCTCTTCCCCTAACCCCAGCCTGTCTCTCACCCACTGACTCCTCAGTTTACATCTTCACTGACTGTCTTTCTTGCATGTATACCAGCCTCTGGCCTCTTTACTATTCATCCCACCCAGGAAGAACACACACCAGCTGTAGATGCTTCCTCATCCTGACAAATGGTATTTAAATCCAAAAGCTTGCTAAGAAGCATTTTTCCAACTATTTGAGTTGGTCTAATAAAAGATATCAGATTTACCAAAAAAACCTTGTCTGCCTATAAAGAAAGATGTGCATTAATTAATTAAACTAATGAAAAATAGAAGCAGGCCAGCTTGTCTATGCTCCATTTAATTAAGGAATTATGTGAAATTCATATAGAAGGAAAATACGTTCCTACCTGAAAGATTTCATTTTGCCTGCAGCTTTCACCTCATTAAACTGAAGATATAATCAGATCAGAGAATGCAGGTAGTGAGATCATATACAGTAAACAGTAGTGTTAATATAATTAAAAGGGGAAGGAAAAGCTTGTGTGTGTTTTTAACATAGCAATCTTTCTTGCAATATCAGTAACTAATGAACAGAATACCAGACTATTTCTTCCATAGCAGTTTATGCAAATTTTAGAAAAATTATATAGTTTATCTTCCTTTTTGACTACTAAGCAAAAATGATAGGTAATGGCTAATACCACCACAAAGGATTATGCTTGTTCTGCATTCTCTATTGAAACAAATGGCAGAAAAAAAGACTGAAATTAGCAACAGAGAAGTTGAAAGAACTTTTGCAAACAGGCATTATACATATCTTCCCATTACCTCTGGAGAGAAAACAAAACAGATGTTCATCTGACTACGATGTGAGGTTTCCAGGAGGGGGACAGAATCAATTAGATGCTTTTTTTTTCATTCTGAAAATACAAACCAAAGGAAGCCAAAAAACAGTATAGCCTACAAAACAGAAAACCCAACCTTCCATCAGAATCCTCAGTAAACGAGCTAGCATTTCATGTTACTGTCCTAATTTCTGTGGCTTATTCTACTGGAATGGAACAGAATGCTCAGCCCTTTGATTTACTGAAGCACTGAATTCAGTTCATTCAGAACTGTCAGGTAAATGAAACACCACTGGGTGATTTATCCAAAGTGAGAAAGCATTTGATTTATCCAGCTGGATTTTTTGAACCCAAAGCCACAGCTGCCATGGATCCAGAGCATAATCTCCAAAGAGCCATTTTTTTTCTGTTTTCTGCCCAACTTCACCTTTTATTTTGTAACTGCTTATGGGATTATGAAATATTTAAAAAATCATTCTTTTTGCTATGCAGCTCTTATAGCTCTACATTTTGCTATACTGAAAACTCATTTTTTAAATTGCCCATTAAATATCAATTTATTTCTCAAAGCCACTGGAAATTCCTCTTCCAGGCTAACTCAAAATTTGTTCCATGGTTTCATCTTACAGTAAATTGAGTATTACTAAGTCAATTCAAAATTATAAATCGCCTTTCTTCCTTCATTTGTTTTGAAGGTTCCTCTCTGAGATATAGAGCATGAACCAATGTTCTAAACTTTAAACTACATACTCTATTTACTGGAGACAGAAACTTAAATCTGCACTGTGTAAGTCTAGATAAATGGCCACATTTCCTGAAACGTTAACACCTTCCTACCCTGACTCACTCTGGGATTCTTGCATGCAGTCACCAACATCAAACATGTTCCATTTTATTTATTAAAATACCACTTCCCTTAAGGCAGCCCATTTTTGTGGGCCTTTCACTAGTAAATTTTCACTGCACTTTTATTCCCTTCATGGCAAATATTAGAGATAACCTGGGCCACTTTTAACATGCACCATTATTTATATAATACAGTAAAATGTCAGAAATATCTATGCATTTCATTATGTCCTCTGACATCTTTTCCAGAATAAACCCCTTAGATCAATTCTTCCTCCCCACCCCCCACCCCCAATGAATCTGACTTCTTGTATAGAGGTCACATGATTATTTTCATTTTATGATGAATACCGCTTCATTTTTATGAGGGGTACAAATTCTGAGAGTTTATTACACTAGTCAAGGAAACAATATAAAACAGCATAAAGAAATAAGGAAGCACAAACAATATCATTTGTGTTATTGACTCTGTTCTTCTGCTGGCTGGGTTTTTTGCAGTCTTAAGATAATTAATTTTCATCGTGTCATTGTTCAATCTGTAGGCACTATTATGCCAAGATTCAGTGGTCAAATGTCAGCATGAAGTGAACTTGAGACCATACTCTGCTGAAGAATCCTGTTTAACATCACATTTGATCTTTTTCCTTGTATTAAATTCTCCCATATCCCTGGCTAAAATAACCATCATCCATCAAAGAGTATGAGAGCAGGAGTTATTTAAAAGTGGTAAATCTGTCTGTGAACATCTATCTGTTAGAACTCTGCATTTAAAAAATTATGAAAAGTGCTTGCAGTTTATAATTTAGAGGCATTTTGATTTAGCCATTTGGTACAACATGTTTTTCACAGTTTGAATGTGGATATACTCATAATTCAATAAAGTGATTTTCCTTTGCTGCTGGCTGAAATATATGTGGCATACAATATACTGAAACTCCCATCTGAGAGCATTATGTGCAGAACAAATGTAGACTATAAAAGTGAAGAAAATCATGGATAACAGTGTTTAAATCTGTGGAACTACACAGGTACAAAATCAAGCTAAGATAGAACGTACAAACTCCAGATAGTAAAAATGAGGAAGGCCTAGGTATACTGCCAAACACAAAAACAGTACTACTGAAAGAATTTTTCTTACAGCATTCTTGCACAGAAGAAATTGTGCACACGTGTACATACCCACAGTCAAAAAGTAATGCCACCTCATTTTTATTTCCTAAGCAAGCCATGGACATGGGAGGTGTTCTTGTTGCCTTCTTGCCTAGAGTAGCCACAGTAAACTCAGAGGTTTATGTCAAGACCCAGATGAAACTGAAACATTACATTCAAAGAACCTGACAGAGACATGACAACACTAGCCCACACACCAGCTTGTGCACCACAGAAGCAATCTCATCATTTGGATAGTCTGTGCTGACCCAACCTCCATACAGCCCAGAGGATCAAAGATGAACCATGAGGATGACAGTGAAGTGATGGAGGTGGTTCAACAGTGACTGTGTAACAAGGACAAGGACTTTTACAGTGTCAGGATACATGCTCTTGTTTGCTATTAGAAAAAAAGGCTATGGATGGAAGAGACAAGTAGGGCTAGGTACAGATGTTACACCTACTGATCTTTAACTGCACAGAAAGCGCTCTAAATCCATAACTGAATAGACGTTTAGGACTCTTAGAGCACTTTAAAAATGGCAGATCATGCTCTAGTTAACCCTCGGCGGATGTGTAATAACCTAAAGTGCTGTTAGAACACTTTATCAAACATGAGTGCCAGAACTCATCAAGGATTAACTTAAGAGCACAATCACCACCATCTTAAGCAGTGTTGCACAGGGCTGCACTCTAGCCTCAGGCAGAGCTTTCTGCTCTGCCCAAGCTCCCAGCCAGCCCCACTCCCTCAGCCTCTGATACCAGCCGCACCTCTTCCCTCCAGCCAGCTGAGCGCCGCAGCCTGGCTGGGGAGAAGAAAGGGTCCAGAGCCTAAGATCTGCAGCAGCCCTGGCTGGGCAGCAGTGCACCACTGCCCAGCTGGGGCTGCTGTTCGGGAAAGGCTTTGGGGTTTGTTTCCCTAAAACAGCCCTGGCTAGGTAGCAGCACACTGCTGCCTGGCCTGGCAGGGGGGCTGTGGGAGAAAGGGGTTTGGGGTCTCTTCCCCCCACTCAAATTGGTGAGAGATTACAGAGGAAATCTCCTTCAACTTAAATGCTGGTATATGTTTCTTGGTAGCTATCCAGAGACTGAGTCTAGAGTTTGTACTCTCTAAAAGTAGTAGCCTTTCTCCTTTATTATCACTTATTAATCATTCAAGCTCTCACATAAAGATCCACTGCAACAGACCACTATTACTGAAAGTTATACACAGGGCAATGTAGCATCGGGCTTCAGAGAGTGGGGACAGATGGGCATTACAGTGCTCAATGACCATAACTTTGGCAACAGCATTTGGACATGTGCCAAAATGTGCATTAAGTGGAACGAAGAAGAGGAAGTTGAAATGGTAGTTTGACCTTACAGATATGGTGATGGAAGTCATGATATAAAATCTGGTCAAATTTTGGATGCAGAGGAGAAGAGCAATGAATCCAAGATGTTTCCTTCATTGTGGGTCAGAAAAAAAATCTTACTAATGTAAAATATAGTCAAAAATCAAATAAAATAACCATTAGTTTGTAGGATTTCAGCTCATATATAAATTCAAGGATATTACCAGTTCTGAGTTCATTCATAAAGAAGTATATCTACCAAGCATAATCAGTGTTTGTTTCAAACTTAGTACTTTGAATTTAGAGCTGAGCAGTGTTTTGTTTTGTTAGCAAAAAAAGCAAGTCTAAGACTTTATAACTGTTGAATTATGGGCTATCACATAAATATGCATTCATGTTTAAAAATACATTTTTCCCTCATCAAGCTGATTTTGGCTATTAGTTTTTGTAGCTACAAAGGTTATTTTCAGACAATAGAAAGTCACTTCTCTTTTTTTAAGAGGATTGGTTTCATAAAATGCTGAATACCTCTTTGAAGGAGAAAATTGCTTTCAGTATAAGCCTTTGCTCAAAGGTAGAGCCATACAGGGAGTCTGACAAATGGATTAAACCTATGCTCATTCTCAAGTGGATTGTTGGATACAGTGTTGTAGTTACTCTAGTGGTTTCATAAAACTGATATATATATATATATATACATATATATATGAAAATGGCCTACGGAATTGAAAATAATAAGTTTTCCAGATAATGTTTAAACCAACCTATACAAGACTAACAGCAGGGATACAGACTGGGATTTTCAAATAAGCACAACTTTCTTAAGCATTTTGAGGTTCAGCCATAATTCACTACTAAATTCTATATGAAAGTTTAAAACCTAGAAGATAGATTTCATTCTCTATTAAGCTCTAGAGATTACTAGAGTCATTTCTATGAAATCCTATTGGTATCATCCCTAATATGTTCACTGATCTTTGGCCTGGGAGAGGCATCTTTTTATTTATTTTTTTTAATTTTGCTTTTGGTTTTGTTATTGCTTCTTTTTGGGGAGTATATGAATTTTGCTCATTTATATTAACATTTTCTAAAAAGTTTATTTTGGAATAAATAGGCCATTATACATTCTTCTGAACCTCAAAAAATAATTCCCAAATTTGAACCAGACAAAAACCTAAACAATACTTACATGCGGAAAGTGATTATAAAGTTAGTTTTAATCACTATTAGAGTCTTGTTGCACATATATTGTGGCAGTACTACAGAGGAGATATCACCTACTTGATATCACTGTTCAGATAATGAGATGTGAATTAAAAAGAACGTTTAAAAACTGGACAAATTGACCTGGGAAAGCATATTTGACTAAATAATATATAAATGTTATAATTACTGTACCATGCAATTTCTTCTAATATGATTGGCTTTTCCTATTACATGATTTTATGACTAATGGAAGATTTGGAAAAAAACAGATAGCTCTATTACATTGTGTGGATTCCTAAATAAGACATGTAGAAGTGTCTATTGCAGGGGTGGCCAATCTATGGTACAGGTGCCATGTAGCAGATCAGAGAGGGGACACAGAAGCAGATAGGGCAGGAAGCAGAAAGCAGAGCAGCAGAGTGGGCAGGGGAAAGGGACTGGAGTGGTACTTGGGGAGAGTACAGGGCTAATTTGTGGCATGCTAGCCAAAGAGACTAGAACCCTACTGGTCTATTGCATCTGCAGAGAAAGGACGTTGGGAGTATTAATTTTCCTGACCTACTTTTCATATATCAGTAACACTAACAAGTTCTCTACCACAAGTAATTACATTTAGTCTATGCTCATCCTTCTATGCAGAGCTAGTGGTTTCCTGGTTTCATGACAAGAGTTCTTAGAGTTAAAACCCCTTCTTGATCTCTTGCTCTTTGAACCTGCAGGTGGTGAAACGTCACTGGGAGAGATGTTGGGAGGGACTGCTCTCAGTTTACCAGGCCAGAAGAAAAGTCTCCAGATCAACATGCTAATGATCTCTACTATGTAAGCTAAATGCAATTATTAAAAAAAAAACCAACCTATTAAAACATCGATTGATAAATAATCATTACTTCTAGAAGGAAGCTAAAGAAATGTTCTAAGATAAAGTTTGTGAAAGCCCTTTTCAGAAGGAATAAAAAGAAGCGCTCTGACATTTGAGGAGGAGGTGATTTAAGGAATTCAATTTAAAGCAAAGAAGGAATGTAATTTACATTGCTGAGCTTTTTGAGGGAGAAGGGTATGTCTAGGGAAAGGGCCTCAGAGTAGGTAGGATTTGTACATCTGATGGTGAGGAGGCCTTTGAATGCAGAGATATACATTCAAAGGCAGAAACTAGAGAAGAATCTTAAACAGCTATTCTCAACTAAAAACTAAAAGATTATTAGAACAGGATACATAATTGTACATTATATGTGTACATACTATTCTTTGAAATAATTCTTGAGTTTATATAGATGGGTATTTGCATTTACTATTCATGAGGAAACTAAACAATTACTTTTCATTTAAAACATTTCTAGGTATTACCTGTTGGGGGAGATGTACTATAATTTTAAAACTGACATATCTTACATTTGTTCTTTCTTTCACACACCGGTTATTTAAAAAACCCCTACAATGCTGCTAAAATACAGGGTCAATGAGCTCCTCCTGCTGGTCTGTATCAAGCCAGCACCTGACTATTCAAGAGCTGTCCCATCTATTGAACAGCTACAGCACAGACAGAAAGGGAAACAAAAGGCAGGAAAACATAAATGGGATAGGACAGGAAACCAAGGATTGGTTTAAAATGAGAAGGCTAAAAACAATCAGGGGAAGAAAGAGTACTTGACAATATTCTTTAAATATATTCAACCTTGTTAAGTGGGTTTGGACTGATCAAAACATTCTTAGCTTGTTCTACATTGTTGAGTAATGCTACTGAACAACAGATGCACTATGAAAATGTACTTATGAAAACACACAGCATTATTAAAATTAAACTCCTAAGGATGTAGTATATAGATATACGAGACTCAGTTACAAACAATTTGTTGCAGCCTTGTAAAGCACTGAGCAATTTTATGCTGTACACTTGACAGTGCTTGTCCTGTCCTGAATTAATAATTACTTCTCAGCCTCTCTGTAAAATGTCTGAGTCAAAGAGAACCCACAACTACACCAGACTTGCTAACCCAGTGGGGAAAACCTGCCATGCATGCTGGATCTGCAAAGCTTGAGTGATTTGAGAGTAGTCAGAAGAATCAGCTGAGAAAGCATTTTATGAATAGGATGGTAGAGCCAGTCGCTTTATGACTTACCTTTTTTGAAGGGTATGTAGCCTACCCAGTCAGTTCCAGAGCAGACAAGAGAAAATTCAGCAATCTGTTAAAAGAATGCCTTTTCAGATTTTCCTAACCCATTACCATTTGAGAATATTTTTTTAGTACATTAAGGGCTGGGAGTTATTTCTCTGGCCTTTTATTCTATCACTCACAACCTCACCTTTTTCTGAGTGATATCACATATGTTTAATTTCAGGCCTTTGAATCTTAAGTGGCAATTTCATTCTCATTTTTTCTGTTTTCATGCCATAACTGTTTTAACTATTCAAATCTCCATGAATCTTCTTGGTGCCTTGTTAACACACCAAAATAACTGGTCAGTGCTCTGTTCAAAGGCAATTCCACTATTTTCTGCTTATTATTGTGCTCCATAAATACGGATGTCAGATGTTATTTGATATACAGCATATACAGGCCTAGGACATCCCAGTTTTTTTTTCCATTTAGGACCTTGTTCTAACTACTTTGATATCTTGTCCTCATGTGTATTATGTTAAAACTTAGCATTTATATATATTATTATATATTATAAATTAATTCTGAACATGCCTGCAGAGTAGATGAATGTCATCTTTACTTCACAGATCTAAAAACTGAAACAGAGGTTAATGTTGGTGATATATGCAAGATTATTGAATATGTCAATTAAGAACACGGGTCAGCAACCTATGGCCTACAACTCAGATCTCCCCACGAAACCCCTGAATCTGGCCCCTAAAGCTGAAGCTTTGGTGGTGTTCAGCAACAGGGGCTTTGCCACCCTGCACCATACTGGACTATGCACTCTATAGCCAGGAGGCTGGGTGGTGATAAGCTTTCTCATGCCGTGCCATAGTCCGACAGTGAGGAGAAGTAGTGGCATCAGCAATAGCTAGGTCCTAGCCCTGGCCCACCCTGGACCCAAGCCTGGCAATTCCAGCCTGCTGCCAAGGGTTATGAAGCAATGGGTTAGAAATCTTCCTAACTCCCAGCTTAAACCAAGCTGCACCACATACATGAATTGCCAACAGAGAAAATACATATATTTCTTGGTGACCTCTTTCACAGATAAGCTGAATCTGCTGAAACTGGACTGCAAATGGCTAGAACACAAGGGGCAGAAGTCTCGTGCCAAACCTATTTCACTGTATCACAGGCCACAAGCGGCTGAAGGAGGCCATTATAACAAGCAAGTACCAACTGAGGTGAAGTGAGCCTTGCCACTGCCCTTCTCTAACCACCCCTGCAGGAGCAGCAGAAGAGGATTCCCATTACAGGTGGAGGTGAATGAACAATGGATTTTTTGCTTCTGTCAAAAGTTTGGTTTGACAGAACAGAAACTTCAGTGAAATAAAAAATTAAGAAAAGAAAATTCGAGTTGACTGAAAACATTTTGCTTAAGTCAAAACTCTTTCATTTCAATTTGAACAAAACATTTTGTTTGACTTGCAACCAAACATTTTCATTCATTTTTTAGATTTTTTTATACTTTTTTAATTTAGGTCAATTTTTAAACAAAAAAATGCCATTTCCAACTAAAGTATTATGACATTGTCATAATTTCCCCACTTTTTTTCAGCGGATACTATTTGCTAAATTCAAATTGAAGATCATAAGCAGCTTTGGTTTCCTCATACCCACATTTCTTAATCTATTCATAATTAATCAAACAAAAAACCCCACTCAGTTCTACATACAAGCTATTTTAAAAGAATGTTATGCTGTCCAAAGATTCTCCAATAAAGCAATTGTCCAAGGGTTAAGCTAGGCTGTACTTGGGGACATTCTGCACTGCTAGGGAAGTGAAAATTAGCCCTGACAAAGAAGAATGTATGTTTATTTCAACTGACTGTGTGGGTACTTGTTTGGTAAATGCACTGTTTGATTCAATCTTTGGTAAATTGAATCAACACTGGGCACAAGCAGCCTGAAACTTAATATGGTGCATACAATAGGAGTAATATGGGTAGGATGAAAAGGAATTAGACGTATGATATTTCTGCTCCTTTAAAATGAAGTAGCATGAGCAGCATTTGTTACTTGAGTGTTAGGTCAGAGGGAACTTTGATTACTACATTGCAGCAGTGATCAGGATGGATTCTTTTCTTCATCTCTTCATAGTTAAGAGGTTGCAACTATTTTGTTCAGATTAGGTTTCTACAGGGCTCCATACTATTTATCAGATTAGGGCAGTGGGTGCCTACCTTTTGGCAGGCATGCAACAAATTAGCCCCACACACTCCAACTGCCACTCCAGTACGTTTCTCCCAACTGATCTGCTGCTTTTTGCTCCCTGCTCTGCACTTCTTCATCAAGCTGCTTTTCCACTTTCTGCTTCCTGCCCTGTGCTCCTTGCCTGATATGCAGGGATCCTGGTTTTCTCTTTTTAAAAACCCTAAATACATGTTTTTCTACAATTAAAATGAAATTCCAAGATAGATAGATAGATAGATAGATAGATAGATAGATAGATAGATAGATAGATAGATAGATAGATAGATAGCATGTAGCCCAGGTACACCCAGAGAATGTGCCCTGTCCACAACTGGAAGGAATGGTGTGGTCAGGCAAGAGTACTGTGAGAGGGGCCTGCCACTGGGGAGCAGTTTCCTCTTTTCTCTATAGAGCCAGGTCGGGACAAAGCTCTTAACTATATACAAATTTATTGCTATACAAAAATAAATATGAATAAGAAATATTAAATATTTACAGTAGACTTGGTATGTGACACCTTATACAATAACCTGCAATCAACACATTGCACCATTTCGAGGGACTGCAGAACATAGAACAGGTAACTGGGAACTTAGTACAGGTGATCCACAGCGCAGGCAATAATTAACCCCCCTGCACAGATGAATATTAACACCCTGGAACAGGTAAGTCAAGGCATCAACACAGTAAACACATATAAGCATCAACTCAGATAAACCCAGGTAAATTGAGGTAGCAATGCAATAGACATACACAGGCAAGTTTAGGTAATAGGCAGTAAACATATATGGGCAATGAAACAGGTAAACCAATATAAAACCCCTTAAGGAGTATCCATAATTATTATGCCTGTGCAGAGCGACTAATATTCACTTCAGATTCAGATTCGGCCAATTCGGGGAACAGTGATTTGATCCAGTGATTCAAATCACTGTTCCGAATCGATTCGGCCTAATCTGATTTTGAAATTCAGCCGCTGCCGAATCAGCTAAATCTCTGAATCAGCCCAATCCCCCACCTGCTCTCCCACTCCATCAATGGCTGCCCCACCCAGCCCCAGCTCCCAGCTCTTTAAAAAAAAAAAAAAGTCCCAACTCACCGGCTCCTGCCAGGCCGGGGGACAATCCCCACTGCCCTATGGTGAGTGGGGGGCTCTGCCATGAGCCCCCCAACCTCTGCCCACTCTCCCAGCCCTCCCCATGGCTGCCCCACTCAGCCCTGGCTCCCATTTCTTTAAAAAAAAAAAAAAAAGCCTGCACTCACCAAGTGGTGGGGTGATCCCTGCTGCTCCCCGCTGCCCCATGCTGCAGGAGGGGCTCTGCCATGAGCCCCACAAGCCCCAACAGCTGTTGCAACAGCTGGTGAGTGGGGGCTTTTTTTTTTTGCTTTTGTTTTTTTAAAAGCCAGGATCTGGGGCCGGGCAGGGCAGCCATGGGGGGGGGAGAGTAGGAGGGGGTCAGGGGACACTCAGGGGGACTAGGGGATCAGGCAGGGGATGGGGCCTGGCAGGAGTCCCCCCATGGACCCTTCTCCTCCTCCTTCAGTCCCCCCCCCAGCCCACTACTTACCAGCATGGAGTCTGGGTCCAGCTCCCTGCGACGATGAGCAGGGGCTGCCCAAATCTCTGAAGCTCTCCAAATCTTTTCTGAATCGATTTGGATAGCTTCAAATCAATTTGGACCTTTTTATTGGTCTCCTGATTCAATTCAGATTTGGAGATTCGACTGTTGAATCAAGCTGAATCAAGCCAAATCTCCTCCGAATCGAATCGGCACCCAAGCTTCTCACAGCCCCAGTAATTATATTAACATCAACAGTACAAAACAAACATCAAACACAAAATATGAGGTGTGCTCAGCACCCCATAGGGTATTCCCTGGAGCCCCTTGTCTTTAGAGCCCAGGATGTGAACACACACACCCACAATGGAGGAAGGTGGAGGCTGCATACTCTCCCTTCCTAAGGCCCACTGCCCTGTGGGACCTGCTTCCCGAGCACCTCACGGTTCCGCTCAGGAGCAGACAAGGCTTATCTCCTGGTGGCCAGTCCCACAAAGGCCTCTCTCCAGTGGTGCCTCTGGCTCCTCTCAATTGCCTGGTGCCCCACTCTGGGCACTCAGGGCTCTCCTGCTGCCTGGAGTAGTGTCACCGCTGGCTCTGAGCCCACCTGGCCTCCCACTGGGTCTTCCCTGATGGCCCTGTGTCCCGCTCCAGGCACCAAGGGCTCTGTGGCTAAGCCAAGCCACACTACCCAGGCTTTGGCTGTCCAGCCTTATGCTGGGGCTTTCTCTCCCAGTCTCCAATCAGGGCTCCAGGGGCTCTTTTAGCAATTCTGAGCCATGATAGCAACTTCAGCTGCCTGGCCTCACACTGGGACCACTGGCCCAAGCTTCCCCAAGCGGCTCCCAGGGCCTGGATCTGTCCACCATCCCTGTGCACCATGGACGGACCTGAGCAGCCTTAAGCTGCTTCCAGGGTCTGGGCTCTGTGCACTGATCCATGCACTGCTGGAGCCTCCCACTGCTTGGATCCCCAAGCAGCATCTTCAGGGGCTCTGGCTCTGCCCTCTGGGCTGCTCTCCCCAGCTCTTCTGGGCCTTGCTCTTCTTGAGTTCCTCGCCACGTCTGCCCCACGTGCCGAGCACACTGAGCTTTTATTTACACAGAAGGCCCCACCCTGAAGTCTGCCAGACCTGCAAAGCATGATCTTCAATCAGGTCCAGGGGCTCTTTGTCATCGTCACCCTCCCCTGCCCCAAGCAGGGATGGGGCAAGCTTTTACCTAATTGGTGGATATGTTCCACCAATCCAAAGCATCTTTTTCCAAGCCTGGCTTGCCAGGCAAAATCAGCAAGCCTGCCACATCAATTGAACACAATGTTTTATTGTTATGTTTACCACTTTAAAGCTATTTGGAAGCCTACCAGTGCCTCAATCATTATAATAAAATAAATTATAAATATCTATATATTTTGGCATTTGATTTTGGTTTTTCTATCATAGAAAATCAGAGTTAGAAAATCTCACCTGCTGCTTTGGGGTGCTGAGTAGCCTTGATATGCCAGTGCCTTGCCCCTGCCCATGCCATTGCCCCTCACCTCTTCCAGCCCTGCTGGTGTTCCTCACTCCTGATCTGCAGTCCCTGGGCCCTGCTGTTGCCCCTCAATCTGGGCCAACAGCTCCCTGGCCCTGCCAGTGCCCCTCACTCCCAACCCACAGCCCCCCACCCCTACAGCTCTGCTGGTGCCCCTCATTCCTGATTGGCTGCCCCACCCCTAGGCCCCAGCCCCACAGTGTATGGGGAAGGTGATGTGTACCCCCCCATGCCCTTCTGATGCATCATCTGTGGGCCTGACCCCTCCCCATGAGTGTGCACAGTGGCAGGGAGCCGCCCCACACCACTCCCAGGACAAGGCACCAATGGCTTCATCCCACTCCATAGCCAGGTCTTGCAGCCATGCATTCCTGCCTGCTCCCGCCCCTGCCCCTGGGCCCCATGCACTGCCCTGGTTGGGTAGCATGCCTAGCCTCAGCCACCAACTGCCAGTCCTGCCCCACTCCCTTCCTCACTATGTGGGCATGGTGCAAGCTGCCACCACCTCTATCTCAGCATGGGTCACGTATGTCCCTCCCCCTTGACTTATCTACACGGAGATCCAGGAGCTGCTCTCCACCATGCTACCTGGCTGTATTGCTGGCCACATGTATGTGTGTGTACACACATGGACATGGCACCCCCTGCCTCTGATCACCCTCCTCCCACTCTTCCCAGCCCCAAGCAACCCCTTGCAGGCTCTACCAGCCTGTAAGGAGAAACCTATGGTTTCCTGGGTTTTTCTCCTTTAAAGAGGAAAATCCATGATTTTCTCCTTTAAATGAGAAAATCTGCATTTTTCCACAGGAAAAGGAAAACCCAGATCCCTGCTGATATAATACTTTGTTTTCTTCTCCTTGCCCTATCTGCCACTGTGCTACTTGTCCCTTCATCAATCTGCCATGTACTACACACAGAGGCTGTCCATGACACTTTTGGCACTTGTGCCCTGAGCTAAACTATTGGAATGCACTCTTCAAAGGGCCTGCCCTTTAAACTACATTCAAACTGAAGCTGCCGTGGTTTTCAATGGCCATGTTGTTAATAGAATAGCTTGCCTCTGCCCCTGTGTCACGCTGGTATAGTCACAATCTCCACGGAAGAGTTCAAGCCAGAGCCTCCACTCTTTAGAAGACAGTCTCAAAGAGGAGGTCTCTTCTTTGGAATTCCCTCTCTTTGGTCCAAAATTGTTGCTAGGTTCATCCCTACTCGATGAAATCTACACTGCTAGTGTCCCAAAAACACAAATCCTTGGCCCTCTGCTTTTAATGATGCAAGCAAATAACATGCATTTCAATATGACCAAATATAATGTACATAAAGGAAGAAAGAAAACAGGGCAAAGTGGAGGGACTGAGGAAAAGAAACCTTAGAGAGCACAGTGAATAGGTAGACAGGGCAGTGTCAAGTAGGACAGAATAACTTATTTTACCTCTGCACTTGGCACTGATGCAACTGTGGCAAGACTAGTATATCTAGTTCTGATGTCCACAGTTTGAGAAGCATTCTGAAAAATTAGCAAAGGTTCAAAAAACAGCCACATGAATGATTAAAGGATTAGGAAGAAAAAGTGTTATAGTAAAAGGCTCAAAAGCCACAATATACTTAGCTTTTCAAGGAAAAAGATTAAGGCACAAAGATTAAATAGGTACCTGGAGAATAAATGTGTGGATAGATAGCTCTTCAGTCTAACAGACCAAAGTATAAAAAGGGTCCACTAGCTGAAAGTTGAAGCCAAACATATTTGGGTAGAAACAAGGTTCAGCTCTGTAACAGCAGTAGTAATGAACCATTGGAACAACTTGAATGTGTTTTGGTAGTTTCTCCATCACCAGAATCTTTTAAGCAAGACCAGATATTTTTCTGAGACAGATCCTCTATTTCAACCACAGCTATTGAACTTGAAGCAGGAATTAATTCCAAGCAGTTCTATGACCCGTGTTATGCAGAAGGTCAGATTAGATTATCACAATGGTCCCTTCTGGCTTAAATGCTATGAATCTATAAATTTCTCTTCCCAGGCTTTGGGTACGAGGAATAAATTGAGTGCTGGAATTTCTACAGAAGGCTGATCTTTTCCCATCCTGATTTAAGGAAGCCTGCTGCCTTTCTGGTTCTAAAACTGTGATTATACTTAAACTATATGGAAAAGTTGCCCAAAACTGGAAAGGACATTTTATGTTCTGTTTAAATCCAAGAAATAAATACATAAACCAAAAGTAGACATGTCATAGGCAAGTTGCCCAGAAAGGACTACACTTTGTGTGCTCAAACATTTTATGATTCTATTATACAGTATGTGGATAAGGAGGCCTACCTTGACCATACTGGACAGGTTAAATGCTTAAACTCACAATTTATATCTTGAAGGGCAAGAGAGGCAGCCTTACTATACAGTTAAGTATTTTTGGCCCAGTCACAATTTTCTGTAGCTGCAATGTATTTTAATGTAGGGTACATGCTGCTTTCTATCCAGATATTTACAGCTCACATTACAATAATATCTTTCATGGCAAATGAATATATTCTAGGGAAGACCTCTTTTAAAGCATAACAGTTAGTTAATTTCAAGGATAACTCCAAATATTATGCTGGTTGTTATTTCTACTATAGTTGAAAATGATTTGATATTGTTCAAACATAGGTTTGATTTCTTCCTCCAACAAATTTATTTTACATATCAATTCTTTATATGCTTATTTCATACCAGTAATTGAAGGTCTTACAAGCTTTTTAATTTTGGCCATAAAATGTGCAGAGCCTAGCAAAGAACTCTCTTACCGTTATATTTCAGTGAAGTGTTAACAACATTTTATACAGAAAGACTTTGGAACAATGAACTGAAATGGACCAAGAAATGCTTAGTGAATGATGCAGATGAATTATTTCACCATGAAGTTCTAAATAGGAATATAAAGACAATTCATAGTGAAAAACCGTCCTTTTTGCTTTCTACATTTTAGCAATGACCTGTCTTTTCAGAAGGGACAGGAAAAAATACTGTATAAATCAGCAAGAGCCAATCATTTTGGCAGCTGTGCCACAAGGTAAGCCCCATACCCTCCTCAAATACCATTCTGATCCCCTTCCCCTGCTTGATCTACTGTTCTGCTTTCTGCTCCCTGTCTGATCTGCTGCATGCTACACATACTGGCTGCCTGTGTCACTTGTGGCATGTGAACCACCAGTTGGCCACCACTCATATAAATAGTTCATCTGATCAAGAGTGTTAATCAATATTAACATCCATTTTGTTGGTCACAAACCTTCTGTCTTAGTAGTCAAACTCAGCAGGATGCCAGGATAACATTTTCAAAAAACTTATGTAACTTAGGAGCTTACATTTGAATTTCAAAAGGGGTATGCCAAAGGTGAGGGAGGGGGTGCCGCTGGTGTCTCAGGCCCCCACAATGGCAGAGAATTAAGGAAGCAAGATATGTTTACATGACCCCACGAAGTAGATCATAACCTCATACGACAGAGACAGGCACAGGAAGAAAGGATACAAAGAACAGGTGGCCCCTACTAGTCAGATATGACTCCAAATCAGAGTGGTTTAATCCTGAGTATATGAGCAAGACTCACCAGACAAGCAACTGAAACATTTCTCAATACCATTAGGAATACCAGCACGCTCCAACCAATGCCCAGTGCTGCAGAGAAGGGGAAATAAAAGCCACCAAAAGCCAAATAAGTTATTTTAGGGGGAAGAAAGGGGCATCTTCCACCTCTGCAGACAACCAGTAGAAGACCTTAAAAAGAAGTCTTTATATGCACTACAGTATAGGGCAACAAGTATTGTAAACATTAATTTAAGCAGAAGGGAAACTAACATTTCTGCAATAATTCAGATAGGCCTGGAAAAATTAACTGGACAGGTGTTCCTTAATGTACACACAAAACCATGGAGTGCCCCATAATCTAAACTAAAACTATCCTCAAAACACAAAATCCCATTTCAAGCCATGCAATACTAAAAGCCTATCACCTCTAACATAAAAGAACATCAGTGCTCAAATTCCTTCTAAAAATATCAAACTGGGACAGTAGGTATCAGAATTTTTTTCAATTAAAGTTCCAGCAAAACCGAAACTTGCAGCAGTTTCCTTAAAGCATTTTGATATTTACAGAGCAGCAGTCTCCAACAGAAATGGTTTCAGAGTTTTTTTCTAAGCAGCAAAGGGCATTGTTACATGTTGCACTTTGAGACGTTCAAATGTTGATCGATGCTAATGCTTGCTTGAGTTTGGAGCAGTCAAACCTTAAGGCTAAAAACCTTCTCTGACTGTCCCCCTGCACACCTGCACACCTGTGACTTGTCACTAGAGGGCTGGTGAGCAGGGGCTGGTGAGGGCAGGTGACAAGGAGCTACAGCTGTGAGTTGCCACTACAGGGCTGGTGAGTCAGCACAGGCTTCTATTCCTGCTTTTGGGGGTGGGGGGGAGATGGATTGTGGATGGGGTAAGATTATGAAGCTGGGAGGCACAGAGTTAATGGGAAGGGGGGACAATAATGAAATGGGAGGTGGAAGGGAAATGGGGGTAGAGGGAGGGTGATGAAGTGAAGTCAGTCAGTCACTAAAGGGTAAAATAAAAAGTAGGAAGAAAAAGAATTTAAAAACAAATAAAGAGGAAGTAAATTATAGAAGGTCCTATATGTCAATAAATTGGGATTTGAGATTGGGGTGTGGGAGTTGCTGGTCATGCTTACTGGGGTGGCTGGGAGTGGGAAGATACTTTTGGGGAAGCTACTGCCCCTACCCCAGGAAGGAAGCCTAAGGTCATGGAAACCAAAACCAGCCCCCTACCTTTTTCCCTCTCCACCACCCCAAGACCCTGCTCCTGGACCCAACCATGCCCTGTGACATGGCTAGCGGGGCATGTGCTCTGCAGGCTGTTTGTGCAGGGTTGCATTCATGGGGGCAGGTAATAGAGTTCTGGGGTAGAAAGTTTGACACAGAACAGAAGGGTGTGGGAGAGGACACTGCATCTAGGGTGCTGAAGGACTGCAACTTGAGTGGCTCATCTGTGGGGAGTGGCCTCAAAGTAATGGAACATGAGCTGGGTAACAGCAGAGATAAACCTGCCCTGCAGTGGCATAACTTTAAGCCACCTAAAGTGTGCTTAAAACTGGTTTCATGTGTTAATGTGTGCACAATCCAGGGAGCTCTGTGCCTAACCCAGGGCTGTACAGCCTGCTACATGGAACAGGTATATAACAGCTATTTAAATTGTCAAAATACCCACAGCCTGCTTGGCATCTAGCCATCATGCTCCTGAGTCATTTTCAAAGTAACATCTAAATTTTACCCCTAAACACTGTTTTACAGTAATCTAGATCACATGCATAGAATAATTCTACATATGAATGTCTGAATGTAGCTACACGTGCTTTAAAGAAGTTAGGCTCTTTTTAGATATGTTGCTGAATCAGGACATAATTGTCTACATAATTGCCCATCATTACACCTGGCCAGTTTGCAAGTGGAACTCCATCAAGAGAAGGAATGACATAGCACCACAGGTAAATGCTGACTTTTTAATGGCCATCCCCATAAATAAAAGTATGTAAATATGTTCCATAGAGGTTCACAAAATTAATGCAGTGCAGCAGCTTGGCCTCAAAGCTAGAGTATTTCTGATAAAGTAAAATTCTGTGATACTGTATACCTACGTTTTATAATATTAAAATTTAGGCTTTTATCATGGTGACTTCTAATAGCAAAATAGCTTGGCACAAACAGGAGCAGGCTGTTTTATTTATTATTTTATTATTAAATACAGTATTTATTATTTTATTTATTATTTTATTATTAAATACAGTATTTACCTAAATCCAAGGCAACTTTGAATTTAAGACAATCCTTCCTCCCATAATTAGAATCTATGCATGGAAAATTATTGATTTGCTACAGTTTTTCATATATAGAATCTTATTAGTAGAAATTCATCTTGAATTTGTTGCCCCCCATCCACTGCTGTAGCAGGGAAAGCAGCAGCGGAGGGCAAGGGGCCAGAGTTTCATCTGCCCCTTGCCTCCCGTACCTATCCCCCTGCCTCTCCATGCCTGGCCCCTGCACAGAAAGATTGCAACAGAAAGGGTCTCAGGCAGATGAGCAGGAGGGAAGGCAGCAACTGCAGCCTAGATGCAGTAAGCTGCCCATTAAGATGAGGAGATGCATCTGTAGCTGATCAAAAGAGTGCCTGACTGGAAAGGGGAGAAGCCCGGGGATATGAATCTGGGGTCTTGAAGCAGAGGGGCAGTGCAGCCCTAATCTCTGCCTTCTAGATGAGCTTAGGCTGGTGGGGAGTGGGAGCTGCAGGCCATGGCAGGTACTCCCAGGGCAGGCAGAGCCAGAGAGTGGGAAGGTAGCCTGGCAGTGGTAGGATGACCCGGCGTGGGGACTTTGAGTTTAAAGCTGTTGCTTGTGGGTTTTTATTTTAGGTTTAGACAAGAGGACTGGGTGTTGCTGGTAGGGGAGAAAAGGAGGTCATAAGGGTGCCTGAGGGGCATGCTAGGTTGAACCCTGCCAGGGGCAGGGGCACAAGGCACAGTCAGGTTAGGCCCAAAAGGCCAGAGCCTGAGCCCAGAGGGGACAAGAGAGGTGGTGGGGGTCTGATGAGGCCTGGAAAGGCCACGCCAGAGACAGTGTAACCTGTCAGACTACAGCCAAAGTAACCTGTAGACTAAGGCTAAGAAGGCTGAAGCCTATACAGGAAGGCAGACAGTGACCAAGTGACATCTGCAAGGGGCCAGGATTAAGAGCTCTAAGGCTTAAATAAGGACCACTTGGGCCATAGGGGGAGACCAATGGCTCACAGTGCCAGAGGGACACCAGTAGCTCTGCCAGGGTGCAAGAGACACCCATGAAAACTGCATGGTTTTGGCTAGTGAGCAGAAAGCCCAGCAATCATGAGAAATGAGTCAAGCTAAGCAAAGTACTGGTGAGGGCATGCTGGGACTTGGGGGTAGCTTCCCTATTATTATAAAAGGAACATCCAATGGTAGGCAAGATAAACAAAGGGGATTATATAGAGGACCGAGAGTGCAGGCATGATTAGGGTGGCTCTAGGGGGAGTCAAAGTTACCCCAGGGCCTGTCCTGCCTCTTGCTCCTCCTGTGCCTATGGCTATGTCTGGCACTCCCCTGCCCCTGTTTAAGCTAATGACAGTAATGGCAAATACAGACCCCTGGCATGCTTTGAAAGAGAGAAAAACACAAAGTCAAACCATTGAAAAATGTGCTTGAGAAATTTGTATTTAGCAGTGGACAAACATTATCCAAGGAAGCACGTCCCCAGAGAAAATGAGTATCAATGATTTGCCATATCTGGACTGCCAAAATACATCAGATATGGGTATTCAGTGTCACCCTTTCTCAAGAAAGGCCACAGTTCTGTGTCTGCCTTCCAATGGAAAAGTTCTTTAGGATCACCATTCTCGCCCAGGCCCCAGCCATGTAAAGCATTTGTAGCAAATGTTGTATTCCATTAAATATATTGAATTTTGGAATACTGTAACCATTAAAGACTGACAGTAAAAGAATAGATAAGAACAAGTATAGACCCATTTCAGTATGATATATTTTTCTTAAACATATTGACTTATTTTTTAAGCATTCTCTCATTAGTAAGTGCACAGTTATCATCTGGTGCACTTCCCTTGAGCTAACAAATTTAACAATTGGACTTGGATGGAGGAAAGTACAGTAGCAATTGTCCTTGGGTCATTGGTCTATACAAATAGGTAGCTTGAAGTTTGGGCCATTTTCATAAATGGTTTTCTGGGGATTAAGGTATTTCTTCAAGCATACTGTTGACACAGCTTTCTGAACTGGAGTTGCTGAAGCATGAAAAAAAAAACATGGAAAGGTTGTGTTCAGAGATCATTTATTCCCAGTTCCCTGGCTCAAAAGTTTAAATCAATCAAGATACAGAGTTAGATTCCATTAAGTTTATAATCAATGGCTATATACCATCTTCAAATCGTAAAGTCTTAATTTGAAAGCTCATTTCAAATTGAACAAATATTTAACTCCTAAATTGGTATCATCAGTACAATGAAGATAATAATGACCCATCAGAAAGTGTTTCAAAGCCAGGTTTTCACATATCACAACATATGGTTTCAATTTAGAAGAAAGGTAGGTTTACTGTGAATATTAGTCCTGAAGATGAATTAAAAATGCTGAAATTTAACTGCTTAGTGGACCTTTCATATCTTGACAATAATAAAGAGCAAGTATTGCAAGAACCTGTAGGACTGTTACAACATTTTGTTTATCAAGCTGCATGGAGAGATTGTTACAAAAATATATCAGTTTTATTCCTTAAAAAAATCATAACTCCTGTATGCCTCTGCCTAACCTCAGTAAAATGGGCATAATAGTACTTGCGAATTTAAAATGACATCCATAACACTCATTCTAACTGAAAGATAAGCAAAAGAGATAGTATTAAGAATTCTTCAGAATATGCCTTGTACTAAGATCGGAGGAAAAAATAAAAACAAAAAGCAAAAAAAAAACAAGCCAAAACCTCCACATCTTTTCAAAATGTGGGCATCACACAATTATCCTGAGTAAAATTGCCAGTAGAACCTTTTGTTCTTTAATATTAAACAAGAGCAATGAAATACTATTCTTACATATGTAGATATTGACAATTTTCCTTCCTAAAAGTTTAAATTAGAAAAAGTGCATCAAAATCTCATGCAAGTGGCTAGAACACTGAACTATTGTTATAAACTAATTTTAATGCCTTCAACCCTGATTCAGCAAAGCACTTACTCACATGTTTAATAATAGATCTACAAAGGGATTTCCCTTCTCTATGCTTAACTGTCTGAAGAAGTCTTTGGTGTATAAAGTATTTGTGCTAAAGCTCAGTTTGTGCTAAAAATTCTGAATTTAATCTCTTACTCTCAAGGTTTAGTAATTTTATACGGTTGTTAAGTACTCCCCCTGCTGGTTTGTTATAGCATAGCATTGTATTTTATCTGTCTTTACATGGAAGGCAGACCATGTCCTTCATGCACTGTACACATTTTGCTGCAGTTAATGTGGGTTTATACCACTGTAACCAAGATTAGCATATTGCCCATAATATATACTTTTGATTGAAGACATTTAAAGCTGCCATATAATTACTTCTTGGCTTCCTTCAAGATCAATGGATGAAAGCCAATATAAAACAGCAGGGTATTATTAATATTAGTAATGTAAAATTATTACTTATGATCAGCATTTAAATACCAGTGACATACTGTATATATTTCTAAATAAAAAAGAGGAAAAATATAATTAAAGCAAAATGGCTAAGGTTTTTAGTCTAGACTATCACAACATTTATCTGCTGCTATGGCTTTGCCTCTGAAGTAAATTCTACTTAACCTCTGTCTGCAAAAGTGTTATGAAATAAAATATCACTAAAAACATGCATATTTGCATAAGTCACTACAATCTTTGCTATGCAATGCAGAGAGGTTCTATAGTGCTCAGAAGATTAAAAACAAGTGTTTGTAAGTGATTATGTAGGCACTAAATATGCAAAAGACCTGCTCCAAGAATCAGAAATATCCAACACCTTCTCCCTATGCCAAATAGTCTATTCAAACAATAGCATAACTAAGGGATGGTAAATGGGGCGTGAATTTCAGGCACCAACTTGAGAAAGGGTGCAAAAACGGCAGCCGTGATGACAACACTTGTGCTACTGTGCTGAACTTCACAGCTACATCTCTGTTTTTATAAACTGTTATTCTGAAGGGGAGATTTTCATATATCCTTTTATGTGTGGCCTTACTAAATATTCTTCAGTTCTGCACAGCATAGATTTGGGTCGAATTAAAAGTCTCAACATATTTCAACATAAAGAGCACGTTCATCCAGGCATTGAAGAGCAGATCATCCCCTCTCAAAATGCAGAGGGAATCATCAGGTGTTGAAATCAAATGCTGGTATCTATCCTAATTATAGGTAAAGCTGTTAAAAACACCACATTCTATCACATCATTAGGAGGTTTAATCTATCAGAAGAAAGAAGAAAATGGCACCTTTGTCTCAGATAGTACCAAACAACAATGGAATGGATGGTTACTATCACACACAGAGACTGCTTGCAGATGTGGAAAAAAAAACAAAAAACAGCGCTTTAAACTGATCACGTTCCGATGCCGAGCCCAGTGCATGCCCAGAAGAGGCAGTGCATTAGTTGCAACCAGCTTTCCCAACGTCTGTATCGATTGGGCGCTTTAGTGGGGGGAATTTGGCACTTTTATCTAATAGTTCAGTGACAGACTGTCTGCCAAACAGGAAACCCAGGTTTAATTCCCAGATGCTTGTACAAATACAGGCACTAAATGTCCGGACCCAGTCTGGTCTTTGGAATGTCTCAGTGGCCTAAATGGGGGATGGAAGGCCTGAGCAGCCTTCCCTCCTCCAAAAAACAAAAGAAAAAACAAAAAACCTCCTGCCTAGGCATATGCATCAAAGGTCTGGGTGACGTGCATACACCATGATCCAGACAGATCGACAGCTGCTAAAATCTAACAGCTGATTGAATCAGCTATTAGATAAAAGTGCCAATATGCCCTGCTGAAGCTCCTGATCTATACAGATGCTACAGAGCTGGGTCAAAGTAATGCACTGCTGCTTCCGGTAAAGTGCGGTTTTCGGGGGGGTTCATGTCTGTCAGCACCCAGAGTTTCCAACTTTACTGCCCAGAGTGCATACAGGAAAGTAACACTGATATAATTTCACACTCTTTCTGCTCTGTCAATCCAGTCAAGTGTCCCAGGCCTATCGTAAAATGTTCAGAGTTTTGTTGTAGAGGAAACAGTCATTCTTCAGCAACTTATCTTAAAAGTCCTGTTGTGTCAAATTATGGCATTAAACATGAGCAGGCCTCACTTGGGTTCTTTCTGGCTGCAAATACAATTTGGTTTGATCTGCTTCCTGAATTCAAACTGGAGAGTAGTATGTCAGTAATGTTTTGCCACTAGATCCCTTTTTCTGATGGTATTTATCTTTGCTTAACTGCAGTGTCAGGAAATGAGCAGGCTTACCTATAAAGGATTTACAGCTTAGACACCTGACCAAAGAAACAAATGGGGTACTGATATATACAAACTTGCCATTTATTTTCAATGCATTTTTCTAAGAGCTTGAAGGTATCATTTTTAACCCTGCTATGAGATTCAGAGGGCAAAATTAGACTATGGAGATTAGCATCAGAGAAACTCAGTAATGCTCATGAAAAATGAAGGCCTCAGTGTAGAAACTCCTTATATGCAACTTGACAAATGGTCCCTATGACTATTTTTAATCTTTTCTAGAAATATTAGAGAAGATCTTTAAAGCCATTCTGTACATGCTCATTAGAAGAAAGATGCTGTTAGTGTTCTGGAGCTTGATCACCAGCTGATAATTAGTGAGTAATCTCTTCTTGGGAAGTTGTTTTAATTCTGCTTTGAATTTCCAAAACAAAGGATGCCCATAGACATGCGGAACGCCTGCTCCAAAACACTGTAATTACAGTACGTCAGAGCAGACTCAATTAATTGCACTTCAAAATGGCAGCAGTTCATTTAATGAGCTTTAGTTAAAGTGGCCCTGCTGCCATTTTGAAGCATGGGACACTGAATACATGAGAGGCTGCAGGTGCTTTAATTAGGGCAGCTCCCAAGAGCCGCTCGAATTAAAGTACCCCATCCCCAAAGCATGCAAAGACATTATTTGCAAATTAGTTTTATTCTGGGAAACAAACTTAAAACTAATTCTTCATGAAAGACAAAGAAGAATGTCTGCTTCTACAAGCAAAGTTATTACTGTCAGAACTTATCTCCATTTAAAAGACGTACATGAACACCCATGAATTAGACTCTCCACTTTTAAATTATTCTGCTGCTATGGTGTTATCCAGTTTCATTGAGAAATATTACATAAAAGATGTTTGCTTCTGTAATTTTCAAGGTGTAAAGGAAGAGGGGGGAAATAACCTGCACAGGTTGTAATGTGGCTGCTCTAAGAGTTCCAGCAAGTTCTATTGCACTGAATCTTTTATTGTAAAAAGTGCCCAGGACTGGAGATTTCTGATGATATCATAGAACTCATTGCAAGTGTTTACAAACATTTCACAGGCAAGGTCATTCTGTTAGTGCATGAAATCTTCCCCATATTAGAGCAGCAGTGTGAGCCAGTGACAGGCCATTGGCTTGAAGTTCTGTTCAGGACTGCCACGTCCTTGCTTTGTAATTTTAGACCAGACACTTTGCTTTTATATGACTGCCTTTCCTCCAACCATTTGTCTATTTACTGTATTTCATGGTGTGTAAGTCACGTTTTGAAGCCCAATTTTGGTGTCTTAAAAATCAAACCTGACTTATACACCATGCCACTTCAAGAAATCACCGTTGACAAACCGCTAGTTTAACAAATGCATGAGGTGTAGTTGCATTAACTGCACTAATTGCAGGAGGAGGAATCCCACTAAGTACCACAGGCATAGTCGCACTAATTACATCGCAGGAGGATCAGTCCCACTAATTACAGGAAGCACAGGTGCATTAATTACTGGCACTATTTTAGTGAAAACCAAACTTCATTACCAGTACTCATGATGCCGCTGAAATGAATGAAATATGATGCCAAATTCAAGACCAGGGTCGTCAACTTTGCTCTTGATACTAACAATAGTTCTACAGCCCATCAGTTTGGTGTAAATGAGAAACTGGTTCGTGACTGGCAGAAAAACATCAACAACATAAAGAAGATACCATCTAAGAAGTATGCAGACTGCAGAAACCAATGCATGTGACCAGAATTAGAAAGAGACCTCGCCAAATAGGTATACAATCAGAAGCAGTCTGGCAGAGTCGTAACAAGAAACATCATCCAACTGCAAGGCAAGATATGGGCTATGGAGAAAGGATTGAAAGACTACCAGCAACCTAACCTGGTGTATCCAGTTTATGAAAAGGAATTCTCTCTCTCTGCACCAGGGAACAAAGATATCACAGAGATTAGCAGCCAACCTCAAAGACAAGATAACCCAGTTACAGAGCTGTGTTGAACCTCTGAAAGAAAACGATTATGATCTCAGCCAAATTGGGAATATAGATGAAACACCCATGTGTTTCAATATACCAACAAACCGAACTGTGGAGGTCACTGGCTCTAATACTGTGCTGCTGAAGACTATGGGCCACGAGAAAACCAACTTGACTGTAATTCTTGCCTGCATGGCTGATAGGATAAACTAAAACCAATGGTCATCTTCAAAAGGAAAACATTCCCCAAGAAAAAAAATTCTCTGCTGGTGTTGTTGTTCACATTCACCTAGAAGGCTGGATGGGTGAGGAAGGCATTCACATTTGGATACAGCAAGTATGGAATATGTGCCCTGGCACACTGTTACAACTGAAGTCGATACTCGTGTCAGACATGTTTAGGGGTCACTTCTGCAGTGGTGTGCAAAAGAGTCTGTGACAAAGTAAAACAGACTTAGCAGTCATCCCCGGAGGGCTAACATCCATTGTTCAGCCACTGGATGTGTGCTTAAACAAACCATTTGAAGACCGCATTGTTACGTCTCAGCTCTGTGTTCTTGGGCAACCCTGGCACAGGATGCAGTCTGTCTGACTCACAAAGGACTCACCCCCCCCCTCCCCTCCTCTACATAAACGAAACTGATTAAGATGCAGTGAGAGACGCACCTAAAACTCTCCAGATAAGGGTGACGAGTGAACAACTGCCCTCGGTCTCATTTGCATCTGAGATGGAACCAAATGACCATTCATTTACATGAGAGATGGGAAACAGAAAGCCTGAAGCAGAAACTGCAGTGAATTCTGGGACCAGAGAAGCAGGAGAGCGCTGCATGATGGGGAATCTGTGCTTCCAATGTTAATCAACCCATGTTCACACACACCCAGCTCAGCATTTATCAGACCAGTTCTAATCTGGATTTGCTAAGGACTTTTCCCCCCCCAGACACACAGACACAGCTCTAAGTTTAATAGGCATCTCAGGCCGTACATTCCCTGGTCCCACTATGGGAGGCCTATTTAAACTTGATTGACTAAAACTCAGCTGCCGGGTTATGGAATGCTGAGGCAAGAGACCGAGTCAGAGGGGGTATGGGCAACATTTGAACAATGGTTAAGGGTTCATCACAGCATCCAGCCTGCTGGAGCCCTAATCCCAGGTGTTGTCGTATCTTTCCCAAGACGACTGGTGGGAGTCCTCTCCACAAAAGGTTATGAGCACCCCAACAATTGCTTTAAGTCTGTTAAAAAACTATAGTAAAATCTGGAAAAGTCATGCTAAGCTGAGGCTTGTGCACAACAAGTAAAAATCCAAAATCCTGATGCTGCAAGCTATCTATTGTTCCTGAAGAAACCATGAGATATCCCATCAGTATATCTGCCATCCATAGGAATCTCAAGCTGGCTCCCAAGTATTTGGGTTCTTAGATTCATAGATTCATAGATGTTAGGGTCGGAAGGGACCTCAATAGATCATCAAGTCCGACCCCCTGCATAAGCAGGAAAGAGTGCTGGGTCTAGATGACCCCAGCTAGATACTCGTCTAACCTCCTCTTGAAGACCCCCAGGGTAGGGGAGAGCACCACCTCCCTTGGGAGCCCGTTCCAGACCTTGGCCACTCGAACTGTGAAGAAGTTCTTCCTAATGTCCAGTCTAAATCTGCTCTCTGCTAGCTTGTGGCCATTGTTTCTTGTAACCCCCGGGGGCGCCTTGGTGAATAAATACTCACCAATTCCCTTCTGTGCCCCCGTGATGAACTTATAGGCAGCCACAAGGTCGCCTCTCAACCTTCTCTTGCGGAGGCTGAAACCATCTTAAGTGTTTCCTGATTATCAATCAGTTTCCTGAGATGGTCCAAACCAGATAACCCCTTGTCAATAGAAAAGACAATGATTTACACTACTGAGGGTGCTTTGAAGCAGCTGAACTGAGGGTATAAAAATCTGTAAGTGTGTGTGCTTAAAAAAAAAAAAAAGAAAGAAAAAGAAGAAGCAGGAGGAAAGAAGGAGAAGAAGAAAAAAGAAGAAAACTCCTGTGCTGACACCATCCCCTGTCGTTCTTGGGACACTGGAAGAACAGATCGTCTCTCTCTTCAAGGATTGTGCTACGGACTGTGCCTGTCAGCTTTGCAGCCTGGGTACCGTGGACTCGGTGAGATTCCCAGCGTTCTCTCTTCTTTCTAGGCATAAACTTCTGAACCTGACCTGTATTAGTTAAGCTTGAGCTAAGTTTCCCCAAATACTTAGTGAAACCAGAATATTATTGTCATTGTTTGTGTTTGTTTTTCTTTTGCATGTCTATTACTACTAGTACTATTATATATTTCATATGCTTAGCAATAAATAACTTTTATAGGCAAACTGGTAGTAATTGGGTATATTTTTCCTTCTCTGCTTCTCTTTCCTCCCGTGCTCTGCAGCAACGCTTCTTTTACCTATGCTAAAGATCCCTGTGAAGCCTAGATTATTGTGGGGTTTGCTCATCAAGAGGCCAAAGACTGGGACGTGCTGAGTTTGAAACACATAAGGGGATCAGCTTGTACAGGCTGATTGACCCAGTTTGACTCAGACGTGCCCTTATGAACTGAATGCTGGCCCATGAGGGTGTCAGCTGGACACCCAGCCGGATTCAGAGGGATTCTGTTTACCTGTGTGCTTGTGTTTGACTGCATTTTATTGTTGCTCTTATGAACTGATTCTTGGCATATGAGGGTGTCAGCCTGTCCATGCTGATCAGCCCGGCCAGGTCAGGCGTGTCACGTTAGTGTGTGTGTGTGTTTGTGTGTATGACTGATTTGGTGACTGGAGGAACCCAGTCCCATTGAGATTGAGTCCTGCAAAATAGCTCCACTGGGGGTGAGGGCTTGCAGAAGGGAGAAATACAACTCCGTATAGTAACACAAGCAGCACATTGACAGAATCACCAAGACCCTAGAAACTATCCCTAATAAATGAGCACACCCCAAAGTAATGGGCAAATTTGGTAACACGCATTTGCATCGAGTGGCAGACCTGGATGATGAGCAGTCAACTTTCATATACAAAAGCTGGGAATGTGTGAGCAGCCTCCTTAGCAACTGTGTGCCACTGGATTATTACAGTTTGGAGGGACATTAAACCAGAAAATCTTTCACATTCATTCAAAAAAATCTGGGATCAGTAATTCTATAGATGGTGAGGAGAATGATTTTCTGTGGTGTGACGAAGATCAAAGAGAGGAAGAAAACACCAAAACAACTGATGCCGAGAATCCAGATGATGATCAGATTTCCAACCATTCAGATTGGAAAGAACTGTCTGCGGCTGAGAGTTCGGATGATGACAGGGAATGAGTGTTTTTAAATTCTCAATTTTTACTAGTTTTCTTTAAATGCCTCAATTAAATGATGCATTTTTAACTGTTAGCATTATATGGGATTATTATTATTAAATGAGGGGTTTTTAAGTGTTAGTATTATGAGGAATTATTATTATTGAATGAGGAATTTTTTTAATGTTTTGTCACTGCAAACCGCAGTGCCTGGTACTAATTGCTGCTAACAATGGTATTCATGGCGGCAATTGTTCGATTGATCACTCCTGATCTGTGCTGATTGCTAATTGCATGTAACCCATGGTGACTGGTGCTGATTGTGCTAATCATGCCAATTACTGTTTGCTCTCAACTCCCAATAAAATGCGAGTCGACTTATACAGTGTGCCTATCTAATTCCTGACTTTTTGCATCCAAAAACTGGGGTCTACTTATATTTCGTATATCGTGAAATATGGTCAATTATGAATTCTTCAAGGCAGGGATCCTTAGTATGTGTTTATATAGTACCTAGCACAATGAGACCCTTCAGTCCTTTTGAAGCCCCTATGCAATATAGAAATATAAAAATAAACCTGAAACTCTCTGCATGGGATGCCTGAGCATTTATATTTATTATAATAATATGATTTAATAATTTCTCTAATGAACTGTTAAAATGAATTAATGGGATCCATCATGAGTTCTTTTTAGTTCATTAAAAAATTCAGCCCAAGAGCACCCTTGTGTTTTGCACTGCACCACATCATTCCACATCATCAGACTCCCAAGGCATTTTATAAAGATTACAAAGGCAAATGAATTAGCTGTTTAATGCTCAATAAGAATTTAAAACTACAGTTGTCTGAGAACCAGGATTTCTGTTTTGTGGGCCAGGCCATGTTCAGTGGGATGAACACCAAATTTCAAAATTTTCCATAAAGTAATTTAATTGTTTAAGATCAATCAAAACATTCAATTTTTGTAAAACTGAAATGACTCATCTTATAAAATCTAAAGTTTCTAAGTAAAAAGTAGTGTTATGCCCTACTTCTGTCCTTATAAAATGCTTCTTTCACATTTTTCATTCAATGAAATAGTAAAAAAAAAATCAACATATTTCAATGTTATTTTGATTTCAGCAAAATGACATTTTCTGATAAAAGTGTTTTTCCTGAACCTGTGATCCATATGCAAACATCCAGAAACACAATGTTCAGTGTATTCTACTGTGATAAATTCAGTCAGATCCTGCTACTTTTGTGAACCATCAAAATGATGAAAGGAAATTAAATCAAGTACAGGGTATGCCTGAATGCCATTGTATACCTGGGTCATTCAGATATGTAGATAACATTCATCTTCCAGAAAAGATGAAAAATATTAAAAATAAAAAAGTGTCAAAGTTACTTTTCTCTTTGATAGAAATTAGCATTTGACTCTAAAACACAAATAAAGAACAAATATGCCTCACAACTAAGGCGATTTAAATTTTCTTAGTTCAAAGCAAAAAGGTGTCCGTAATTCTCTCCATGATCTTTCTAATCACTTGGTTTAAACTTAGTTTTCACTAAAGAAGGATCTCCCTTGTGAGAACATGCACCCCCTAAAGTCTTTCAGAAAAAGGTGTGGAATAGATTGGTAATTCAGTGTCCAGAATGGGGCAGGCAAGCAGTGATAGATGATTTTGCCATCCTCTTGTTGCTATTTTGTTATGTACTCTCTAACCATTCAAGAAAACACAGTCCCCCCTCCTCCAAAAAACACTCGCAATTCAAGGCAGATAGACAAATTGACAGAAAAAAAGACAAAAGGAAAGCAAATAGAGAATTCTTCTAAAGATCACCAAGATTCATATCTGCCTTTTCTACAAGTAGCAAGGTAGAAGTAGGTCACATTAGCTCAGTGCTTCTCAAAGTATCTGATGTGGCGGACCAGCAATTTTTTTTCCAGTGGGCCAGGGACCGGTGCCTGGTTCAGCTGGTGGCAGCAACTGTGTGTAACAGCACTACACAAATGCATGACCAGCTGTTTCTTCCTCTTTCCTCACCTCGCACGACATGACATCACCTGGAGTGTTGGAACATATGAACTGTGGTGCTATGACATATCAATGTTATGCTTCTGAAAATATACTTCTTTCTTTCCTGGCAACTCACTGCAGACCAGCGAATATATTTCTTTCTTTCCTGGCAACTTGCTGCAGACCGGCAACCAGTGGCTCAGTCTGCGGACCACCATTTTGAGAAGCACTGCTTTAGAGGACATAAAAGTGTTACATTTTGTAGCACTCACTTCCAGCCAGCTGTTGTAGTGATATGTAAGTGAAAGATTAAAATTTAGAGACAGTCCCTTATAACGGATAGTGTTGCAAGTGTGGAAATTAGGAGGTGAACCTTAGGGAACAGAAAAATTGAAGGTTCTATTTTGTAGTCATTTTCCATGACTATTAATACAAGTATTGGTTTCTTTCTCATTCCACAACTTCTGTTGCCTCATGAATCCCCTAAAAGCATTATGGACACAGACAGAAGTGACAATTTTTGCCCAATCTAGCTACACAAAACAGTTTATAGCCTTGACCAAACACAAGTGCATGGCTCCAAACAGCTTAAAAATGGCTGATTGGGTAAAAATCTGAACATTTGTTGCATGAGGGTTCAGATGAAAATGTTTCAAAACATAGCATCATCTGTAACTTCTGTCTGCACTGCCTCCCAGCCTGTCACTGCTTTCAGAATGGGATGGGGGAAAGGGAGCAGAGGAAGTTTGGTCTGGGGTTTCTTTCAGCCCCCCACTGGAGGGTGGGGCAGATGTTTTTGAGCCTCCCCCCCCCCCCCGAGGTGCCACCCCACCCTGTAGAGCCATCTGGAGAACCACTAAAATAACCACCCCCTGTTCCTATCCCCTTCTCCTAATCTGAAGACAGACATTGCTAGGGGAAACCAGCTGCAGGCTTACAGCCAGCAGCTAGAATCCCCTCCCTCCTGGAACCAATAGTGAACTTCTGTTTGGTCAGGGGACTGTTGTAACTGAGAACGCTTCCTGCAAAACCTTCTGAGCTCCAGCGGGGAGCTGCGTTTCTGTCTGTGGCCTATATCTGTGATGCTACTCACCCTTCCCCATAGATCTCCAACCATCCTTGTCTTGAGGCTGTTTCAGGCCTACCCTCCCCTCAGGCTACTGACAGGAAGCTATCAGTGTTCATGGCATGGCTGATAGTAAATTTAAAGAATAGCCCCCAAGGGAAATGTAAAACCAAATGATCTCCCACTCTCCACCATTTTCTTCTCACTTACAGAAAGCTAACCACACAGCATTGTCTTCCCTGCTTTCAGAGCCAGTCACAGGAGCTAATCCCTCTCTTCAGTTTCTCTTCCTGAGCCATGCTTTTAGCCTGTGTAAGCAGCCTGTGACCATTTCTCACCTGGTTTTGCAACTTTGGAGGGACATCCTCTACATGAGGATAAGTAGGGAAATGGCCAATCCATCACAGAATAAGCTAGGCTTAACTCCCTGGAAAAGGGAATTTATGAAACACTTCTTCCCCATCCATAGGGCTTTACCCAAAGCCAAGGCAATCATCATCTTTTCCTCCACTTCTCTTTTCAGCTGGTCAGTTTCCAGGAGCAATTGGTGTCTTTTTTAAGCATTTCCTATATTCCTTGTTTGTGCAAGTACAATTTCTCCTTCTCATCCTCCCAGGAGTTCAATCTGAAATCCCAAGCTTAGTTACCCTCATTTAATTCCTCCAGATCTTTCAGAATTTGCAAACTTGCCTCTTCCAGAGCAACAAGTTTTCCCAGTATTTCTCAGGTAATGAGATTAAGTAGTTCATATTTATACCTCAGTACTGACCTGACTCTGAAGACAGAGGTACTGCTATGACTACAAGGTACTGCTTTGACTACATAGTCTCTGTGGTCACATAAGCCTTGGCCCAGTTCCTCTCAACAGATATGGTTCTCTTCTTCCTCAGTGGCCTCCTAGTCTCTTTTCCCATGATCTGCTTCTACAAGTGTTCTACTTACTCCTGTGTCACATTCTTTTACTATGCAGATTCCTCACTGTGCTTTTCGATCTTTAGCTTACTTCAAAGTACTGGTCAGGAGAAAACATTTTGCTCCTATTTCCAGTCCACTGTTTTGAGTAGTCCTACTCCCTTGCATACTGGACACATCCGTTTTGTTAAACCTGCTTCCACCTCTGATTATCCTGGCCCAGAATAAGCTGTGACTCAGTGAAAATTCCAAAAATGACATCTAGAGGGGATCCTACTCAGGAAGTGAAACAAGGAAGGTTTTTTGCTGACTGCTTTAATTGGTTATGTTGTCTATAAATTTTAATCTAAAGAACTGCTAAGCATGTTTTTGCTTTTCTTGGTCTTTCTTAATTAGAAAGAAACAGGACACCTTGTCAGTTAGTAGTTAGGCAAATTTTTACCTGGAAGTCTTCAAACCAGACTGGAGAGATAAGTGATATTGATTTGGTTGACCAGGGAACACTGTATCATTCCTTAAAACCTCTATACAACCTCTGATACAGTGCTAGCTGTTGTGCCTTTAAATAAAACAAAAGGCAGACATTATGGTAGATAGGCAAGAGAAGATTAACCCCTACAGGACTAAAGTTACATAGTCAATTATTTTATAATGGAAATAAAACTTCTGCAGTAAACTGTGTACTATGGACATCTCCATTTCATCTTATGGACAAATCAGTCGAGGTGGGTGTCCAGCCCTTTTAGCAGCCCTTGCTTTTGCTTCTGCCTGTTGTGTTCGGCATGGAGTGCTGTAATAAGAAACTGGAGAATTGATATGCCAACTGTGCCCAGAGTTAGGTCAAGTTACCAAGCAGTGAGAGTTAAATAGCCTACTGGTGTTGAAGCGATAGGGAACCGAAGGAGGGCAATAACAGATTATGTTCAAAATGTTGGAGTAAGTTGTCCAGCATACAGTGCTATTTAAATTGTAGTGGCAACTTAGGACTGAAACTGCACTGTTTCAATAACTTCTCACCTCAGAGGATAATCACATCTGAGTTTCATCTCCTTGTTTGTTCTGAAGGTCAATGTTGAGGTCTTTATCAACTTGACATTTACTATGGAAAAAAAGAAAGAGTTTTGATGTCCTAAACTGTCATCTCATTTTTTTTCAAACAACAAAGGGATGCAGACATGAAGGTTATGTATAAACACTTCCCACTGGCTTTTCATAACATGCTTGGATCAAAATAGTCACACTTCAATTTATCAGTAATGCAGGTGACGTTATCAAAGTCTCATTCTCACCACACATCAATTCAATTTTTGAAGACAGACATAGGCTTATTATCTAGAACTGCTTTTCAGAAGGTTTTCAAAATGTGGAACAATTGTTGAATAAATATTAGCAGAATGCAACATTTTTTTCTGACTTTATATGCTCCAAATCTATCCAGAACTTTGGTGCCAATGTTACAGAACTGAAACATCCACCATTTCACCAGAATAGGAAGCTTTTCTTTTTGATGCTCTCCAGTTTTGTTTTGCAAATTCCAGTTACATTGTGCCTTGAACAAGGGACACTCATCAATGTATATGAGATGCTCACAATAACCTGCTTTTATCAGTGCTCCCCTGAATAGCTGCTCATCTTTCTGTACACTGTCTGATAAATAGCAATGGCCTAAAATACACTGGAATTACCCGAAATCGATTACTCTGGGCAGTGAAGAAGGCATTTTGCAATAAAAAGTCTCATTTTAGATGAAGGTTAGCCAGTGTGTTTATTTCCCATGTTTCTCCAGTCAAAGCTTATTCATCATTCTTGAACAGCTTTGTATGATGGACTAAGGGACTGCAAAGCATCACAGTATAACAGTATTATATATAAGACAGACAGATTTGTCAGCAATGTCAAACTGACAAATTTATCATGTAACCAAAGTTCTAATGAGAAAATATGTTGAATTAGTCAATTTATGTTATAATATTGCATGAATATCACCCAATTTATACAAAGATACATCCTTGAAAAGACAGCATCTGTATAAAAGTAACTTATTTAAAGTCAAACACCATATTCTTGAGTGGTGGCATATTTACAACAGAATAGCAGCTGTTACTGTAGCCTTTTGCTTTCGATTGAGGTTTACAAGGATAGTTTATCCCATGGAACACAAAAAAAAAACAAAACAAAAAAACAATCTTCATACTGCAATTTCCTACTACTACTGGTGGAGGAGGCCAGACCAGGCATCCCCAAGGTTGGGAGGATTGAGACTACTGCCACCAAGAGGAAGTGACAGATGGTGGTAGTTGGAGACTCCCTTCTGCAGGGAATGCAGGTATCCATTTGCCAGCCTGATGTCTGGTTTGGGAGGTGTGTGGCTTGCCTGGGGCCTGGATCCAAGATGTCACAGAAAGATTAGCAAGACTCATCCAGCCCTCTGACTACTACCCCGTGCTGCTCATCCCGTGGGTACCAATTATACTGCCAGGGTTGACCTTGAGCAGATCAAAAGTGACTACAGGGCTTTGGGTGGAAGGGTGAAGGGAACAGGGTGGTGTTCTCCTCAACCCTTCCTGTCAAGGGGAAGGGCCCAAGCAGGAGTGCATACATCCTGCAGATCAATGTATGGCTGCACAGATGGTCTTGCCAGCAGGGCTTTGGCTTCTTTGACCATGGGTTATTGTTTCAAGAAGAAGGATTGCTAGGAAGAGATGGGATCTGCCTGACAAAGAGAGGGAAGAACATCTTCACATGCAGGCTCACTAATCTAGTGAGGAGGGCTTTAAACTAGATTTTCCCCTGGGGATAGAGACCAAATCCCTGAGGTAAGTGGGAAAGTGGGTGACCTGGACAAAGCACAAGTAGGAGGAAGCAACAGAGGAGGCTCTCTCATTCTTCCTGCAATCAGCTAGTTACCTCAGATTTTTGTAAATGAATGCATGGAGCCTGGGAAAAAAACAGGAAGAATTGGAAATCCTCACACAGTCACAGAACAATGATATGGTTGGAATAACAGAGACTTGGTGCAATGAATGGAGTACTGTCATGGATGGGTATAAACTGTTCAGGAAGGACAGGCAAGGTAGAAGAGGAAGGGTTGTGCTTTATGTAAAAGAGCTATATGACTGCTCAGAGCGGGGATAGGCCTATTGAAAGTCTCTGGATTAGGGTGGGGGGGAGAACAAGAAGGGTGATGTCATAGTGTGTATCTGCTATAAACCACCAGACCAGAAGGAAGTTGTGGATGAGGCTTTCTTCAAACAGATAGTAGAAGTTTCCTAATCACAGGCCTGGTTCTCACGGTGGACTTCAATCACCCTGACATCTGCTGGGAAGGCAATACATCAGTGCACAGGCAACCCAGGGACCTTTTGAAGAGTGTATGGCATTTCTCAACTGTGGGTCACAACCCAAAAGTGGGTCACAAGAGTATATGAAAGGGGTGTAACAAACTTTAAAAAGTGGATCAACAAACTTTAAAAATGGATTCTCCTTTAAATGAGAAAAAAAGTGGGAAACCACAGGTTTCCCCTGGAAGGTTGGCAGAGTTCCAACCTGCAAAGGGCTGCTTGGAGCTGGGGGGAGCAAATGAGGGTGATCAGACAGGGGGGGCATAGTGTCACCTGCCCACCATCCCATCTCTCTGGGGTACAGCCATCACCTGAGGGGAGTGGCAGCAACTGCTGGGCCCAGTGTATGAGCAGCTGACAATAGAAAGTGATGGCAGCATGACTACCCCCAGCCTCTGTTACTCCTCATGGTGCTGGTGGCACGGCTGGTGTGGGGGTTCCAGTGGCAGTGGCAGCAATGAGTCTCACTACCATGCTCTGCACTCCCATGCAAAGTCCTGCCCGCTGGGCCATGGAGACAGGTCCTGCCTATGCTGGTCCAGCCAGGCTGCAGCCCCATGCCCTCTGGGGGTGCATAAATCTGGGGGTCATGTGCCCCCCAAATGCCACAACACCCCTGCCCCACAGGAGTTTGGGGGTGGGAGGCAGTGGATCAGGAGAAGGGGCAGCAGGAGGGCTAGGGGGTAGGGGCTGTGGGTTGAGAGTGAGGGACACCAGCAGGGCCAGGGTGCTGTTTTCTACTTAAACTATTTACTGGGTCAGCACTAGCCATCAACATTTACAAATGGGTCCTGGTACAAAGAAGGTTGAGAACTACTTGTCTAGGGGACAACTTTCTGGTGCAAGTGTTATAGAGGCCAGCCAAGGGCCATGCTCTTCTTGACCAGCGGCTCACAAACAGGGAAGACTTGGTGGGGAATGTAGTAGTGGATGGCAACTTGAGCAGCAGTAACCACAAGATGATTGAGTTCAGGATCCTGAGGAAATGAAGAAAGGAGAGCAGCAGAGTAAGGAGCCTGGACTTCAGTTAAACAGACTTTGACTCACTTAGGGAACTGATGGGCAGAAATCCCTGGGAGGCCAGTCTGAGAGGGAAAGGAGTCCAGGAGAGCTGGGTGTCTTTTAAAGACACCTTACTAAGGGCACAAGAATGGTCCATCCTGATGTGCAGGAAGACTAGCAAGTATGGCAGAAGACCAGCTTGGCTTAGCAGGGAACTCTTCAGTGAGCTAAAACACAGAAAGGAAGCTTACAAGAAGTGAAAACTTGGACAAACAACTAGGGAGGAATATAAGAGCATTCCTCAGCAATGCGGGGATGAAATTAGGAAGGCCAAAGCAGAACTGGAGTTGCAGCTAGCAAGTTACATGAAGGGTAACAATAAGGGTTTCTAAAAGTATGTCTGCAACAAGAGAAAGATCAGTGTGGGCCCCTTACTGAATGGGGGAGGCAACCTAGTGACAGATGTTGTAGAAAAGGTTGAAGTACTCCATGCCTTTTTCACCTCAGTCTTCACAGCCAAGATCAGCTTCCATAGCACTGCACCTGGAAGCACAGTCTGGGGAGGAGATGAGCTGCCAACAGTGGCAAAAGAACAGATTACGGACTAATTAGAAAAACTGGATATGTACAAGCCCATGGGGCCAGAGGCGATACACCTGAGGGTGCTGAGGGAGATGGCCAATATGATTTCAGAGGCTCTGGCTATTATCTTTGAAAAGTTGTGGTGATTGGGAGAAGTCCCAGATGACTGGAAAAAGGCAAATATAGTGCCCATCTTTAAGAAAGGGAAGAAGGAATATCCAGGGAAATACAGACCAGTCAGCCTCACCTCAGTCTCTGGAAAAATCAAGGAACAGGTCCTCAAGGAATCAATTTCTAAGCACTTGGAGGAAAAGAAGGTGATTAGGAACAGTCAGCATGGATTCATCAAGTGCAAGTCATGCCTAAGCAACCTGATTGCCTTCTATGATGAGATGACTGGCTCTGTGGATGCAGAAAGAGCAGTGGACATGATATATCTTGACTTCAGCAAGGCTTTTGATATGGTCTACCACAACATTCTTGCAAACAAGGTAAGGAAGTACAGGTTGGTTGGATGAATGGACTGTAAGGTGGACAGAAAACTGACTGGATTGTTGGGCTCAAAGGGTAGTAATCAAAGGTTCGATTTCTAGTTGGCAGCCAATATCAAGTGCAGTTCCCCAGGGGTCAGTTCTGGGGCTGGTTTTGTTCAATATCTTCATCAATGAGCTGGAATATAGGATGAAGTACACCCTCAGCAAGTTTGAAAATAACACCAAACTGGTGGGAGTAGTCAATAGGCTGAAGGGTAGGGCTAGGATTCAGAAAGGCCTCAATAAATTGGAGGATTGGCCCAAAAGAAATCTCATGAGGTTCAATAAGAACAAGTGCAAAGTCCTGCACTTAGGATGAAATAATCCTATGTACAGATTGGGGACTGACTGTCTAAGCAGCAGGTCTGCAGAAAAGAACCTGGGTTTAAACTTACAAAATAAACTGAATATGAGCCAACAGTGTGCTGTTGTTGCAGAGAAGGTTAATGGCATACCAGGCTTCATTAGAAAGAGTGTTGCCAGCAGATCAAGGGAAGTAATTCTTCCCCTCTATTTAGCACTAGCGAGACCACATATGGAGTACTGTGTCCATTTTTGGGCCCCCCAGCTACAGAAAGGATGTGAACAAAATTAAGAGAGACCAATGGAGGGCAACAAAATAGTTAGGGGGCTGGGGCACATGACTTGTGAGGAAAGGCTGAGGGAACTAGGCTTTTTTAGTCTGGAGAAGAGAAGACTGAGGCAGGATTTAATAGCAGCCTTCAGCTACCTGAAGGGTGATTCCAAAGAGGATGGAGCTAGACTGTTCTCAGTGGTGGCAGATGACAGAAGAAGGAGCAATGGCCTCAAGTTACAGCAAGGGAAGATTATGTTAGAAATTAGGAACAAACTCTGTCACTAGGAAGGTAGTAAAGTGCTGGAACATGTTACCCAGAGAGAGATTGTGGAACATCCATCCTTGGAGGTTTTTAAGACCAGGCTAGACAAGGGCTTTGATGGGATATCATTGGGGATGGTGCTGCTTTGAGCAGAGGGTTGGACTAGATAACCTCCTGAGGTCCCTTCCAACCCTAATTTCCTAGATTCTATGGTTCTATGATGCTATTCCCTGCCAATAGCAAAAAATGTTGAAGTGTTTTATTTATTTTATTCTACAGTGTAAACAGTAAGATAGCAGTCAAGTAGTTTCCATTAGTTATATAAAAATGACCTTATAAAGACAAAACTAACTTCTAACAATTACCATCATCTTACTCATTTCTTAGGTGCAGATTTTTTGAACCCACAGAATTTTTTCCAGTATGTGTCTCAGTTTCGTGGGAATTCACAAAGAAAAACAGTCGATTAGCTTCTTGCCATGCCTGTGAAAGGAAAGAGAGGAATGTACTCCAGCAATTGAAACAATTATGCATGGCTGTCAATTCATACCACAAGAAGAGGCACGGGCACTGTAAACAGGCAATAGGAGTAGACATATTCACAATGGTGTTCGCCTTGGTTATCTCTATAGCAACCAAGAAGGAAATGCTTAAGCTATGGAGACAGTCTGGCAAGCGAAAGAGTTGACTGAAGAGCAGACTGAAGAGAGTTGGAAAGAATATCCTGTAATAATCTTTCTGTGTTAGGAGCATAACAATAGACATGCTTTTCTGCCTTTGACGTAATGACCAAAAGTCATTATAATGTATATTACTCCCTTCCATATCTTTCTTATTATTTATAAGATTCTTTGACCAGGTGTCCATTTTATTTAGAACCAATCTGGTCAATGTCTGTTGTCATTATAATAGCATAAATATAATAGCATAAAGAATATTAGAAATAAATCACAAATGAATAAATACATAATAACAATAATAATAAATGGTATCAATAATAAAAATGTTGCACATGTTATAGCCAAGTCACAAAAGACTCAAGAAATGCACTTGCTCATAGAAGCCTAGCTATGGCTATGGGTTCCAAAATTACTCAAGATCCGAGATCCTCGGCTTCCTCTTTAGGAGTTGAGGGAGGAGTTAAGTATTATAAGAAAGCCCCCTACAGATCAAATTATTTTAGTTGCTTAGCTTCCTGCTTTTTAAAAATTGTAACTTTTCCTCACTCCCATTCTGTTCTGTCTGTGCACATCCTTCTGTCTATGCACACCACATGACTCCTCTGCACAGGTTCTTTCCTCTTCTCCTTCAGACACTGTAATTTTTTTCCATAGATTCATAGATGCTAGGTTCAGAAGGGACCTCAACAGATCATCGAGTCTGACCCCCTACCTAGGCAGGAAAGAGTTCTGGGGTCAGATGACCCCAGCCAGATGCCTATCCAGCCTTCTCTTAAAGACCCCCAAGCTGGGGGAGAGCACCGCCTTCCTTGGAAGCCCGTTCCAAATTTTGGCCACCCTTAGCGTGAAGAAGTTTTTCCTGGTATCTAGCCTAAATCTGCTGTCTGTCAGTTTGTGACCATTGTTCCTTGTTACCCCAAGAGGCACCCTGGTGAATAGAGCATCTCCGATTCCTTGCTGTGTCCCCTTAATGAATTTGTAGGCAGCCACAAGATCACCTCTCAGCCTTCTCTTGCAGAGGCTGAAGAGGTCCAGGTCCCTCAGTCTCTCCTCACAGGACTTGTCCTGTAAGCCTCTAACCATATGAGTGGCCTTCCTCTGGACCCACTTGAGCCTATCATCAACATCCTTCTTGAAGTACGGCGCCCAAAACTGGACACAGTACTCCAACTGCAGTCTGACCAATGCCGCATAGAGGGAGTATCACCTCCTTGGATCTATTTGCCATGCATCTGCTGATGCATGATAAAATGCAGCTAGCTTTGCTTATGCCACCCTTCTTCTCAGCCCCACCCTCCTAATTTTTCCTTTCAGCCTTCTTCTCTGAGGGTGTCTCTTTCAGGCTCTACTGAGCTGTATTTCATCCTCAAGTCCTTACCTCTGTCCCCTGTTCATTATCCTGAAAGATGGAAGGAGCAATACTGTTTTAATACCAACTTGACAAGACAAAACCAGCCACTAACAAGCATGCTCATGCCCCCCGCATGTCTGCATGTAGCCTACCAATCCACTGTTCTCTGGGTTCTTTCAACTGTCCCTACAGACATCTCTCCTTCCATATACACAACCCTTCAACTTTGTTCCTATGCCTCATCCTCCATTAACTTTCCCAATTCCATCCCCCTTCTGAGTTTCCCAACCCTCAATTTCTGACTTAGTTCTTTCCTCCAGCCTACAGGCCCTAACCTTATTGGTCTCTTCTGGTCAGTCCCTTTCCTCCTGCCTTACAGAGACTCTTAGATTTGCAGTTCACCATTTTCCTCTCATTTCCTTTTTTTTCAGTTCTTTTCCCCTCTCAGCTATTTGTTCTGCTCTAAATATGAACAAGACCTAAGGGTGTCATGCTTCCCCCTTTGAGGTTCCTGGTTTTGGAAGACAAAATCATCCCTCATCACATATGAGGAACATAAAAAGATGAATTTTCAAAAAGCAGTTTGAGTTTCTACATGGCTTTTAAACTTTCATGTTAGGGCAAACAAATGTCTCTCTCCCTTATTTTCCATCTGTCACATATTGTAAAATGATGTGTGGAGTTTCGAAGGGTGAGGAAGGTTAAAGGGTATATTGTTTTACTTTCATAGTATAATCTTGACACCATGCACGTGCAAAACCCAAGCAATCAATTCCACACAACTCACCTCTCCCTCCCTCTTCCCAAGACAGTCCAGCAAGGACAAATGACAGGTATAACACAGCGGACATGGTTTTATATGGTGTATTTTAGCCATGGGTTTATCTATCCAAACTATAGCCTCTGTTCTTCTCCTCTTTCAGTCTGTGATTTTCTGTTTTTAGTTAAATCACTGCTGCTTTCATAACTGAAATAATATTTTTTTAAATCTCAATACACAGTACACATAATGATAGTGGCTGCTTGTTGTGTTTGTCTGTTTACAGGAAACGGGAAGAAACAGAGGGATGCAGCTCAAAACAATCACTATTTTATGAGTGCTTTAAAATAAACTACATACTCTCAATTAATTCCATATCACTGCAGAAGCTGGGCTCTCCCTTTGCTTAATTAATACTTTTGATTTTACAGTTTAAAAATTAAAAATAAATAATGGTTATTATTCTGTTCACCACAGGCCTCACTACATTCCCCTCTGGCCTGCCTTATATCCACTCCGCTCCTCCAAGTCAGCTCTGTCAAGTTGACTGCTGCTTGTTGATGATGCACAAAGACAATCCTATGTGCTCTGTCGCTGCCAAGCCCTGTCAAGTCCAGGCCACAAAGTACACTTATACAAGGAGAGCTATATGGAAGGATCAGATTTTCTGAAATCAAGACCCACACACATAGCCCTTTAGTCTCCTTGCTGAATTTAGCCTCACTACCCAGAGTATGCTTCTTGTCTAAGGCTGACCTGTTTCCCCAGTTACACATTGTTTAATTTTCATAAACCCATTTACATTTACTATTTTCATATTTTTACTTTATTTTTTGCAACTTGCTGCACCTCCTGGATTCAGTTGAGGCTAAAATGGAAATATTAAAATACCTCCAGAAAGGAGCCGAATGTCAGTAAAATTCCATTGAGGCTCTGGGGTTTGGTACTTTCAAAGAATGTAGGCCAAAACAAAAGATACAAGAAAGGCTCTTGAGAATTCCTGTGCCTATAAGATGCCAGCTCAGTTCCTCAGTGATTAGGATTGTTTTATCCCATGAGCGGCTATCCAGAATTCAGGGCCAGGTCTATTAGAAGAATAAATTGGTGATCAAGTTAGAGATGTCTGATCCTGTCCAATTTATTCCAAAATGTCTACAAAGACCTGTTCCTCCACATACACATGGAAAAAACAACAAGAGATGGTTACTTGCCTCTTGCATCCAACTCTCATGTCAACCAGCCACTGCTTTATGCTTTTCTCGGAGGCTCTTATGTCTTAAATAATGACCTGGCCATGCGGTCAATCAATCAACAGTGTACCAAAATGAGGAATAAGCCACAAAGTTATTGTAGTGTTTCTTATCATGCCTTTAATTGAACATGTGGCCAGCACTCAGTCTTTAGAGCACACAGGAGCCTTTCAAGATTCCTGTGTGAACCAGAGACTGGGAGGCCCCTCAGCTGCTGAGGGCTTCCAACTGGGAAACACACCATGCACTGGGAGCCAAGCTTGCTACTTGCCAGGATCAGGGTCCTCCTGCACCAGCAAAATGACGCAATGTGATCTCATGCAAAATCTCACAATCTTGCCTCCTGCCATGCATGTGTGGGATCCCACATTAGATCCCATCATGCCTTTACTTTAACATCTGTCAGGCCAGAGTCATACAGCATGAACAAGCACTGGGAAGGATCTAATGCTTCCCTATTATCTCCCTTTGATACACCTTCTCTTTTACCCAGACACATACTTACCCACTAGACAATACCCAACCCCTTTGGATTAACATTAAGTAAGCATCCATTCTTTTACATTCTTAATTAAACTGAACCTTTGGGTAAACATTTAGGTTTACCCATTACTAGTTATAACAGGCCAAACAGTCAAGTCCATAGCTGGACAAATTTCCAGAATTATCAATGGAGAATTGGATTTTACTATAAGCTGCAGGAGTTGGCTAATTAGTTCCAATGACTTAGTATTTCTCAAATTAAATTAGAGACTGGCTTAATAGAACACAAATTGACTCATCATTAAACTATGCTAATATTAAAATGGTCCTTACAATGTCAGTTATTCATGGAGATCCAGCATTACACATGCTTTTCAGTAAGGGAACTGTGAGTTAAAGTAGCAATTTGGTATTGATTTGGTTATATCTTATTGGATGTTATATGACTAGAGAAAGACCTCATGTAAATATCAACACAAACTCCCAAAGAAATTGCTGTTTTACTAAGAACTCATTCTATCTGTACAATCTGCAAAAGAGCATTTAAGAGTATATAAACAAAACTTTATTAAAAAGTATCCACAGTTGCTCCTTTACACAATAATGAGACAGATGTGATCTAAATAATAAAACAAGAGACACTATCATCATGAGAATATAATACTATAAATTATACTCAACAGCAGTTAATATTGTTCCTATATCTTCTGAATAACCAGACAGAGACAGACTTTTATAAATGAAAACTAATATTTTATAAAGCAATTGTATACAGTTCTCAGGGAATCAATCCACACATTTTCTTATATTCTTTCAGAGAACTTGAGCATGTAGCTTGGGTGGAGTTTTAGCCCTACAAAGAAATGGCATAAACTATAGGTGCAAATTCAGACTGAAAAATGTCAAGGCATAACTGCAGTTCAATAGCTTTAACTGCAAGCTCTACTAAACTTTTCAGACAAATAACTCAAAAGAGTCTCAATTAAACTGAAAAGTATACTGAAACACATGCAAAAAATATCACAACCAAGCATTTCACCATCAATCATAATCTTAAAAAGATCAAAGAGAATTTTGGATACATGAATGTCACAAGCATTGCAAAATTTTTTATTTTAACCGTACCAGTTAAGAGCAAAAAAATGACAGGATAAAGAAAACTTAGTACAAAATGTAGAATCCAAGCTAATATGCAGAGGAGTAAACATATTTTCACTCAAAGGAAGGAAAGATCAGTTGATGAGAAACAATTAGAAATTGCTAAGATACATCTCTATAGGACAGTTGATGAAAGCTACTGTCAATCAGAAAGACAAAGTGAAGTTGATTATGATAACTAGACAAAAGAACATTCAGAAAGTTAAATAATAATATGAAGAGAAAGTCCCTTTATGGTTTAAAGACTTGTTATGCCCGTGTATCAAACCTCTATAACACACAGAACAAAAAGGCATGTAGCTGGCTATAGGATAGAATAACGTTACCTGAACAATAAGTTCATAAAAATTGACAGAAGAACAAGTGAGTTGAACAAGGTAGTAGAAGATATCATAGCTGTGAAGAACAAGAGATGGGTTTAAGGCTAAGCCAATACCCAGCAACAAAGCTTGAGAGAGTCCAAAGGAGGGGCCACACACGATTAGAGGCCTAGAGACCAAGTCATATGAGGAAAGGCTGAAAGACTTGGGACTGTTCAGCCTGGAGAAGAGAAGACTCAGAGGGGACTTGATGGCAACCTATAAGTATACCAGGGGCATACATCAGGGCTTGGGAGAGCATCTATTCACCAAGGCCCCCCAGGGGAGGACCTAAAATAGTGGGCACAAACTGACTGAGGAGCGCTTCAGGCTAGACATAAGGGAAAACTTCTTTACAAGTCAAGTGCCGAGGGCTTGGAACAGGCTCCCCCCAGAGGTGATACTGTTATCCACCATAGCTATCTTCAAAAAGTGTCCTGATGCCCATCTTGCTTATGGTCATCTGATCCCAGCAGTCTTTCCTGCCCAAATGCAGGGGGGATGCACATTTATAAGCTTCTTCATGGCACTCCTCAACATAGTATTACGTTCCCTCAGAAAAATAAGGAGGAATTATTAAAGGTAATGCTTACGGGGGAAGAAAGTATTATCACCCTTTCACTTGCAAATGAAAACTGACATGCAGAAACAAGGAGATCTGTAAGGTCCTTCCCAACCCCTAACAACTATGAAACCTTGCAGAATTTCAGATCTGAGTATGAACTATTAGACCTCCAATGGAAACTTTTTTCCCTTTTTTACTTTGAACGCAGGAGAAAAATGTGGTTTAGATGGCAGATGTCTGAGATTGCTTTAGACTAAACAGGTGGACTATTCAGTTAAAATGAATTACATTCATTTTAATTAAAGAGTGCAAAGCAGATTATTTTCAGCTTTCACAATGAAGAGTTAAACACATTTTAGCATGTATAAAGGTGCAAAGTCCTTTCAGAAATTTTCCATTCACTTCAGCAAAACTTTACCTGAATAAGGATTATAGATGATGGCTCTGTATTGTGACCTAGAATAAATTATGTTAAAAGGTAATGAATACAATGATTAAACAATTCCAGTTAACTTTTCCTTCTCAGAAAGCTTACTTACTGTTTGACTTTACATGGAGAGAGCTAAATCCATCATTCCTGTCATTATACTCTATATCAAAGCTTCGATTCATCAATCAATCTATGCCCTCAATGACCACAAGTAATATACTTTCCGATCACAAACAAAAAAACAGAACTCTAGGACAGCATCATCCGCCATATGCAGACATTTTGTGGAGGTAGCCGCATTCACTTCCTGTAGTCATCTGTTCTATTATTATATATCTTGAAATGTGGCAACAAAGTTAGGCACATTCCTGCAGTGTTATTCAGTTTGGATTGGAAGGGCTGGGGCTTTTGTGGGGGGAAAAAGGAAAAGAGGGGAGCATTACCTGTTTTGATCACAAGAATAAAAGGCATTTCTTAAAATATAGTGTTCTGCCATAATATGAAAATTGGTCCTAGGAAATAGTTGTGCATTTATAAGCTTCTTCATGGTACTTCTCAACACAGTATTAAGTCCCCTTAGAAAAATAAGGAGGAATTATTAAAGGTAATGTTTATGGGGGAAGAAAATGTTATCACCCTTTCATTTGCAAATGAAAAACTGAAGTGCAGAAACAAGATTTGCAGAGGCACCCATTTACCATTGTGCCCCTCTCTTCTACATAACCCATGTCACACACAAAATCCAGATCAGTGTTTGGAATGGAACCGAGATCTCCTCACATCCAGTCCAGAGCAACTGTAAGACACCAACAAGAAATATGCTAACAAGAAATATGCTCAAACATAATTGTAACTCAAACCCCCATTGTACAGGTTCCTACTATAAGAATTACCCAAGACTCCTTGGTTCAGCACAGCCAGAAAGATTTTGCAGATCCCCTGGCATACCCTATTACAATATGAGTCATGACTGCTTTCTGGAGCACTATCCTGCCAACCACTACAGCAGTTCAAAAATTTTCATGAGACAACTGTGTTTCCTGCTTCAAGATGAGACGTTACTCTTAAAGAGGTCAGCACTATCCATATTTTCTTTATTATTTTTGTATGCAGGACAGTTTTCAATACCTCCGTATAAACACAGGTAAAAAAATTATCAACTTTTGCCAAAAAATTACATGTTTGGAAAATGAAGGCTAATTCACAAGATAAGATTAAAACATGTCACTGATTCAATGACATATTTCCAACAGCATATTTGAATAATACTTCTCACTTCCATATTAAACATGGCTATTCTCTGTAGTCCATGGCTATGTTTCTACAGGCTTCATGGTGAGCTTGAAACTGCCACCAAGAAATAAGTTCCACCCATTTGTGTCTAAACTGGGAGCAGGCCTGGGCAGCTTGGAGTTTCCCTAAGTACACACTGTAGCCTCTTCAGCCAGTGAGAGCTAAGTGCAATAGTGGGGCACACACTCAGGTCCATTATGAGGCACTCATGAGCTGTCTACATTGCCCAACTTGTAGATTTCCAATATATAAACAGGTTATTATAAAAAGAAGGGGGTAATCAATAAGATATCAGAAGGATAAAAAGAAATCAGCAAAGAAGATTTACTTTAGCTATCAGGAAAAAAACCTTTAACAATAATGATAGTGAAGCACTGAAACACGCTACCTGGGGGTGTTACCAAATGTCCTTCATTGGAGGGTGTTAAGAACAGGCATATGGCAGGGATGGGCTATTTGATTTTCCATGTAAGGGCATGGACTAAATGATCTCGAGGTCCCCTCCAGCACCACATTACTATGATGCTACAATTATTTTTATACCTCGTTAGCTGCCATTTAGCAAACTTTTATAGAAATAATTTTGAAGAGCCTTTTACGATTTTCTCTGTGGATATATTTATACTAATCCACTTTAATGTAGGTTTTTACTTTAAGAAGGCTTTTCTTTCCCCCACCCCAGGCATAGCAAGCTTGTCATTCACTCTAACAACAAGTAATCACATGGGAGTGTTTGCAGGGAGACAGCGGATACAAGAAACTGCTCTTTTAACTTACTTGGAATCGACTCCAATTTATGCATGTGGGAAGTGTTTTAATCTGCATTGGGTAAGCCATGTTCTTTTTATTGTTTTATACATGCTGGGAATAAAAACATCAGAACTAGTGTTTATATTCTTAAATCTTTAAGAAATACAGATTTTGTTAGCATGTATATTCTTAATGAAAATGGTGTTTCAATATAAACATCCAGGAAAGGAGATGAGTAGCATTGTAACTGCTGCTTTTTTAGTAAAACTGAATTTGACTGAAAGGCTTGCAATAAGTTTCCTATGGTAAATCATTATATGCTGGATAGGATGAAGCAGTATTTTAGCAAAAAAATGGTTAATGGTATTAGCTGACCGTTTATTTTAGTGCATTTGCTTGGTGCAATGATTTCTAATAAGTTGCAAACTGAATGTTTACTTCATGAAATGCCAAAGAGTTGCATATTGTAAGAACATGTATAGGCTATGATTAGGATTTTCAAAGCTTTAGCAAGTAAAAGATTCAAGTAACCATTGTAGTGGAGTGACAGCTCAGCTATAATTAAGTTTGAGAACCTCTTTCTGTTTAAAGGTCTTATATATCTATGTACGCTAAACTCCACATACCTACCTGTATCATCCTGAAGTCTGTTACATCTCACAAAGATGAAGAATAGGACTAACATGCCAAATTTGGGTCATTTTAAACAGAGAATCCTGAGATGTAGTCTAACAATAAATTTCTACACATTCCCCCAGTTGTTCTTAATTGCTTGACATTTGCCACATCTAATAAACTTCTCCTTCAGGAAAGCAATGCAACAAGCAATACTGACAAAACACTTGAGCTCTTTATTTAGACAACCTAAATTTGTGAACTAAACAGATTACACCAAGTATGTGCAGGCAGCGTGGGTGGATTCGGGACTTTGTAGAGGAAGGTGCTGGGGCTGAACCCTTGCTCCCAGGTTCTAGCCCCCGCTGGGTGGGCAGACCCCACAGCAGGAGCAGCTGCAGGAGGACTTTTTAGTCCCCCAATCAGATAAGAATCTTCCTCCCACCCCCCCACAAGTTCCCCTGTCTTTCCCTCTGTGCTCAGCAACAAATCCCCACACCTGCCTGCCCCTGCTGCTGTTCCTGGCCACAGAGTCTCCCTGGAGCAGAGTGGCTTTGAAGCCCCTTAGCCAGCAGGGACAGTGGCAGGAGTGGGAGCAAGGACAGTGTCAGGGGTAGGAGCAGAGGGAATGGGAGGGGAGTGAATGTGCCACAGAGGAGAAAGGAGTGGGAGAATTTTTACTCTCTTCAGGGACTTAAAACAAGTCCTGGGCTGCTGCTCCCAAGTTGCTAACTGGAAAGAGATTGTGTCCACATCACTGCACCCCCCTCAGAATCCGCCCCCACTGGGCAGTAGCCAAAAAAGTTTTTAGCCAAAAGAGTTTAACGCTCACCTCTAAGTCCCATGGCAGGTGAAAGGCTCATGGAGAAACATTGAACTCCATCCATGTTGTCAACTCACATTTAGCTCCTCAGCACAAATCTGGGGGGGAGGAAGTAGGGTGAGAACCTTGCTACTATTTGCTACTATCAGTGGTGCTCACTGAATATAGCAGAACATTTAGATGCTCAGAATATTTTCTATAAAGAAATTAAATTCCACACACGAATCCTTGCTGGTAGGGTTGAGGTGAGACAGGAAGTAGGTGAAAGGGGAAGAGAGCCACTTGGAGATATTTTGAGGAGAGGAAGATAAATGTGGATGGGTAAGGGGACCCATCTCAGGATGAAGTGGAGATTGGGAAGGATGGAAAGGCATGTAGTCCACAAGGAGTGATATGGCATTGTATTAGGGGTGAGGATGCCCACGGAACCCATGCATACACCATGATTTGAAGGGCTTTGTGCTCCTTCCCCCATGTCCCCCTACCCGGGAGCCAGGATCTGGGTGTTTCCTGCTCCTCTGGGTATATTCTGCACCTATCTGTTCCCCTTTCTCTATCTCTCCATGTCAGCTGGAAAATAGGGTATGCCTGCCCTTCTGAGGGTACCTGATATGCTTTGTCTGTTCCCCTGGTATGAGCCGAGATCTGGGCGACCCTGTTTTTCTGGAGGTATGTTGCTCCACTCCCACCCACCTCTCCATGGAGTAGCCAGGATATGAGAGAGGGTACTCCTTCATAGGTGGAGAGGGAGGAGGCCTGATCTCCTCTCCCTGTCTTGTGCTTGTATAGATGTCTGAACACCACCACTTCCCCACATGAATCTGAAGAAACTCCATCCCTTCCTCTGAGGAGGTGAAAATAGGCATGCTGGATGTGTGCACCAAGAACATAGGGCTGAGACTGGAGTAAAGAGCTAAGAATGGCCAGGCTTATCATAGGCTCCCAACAACTAGCACCAGGAGGTGGGCAACAGGAACACCCTGGGTGCCTCCAGATGAGTGGGAATGTGTGCTTTGCAGCACCTCAAAGGTTTCTGAGGCACCACAAAATGCATGCGGTGCATGTTAAAAGGTTCTCCATGCTAGATATTTGCAGTGTGAAGCCAAAATTAAATACTGGGAAAACCTGGAATCTAAAAAAACATGCCAAAAAAAAAAAAAAGGGGGCAGGGCACATGGCTGCAGCATGCTATACCCAAAACCAGAGTCTGGCCAGCCAAAGCCAGGCTCCATGTGTCTGGATTGTCCTCACTGCAGCCCCAGAAGGCCCCCAGAACACCAAGTAATGCTGCTGGGGCCAGTCCAGGTGCTGGCCCCAGCCTCCCCTACCCCACCCAGGGCAATTTGCCATGCCCCAGAGCGCATATGCAGGGTCATGCCCCAGGGACCAGTAGCAGCAGCAAAACTATGTGCCACTGCTCTTTGTCCCCAGGGAAACACGCATGTGCACTCATGAGGACATGCCTCCTGAACACGTCTCAGAACTATTGTTTCAAGTTATATACGTCTCCCTGGGGTTTTTTACTCAGGCAAATGGGACTATTTGAAACCTTCTTTCTATTAAAGGAAATTGCACTCTGTTAAAAAATCTACATCCACACGGGGTGCCCCAGAGGGGTGTTAGAAAGAGTTAGTTGATGTCCTGTCATCTAAAGCAACAGTACACAAGACATAAGTACTGGGGGAAGCATTCCTTAGCCCTGACAGCTCCACACATCCTTACCTGATGAATAAAACCATGACTTGGATCAGGCCAGGAAAAGAACATCAAGTTCACTGAGTAATTGCAGGATCTTAGAAGACTCAAGGTGATAGGATTTTTTTTAACCTAATTTGACTCTGAACCAGATCTAAACCACAGGTGAGTCTTTTTTGGGGTTTTGGGTAGAGAGGGATTGTCTTCTTTTAGTTTTTAGTTTCTAGTAAACCAGAAACTTCTCTTTTTTACCAGTTCTACCTATTGAGGAAACAAAAATTGAACATGTTATTCAACAAGGAGTTAAGGTCTACAAGTAGGCACCAACTTCATTGCTCACATTCTGGTAGTTCCTATACTTATACTTGGTTTTAGCCCCTCTCCTGCAGTAGGGCCTGCATCCTCTCCCCTCCTTCTATGTGGGTGTCAAGATCTAAGGAGGAAAGACTGAATAGAACCCAGGAAATAAAAAATTTGTAAATGTCATCCATGCATATGGTGGGCAAAAATGTCTAGAGATGGAGGAAGACAGCATGGCAAGAAGACAAATAGGTGAGAGAGGCTGAGCTGTGCTGAACCTGGTTGAAGCAGGGGTGCAGGGGGTGCCAGGAGTTCAGAGCCTGGTTCAGGATAAAATGTAGCAAACAGCTTTCCAGTGACTTGCTGTCTATAATATAACAGCAGAGGGCACTAGACAGCAAGGAGCTACTTTTTACATGGCAGTGTCTTTCAAAAGTGGTAATGGCTCAACAGGACAGGAAGGAATGGTGAGCTGGAAGTAATGGCTGGATGGAGAGCTATAAATTCAGTATCCCAGCAGACTCCCTGCACATGTAACTTCACTCCACAATGGCTGCCTGCACCTCACAACAGCCAAACACTTGGCTAGCTCCAGAGAAAGAGCACCCATGTTATTCTGTAAAACATTACCATTCCATTCACCACTTTGACAACCGCTTTGCCTTTACAGGTATGATGCAATATAACACTTAAGTTTCATTTATTCATTATTAAATACACAGGCCTACCCTGACCCCACCCAGCTGCTGACAAGCACCAAGCCCCAGTACTAATACAACCTACATAACAGTGCTGAATTAGGCATACAGGATCTCTCTCAAAGGATATAAGTAATGCTTTGCTTTGCTACACAGGTGGGAGTCAGGCAGAGGGGCTCAACTGTGTAGGGGGCATTTCCTTCTAGGAACATCTCACATTCCAATCACAGCTCTGCCAAGATGCACTTATTAATACCTTCCTCACTCAAGACAGTCACACCTAACACAGTGAGAACAGCTGGAGAACTTACAGATAATTCCTGTTGGCTATTGCTGGCTAGATGTAAGGGACAGAGTTAAGTCTGTGTAAGGGTATATCTTAACTGTACATTTGCTGGTTTGAGTGTTGCTGAACTCAGCATTGGAAGGTCACAAGGTACAACCACACATCCTTAAACAGTGGTACCAAAGGTTTTTTATCACTATGTTGCGTTTTACTGTAGTTTGGTTTTCATTAACATTATGGTTACTAGTAAACCTGCCAATCACCCTAGGACAGAAACATCACTTCACAATTTGAAAAAGGATAAATAGACAGACATTTTAGCTTAGCTGGAATCATTCTAATTTTTTATATGCAACTTAAAGCCAGTTTGAATTTGGAAATAAAACAGGAAAAGTCTGTAGAAAGCAGAATTAAATATTCCAGGGTCTCCAGCCTTTTGTAGGAGTTATTATATTACTTCTGTTACAGTGACTCAGAGCATCTATGCTCAAAGGCTGAGTTTGTTTCAGCAATTGCAACTGCACCTTTGCAATCTTGTTTCCTGATCCAGAGGATGCCCTGTGTAACTTTTCCCTTATTTTAAGGTACATTCATTGAATAAAAAATAAAATATATTTCATATACACACATAATTTGTTCTCTAAATGTTAAAAAAATTACAACAAAAGAAAGGATTCCTTTTGAACTCATATCACATCGAGTGGTTTATTTTAGTTTAAGAAAACTGAACCCAGGCATTACACAAAGACTGAGATAAATTATGTGACAAACTGGAAGTAAAAATTCTGTACCTAAGCTCCAATTTTTTGCTACAGAGTTTTATAGCATGAGATGTATGTCAGTAGTGTGTCAGATGCAAGCTATGGGTTTATCCAAGTGACTGCGCAAGAAGGTAAAAGGTAAGCAAGAGTCAACTGCCACTAACACATTTATTTTATATAACATACGTGAAAAATAAAACAGGTGCTGCAAACATGCCTATCAATAAAAATGTTGAGAGTCTAGAACTATCTCTGCATCTGACTTCCAAACAGAACTCTTCTCAGCCAACTTCAGTGGCAATTTCTGCCTATATAATAATGGTTTGATTTAAGCTTGTTGCTAAGTACTTAGTTGCTCTCAAAATGATCACTGTGACATAATAAGCAATAATCAGTCGTTTCTAAATAACTTTAAAACAGCATATGCATTAAGCAAGCAAACAGGAAAAAGTTGCAAAAGGGACTTCCTCTTTGGATTTCCACAGCAGCTGAGTGACGTTTAGTAAAGCAACTGTTTAATATTACTAAACACAGATCAAATCCTCCTCACTGGATACCGACATGGCTACAAAACTCCCCACTCGAGAGGAATGTGAGAATTGGATAACTCCTCAAGTTGCAGATCTCCTAAGACAGGTACTAAATATAGATGTCAGACTGTAAACAGAAAAGTATGAATTCAACTAGAAAATGAGTTGCTGGTCTTATCTATACTCTATAAAATTTGTATGATTACTCTGTCCTAGATAGAAACATAGATACAATGCCAAAAGACATTGTAGTCAGCAACTGCAATGATCAAGAACTCATCATTTGTATTAATATTCTAAGTTTCTTGATGGTCTCTCAGTTTTTATTGAGATTTAGATCATGACCAAGACTGATTGTTAAAAGTAGCAGCCAGGGTTATCCTGAGAAATATCCACTGAGAAGGGATTGCATATCATATTTTATTTCCTTGTGGCAACAAGTAACAATTTTATTAGAAGTAGGCGTAATTTTTTTCACTGACCGTCACTTTGTAATATAGAGCATTTATTTAAGAACCTGTTTTGAATAAAACCCACATTAAATTCTAAATGTTAGCTTCAACTTAAGGGTCCTTTTAAAGTCCTTGAGTTCTTTTATTATTCTTTTGCTTCTGTTGTACCTTTCCTATTTATGCAATTCCCTTTTTATTACAGTCAGGTAGCTTGAAGCGTGCACAATATTCTAAACTTGTTGTCAGTAATCTCTTCCCTACTTGAATAATTCCCTCTAAAATATATATTCAAGTATTTTTTATGCATGCCAGTTTTTCCCCTTTAAACTGTTGAACATTGTGGTTCAAATTTAAATGTTACCTGCTATTAATCCAGACATCAGAGCCCTGTGTCTCACAGCACGTAACTATTTGGTAGTCTCCTTTCATGTTTTGTCTTCATGAATATACATTTCTCTGTACTTTTTTTAAATACGAGTCTTATCTGCTCTATTATAATAATCTATCCAAAATCTACTACAGCAACAGCCATTCCCTTTCAAACAAATTTTAATAAATCTTTCATATGGATTTGCATTTTCTATGATGCTATGAAATCTTTACTCCTCTTGGTGAACAGTTACTGAATAAGTAGCCCCTCAAAAGAGAATCAAAGTACTTAACCCCCATATAGTATTAGCGGACATTGTTTAGAATCATCTAACAACTCTCAGTAACCATATACAAGAATATAAGACAGGAAATGAATAAAAGCACCTCAGCAACCCATAAACTAAAAAGGGAGTTTAGGTAAGCTGTTACTTCCTTGTTTCACATTTGACCTTGAAAGCTTAACTAAGTCTTTCAAATTTCCATACATCTTTTCTACACTTACCCTATGTGACAGGGGGCCGCCTCAGGGCCGATCTCCACGGCCCGCCCACCTGTCTCTGGGCAACTGCCCGCCTATCTTGCCTGCCATGCCTTTGATGTTAATCGATTCAATTAAGATGTCAATTAGGTGGGAGGCTACCCATTTAGTGCCCTGATGCCAGGGGGCGCTCTCTGTCGCTCCTACCTCCCCAATACCACAGCCCAAGCCTCACAGATGGCATCATGGTGTTCACCTAATCACTGGCCCCACACTGGGCCCCAGAATCTTCCAAACAGGACCCCTCTATGATCCTCTCCTATCAGGCGGCCTCTCAGCCGTCATCCGGGCTACCTAGCCCCCCTGAAGCCATTTTCCCCTCTCAGCTGTGGTCCCCCCAGGATCTTCGGCTAACTGGCCCTGGCCCACCTCCAGGCCAGTCAGGACCCCAGGCCCCTGGCTCTTGGCCGTCCCTTGCGGTGGGCCCCCAGCCCTTTTGACCCTCCTGGTCCTGGCCCCAGCTTGGGCCAGTCGAGGGTACTCTCTCCTTCGGGCTGGGTCTCTAGCCCCTCACTCTCTATCCAAGCCTCACCGTGCCACTTCTCCCCTTCTCCCAGGGGCAACCACAGCACCACGCCCGGTACTCATCCACTCTCTCGGGGTCCACCCTCTGGGCCCCTCCACAAACAGGGTTACCCACGCGGTGGTGGGAGCTAGGGGTTAAGGCGCCCCGACCCGCCTTTTACCGGAGTGATAACTGGCCTGGTATTTCCTGGGGGCTCCCGCGCCACTGAGAGCCCCACCAGGCCACCCACTCCCAGCAGGGTGCAGTTTCAGGTCATGCCCAGGACCAGGAGCCTCCTTACCATCCCCTTGCAGCTTCCCCCTTACCTCCGGGTCGTTCTCAGCAGCCCTTCGGCCAGGCAATGTTGCTGCCTGGCCTCCTGCAGCCAAACTGCCTTGTTTATATAGGCAGCCCTTGCCTCAAAATGGCTGCCCTCATCAGGCACCTGGAGGCTGCCAACTCCAGGCCCTTAAAGTGGCAGGCACACACAATGCACTGCCACACCCTATGCCTATCCTTATACTCCCATCATGAGTTTAACTAGTTGTATGTTGACACATTAAATAACTGAAAATCATTTTAGTCTGACCAAGTCTTTTTGCTATTCTATTAGTCCCAGCTTGACATTTCAACCTGATAAACAGCTCAAGTCCAGATCACTTCTACCACCTTCTAGATATGTTGCATGTTACTATATCAAAGCATTCCTAAAATCTATACAGATTATTACCATAAGCTTCTTCTCTACTAGAATTATTTCTTATTTCTTCCAGCCAATTTATTATTCTTAATTCAGTCAGAAGGGATTTCTTTATTCTATTTCTGATTATACATTTCCACTATATTGTCCTAAAGCAAAAAGACCCGTTAAAGCTTTGTTCTTAAATCTGTTATATTAGCTTGTATCCCAATCCTCTCTTCATTCAGATGTGCTTATTCTTTAAACAGTAGATCTCCAGCTCAAAATATAAATCCTTTTACTAATGACAGATAATGGACAGAATCAGCTTTAGTGCTAAAGCTACAGCTTTTAATCTGAAAGTCCTAAATTCCAGTCACTGCAGGGACAAATTCTTTACAAATAGTTTTATATATACCAGGTCTTCCAATTTAAAAATATGACAGGTAACTGCCAAAATGTCTCACCACCCTGTAAGGTTGCCACAGCAGTAGGATGACAACCTACTAATGCTGTCAATTACACACTTAGCTCATGAGGCAGCAGTCTGTGTGGTAGACATAGACGTCCCACCTGCTAATGATCCAGCTGCATGTTAATATGATGCTGTGCGATAGAATTCCAGTGCTCCTGATCTAGTTGAGGCCAGTCGAGTCTTTAAACCAAATATTTTGCAAGTAGTCTTTAATTATATGTCCTTTCTTCTGGGTGCCTGACTTGAGACACTTTTATCATGTGCACAAATATTGAGCACTCGCAGCTACAGAAGTCAAGGAGACCTGTGCTTTGAACATAACAAGTGCTGTTTAATGCCAACTATTTTGAAAAATCAGGTCATGGCATCTCAACGTAGGCACCTAAAATTAGTAGTTAGTTGACCTTAACCTCTCTGTACCTCAGCTCCCCATCTGTGAAATGGAGTGATAATATCCCTTTCATTTTACAAGCATCTTCTGAAAAATAAATTATTTCATATTTACGTAGCATGGTAATAGTAAAATGATGAGTAATGTAGAAAAGCTATGAAGAAATTAATAATTATGTCTTCAGTGCAGGATATGGGTGGTGTGCACTAAGTAAGACCGAGATCGCACAAGAAGCAAAATGCTGAACAACTGCTTACTCAGTGAACAACTTATACCCCAAGTACTTGTGAACTACAGAAAACATGTTATGCAGTTTAACATATCATAATGCATATGCACAAGGCAACTTCAATTCAATTATTTGCTAATATTTAAGTACTTGACTTTACAACCTTATTATGTTCTTTTAACATACAATATGTATGTGCATGTGTGTGTGCATTTGTGTGTAATATCTAAAATAATTATTAAATTGTCATTCAGCAAAGTGTTTGAAGACTGATCAAAAGCATTTGTAGAAAACCAGTAACTAGAACAATAAAAAATAAACCTATTGATTTAGCTTCTTCATAGCCAAGTTCATAAAATAAATATTCCAGCTATATGCAAATAGTTATTCCTCTATTTTCCTGCATCTATTGTATAAACATGGAAATACAACATCCTCTGTTCAGCATGCATCTCCTTTCTCAATATTTCCATGCATTCCAATATATTTACTTTGGCATTATTGTGCAAATAGAGGAGAGGGAGGCAGAAGCGGGACGTACAGGGCATTGCAAACACTATTCCCCACCCTAGTGCTAGCATACCTTACAAATGGCAAACTCACCTTCCCCTCCAAAATAAGGCATTCCTAGGCCTATTCTGGCAACAGTGCATTCACAATCTAGCCTCTTGTGCAGAGGTCAGATTGTGAAGTCATCGTCTTGCTGTAAAGATTTCTCTCCAAAACAGAATAAGCTACAACAAGAGTGCCACAGTACAGCCTACAGGTTAGATCCAGCCCACAGAACAATTTAATGTGGCACATGGTGTTTCTGAAAGGGCGGGGAATTCAGTGGTGGAGCCTGTCACTAACTTGCCAAGCATGGAGCCTCACTGCAGATGCTTGTTCGTGATGGGAGAGTGAACAATGGCTTATTAACTCCCATGCCACTGCTGTCAGAAGTGGGTCCAGATATAGCCCTTCAGGCTCCTTGCAATCCAGAATCAGCCTTCAAGGAGCCCTGTGAGCTCAATCAGGCCAGGTAAGTTTTGCACCCTGGTCTACAAGCCTGAACCCATGTTATTGGCATTTAAACCAGCATTCATTTCAGAACGAGTCTACAATCCTAAAATTAAAAACCAAGCAGGGACTTCCATTTACCTCAAATATTATTTTGTAAATATCTCAAATGGCATCAAAACAGTCTTTTTGTTACTGTACGCTTAAATTGACCATTCAAACAAAATATTTACAAATATAACAAAATTCAAACAACCACTGCATCTCCCCCATATTTTAGACTCCCAGCCCTATATACATTCATTGAAATCTAAAGTTTAAAAAGCTAACTTCCTTAGGGCCACCAGATCGCTAAACAATTAAGAGTCCAATTCTGGAGCCCCTACTTCACACTACTGTTCACTGTAAATTCCCTTTGACTGTGTAAATGCAGGCAGTTCTTACACAACTATTTTGCCTCCTTTCTGAGCAACAAGACTACATATTTAACAGCTTTCCAGAGTTCCATGGTTTACATCTAAATTAATTAAATGAATGTATAAGTCTCTGATTTAAAATTCACTGTTAATAAAGTAGACAGACTACTTACTGAACTGAACTGACAACTAACTGAACAGTTAACTAAGAATCTTAAATGCCAGAACTCATTAATAGCACTTTATATTTTTAATGAAGTTCTGCAAATTTTTTCCTACTGATATTTCTAAACTTTCTGTTCTGTACCTAAAAGCACAATTATTTTCTAAAGCCAGGCTAAAGCATTAAAACCCAGCAATCAAAAAGATTGTGCTATGTAGGTATACAAGGTAGCATTCTGAAAGTACCCAAGCTGGCTCCCAAACCAAAAACAATAAGGTCACATTAATAGGGCACTCACCCCAACTTAATAAGCCCTGCCTCTCAGAAGATTTAATTAGCCTGCATACAGCAATCACATTATGCTGCTCCAAGTCAGGAGCTAGTGAACGGTGCTGCCTTTCCACGTAGACACGCCATTAAGGTCCTTCCCATCCCAGTTCTTTGCCTTGGATCTCCTGAAAGGAAAACCACATTGGGTGTGTCCGCACATGCAAGCACATGCGCTTGCAGCAGCTCAAATAGAAGCGATGCAAATTTGAGCCGGGGCCCCCCTGCACAGGGTCGCAGGCACCCTGTAGGGCCACAGCCCCCCTGGGCACAGCCAATAACTTACCTTCTGCAGCAGCAGCAGGAGTGGGGCACTCTGAGCCCACTGCTCCCAGATCCCAGCTCTCAGGGACCATGATCCAATCCCACCTGGGTCCTGCCAACCTTGGGGCTGCTTGTGCTGCTCAGCTGAGCAGCACGAGCAGCCCCAGGGCTGGCAAGACCTGGCTCGGATCAGCACGAGGTCCCTGTGTACCATGCTGGGTCCTGTCACCATGGGACCAGCCTGGCTGGATGGCAGAGGGGCCCGAGGACCGTAGGACCCAGCTGAGCTTGGCACGTGATCACCGCACACCATGCCAGGCAGCACAAGCAGCCCCAGGGCTGCCAGGACCCGGCTAGGCTCAGCACACGGTCCCCCAGTGCTACACCGGGTCTTGCTGCCACTGGCCCAGCTGGGTGACAGAGAGGCCCCAGGGCTGGCAGGACCCGGCTGGGCTCAGCATGTGGTCCCCGCATGCCACGCTGGGTCCTGCTGCCATGGGACTGGCCCAGCCAGGCAGCATGAGTAGCCCCAGGGCTGGCAGGACCCAGCTGGGCTCAGCACGTGGTCCCCGCATGCCACACCGGGTCCTGCTGCCATGGGACTGGCCTGGCCAGGCAGAAGAGGGGCCCCAGGGCTGGCAGCACCTGGCTGGGCTCAGTATGCGGTCCCCGCACACCACACTGGGTCCCATCTCTGCTCCTCTGTGCCTGCAGGGAGGTGGCACGCTGTGGGACCTGGCCCAGCCCAGTGCGGCTCGCTAGTCTGGCTTTGCACCAGAGCAGGTCACACGGCTCCAGGAGGCACAGCTCCTGCGTGCACCTCCTGGAGCCATGTGACCCGCTCCGGTGCAAAGCTGGACTAGTGAGTCGCATCAGTCTGGGCTATGTCCTTCTGCGCGCCACCAGCTTCACCACGGCTGCTCCAGCCACTCCCCCCCCTGCAGCCCCAGGGACATCCCCCCGCCACTCCCAAATCTTCCCCCACATTCCCCTGCCACCTCTCACACACATCCACACCCATAAACCTTCCCACCCCCATTTCCAATTCCCTTACTTACCTTGGAAGTGCCAAGGGCAGCAGGAGCACCAGAGAGATGCTCTGGCCAAAACCGGACTGTCTCTTCCGGAGGACTGAATCCTGTGCCTGCTCCAGGCACAGTCTGGTACCATGCCTTGCTCTGCTGCTCTGAGGAGCATTTTTTTTTTTTTTGCCCCCTGGATATTCAGGGGTCTAATTTTCTCCCCATGCTGCAAGTTTGCAGTGCAGGGAACATTTATTCATTCCTGCATGTGCCTCTTGCCCCATCTCAAAGGAGTTTTAGACGGGGCAAGAGGCACATACATGCTCATCTGGATGTGCCCATTGAGTCTAAGACTACATACAGATTCAGGGAGTTAGAGGGAGGTTAGATTCAGTTTTAAAATGGCTACCCAATATAAAGTAAGTTAGGATAGGGGGGGCTAGGAAGGCCTTGGAGGGATCAGGGAGGCAAGCAGGGATCAAGAGGGGGAATTGGGGGGCAAGTGGTATCCACAGGGGGGTCAGGAGGACTAGTGGTGTCCACAGGGGTGTTGGCATGATATGGGAGGATTTGGCAGGATCAGGGGTCTAGCAGGGTCTGTGGGGAGGACTTGTGGTGATGGGAGACTCTCCCCCCCTAACCCTGGGACCAGGGATTATTTTTAGCCACCTGACCCCCACCTAACCCCCAGACAAACAACCACACCAGCAAACCAACCTCCTCCCACTGATCCTGCCTAGCTCTCCCCCCACCCCCCCCACCCCTTATTTCCTTGGCTCCCAGCACTAGCAAACACCAGTAAAACCAGCGCCAGGAGCAGTTTGTGGGATGGTGGGGCTTGGTTCCTCGGGAGGAGGGAGATGTTGTCCTTCTGGAATGAGGCAGAGGACTGGGGGGTAAAAATAGTCCAATTCCAAGTGGGGTTGGAAAAACACAGCCCTGGAGCTGGGACCAGGAGCTGGACTTTCCCAGCCCCATGGCTTCACTGGGAACTGTACAGACATCCAGTTAGATCAGGCTTGCCAAACCCAATTTAAGTTAGATTACCTCTAAGGCAGAGTTAACTTAGATTGGGCTGGCCATTTTTAGACCAATCTATCCATCTTGAACTTTTCTACAGTTCACGCTTAGATGGACCTAACTAAGTATTTCTACTTGGCCCGCACTTCCAGGGAGGCAGTTAGAAAGGCCAGAGCAACTACACAGCTGAGGCTGGCAACACAAATTAAAGACAACAAAAAGTCTTCTTTAGCTATGTATGAAGTAAAAGGAAGGTGCAGGGCAGCATAGGAGCCCTACTGAACAAGAAGGAACAATTAGTGACAGACAGGGGGCACAAGGCTGAGTTATTCAATGAGTTTTTTGCCTCGGTGTTCCTGAACAGGGGTCAAGACAAGTCTCCTAATGGGTTCTTAGATGGGCATCAGAGGGCCACCAGCCCATCAACTGTCGACGCTGACTTGGTGCAGAGTCACTTGGATGGACTCAGTGTGTTTAAGACAGCAGGCCCAGATGAGCTGCATCCAAGAGTACTGAAGGAATTGGCCTGTGTCATGGCAGAACCACTGGCACAGCTGTTTGAGCACTCAGAGGACTGGAAAAGGGCCAATGTGGTCCCTATTTTCAAGAAGGGAAGGAAGGAGGATCTGAGTAATTATAGACCACTCAGTCTCACCTCCATCCTTGGTAAGGTCTTTGAAAAGATTATGAAGATTGTCAAGAAACATATTTGTGGGAGTCCAACAGGAAAAATAATGCAGCAGGGAAACCAGCATGGATTCATAGCAGGTAGATCATGCCTGATCAATCTGGTTTCATTTTATGACAGGGTCACAAATTACTTAGATGCAGGAGTAGAGGTGAATGTCATTTTCTTGGATTTTAGCAAGGCCTTTGATATGGTATGTCACCACATTCTCATAAATAAATTAAGAGGCTGTGACAGATGTTTACACAGTCCAGTGGGCGGCAAATTGGCTTAGCAGTCGCACCCAGAGAGTGGTAGTAGATAGGTCGGTATCAACCTGGAAGGATGTGGATAGTGGGATCATGCAGGATTCGGTCCTTGAACCTGTACTCTTTAATATCTTCATCAGTGACTTGGATATGGGTGTGAAGTGTATTCTGTCCAAGTGTGCAGATGATTCTAAATTGTAGCGTGAAGTGCACACTCCGGGGGTATGAAACAATTGCAGGCAGACCTGGACAGGTTAGAAAAGTGGACAGTACACAATAGAATGCAGTACAAGTACAGGTGCAGAGTGCTGCACCTACGGCGCAAAAAGATCCAGCACACCTACTGGCTGGGAAGTGATCCTTTCAGCAGCACAGAAGCAGAAAGGGATCTCGGAGTCATAGTAAACTCCAAGATGAACATGAGTCGTCAGTGTGATGAAATCATCAGCAAAGCTAAGTGCACTTATGCATCAGCAGATGCATGACAAATAGAACCAAAGAGGTGATGCTTCCCCTCTATGTGGCATTGATCAGACTGCAGTTGGAGTACTGCATCCAGTTTTGGGCGCTGCGCTTCAAGAAGGATGCTGATAGACTCGAGAGGGTCCAGAGGAGGGCCACTCATATGGTTAGGGGCTTACAAGACAAGCCCTATGAGAAGAGACTGAGGGACCTGGACCTCTTCAGCCTCTGCAAGAGAAGGCTGAGAAGTGATCTTGTGGCTGCCTACAAATTCATTAGGGGGACTCAGCAAGGAATCAGAGAGGCTCTGTTCACCAGGGTGCCTCTTGGGGTAACAAGGAACAGTGGTCACTAACTGACAGACAGCAGTTTTAGGCTAGACCTCAGGAAAAACTTCTTCACGGTAAAAGTGGCCAAAATTTGGAATGGGCTTCCAAGGAAAGCGGTGCTCTCCCCTAGCTTGGGGGTCTTTAAGAGAAGGCTGGATAGGCATCTGGCTGGGGTCATCTGACCCCAGCACTCTTTCGTGCCTAGACAGGGGGTCGGACTCAATGAACAGTTGAGGTCCCTTCTGACCCTAGCATCTATGAATCTATGAAAGGTTCTAAGTGTAGGGTCTGCACCTACGCAAACTAAGTTAGATTGGGTGGACATTGTTAATGCAATCAAACCTCCCCAGAAGTCTGTATGTACCCTAAGATTCATATTAGAAAGGGCTCAATTTCCTGTTGTAGATAAAGATAAAGCTTCTTGAGAGCTTCTTCTGGGTTCTGGTTTCATTTTTCTCTACAATTGGCTGTCATAGTTTTATTAAGAAAAAAATATATCAGACTTGAAGAACAGATACTGATTTTGAAAGTCAATAGCCTCTGAGCCTTGCTGTCTAGGAATGCCTCCTAGTCACTCTTTGTAATATTCTTCTTCTAGGTATCCGCATCAGATGTAATGTACAGACTTGTGCCACTACTGCATACTTTTAATTTCTACATGGAAGTATTTTACCCATAAACCAGGCTACAATTTAGATTTTGTATAACTTTCAAATTATTTTATATATTTACACACACACACACACACACACACACACACACACACATATATATATATATATATATATATATATATATATATATATATATAAAATGCTCTCTCTTTTCTCATCTCAGTTTGGAATGCCTGAATCTGCTGTAGTGGTGGAAAAACTGAATATCAATGGCCCCCAATTTCTGGTAAGTAATGGAAATATTTTCTGTTCAGAAATATTTCATAATAGGTATCTGCTTTTTGTATCACAGTGGGCACATCTATACATGCACATTTCATAATTTCATAGTTTTTAGGAGCTGAAAGGGACCTTACAGATAATCAGTTTACTGCATAATAACCAAAATTACTGCGTAATATGGGCATGTGTCTCCATGTGCATGCCCATAGTGCGTAGTAACTATGGTGACTTATGCCAACTTAAGTGTAAATTTGATATGAGCATCATGCAGGTATCAAACCTATGCCCAATTAGTTACTGAGCAGTAACACATGTGTAGATACCTTACTGCACAGTAATGCTGTGTGTGTGGACTGACTTGGAACTAACTTTAGTCCCAAGTCATTTCATACGCAACATTAATGTGCTTTATTGCTTGCACGTGTAGATGCCAACCTATTTCCGCTTACTGCGTGGTAATTTACTGCACAGTAAATTTAAGCCAACATAAACGCACATGTAGACATTCCCAGTGTGAAGCTTGTGTTTACAATAGCAACACCTTATGTTAGCTTCCTTTGCTCTTTGTAGAATCATGGCAAGTTATGTGTTATATTTCTTATATAATATTATAATAACAAAAATCCCACTTTATTCCTCTGAATAATTTACTCACAGTAGTAAATGCTTGCCTTGCTCCACCTCTGGATAAAACAAACATCTAGATACTCACACAAGAATCTGGCAGCTGAAAGGGATAGATATAAAGATCCATTCACATGTATGTGATTGCAGGATTTGGATCTAAGCAATCTTATTAGCACTCTAGCACCAAGCTGTGAGAAAAGCAAACTGGTTCCTGCCAGCTCAAGTGCCTTTTGTAGTCTTTTTTTTTTGTTGAATGATTGAAGATATTATGTACTTTCCTCACAGTAGGAATGGACACAGGATGTGAGAAATGTTTTCAGAAGTTAGTGGTAACCTACAACAACAAAAGTGACACACAAAAAAACATAAAAGGAACTACAGGCAAGTTCTGCAAGACACTTGTGACAGAAAAAAATAAAACAAAAGGAAAAACATCTGTGAGGCATGTTCTCCAAATTATGCATTCCCTTCAAGATTTCCCATTTTAAGCTTACCTTATTTCACACATTGTAATGTTCAGGGCATTACAGGAAGTGCCCCATGGTAAGCCACTACCCGCATGTGTTTTGTATTGTATTGTTATAATACTGTGAGTGTCGGCTCTCAAATGACAGAAGACTCTTAGAGCTCTTCATGTGCTCTTTAACTGAACTGTTCAATACCAGTGTCAACTTGATAAACCAGTAATAAAATATGCTTGAAATAATTCATTATTTCAGTACCAAAAAATACATTCATAGAAGAACTTGCATTATCAGGACACTACTTATATTGTCAATAGCAACACCTATGTAATTGCAAGACAGCATTACTACAGATACAAGCCAGAATTTAATTACATTGCAAGTAATTAAAGCAGCAGCCTATCTTCAGTAACTGATCACTGGTCAGCTATATCAGGAAATCCAAACTGTTCCAGGAATGGAAAGTTTCTTCTTTGATTTCTATACAAAGACTGTAAAACTGTATAGTTCTTCTAAGGAATACAAGAACAATGTATTGATATCTGCCTAGGTTTGCAGAGAGTCTAATGCAATTGTCTATGTGAAATGCTCCTTTTATTTTATTGGACATTGAGATTCTAATGAGGACATCATATTTTTCAACATAATCATTTCATCACTCAAACATGTAAGAAAGGAGCAATGACATATCATGGAAATCTGCAAAATAGGGAAATATGAGGTTTAATTGGTTTAATTTTCTGAAGAGTGAATCTGCTTTCAGAAATTTGGGAAAACTGCAGTAAATTATTATGTAGCTCATAGACCACTTAGTATCAAAACAAACATCAAAATTACTACAGGGGGCTTGTTGGTATGATGTGAGGTTCAGGTTATATGCTAAATACTGAATTTGAAAAGAAAATAAGCTGGATGAACTTGCAATACTTAAGGCCTATTTGGAGTTTTAAAATCTGTCTGAAAATGCAGTAAAATTGCCTAACATGCAATGAAGTGGCCACAATACCTTAAATCAATTTTTTCTGGTTCCAGAAGGGGAATTGAGTATTGTAATTGGCATTCAGATTCAGTAAGAATTTTGTTTCTTTGAACATTTTTCTCTCATCTGGGCTTTAAGCAATAAGACAATTGCTTTTATAATAAAACTCATTTCTATTCTATAAACATACTGTGTTTCAAACTGCTCTTTTGTAAGAAACAGGATTACATGCATTTTAAAGAAATTTTGAGATAATGGTTCTGCCCTAACATTTTTGCAGAAGCTGAAATGCGAAAACATGGTACATTAGAATGAGAGTATGCAATGCAGTTTCATCTTCCTTTACCAATGGTATTTTATTTGCAATAGTTATTCCAAATGCAGGTCACATCTCAATGATGCTAATCTGGTGCTAATGGGTAGATCAGCTTTTAGGCACAGTTGAATTGCACAGTGTATTATATTCTCTCTCTCTCTTTCATTGCTTTTTAATGTCTGAATATTTGAAGCACTGTGCTTGGCTTTTTCTATTGTAGAGAATCTTTTTTGCTTTTTTTGGTGCCATTTTCTAATTTAATGTTGATTTTCCAGTTAGAGGGTGAAAAAGTAGTAGAGACTTCAGAATTCTGATTTGACCTTAAGGAATGAATCATAAAGTAGTTAGATTTAGGGTGCTACTCTTAACAAAAAAAATAAGATTTTTACTAGAAGCGTGGAGGAAATACCTGAAAGTAACAAAGGAGTTGCACTGATTCTGGACATATTTCACCAGTTCCATGTTTTCACATATGGTGCTATTTCAAGACTTTTATATTGGGTCTTTGGGATTTAAATTTTTGGGGCTAACAAAGACTTCTTCTTTAACAGTACAATAATGGTTTACTTTTATAAAAAAATAACCTTTAAAGAAGAGACCTATGAACCTCACTGTGACTGTCCTGCATATCTCTGGCAGTACAAAACAACTGACAGATCCAGTCTTCTAAGATTTTTCTTTGCATATGGTGCCAGAGATTGCTTTTAAATCTACATTACATTACTTCTTCCTATTCCCAACTGAATGAACATCAGCCGGTGATCCCAGCTGCTGGAATGCCAATTTGGAGCCACAGGCAGGCAGATATAAATTACATAAACCAGGGCAGAGCTAACGAGTCAGATGCCCCGCCCCCCCTCCCTTCCCATGCCCCACAAACAAGTTCAACATAAAGCACAATTCAGCTGCACCCAAAAAATATGGCCCCAAGTATTCAGTTGAAGACAGAATCTGACTCCCCAACTAAACTTCTTGGGAAATAATTGAAGGTAAAGTCCTAGCTTTATAGAGAAAACAAGAGGCTTAAAGCCCATTTCCCATAGGCAAAGCACTCCTCCAGTTCTTCCCCATATATCAAACACGCTAAAGACCATGGGCTAATATTTACTCTGAATGGGGGCTGCAGCATGGGCTGGCAGTGGAAGACTAATGCAAACAGTGGTCAATTGTGATATATTTATTCTTACCATGTTCTCCCCCATTTTGTATATTATTGCTGGTGAGCTGCTTTCTCTAACTAACTTGTCAAGTATTCAAATTTCACAAGCCACAACTTTGCAGTCAGTGTCATACACACCATGCTTCTTCTGATTCAGGAAGTAGGATAGCTTCCTTAAGTATATCACTGTGCATGTACCAACAAGCTCTTCATTTCAGTACAACTTACTAGCAAGACCATAGCACCCCACTAAGCTGACTACACTCTTAGTTCAGGAAGAACCAGGTTCAGCACAAATTAAATTTATCTAACCAGAGTGGTAAAACTGTACATGTGTTCATAGCACAGAAATTTTCAACTGGGGCAACATCCTGATTTTTAAAATTCCAGCAGGACAGTCAAACTGGAGACCATAAACCCAGTAGCTTTCCATAAGAACACCACAGTCTCAGAATACTCAGGAGGTGGACCACATCTTAAGATAGACATTGGCTTGTGGACTTGCTTGCTCCCATCCCCTGCCAATCACACTGCAGCTACAAAGCAATTGTTCATGTGGAAAAAATACCATAAAAAATTTTCATATGGTTTTAGCTCCTCACATGAATTCTATTCTTCTTGCATCTCTCCTTTCATGGTCTCCTCTCCTGCTACTAAACATGCTTTCTTGGCCCTTGGGTCTCTCTTTGCTTCCTCCCTGCTAATACATATTTCCCTGACATACTACCCAGTTTCCCATTGTTCTTCTGCTCTGTTTTTTGGGCACGCTACCATTCCCTACCCATCCTCCCAATCCTGGCTGGTGCTGGCAGACCTGGAGCACAACTGTCCCAGCTGCTTTTACAAGCCCCAGAGCTCACCTTTTCTATGAAAAACCTGGATACCTAAGGGAGCTGGACACAGCAAGGTGTACACTGTGAGAAATGAGCCATTTGACTTTGCTAGCCAACACTCCACAGATGACAAAAAATGCCTGTTTAGAACAAAATTGGTTTTAATTGAAACATGCCTGGGGGCTGGAAGGTAAAGACTATTCTCTCTCAGGTGACAGTAGACATACAGCAACAAAATGGGAGAAAGGAAGCATTGTAGGATAGAGGGCTGCTGGCCTTGATACTTATTAGCATTATGAGAGACAACTGCAGCAGAAGTAACACAGACACTGGACTCTCTTCATGCCAGGTGTTGGAGGGAAAGGATAAAACTGGATTCTTTTTTAAACTGGTCCAAATCCAGATATACAGATCATCACCAACTCAGGATTGGTTCAGTGTCTAAATCTGCAGCCATGTTTCACTGAAGTTCTGATGACTGGCATTTTAGTTTATTTTAAGAAGTTTTCTTGGTCACCTTGGGCCACCATTATCCATTAAATGAACTATTTTTACTGTTTCCAACCAAATCTGAGGCTCCCTCTAAAAGCGGCAATATGCAATCATGTGGTGGTATCAGAAAGAGGGAAATAGCTGGGAACACAATCAAGAAAAAGGCAAAGTGTTGCTGTATATATAATGCAACTGGAACAGAGAGTGATTTTGTAGTGATCTTAAGGCCTGGGTTAAAAGGAAAGCATTTTACAGCTGAATGCATTAGCTGCTATCAATCATCTTCAATTAAATAAGAGGGTAAAAGGGCAATACATATTCATGTCCCTTCAACAAAGCAGGACTTCATAAAAATGGAAGCAAAAATTGCATATTTATCTCTATTCTTCAAAAAAAAAGGACAAAACAGACTAGCTTACTGGATATAGATGTATTTTCTGAAATCTACAACATTGACGTTATGCACCATTTAACACTGCCACTCAAAAATACAATAACAAATTGATGGCAAAAATAACCTCATTTTTAAGATTGTAAAGAAAATAATAGATTCATGTATAAAGTCAACAAGCATTATTGGTGCCAGATGTCCATGAATGTTTGAATAAACAATGAAAGTATATCAAGTTGTTTCATTTTACTTTCTTGCTAGATATTTTCCAACAACCCAAGTTGTAACTTAGTAAAACTGTCTAATACCTAGATCTTGCAATTCAATTCAGTAGCAGCAAACAATAAGCTAATGCCAAAGTCCTCCTTGCAGGATTTCAGCCTTAATTTTTACCATGACAGCATTATATTTCTATTCAAGTTCCAAATATTGCTGCCAGAAATGATTTGAACATGAATTTTGTTTGTTTTTATTCAGCAGCTGTGAATGATGGGAAGTGCTTGTCTGCATTCCAATCCATGAAAAGCCCTGACAAAATAATCCAAGCAACTTCAAATATCAAACTATTCATAATTACATTAAATATGGATTAAAGGCATATTCTTTGATGCTGAATCCTTTGTTCTTAAAGTTAAGATAATTTTAAACAGGATCTTAATAAAAAGCTTAAAATTTTATGGAGGCTTCAACTTCAGGGAGTGTGGACAGGACTGAGTAGTGGTGGGAACTTACAAAGCCATTGTGTTATAGTTTCCACATTTATAGGAACTGAACTGCACAAAGGAAGGGCTCCATGCATTCTCAGTATTTTAAGTGTTAAGCCAACTCCTGTTTATGTTTTATTCAGACATACTTGCCTTGTAAGGACACAGAACAATTCAAATATGATACTACCATCTCAAAGCTTGTTTAAAGGGAAGAAACCAAGTGTTTCAAGACTTTTGATATGGGTCACTTCCATTTTTGGTGCTTTGGTGCTTTCTAAAAAAAAATCAGACCCTGTACAATGCCTCTAGTTAGGCACCCAAAAATCACTCACCTCTGTTGAAAATGTTGGTCACTCTCCTGTTATCATACTACAGCTGCTACCCATTTATGACATCTTCTCCCTGAATTCCTGTATCATCATAATTTCAGTCATACTTTATTAATACAAGTCTCTTTCAATGCAAGACTGTTTCTAATGGTCTGTTCTTTATACCTGAAGAGCAAAAAAGAATATAGGAAATACATACTGAAATTCTTTCTGGGTATTATTACCTGCAAAAGACTCTACTATATTAAATGACAACATGAATGAGAGAGGGTAATGACAGGTTATGCATAATATGAGTAACATAGGTTATCTGAGGAACTGAGCACTTTCAGTTTCAGAGAGCATGTTCTCTATGGAAGGTCACTAAAAAGAGTAGTTGAGATAAGATTAGCTTTTCTATCAATCTGTTTCTTTACAGAAAAAGTGGGCCAAATGTACTCTGACATCCTGCTGCATACAGCATTAGCACACATGAACTCTAGTTAAACCAGATTTAAGGCTGTTTTGTGTCACTGTATCATTAAAAAGAGACAAAGTCAGGGTAACCATTTATGAGTATTTGAGGAAGTTGCACTTCATGCTTTTTCTACTAATGAAGATCTAATGATCTCATGAGGTCCCTTCCAGCCCTGAACTTCTGTAAATCTGTAATCTGGAATGACCTGGAAGAATTTGCCAAATATTTACACTTGGAAGATAGTCTATTTATGAAATGGGTAGCCATCCATCTGTCACCTGAACTGATGGTGCAACTGCTAAAGAATATCTATTCCAATTTAGTTTGATAGGAAACCAATTACCTTGTGGAAACCATCCTTCAGATGTGTGGCAGAAACAGCATGTTGGCACTACGAACTTATCAAATTGCAAGAACAGGTTGGGGTTTTACTAAACTAAACTAAATGAATACCATAAACTCAATTCTACATTTCCAACTGAAAATGCTGCACCTTCTTTTGTTTCAAGTAGTCCCAAATTGATTATAATTGAAGGAAATCAAAAAGAAACATCTGTCTTTTTCAGGCTGTTTGCCTTGTACTCTCCACAGCAGTTAGTAGATAGTCTACTTGCCCATTTGGACAGTATGTATCCTCCTGCAGTTTCTCTAAAAGCATGTATTATACTGGTGATTGGAGTGACTGAAACGGAAGCTGAAAATAAATCAGTAGAAAGCAGGAAACCTTTTTTTTTTTTAATTAGTCCCAAATTCACTTTTACAAGATAGCCTGAAAAAGGCTACGGTACCTCAAGATGACACATTTTTTAAGTCTAGGAGGAGAGAGTAAATGGATCTGATTAGCATGGAATTAATGGAGGACAGCAACAGAAACAAAGTTACACTCACTGACTAGACTCCTTCTCTGGATGCCTAGACCGGTAACATTATAGCTCCTTGGGTTGTAGTTGGAGCTGTGTCGGTCTAAGAACATAGGCAGACAAGGTTTTTTTGGGTAAATGTGATATAGATTCATAGATTCATAGATTCATAGATGTTAGGGTCGGAAGGGACCTCAATAGATCATCGAGTCCGACCCCCTGCATAAGCAGGAAAGAGTGCTGGGTCTAGATGACCCCAGCTAGATACTCATCTAACCTCCCCTTGAAGACCCCCAGGTTAGGGGAGAGCACCACCTCCCTTGGGAGCCCGTTCCAGACCTTGGCCACTCGAACTGTGAAGTTCTTCCTAATGTCCAATCTAAATCTGCTCTCTGCTAGCTTGTGGCCATTGTTTCTTGTAACCCCCGGGGGCGCCTTGGTGAATAAATACTCACCAATTCCCTTCTGTGCCCCCGTGATGAACTTATAGGCAGCCACAAGGTCGTCTCTCAACCTTCTCTTGCGGAGGCTGAAAAGGTCCAGTTTCTCTAGTCTCTCCTCGTAGGGCTTGGTCTGCAGGCCCTTGACCATACGAGTTGCCCTTCTCTGGACCCTCTCCAGGTTATCCGCATCCTTCTTGAAGTGTGGTGCCCAGAATTGCACGCAGTACTCCAACTGCGGTCTGACCAGCGCCCGATAGAGGGGAAGCATCACCTCCCTGGACCTATTCGTCATGCATCTGCTGACACACGATAAAGTGCCATTGGCTTTTTTGATGGCTTCGTCACACTGCCGGCTCATGTTCATCTTGGAGTCCACTAGGACTCCAAGATCCCTCTCCACCTCCACCCAGCAGGTCATTCCCTAGGCTGTAGGTGTGCTGGACATTTTTCCTCCCTAGGTGCAGAACTTTGCATTTCTCCTTGTTGAACTGCATCCTGTTGTTTTCTGCCCACTTGTCCAGCCTATCCAGGTCTGCCTGCAGCTGTTCCCTGCCCTCTGGCGTGTCCACTTCTCCCCATAGCTTTGTGTCATCTGCAAACTTGGACAGAGTACACTTCACTCCCTCGTCCAAGTCGCTGATGAAGACATTAAAGAGTATTGGTCCAAGGACCGAGCCCTGCGGGACCCCACTGCCCACACCCTTCCAGGTCAAGACCAACCCATCCACCACGACTCTTTGGGTGCTACCCTCTACCCAATTCGCCACCCACCGGACTGTGTAGTCATCCACATCACAGCCTCTTAACTTGTTCACCAGTACGGGGTGGGATACCATATCGAAGGCCTTCCTGAAGTCTAAGTATATGACATCCACCCCTCCTCCTGTGTCCAGGCGTTTCGTAACCTGGTCATAGAAAGAGACTAGATTGGTCAGGCATGATCTGCCTGCCACAAACCCATGCTGGTTTCCCCTCAGCATAATTTGCCCTGCCGGGCTCTCACAAATATGAGCCTTGATAATTTTTTCAAAGACTTTACCAAGGATGGAGGTGAGACTGACTGGCCTATAGTTGCCCGGGTCCTCCTTCCTCCCCTTTTTGAAAATGGAGACCACGTTAGCCCTTTTCCAGTCCTCCGGGACTTGGCCCGTGCGCCACGAGCGTTCGAATATTCCCGCCAGTGGCTCTGCAATGATGTCAGCCAGTGCCTTCAGCACCCTCGAATGGAGCTCATCCAGGCCTGCCGACTTAAAGGCATCCAGTTCTTCCAAGTGACTCTGCACCACCTCAGGATCTACGTATGGAAGTCTGGCGCCTTGCTGCTGCCTCTCTACAACCCCAGTGAGAGAGTTGTCATGCCCCTCACTTAGGTACACTGAGGCAAAGAACTCGTTGAGGAGTTCAGCCTTGTCCCCCCTGTCTGTCACCAATTGTTTCTGCCCATTTAGCAGGGGTCCTATTCCTCCCTGGGCCTTCCTTTTACTCCCAATATATCTAAAACACAATTTCTTGTTGTCTTTTACTTGGGTTGCCACCCTCAGCTCTATGGTAGCTTTGGCCCGCCTAACTGCCTCCCTACAAGCACGAGCAGAGGAGGTATATTCATCTTTAGTGATCTCACCCTGTTTCCACTTTTTATGTGCTCCCCTTTTGGCCCTTAGGCTGCCCTGGATTTCTCTGGTCAGCCATGGAAACCTCCTGGCCCCTTTCCCTTTTTTGCCTCGCTCGGGGATCGTCTTGCTTTGTGCCCGAAGGATCGTTTCCTTTAGGCACAGCCACCCTTCTTGGGCTCCCATCCCTTCAAAACTCCTACTCTGCAGTGCGTCCTTGACTAATCGCCTGAGTGCATTGAGATCAGCTTTCCTAAAGTCTAGCACTTTCACCCTACTAGTTACCTTACCCACTCGACGTCTTATGTTGAATTCTATTATTAGGTGATCACTGTCTCCCAAATGGCTACCGATCTGGAGGTCCCCTATCATGTCATCCCCTGTTGCCAATACCAGATCCAGTATGGCATTCCCCCTAGTGGGACCATGCACCTATATATATACCTAAAATATCTTTTATTAGACCAACTAAATAGTTGGAAAAATTGTTCTTTGCAATCTTTCAGGCACAAACACCCTTCTTCAGCCATGGGGAGAGTCTATTGATGTCTATTGCGCTTCTATTCTACCATGAAGAATACATGACACCAGCAAACTCTCCCCAAGGCTGAAGAAGGGCATTTGTGCCCAAAAGCTTGCAAAGAACATTATAGTTCCTTAGCATCCAAAATAAGAAGAAGCAGAATTTTCTAGCACACAGATAGTTCCAAATATTGAACAGATGATGCAGTCACTGCTGACTTGACTGTTTTGCAAGTAGGCTTGAAAACCCACTGGAAGTGGGTTTTTGATCTAGAAAAAAGTCACAGACCTGGGTGAGCTAAGCACCCTTCTTCTAAACTAAATGGAAAGAGTGATTAAATGCCTTTTCATGTAGTGATAGCCAAAAGCAATAGGAGGTATTAGGCTACATGGGGAAATCTGAGTGAGAAGTCAGAGAAGTTTCCTGGGGCTGGTGCTAAACATAGGACTATGGATTTATTTTAGCAAGCTGTTTGCATGTTGAGTAGAAAGCCAGCAGACAGCAAGAACAGCAATCATTTGTTTCACTGAGGAGCAGACAGGAATCCTGAGACAGAGTTGAGTGGTGGGGATAGACTTGAAAAATGTGTGTGTGTTTGGTTCTACTGTGTTCAGGACTATATAAATGAACAGGATTATACAAAAGAATATCTCTGACTTTAGCAGCAACTTCCCTCCTAAAAGAAACAATTCAGCCAAACCCTACATGTTGGTTAACAGCTTGGATCAATGGGCACAGAGTTTAGAGTGGGATAGTTTCCAAAGAGATAATGTGTGAGCTGCTACATCTGCTAGACCAGCATGTAAAATGATGAACATTTTCACAGAAATCAAAGGCCCAAAGGAATTAAAACAAGACATAAAAATAATGGCTGAAGAGGAACTAAGGCAGTATTTGGAGGTTACCCAAGAAGGGATTCTTTTATTATTATTATTTTGCTTGCATAACAGCTACCAAGTCTCCAGGCAGATTTAGAAACCAGTACACATTACACAGCAGCATAAAGTAAACTAAAAAAAGCCACTGGTGTTCCAAATAAGGTGATCACTTGGAGAGTTACAGAAGTATAATTAAGCTGCTTTGTAGTTCTTCTGCTATGTTTCCCTCTGTAGACAAGCCAGTGACTTCAAGTTTGAATAGCGTGCACAGTAGTCTGACCACTTTTTGCTAATGCTGACCAAGGTGTTATAGTTGCATTAAAAGATTCAGTGTAGCTAAAAGCAAAATTCACAGTGTCTGAAATACAAATTATACAGAAACAAAACACTAAATCACAGAGAGGGAAAGAACAAGTTAGGAAGTGAAAGGAATTTTCCCCTAGTAAAATGAAGCCATCCTGTTTTCTCCTAAATGACACCATCTGCTCTGAATAAGCATGAAGCTAGGCAAAGGCACACATACAAAACAGGAACCTGTAAGAGATCACTGTGAGCTTAGTGACCGATTAACTTCAGTGTTAGTTGTTTTTAATTTAAAATGCTCTAATAGGAAGAAGGAATGACTTTTGCAACCAGCCAGGTATCAACATGCTGTGCAGAGCAACAAAAAATAGGACTTATTCCTGGAATGGCTCAGAGGAGTTTTTGTTAAATATTTACCAGTCTTTCCATATTTAAAAACCCAAGGAGTTTGCCCACATTATAATCGCATACAAAAACCAATCGCAGAGATGTTTCATCAGTGAATTTTCCAAGTGCCAATCCTGTGCATAAACTCATAATTTAATGTTAAGAGAATCTGGCTTCCAGCTCTGGTTGCACTGCTGAAAAAACACATTAGGCATTAACATTTAGAAAGGGGCATACTGGAAAAGCATTTGAATTCCCAGAGTTCACACGAAATCTGTATTTAGAAAAATAAGAATTTGAGATTTTAGGCTTCTAAAGCTGAAAGCTGTGTACAATCCCCACGGTTGTGGCCTCTATTTGTTGGATGCCTACACTTGCTGCTGGTAATATGACCTGCAGTGTTTAGATCTGCTTCTTAAATTCAATAGCCACAGAACTCCTATTTGAAACACTTGAGAAAGGTGTCCATCCAGTATTCTCTCCAGTGTAGGAATACCCACATGCATTTCCTTAAGCTTTTCTTACAGTTTGTCCATGATTTCAATCGATTCTTTCTCCTTCAAAACAATCCTTTGGAAGGGTTTTTGTGCACCATCTGTATATGTAACAGGTCATGGTCCATATTTAGAGAGATGACAAGACCCATGACTATAAATAATAATAATTAAAGAAAAACAACCCACCAGAGCCTTGCAGCTGTTCTATGGTGATTTATCTTAGCAGTGGCCCACTGCTAAAGTAAAATTTTGACTTTCCAACATGGCTTATGAAAAAGCCCCTTTGTACTAAAATAGGGTCTGAGCAGCATAATGGAAGTAACCATTGTGCTCAAAATGATATGATCTATAGAGAACAAACATACTAGGCCTAACTATATATAAATACAGAAACAAAGAACTAAATGAAGAACTAAACAGACGAGTACAGATGACATGCTAAATAAAGAAGTCCAGAAAGCAGATTTAAAAAAAAATCTTTAGCTAAGAGCTAGCTCTACCTGGTGAACAACACTAGAGGAAAATGTGTATGTAAGCAAAGAACTGGCAGCACTCACTAAAAACAAAATCTCTTTATGTATGTATATAGGTATAATGTTAGTTGTCTTTAATTCAGTTATACTACTCAGTATGAGTAAAGCTAGCAAAATCAGGCTCATCATGAGCAGGAGATTAGCAAAACTACCAAAGCATTATAATGGCACGTATGTGTATTATATACTGTATTGTGTGCCCAGTATTGTGTGCAGTTCAGAGTTACAATGTCATTCCCTATAAGATACAGTAACACAGGCATGGGTGACTGGTACCTCCCGAGTCTGGGGGGCCACTAGCGGGGCACAACTGGGGGGTGGGAGGTCCCCCAGAGGCAACTCGTGGTGACCGGGGTGCAGGCAGGTCCCCCAGCAGCTGGTTGCTGAGCACACCAGTGGCATAGCGGTGGTGGAAGTGCCAGGCCTTCCACATGCCACACTGCTGCCACCAATGTCTCGCCACCAGAACCAATTTCAGGGGGGGCACCAGTGCTCTGTCTCAGGAAGGTCACATGCCCCACCCTGCCCCCCATGCCTCCTTTATGCATCACCTATGAACACAGGGCTGTCCAACTCATGGGCCATGGGCCACACGTGGCCTGCAAAGGATTAATATACAGCCTCTAGGCTCTCACCTAGCTGCTTGTTACCCAACATCACTCTGGCTGCAATCGCAGATGGAGTCTCCAGGCTCCCCACCTCCCTACTACAGCTGTCTCTTCCTGCCTTCAATCCAGGACATAGGGCAGTGTAGCAGTGCAGTGTGCTATGGGTGAATCCAGGGCTGCCTGCAGAGGGGTGAGGGATTACACCTCCATGGTACAGCAGTGAAGGGTGCCTATGCAGGCACCCATTGCAAAGACTAGGTAGGTAGTAGCATCTACACAGTGAACATGGTGTGACTGCCAAGGGCTTAGAAGTTGGACAGTCCAGCTGTAACATGTTGTTTAGCAAGTAATTCCCTATAAGTAAGAAAAAGGAAAATATTCCACTTAGCCATGCTAGCTAGGGACAGAAATTACACATAAACCGGTATAAGTGATCAGAAACAAGTTCAAATCTGTAATATAACATAAGGTCAGTGCACATAAACTGCTTTCAAAATGTCCAAAATGGGTTTCAGATAAACCAAATGGATGTAGTATCAGCCTTAACTGATTCAGGTTAAATCAGTTTATTGAACTTCTATCCCAGACCCCCTCCAAATTCAAGTTAGCACACAGTCCCCCAGCATCCCAGGGTGCCTTACACCTCCTCAATAAATCCTCCCCTCACAAGACTTGGCCCAAGCTGTCTGCTGTAGCCAAGCAGGGAGGCACACTCTAGCACCCACCAGCTTCTGGCCTGGGCCACTACAGGCATGTGGCTGCACTTCTGGAATCAAAAGTGAACGTCTGTTCACTTGCTTATCAATTCGATCTATACAGCTTAGAGTAACCTACAAAGATTGAATCAATTCAACTTTGCGCTTTTTGACTGTCTGTACTTGGTTGATATGTATATATTGTGTAACAATATAATTGAAGTCCCTGTGTAACACACAAAATGGGAGGAAGTTAAATTGATTTAGTCATTTTTTTAAATAGACATTTATTAGTTTTGTTCAGCTGTATACATCACAATGACTTCTTTTAACTATTTATAAGTTTTCAAATAAAGTTATAAGGATTAATCAGGTCTGTATAAATGGAGGGAAAAGGCTGTACTTTTTCTTTTAAAAGCAATTAGTTTGAGAAATAAATGCAGACAAAAATCATAATTTAACAACAATCTTTTCTGCAGCTTTCTCTCCTGTTTATTTAAGAGGTTTTATTTCCTGACTTGGGAAGTTGGCCAGTGTACGCATTTTTAACTAGGGTTATCATACGTCCAGGTTTTCCCAGACATGTCCTCTTTTTTGGCCCCCTTTGCTGTGTCCGCATGGGTTTTTAAAATTAGAGCAAAATGTCTGGATTTTTTGCTGTTCCTCTGCTCTCTGGGGCTGACTACTTGGGGCTGGGAGCAGCAATCAAGGTGATTGGCTGTTGGGGGTCATGTGCTCCCCATGCAGGCCAAGCAAGCCAGGTGAAGAGAGAGAGAGAGAGAGAGTACATCTGTATATGGGTGCAGGCAACACAGGAGCTGCTTGGGCAGCAGGGCCAGGGGAGCAAGGGCTGCGGGTTAGGAGTGAGGGGCACCAGCAGGGTTGAGGGGCAGGGGGCTGTGGGTTGGGAGTGAGGGGCACTGGGTGGCCAGGGGGCTGCAGGTCAGGATTGACAGGCAGTGGGGGAGCAGAGGACTGTGGGTTGGGAGTGAGGGGGGCTGGCAGGACTGGGGAAGAGGTTCTTAGGAATGAGGGCAGAGGCAGGGCACTGGCATATCACTGCCCCCTCACAATCACATGCCCCTCCCCGCTTCCTCCTCCCTCTCCCAGATGTCCTCTTTTTTTATGCTGGAATTATGGTAACCCTATTTTAACACTACACTGAAATGTCATACTTTCATTGTACTAGAATGCTGATATCTGTAGTGAAACTCTAAGGAGGGGAACCCTATAGTTGAAGTGATGATATTATTCCTACTGGAAAGAAGTTTCTAATGCCCTAAACTTCTGTGAATCAGTGAAAAAATAATGGAGGATCTGGTAAGAATTTAATAATGGCTAGCCATCTATTAAGTAATTTAATAAGAATATTGTTTGAACTTAAATTGATTGGATCTTTCAAATTTATAGATTCTTTTCCTTAGTGTGGCTCAGAGAATACTGGATTCTTGTTGACATTGGCAATCCGTAAGGGGCGCATGTGGGTTCACATGCACCCCTTGAGATTGGCCGTGCACCCCCTGGAAGCACCAGCCGTGAAACCAGAAGTGCTAACAGAGGTGCACTTCCGGGTTCACTGGTTTCACCGCTGGCTTGGCAATTGGCTGCCCCACCACCAGGTCAGCGATCGGGCACTGGGGGACCCCCCCCTCCAATTGGCAATCTGGTGCCCCCCCAGACTCCAGAGGCACCAGTCGCCCATGCTTGTTGATGCATATCCTTATGCAAGTTGCTACATATGCTTTTTTAATACAACTGGTAAACATATACACATACATATGCAGACACAGAGTATCCAGTATTTAACAACATTTAACTAGCTGACACTTACCAAGACTCATCTTCTTTCTATCTGTTCTACTCATTTTATATTTATCCACTCTTTCAAGATCAGTAGTACAGAACATAGGATTTAATGTTTGCAGGTTGTTTTGGTTACTACCTCTTGATTTTAGTGAATACATCAAAAATCTTGTGGAACGCATATGTGCACTAGCATGTAGTAGTCAATCATCATTAAAATCTTTACTTTGTCTTTGCAAGGAGATCGCATAACACAGTATTTGTGCTGGAATTTTCTTGCCTGAAAAAGCATTTGTTAAATTTTAAACAGCAACCTCTGTACCCAGTGAAACAGAGAGCAAGTGAACATACAGAATGAGAGATTCACTGTGCATTAAATTGTTTTATATAAGGAAAATGGTGACTCTCTCTTACAAAAAAAAGTGGAAGAACTCCAAAGTAGGGGTCACTTGAGACTGTGAACATGGAAATAGTCTCTTTTGTGCCAAAATAAGTATTCTTATCTGCATTCGCGTATCATTTGCACTTTGCCAATTAATGCATCTCAGCTGGTTCATCTTTTAACATTCCAAAATTGTAAACAGCTTCCAAACCACCATTTTTCCCTGAAAAGAGCCTGGCTTCTCCTCCTCTCCTCTCCAATGATCCAATAAAGAACAGACATTTAAAGTGACACTAGCTGCCAGTCCATTGCTCAGCTCTTTATTTCTATACTGACATGCAAGGCTTTAGTGCTTTGTGAACTACCGAAGCAAGAAATAACTGTTCTCTCTCATTAGACAGCTGGGATTCATAGATTCATAGATGTTAGGGTCGGAAGGGACCTCAATAGATCATCGAGTCCGACCCCCTGCATAAGCAGGAAAGAGTGCTGGGTCTAGATGACCCCAGCTAGATACTCATCTAACCTCCTCTTGAAGACCCCCAGGGTAGGGGAGAGCACCACCTCCCTTGGGAGCCCGTTCCAGACCTTGGCCACTCGAACTGTGAAGAAGTTCTTCCTAATGTCCAATCTAAATCTGCTCTCTGCTAGCTTGTGGTCATTGTTTCTTGTAACCCCCGGGGGCGCCTTGGTGAATAAATACTCACCAATTCCCTTCTGTGCCCCCGTGATGAACTTATAGGCAGCCACAAGGTCGTCTCTCAACCTTCTCTTGCGGAGGCTGAAAAGATCCAGTTTCTCTAGTCTCTCCTCGTAGGGCTTGGTCTGCAGGCCCTTGACCATACGAGTTGCCCTTCTCTGGATCCTCTCCAGGTTATCCGCATCCTTCTTGAAGTGTGGCGCCCAGAATTGCACGCAGTACTCCAACTGCGGTCTGACCAGCGCCCGATAGAGGGGAAGTATCACCTCCTTGGACCTATTCGTCATGCATCTGCTGATGCACGATAAAGTGCCATTGGCTTTTCTGATGGCTTCGTCACACTGCCAGCTCATGTTCATCTTGGAGTCCACTAGGACTCCAAGATCCCTTTCCACCTCTGTGCCACCCAGCAGGTCATTCCCTAGGCTGTAGGTGTGCTGGACATTTTTCCTCCCTAGGTGCAGCACTTTGCATTTCTCCTTGTTGAACTGCATCCTGTTGTTTTCTGCCCACTTGTCCAATCTATCCAGGTCTGCCTGCAGCTGTTCCCTGCCCTCTGGCGTGTCCACTTCTCCCCATAGCTTTGTGTCATCTACAAACTTGGACAGAGTACATTTGACTCCCTCGTCCAAGTCACTGATGAAGACATTAAAGAATATCGGTCCAAGGACCGAGCCCTGCGGGACCCCACCGCCCACACCCTTCCAGGTTGAGACCGACCCATCCACCACGACTCTTTGGGTGCGACCCTCTACCCAATTCGCCACCCACCGGACTGTGTAGTCATCCAAGTCACAGCCTCTTAGCTTGTTCACCAGTATGGGGTGGGATACTGTATCGAAGGCCTTCCTGAAGCCTAAGTATACGACATCCACCCCTCCTCCTGTGTCCAGGTGTTTCGTAACCTGGTCATAGAAAGAGACTAGATTGGTCAGGCACGATCTGCCCGCCACAAACCCATGCTGGTTTCCCCTCAGCATAATTTGCCCTGCCAGGCTCTCACAAATGTGAGCCTTGATAATTTTTTCAAAGACTTTACCAAGGATGGAGGTGAGACTGACCAGCCTATAGTTACCCGGGTCCTCCTTCCTCCCCTTTTTGAAAATGGAGACCACGTTAGCCCTTTTCCAGTCCTCCAGGACTTGGCCCGTGCGCCATGAGCGTTCGAATATTCCCGCCAGTGGCTCTGCAATGATGTCGGCCAGTGCCTTCAGCACCCTCGGATGGAGCCCATCCGGGCCTGCCGACTTAAAGGCATCCAGTTCATCCAAATGACTCTGCACCACCTCAGGATTTACATATGGAAGTCTGGCACCTTGCTGCTGCCTCTCTACAACCCCAGTGAGAGAGTTGTCGTGCCCCTCACTTAGGAACACTGAGGCAAAGAACTCATTGAGGAGTTCAGCCTTGTCCCCCCTGTCCGTCACCAATTGTTTCTGCCCATTTAGCAGGGGTCCTATTCCTCCCTGGGCCTTCCTTTTACTCCCAATATATCTAAAAAACAATTTCTTGTTGTCTTTTACTTGGGTTGCCATCCTCAGCTCCATGGTAGCTTTGGCCCGCCTAACTGCCTCCCTACAAGCACGAGCAGAGGAGGTATATTCATCTTTAGTGATCTCACCTTGTTTCCACTTTTTATGTGCTCCCCTTTTGGCCCTTAGGCTGCCCTGGATTTCTCTGGTCAGCCAAGGAAGCCTCCTGGCCCCTTTCCCTCTTTTTCCTTGCATCGGGATCGTCTTGCTTTGTGCCCGAAGGATCGTTTCCTTTAGGCACAGCCACCCTTCTTGGGCTCCCATCCCTTCAAAACTCCTACTCTGCAGTGCGTCCTTGACTAATCGCCTGAGTGCATTGAGATCAGCTTTCCTAAAGTCTAGCACTTTCACCCTACTAGTTACCTTACCCACTCGATGTCTTATGTTGAATTCTATTATTTGGTGATCACTGTCTCCCAAATGGCTACCGATCTGGAGGTCCCCTACCATGTCATCCCCTGTTGCCAATACCAGATCCAGTATGGCATTCCCCCTAGTGGGACCATGCACCTCCTGTGTCAGGTGGAGGTCCTGTATACAGGTTAGAAACCTGCGTGAGTGATGGGACCTTGCTGTCTGCGTCTCCCAGCAGATGTCCGGGTAGTTTAGGTCCCCCATGACTACCGCCTCTTTAGCTTTTATGGTCTCCGAGAGTTGCCTCAGGAGCCCCGCATCTATTTCTTCCCCTTGGTGTGGGGGTCTGTAGCAGACCCCTACCACCAAATCCCTTTCTCCTTGCTTATACATTCTTTATACAATGTTTGCATCTAACAGCATCAAGATATCCAATCACAAGATATCAGCAAAACCTTGAAATATACAAAAGAATTTTAGATGATTTGTAGGGAATTTTGAAAAATATTCTGTAATTTCTTTCACTCTAAAGACTTGCACTTAGTAAATAATGCACTTTGGCCACATAGGCAAAGGCATAAGAAAAATGCCCATAAAATTTTCTAAAAATAGTACAATACATACTGATATTCAGAAGAGTAAAAAGTTTATGGCGCTTGGGATGATCTATACAATTCAGTCCTTGGTATGCATCTACAGATAATTTCAAACAAGGGCCAATAAAAGCTACCATCAACATATACTATCAAAGAGCATACAAGCAGTACAGCATATTGTAAAGGTAGACTCAAACTAAAACACATATTTGAATATCCCAGACCTCTGTGGAGTTCAAATACAGGTCTGAATTTTCTTAACTGGTTCATGTCAAATATAAACTTGCATGTTTGTTTTGAAGATTCAGAGTATTGTAGGGTTCTTACAAACATGTTTAGCGTACCCCAGAGGTTCAGGCAGATGATCTTTGCTGTGAAGCTTCTTCTAGACTGAAATCCCAAACAATAATTACTTATGACAATACGTACAGCAGGGACCATCTTCAGCATTTGTATAGTGGCTCATAAAGTGATGCTTTGATACCAGACTGACTCCTAAGGGCTACTAAAATACAAATATGTGAAATAAACAAGTACAAATACCCAGGTGACCTATCAAAAGTTATATTGCTAACAGGCACAAATCTTTGGGAATCTTTGTGCCTGGGTATTCACAGGCACAAATAAGAGTGAGGTTCATGTCTTCCAAAGACACCTTATTCTCTTTTCTTAATGTTTTCTAACTGATATTTTTGTCCCTTCATTCACAGAAACTAAAGCTTTAATTTGTTTCTCTTTGCCTTTGTAGGTTTCTTTATAATGATTTATCATCCAACATGGTCAATAGTACCAGACATTTTAACAAACACATCAGTTATTGTATTGTTTTGAACCAGATATGATTTTATTTAAACCCATAGCAAATCTAGTAGCATTCTGATATGACACAAAATAAATGTTACATTCACAGACTGCCTTTCAATCAGAAAAAAAAGATTGAAAATAGGACCTACAGACCAAACTTAGTCCTAGATGCATATATCTAAGATGCAATCAAAGAGCTGAATGGTGAGTTTCTCAGCAGGATAAATTAGCCCACACTGAGCTCTGTACTATCATAGCTAGACCAGTACCTGAGGTAGCTAGTTTTGTGCCTGCAGTATAGCTATAGCCTCAGTTTCTTAAGAGAATATCTGACTACCTATCAACATAATATAACTCAAAAGTGGAAACAAAAGGAAGTCATATGTGGTTGAACATTCTTGCTTTTTTTTTCATTTGTCCTGAAACCAAAAATAGCATTGCGTTCAAGTGGTGGCCAGTTAGCTTCTTAATTATGAAAGACAAGGAAGTTCAGGGCCTAACAGCAACATGCCTCCTGCACATATTCTTTACAACAAGAATCTTCATTTGCCTGCAGCATAATAAACCCAACCTCTAATTCCTTTCATTTGGAATGATTGCAAGCATTTTAAATTCTTGCAAATCTCTGTTTTCAGAAGTTGTTTTACCCACCACTGAAATGCAGGCATCAGGAAACAGACTGGCACTTATATACTTAATATACACTTATTATACTTACATACACTTACTTATACACACATATATACTTATATACACTTAATATACAGGTTAAATAGTAAGGAGGAGAGAATGCAAAACATGTTTTCATTGTGCAGCATTGTTAGATCACAAGGCACAACATGAGAATACTATTCAAATCAATTTAACTTGCAGATGGATTTTAAGTAAATGTAACATTTAACCCAAACCCAGTGGGAGTACTTGTGTGGGGGAGGAGGGAAGTCATCAACTTGTCATTGCATCTCTAACCAGAACTTTCAAATCAAGCTTAGATGTTGGTTAAAATGTGATTTGGATGGAAGAACGGCAGTTGCCAAATTATGGAACTTCATGGTATTGTGTTTGGTTTGGGAGGCGAGACAATTCTCACACTTCTGCACAGTTTTTTTCTACCTAGCTACTTCCCAGCACAGATTTCTTCTTCTTCTTCTTCTTCTTATTATTATTATTATTATTATTATTGTCCAGATTCAGGGCAGCGGAAAACAGCTGCTCTTGCAGGCAGCGTCAGCAGGGAGTAGTTTTGTGCAGTTCCCAGGCCCTTGGCCAGCAAGGGCTAAGTGTGTTAAAGAGGGGTCTGAAATCCTCATTTTCTAGGATCACCTAAGGTTGATCGTACTCTGGCTGGACTGGGATTCCTACAATGCTTCTGCATTCAGCTACTTGCCTTATGTATCAGCATTTGAGGATGACCATGATATTATTCCCTACAAGTCAGAAGAGGCATTCACAGCCTCTTCAATCATTGACTTAAGAATGGCCTCACACTGTGCAATCCCTTGTTATAATATCAGCCTGCCTCCTCTGCAGATAATGCAAAATTGTAATGCTCAGGGAATAAAGAAAAATACTTTGTTGTGCAGAGCACTGCACAGTTTCTTCCAAAGAGAGATGGGCATGTTTGTGATTTCCCAGCTGGCACTGTTCCATTAATGCCAGAAGCAAAGCAGATACCTATAATTAAAACCCCACCCTTTTAAATTTGCCTTCTTCAGGCTCCTCAGCATGCAAATTAGACCCTCCACTAGTCATGGGTACAGAAAGTGGTTTTTTTAGCATAGAAAAGTGTCACAGGACACATAAGATTGCCTCACACCAGAAGGGCTCTGAGGCCAATAAAAGCAAGCCTGCCCAGAGGGAAGACACACAAGGAGAAAAAAGGGTTCTGATAGAGTTTCATGGTGAGAGCTCTCTGCCACGGCTAGATGGAAAAAGTCTGTCTGGAACTATCAATAGTAGAAAGTCCTGATAACAGGCAGAGTACAACAGCCAAGCAACAATACCATGTTTTCATAGAGGGAAGGAAAGAAATAAAAGAACTATGATGATAAGGAGAAAAGTTGTGATGCTTTAAGATGATGTTCTACCTGGAAGGCTGCTTTAATCAACCAGCCCCCCAGAATGGGGTGATATCTGCTTTGCAAGAATGTAAGTACAGTTATTGGGAAGACTCAGACCTTGAGAATGAGGCTGTAACTCCAAATCTTGTAAGGTCCTGGTACAGTGTTTGAGTGGAAGGGGATCTAATAGAATATCCATCATGTCAAATATCATCACCACAAATGTGCGGCCAAAATTCTGAGAAGCACAATGCCTACTGGTACCAGGCTGCTTCAGTCAAGTGTCACTTAACACCAATGTCCCTTCCCGTACTTCACCCAGGGAGGTTCTGTTCAAATACTGATGGAGCCCAGTCTTGCTTCTCTGAGGCAGTAACAGCTCCCTGCAGCTATGGCTACAAGCTATAAAAGTCCATGATATGTCCTGGTAGCCAGTTTCCAGACCTAGCTTTTCCACTCTATGAAACCTGGACATTTCAAACCTTTCTCTTCTCTTGAACAAGAATGGAATGACAGATGGTCCCATGATATTAAAATAATATTTAAAAAAATCATATTAGAATTATCAAATGAAAGTTATTGTTGTGCTTCATTTTACTTTTATCTAATTCTATAAAAAAACAAAGTGTTACTGCCTTGTCAGAACCAAGCATTTCTATCATTTTTCCTTGAAATTGTTGATTAATTAATTCCTGCAAAACAGTTTGATTACATTGATTACAGCTTCAGATAGAAATCCATTCCACTGGAAATGTTTCAGCCAGTTTAAAAAACTCTCACACTCCTACTCTCCATATCAGCATCAGGCTGTGGTGTGGGAGGCTGGGGTTCTTTTATTTATTTATTTCTGATGCTGTATTTCTGTTGGTCACAATTGGTCACAAGTGCAATTCCTGTATGTGGTGATTCGTTTTCTTTTTCAGCATCGCCATGGATTTCATTTTGCTTAAACATGCAGTATAATATGTTACTGTAACTAATCTGCAAGTTCCTTTTCTTTCCTTCTTCGAGTAAGAGTATGCAGACATTGAACTCAGCCCACAAACCACCACGTTGTAGGCAGGGAGATAATGTGATTTTGAAGTAGCTTTGGATTTCCTTTTGTACTCTGTATCTGGGATTGTAGCTAAGAGACTAATAGAGGCACCAGATGATCCAGAATAAAGCATGAACTTTCCTCTGTTTCATACTCTCAAGAGACAGTTTTATGCTACAATTTAAATTTTACTCCTAGTTGTTCCAATCCAATGAGCAGGTAGGGTACCATTCAGTCAGCTGCGGCTTGAGAAGTATGATAGTACACATACAAGAAAGTCTCAGAGCTGGGTGTGTTGACAACTTCTGTGATACAGGAGGGAAAAGCCTGTATTTTGCTTACCAGTGCACAAACAAATCAATCACTGACCACCGCCCACTTGTGGCATATGCAAGAGGAGAATACTTAAATTACTTTAAACTTTGATTCACTGCTAGATTTGCTGACTGGCAGAGCTCCTTCAAACTTAAAGTGCTACATACCTCAAAAATGCAAACCACAAGACACTAAGATAACCAAGTGACTTCTTAACATGGAAGCTATTTCATGATAATCCACCAATCACATCAGTGGGAAATATAATGTAGGGGAATCTCTTTACTGTAAGGAATGATGCATGATAAGAACAACATTGTGATGGATCAACATTTAGTAAATGGAATTACCTGTGAAAAAATAAACAGCTACTCAACAATCTTGACTCTTAATGGGGAAAATTAAAAATATGTTCTAGCAATAAGAAAATCTCCATCTGCATTAGAAAAAAATAAATGCTGTTGTTCCTGGCATGGTGAAAACACCATTCCTTCTTGCAGAATAGATGGCAATCTAGCCATGTGCTGGAGTCTTGTACTGCTTGGACACAGCCCCCAGAGAAAATAATTAAGCTATTTTTCTCCAGAAAAAAATATGTATGAGCAACAATTCCTGCTGATTGATAGTAGGGCCACAGTGAACTCAGGAAACCCTCCTCAATAGCCTTGTTCATACCAAACATTTCCTGCATTTCTCCCATTGCTGGTCTCATGCCAGTGCAGCTACATTGGCTCCGAGAACAATCAGATCTCTAATGTGAGTGAAGTACAGACATTGTTACCACCACATCACACCAACTTCAGGTTAGTTACATGACAGTGAAAGAAACAGTTCCACAGTTTATGGGAGTGATTCTCAGCCACAAGATCCTTTGAAGGGTGCCACAGGGTATGAAGAGCTGAACAAAAAAGGTTCGGGCTTAGTCCTTGCCTCATTGTTCCCCACCCCCTACTGCTCAGCACCTCTGCAAGGAAGTAAGCACTTTAACACATAAGTTAGTTTTGGAAATGGGGTGCCACTCAATTCACAAGAGTCACGGATGGTGCCTTGAGTCTAAAAAGGTTGAGAAATACTGGACTATATCAGGGGTATTCAAGCTCCAGCCTGTGGGCCAATAGGGCCCATGATGCCTTGGAGTCCAACCTGCTGGTCTCCCCACAGGTCAGAAAATTCGGCAGTGGGGGAACAATGGCAGTTAACACCAGCACCCTCCCTGTTGTCAAAACCCTAAGCCCCTTGGGATTCAGCAGGTCAGAGCTGGGCTATGACCCTCCCACCACACAGCCACCCTAGGGCTAGGCCACAACCCTCTACCCTCCATGTGGCCTGGTTGGGGTCAGGCTGTGCCCCTTTGTCCCCACAGGGCTGGGTTGCACCCCCTCCCCTTGTGTAGCTGGTTCAGGGCTGGGCCATAGCCCCTTCTCTCCATCTGGCCAGGTTGGAGCTGAATCATGCCTGCTTCCTCCTGCAGGGCCAGGCCCCCATTCCCTGCATAGCTGGTTCGAGGCTGGGCCACACCCCTTCCCTCCACATGGCCAAGTTAGGCCTGAGCCATGACTCCATGGTACAGGGCCAAGTCAGGATCATGCCTTCTTTTCCCATGTAGATAGATAGGTCCAGACTGTCCCCATCGGCTTGTGTGTGGCTGGATAGGGCCCTGCCATGGATGCTCTGGGTGCTGGATTGGGTCCACCAGCTGAATCTGGCTGAAGAAGGTTGGGCACTGTCCATCCAGCCCCACAAAGGTTGAGTACCACTGTCTATACCAGGCATCCAGGTTGTAGCCGTATTGGTCCAGAGGAAAAGGCAATGAGGACTCATAGAAGAGATGATATCTTTCATTAGACCAACAACATCTTTGCAAAAAAAAAAAAAATTAATTGCAAGCTTTTGGGCACAAACACCTTCCATCAGGCATTGGAGAAAAGATTGTAAAAGTTCTCCTGGGTAAAAATGAAAGTTCATATTTCATAGGAATGCTATGAAATATGAACTTTCATTTCTACCCAGGAGAACTTTTAAAACCTTTACTCAAATGCCTGATGAAGGGTGTTTGTACTGCGAAAGCTTGCAATTAAAGATTTTTTTTTTTGCAAAAATCTTGTAGGTCTAATAAAAGATATCATCTCTTCTATGAGTCCTGACAGTGCATACCAATACTTCTGCCATTGTTAGCACTGATGGAGCTGAACCAGGGATAAACTAATCACGGCATAGTATCTGATATTCAGCATGGGCAAGGTCAGTGTGACTTCTGAACATGTCTGGAATAAATTTTAAACATAGTTATGGGCTCCCACCATACTCTGCCCAGGCTCATACCCAGGCTCTGCACCTAGCCCTGCCCTCTGGAGTGTTCCTCATTCCAGCCAAATTAGTGTCATCTGCAAATCTACTAAATGTGCACTAAATCCCACCATCCAAATCATGAATGAAGATGCTGAATAATACCAGACCCAGGACAGACCCCTAGGGAACTCCACATGATACCTCCTCCCAGCTAGACATTGAGCCACTAAGGACTACTTGTTGAGTATGATGATCTCATTATCTGGAAAATGAAAGAAGTAGAATAGATGGTATCATAGGTGTTTTTCAACTCTTCCCTTCCACCAGTTTAAAAGTAGATATTGGATCCATACATTTAATTATCTAATAATATTTCATTTACCATTTATATATCATTTGTTTTGTTCTGTTTATTATTTTCTGTTAGTTTACAGGTTATTTGTATGACAGCATCTAAAGGCTTCACCCACAATCAAGTGACTTCCCTATCATGGTAGACACTGTATGAACAATGGAAAAATTCACTCATCTCAAAGAGCTTAACATCTAAATAGACAAGACCAGACAATAGATAGAAGAAAAAGCATCATCACTATAAATGTACAGATTGGAAGCTGCAGCACAGGAATATTCATAGGCCCTGACTCAGCAAAGCTCTTACACATGAGCTTAACTTTCAGCATGTAGTAAAGTCTTTTTAACAGGCACTTACACACTTAAATGGTTTGTTGAATCAAGTCCTAGTGGACTTGTCTAAGAGTGTCAGTTGATGTTACAATTTTCACATACTAACTCTATGGGATGTTATGTGGTACTAAAGTTATAATCTTCTGTGAGCAGTCACATATTAAGAGTTAATGCCCTCTCTGTCCTGCATAGCTCTGATTTGCCACTAGAGTGCTGGGAAGCACGGGCATGGCTAGGCGCTGCCAAGTCTGCCCTGCGGCTGCCCAGTTCTCTGGAAGCTCTTCCACAGCTATGTGCTCTCCCATGACTCTCCTGTGGCTGCCTAACTCCCCAGCTCACCATCAGTCCAGCTGCCCAGCTCCCAGGACTCTGTCAATCTAAGGCAGAAGAGTTCAGGAGGGTAGATCATCCATGTCGTGGGGAGCAGGGGGTTGGGAGCAGTGTATCCTAGGATGCTGAAAGACCACAAATTGCTTGTGTTGGCCCCATGGAGTTAACTGACGTTGCTGCAATACAAGCCGCCTAACAGCAGCTGTAGATACTTCTCGCCTGAACAGGAGCAATTTTGAGACACTCAGGGTGCCTGTAGGTGTGTCGGGACACCGCCCTGACATACTGTAATTACAGCACATCAGAGCAGACTTAATTGAGTCTGTTGGAGTGTGCTAATTAGCATGCTCCACCAGCCTCCTTGTCTCATGTATTCAGCATCCAAGTGCTTCAAAATGGTGGGGGGGCACTTTAAGTAAAGCTCATCGAATGAGCTTTAAAGTGCCCTGCTACCATTTTGAAGTGTGGGACACTGAATACACAAGACACTGTGGGTGCTTTTATTAGAGTAGCTCTTGGAGCCACTCTAATTAAAGCACCTCCCCCAGCACTGGAGTACATGTAAAGAATGCACTTAGCTCATCTTTTCCTGCCTTAATATGTGGACACTCCTTTCTTAAGTGCATTTAACATGTGAGATAGGTAAATCTGCACAGGAATTTTGAGTCCTGGTGCAGAACCTTTACCAGGATAAAAGGCTCCGCACCGCAAATAAAGGGAGTTTACACTTAGCGCATCCATGTGATCTCACAGTCCGACTGAGGCAAGGCTGTGGCTAAGATTTCCAGTAGTACAGTTACGGCTGGTGAATCTCCTTTGCAAGCTGATTTGCTGTAGAACTCCATTTTATACACGTCCTATTTTTACCACTAGATGTCAGAGTTATACTTTTTGAAGTAAATGGATGCATCAATAAATCAGTGACTTTTACCATATAGATATATTTCTTTGTTTTCCCATTTTTACTGACAAAAAACATTGGGTTATTGAATAAGAGCAATAACATGTTAGTCTTAATTCCAAGGATACTCAATTTTTTATCTTTCTTCCTCTCCATAACAAGTCAGGCCCTGGGGTAGCCAATTCCCCACCTAGCAGCTGCCTGGCTCCTGCCTCACTCATCCTGTCTCAAGGTCCCACCCTGTCATCTCACCTGCCATGCTTTGATATTATAATTAAACTGGCAAGCTGTCCCTAGAGATCGGGGGGTTTTGCTTCAGGTCCTAGATCCTTGTCTGGGCCACAGCCCCCTGACCTCGGCCCTCTTTATTCTGGCTGAGACCTTCAGCCCAGGATCTACTGTTCCAGGACCCTAAGCTCCCAGGCCCCTCAGCCCCTGTCTCACCTTTCAGAGACTCTGGGCTTGTGCCCTCAGTCTTTTCTGCCACACACCACGGTCCTTCAATTGCTAGCAGTGCTCACCCCAGGTGCTGCTTGCAGCCTCCTAGCTTCTCAGGGCTCATGGCCAAGCCTTGGTCCACTTATACCATTTTAAAAGAGAGCCTGGGGCTCTCTGTCCCTTTAAGGCAAAATCAGCCAACAAGGGAGCACTGCAGGGCAGGCAGGGTGCAGCAGCTGCAGGTCACCATGGACAGTCAGACCCCAGTCTCCTTGGGCATCAACCACAGCCCCAGTTTTAGAAGGCCTCTAACACTTGCTATGGGTTATTTGACCACTGCTTCAACCCCCGCCTTGTCAATCAGTGGCTGCACCTGGGGTAGGCTGCCATTTTATTAAAGGGTCTTCTGCCACTATTAGTCCCTCCAGGGGATTGGAGTCAGCCGGCTGCTCTCTGGCTCCCTCTCTCCTTCAGTAATGAGTTAGGGACCCCATTACACTCTCTTCTCCCACCTTCCCTATATTGCACCATTTTTCCTTCACCTAAGGAAAAGGGATCAAGAAATTACCACTGCAAATTTTAGTCTATGCATGACCATGTATGAAACACATCAACATCTTTCACTACACATCTCTACCATATCCCCACAGAGTCCAGATATTATTCTTGGTGGGTCATATTTAGTATTCATACTGAGTAAGACTGCAGTAATTGCCATTTTCCACCAGGAAAGGTCATATGTCTTCTGAGAACGTAGAACAAATCCACAGTTCTGTCAGCAGACATGCCTTTTATCTTAGTTGGGTGGTGCTTGACCCCCAGCCTACAGACCAGATCCAGCCCCCAGAGCTCCACACATGTCCATGAGGAGTCCCACAGGCCATAGGCCTGTGTGCTTGCTAAGGCACAGGGCAACATGGAACTGGGTGGGGACAGTGGGTGCATGGTGCCGGACAGGGGCAGCACAGAGCCCTAGAGCTTGATCCCAGCACACAAAGCTAGGCATGGGTGGTGCTGGGCTTGAACCACCCCCATGGACCAGTCCCACAACATTCATCTGCCCCATGGGGCCAAAACTTTGAGCACCACCATCCTGGTCCATTATAAATCTGTAACTTCTCTAATGTTATTTCTGCTAGCTTCCTGCATATTGACCAATTTTATTTATTCCATATATCCAGCTATCAGATATGGAATATCTAGTCCATCTATAAATAGATTCCTCATGGTTGTCTCTGACTTTGGGTCTTTTCACCAGTAGCAGGCAAACTGTAGCATGCTCACCAAGTGAATAAGTCCATCTATACAATCCATGTGATATATCCCATATACTGTGCCTCATTTATATGAAATTACATCATATACATCAACCAGGCATGACTGAGCAAATCTAGTCGTCCCCTTCATTCAGCATATTGACCCATTTTTCCATGTCCTTCCCAGCATAAGACCATTGCAATGTATCAGTTATAGCTCATGATTTGCTACATCATTCTCTAACTGAGGCAGAAACTAGGTGTTTTGACATCTGGAGTCTTGATATGTTCTAAGTAGAGGTGCACCAATAGAGATTTTGGGGGCCAATACCGATAGCTGATTTTTAAGGAGGCATATCAGCCAATACTGATCCAATTTCCAACACAGCTCCATTCAGCTGGTAAGTCTGTTGTGGTGGAAGGCAAGGGGGTGGGAGGGAAAGGGTATGGGGTGGGCAGTTCAACATCCCCCTCGGTGAGGAAGGGTATGGGGCTGGGGCTTGGGCAGGAACTATCCAGCTGAGGGGGGGGGGCAGGGCATGGGGCAGAGCTCTGGCTCATCTGGGGGGCACAGGGAGGAGGGGGCAGCTCTTGCCGCTGCATGCACCCCAGAAGGGCATAGGTGGGTATGTGCCCCCCTGGATCGGCACAGGACAGGCAGTGTGGGCTGCAGCTGTGGGCTGTGGCTGAGGCTGTGCTGGGCTCTTCCTGGCGGGGGTTGGTCCAGGCTATGCTCGGGGTGAGGGGTGGCAGCGCTGGGAGGTGGGACTACGGTGGGGGGCTACAGTGAAATTTGGGATGGCTGCAGCCCCACCTATAACCCCTCTCCCAGCGCTGCTGCTGCCCAGCCCAAATGCAGCCCGGCCCAACCCCCACCAGGAAGAGCCTGGCACTACCTCAGCCCCAGCCTGCAGCTGCAGCCTGCCCTGCCCCACTCCATGCAGATCTGGGGGCACACACCCCCCATGCCTTCCTGGGGTGCATGCAGCAGTGGGAGCTGCCCACCCATCTCACCTTCTCCATGCCCTCCAAATGAGCTGCGACTCCATCTGGCGCCCTGTTCCACCCTAGCTGGGCAGCACCTGCCCCAGCCCCAACCCCACTCCCTCCTTCACTGCAGGGGGCACTGATCTGCCCCACCCCCCATGCCTCTTCCCTCCCTGCTCCCTTTCCACAACAACACACTTACCACCTGCATGCAGCTCTCCAAGCTGCCAGGCTGTGCTCCTTGCTGCCTACATGCTGCACTACAGCTTGCATGCACACATGGGCATTTATCCGCCAAATTATTGGCTACATCAGGCTGATTTCTGATGCAGTCAGTTTTCTTTATATCAGTGCCAATCTGATATCAGATCAATGTATCTGTGCACCTCTGGTTCTAAGCAGTTATATTCTTAAAAAGAACTAGGGATTCACATTTATGTGGACCACAATAAAATTGTATTGCTACCTACGCAGCAGAAAATTTACTTTTCACTGTGATTATCCGTCTTATCTGCCCTTCTGGACGCTAATGCTTGGGAATATTATGTTTGGCTGATTGTTTGAGCCTTTATGAATTTCTGATGTAGATTACACTGGGGAACAACATGGCATGATGGGTACTTCTCACCCTTATTGATCCCATCAGCATGATGTATGCATTTTTAGAAGCTAGGATTATGGACCCAAGAATCTCCAACTTTTAGATATCCAATTATGTCAGACACCTCACCAAAAAGCCAGAGTTCACCTCTCTATCTGTGGATTCATCAAATCAGGAGACCCTTAGGATTAAGTTATGATAGCCATTTAGCAACAGAAAAGGCCAGAACTCTCAGTACTGTCAGGTCATAGCAAGGACAGCAGCATAGAGACATCACTCAGGGGTCAGGTGCTGAGACCTTACCAAGAAGTGCACTATGTTTACAAAGCAGAGTCATGAGAATCCCTATCACCTACTCCCAGACAATGACTGGCCTTTTACAAGCTTCCAGTGGACGTATACTATTCTTCTAAAGTGCTACTTGTACCTGCTGTCACTTTCAGGTGGTACATGTGCTTAGTAAGCTGCTCCTCCATGGGTGTGCTAGTATACCAGTGCTGTTGAAAATGAGCCAAACACATAGCTGAAGAACAGCTCCATTTGGAAAAACATGCCATCCCAAATAACCCCTCTTCAGGGACATCTGAACTTTTAGGAACTGATAAAACAAAACACCCCTCGATAAGTTCTCAGCTAGGAATTCCTGAACCCCAGGCAAGCAGTGGAAGTTTAAGCTAAGAAATGCCCACTCCTAGAGCTTCTGGCAACCACAGTGGGCAGGGGACTGATGAACCTTCCACACAGAATAAAGTGTGCTTGCTACTTCAGGGTATAGAAGGCTGTAGCTGTGTTGGTCTAAGGACATAGGCAGATAAGGTTCTTTGGGTAAATCTGATTTTTCTTAGACCAACTCAAATAGTTGGAAAAATTCTTCTTAGCTAAGAATTTTTCTTAGAGAAGAATTTTTCCAACTATTTGAGTTCATCTAATAAAATATACCAGATTTACCCAAAGAACCTTGCCTGCCTTGCTACTTCAAGCGGCTAGAGGGAGCTTGTGTTCCTCATATAAACTTTGTTTTGATAAACTACTAACTATAACTCTCCCTGCTACCTTAGTAGGGAAGAAGAGGAGGTCAGGAAAATGAAGAAGCAGGGAGGAAACAAAAAAGCAATAGTAAATTCCTAAAGTAGAGAATCATTAAGACATTATCCATAGCCACTGGAGTTCAATAATTATTCTTCAGTGAAAATGTTGTCTATGGGGAAAGAAATCACAATACACATTTGTAATGACAGGGAAAACTATTTCAGAGATACATTTCAAATCACTCCAGTTTATACACTGCTCTATGCTGTCCTTTCACAACATCTGATGAAGTGAACTCAAGTTTACAAAAAGCTTATGCTGTATATATATCTTATTTAGTTTGCTTATGAGATGCATTTCTACCAAACCTGTATTTCCCCTTACATTCCACTACTTTGTGTAACTAACAGTAACAAAAGGCAAGAATCCACTAAATTCACCTGAAGGGTGACAGAAAAGCTAGTCACACATTCTTATTTCTTGGTAGTAAATTTGACCCCATAATGAAACAATTATTTCATGTTCATTTTTCATTAATAGCATGAAAAGCATATCCTAATGACTAACAAATATAAAATGGTAATTAAAACACATTTACCCTAATGAACTATTTTCATTATCTTAGTGTAACTAATGAGAACTAAAAGCTGATTGCTCTCACAGCACCAAGGCACTACTCATAACATTGCTGTTTTATGTAATAGCTAAAGCACCAAGCTCCTGTTGTGAAAAATTAAAACCTAGGCACTGATCTGACCTGTTTGGGGTTGAGGGGGGAGAGGGGTTCACTTTTTTTAAGTCTGTATTAAGGATAATATGGTGTCAATTTACCCTGTTTAAAGGCTCACTGACACTTTACCATGAAGTCTTTTGACAACAGTCTCCAGTTTCTCTGTAGTTCCTCATTGTGCAGCCTTCAGCTGAACTCCTTCCAGGAAAGAAATTATTTTAACTTCTTTGCCATGTACATTCATTTGCAGTATGTTCCAAACCTTGCTGGTATGAGTCACAACCAATACATATTATAAGCTCTAAAACTTGCAACAACAGAAGCAGTAAATAATGAAAACTTGGGAGAATGAGTCATCTTTTCCTGCAAACTATCATGTGATTTCATGAATTCTGAGTCTGCATGGTGTCTTCTAATTTATTCTAAATAAGAGCTGTCCAACTGGCTGCCTGCAGGTGACATCTGATCCTCAAAGGGTTAACTTGACTCAAACCTCCTCCCTCCCCACCCTCTGGGTCCTAGTCCAGGTGCTACTCTCCCCATCACTCTCCTGCTGCTTTTGCCTGAGTCTCCAGGCTCCGCCTCCAGCTTCTGCTTCCTTCCCCTGTCCAAGCCCCTAGGAGCAAAATGGTGCCATATAGCTGGTGGAACTGAGAGAGCCCATACCTGGGGGGCGCAGGGGGCACAGTACTTGCAGAGCCCAGCCACTCAGAAGTTGGACAGCCAGATAGCTGCAACCTTCAGCTATGATCAGCAGCGTATACAGCATGTTCACCTACAAAAGGTGAACACGCCAAGCAAGCTAAGAAGAGATGGGCATCAGCTGGAATCACAAATTACAATCCCCTCAAACTTTGAAAGGGTTTAGGTTAGAACTTCAAAACTCAGTTGAGGGACCAAACTGAGTCCAAAGCATTCCCAGACATCAACGGCGCATTAATGCCTGGGCCTGCGGCGCCCCTGCCAATCAGGGGCCCCATGGGAAAAATCTCTAATGCTACCAATGAGAGGGGTCCCACTCCCAGCAGCAGTGCCCCAATGCAAGGGGCCCCAATCCCAGGAGGTCCCAATCCAGCGGCACCTGGCGAGGTGTTGAGGATCATGAGGCACAGCCCAGCGCACTCCAGAGAGTAGCACAGCTCAGCCACAGGGCAGGCGAAGGGCCAGAGCAGTTCGGGCTTGTGGAACCTGGCCCAGCCTGCAGCCTCGCCTGCACCGCCACCACCACCAGTCCAGGCCTGATCCCAGCCCCGATCCCTGCGCCTCCCACATTGGAGAACAGCCACTGCAGGTTGTCTCTGATGGCTGCTGAATCAGGTGGGGGTTCTATTAGGGTAGGGGGAGCCTCCAACAGGGTATGGGGAGCCTCCAATGTTATGTTTGCCCAGGGCCTTAATAAATCTTAATCTGCTAATGCCAAACATGGGTAAAGTTCAGAGCCAAATGTCAATTTCTACATGTACATCTGAGAAAGATAGATTAAAAGAGAGAATTGTCTCCTTGGTTGTTTCACCTGTAGTATTAGCTGACATCTCAGTGAATCTGCTATGACTTCATGCCGTTCTTTGAGGCACTAATATGCTCCCAAATTAAATGATCTTTGCTGAGGATGATGGCTGAAGAAAAGAAAGACTATTAGTTGCAATTTACATGCAGTTTTGCCTTAGGGATTTTCATATGCAATTTCTGATCAAATGGAATACTGTTTTTGTGGTGAAAGAGGAGTGATTAACAACTAAGTATATAAAGATGCAAGGCCTTCTCTCTCTTCAGTGCTTAGAAGAGTGCTTTCCAACCTTTCCCTCAGCATGACCCCATTTAAACATTGGAAATTTTTTGCAACCCCAAAATGATGCAGACAAGATCAACACCCCCTCCCCGTGAGGACAGCATGGCCAGAGCAGAGCCTGTGGTGGGGGAAGATGCTGGCTGCCCGTTGTGGGCTCGGGGCTCCCCGCCCTGCTGCTCTCCCCCCCAGGGGCCTCCATGGCCCAGCAGACAGGACCCGGCCCACAGCCCAAGGCCTGCCCCACTCCTTCCCTCCCTCACCATGGGGGCCACAATCTGTGCTCCCTCCACAATAGACTTAACTGGAGGGAGTGTGGGAGCTGCTCTCCATGCTGCCTGGCTGCCACATGCATGTGTCCATGTGCACACACACGGTTCCCCAACCTGATTGCCCTTCTCCCACTCCCCCCAGCTCCAACCAGCAACTTGCAGGCTGGAACTCTGCCAGTCTGCAAAGGGAACCTGCCATTTCCTGCTTTTTTCAGTGATTTTCATCATAATCAGTAAACACTGTCGAGTGTCTTCACAGTCCCATTTCTTATTGTTACAACCCCAAATGAGCTCACAACCCCAAGGTTGGGAACTGCTGGCTTAGAAGATTAAGTACCAGAAAATAATGGCTAACTTAGACTAACTACCTTCCTCTACTGCTGTGAGCCACCGCTTTACAATGAGGAGTTGAGGGCCCATTAGTTGCTGACTGAACTTAAAAATGTTCAACTGTGCAATATGTCAATAAGATAGCTAGATATGTTTTTAAAAGTTCCGCAGGAATTTTCTAATTTCCAGATCTGGCATATCATCTGCTAATTACTGTGCACACTATGTGCAGATAGGCAGCTGCTTTTTGTTACAGTATAATTATAGGATAAGTATTACAAACAAAGGGTTTTCTCTTGTCTGAAATGGCACATTCTCCCAACAAATATCAAATAACTTAATGAAATGCAGACAGACACTTGAATTTAAATATAGGTTGAGAAAATGTGCTTCGGTTGGGATTCTGCTTGTGCTTCACTTGATGTGTTCATTTCATTTGATTATTGCAGCATAGTTTTATCACTTTAAGCATAGGTGCTTGTATGTATGTGTCTGTAATATCAAAGGACCAAATGAAAAAGACAAATGGAATCACTTGTTTTTCTTGCATTCAAAGTGGCAAATTGAGACCAATTATCATAGAATCATAGAAGTAGGGTCGGAAGGGACCTTGTAGATCTTCAAGTCCGACCCCCTGCCTGGGCAGGAAGAAAACTGGGCACAAATGACCCCAGTCAGGTAGGCATCAAGCCGCTTCTTAAAGACCCCCAGGGTCATGGCCGTTATTCCTTGTTATCCCTGGGGGGTGCTAGGGGAAACAAGGTCTCCCCAAACCCTTCTGGTCCCCCCTAGTGAGTTTATAGATGGTCACCAGGTCCCCCCTCAGCCTTCTTGTGAAGGCTGAACAGGTTCAGGTCCTGTAACCTCTCGTTGTAGGGTCTGCCCTGCTGTCCCCGGATCACGTGGGTGGCCCTCCTCTGGACCCTCTCAATGTTGTCCACATCCCTCTTGAAGTGCAGTGCCCAGAACTGGACACAGTACTCCAGCTGTGGCCTGACCAGCATCGCGTAGAGGGGGAGGATCACCTCCTTGAACCTACTTGAGATGCAGCTCAACTGCATATAATCAGGTCAACTGTGCTGCAATAAAGTCAGTATTGCTGAAGCCACTGGAGTTTGACCAACTTATTCCAGCACAGGAATGGGCAAAATATAGCCTGCACCAGGCACTTTCATCTGGCATGTGGTACCCCACAACGAATTGTACCCCACCCAGCCCTTTTGCCCAGGAGGGTGGGAGCAAGGTGCCCACATTTTCAACCCCCCAACATACCCTATTGCTCCACTTCCACGCTCTTGGGAGGAAGGGCTCTGCCCAGCCAACAGCAGCTTCTGGGTGGGGTTCCTGCTGCAGCCACCCCATGGGAACCTGCTTGGATTCCTGGAAGTCCAACTCATTTGGGGCAGCAGGTAGGGAAGTAGCGGAGCTGGTGGGAGGTGTGGGGTGGAGTTGCAGCTGGGAGGAAACGTAGAGTTCAGCATGGAGCCTGCACCCAGATGGACAGCAGGAGCACAGAGTTCAGCTGGGCAGGGTGTGGTTGTGAGGGTGAGGGGTGTAGGGACCCTGGTACACTCCCCCATGGCATGCAGCCCCCTCTGCCAGCAGCAGCAGCAGGCAGAGAGATCAGGGAGCTTGTGCCCAGTACAGGTGCTCAGTGGGGCATGGCTCCAGCCAGCGCTGCATGCAGTGGAAGAGAGCACTGCCTCTATTGCCAGGGCTCTGCATCATGCACCTGCAGCTCCAGCACTCGCAAAGCTCCTGTGATAGAGGCAGCCATCGCTGCACTGGGGGCAAGAAGCGCAGCCCCAATGCAAGTGACCTGGCCACCTCTATCACAGGGGCTCAGTATGACGCATCCGCAGCTCCCACACTTGCAGCGGGGAAGCCCCATGCTGGACTCCAGGGGGAAGTAGGGGGCAGGGCAGGCGGCAGGCTCCAGTATGGGGCTTCCCCTGCTGCAAGTGTTGGAGCTGCAGGCACATGGTGCGGAGCCCCAACAATAAAAGCAGCTGGGCAGGCTGCACTCCTGCCCCTCTCCCCCCACACAGCACTGCGCAGAGTTGCACCCCACTGACCACCTGCCCTGACCTCCCTGCCTGCTTCTGCTGCCAGGCAGTGGGGGCTGCATGCCATGGGAGGAGTTGGTGTGGGGTCCATACACACACCCCTCCCTCACACCCCCACACATCTACACCCTGCCCCAACAACCCCCAATGACATATACATATACCCCAACATACCCTATGCCCCCCTACCCAGCCACACCCTCTCACAATCCCCCACACACTCCCACACACACACACACTATAAGAGAGACACTTTATTTTTGAGTTATTATGCAATCCCTTCTATATACAGTACACAATCACAAGTCATGACAAATATTTTTTCTAATAAAATTAAAATATATTATAGTAAATCTTTGACTTCTAGTGTATGATTTGGGTTTTTCTGGTTGTAAAATAGCAACCCCCCACTCCCAAAAGGAGTATGGGGGGGCAGCAATTGGAGGGACTTCTGGTGGCAAAGGTCAGGGGTTAGGGGACAGGCCTTCCAGTCCCAATGTAGTGACCAGGGGGTGGGAAAACTGTCAAGGGGCGGGCTACCTACACAGCCCTGACAGCTCGCCAAAACTTGTTAAGCAGCCCTCCACTTGAAATATTTGCCCGCCCCTGCTCCAGAGTATCAACTATAAGAAAAAACTTACTTCAAAACATAAATTGACTTTCTTTTAGATATATTTTCCTTCTTCCAGTTCCTGCATATAACAATTTTTTCCATCTGCTGTCTTCCTCTTTTGTGAATACATAGAATTGTGGATATAATTATTCACTTCCTCTAAGTCACATATTTGCACTCCAAGGTAGTCAAGTAACAACAAGCATGGAAATTATACCAGCAATTTTGCACTGCAAAAAAAAAGTATATATTCCTTGAAAAGCTACAAAGAATGACAGAAACTTGTTAAGGTCAGGTTGTAAATTTGACTTCAAGTTCTGCCACTCATTTCCTACCCCAATGAAAAACTGAGTGTGAAGAATCACAGAAAAGTGTTGCAAGAGTATGATGGTTTAGTCTCCCATCAATATGTAATCATAATTTCCACTAATTTCAGTAAAAGTTTGAGAAGCCAGAAAAATGTATCTGGAAAGTGTGATAGAACTGGAAAGGAGAAATAACAAACAAGAGAGCTTGTCTGTCTTTTTAAGAATGATTCATTAACCAGTGAACTTTAACCTGAGACATTCTAGGTTAAATTCCTAACTATACTGTATTTTAGAATGCTAGTAATAAAAAGTTAAGCTTTAACTCAGATTAGATGGCTGTGTAAATGCATGAACAGGCTAATTTTAAAATAAGTCACTGCTTAACACAATTAAGAATATAATTCAGTCTATACATTGATCCCCATTTAAATTCACTTTTAATTTTGCAGTTTTCTTGAGATTGTCTTTTTCTCTCTCGTTTCAGAATATAACTGACTATGAGCTGAAGAGATTCAACATAATGCACCAGCCGTAAGTCTCTCATGTCTTTCTGCTTCCTCATGAACATGAGCTTACTAATGTTCTACTGTATACTGTCATTCATTCTGTTGATAAATGGGTTGATGCTAAGAACTGTAAACTTCTGTTCACCAAACAGCTATAGACTGTAAGCAATTAGTGTTTTACTCAACAGAAGGGTGGTAAAATATTCACCAGAACTGAGGCCCAGAGTAGCTAAAAATATAGTTTCTCTTATTCTTGCAACAATTATTCTCATGTAATATGATACTCTCTTAACAGTGTAATCAGGTTTAAAACAGTATAATTTCCCAACATTAGGAAAAAGGCAAATTTAACTTTATCAACTTTTCTGGAACCCAAAAGCATGGTACAGTTTGCACTATAGGGGACTACATATTCAGATGAACAATTCTCACATTTAGACACCAATTTAGGTGGCCAGATTTTCAACAAAGCTCAGTAAATAACGTGCATTGAAAATACACTGGGAGCTACTGGCTGCACAGTCCTTTTGAATATATGTCGTTATTTAATTATGTGAGTAAGGGAGTTCTTTTGTCAATCTGACCTTGAGATTTGAAAATCATGAAAACTTGGCAGCAGTTACATAGTTCGGATAATAATCCATTGTATGCACAGACTGCAGGTAAATAATCAGTTCAGGGAAGCAAAAGTCACAGAGAGGAAAGCATATGATATTTTGCTATGTACTGTCTGTTCTGTATAAAACAAGGATCACTTTCATAAAATCAGGTCCAAATTCAAACTACTCAGGTTTTCATTTTGGCCTGTTTTGCAGTCAATTTCAATCTACCTTCTTTGACAATAGCTAGTTCTCACAGGATTAGTAATGACCTTAGAGAGTCTATGTCACTTAATCATATCTGAGGCAAGCTACTAATGACCCCAAAGTGATACTATTTATGAGCTACGTAAAATGAGTGAGAGTTCTTCATTCACTTCCTGGTGAATGAATGTTATCCAAATCTCATGTGGTCCAATATTTATAGGCAATGTCTCATGTTAACATTTTAAATAGTTGGAAAAAAAAATCAGCAAGCTTTTGGATTTTAAAACCCTTCATCAGGCTGAGGAAGTCTCTGCAGTTGGTGTGTGCTCTTCCTGAATGAATTCCAGGAAGAACACACACCAGCCTGACAAAGGGTTTTTAAACCTGAAAGCTTGCTAAAAAAATTTTTCCCAACTATTTAAGTTAGTCTAATAAAAGATATCAGATTCACCCAAAGAAACTCATCTGCCTATGTCCTGAGACCAACACGGCTACAACTTACACCTATGTTAACATTTGACATTTCAATATCCTTCTGAATGCTGTTTGTAATATAAAATTATGATACAAACAACTGTGATGATAAAGTTGTAAAACTTTTTCACACACTTAAGGTATGGCAATTAAAATCCCGTTAAGGTAAAAACTTTCATATTTGGGAGATTATTTTTCTTGGATGCATTTTAACTGCTGGTCCCCAACTTTGGGTAGCCTATGGACCATAATGCCAAGCAAATAACACTGCAAGTATCATCATACTTTGCTTTCCCTATTAAATATATTTTAATTTCTTGTAGCTATGAGCTGTTTGTTGCCCATAGCCTATGGTTTAGGGACAATGGAAGTACTTTCTCATGTGAAACAATGATATCAAGAAGTGTATTTCATTAACTGATAAAATGCATTCAGCTGTGATGAAGCAAGATGCTGTATTTCACCCCATGGCTTTTTATGCCTGGTTATTTTTTCCCCTCTTTCATAAAACACTAATGCCAGTCTGTTTTTTTAAAAAAGCTGAGTTTCAAAATCCCCCTCTATTGATGAGTCTTGTTTTTTTTCCCCATCACACTTGTATTCCTACTGATAAAGACTTGGATGAAAAAGAAAGTTAATATTATCGTAGGCTCGTATTAATAATTAACTAGATGAATAAGGAAATGTCAGAGGACCATCTTGCAAATAAATTAAGTATAATGAAGTGCCATTTTGACAGTAGAGGATATTAATAACGTAAAGCTGACTGAAACCATGACCTTTTTTTCTATGACATGTATGGGTCTGATCCACTACATAGTGAAAGTCAATAGAATCCTTTGATTTGCCATCAGGGATTGACTCTCTTTGATGTGACCTTTTAATCATCCAATTGTCTAATTGTAAGTAGAAGAACATAAACTTTTCTGTAATGTCAATGCTGTCATCGAGTCCAGGACAAAAACTCCAAAATGGACTTCACTTTGTATGAAAAAAGTTTAAGTCCTGATTTCTGAAGAAATAAACAAGATCAATGGTATGATGTAGATATATATATATATTACGATTTTCTGAATTCTTCTTTATAAAATTACTTCTTTAAAAGAACACTTTAGACTTTAATTCATTATTCATTTTAAACAAGAGCTATTAAAATATTATTCTTTGCTTTTTATAAAAGGAGAATGCACCCCTAACAACTTGCAGAGGGTAAAAGTGAAAGAAATTATTTGTAGTCATAAAACTGGCCAAAAATTTGTAAACTTAATTAAGCAATATAACAAGCTAATACCCTGTGGGCAATAGAGGAACTATAGTGGCTATATTCCATCACTGGGCTCTGAATTTTCATTCCTTCTATAGAACTGCATGTCTTAACTGGCTAAACTGACACAAGGATCATATGAGTTGGAAAATAGGGACAGAACAATTGCCAGATAAAATCAGACTAGTAATCCAATCCTGTATTCTCCTTCTAATGATGGCCAATGCCAGATGCTTAGGGTAAGATGTCTATTTTAAGGTTTCTTGCAGCTATGGAATACCCTGCTGAAAAGGAATGTTCCTTTCTAATTCCCATTAAATAGAAGTTGGCTGTCCTGAAATATGCCCCCTGTTGGTTTTTAATCTTTATTATTGTGACTCTAAATATTCTAATTATCTGCATAACTGGAAAGAGATTGAAATTAGAAAGCCAAAAGCAGTCTAAAGGCTAAAGCTCATAGTCATTCTAAATTGTACTGCCACCTTGCATCTGACAAATTAGCCAGAATCAGACTCCATCAACATGTGGAGGAAAGTCCCAGTAATCCCCTGGTTGCTGCAGAAAGTACTGGTACACACTAATAGACAGCTCAACTACCATTAGCATTTTACACTCCACAAATGAGAAGACAATTCAAACTCTCTCACCTCAACAGGCTGGGATCTGTCCAAAGTTTCCAAATGCAGATGGTATTCTGAAGAGCATTTCCCTGGGAAAGGTCTATAACATCCCAGCTATTGTGGTCACAAGCAGATTTAGTCACTTCTGAAATTTATTCAAGGAAAAAGATAACCAGAACAGCACAGTACTCTCAGGTGCTGCATCCAGACAAGAGTGGACGTTTGGTTCCCCAGGGACAAGTAGCAGCAGCACACCGTGCACCACTGCTACTTGTCACCGGGGAACACCCATGCTATGCACACTTTGACGTGTGACAAGTTACCCTGGGGGCAGTACAGGAGGCTGGGGCCAGCACTGTGCTGGCCCCAGCAACCTTACCTGGGGTCCTGGGGGCATCCTGGGGCTGCAACAGTGGTGATCCTGCTGAGTGGAACCTGGCTGGCAGCTGCAGTGCAGCTCTGGGTGGCCCAGCTCCGCTTTCCAGGGGCACATGCTTCCCATGCACGCGCTTCTCCATTTTTCTTTTTCATGGTTTTTTTTTTACCCCTGGATATTCTGGATAACCTGTGGGGGGAAAAATGGAGCAGTGCATGCCTGGGCCACGTGCCCTTGCAGCACAGAGAACACCTGACTGTGCAGTATGTGGTGCTGCAGACACCTCTGCGACACCACAAACATGCAACTGCACTCGTCTGGACGTGACCAAGGATGTTATCTAAGACAGAAAGGAAGTCATATCAAAATAGCCTTAGCAGCATTCTGAAGAATCTTACCTTATTCTTTCTGAAAATGCTTACTTAGTTTTGTTCAAAAGGCAATGTAAGGGAGTTTGTGGAACTCACAGCTGCCAAACTGACGTATGAGTCTTAGGTATAATTGAGTGCTACATATCCATAATTTGGAAGTAAATCTTCAGAAAGAGAGACATAATTATAGTTTAATTAAGCAGGGTATAGATAGTTCAAGGCTTGCAATGTCAGGTATTTATACAGACACTATATCAAAATATGCCTCATTTACTCATATTTCATGTTCCCAGGAATAATTAAATTGGAAGACCTTTGTCATATATAATACAACTAGGGATGGGGCGCAGTCAGGATCTTTCCAACAAGAGCCCCCTGCCATTGTGGTATAAACATGCTCTAAATTAGATCTGAAATGTCATGTCTTGGTTTTATCTCATTTACATATAATAACACTGCATGTATCTCAGTCATTGTACAATAGATGAACAAATTAATAGCACATAATTAAAAGGCCTTCTAATTATAATGTGGGTAGTGTCTGGATTATTTTTTGCAATAATCATCAACCACTTTTCACAGTGGTGATTTATAGTTGTCATCAGCTTATAAAATAACTAAACAGTTTTGGTATCCATGAAGTAGATACTTTAAAGTTAAGACTGATTTACAAATTAGTTTCTAACTTTTCTTTTTTGGTTATTTATATGTTTTTTAAACAAATTAATATGGGGATGAAATTTTCCAAGATTTCTTCACCTGGAAGATGTTGGGGCCGAGGGGCTGTGGCCAGCAGCCCGGGCACGTGGGCCAGGGAAAAGTGGTCGGCATGGCGAACTAGAATTAGGCACGGACGCATAGAGGTTGATTAAAGATTATTTTACTTACACTGTAGGTGGTCACGGTGCAGGCAGGAAAACTTTCTTGAGTTACAGTTACAGACAGACACGTGGAGTTTGCTAGGCTCCACAACACGAACTCGAACAAGACCCGCAGAAAACTCGAGCCTCTTGTAACAAACCGGACAGAGCTCTGAATACACACACACACGGAGTTTGCTAGGCTCCATGGACCAACCGAAAGCGCGCAGGGTGGGGTACATCGAAGGATCAGGCAGCGACGGGGAGAGGCTAGAGGTTGATCAGGCCCCTGTATCCTCCTTTAAGGCACACGCGGAGTTTGTTAGGCTCCACAGCGCGCTTAGAGTTCTTCACGAGATGGGTGTGAAGTTCTCCTCCTCCTCCAACTTGGGCGGAAACTGCTCAAGCCTCTTCTACAGCTAGCAAGCCAATCACTAGCTACCACGTGGGAATAATTTAGAAACAGGCAATAGTGGGGTACGAATTTACATACAGGTGGCGGGAACTCCTTTGCACCGGGGTTTTCTCTATGCAACTGAGAATTGCACCGTGCAAAGAAAGCTCCATGTGGCGGGAAATAATTCTGCAGTGCCAAAGCGCACACACAATCATACCCTTTGGGTCATGACAGAAGAGATGAGGAAAATGTGAATTGGAAAAGCCAGTATATCAGCTACATCATGTATTTTCCCCATGTGTTCCATGGGAAATATTTGCACCTACATAACTGGGGCTATGTCAGTACTATAAACTTAGCAGTGATGCCATGCTTCAGTACGAAAGTTAACATTTTCAGTTTCTTGACTGAATACTTGCTTTCTACATTCTACTTCAGCTTTACCATTAGGATTAGTACTTCATAGCACAGGAAATGGTACTACACCATTTGGATGAGTGTGAAATTGAGCCCTTTATAAGCAATATAAGTTAAAAAATGTTTTGTATTGGTACTTTTGAGTACTGCCAATTTTAAATGAGTAGTAATTGTACAGAAAACTTGCAACTTTCCACATTTGCACTTTCTTCCCAATGAAGGCTTCAAGCTGAGAAGCATTCTGTAACTAGTGCTTTCTATCATGATAATTAGTAAGTAAGCAAAGTTTACCCCTCTCATAAGCACATCTATATTATAATGGATTTTAAATTACCATATTGCTTCAAAATGCCAGTGCTGACTCAGACACACAGTCGTACAGTTTTAAATATGCAGATTCTGGTGCCTTGCTTTTCTTAATTTCCCTGTGTAGTTTCAACAGTACTTGCAAAATCTTTGATTTATCCTGTTGCTGAAAATGAACAGTGCCACAGAAAATTGTGTTTAAGGTTTAGATTATTTTTCCTAATGTAGCTCCCTCACAAATAATAAAAATAACACCTAATATAGCCTGCAAGAAGTCTTTTGTATTTTAGCATAATAAACATCTTATCTGGGTTCTGTCTTAGCTGCTAACATAGACTATACAGCAATATAAATGCTTCAAAGGAAACAGGTTCCATATATTAAACTGATAATTTTGCCTTAACCTCACTTCAGTTTCCCCAAAAGCTGAAATCCTCCTTTGCAAGATCTTCAGTGCAGCCAAAGAGCCCATGGTACCCCTTAGTTAGTACCTTTAATCTTGCATCCAAAAAGTAAGGTAAAAAAGAGTCTTATTTGCAAATTACTCCTAACATATAATATAGGAATTAAGCAATACTAAAGAAAATTGATTAAGATCAAAAGGGGGGTGAATGACTCAGTGCACCAAGGTTACGGTAGTTTGTATGTTTGGGTCTGCTACATAGTAGGCAAGGATGTCTCCTGAGGAAGAACAACTTACATTAAAAAACCTTGTCTAACTTTATCTCAGCTACTTAGTTAGTTCAATAAAAGTTATCACCCTAAGAAATCCTTGCCTCAGTGCACCAAAACAGCTTGCATGGCCATGAACCAAGAGCACTGTCTACCTCAGTTACTTCCCTTGCCTCAGCTACCCAACTGTTGTGATACAAAGCGCTCTGTGGAGGAGGAGATGCCCACCAAACATACTTTAATTCTCCAACAGCTGAAAAACAAAATGATCCTAACCAGAAATTTCTATAACATTTCCCAGTGCATAAGAATCAGCCCAGACTTCCCTCCAAAAAAACCAAACAGCCATTTTTAAATTTTAGTTCATTTTTATTACTCTTAGGTTTGGGTAAGTTATTGGAGGAGGGAGGTGTCTATATTTTGAGTGGCTTGATTGGTGCCAGAAAGTAAGTATGCCAACCCATAGACTATGTCATCAGAGACATTGTGGCTTAGATGCCAAACATAGAAAATAGCTTTGCAATGATGTGCCTACTTACTTATGTAAGTGACTTTATGAGGTTTGCCCCTCAGTAACTTCCATTGTGGCTGCTCATTCCCATTGTTGAATCTGCACTTTGAAACATTTGTTTCAATGCCTTCCTTTTTGCACCTTTGAAGTCCTATCCATTAATACCTAAGGACATCTATACATGTACATTGAGTCTGTTCCAATGTGCTGTAATTACAGTGCATCAGAGCACATGGTAATTACCGTACACCAGCAGACTCCAGCATCATGTGCATTAGCATCCCCGTGCTGAAAAAAGGCAGCGGGGGGGGGGGGGGGCTTTAGTTGAATGCTGATACATGTGGCACTCTGGGTCCTTAAATTAAAGCAGTTCTCAGAGCCACTCTAATTAAAGTATTTCCCTCTCCCCTCACCTCCCAGAGCAGGTCTATAAATGCCCATAATTCACAAAAAAGTCAACTCACACAAAGGTGGATACACCATGTCAACTACCATTGCACAAGCATTCTAAATAAAAGTTGACCAGAAACAGATGCAAGGACCAGACTGGTCTTGCCTTTCTTTCTCAACAAAAAAAGTGTTAACCTGAACTGGTACATTTGGAGTATTGTGTAGAGAAAGAAGGATATAAAAACGAACACTGGTTGTAGGAAGATCACCAGATGGTGCTATTGCAGATAGTTTCAAGAGCTCTGCTGGTAAATAAAGCAAGGGCCACCCTGGAAGCAGGTCTCAGGCTGCTGGGTAATCTTTCCTGCTCTCTCCTCACTAGTACAACTCACCTTATGATGCCCAACCAAGTGAAAGCAGCAAATTAAAACAGAATTGGATATGGGAGGAATCAGCAATGGAAGCTTTTATTCATCTACAGGTTTCCCTCATTTTATGCAGGTTCTTTATATGCAAATTTGCTCTTATGTGATGACCACTGGTGATGCATAGGGGGTGCACATAGGTGCATATGCACCTCCTGAGATTAGCCATGCAACCCCTGTGAAAAGCACTGCCAACACTGCCAGTGGTGCCTGCGAGCAGTTGCCCCTCACCAGCCTCTCCCCCCCACCACCGACACCACCAATGGCATCTGTAGGCAGTCCCTGATTGCCACTGGCCACCGCCAATGCTACTGGCAGTGTCTGCAGATGGTCACCAACCACTAGTCAGCGCTCGCCACCCACTCCCTGCCGCCAATACCATCGCAGCTACCTGTAGAAGCTCTCCACTCACCACCACAACACCCACGCTGCTGACACCACTGCCTATGGGCAGTCATTGTGCCCCCTCAGCCTCTGGGGGCAGGTGGCGTTCACGGTGACAACCTTTTTTATACCCCAAATTCATTATATGCAAAGTAAATTCACTCTTATGCAATCGGCATAGGTGCGCACCCCTCTCACCCAAGCAGGTAAGTCTGTGGGGGGAAGGGGAAAGGGCCATGGAGCCAGGGCCCCATTCACCCCAGCCCCTGCTGCAGCTGCTCTGGGAGTGGCTGATGCCACCTGCCTGCAGCCGCTGGGCTGCGCCATGCCCCAAAGCCCCCAGGGCTCCACTTATCCCCATTCACGCCAGCCCCTGGGCTGCTCCATGCCATGATGTAGGCAGCTGGCATTGGCTGTTCCCGGGGCTGCTGCAGCAGGGACTGAGGTGAGTGGGGACAAGAGGCTTGGGGGGCACAGGATGCAGTGCAGCTTGTCCCAGCTCACCCCAGCCCCTACAATAAGTTTCTCTTTTACAGGAGGATCTGTTACTCCCTGTTAGGGACAGCCAGGAAGGTGAATCATGAACCACTACTGCTTTTAGTCTGATAAACCATGGAGTTTATGATGCCATGGTTTGTCAATTAATAGTTACAGCTGCCTCATAAGAATGAGTGCTGAACGGATGTGGGTTGAGCACTGAAGCAAGAACCTTATGCCAACCCCCCTACTAGATGGTTGAACATTGCTATCCCAATTTCATTGACGGAGAGAGAAAAAACAGAGGAGAAAATCTAATTACCCAACTTGAGATGTCTTGGCTGTGATTTTTAAAAGTGTTAAGTCTCCACAGTTCACAGTCACATTTGGCTTTGCAGATGCCCGTTGCTCTTGAAAACTGGTCTCTAGATAATTCAAGTTGGAGTTACCTCCTAAAAACCTGAAACAGCCACCTTAGGCCAATCTTTGTAGGTCCAAACTACTTGTTTTCATAGGGAGTCTGCAGCAAAGTCAAGAACAGAACCTCAATCTCCTTCAAGCACTTTTCCCCTACGCCTTCAGCTGATTTGCTTTGCCTTCCTGTATTGCAAAGCTGCATTCAGACCACAGAAAACAGGCTGTTGCTGTTTCAGTTCAATGGGCTTTCTTCCCTTTTAAAAAGTTATATTTGGTAAATCGGAAAGTGCTGCACCTGGGACTCAAAATCAGAAGAAAATAACTTCTAGGTCACTCAAGCAATGAAGCATGAAGAATTGTTAATTTATAATCTCATTTCAGTTGAATTCCACATGTGCAGAGGCTCAAGCACGCTCTGTACAGAGAACAGAACAGATATCTTAACTCATTTCACTCCAAGTCTCCTAACTTGACTCCTCTCATTTTTTAAAAGAAATACATTACTTAATTTACTGTACATTATTGCCACAGACAGAGCCCCTCTGCAGAAGTGTATTACCTCCTTCTGTCCTTCGAGTGGCTACTTTGATAACCAATGAAAAAGTAATCTTTTCCTGCCTTTGTACAACAATATAATATTTAATTTACTATATATTAGGGGGCTGTGTTGTGGTAGGGGTAGACTCCCCAGTACTTCTAAAGTGGGAAAAATAAATAAACATCTTCAGATTTGGACTTTTTAAATGCAGAAGTGAGAATTCAAAGGAATTATTGACAACTGAAGATAAATAGTATAAGGTATCTGGAGGAGAGGGCAAAAGCCTCTCCTGCAAGCCTCAAGGGGACTGTAATAATTACAGGTGGCATTATAAGCTAAATGCAAGGTGCAGGCAGAGGTGCAAGTAAGACTAATGTGACAGAGGCAGGAAGACCAGTTACAGCTGGTCAGACAGCAGGTACTATAGCATTCAGTCACTTAGGAAAGTATCAGCACAGTTCACCTAGCACGGCTGGCCCTGTCCAAACAGAGTTGCAGTGCAGAGGGAACGCTGCTACAGGCCTTTGATATTTCAGCCTCTTCCTAACATACCTCTTTAATGATGCGTCAGAATTATCAGAACAGACTGAGCAGTCACAAGTCAGCAGCCCATACAATGATTACCCTTACCCAAAATAGATATTTAAAATTTAACCCCAACTAGACTTGAATTCACATCCCCTCATGCAAACATATGCCACTGACAACAGTGAACCACAGAACAAATGTATGAAGCTGCCTTTCCAGCAGTTCTAACATGAAGCAGCAAAATAGTACCCAACATGAGGCTAGCATCATGGTACCTGTTCATGGGCATCCTTGGATGATATTAACACTCATATATTTGATTCCTAGTTTCTGAGAAGTACTGTGGAAAAAAGTGTGTAGTTAAGTAAGTATCATAGTGCTGGGGCGTAGATAGTCTCAGTTTGAAAATCCTAAAAATTTACAAAAATGTATAGTCTAGACTATAATGTAATTTTAATTCACTTATCCTAAGCACTACACTAATTTTAATCCTGGTTTTAAATCCTCAAGTTCTGATGCAATTGAAGCTTCCCTATATCATAAGATAATTTTGACCAGGTAGGCTCATCCTTCATTGGCTATCCAGCCCAAAAAAGAGGATAAAATACTCTCCTCCAGAGGGAAAAAGGCCCCCTGAGCAAAGTCTCTGTCATCCTCTTTTGACATCTGGAAGCCCTGTACTGAAATCTACCACATCTTTCTGTTATTAAATCCCCCCTCAATCTTCTCTTCTCCAAACTAAATAAACCCAGTGCCCTCATCTTAATCTCATAAAATCATAATGGGCTTAGGGGGACTCAAGGCATCTAAATTAAAACTTTGACCTAAAAATCTCCCTAATCAATTGCCACCTTGCCCTGGAGACAGCTGAACTCACAAGAGGTCTCCCAGTCTGACCTGAAAGTTCCTCAGGTTCCTAGAACTCCATCCTAATCTGAGCATTTTAGTACCTCATTCTCAGCTAAGACTAAGTAAGTTGCAGAAACCAGGTACTCCTTCACCTGTGTTCTCTAATGGCCACAAACCTCTGCAAGCATGGCAGGAATGACTCTTCATAAAATGCAGTTGTTGCCATGTGCCATTAGACATTAATTCTCATTAGAGCCAAGCAGTGCACATGTAGCTCTGCACTCAGACTACACTGCTTCCATTTCAAGAGGAGATAGGCATGGATCAGGCACAACATGTCTCAGTGCAGAACTGCCTGGCTCTGTCTCTATGACTGTCTCTACCCTTGATCTTTGCTGGAACTCTCATTAAACATCCCAGTTTATTAGATTTCCTGGAATCTAGTTTGAAAAAAGGGAAATTTCTGCTCCTTGTTTTAGTGGACAATGTTGTTCAAAACCATACAAATAACCAGGATTATTATATAGCTTGAAATAGCATCAGTATGCCTTATTAGGTAAATTCCTTTTTTAAAATACTGGTGCGTAGTGCTGCTGGGTAAACAATTCATAATCAACATTTTACATTTATGTATCACCTTCTTTATGTTCCAGAGTGAAGTCTTCTCAGATGTATTCATAATTTGAAATTTGTTTCTAAATAATTTCTGCATCCGAATTTTACTCCAATTTTTCTCATTAAGCATCTGCAAGAACATTATATAAGTGTCCCTGACAATTATTTAAAAGTACAGATCAAACTGAAATTGCCGTCCCTTTATACCACCGTTCATACTGAACAGGTAATCTAAAACATATCAGCCTCAATATATTGGTCAGTGCTCCTGTCTTCTAATTCTCCTTAATGGAGACAAACTGTCTATAGAGCAATGGGTGTCAATTTTTTTAGGCTCAAAGCACCCCTCCAAAGATGTTAGCTCTTAGTTTTCACTCATTTTTGGACTATGGAAATATTTTTCTGTTGCAAAGAACTCAGAAACACCACAGCAGGTCAGCATATTCATAACACTATGGACTTGTACTGGAAATGATTTATTTTATCTTGTGAATCATGTTTTTGCACCAAACAGTGCTAACATTACATGGCATCTTGCAGCACCCCTGAAAGGATCTCATGGCACCCTAGTTAAGAAGAACAGCTATAGAGAATGCATCCTGGTCATCAACAAATTTAGCCTGTTTCATTTTACTGTCAGACAGTCATTACAGAACTCCAGGGCCTTTAAAGAAAGTGCCATTCCAACAGCCTCATCTCTTGCATATTGAGGGGAATGCTTCATGATCATCTATATTAATCACTGATGTGGCAGCAAACAATGGGAAGTAAACTCTTTCTCAGGTACACTAGTTCTGGGCCATTTAGATTATTCTCAGTTGAAAACAACATCTTAAAATGTAACCAGAGGATGTTAAGTACTCCATGAAAATCTTATAACATGAAACCCCTGCCTACTAAACACATGACTGCCTCTATGCCAGTCCCACCTTTTGTATGGTTGTAATATGTTAATCATTCCTGAAAAATTCCCTGGGAACATTTGGAAATATAGTTCTCTTCCTTAACTGGCCAGTCTTAGAATCAGCTCTTTGCAACTCTGAAAACTTGCAGCTACCAATGTAACATTCACTTCCATCATAGTATTCTACAATATTCACTTACAATTCAAAAAGCATCCTGCCATGTGCATAAAGTAATTGCAGAGCGTGAGCAGGGAGATTTATGATCATGGTTTCCCTACCAGAATTGGTATACCATACCCTGATGGACACTGTTCAAATGAATCAATTTGCACTTCAGATCAAATAGTCATAGAAAATTTTGGTGCTATTCACTGCAATCCAGTACCATCAGGCCATGCAGATTACAATTTCTTAGAAGCTGATGACATTTTGAGGTTTTCTTTCTTTTCTCCAGAACATGAAAAGGGAAATTGACCTACAAATATACCGTTGAAAGTTAAGAGGCAGACCTAGAATGAAACTAAACCTGGAAAGAAATGTTTTGCAGCCCACAACCCCCAATTAAAAAGCATTCAAGAAAAGCTACTTTCCCGTTGTACAGTCTTATAATATCACCATTTAATTACTTGCTAATAAGTATGAACATTTAAAAATTCACAAACATATAAATATTCAACAGTTAACAGTGAACATTAGATAAATATTCAATAGTTAACATTAGATAGTACATTTACTAGAATATAGATTTTAGCTCATGACATTTTCCTGGCAGTAAACACCCTGTAACCAAACTATTGTTAATATTATGGCAATAAAACAGGATAATTTCAAAAGTATAACAACCTAAAATCTCAATTAAATACATACAATATGCAAAAGTTTTAATTGCAAGAAATTATGCTATGGCCATCTGTGGAAAAATCAATGGTGTCTAAATATTGCTAAGAGGGCCACTTTAGAAATGTTTAGAAAGTATCTCTATCCAGAAACTTCCTTAATCCTAAATTTATATTGTAAATTATCTGGGGCAAAAACCTTCCCTCTGTTTGTACAGGACTTAGCACAATGTGGCCTTTATCCATGAATGAGATTCCTAGGTGTTATTACAATACAAAGAATTAGTACTGTTAAAATTTACATTCAAATTTCCATTTGACCTTTTCCCAAATATTTTAATCTGGATAACATTCCTTTAAAGTATAGGTTTTCACAAACATTATTCCCTTGATGACTTTTCTCTTATAAGCCCAAAAGAAAAAAAATAGTTATATTAAAACATAAACTTTGCTGTTAAATGTAGATTTATTCTCCTCCTATCCCCCTAGAGTATAAAAAGTTACAAGATTTTATGACCTCAAACTCACCAAATAACTCTTTCAAATGCTGAACTTCACAATAAATGCTGCAACGGACACATAAAAAATAATGACCCTTTCTGATATACTGGTGTACTCCTATTAAATTGCTACATTTCTGTAGTTTTAACTCAATTAAAGTTATCAACTGTGCAAACATATTACCAGCAACAATTCACAAAATCCACAGTTTTAGATAAAAAGACAAGTTTCATGGCTGTAGTTGTAATTCTGAATTGTTCCCTGGAGAAAGAAGCCTTACTGGTCTATTGATCCTTCATCATAGCCAAGTCATATAGCCTTCTTGATATAGCATCTACACTCATAAAACCATACGTGTTATTTTGTGTCCTACTTTGATACTTTAACAACTTGATAGGAATTTCTTCTGTTCATCTAACCATATACACATTGTATCCACCCTGGTTTTAAAGGCTGCATTTATAGCTACCAGGGGTTTAGGTTGTAGCCCTGTTGGTCTAAAGACATAGGCAGACAAGGTTCCTTGGGTGAATTTGATATCTTTTATTAGACCAACCCAAATAGTTGGAGAAAAGTTATTAAGCAAGCTTTCGGGTTCAAAAACCCTTCATCAGGCTAAGGACGTTTCAGCAGTCGGTGTGTGCTCTTCCTGGATGGAATGAAAAGTAAAGAAGCCAGGGGCTGGGCTGGGGAGTCAGTTGCCAGGCAGATTGTAATGTATCAAAAATCCAATGTCTATGTTTAGCCCATGATCTCTAGTATCCAGGAGGTTGATGAAATGGAGCTCATAGGATCATCTCTGGGAAGTGTTGTGTAAGTTTCCCTTGAGGATCAGGACTGAGAGATTGGAGAGAGAGTGGCCCTCCTGTGAGAAATGTGCCCCCACCGGTAATTGGGTATTTCTGTCTTTGATGGATTTCTGGTGTGCGTTCATTCTGGTGCGCAGTTGTTGTTTGGTCTCTCCTACATACCAAGCTTTTAGCCAAGAAAGCCCTCAGCATCCTTCTGCCACTCCTTAATGCCTCCTTCTGCCATGAAGCCATATGGTTTAGAAAGCAGAGGACAAGGCAGAAACTTCTCAGTGTGCAAGAGGCCTCTGTCACTAGCAGTTTACTGTTCTTGAACACTCTGAGTTTCTTTTAATGGGGGCCCCTACAGCAGCTTACACCCGGGCAAAGAGGTGTTCCACCCATACTTGGATGGAACAAGAGATGTTCCAAATGCTTTCCCTGGCCACACCAGCAGCTCAGGAAGAAGAGAGGAGGTTGTTTAGAAGCCTTGCACCTGATTTGTACTATTAGGGGCATAAAGGAGAGTGAGCTAAAGCTAGGAGCTAGCCCACTATGTTTGCAATCGGCAGTTAGTGCTGCACAAATTATGTCTTATCTTAGTTCATCAATTCTGTTTAGAAGCCTGCAGAAAGACACCTCTCTCCTTGGCAAAGTCAGTTACAAACGCTGTCAAACACAGTTGAATTGGGGATTGGCACGCAAGAATAAGAAGGGCATGAGGAGCTTTCCCCACTTGTACCCCACCCTCTAATGTCCCTGCACAAGAGCCAGTCACAAACATACTCCTCACACTTCCCCAGATACCCTGTAGTAAGCTACAGAGAGTACATTTACAGTGCAACTGCGAGGCAGGATCACTGCATGTGTATGTATACATGTGCAAACTAGCTTTAATAGAGCTGGGTTGGGTAATAACAGCACTGAACAGAGTATCACAGATGTCAGTACATGCTGAACATGCCCACAGGGGAGTCTGGGTGTGTGCTTGGGTTGCTAGCCTGCATTGAAATGTGTCTCCATGTCTTTACTGCTATGGTTACCAGTGCTAGCTAGCATAATGCTAGTGTGGGAATGCCTACCTTTGTTACAGTAATATCTCCCTGTTGCAGCATAGTCACACCATTAGACCAAATTAAGGAGGAACAAGGGACCTGTCAAGCTGACTTGGTGCAGACTGAGAAAGAGCATACAGGGTCATCCTGGAAGGTGATGCAGCAAGTCCTCTTCTCTTTTGCATTTCAGGAGGGATGCAGCTGAACTTCATGTCCCCAGTCCAACCCCAAACATTCCAATGCTGAGCGTTTGATCATTAGTCAGTCTGTGGGTTTGGTTTCTTTTCTTTTTTCCCCTAAGAGCAGATGAGAACAGATGACAGTAAAATGAAAAAGCAGAAGTATCGCTTTTCAAACAGTGGGCTTTATCCTCAGGGGAAATAAAATGCATGGCCTGTGCAGGTGCTCAAATGAGTTTGTTCCCACATAAGAAACTCAGACTGAATTTGCTGCTTTCACATTTTTGCCCAACCCTCAGATGAGAGTTGTAACGGTACTGCCAAAATGCACAAAGTTTTTCCTTTCTGTGATAAGCCAAGAGGCACTCCTAAATGTGGATCTGATTTTATGTGCAATATTTTAAAAAAGAAAAATTCACCTACACCTAGGAATGCTCCTTTCCCAGTTTTAAGAAAGTTATGTGCCATCCAAAATGGTTACCAATGTCATCTTCTGAGGTTTACTGATGCCAATGCTAGAATTCTTCCAGAGTTAACATCGGGTTCAGTTACTGTGTCACAGAGCAGCTTGACCCAATGTTTGTCACTAAAATGGCTTTTAGCTTTCCTGTTGGCATAACCAGCATGATATCACTTAATTCTTTCACAGAAAGGGGTATAAATTAGGCTTCCTAATCAACAATCCAAGAAAATGTTTTGCTTGCTATTCAGGTAGCTTCTTTTTACGCTAAATAAATTAAATGAATGACTATTTTAATGAGTCCCTAAAGATTATTAATAATCTCAATAAACAGTATGAATATCATACATATTCCAAAATATCAAACAGAAGATCTTGAGCCACTGCTTATTAGCAGCAAGTGCATGGAAACAGATGTAGACTTTCTAGGGAAACAGTGATGTCTGTCAGGAAACACACCATTGGACTTAGACTGAGTCATGTGGCCTCTGGATAAAAAAAGGGCTATCAGGATTTTTCAATCAAGTTCATAAAACGTTTACAATCTTTAGCAGCTTGGGTTTTAGCATAGAGGTGGGGAAGTCCACAGATGAGCGAAAGTGCCAGCTGTATCACAAAAAAGGTTGTGAACAAAGTGAGTGTTGGAAACTTTTTCAGAGAGCTCAGTTATATCTTTAGTGCAGACAGGACATAGTGAATTAACATTTTTTTGAAAATCATTTGCGACAGCATGGCAAAAGTTGACTCTCAAATAGTTCTGAAAACACTTCTGTGACTGCATCTACTCTGTTACTGCTGGGGATAAAACTGAACAAACTGAAACCTTTTATAAAAAAGATATCCCATGATGGCTGAGCGGTAGAGAAGAAACCATAATCAAAACAAAAATATACTCAAAACTTGAATATTACTCTGATTGCCTGTTCTAAAGCAAGCGTCTCAGCTGAGTCTATAATGAATCTGTAAAGAGTCCCCTAGAAAATGAATATAAGCATTAATATCATCTTTAATTACCCTTATTTTTTCACATACCACCTGCACCTTTTCCCCAAACAATTAGGAATTTTAAAAAATTAGTGTACATGTCTTAAACAAGGAAACAAACCCTGGGACTGACTAGGTGGGGCTGTTGAAAAGGCTGGAGGCTCCGGCCACACAAAGCTGGGGCAGGAATATCTTCATCTGCTTCACGCCACCTTCCATGGCTGCAGGTGGAGGTGCCTGCCTGGCCAACAGTTACTGCATTCAATCTTACAGGCACTGCTAAATTAAGGCTTTTACAGCATCACTCATATAAAGTTTGTCAGTGACTCCGAGGTTAGCCCCACAGCTGATGGGGATTGAGACTGAAGAGAGTCTTCTGGTTCCTCGCCACACAACCAGTCTTCAGCCCCCGACCAGGTAAAGTCTTTTCTGCTTCACTCTGCCTTCCCAAAACAACCCCTCTGTCTTGCTCGGGGGCATGGGGTATGCAAAAAAAATGCAGTGCCTTCTTCCTGAATCAAAGCAGTGCATAGTCCCTTGAGATTCTTTCTGGAAATACTTCTAGAACTGCATTCAAAAAAGAGATCAACTTAATCATAACATTTCTACAACAAATTTTTAGCCCTTTTCTTCTGTTTCCTAAGCTTTTAGGTACAATTGGCTCACAATTTCCAACATTTCACTGCAACGATATGAAACCTCAATTTTGAATGAAAGTGGAGATTCTCTACCAACATCAGAAGCAGGGACTTGAAAAAACACCCTTAGCTTTTGTGAGACTTGTGAAAGTTAACATGACTGTGGCAACTCAGCTTATTATAAACAAAACAGCATACAGCACCACATATCATTGCAGTGAGTCATGACTGTATAGAAAAGGTAGCAGTTTATTTAGGGGACTTTATTATACAGTTTATTGATAAAGGCACAAAACATATTGAAAAATAAAAACTCACAAAACATGCCTTGTAAAATATAATACTTTACCACCATTCATTTCAATGGAAATAAACTACAGATACGGCTTAAGTGAGATGAAAACCTAGAATCTAGGAAAAGCATAAGCCTTAACCCACACACCTATTCCTGATGTTGATCAATAATGAAAATTTACCAATTGCTTTCTTACTGACAATTGGTATTGGGTGACATTATTTTTATTTTTCAAGTACATCATTTATTAGGTACCAGAATGCATTGGAAAGATCCTCTGAGATCCTGAGTCACACTGGCTTTATAACTGTCAGTGGAAGTATAAAAACTTACCATCTTAACTATAGGCTCTAGAGAAATGAAGCATGGCGCAATACTGTATAGCAGGGGTGGGTAATTATTTGGGCCTGAGGTTCACAAAGGGAGTTTTGATAAGCTGTTGCAGGTCAGTTCAGCTTCCCCCCTCCTCCCACAACTCACCAAAACTCCCTATCGGGTTGTGGGTGGGTGGCGAGCAGTGTTCAGGAGCATGACAGGTGTGATTGGCTCCCTACATGCCCTGACCTGTTGGGAGGAAATGGCAGGGGTGTATGGGTGTGTGGAGGGAGGGCTGCCTGAAAGCCAGCCAGGGGTGAGGAGAAGGATGAGAAGGAGTAGGGCATGTGCAGCAGAGCTCACCCCATTAACAGCTGTCCCTGCAGTGCTCCACATGGGGCCAAGCCCCACCCAGGGCAGCTTGTGCCCTGCTACAACCCACCTGCCCCCCTCCCCCAACCCCAGTCCCTGTCCCAGCCCTGGGCCCAGCCAGCATGTAGCTTCTGGCAGGGCTGTTCCCAGTGTGGATGCAGCCAGTCGGGCTCACATTGTCACCAGAAAGGCAAGGGGAACAGAGTGCACCAAGAATAGCCCCACTGGAAACTATACACTGGCCAGGGCCCAGGCCAGCAGGGCTGCTCCCCTTGCCTCCATCTCTGACTGCTGCTCATGCCCCTTCCCCTGCTCCTGCTGTGCCACTCTGGGCAAGGGGGAAGCTTCAGACAGGTAACTCCTGCCCAGCACATGGAGCTCTGGCTCTAGCTCAGGGCTGTCTTCCACCCACTCCACCCACCTGGTGTGATAAGCAGTCACCTGCAGACAAGCAAAACAGGTTGAAGGCGACCAGAAGTTGGAGCCAAAGCTCTATGCCCAGGGCAGGAGCTGCCTGGCTGAAGCTTCCTCTCAACTCACCAGCCTGGAGCCACACGGTAGGGGCAGGAGCAGCGGCCGTAGCTGGAGGCAAGAGGAGCAGAACAGCCTCACAAGCCCCAGTCAGCATGCAGCTTCTGGTGGGACTATCCCTGGTGTGGCTGCAGCCAGCCAGGTTCTGCTGGACTCCCCTCACCGCCAGCAACTGCTCCTGCTCATGGTCCTGAACCTGCTGCACCGCTCCAGGCAGGTGGGTGGGGAGGGAAGCTTCAGCCTGGCAGCTCCAGCTAGAGGTGAGGGGGGCTGAGGAGTATCCAGCTGGCTGCAGCCCAATGGGAACAGCCCCACCAGAAGCTCCATACTAGCCAGGGGTCAGGGCCGGGGCCAGGGCTGGAGGGAGTGCAGGCCAGATACAGTCAGTTGAGGGCCCAGATCTGGCCCATATTTTGTCCACCCCTGATGTACAATGTAAATGTGTCCAAATGAGGATGAAATGTTAGCAACTTCAGACAGTTTGTTACGTACATGAAATAGAGTACGGATCATGCCTTGACCTTCTCCCAATTCTTAAACAGAAACTAAAACATGGTGTCAGATATAAGTTCTTGAAAATAAAGAACAAATACAAGGAAAAAAAAAGGAAGTCAGAAATAAAAACAACATCATGGGTAAAAAATACATTCCAGCTCCGAGTTAGTGGGAAAAGGCCGTATCCTGGTCCAAGCAGAACGCAGGGAAGGGTAGCACTTTAGAGACTGTTCAGAAAGGCATACATTTTTGTAAGTGATACCCTATTTTGATTTATGGACTTGTACCCCAGGTAAATCAGGTATATACTTCCCTTCTCCAACTGAAGGGAATTGTTAGCTGGCAGGTGTGCTGCGGGGGAACTGCAGACTGCTCAGTTTCCCTCCATCTCTATAGAACCAGCCCGGGATAGACAGGGGACTTAAGTTAATGTATATAAATTTGTATATAGTTATCACAAGGGAAGGAAACATGGATATAAACATATGTACTATATATATATGATATCTAAACAAATAACATAAACAATACTCTCTGAGTAAATCCTATAAAACCTTAAACCAGTGCTCTAGATACCAGTAAATAGCTGATCTGAAACAGATAAACCCCAAAATAAACATAGATAGCCAACAGATAAAGTATGGCTGAACAATAAATAAGCCACAAATAAATACAAGTAAACAACAGGTGAAATAATGGCAACAGGGGGTCTCAGCAGAGCCCTAGGACACTACTCATCTACTAATTTACAAACATGAGAGTTCACAAAATATAAGGCATGACATCACACCACTTAGGGCACAAGAACCCCAAAGATAAACTTAATCCCAAGGGGAAACCCCAATGCCCTTGGGTGTTTCCCACAAGGATGCTGGTAACTTTAGGGGGGCCTCCCAGTGGGACCTCTATTTTCAGCAGCCCTTTACTAACCAGGGGGGACTTCCGCCCCCCTCTTTTCCCTGCAACTCACGGCTCCCAGGCCTGGAGGGTGGCCCTCGTCCACTGCCCCAAGCTGCTCTCTCACCTGCAGTGCGTGTCGGGGGTGGTCACTGTCCCCTGGAACAGGGCTCCTCTATGCAGGGCTTCTGGGGTCTCTGGCTCGGCCCTGTCTGCTGGCTCAGGAGCCCGAGCACCATCTGGCTCCCTGGACTTTTGCTATAGGTCGGAGGCCTGGGCTGCCTCATGCAGCACCAGGCTCGGTCCACTCCTAAACCCTCCATGCAGCACATCCTGCACTGAGCTCCCAGCCTTGTTCCGGGGGTTGAGGACCTGAGCTGCCCAAGCACTCCAAAGGTCCTACTCCATGCACCGGCCTGTGCACCGTGTCTCTGGCCACACACCAGAGGTTGCAGACCCAAGCTGCCTCATGCAGCTCCCAGGGTCTGGACACTTTGTGCCATGCTGCACACCAAGAGTCTAGCCACTGGAGCCGTCTGCCATTCCCCACTGATGGAAGTCTTCAGGGGCACTTCTGGGCTACTGCTTTGTCCTGCTGAGCAGCTCTCCTCAGCTCCTCTAAGCCCCACTCTTCTCTCTTCTGTGTCCCGGATGTGTTCCCCTCATGCTGGGCATGCAGCTCCTTTTATACTCTCCAGGGCTCCACCCCTGAAGTCTTCCAGACTAGAGTATTGCAGTCTTCAATCAGGTCCGGGGGGGACTCCTCTTCTCCTCCCCTCAGGAAAGGGGCATAACTTAACTCCTCTTGCTGCCTCCTGATTGGTGGATGGGATCTACCAATCAAAACAGCAAGATTTCAAGCCTGGGACTCAACCCAAGCTCCAAAAGGCAAGCCTGCTACACTCTCCCCTGAGGGAATCCTCACCATCCCTGGTGAAGGTCGCATCCCCAAGCCTAACTCTCACCTCACCCATGGGGTGGTAGTAGGTACCTCTCCTGGTATCCCAGAGGCATCATACATAAACCGCCTTACAGGCCTACGGTCACATCTGGGACGAGGAGTGTGGTCAGGCTCTGGGCTCCCAGGAGGCCCACGCAGTGTGGGTCTCGTGTCACCCATGGTGCCTTCTCTGCTGGTGGATAGAGTCCATGAAGACGTCTCTGTGTGAGCCTACAGGTGGATCGCCCTACCCCGACAACTCCTATGGGTGGGGCTTCAGGCACATCAGGCCCTGGGCCCAGTTCACCTTGCAGAGTGGGGGCCCCAGGCTGGGGTGGAACTCGGACAGATACCACACACCGCAGTCAGAGTCGGAGTCAGAATCTTCTGGCACTATGGCAGGTGGAGGGTCAGGTGCAGGTGTACCCTTCTGGCAAGAGAGTCAGGGCCAGGCTTGTGGAGGTTGTTGAGCCAGTGGGCAAGTCCCCACCAGTTCCCCTATAGGCAGCAAGAGGTTTCTGTGTACAACTCACTTTCATCCAGGCCTGGCCTCTGGGACAATCTCATATACCAGTAAGTTCCCCATTTGTTGAACTATAGTGTAGGGCTTAGCCTGCCACTGGACCGCAATCTTATGTCTGCCAGCCAATCTGAGATTGCATAAAAGCACCCAGTCCCCTAGGTGCAGTCCCTGCTCCCGTACATGAGCATCATAGTTCTTCTTGTGGCGCTGTTGATTCCTCCCCACAGCATCAGCTGCCAGTTGGTACGCTCGCCTCAACCGGTTCCACAGCTGTTGGGCATACTGCCCGTGGGTTAAGTGATGCTTATAGGCGTTCTCCACCCCAAAACACAAGTCTATGGGCAATTGGGGTTGTTGTCCAAACATCAATAGATAGGGGCTGACCCCAGCAGCATCGTTATGAGTAGCATTGTATGCATGTACCAGGTAAGCCAAATACTGGCTCCAGGCAGCCTTCTGCTCATGTCTTAAGGTGTCAAGCATATTCAGGAGTGTTCTGTTGAATCACTCTGATTGCAGGTCCCCCTGCAGGTGGTAAGGGGTAGATCAGGACTTCTGAATTCTGGCAATGGCACACACTTCTCTTAGTAGTTTGCTTTCAAAATCTCAGTCTTGGTCCAAGTGTATTCATGCAGGCAGCCCAAACACCAAAAAGTACTTCTCCCAAAGCACCTTTGCCACTGGCTGAGCAATCTGGTCGTGGGCAGAGAAGGCTTGTAAATATCTGGTAAAGTGATCAGTCACCACGAGTATGTTGCCCTTTTGATTTCCCTTCCCTTCTATAGATAAAAAAATCCATGCACGCCAGCTCCAATGGCTGCGAGCTCTGTATGGTGTGCAAGTATGTGTTCAGGTTGGCAGTGTCTTCCTCTTTATGCATCTCTCACAGTTGAGACATTTATCCTTCATGTGCTCCACCATCTGGGTCCAGAAGAAATGTTCCCTAGATAAAGCCAGGGTGCGCTCCATACCCAGATGACCAAAGTCATCATGCAGGGCCCCCGAGTGTAAGCTCCCACTGCTGCTTGGGAAAGATCAGTTGCAGCAGCGACCTTCCCTCTGGGTCTTGTACTTCACAGTGCAGCACCCCATCAATAAGCCGCAGCCTTTCCCACTCTCTCGCCAGGAGATGGGCCACAGGGATGACTCGCCCAATAGGGAGAGGGTGCTCAGTGCTCTTCTGTCGGGCCCATAACATGTCCCTCACATCAGGGTCTTGTTCTTGGGCCCAGCACCATTCAGCTGCCGTCATCTGGGGAAGAATAGCAGAGGCCAGGGTCATATACTGTATCCACACCAGTGGGATCCCATCGGGTGGTATTCCTAGGGTCTCAACCACACAGATCATGTTCACTCCCTCAGCCACAGAGTCCCATGCAGGCAGATCACAGAGGGCCCAGACCGTTTCTGGAAGCAGCACGTCCCGGTCAATTGGGGATGCCAGTCTTGAGAGGGCATCGGCGTCAATGTTCTGCTGCCCTGCCCTGTAGTGCAGGCTAAATGAATAGTCCGCCAGAGCAGCCACCCACCGATGCCTGGTCGCATCCAGCTTTGCGCTGGTTAGTATGTAAGTCAAGGGATTGTTATTGGGCTATACTTAGAATGTGGTTCCATACAAGTAATCCCTGAACTTCTCAGGGATGGCCCACTTAAGAGCCAGAAACTCAAGCTTGTGTACTGGGTATCGGGTCTCACTGGGCACCAAACTTCTACTGACATAAGCTACTGGGCGTCGCCATCCTTCATGCAGTTGATACAGGACAGCCCCCAGTCCTGAAAGACTGGCGTCTGTGTGCAGAATGAATGGGTGATTTGAGTCAGCATACGCCAACATGGGTGCTTCTGTAAGGCGCTGGATGATTTTGTGGAACGCATCCTCCCACTGAGCGTCCCACTGTGACCCAAAAGGCTCTGTAGGGCTGCATACCTTCTGAATCCCTTTGCTCGGGTCCTGGGCACCCCGCTTCTTAGAAGACTTCCCTATTTGGTACCCTCGGGTGAGTTGGTTCAGGGGCCTAGTGATGGCTGCATAGTCTGGTACAAATCTCCTGTAAAACCCTGCAAACCCTAGAAATCTCTTTAAGTTCCCTGTAGTTGGAAGAATGTGACCAAGTGGTCATGGCCTTGACCTTTTTCAGGTCAATACTAACTCCATTTTGGGATATGATGTGTCCCACGTATTTGACAGAAGCCTGGCAGAATTTGCACTTGTCAAGCACCAACTTAAGCTCAGCAGCTTCAAGTTGGTCTAGCACGTGGAGAAACCTTTCATCATGTTCCTTAAGTGTTTTCCCAAACATTATGAGGTCATCCAAATACACCAGCACCTGGGTTAGACTACTTTCTCCATTAAGTGCTGAAGCATGACCAGGGCCCCTGAGATGCCCTGCGGCATGCGCTCAAACTGGAAAACCCCCAGTGGTCAGATAAATGCGGTTTTCTCTTTATCTGCCTCTCTCAACAGGATCTGGTAATATCCACCACAGAGGTCAAGCATGGTGAACCACTTGCTGCCCCCAAGATAGTCCAATGCCTCTTGCACTTGAGGTCCAGTGTATTGATCGACCACCGTGAGGGCATTCAATACACGGTAGTCGATGCACATCCACAGACTCCCATTCTTTTTGCGCATGATCACAATTGGCGAGGTGTAGGGACTGTTAGATTCTGTGATGATTTTGTGGTTGAGGAGCTCATGCAGATGGTGCCGGACCTCCCCCATCTCAGCCTGTGGTATGCGATGCGACCTTTCACAACAGGGTCTGGGATCACTAAGGTGTATCTGGTACTCAACTTCTTTTGCCTCCCCTACATCCCAGTCATGCAGGGAAAATACACTGGCCCAGTCCTGGAGTTTTTTCCATAATTGAACCTTCCATTCCTCAGGTGCGGGGGAATCCCCAAAGAAAAAACGGTTAGGATCTATGTGCAGGGAACTGTCTTTTTTTGCCAGATTCACCACATCCGCTTCCTGTACAATGGCCACTTTTTGCCTCAGGTGCACTACTATATCTCTTAGGGAAGGATTTACCACCACTACAGTGACCTGCTCCTCTTTCAATTCTCAAGCCTTGAATACTCCATCAGGGACTCTCAAAGTTCCCAAACCCCTTTTTCCAGAGAGGGTCTCCACCACAACAGGCCCCAGCTGCTGTGGCTCTCCTCCCCACCTGCATGTAGTAGGTAGGGCCCATTGGCCTTGGGCAGGGATCTTCTGAGAAGCCATCCCAGAGAAATGCAAAACTCCCAGTATTTGGGGGGATTTCCCCATACCCTTTCTTTCTCAGTGACCATAGGCCTCAGAACATAGAGCGTGCATTGGTGACCACTCCTGATAGTCTGGACCAGCCTGTTGCCTAGATATCAGGCCAGGACTTGGAATATACTGGAGTTGATCCCAGTGAGGAGGGAGGCCCCTTTATCCAACCTGGGTCTGGGCACATTAGGGCAATGGAGTTCACCTCCTCCTCCACCCCAGCCACAGATGCAGGGAACTTAATATGAATTTCTAAGTACCCACGGTATGGGTACAGGTTGTGGCTAAGCCCACATAGATCCAGCCCAGTAAGTGGATGAAGGTGTTTTTATAGAAGGACTCAAATATGATGGTCACTTGCGATCCACTATCCAGAATGGCCATACATCTTTGGCCATTCACTGCCACTGGGACCTCTGCCCTAGGGCCTATTAGTCCTTCAGGCAGTGAGTATGAGACCAGGGCTCAGGAGCCTGGCAGGCCCTGGGATGGAGCCGACTCCCCTGCTCCACCCATCCTTAGTTTCCCGCCCCACATCGGACCTTTAGCCACTGAAAAACTAGGTCTGGGTTTCTGGCTGTGTACACTCTCAGACCAAGTGCCCATATTCCCCATGTTTATAACAGATCCCCAGCATCTTAGTCCCAACTTTGGTCTTGGCCCAGTGTGGGGCAAAGAATTGGGGCCAAGGCTGCCTCCCAGGAGGAGCCCTGGAGACCACAGCTGCCCACACTTGCTGGGAGGACTCTTCTTCAACCTCTGGGGGGGCACTCTTCTTGTGGGGTCATCACCATTACCCAACTAACAGGTCCTTGATGTGAGGAGACTTCCTCCCAGAACCACATGGCATCCCAGAGGTGAAGGATCTCCTCCTACTCCCTCATTTCTTTCACTAATTGGCTAAACCCAGGAAGGTTGGTTTTCTGACCAGCCAGATTCAGATCCCTAATAAGGGACAAGCTGTATCAAGCCCCTATTTGGACCTGCCAGAGCCTCACATGATCCATTTTGCTCAGGCTAATGGTCCTTTGCACAACCACTCTTTGCAACACGTGCTCCAAGCGTAACAAATACGAGGATGCAGCCTCACCTTTGGGCTAGAACATGCTAAGCAGTTCGTAGTATGCTCCTCCACCCTGGGACGGCCATCCAAACACATCCTGTAGGGTCTGAAGGCACTGCTGTGTGGTGATACCAGGATTCTGGTGCTTAGCAGTTTGGATGACTCCAAAGGTGGGAGTACGTCAAGAAGTCGCCGCCGCTTCTCTTCATCCGGTATCTGCCATGTAATTAGATTTTCCTGTATGTGGGCAATCCGGGCCTCAAACCCTTCCTCTCCTGCAGGGACTGGGAGATTTCCTAAGAAGTTTCTCAGTCTTTTATACGCAGCTCGGTCATTTGAAGAATTTACCACTTCCCTGATGACCTGCTGCAAAGCTACAGTCCATTCAGAGGTAACACCAGGGGAGGTTGTCGCCCTTCCTTGCTCAGAGGATCCTCTTCCCCAGATTGTTGAGGACTAGCAGGATCTGACATGATTCCCTTTCTGGCTCTCTATAGAAACACACACAGAACGTTACAAGATCAAATTACCTGCTAACAAATCCTGGGCAAGCCCCCAAAATGTAGCCCAGGTAACTAGGGTATATACTCCCGTTCTCCAATTGAATGGAATTGTTAGCTGGCAGGTGTGCTGCGGGGGAACTGCAGACTGCTCAGTTTCCCTCCATCCCTATAAAACCAGGCCAGGACAGTCAGGGGACTTAACTATATACAAGTCTATTTACATTAACTTATCACAAGGAAAAGAAACATGGATATAAACATATGTACTATATATATATGATGTCTAAACAAATAACATAAACAATAACTGCAGGGTAAATGCTATAAAACCTTATACCAGTGCTCCAGAGACTGGTAAGTATGTGATCTGAAACAGATAAACCCCAAAATAAACATAGATAGCCAATAGAAAAAGTATAGATAAGTATGGCTGAACAATAAATAAGCCACAAATAAATACAAGTAAACAACAGGTGAAATAATAGCAACAGGGGGTCTCAGCAGAGCCCTAGGACTCTACTCATCTACTAATTTACAAACATGAGAGTTCACAAAATATAAGGCATGACATCACACCATTTAGGGCACAAGAACCCCAAAGATAAACTTAATCCCAAGGGGAAACCCCAATGCCCTTGGGTGTTTCCCACAAGGACGCTGGTAACTTTAGGGGGGCCCTCCCAGTGGGACCTCTACTTTCAGGAGCCCTTAACTAACCAGGGGGGACTCCCCTTCCCCTGTGGGAATCCTCTTTTCCCTGCAACTCACGGCTCCCAGGCCTGGAGGGTGGCCCTCGTCCACTTCACCAAGCTGCTCTCTCACCTGCAGTGGGCGTTTGGGGGGGGGGGGGGGAGGCGGTCCTTGTCCCCTGGAACAGGGCTCCTCTATGCAGGGCTTCTGAGGTCTCTGGCTCAGACCTGTATGCTGGCTGTGTACCGCGTCTCTGGCCGCACACCAGAGGTTGCAGACCCGAGCTGCCTCACGCAGCTCCCAGGGTCTGGATGCTGTGCACTGTGCTGCTAACTGAGAATCTAGCCTCTGGAGCCATCTGCCATTCCCTGCTGATGGAAGTCTTTGGGGGCACTTCTGAGCTACTGCTTTGCCCTGCTAAGGAGCTCTCCTCAGCTCTTCTAAGCCCCACTCTTCTCTCTTCTGTGCCCCGAATGTGTTCCCCTCATGCTGGGCATGCAGCTCCTTTTATACTCTCCAGGGCTCCACCCCTGAAGTCTTCCAGACCTAAGTGTTGCAGTCTTCAATCAGGTCTGGGGGGGTGGGGGGGGAGCTTAACTCTTCTTGCTGCCTCCTGATTGGTGGATGGGCGCTACCAATCAAAACAGCAAAATTAAGCCTGGGACTCAACCCAAGCTCCGAAAGGCAAGCCTGCTACAGACTATAATTGGGCTTACAGAGAGCAGTGGTGCCAAGTAGAAAGTAATTATGTCATTTAAATACAAAGGATTAGGGAAAGGAGAGAGCAGTACTCAGTGAGGTGGAAGTGGATGAAAATGGATAAACAAAGCAGTTAACCCACAGAGGGACACAAGGGATCAACCTGTCCATAGCTGTGAGATGAAAGAGAATGAATTTAACAACTAGAGATCCTAAGAGAATTGCAAAATTGCAGCAAAATGGGGTCAAACAGAAAAATGTGATAAACACAAGCCAAGCCATGACATTTGCTGTGATGAAAATAAGTACTACTGGATCTAGGTTGTTGTTATGTTGTCTGCAGACTGAGAAGAACTTTCCAAAAGCAGGAGGGCACATTGGGCCTAAAAAATGAGATATAAATATAACATATATAAATCCAGTGTCCACTGAAGTAAATGGCAAAATATCCATTGCCATCACTAGGTCAAGACACTAATCCATCTTCTTCTTAGTTGTGCTCAAGGAAGAAAGTTAACAGATATCAGTATAAATCACAAAAAATATCAGATCCCACAAGGACAGGCTATTAAAATATGAATTAATAAAATACTTGTTATTTACCTGAATGAAAGAGCTCCAAGAATCATAAGAGCTCTGTAAGAGTTCAAATAAGTCAACACACACACACACACACACACACACACAGCTCACTGAAGGAAACGGTCAACAAATACTTTATCACACGGACCAAAAAGAAAAAGGAATCACATGAACCTAAGTTTAAAAAAATACATAAGCAGCTAGATAATGCATCAGTGACATTGCAAAAAAAATGCAGAGAGAGACCTTCAGGGTTTGTGGTATGAGGAATGGCAATAGCATATTTCCAGTAAATGAAACTATCTGCAGATACTGCAATAGATCACTGTAACAACATCTGCAAGTACAGAAAGAAAAAGGTAACTGCATTAGGAATTAAAACTAAGTGACAAAAGCCTCAGAGAACTAGATCATCTATTTCCTTATAAAAATGTAAAATAAAACATTTTGGTGGGAATACAAGAGGTTTGGAGGTTTTGTTACCTTTAGCATATACAAAAACAGCAATTTTAGCAAGCCACTAAATTCACAGCATCTGATGAAGTGAGCTGTAGCTCACAAAAGTTTGTATCATATCATACTATATTAAAAATGAGGATACTGGCATACAATATCTTCACACTTATAGTGTCACACAATAGGGTTTTATATATTTTATTTTATTTTTTTAGGGTTTTTGTGGTTTTAATCCTCTCTTGTTATAACGAGAAAGTCTTTGTGGCTTGATGTATTTACTGTTGCTTATCTATTTTGGTATTCAGTGGTTTAAGAGATGTAGTTATTAGCTGGGCTGAAGTCAAACAGAGAGAGTAGATATGCACCTTATAGAGAGACTAACAATGCATATACATATTTACATAAATAAATACACACATGCACATTGTGTGTGTATGTAAATATGATAAAATAAATGTATAAAATAAAATGCATATATAAAATGAATGTATAAAATATTTTATGTATAAAATAAATAAAACCCAAATTTCTGTTAGCATTTCTGTGCAGATCCAACAGGAAACTCTAGTTAATTTGCTGCTCAACAGGAATGCAAACAACTGAGAGTTTCCAATAATTATCAGGAGCTGGTAATTGGGAAGGAAGTGCTGGCAAAGAATCAGAACAATGTGAAACCATAGTTGCAAATTATCCTCCCCCCCCCCCCCCCCCTGCAAGCATGACATAGATCTAGTGAGGTCAGATCCCAATTCTCACTTACATTGCAACCTCATTACACTCTGCTGCTTTAAAATAGGGCTGTTAAGTAGTTGTAAATGCAATTAATTTACATCTATTCAAGGCCTATTTACACTGTCAGAGCAGTGTTCAGGGTCTTTAAACTCCAATGGAGGTTCACACATTATTCTTGCACACAAAGAATACTGATTCATAAAAACACATAATGCAATTTGGTATCCCAGGGTCTTAAATATTAAAATAACTCCACTGATGTTTGTGAAGGGTAGGAAATCTAGAAACAGACAAAACAGACAAGAGCATGCAGCTTGTTCATCAAGTTCCCCTTTAGAGTAGTTGTATACATTGTCACATGAAATATAAGATGAAGATGCTGGCAAGACAAGGTTCAAAAGAGCATCCTTACCAGAGGTACAGATCTTGTGGCCAATTCCTAATCTCCCCAGTAGAATGGAATTTGCACTAATCCAAAAAAAAAAGTGTTTTACTACTGTATTTTCACATGAAAAATACAGTCAAGGAAGAGAAAGCATCCAAGAAGAAATCAAGTATAAATTGCTGAAACGCCTTTTTAAGAAGTCACTATTATCTGCTCCAAAATGCACATAATAATGGAATGGCCATTGCCACCCCTGAATGGGTAATAAATATCCTACAGATTTCTTACCCAGAAAAACTTTGGCTTATGACAAAGCCATAGCTAGACAAGAACAACAACAGGAAACAAACATCACCAACAGAGCCCAAAACACCCAAGAACTTCAAAGGACCCATCAAATGTGGTCTTGGTAAAAGATGAATGGATTTTAACACCTGCTTATTTTGCTGTTGAATACCAAAGTTGCATGCGTAGGTGAGCTCAGTATAAAGGCCATCACTATATATAGTCAAACAAACAGTTGTGCCCAAGGCTATGTGAAAATTCATATACTCAGACATAAGTATCATGTCCTAGATCAGCCTGGGTCATAAGTAAGGATGGTCCTATTCATGCATAATTCAAAACAAAGGAGGGGGAAATGGTTGTGTCAAGTAGAAACAGAAGTTTTGCCTTTCCTGTGTTTGCTGAAGAAGCTATGGAAGAGTTCATGGGGTGCTCATAAACCCTTGCTTGCTTGGAAGGCCTTATGGCTCAGGGCAAGCAAAACTTGGGGGCATCCGAACCCCAAGCCTATGAGCTTGGGCCTGCAAGTAGGATGCCTGCCAAAGGATATGGAAACATCTGAAGCCCCAGGTGTAGGTGGAGGAGGTTTGCCAGTAGTAGGGCCACTTATTGTTCTGGACTCTTGGATTTGGAATTAGTTTGGGCTAATTTTTCCTCGGATACAAAGTTTTTAAAAAAGTATGTTATGAGTTCTTGTATCTTAACTGAGGAGGATCAGAGTGATTGACCTGTATAAAGGCATTGTGGACTTCCATACATAGATGTTTCACCAGTCCAAGTTCAGTTAAAGCCGTGCAAATTTATGTGTAGACACTCATGGATTTAACTCTGGTTTACAGCAGTTTAGTTTACCCCACAGGCTAAGTACCTCATTATAAAGCCTGAGGCTGAATCAGTTCAAACTAGGCAGCTTCCTCTATGCTATATAGTTTGAACAGATAACCAACGGAACTGACATTCAGTTTTCAATTAGTGGGAAAGGCAAGGAGAGGCCTACACTGACCCAGACCAGTAGGCAGAAGGCATTAGAGTATGTCTCCCAGTCTCCAGGTCACTGCCAGCCCAGCCAAGTGTCCCCAGCCTCCTACTGTCCCCCCACAGGGGGTGCAGGAGCCCCCTGGCCAGGTGCTGGCCCACCTTGGGGGAGCCTCTTTCTTCAGGAGGTTCCCCCAGCCTGGGTTCCCCAGCCCAAGTCCCCTCTCCCACTTCCAACCCACTGATTGTTTCAGCCACTACTACAGGTGCAGGGAGGAGGAGTCCTTCAGCCAGGTGCCTGCCCCTGCAGCCCAGCAGGGGGGCACTGGGGAGCCCCTGCCTTGGGGGGCTTCCCACAACCCAGCCCAGAGTCCCCCCCAGCCCCAGGCAGCCTCAGGAGCTGAGAGGAAGTCTTCCTAACCCTACCCATTTGCCTTAGCTGTTGGATTCTCAGAGATAGCACAGGGAGCAGAGGGAAATTCCTCTGCCCTCCTGCATTAGTTTTGCCTCAGGCTCATAGCAGCTAAGGCAAAACAGGCTACAGAGGAGCAGGAGAACTTTCCTCTGCTCCCTCAAGCTGCCTGAGACTCACAAGGGCTGAGGCAAGGTTCTAAGGAAAGGATCAGGAGGGGAAGAAAAGCTGCCAGGGTCTGAAAAGCCTGCACCACAGGGGCCTTCCCTCCCCACATGTGCTGTGCACACCCTGGCTAAGGGGAGCTGGTGGTCTGTTCCCCTGCCCCCCTGTCCCTCTGGGCTGACAGACAAGTAGGAAGCAGGCTAAGGAGCAGAGGGGTGAGGCAGCCCCTGCCCCACTGGAGCAGGCAGCATAGCCCAGGGCTGCAAAGGATCGTGGGATGCTGGAAGATTCTGAGTTGACCTGAACCAGGAGGAGATCTGGGACCGAAGTTCGATAACTGATTTAGGTCAAAAAAGTTTAAGTCTGATACTACATCCAACCAGGTTTATCTTAAACCAGTTTTGGTCATTTTGAAAGCAGTTTACGTACACTGAACTTCTGTTCTGTTACAGGTTTAAAGCAGTTTCTGATCACTTAAACTGGTTAATATGTAACTCAGTGGTGATGCATAGGGGGTGCATTGGGGTGCATGTGCACACCCTAAGAGTGCTGGTGCCCCCCCCCGAGGGTGAACACTGTTGGCTTCAGCAATGGGCAGGGGGGACAGGCGGAGCGCTGGTGGACTCCCTCACCCCACCTCAAGAAGTGCCGCTGGTACTTCCAGGCACACCACTGGCACTTCTTGGCACAGCATCCAGTCATGGGAGGACCCCCACCCCCTGGTCAGTGATCAACCATGGGGGGGGACCCTTCACCACCGCAGCCACCTATGGACAGTCCCCACTCAGCCCACCCTCACCACCAACACCTGCATCACCACCTGCAGGCAGTTGCCGTGCCCCCCAGCCTCAGGAAGCACACACTGCCTATGATGTAACTTCTGTCCCTAGCCACATAGGGTAAACAAATATAAAATAACCTGGGCTTAACTAAATCCTTAGTCTTGCCTACACAGTAAAAAAAATTAAAATAAAAAGAATGGTTTCTTGGTAGAGCTTTGCCTTTAGAGCTAGGCTAGAACCCCTCCCCCCCCCCACCAGGAGACACAACTTACACCAGAAAAAATAAATTGTAAAGCAATTTCCCAACTGAAATAAATTATCCAGCAAAAGGAATAGCTTAAGGTAGATAACTGCATCTACAGATAGACTTTGTCAGCCCAGCTGTGTTGGTTAGCAGTATGGTTGGCTGCTTCCACACTTCTGACCATCAGGCCCTGTGCTGTCAAACCTTTGAGGCTAGAGTTACCTCTGTAATTCAACTGTTGTAGTAACTCACCTCTAGTTAAACTAGTACAACTTCCTTTAAGGTCTTTCTCCAAGGCCTTTTTCCAAAAAACACTCACCAGGCTTTAAATGCAGAGTTTCCCTTTTGCTTAATTTCTTTCTTGTTCTGTTCTGTTCTGTTCTGTTCTGTTCTGTTCTGTTCTGTTCTGTTCTGTTCTGTTCTGTTTGGGGGGGGTTGTGTCTCAGCAACCCTGCTTCCTATGGTAGGCAAGACTTTTCCTTCTAGTACATCTTAAGTAAAATCATAGCATCTAGCAACCATGTTGCAGGATGCATTGGGAAGCATCATCAGTGAGTTCCTTTGTCTGTGATGATGTTCCTCATTTAACATTGCTTTTGCTTGGAAGGGGCAATTCATGAAACATCAACACCTTATTCTGAAAACAAGGAAAATATTTTCAGACAAGCTGCCACCACTGTAATTGCAAATGCTAGGATACAGTTTGGCAAGTTGCAGCACCCAGATAAATTTGTTAACAAGCTAGAAAAGGACAATTTTCTTGTCATTTTCCAGTTGGTCTAATAAAAAGGTATCATTTTGGAACCAAGAGTTCTAGTTTTTTGTATGTCTTTAACAAGCTAGAAGAGCACTGAAAAAAAGATCATTCAAGAAGTAGCCAGCCTGCAGCAGGGAGTGAGTGTGTTTTGTACGTCATATTGTATATTTTCCAGTCATACCATCTGATTAAAACACCAGCTGCATGAAAGGCACAAAGAGGAAGTAATAAAAGACTTGAGCACATTCAGGGGAATGTGTATACCCAATAGGTGTCTGTCAAAGTTTGCACAACATTCAGTAGTTCAAGCAAGCTGTCTGGCTGGCTCTGTCACATGATTCACTCGAAACATGAAACTTGACTATGTGCTCAGGCAAGTTCTGCTTCTCCTAATAAATGAGTGTCCTCCTTCGCACAATAGTCTTAGAAGCCAGGCAGAGATCATCTGTGGGATTGTATCTCAGGTCGACAGTTTGACATATCACTCCTTCCTATGGTCATAAGAGCCACCACATGTTTTCACTAAAAGGTTCCTAGTTTACCTGATTCTAACTACAAGGAATATGGACAAGTTCAATAAGATCACTGTGCCAGCTGGTGAGAAGCTAAGGTATGAGTTTTTATTCCTTTTATGTTTTGTTTTCCATGATTTTGTCATACTTCTCCTTTACTGCTGTGCTCATAGAACTGAATAAGACAAGTTAGAGGACAGATTGGGCTTAGAAATGGGAAATTGGTATTGGTCTATGTTTAGAAAAGTGCAAAGCCAAACAACCTGTTGTGCTGGAAAACACATTCCCTTCTAGCTTCTACCAGTGCCACTAAAATTCTGAAAACTGAAAATAAGCATAGCCAATAAAGCATACAAAGGGAAGATTAGACATAAAAATAAGAGCATTTTCCATATTAAAATTAAAAAGGATTTGAAGATTTTGAGGCACAATATATGTGGCAGAGCATTTTGTAAAAAAGATCATGACCTATCTACAGAGCTGCAGAAAAGCACAGTTCAAATGATGACAAAACAGTCATGTGAATAAAACTCAGATATAACCAAGTAGCTTTCACAGCAGACTCTGTCCTTGCTGTTTTTATTTTCAGTGAACAGCAGCCTCCTCTTTTTTGTTTTAAAAGTTGTCTTTTTTTTTTTTTAAACATTAACTCACCTGGCCCTTGACGCATAGTCAGGAGTTTGCTTAAACATGTCAGAGTTTTGTAAGAGGGCTCTTCTGTTTAACTGTTAATATATCCAAATCTTGGAAGGGAATGGTATCAGGGGAAGGAAAGCACAAAACAGGCCAAAAAAAGGAGAGAGAATTCTAAATATAGCATACTTGGGAAGAATTAGAAGGAAATCATTACAAAATAATTTCTAAGGTAACTGGAGAACTCCTCTGTAAAAAATCTGCACCAAGTAGGGAACACACTTTTCCTACACCATGAACATTTTTTTTTTAATTCCTTTTCCATACAGGAACAGAATATACCTCTTGAATATTTTCCATGAAAAATGAGGAAAAGATTGAGACATACCCATCCCACAATAACCAATAGCCAATTATCTGGGTTCAGTCTCTGAATCCCAGTTTCCCTGTCAGAGGAGACTTACGTCTAACTGAACTATTTCTGCAAAAAGTTTCAGTTTGGCAAATCACTTTCAGAGCCAGACACAGGTGTGGGCGAACCGGGCAGCTGCCCAGCGCCCAGACAGAAAGGGGTTTCAAAAATGGTAATTTTTTTTTCCATTGTCTGATTATTATCATCATCATCTCTGGCGAAGGGGGGCCCGATACTAAAAGTTCGCCTGGGGTTGCCAGGAGTCTAGGTACATCACTGACCATGGTTTTCCAATGGAAAAAAAATTGAGTCAAAAAGTTTCTCTCTCTAATGGAGCCTCTGTCCTCTAGGCTGGTGGTTTGAATAGGTCTGGCTCTATGACCAGCTTTCTTTGATGAGAAAAATGGGAGTTAGGGGCCAAACAGAAGTATAAGCAGTGAAGACACAGTCTATCATAATAATGAAAAACATAGTGGAAACAAAGGATTGTAGTTTTGTTAGTTGCCTGTTGGTAAAAATTAGTCTCCACAAGGGTCTGATGTCCAGATAGCTATCTTAGTGTAAAATCACCTTTTTGGCTACTGAGTTTCTCCCATGTTCCACAGCTATGGCACAACAGAACTTTGCTCAAGCACAAACAAGAGTGTACCGCTGCCATGCTAACCTGGGCATGATTGTTTGTGTACCAATTCAAAGTTCATGCGGAGAAAGCTCTACTATAGCTTCTGGTAGGCTGGGTCACAGTCAATTCAGATGATTTTGCAGTGCAGAAATGAAGCAGCAGTTAAGAATCCTCATGGCCAGTTAATATCTGTAAGAACATGCCGACTGTTCGACATGTTAGTAGCCCCATCACTCTCAGTGAGACTACTCCCATGCTTAAATAGTGGCAAAGGACTAAATACCTTTTTCTGAAGGGGACCCAAACATTTGCCCATAAGGCAGTATTAATATTTTAGGCTTTGTTGATTTGTAGCAGTGGTTTCCATAACTGCATAACTGGCCCAGAGTTAGGAGGCACAAAATACATCAGGGGAGGAATGCAATGGGGCTGTAGCATTGCTTCATCCTGTGATTTATACGGGAACACACTACAAGGTATTGTCCATGGTTTACTAGCAACAAAGTGTTGCTCCCTTGTTTTCACTATTAACACTGAATATTACATTGGTGAAATAATTGCATGTGCTGAGAATGAACACAGAGACAAAAATTCCTACTGATAATAAATACTGCCTTTGTAATTAAAGTCAGAAGATTTCTAATGGTAGCTTTCTTGAAGGTTCATTTTGTAGCCACAAGAATCTAGCAGAAGGCAGGGCAAGGGTGGCACCTGCTTCAGGGAGGCATAAGCTTTCACATGAGACAGCCCACTTCATCAGATGCTATGTTACACAGCTAACTACCTCAGTCTACATAAGAATCAAGATGCCCTTAGTGCTGAATCAGTGTCTGAGCCCAAAGCTTTAACTTTTCAGGACTTGATTCATAAAGCTAGATTTTACAATCTGGTTTGATATCAATATTTCTCATCTTCTCCCCAAGTGGTATACTATATTCTACTAGAGTGCTCTTTTGTTCATACTACTGTATCAGTGTTTCACATCACTGGATCTGCATATTTAACTCATTCAGCTGCTTTGCTTATCTTGGTAAGATAGGACTACCAGAGTGTTCCTATAGGCCTCTCTACCCAGTATGTTGTGGACAGGCACATTGTGCTTGCAGTTGTAAGACTCATTCACTTTAACATGCTTCATGGAATTCCAACATTATTTTCATGTAACATCATATGCATGCATAGTATTATGTAGACATTTCCTCAAAAACCATTACACATTATTGCTTCCAAATGGGAAAGCTTGGATTCCAGGAAAAGATTGTCTAGAGAGAAATGAATTATGTGATAGACATAGGATCCTATATTCTTTATGGTGTATTTCTTAAAAGTGTGGGATACAAGAAACCAACTGGTAGAATATGGCGCAGCAATAGCAATGCAAGTTTCTACGTGCTACTCTGAAAACATGGTGGACATGAAGGCTAGGGACAGAAGGTACACATAAACCAGTTTATGTGATCAGAAACTAAACTTTAAACCCATAGCAGAACAGAAGTTCAATGCACATAAACCAGTTTCAAAATGGCTGAAACTGGTTTGAGATGGACCTAGTTATATGTAGTATTAGACTTAACTGATTTAGGTCAAACCAGTTTATGAACCTTCTGTCCAGACCCCTTCCTGGTTCAAGTTAAATAAGAGTTGCTCAGCATGCTTTGCAGCCCTGGGCTGTGCTGTACTGCCTGCTCCAGAGCCCAGGGCTGGCCCCTTCCCTCTGCAAAAGTGAAGTGCAGCTGTTAACCCAAAGATATAGCTTCAAGCTTTCAGAATCCTGCAATAGCTTTAGTGGCTCTCGTTCTTTTGAGAGTATGATCCCAGAACTCCTGGCTCCACACTGTTTCTAGCAGCTACATATGTGATTGTGTTAGAACTCCTCAAACTTGCTACATTCTCTATTATGACCACAAAAGTTAATAACAACCTTCACCACTTAGCTAGTACTAGTTACATATCCCAAAGCAACATACAAAGGTACAATATACAAAGGTTACTATCACCACTGTAGGGAGACAAACTGTAGTGATACCATATATTAACTACAAGCATTGACTTGCCTACAGCCACACAGAGTCACTTCCAGGACTGGAAGAAAACATGAGCTTTCTAACTGATAAGTATAGTCCTGGGTGCTGTTTGGCAGATTCCCCTGTTTAAACTCATGTGATAGGTGTCTCAATACAGGTATACTTTGCCTCTTCTATTACCCTAAGTTCTTTCTCTCAAGTGTACATAGCAAGAAATGAACACATTCAGGAGCAAAATGACATGTTAATGTAAATTGGAACCTAGTGTGCTATTATGTATCAAATATTTTATCACAGAGAACAGTTTTCTTTGTGAGGAAAATCAATTGGAAAAGTTAGAAAGCTGGATTTGGGGCTATAAGAAAGTGTTGGTATTAATCTCAGTAATTAATTCCTGTTATTATAATAATGTATTACTATTATTATTATTGTTTAGAATGTTTCCTAATCAAGCTTTGACATGCAACATGTCATACTCAGAATGAAATCCGTGTAGGAGAAGTTGGATACAAACATAGAATTGCTGGTCTGAAAAACTATTTATTATTCATGTGGCCCTGTGCAAACTAGGACTTCAACATCTGACACAGAAAGCCCCCACAAAAAATATGGAAATAGACTCTAAGTTTCCATTTTACTTAAGGGGCCATATTTAGCTCCTCCACCTTTCAGTACACCTACGCGGGCATGTAGGGCGTGAAAAATTAGCCAGATAAAAACCCATGACAAGCAAGATTGATGACACAGGAAGACAAAAGGAAAAGTGTCTCAGTTCTTTTCTGACTGTGACCAGGATGATGAAAGGAAAAGGTTAATTTCCCTGACACCTCTACAGCATTCCCAGTCCACTGCAGAAACTAAAGGTCTCATCACAGGATTTAGGGCCAATTCATGGCAAAATGTGGAGTTACGATTATATAGCATTGCCATTTTACTTCCATTTCCCACTGTTTGTCATTTGTAATCAAGTACTGAAACTTACTCCTTCATGCTTCTTGGCACACTCTATTTCAACATCTCCAAATACCACTATATTAATCACTTTTCCACGGCAAGGTCTACATGACTTACATATTCAAATTCCTTCCCAGCTTCCACCTGCTGATCTGGCCCTCACCTCCAAAGCCAACTCCACTCCAGGTTATGTTTGTGCCCATTTTTTTGCTCTTCTCCTTTCACTTGAAACTCACTTCTCTTCAAACCCTTTTGCAGCCTCTTACTCCTAAGAGCAGTCTTTGTCATTTTGTCTGCCAACCGATGGCATTCTTCATTTGAAGTCCTCTATCAAAAGATTTTCTGTGAACGCTTCCAGCAATAATTCATAAGACTAAAACCTTTTTAAAACATGCCCAGTTCTGGAGCTTGGAACATATAGGTATGTTATGTCTACACAGTGGTTTTATCTATGGCCCAGTTTATATTACAGACAGAAATTTGTTTAAACATGGTTGTGACTTAAACCTATTAAACCATGACCGATTTTTTGTATGGCAGAAAACACCATAATACTAAAACCCTTGCTAAGCAGTCATGGATAAGCTTGAATATTTATCAACCTTAAGGTACAGGCCAAATCCACACTAGTGATTCGTTGACAGTAGAGCTATAGTATCTTAGTGGTGCTTGAACCTTGACACACATGTTCAACACTGGTATAATCAGCCCCTATGCTGGTTTAAAAAAAAAAAAAAAAAAAGCATAAGTGCAGGAAGTTCAGCCATCCAATGCTGTAACTAATATGAATCTGAAAAATCAGGCATGAAATTACACCAATGTAGCTTTATAGCAGTGTAGGTGTTGTATGCCTGCAGCTTACCCCAGAGTATCATAGAATCATACAATCATAGAAAATTAGGGTTGGAAGAGATGGTAGGAGGTCATCTAGTTCAACCCCCTGCTCAAAGCAGGACCAGCCCCAACTAGGTCATCCCAGCCAAAGCTTTGTCTAGCCACATCTTAAAAACCTCCAAGGATGGAGATTCCACAACCTCTCTGGGTAACCTGTTGCAGTTTTTTACTACCCTCCTAGTGAGAAAATTATTCCTAATATCTAACCTAACCTTCCTCTGCTGCAACTTGAGACCATTGCTCCTTGTTCTGTCATCTGCCACCACTGAGAACAGTCTAGCTCCCTAAGTTACACTGTTTGGAACCACCCTTCAGGCAGTTGAAAGCTGCTATTAGGTCTCCTCTCAGTCTTCTCTTCCCTAAACTAAAAAAGCCCAGTTCCTTCAGCCTCTCCTCATAAGTCATATGCCTCAGCCCCCGTACCATTTTGTTGCCCTCCACTGAAATCTCTCCAATTTGTCCACATCCTTTCTGTAGTGGGGGGCCCAAAACTGAACACAGTACTTTAGATATGGCCTCACCAGTGCTGAATAGAGGGAAATAATCACTTCCCTTGACCTGCTAGCAACACACCTACCAATGCAACCCAGTATGCCACTAGCCTTCTTGGCAACAAGGGCACACTGCTGGCTCATATTCAGCTTATTGTCTGCCATAACCCCGAGGACCTTTTATGCAGAGCTGCTGCCCGGCCAGTCAGCCCTCAGCTCAAGGCAAACAAGCTACTGCCTACTCCCTAGAAACTTAATAACAAGGCACAGTAATAGCTACCTACCAAGTGGGTACCCTGTAATAGCTGTGCATGTCTGCTTCAGACAAACGTACAGAACCAATGTTAAATTGTACTCATGCAGTCCAGGCCCCTAGTATGACTCGTAGTGGCAAAACGAACTTTATTTCAAAACTGCCACCTACACGCTACTCAGAGCAAAATCAGCTTTATCAGCTTCATCATTTTGCTAGTGTTATTGTTTGTCTACACTAGGGACTTTTAGTAGCACAGCCATAACAATCACAACTCACACCAAATCACACCTCTGGCTTGCATAGCTATACAAGAAACAGCCAGTAAAAGAAATGCAGCTAACTAAAGGCACAGCTGTTTCTGTAGCCAACAAGATAGGGTATTCTGTCACCCTTGAATCCTCTGCCTGAAATACCAGGAACCTATTCACAGCTGGGTTGAGTGGAGGAGGCCTTTTGTGCAAATCTGGAGTTGGCTCAATGGCACACTTCTAGACACATAGCAAGATACCCTCACCATCTTTCTCCATAAAAAAGTCAGATTTGAGCTTAGTTAGTCTTTTTTTTTTTTTTTTAACCCAGGCCAAATCATGGCCAGCTGACTATTCAGAAAGTTAGTAAGGTTAATAGAGCTAGATTTTTGTCTCTGCTGCCTGAACTTGGTATTGAAAACCATTAGGTGCAGCAGACAAATCCGGGCCGATTGCATTTAAATCTATAGTTGGCAGGACAAGCCTGGATTAAATTTATCTTTTGACTTATACTTTAATTGTGAATTTTCCTAATATAGATAGAAAATGTGTGCCGTCATTACTTGCATCTTCGTTAAAATCCCATTGTTTAATCCCCTTACAGCTGAGAGAAATTTGGCATTTCTATCTTGCAGGAAATTCCAACATTTCAGCCATTGTTTTCATTCACAACATGGACATGCTTCTCTCCAGTTTCTTGAACTGCCTTTTGAAATGCTCCATCTGAAGCCAGTTTTCATACTAGACTGCAGTTTTGCATTGTTAGGCATTGCTTCATGAAAACTGTAGGCAGGGAAATTCCCAACCAGCTATACTTTATGGGCATGTCCAGATGAACACAGACGTTTGTTTCCCCAGGGACAACTTGTCCCCAGGGAACGCCTGTGCCACACACGTGCTCTGGCACACGGCAGGTTATCCCAGGTGGGGTAGGAGAGGCTGGAGCCAGCAACTGTGCTGGCCCCAGCAGCCTCCACAGCAGAAAGCCTGACCAGCAACCAGACTGTAGCTCTGGCTGGCCAGGTTCTGGTTATGGCAGCACATGCTGCCCCCACATGGGCTGCTCTGCTTTTTTTCAGAGTGGGTTTTTTGACCCCAGGATGTCCTGGGGTCAAAAAAACCCTGCACTGCAGGGTAGCAGTGCTGGGAACGCCTGCATGTGTGGTGTGTGGTGCTGCAGATAGGTCTGCAGTGTCACATACCACATGTCTGTGCTCATCTGGACAGGGCCTACATGTCTAATGAAAATGCTTCAAAACCACTGATAATGTAGACCACAGACTAAAAAAGTGGTAGTCAATTTTAAAAAAATCTCTTCACTTCTGCAGGTGGCTCAGAGTTCTAGTGTTAGAAATGAAGGAATATGTATTAATTTAATTTTTCTCAAATGCTTTATGTGGTGGTTAAAATATTGGTTGTAAAATTTAGTTTTACACCCCATCTTTCATATTCTAAATACTCTACAGTATAATGCAATGTGTTAGATATGTTCTTTTAAAAAGCATATATCAGAGCTATTATGTGCTTAGCAATAGAGGTGGAAAACTCCAGAAAAATTACCCTTGACAATGATTCAGAATTGCCTTATTTAGCTGTTTAGGAACTCTCATAGATTTTGGCAGAATGCTAAAAGGACCTCACAGATGGTACAAGTGACTGTATAGTTTGCTTCAGCCCTACTGAATGGCTTTAGCACCAACAGCAGTCTGCAAGTTCTGCCGAGCTCTTTTTCTAATCTGTAAAAATAAATTCATTATAGGTGTTACAAAATAGCCACTTGTTTTTCAGAAGTACTTATAAGGAAGCTTCCTGTGATATGCTGCAAATCTATAATGTCAACGAAAATGCCACATACAACATTCTTGCAATAATCAAAATGCATCCCAAAGCAGTAAAGTAAAAGACCACAATAGGACTCGTGGTAGAGGTCTTTAATTAGATCAACAAGATTTTTGGGGGAAAAAATAAATCTTTCATTTCTTTTAAGTGCTTGGGGGGGTTGTTTGTTTGTTTGGGGTTTTTTGCAAAAATCTTGTTGGGTCTAATAAAAGATACCACCTGTACCATGAGTCCTGATTCCTTTTTCCTCTGGACCAATACAGCTACAACCTGGATACAAGACCATCACACACATTCATTGGGTTCAATACAGGGGCAAAAGGGTGATATTCTAAGGACCGTGTATGCCAGAGGCCAGACTAGATGATTTAATTATCCTTTCTAGCCTTAAAAATCTATGAATCAGGATTGGCCTCCACACCACAGGCAGGTAAGCATTTGAGATTTGTTACAAAAGGCATTCTTCCAGAGAGGCAAATAACATACACTCCTCTTTGGCACTGATTAAGACTTATCTACACTAGGAAATTGGCTTGTAGCTAATCGTTGTCAGCCCATCACAATCCCATAATTGACAAGTATATGCAAACTTGTAGTCATTTGACTTGGGCAACTGGTGAGCAAAGTTAGTTCCTATGCATCAATTCTTACTAAAAATTAAAGAAAAAATATCCTTGACTGCAGGACCAGAGAAAAAACTAATCTTTTCCCAGCTCAATGCCACAAGGAAGTGCTGCCTAAAAGAATGAAAGACAAAGAATCCAATTCAGACACTAAGGAAGGAAGGAGCTGGCTGTTAAAGACAAATTTAAGCTATGGCTAGCATCCAGCTATGTGCATGTTCCTTAAGTATGCAGAAGTCCAGATTCTACTGATCTGACTCACACTGTGGAGTACTTTACTGAGCATGTGATTTAACTGATTTGTAAGGAATCTTGCCTTGAGAAAGTGCCTAAAAGTCATATGTTCCATTGTTTTTATGACACCTCTGCTTTCCTAGCACTGACTTACTTGTCCATTTGTACCCCTTTACCAAAATTGAGAATGTTGGCTGGAAGTAAGATATTTGAGGGGGGGGGGGGGCTCCCCTTTAAAAATGGATATAGAATCAAAAACTTCCACTTACAGAACTTCTGGGGACAGGCCAGGGGGACCTCAGTTTAGTGCCTCATCTGAATTCTGCACTATGTGCTACTTCAGATATCAGGTGTGGTTTTTGATCTGGATTCTGATCATCATTTTGCACAGCTTCTACAGTCAGCTACACATGTTCAGTTTAAGATGGAGTAAAATAGGACTTTTTTTTAAATATAATCCATTTTCTAATGTACACAGAGCTTTACTGTTCTATTCACAAAAACACTCCATGATAAAACCAAAGCATTTTATCTACTGAGGGACGGGGAACTTCTATGTGTTTTCAGGGTTCATATATTAGTCTACCTTGATTACTTTGTAAAAAAAAATATACTTAGGCAGAAACTGCAGATGTTTCAGGTCATAAGGGAATTTGAAGGTCTCATTTCAGTTCTTTCTTGTTTACAATATCAGGACCATAATGTAGCAAAATGCTTAAGCATGTGCCTAAACATAAACATATTACTGAATCTGAGCCAATGCCTCTGTATAATTCAAGATGGATTTTTAGTTGCAGCTCAACAAATGCCCAGGGCTAAAATGGCAAGGCCAGATTCAAAGTGAAGTGGAACAAGAAAACAAGAGAATAGAGGTTTATCAGTGTCCATGCTATGCCAATCTCAAACCAGTGATATTAATCCTTCATTTTCAATTGCTCAATTCACACACAACATTTAAAGTATTTATGAACAACAGATTATTTCCTTTAGCCTCCTTACTCTTTGCATCACTTTCTATTTCCTCATAGAGTCATGCTATGTTTTCTACCTTTAAAGGAGGAGAGGAATGTTATGTCATTATTCAAAAATGCCTGTAGAATTGTAATTAAAAGTGATGTCAGGCTCAATAGGTTATAATTCTCTACCTCTCTACTATGCATTTTCTTTATTGGTTCCCCTCCAGTGACTTTGTACTTTCCTCTTCTTTTTTTTTTTTTTTTGAAGAGCAATACAAACTCCTTTGAACAATTATATCTGCTCTGCCATACCCTTTAGTATTGTAATGTTAGTCCTTCATGTAAGCCTGGAGCTGAGTGAGTTTTGATTTGTTTAATATTTGTTGTAAGGTGGCCATTAATGCCTTTCATTTAATTCTGCTGCTTTGAAATCATTAAGCAGAATACAGTAGACTTCCAAAAAAACCCACAAACACTTCATTTAAGGAGCAGCCAATTTCTGCCTGGCTGAAGCGCACACAACTTCCCTACCCAATTCAGAATGTAGGAAGCTGTCATCAGGAAAAACAATTCTCTCTCACACCATAGCATCCATAGACAAAACGAGTACAACTCCATTAGTCACACTGTGCATATTATAACAAGTAGCTTTTATATGCAGATTGTAATATAGCATTGCCAAGAGAAATAGGTTTTCTGTTTGAAAATTAGTAGCAAGACACCATTAGCTACTGACCAAATTTGATGATTTTGGCAATACCTCTTGCTTTGCCATCGTGCTAAAACTTGAGCCCACGTTTTCAAAATAGAGAAACTAAATTTCAGGTTAGTACTTATATAAGTGTGACTAGCAGCCTGTTTGTCAAGATGTGTCCTAGAGGACACACAGAGATAAAATATATTCAATACTTAGCCTCTCTGGGCCACTGTGTATACTCTGTAAACAAAGGTACAAAATGTACACAGTGTTTTTTTGTCAGAATAGTAAGTTATTAAAAAGTGAGGTGACTATGATGGCATTGAGACAAAACAAAAAAAAAAATCTGACAAAAATCAAAGATTTATTTCCACTTCCCTTTGCTAAATCCCATCAATGCAATGGACGCAAGGGAGGAAGTTATATCAGCTTCCTTCTATTAAAGGATGGGAAAGAGTTAGGTGCCTGTCATTGATTTCTTCCTGAAAGTTAGCATAGACTTTCACTTTCTCTCTCTCTTTACAGCTTTCAAATCTCTCCCAACGAACAAGGAGAATCTTAAGAAACCAGTTTCATATGCACACAGTAGCTACATGCCAGCATTTTGACATGTCCAACAGTCACACAGAAGAATCACAATAGAATAGTAACAATAGTAGCACAGTGTGGAAATATGGGCAAGATAGTAAAATCAGAGGATAATATTTTCAGAATTTTATACTTCCTCCAAAATGCCACTTATATGAAGACTACAGAGATACTTAAAAAAAATAGTGGCAGCATAATCAAATAAGGGACACTCCCTATATGCCCTACCCACCTGCTCCAAATCCAAATATACTACCTGAGTGACACTGATCCAGGATTATCTTCAGTGGCTTCTCTCAAGCCTTTTGGAAACTCAGGCCTTGAGAGCAAGGGGAAGACCCCAGCATGGCCACACAGGCATGCTTCAGGGTTTGGAGCTTGTGAGCAGATAGGTAGGGCATAATCAGAAGTATTCTTGCTAGCTCATACTGCTGCTGTAGTATAGACATACCCCAAGTAGAACTGAAAGAAGTCTGAAGAGGGAAATTTAGGGTCAGCCACATTTGGACATTTAAATTTGGCTTATAATGAACTTCAGGTATTGAAAAAGAGATAACTTTGTCTGTTATTTTGTTGTTTATCATGTGTGTTTGTCTGTCATGTCACTTCTATTATTTCTGTTATTTTAAAGTAGGGTCATTTTAGACTGTTGAAAACCAACAGCTAATAAGGACTTTGTATTCACTTCATAAAGGAAAAAAATGAACATGGATTCAGATGTTTCACTGAAAACAGTACCTGTGCACAGAGACCTATCTGTGACCATAATTCTGGCAGGAGCACACTGACAGAGGTGGCACATGATCTTGGCTTGTTAGGGTGGTGAGACATGAAGTCTTTAAACTTTTCCAAGTTTTAAGCAAAACATTTACAATTGTTCTAAAGAGGAAGCAAGCTTTATTCATGGCAAAAACTGCTCTCTGCCTTTGTCCAAGAACAATAAACCTTTCTTAACAATTCACCTGCCTACTTGTTTATAAAATTGAAAAGCTAATAGAAAGCCCAACCAAAATAAACAGATAAATACCAGCTGGAAAAGAAAAGTTGGAATGACTTCGCTGTATAAAGAACAGCAGCAGAAGGAGCCTGGCATGTTTTTTCTTCTGCAACATTTCACTTTTCAATCTATGTGCAGGCAGTCCTCAGACTTATGACACAATTGGTTCCTGAAAACCATGTCTTAAGTCAAAACATTGCAACTCGGAACCATTTTTCCCATACGAAACAATGTTATAAATGGGGATTGGTTTCTGAACCAAGGCCCAATACCCTATTTTCACCAAAAATACTCCAAAATTTTGTACTCGATCAATTATAGAGGAGTGATATAGCTACATTAATGTATTTATATTGTAGATAGCAATCACATTGATTTGGAAGGACTTCTTTGAAGTGACTTTGCTGGACTTTTTGAAGGGCTCTTGGTTGGACTTCTTGAAGGGTTCTTGGCTGGAGTCTTCTCAGGAGTCCTGGCTGCAGGTTTTTCTGGAGTCTTGTCTGCTTTCTTAAAGAAAGTGTCCAAGGAAGTTTGAACACATGTTCTCCAGGGAGTTGAGCAAAGCAGTAAAATTGTTCGCTGGTGTGGCATCGCATCAGATCAAGCGCTGTAAAGTCGAAACTGACATCATAAATATGAAACAGGGTGTCAATTTATAAATGTTGCAAGCACGAAATGTTATAAACTCAAAACATTGTAAGTCAAGGACTGCCTGTACTTGTATTTAAATTTGTTATTATGGCTACAGTTGTATTTTATTTTTATTTTATTTTATAATGTTCCTACCACGTCAGTTTTATTATTCTACTTCCCTTATATTTCCCCTTCTTTCCTGTCTTCCACTGGACTTTTTTCAGTACCACCTTTATGGTGTATGCAAATGTCAAACTCTCAGTCCCAATTTGCCTTTATTAAATCTCTCTTCCTACTGCCCACTTCCAGGGAGAGCAAACTGCACAGAGTTAAGGGAGTATACAAAAAGTCCCTTATTTGTCCACCCTCTTCCATAGCACAAGGGAAAGCAAATATGCTGCTGTTCCCATGTCCCTATAAGAATGTACATCATGCCCAAAATGGCAGGTCAGATGGCATCCCATGGTACTAGCCTCTCTAACGGTAAAATAGCCACCATTTTTGTAAGAAGATCTAGGTTGTAGCTACAGACACCTAAGTTCATCCCCCTTTTTGGAAAGGTGGGTTTTGGACTGTAGTTGGCAGAACAAACACTTCTGGTTTGTGTGTCATGCAATATTTGAATAAAATATTTAATTCTTAAAAGCATACTCTTCTTGTCCCATGCAGAGAACATTCACTCCAAAGCTTACAGATTTATTTTGACATGCTAACACAGACACACTTCTCTGACATGCCAAGGAAGCATTCAGCGTCCTTGAAACAAAGTTGATTCCAATAACTCCCATAGGACAGTGCCAATCTTACCACAATGCCTGAATGGCACAGTTAAGTAGATAATGTGATATATTCCTGGTGACTTCACCTCAGGTTTGTTAACTATTATAGTTGGCTGGCTAAAAATACAATTCGTTATATGTTTTCCACTTAAGCACAGGGATGTGTTATTCTAAGAAGCCAGTAGAGGGACACCTTCAATGTGGGCATATAGCATTTGTAAGTGAGCACCAGCAGTTTCTGTATATTTAACATATGGGACATTTTACACGCAGAATTTAAAGGAGCCCCATCAGTTTGAAGCAGTTATGTCGGGGAAGTATTGGAGGCTGAACCCAGGAATAAAGAGGGATTATCTTGTAGTTGAGACACCCACTTACTGTGATATTTTTTTTCTCTCTCTCTTTTTCTGTTATTTTAAACTGGATCATAATGTTATAGCTAAATAAAAATAATAATGTAATTTAGGAGACAGACTACTTAGTTTGTTCGATACCAACCTCACAGTAGCTTCCACAGACTCCCTTGGGACCTGCACAGGTTTCTCCCCTTTCTGCCAGAGCAGATCCTCTTCAATATGGTGGCCTTTGTAACTAGAAACCTGGGGCCTGTTACACAAACATAGCTGTCTGTTACTCATTTGGCTTTATTTTCAAGGTTAGGATCTTTCCAGGAATACAACAGATAATTCAGCAACCACTGAAAATTCCAGTTCTAGAAGGCAGGGATTTTTGAGTCTTACATTCTTACAATATTCCTGATAAATAAGTATTCCTGGAACACCATTATATACCTTCCTGGCCAGTGATTCATGTCTAATGTCTTGTGCTTTGTTAAGTTTCATTACCACTCCCATAAGTGATTCTGCTGTTGGCATTGCTCCAAAAAAACATTTCCCTTATCAGCACCACACCCAATTCTGACTTCATCCATCTCTATTTTGAGCAAAGATTTTTTGTGCAACTAGGGAACTCCTTACACACCAACTGCCCTGACACACACAAAAGCCCTGCTGTTTCCCTCAGTATATTTTTGAAGTGCAAACAAATTATTAATACTGGAAGATACAGAATATATCCACTGCATAGCTGAAGGAAGAATTGCTTTATTAGACAGAGCTCACTGAAATGAAAGTCTTCCCTCTCTCTCAACAAATGGACTCTTGGTCTTGTTTCAAATCTTACTGGGAAACATATTACATAGCTAATTCCTCATATGTACCACTGGGATTTTATTTTACCTGTGGAAAGCATTTGAAAGATGGTTTGTATACAAGAGGTATACCATTGTGTGTCAGTCTTTCAGCATGCTGTGTGTGTGGATAACGTGCCACAGGAAATAATGTTGATGTGTATAAGGGAAATCATTTCCATTTCACACTTATTATTCACATGCTCAGCAATAACTTCGGGGGAAGTCTGGGTGGTCCTTGGGTACAGCTGGACATTTACAGAGCTCAAACAAGCTCTTTCTGGATCCTGTGCATTTACAATGATGAATCTTAAGAACATAAGAAATGTCATACTGAGTGTGATTACTACCATACTTCAGAGAGTGGATGCTAAAGAAAAGACTATTTATACAGGGCCCATGAGATTGATTTGTCCTCTACCCCTCTGTCCTTACAGCTTTTCAGCCTGCTACACACAAGATGGCCACCTTTTCAAAATGCAAAAGCAAGACACATGAGGCCAGCAGCCGAGCGGGGGGGGAGCGGGGGGGGGGTGCATCCCCATTGCCCATCCCAAGCCCACAGGGGAGGGAAAATGTAATCCTTCCACCTTCTCCCTTCCCCCTCCCCCCGCACTATCACCACCACCAGAAGCCCAAGAGAATGGGTCACCCACAGCCCCCATGTGACCTACCCAAGCACTCACAGAACAATAGGGGCAGGTGGGCAGCAGCAGCCCCTCCAGCACCACAGAGGCAGGGAGGGGCTGGTGTCCCACATGCCAGGGACAGGTTGCACCACAAGCCTTGCCCCAGGGGTGTCCTCTGTGTCCAGGTAGCCCCAGCCCTGCTTACTGCTGCTTCCGCATCCTCCTGGCCACCACCACTACCGAAGCTGGACTTGGCATCGCTCCCCCCATCACCATCTTTCCATTGAACAGGGAAATCTGGGACAAATGCTGTCCTGGAGTCATTCAGCCCAGGACCAGGACTTTCCATTTTAGGACTGTCCTGGCCCAGTTAGGAACCGGTGGGCACCGTATTCACACACATCCTAGCTAGTTACACCTTTCTTCTCATCATCCACTTGGAAAATACTATCCTATATAGTATATGTCATGAAAGAGGAAATGGAAAAATTAGTTACCTGTGGCAGAACAATATCTCTCCTTTTAAGAACAAACGTGTAAAAAAGGCTGTGGGACACAAGGACCCAAATCTTATTTCACTGCTAAAGATACTTAAGTGGTGTTTAGGAACCTGAAACATAATACTCTTTTATGTTACATAAGTTCTGAAAAACCATTGTTACAAAAGGTAGGTAGGTCCTCTTCCCACCTGCTTCTTCTTATGATGTAGTCTTAAGGTCAAGGTAAAGCACATCTAACAATACTCGTTAATGGTTTTTCAGGGACTCAAGAAGAGTGAAATAAGATGGCTCTTTGGTGCCTTAGAAATAAAATTAGAATTGGACCACAGTAGATAACCAACGTTCAGATGGAAATGACATATGCTACTCTTACATCTTCGGGGAGGAGCAATTAGCCAAATTCAGCCGTTCACGGAGGTTTTTGACCCTCAGCCAAATCTTAGCCTGCGTCAAGGACCTTTCACCTAACACAGGAAGTATACTGCCCCTCTAGGGGGAATGCCTTACTAGACTTGGTGTTGGCTATGGGGGAGGACCTGGTAGGGGAGCTACAGATTCATGGTCACCTTGGGGACAGTGACAACCAATCAATCAAATTCACCATACAGCGTAGAGTGGACAAGATAACTAGTAGGGTGGAAGTGCTTGACTTTAGGAAGGCTAACTTCAGTGGGCACATGAGTTTAGTTAATGACGCACTGCAGGATAGGAATATTGGTGAGATGGGAGTCCAGGAAGGGAGGTCATTCCTAAAGGAAGCGATCCTTCAGGCACAGAGGAAGATGATCCCAGTGTGAGGGAAAGGGGGAAAAGGAGCCAAAAAACTTCCTTGGCTAAACATAAAAATCCAGGGGAGGCTAAAAGGCAAAAAAAAGGAGGCATGTAGGTGGTGGAAGCAGAGGGAAGCTACCAAGGAGGAGTATACCTACTTGGCCTGCACTCCAGGGAGGCAGTCAGAAAGGCCAAAGGCAACTACAGAGCTGAGGCTGGCAACACAAATTAAAGACAACAAAAAGTTGGGTTTTTTTAGGTATGTAGGGAGTAAAAGGAAGGCACAGGACAGCATAGGACCCCTACTGAACAAGCAGGACCAATTAGTGACAGACAGGTGGGACAAGGCTGAGTTCTTCAATGAGTTTTTTGCCTCAGTGTTGTTGAACAAGGGTCAAGATAAATCACCTAATGGGTTCTTAGATGGGCATCAGAGGGACACCAGCCTACCAACTGTTGTCACTGACTTGGTGCAGAGTCACTTGGATGGACTGGATGTGTTCAAGTCAGCAGGCCCGGATGAGCTGCATCCGAAAGTACTGAAGGAATTGGCCGGTGTCATAGCAGAACCACTGGCACAGCTGTTTGAGCACTCGTGGCACTCGGGCTAGGTCCCAGAGGACTGGAAAAGGTCCAAAGTCATCCCTCTTTTCAAGAAGAAGAGGAAGGAAGATCCGAGTAATTATAGGCCAGTCAGTCTCACCTCCATCCTTGGAAAAGTCTTTGAAAATGTTATTAAGGACCATATTTGTGGGAGTCCAGCAGGAAAAATAATGCAGCAGGACAACCAGCATGTATTCGTAGCAGGTAGATCATACCTAACTAACCTGGTTTCGTTTTTATGACCAGGTCACAAAACGCTTAGATGCAGGAGTAGAGGTGGATGCCATTTTTCTGGATTTTAGGAAGACCTTTGATATGGTATCTCATCCCATTCTCATAAACAAATTAAGAGTTGTAAACAGATGTTTACACAGTCCGGTAGGTAGCAAATTCGCTTGGGGGGAGGAGGGGTCACACCCAGTGAGTGGTAGTAGATGGGTTAGTATCAACCTGGAAGGATGTGGGTAGTGGGGTCCTGCAGGGCTTGGACCTGTACTCTTCAATGTCTTCATCAGTGACTTGGATGCGGGTGTGAAGTGTACTCTGTCCAAGTTTGCAGATGATACTAAATTGTGGGGTGAAGTGCACACTGTGGAGGGTAGGGAATGATTGCAGGAAAACCTGGACAGGTTGGAAAGTGGGCAGAACACAACAGGATGCAGTACAACAAGGACAAATGCAGAGTGCTACACCTAGGGCATAAAAATATCCAGCACACCTACTGGCTAGGAAATGACCCTCTCAGCAGCACAGAAGCAGAAAGCGATCTTGGAGTCATAGAGGATTCCAAGATGAACACGAGTCGTCAGTGTGACGAAATCATCAGCAAAGCTAACCGCACCAGATGCATGACAAATAGAACCAAGGAGATGATACTTCCCCTCTATGTGGCATTGGCCAGACCGCAGTTGGAGCACTGTGTCCAGTTTTGGGCGCCATACTTTAAGAAGGATGTGGATAGCCTTGAGAGGAGGGCCACTCATATGGTTAAGGGTTTACAGGCCAAGCTCTATGAGGAGAGACTAAGGGACCTGGGCCTCTTCAGCCTCTGCAAGAGAAGGCTGAGAGGTGATCTTGTGGCCACCTAAAAATTCATTAGCAGGGGCACAGCAAGGTATTGGAGATGCTCTATTCACTAGGGTGTCCCTTGGGGTAACAAGGAACAATGGTCACTAACTGACAGACAGCAGGTTTAGGCTAGACATCAGGAAAAACTTGTTCATGGTAAGGGTGGCCAAAATTTGAACTGGGTTTCCAAGGGAGGCGGTGCTCTCCTCTACCTTGGGGGTCTTTAAGAGAAGGCTTGATAGGCATCTGGCTGGGGTCATCTGACCCCAGCACTCTTTCCTGCCCAGGGCAGGGGGTTGGACTCAATGATCTGTTGAGGTCCCTTCTGACCCTAGCATCTAGGAATCTATGACATCTGCCCTGCTGTTATTTTTTACCATATTTCCCCTAAGCAGAGCTCTGCACAGGCACATTACTTCTATGTCTCATCTCAAACTCTCCACATCATAAATGAATCCCTTTCTCCCCCTGCATTTTTACTGTTTTGGTCAGGTAGACTATGATCTTCTGAGAAGCAACATGATGCACGGTACCAGGATAGGATTGTAAATCAAGATACCTGGATCTAGTTTTGTCTTTGCTAGTGTTTTGTAATGATAGTTGTCATGGCACGGGGTCCTGCAGGAGGGCCGTGATCTCCTCAAGGCCTCCTTCCCGTGCCAAGTTGGCCCAAGGGCAACCTCAAATTCTCGCCCACCACGTCTTTGATGACACAATATATTTGGGAGGCTGCCTTTTACGCCCTCTTGGTCACGTCTTGATGGACACTCAGACCCCGTGGTTTCCCGGACCCCTCATGGGTACCGTTCTGCAATGGGTGCTGCAGGGGCACCCTAGCCTTATGGGCTATGCGTGGCTCCAACCACCCCTGTACCACGCCCCAAGCCTCACAGATGGAATAGCTGTTGTTCCGTCTTGGCCTTGTTATAATCTAGCCCTTTGTCCTCTCTGGGCCCTGCGCAGCCCTAGTCTCACCCTGTGCCCTTTCTGGCACTCGTCAATGCAGCCCCCTCCCTGGGGCTCTTCACTGCCCCCTTCTCTCTAGGGCTTCCCCACAATAATGCTGTCCTCTTCTCTAGGGCTCTCCACACCCACACTGGGACTTCTCATCCACGCCCCTCTCTCTGGGGCCTCTCAACTGCCCTCTTTCTGGGGCTGGGGTCAGTGCACCCAGACTGCTGCACCCTCACTGGTGCTGGGGTCCTCACACTGCTGTGGGTCCCCTATGAGGCCTCCTCCAACCCCTAATAGCCTCACCCAAACCACCGGTATTAAACAGTAACACAACACAAGCCCCTGGGCTATAACATAAACAGAAGCCGCCCAGCTATAACCACGTTCAAGCCTACTGGGGATACTTCATCATGCAGCAGTGTTAGATGCTGCTCCTGCATTCAGGCTTCTCCTCTCTTCCGTAAGAGAGAGCTCCTTCCTCCTTGGCTGCTGGCAGGGAACTTCCCCCTGGCCTCAGCCCCTAGGGTTTATAAGGGAGCCAGGCCCTGCCCCTTCTGGTCAGCTGACCTCCTCTGGTTGCCCTGGCAACCCACAGCTCAGCTCATCACTCACTGATAGGGCTCTTTCCCTAGCAGTTTTTTTTTCCTTCTTAGGAGCAGGGCACCTAGGTGCTCTGCGACAATGGTCTTTGGTAAGTCAGTTGCTTGCCATCTTGCTGTCTACCCCTCTATTCTTTTTGTAAATCACAAAATTAAGTAGATCTTACCATGTTAAAAGAGTATCAAAGTGTATTAGCATATGTTTGAGTGTTTTGAACATAGAAACAACTGCCCAGACATTAAGGATAAAAACTAGGGTGGAGCTAGTCAATTTTCTCTCATTCAGTATTTCTATGTTTGGAGACACCTGACTGGAAATAAGCAAAGAGAAAGGGTGCTGCTTTATGTTAACTCAACTTTTTAATTATTTCACCTAGACAGAAATTCATATTTTATATAAGTCAATAATTGTACTTTTGAGATTTAGGGCCCAGCAAGTGATTCATAAACACAGAGTTGATAGAAAAGGAGATAATGGGCGCATCTGCACAAGATGCTAAATGGATAGTAGACTAATTCTACTGTGCATTAGTGCAATAGCATGGCTTTCACCGTGACATGCTAATGTGCAGTAGAATTAGTCTACTGTGCATTAATGTCACTTAAAGGCATGCACCGGTGCTATTATGCAGTAGCGCCAGTTGCTGCACATTTAGTTAGTACCCATTATTATATGTGCTAAACTTAATGCACACTAACTACAGCACAATAATGCATGTGTAAACATGCCCAATATTGCCAAATGAGTTAACTTATGGTCATTCCTTTTGGGGCATAAGCAGGGAGTTTGGCATCATTAGAGAATAATGAAGATATAAAGTCACTGCCTTCCAAATGCCAACAATTAAGGGAAGAAAATTCAAAGATAAGAATAACCATCTATTGATCAGGCCATAGGAAGCATAGAATCAAATCCTGCCCTTATGCTAGGCTGTTCTGGATCGATTAATTCAGTAGCTGTTCCAGTGCCACAGACACTGTGAAACAAGGCACGAAATGGGGAATGGAGACAGAGGACACATTCTGCAGAGAATCTTTGGTGGCACATTCCCTGAAGATTGGGGAATTTTAAAATATCTCTTTATCAGAAATCCAAAGCTTTGCAAAAGAGGCTACTACATGGAGAAAGGCCATGCTCCAGGGGCCAATGCAAGGTACACTGAGATCAACAGACTTTGGATAAGATCCCAATCAGCTACCTACTTCTCACAAATGTTTTCAGATAAAGAATACCAGAGCAGAGAATGCCTTCCTCTTTATCTGCAAGCCTGGCTTTAAATAACAAACCCGTAATCAATGCTGAACAAAGAGACATTCAGTGTTCCGAGTTCTCTAGTTTGGCCTTTTAATTAAAATTTTGACAACTGGAATGCAAAATGTACCTGAATTACTCTGACTGCTGTCCCTTTAGACATCAGCAATATTGGGAAATATAGATGATGTTAAAAACATACATTCAGGAATCTCAAGCCGTTAATTATTAGCAGGTAACTGAGCCCCACTTTACAACTCTGTGAAGTAGGAAGTTTAAAGCAGCAGCATCTGATTTTGCTACAGCCCTAGTAAAGCATGGGTTCTGAGAAAAGAAAGAAAAGAAAGAAGCAAAAACATGATTATGATCTCTAAGACCAAATTTGTGAAATTCTAAAATTATATAGGCTTAAATCCAATTATACAGCAAGAATAAGAAATTGCATATCCTGCCACTTTTGAATTTAGCTTTAACCTGAATGTACACACTTATTTCCAACCTATTTGCAGGAAATAAGGAGGGGAAAGATTTCTCATTTAAATGTCAGTGTAATTCAATGCAAATATGATGTCACAATGATCAACTTTAATCTGCTCACAACAGTGACCACATCCTGAGAACTGGTAGCTGGAAGTAATTTTGTCCCTGGCCAAAATGCCTATACAAAGCAAAATGAGTCATGCAAAAAGCAGAATTTTCCAAAGTAAAGCTTTAATTTTGCCAGGACAAAGATTCATGAATGACAGAATCTCCATATGTAATGCAGATCTCAGCTGACTTAAACTTCAGTTTGCATATATCTCTAAAGAACAATAAATAGCTGGTCCTCGAATGCTGATTCTGATTAAAGACTGGCAAGCCCATTTGCAAGACAAACACCCTCTGCAAATAAATATTCTCCAAAGTTAAAACTAAATCATTTAATGCTTTGATTTTTTTTTTTTTTACTCCCAATTACTGTTCAATTAGAGGCATTTCAGGATCCAGTTAGGGCTGAAAGCAAAAATCCAAATTTCTACAAAATAACTATTCAGGACATTTCAAGCATGACAAGAAATAAAATTTGCAAAAATCTCATCAAAGAGTCTGGTCTTTCCAGATGCAATTGCAATAGCTATTTCAGATAAGCATCCAGGATTTTGGACCAGCTAAACTGAGTATTTCAACAATTATATTTGGCTTTATTCTGTATATTTAAACCTGATCACATGTGGTTTGAGAAACGCTGAAATATTAAAATCAGGGCTGTTCAACTTCAGAGAGGCTGGAGGCCACACACCACATAATTTTTGGGTCTTGGGCCCCACTACATTCATGCTTCCCACCCTGCTGTCCTGTCCCAGAGACCCTGCCACTGCAGCAACCTGAGCTATTGGGATAGTGGTAGCTGGATGAAAGACTACAAACTGCATATTAACACTTTATGGGCCAGACGCAACACACAGGCCGCCAGCAGGACAGCCTTTTACTTAATCATTGTAAATTGTGTTCTAGATTCATTGAACAGAGTTATTCCACTGATTTCCTCTTCAGATGAGGACCTGAAAAGTAAGATTAAGTTATTTTCTAATTAGGAGTAAGATACAAGTGAAGACAGCAATTCAGAAACATGAGATTGGCCATACTTGATGTCATGCAAGGTTCACCTTATCTAGTATACAGTCTCCAGTAGGGGAGCATGTATCCATATAAGGCATCTAAAGCCATATTTTAGTCACCTGAATAAATAGGTCAATTTTCAAAATTGCAGAATGTCCAACAGTCACAATTAATGAAAAGAAGCTCAAGTCCTCTACTCAGCACACAAGGGTCACGCTGATAACAAAAAACAACTAAACTCATATATACTGTTTTTCATTTGATATCCCAAAATACTTAATATTATTCAATGGAGTCACTCAACTCTCCTGTTAAGTCAGTAGTCTAAGTACTATTCTTCCAATTTCACAGATGAGAAGCACATATGGATTAGCTGTCACTGATTTGCAGTGCAAAGCTTGGAGAAAAAAATATTAAGCTCAGTTTCCTAACCAAGACATAGGCACACAATAATTACACAGCCATACCCACACCCAATCTCACATGGCATAGACAAATTATTTTACTTTTCAATTGTTTTTGTTTTGTTTTACTTGCTTTTGTTTGGTTTGTTTTGGTTTTTGGTCTTGGCTAATTCTGATCTCCTTGAAAATTGTTTTAATCATTTTAAGAAAAGCCAAAAGTTCCTGAAAGTTACATTTCATTTTAGAAATGTTCAGCTAACACTCTGCTTTCAGTACTTCTCTGAAAAGTACGACTTCCAGACAGTGTTCCCTCTAAGTTGTGCGGCGTGCATGGCTGCGCAGGCGCACCTGGCAGCACAGCATGAGTGCACCTGTGCAGCTTAGAGGAAACGCTGCTTCCATATTATAAAGCTTCTAGAAATAGATATTAGTAGAATGCCATTTTAATCGGTCTTTGTAAACAAAACCTCCAATAACTTCCTAATAGGAATCATTTTGCTTTGGAGATGAAAGAAGGTGAAACCAAATGTAGAATGGGGTGGAAAATGTATAATGAAGATTGTTGGCAGGAGTTTGAAAGCCTATTTTTAAAGCATATTTATTCTTTGTTGCTTGTAATAAAATCATCAGACAAATCAAGCATAGTTCAATGTTTCACTTGACTGACTCCTGGAGGAAAAAAACAAAGAAAACTAAATAAAATGGTCTCTCTATAGGAATGTATACTACCCTTAATCGCCTTATTACATTTACAACATTGTTTCTTACAAAATGAGAAAAGACTAAGGGATCCGGGACTGTTCACCCTGGGGAAGAGTTGATTGAGGGGGGACTTGGTAGCCATCTATAAGGATGTAAGGGGTGAATATTGGAAGCTGGAAGAAAAATTGTTCACTAGGGAGCCCTAGGGGAGGACAAGGAGCAATGGCCATAAACTGTTCAAGGATGGTTTCAGGCTGGATGTAAGGAAGATCTTTGCAATAAGGGTGACTAGAATCTGGAACAGACTTCTGAAGGAGGGGGTACAGTCCCCAACCTTGGAAGTCTTCAAAAGGAGGCTGGGCAGACATCTTGCTGGGATCATTTGATCTCAGCAGTATTTCTGTCCAGAGCAGAGGGGTTGGACTCTATGATCTTTCAAGGTCCCTTTCAGCCCTTAATTTCTATGATTTTTATAAAAGCAGTATCTTTACAAAGAAATAATTATATATCCTTGGAGCCACCCTGGTTGCCTTTTCCTTTGAAAAAAATGAAGCTGAGCTCTAAATTGATCATCCTTAAATACAAATTAGGAGCCAAGTTCAGATCCCCTTACTCACAAGTATATTCTTTCTAAAGTTAAGGATGTTAATTCAGCAAAAGACAAAGATGCTTTTGTCCCAGACATCAAATCATGTACCCATAATCTAAATTATCAGCTGTTAGCCCAAGATCATGACTTCCCAGAAGAACTACTACACGTTTGGGAGGGGGGAAAAAGGGGGTTTCAGGAAGTCACTTTTTTATTATTATTGTTTCTGTTTTAATAAAGAGGAGCACAGTGCAAGGGAAGTAGTAAATAGTGGTCTAAACCAGGGGTTTTCAACCTTTTTTAGTCTAAGTACCCCCAGTAGCTGGGGACTGAGCAGGGGGAGGGGGAGGGGCGGGGATAGCACACAGCTGGATGCCAAGCGGGAAGAGGGGTGTGTGGCCAGATGCTCAGCAGGGAGGTGGGGATGGAGTGCTGCTGCCTCCCAGAAGCTCACTGGGCTGGGGTGAGGGCAGCAGCACCCTTCTGCAGGGCAAGGAAGCTCATTGTGTTGGTGCATGACGTCAGCTATGTGCAAGATCTGTTTGGGTCCCTCCTGACCCTAGCTACTATGAAACTACGAAACAAGCTTCCCTACCCCGCAGAGGAGCACCACTGCCCTCGCCCTGCCCCAGCCCTGCTCCTGGGAGGCAGCAACGCTCCATCCCCGCCCACCCATGCATGCCCCTTGGACCAGTCTGCATACTGGTTGACAACTCCTGTTCTAAACCATTTGTGTCAATTAGAAACCAAAAAACACTACCACAGTAGTGACAGGAAATTATAAATCCCATTCTAAAATGTTTACTTATGGAGTAGAATACTTCACTTTAACCCAAGCAACATCGTTGTTGCTTGTAGGCTGCCACAGTCCTCTCAATGTGCTTTGAATGCACTGCTTAATATGCACCAAACCAGACCAAGTGAAAAGATAAACCTTTCACAAAATGTCAAAAGGGAAAAACTATACACACAAGTAACAAGTGAACAACTTAGTGAGCAAACACTCTAGAGTGTGTAAATTCAAGTTATATTGGAAGGAGAATAATTCTCAATATTTTATGTATACTTTTGTTCATCATCTGATCAACTATATCATGGAATTTTCATATGGTTTCCTTCTATTTCTTATAGGAAACTTCAAAAGATGGTCCATGATATCAAGAAAAATGAAACAGGAATAATGAGCAAGTTCAAAAAGTAAGTTATAATACTTTTGTCAACATAGCAATAAGAATTTCTAGAACATCTCCAATAATGTGTGGCCACTCAAGAAAATAATAATGTATTACTGTTGATAGATGCATATACTAATATCTACTAAGAAGGTAATATTCCAGAAACTATCCACATGCAAGTGTCATCAGTATTAACAGGTATCCCACAGCCAGTGACTGCAGAATTGTGCCCCAAAAGTATTGTATATTTAGTGATGGATCAATTAAAAAATATCAATGTAAAAGGTGTGGGGAGTGGGAGATTCTTCTATGTATTCTTTGACAAAGTTATCAGAGTGGCATGTATGTATCCCCTTCCCCTTACACCTAAATACGGGTATCTACTATGATTTAATTTGGATTTCTAATCTGAACTCCAGCTTCAGGCAGCTAATCAGCAGGGATCTTGGTTTTCTCTGATAAAGAAAAATCCAAAATTTTCTGATTAAAAAAAAAAAATCAGATAAAATATAAAAATATATTTTTAAAGGGATATATAGTGGTATTTTGTTTTAATCATGGAAAAATGTGGATTTTGGAGAGGACGGGGGTTAATCAGAAAATTTTGGATATTTTTAATCAGAGAAAACCAGAATCCCCACTAATCAGCCATAATATTTAGAACTCAAACTTCAATGTTCAGTTCTCACAAATTTCCATTCCATTACAACAGATTTTTTAAAAACTCAGAAAACTAAAACCAGATTCCTAGCCTAACGTATTTATTCCAGTAACATACTATCCTGACCCATGGGAGTGATCATCCTTGACCATGAGGGATCACCACTGCTGCCAATTTACTGGAGTAGAAAACTGAAAAGCTGCATAAACACTGATGTCACACACACACACACACACACACACACACACACACACACACGTAAACCCCAGTATTACTACATCCTTGTTTCATAAAAATACTCTCCTCTAATATATACCAGAGCTGCACCCCCTCCTCCCACAGGGGCAGGGTGCAGCAGCAGGAGGAAAGCCAGAGCTGGGGAATTTGTTTTGGGTGTCCAAGCATGTGCCAGGGTATGCAAACATGTGCCAGGATGCTTGTTTTATTTTTACCAGCCACAAAACTTAGAAGGAAAGAAAATGTCACAAGTACCTACAAAGAGGATGTCAGGGTGCAGAACAGGAAACAAAAAGATGGACATGCGATGAAAAAATACTTGAAATCTGTTAACAACAGATTGCAGTAGTGGCAAGACAGTCACAGAGGAGACATCAGATGAAAAATGCATAGATGATACACAATTCAACTTCCAAGAATCACTGCAAGAGAAACAGAGACCCAAAATGAAATAGAAATTCTTCATCAGGACCAGAATAATGATAATGCCACTAGTCATAGTGTGAAATTATTCCCATTATAGTCATTGGCAATTCCATTTCTGATCCTGCTTTTATAGTCCAATCTAACCCCCAAAATATGAGATCTGCTAGTGACCAATGATCCACTAAGAGTAAAAAAAAAAAAAATGGATTTTCCTCTGGATGAGCAGAATTCCCATTTTTTTCTATGATTTTTTTTATAAGAAAACCTTGAAAACATCAGTTCTGAAGGGTAGTTGGCTGCTGTACTCAGAGTCCACTGACAATGTTTTCTGTTTCTGCTGCAAGGTCTTTGACTTGAACCTAAAATCATCCCTAGCATTTGAACTATTGAAAGCATGCGTCTCAGATTATCATGCAACATGAAAAGTAGCCTAGTCATTTCAATTCTTTCAATTTCCTGAAGCAAAGCAAAGCAAAGGATAAAACAAGATAATTGCACAATCTTGGTGTTGATCTAATGTTTAAACTAGCCCCAAGCGTTCATCATAAAAAGTGTCAGTTCAGCTATGAATGTGAATTTGAAACAGTTAACAATCCAGGAGTCATGTTCAAACTTGAATTTTTCAACCAGCGTATAGACACAGTGAGCCTGCCTGTGGAAGAACAGCTTGAGCAAATTAATCAACATGAGGAATGTTGGGACTTCCTACATAACACGATGCAACTCCCTGACAAAGAAACTTTGAAGAAGCACTGTAAGGACCTTCACTGTGCGTTGATATATGGAGAGAGCTCCAACATTAACGGCATCAACCTCTGTAAAGAACTTGACTAACCCCAAAGTCTATTCCCAATGGACTGTAGCGCTCCCCAAGAAGTTTTACAATTTACTTACAACAATTAACTTCATGACAAGTTCCCAAACACATGGATAGCATTCAGGATCCTGTTAGCCATGCCCATATCAGTGGCAAGCAGTGAATGGAGCTTCTCGAAGTTGAAGCTTATCAAAACATATTTGTGCTCAACCATGGGAGATGACAGCCTATCCTTGCTAGCCACCTTGTCTATTGAGTGTGCTGTGGCTCAAAATATAGACCTGCCACAAGCAACAACAGAGTTTGTGGCAGCAGAGGCACACAGAGTCATCTTCCGAGTCTTGGAATCTTAGTTAATAAGAAGTTTTTTATTTTTGTTATTTATTAGTGTTTAAATTAACATTTAGTTTATTTGTCACAGCTATAATGTTACTTTTTATTATATAATTTCTTATTTGAGTTTAATTGAATAGAATTTTGTGTCATTTCCTCTTTTGTATTTTTTGTAGTAAATTATAAAAAAACTTTTGAGATTACAGCTTTATTTCTGAAACAGGATTGGGGGGCGGGGGAAGTGCCAAAATACAAGTTTGTCCAGGGCACCATTTTCCCTAAGGCTGGCTCTGACAAGTCTTTCACACTGAATGAGAAGGCCATATAAAACACTCATTGTAACTCAATATAGAATAGCAATGCAACATTGAGGACATGGACAGATAATATCATTACACCAGTATTAAAAAGTAGCCAGTGAATAACATGAACCCCTAACTTTACTCAATCTACTGGCATATCAGGGTAAAACTCAATTAATATAAGCTAAAGGCAAAGTAGCTCTTACCTTCTGCCCTTCCACTTATTGGCAAAGCACATTAATTGCCACCTATTGCTTGACCTACCCTGAGATAGTTGCACATCTGTCCTTTCCTGGCTGCAGTGTAATTTACCACCATATACAAAACCAAAGTAAATTACAAGACGGTATGAGTTTATCTGACCATGGTGTCATACAAAAAACAATTGTAGAACACACACAGAGCAATGCGTTTAAACAACAGGGACCATGTTAACCTAAATTCAGGGGGAGAAAGCATGGGAGAAATAGACTCAGTTCTGCACTAGAGTTCTACTTTACTGTGATCCTATGATGCATGCTAGCAAACAGTAGGGACATTCAAAGCTAAAGATTACATTTTCTTCTTCTTCTTGCATTTAACATGTGAAGGACTAAACATCCATTTTACATTTAAATTGCAATCTGGTTATGTACAGATGTTACACTTAGAAGTTGGAAAGGTTATATCAGGCAAAAAAATGACTAACCAATCTAACTTGGTTCACCCACGTGCTGATCTTACAGTTAGATCCCTAGTTAAGTCTATTTAAGTGCCAAAGTGCCAAGCTGTATAGACCATGGGTGGGCAAAATACGGCCTGCGGGCTAGATCTGCCAGCAGATTGAATCTGGCCCACAGCTGCCGCTGCAGTGCACCGCATAGGGCCAAACCCAGCCCAGGGCAGCCCATGCCATGCTCCAGCCCGTGACCTCTGGCCTGGACCAGCCCCAGCCAGCATGCACAGCTTCCAGTGGGTGCTGCTCCACTCCCCATGCCTCCAGCAGCTCCTCCTCCTGCTGTGCCACTCCTGACCAGGAGGAAGCTTCAGCTGGGTGACTCCTGCCACAGCACTCAGGGCTCTGGCTCCATTTCCCAGATGCCTTTCCCCCACTCTGCCCACCTAGATGGGCTGGGGCTCAGCTCCATACAGAGCACTGCAGAGACAGCCATATACCACACTGCTCGGGCAAGCTCTGATTTATGTGCCTCCTGGCCTCTCCTTCATCCCCTCACTCCCCTGCTGGCTTCTGGGACCTAGCGCCCAAGCATCCCCCTTCACAGACACACAAACACATTCCCCCCAGGACTCCCTTCCCCTCCCAACAGGTCAGGGGCCACTGTATGTGCAATCCCACCCCATGATCCCAGCCTCACCCACCTGTCTCACTCCCAAACACCACTTCCAGCCCACCTGTAGCCCCGGATAGGGAGTTTTGGTGAGTTGTGGCAGCGGGGCCTGGGGTGCTGACCCAGCCCATGGCAACTTCTCAAAACTCCCTGTGCGGCCCCCAGGCCCAAGTGATTGCCCACCCCTGGTTAAAATGTTCCGTAAAGATTAAATTGGTTAAGGAATGGCCAACCTAATCTAACTTAGTTCCCCTGAGGTGCACTACAGTTAGATAAGGCATAGTTAGACTGATCTACTAAACATGCATACACATTCTGAATGGAGCCTGGGGCTAGAAAAGCCCAACCACTCACCTCAGCCCCAGGGCTGCACCTTTCCTACCCACCCCTGACCCAACCAAGTTATTCTTAGCCCCTCAACAACCCCCCCCAATCCCACCAGGGGGACAACCACCTCTGTAGAGCCATCAGCACCCCCCACAGACCTACTAGCCTCCCTGATCCTGCTAACTCCCCCCACCCCAATCCATTAGCCTCTGATCCTGCCAAACCACCCCTGATGCCAGTGTTGAAGACATTCACAGGGAGCACAATCTAAGCAAGTCAGGGTGGAAAGAGGAGTGGGCAGGAATGAGGGGGATAGCAGCTCTGCCATGGGGGGGTGAGTTGGTGGGATCAGGGAGCTAAAAGGTCCACAGAGGGGTTAATGGGATCCAGGAGTGGTGTTGGGATCAGATGATCTGCTGGCTCCCCAATCCTCCCAACACTCCCGCTGCAGACCCATTAGCCCCACTGATCCTGACCAGCCCCTTCCCCCCACAGACCTACTAACCCCCGCCCCAACCCCACCCACCCCTCAACTTACTTAGATCAGGTTCCTGGAAGCAGTGAATATTTGTAGAGCCAGTGCCTTATCTACAATCATGCAATTTAAAGTAAGCTGTGTGACTGTAGATGGGATCCTGGGAATGACTGTACTATTCTGCAATTAATTTGCAAAGAAGAGGATTCAAGTGAGGAGTCACTGAGTTAGTTTGGGAGGCCATTTTTTACCCAATCTAACCTCCCAAACTTCTAAATGTAATGTTTATGCATCGGGTTTAACTATTTGCCAGGACTTTAAGACAATATAAATATATGTATTTTGTTTTAGTAGGATTTTTGTCATAGTGCACATACAAACTGTTCTAGCTATCCAGGCAGATCTCTGTATCTGCATAAAGCCCCTTTGATTTCAATAAGCATCAGCCCACAAAGAATATCTTGCAGTTTAAGATTCTTAGTCTTCATAAAGAACACTGTTTCAATAGCAGCTTCAGAGCAGTTAGTTTCAGTCACATTGCAGTGAGTCAGTGGCAAATCCATCTAAAATGAAAGTGTATAGCAAAAATGACAGAAGGATCTCAACATTATAATTTGCAAAGATAAACAATCATTGCCTAAAGGCAAAATCTGCTTTTAAATAGTACTCCTCTGATGGTGCATGTCCTCCCCCTCTTCAAAACAGGATGAAAGGAAAAACGTAAGGAGAATAATAATTTAAACAAAAAGTACTTACAAGCAGTCAAATACAAAATGGCCGCTAGTACAGCAGACGCTTGATGTTCCCAGATTTAAAGAAATAGCTACCAGAAGACCAGACTAGGAAGAATCCTATTAAAAGTTGAACCAAGCTGAATTTGAAAACAGTTAATGAAGTAGCTCTTTGAGAAGAGGATGAATTTCTATTTTGCTGTGTTTTAGCCAGACTCAAGTATTCAACAATCATGAATCTATAACCTCCAAAAATCATGGCACAGTGTAAAAATATGAGCTCTTATATTAGTACACACACATATATATAACATGGATATAAATCAGCCTGTTCTTATTTGCCTTCTCATGGTTGATCCTCTATAGCGTACCTGGGTCACATCAAGCTTTTCTCTGCAACCAAGAGGGCTAGAAAATTTCTCTTCTTTACAAAGAAAGCTAAAAGAGTCACATGTTAACATGAGTCCAGGACTTGAAGCTTAAAGAAAAACACCAAATATCATCATGAGAGTCGCAATAAAATCATGAAAGTTGGAAAAGCTGAAAATGGTACCTGTAGGAGTCTAAAGTTTTAAAGTTAAAGCCTGATGTATTTGATTTAATGTGAATTTTTTTCTTAGACAACTTTTTTCTGTCTCTAGACTTTTTTTGAGGACTATAGAGAAAGGATCAGTACCATACTCTTCACTTCTTAAAAGCTCCTGCTGCTTACTCCCCACCTGAGGTCACAATCTTCCTCTGAGCAACCAAAAATTCGGCCCTGATCCTAATGTTCATATTTCCCTTTAATCACATACATAGTTGTTTACTACAAGGAAGCCATAGTGCATGATGTATTAATTCAAGTATAGAGTAAGCAATGGATATAGGGGGTAGCTTAATAGACAAATAACAAAAAGCCATTTTCTAGGTCCATGTCTTTAAGAACAGAAAACAGGAAAGATGACAGAAATTATGGGTTTTATTCTGCAGAGTACCGAGTGCCATCAACTCTTGATTCAGTAAGGTGCAGTGAGCACACCACAAACTTTAAGCTCCAATGAGACAACTTCCATTCTCCGGGCAATATCCTGACTACACTGAAGTCAATGTTAGAACTTCCACTGACTATTCAGTGAAGTCAGGATTTCACCCTTAAGACTGGTACAGGCTAAAATACTTTATTGATACTGGATCTATGAGTTCAGGACATTCCGTACATTGCAGGACTGAGCCCTATAAAAACACATGCATCATTTTTTTGAATGTCCCTTGGAGGTATCAGTGAAATTTCGAAGTCAGTAAAATAAGTGAAATAAGGAAGCCTCCTGTAGCCAAAGTTTGTTAGCTCCTTGAAATCATATTTGTGCCACATGCTAAGATAACAGGAAGATCACATATGATCTTTTCCTTACACAAGCAAAGTACTTCAGATCATTCATGTTGCATGTTTCTGTACCACTTACTGTTCCTACAGTTCTTTAAAAATACTATATTTACTAGATGGAACTAGTCAGGAAACAAATTGAAGGACTTGAGAAAGTGGTAACCAGAAAGAAAAAACATAATTTGTGACTTACACCAAATCATGTATGTGGCAATGCTATGTGTTTAGGGTTTCCTTCTCTTGATACTTGATGCCCTATGTTGAAAATTAGCCATTTTCTTAACATCAAAAGTATTGTATTGTATAGCCATAAACATTACATTACCCCAGGCTTTTGTAAAGAAACTATATAAAACTGTATTAGAGACACTAATAATAACCATAGACAGTTTCATAAATATTTTAGAAAAATGTTGCATCACCAGATACTTCTCCTGCAGCTACCAGCCATTCTACTGTGTCATGAAATTCTAATCTGGGACCAATTTATCAACCAGTTTGACTGCATTTGTTCAGAGATCCAAAAGGGTTTGGACAGGTTCAAATGAATTCATTTTTTAATAATAGTTTTACTTATCTACTACACCAAGATTCATTGCAATAATAAATACAGTAAAATATGAGTCAATAAAGATACAAAAACCATAACATAATTTTTTTTTTTTAAATCACCCTCTAAGCAAAACTGGGTTAGGAGCAAGGGCATGTGCTACAGAAAAGGGACAACAGTAGTAAAATTAATGAACATCTTGGAAAAAAAAATATTTAGTACTAGGAGAGATAAAATGTGTCTAGAGACAACAGTGGGCCATACCCTTAGGGCCCTCACAACAAAAGTGGAGTCCTCTCTCCATTTCCAGCTCACTTAAAGGGATCCCTAAAATCAAGTGTAATTAGAACACAAATTGTGCTGTGACATGCGCCAGGGTCCAGTCTTGCAGTCATTAAAACACCTTGTCTGAAGTTCCAGCTACATCAGCTAGAGGTGCCGTTTAGCACAAGTCTCAAGTAAAACTCAAACTCAGACCTCTGGTTCCCTAGAGAGATGCCTCAACCACTCTTCCATTATACCCTATGCTATCTGGGCCTTTAGGCTAGAGAGTCAAAAATGGCCAGACAATACGTCAATCACATCACTACTATGGGTGCCATTAGCTACAAAACTGGCATGCCTTAAACACTCAAAACAGATCAACCACTAGGCTCAGGATGAGCTTTTGATCTTATGACTTTATCATAGTCCTACAAACCCTTTATACACATTTTAACTTCACTGATCTGAACAACAGCTTTAACTTCAATTCTGGCTCCAAGGAGATCAATGGCAAAGCTCCCATTGATTTCCAAGTTGCCAGGATTTTACAATGTTGGCACTTGCTCATAAATATTACTACAGCACAGTAACTTCTATGTGTTTGCATTTGTGTTTTAAAATAACCAGCAGCCTTTGAAAATAACTAATATAGATATGGCCATAAATGCTTTCAAACCTGTGATGCAAACATGACTTATTTTCTTCTATTGATATTTAGGTTCCAAACTGAACAAGTGGCCTTAATTTGCAAAACTGGGAAAAATACTTGGGATCGGTATGCTATTTCAGAACTACGCAAGGCATGATAGAGTGCTCAGACAGAGCTCTATTTTGTGCTTTGTACTCTTTTGTTATAACATATTTACATTTTCTGCCAGGGTCATAGCCAGGCTTTACAAGGCCCGGGAAAAAAAAGTATGGAAGCAAATTTTCCTATTTGATTATCCTACAAATACCCACAATGTGGCCTAGGTCAAATATCCCAGATTCTCAACCAAAGAGCTTCTTATTACTGGCTCTGTCTCCACTATTTTTGTTTGTTTCTATTGTCTCTGTGCACCACAGCACAAATCCACTGCAGAGCAAACTGCTGGATTTGGATCTACCTCCTCTTCTATGCCCAGATTTGGTATAAGTGTACTAGCTGTCTCCCCTGGCAGTGGCCCTCGCTTATTCTTTCTAACATGCCTGTGTTAACCTAGATGAGATGCAAATTGGTGTTAAGAATGCTTTTTAATGTACTACCTGCAAACTAAGTTACACTCACATTGGTATGAGTCAGTAAAGATTTGATAAAGAATAATCATCTACACTTTACCTGTAACATCACTAACAAGCAGAGCTGGGCAAACACTATGAAAAAAATGTTCCCTGGATATTTTCTTGAACTTGGTAGTAAATTCACTTCAACTCTGCATCATCCATTCATGTGCATTGACTTTTAAAAAATATTTAACTGGCTGAGTTCTAGTAATATGAATGGTGGCAGAAATTATTCTTGGAAACTGACTTGTAAAATGTGCATATCAGGATTTGGTCCAGAAGTGACTGCATAACTCTTCCAGGAATAAAAATAACACTTAGGCATATGACTTCTCTAAAAAATCAGAACTAAGAGACATGTCCAAGTCATGAATACTGAGTATTGAATTTTTGCAATAAGCTGTAAAAGAGCTTTTGAGGAAATCACAATTCCTGAGAAAGCTTCAAGACCTGGAGAAAGTTTTATGTGGACTTTATTCATTGTGAATATTTGCTCAGCTTTGCAAATTAATAGCATTCCAAGAAGCTTCTCTTTTGGGGTCTGATTGAAAGCCCATTGAAGTCAATGGAAGTCTTCAATGGGCATTGGATCAGGCTTTTGATGTAGTCCCATGGATGCTAAGGAAAATTGTTGGATTATATTAAAACTTCTTCTAGAGACAGTTTAATGTAAATTGTATTAATGCTTTATATTACTACAAAAAGCAAAATGTGACTTCTTCAGAAATATCGACTCAGGTGTGTAATGTCCCATATGCACCATTGGATATAACTTTAACTTAACAGAAATTCATCTCTCTCCTTACAAGGTGCTAACAGAATAATAAATATATCACTTCATGACATTCCTCAGGGAGGGCTCTATGATGGCTTGCAACTTAGCAAATAAGACTGAACCTTAATTTTAAAGCACAAGAAGAGAAAGCTACAAGGACTGTTTTAGTTTCTACAAATAATCTTTTCCCTCAATACTGCAAGTCCAAAGTTATTTCAATTATTCTCCTCAATGAAATATGCTCGATGTAAGATCCACTGGTTAGTATGTTTACTATCATGCCAAGTCTGCAGTTCCTCAGATGTACAAAGGCTGAGGAGTCAGTTCTGATTTACATTGGTGAGAGATCAGTAGCTCCATTACAGACAATGGAAATAAGATGCAAATTAAATCTCTGTGAACAGGAGCAGAATCTGGCCCTGGAAGAGTTCAGAAATACTTAAATCCCAGTCAGAGATCAGATTGAGTGGAAATCTAAAAGGGTAAATTAGCATAACAGTAAAGTACTCTCCAGTTCTGTCTTAGAAAAGTCTTTTGTGACTTCAAAAACATCACTTCTTCAAAAAGATATACCCCAATTTATCCAGATACCTATATCTTCTGTTCTTGCACTGAAATCCTATTGGAGTAGAGGAAATGGGAGGGAAGAGATGTTTAGAATCATAGAGAAGTTGGGCTGCAAGGGACCTCCAGAGGTCATCTAGTTCAAACCCCTATCAGAGGCAGGATCATCCCTATCCTAACCATCCTATATAAATCCATTGTCTAACACAGTCAACCCTGACACAACCAGAAGGCATAACACATTAACCTGCCACAAGTAAGGCAGGGGGACAACGATGGCCAATATCATGCTGCTGTGAGGGTTGCTAAATATGCCTGAGAGATCCAAGGAAGAGGGCCATGCACCCCACTACAGTGGAAAGCAAAAGCCCCCGATCTGTACCAATCTGATCATGGGAAACAATTCCTTCATGACCCCAAATATGGCAACCAGGCAGACCCTGAGCAGAGGGGGAAAGACCCTCTAGCCAGGAACCTCCAGGTTTAAGTCTCAGCAGGAGCATTGGCATACCCGAGCCAAAATCCTCATCCTTGGCTGCTGCCAACACACACTGCCTCCAAGGAAGTAGAACCACCCCCCTACCTACCCAACACGTATAGCAACAGGAGCGGGGGAAAAGAGTCCTTCCCAGCCCCATGCAGCAACCACCAACAGCATGATACATGGAAAATAAAGATAGCAGAGCACAGATAGAGCTGCCGAGTAGAGCTCTGCAAGGATGGAGACTGCCTAAGGATGTTGTGGAATCTGTTCTATTGCCTCACTTGTTCTAACAGTGAAGATATTTTTCCTGATATTCAATCTAAACCTACTTTGAAGTAACTTCAAGCCATTTTATTTCAAAGAAGTGTTCATAGCAAAAAAAACAAAAAACAAAAAACCAGAATATATTCTGTTTTTTTAGCTATTTCCAGCTTTTTAGAGCATTCACCTGCAGCTATTTGCTAAGCTTCTGTGATGATAAACTATATTTCTTCAGTGGCAGATAATTTTTGTCACCAGCTTTTTTTTGTGCATCTGGCTAATGCTTCCTCCCAGCAACTATTACTTATTGTATCATAAATGCAATAATTATTGTTTACAGGCTAACAAATAAACCACCACCACCAAGTGTTCCACAAAGGGATTATGCTTCAGGTAAGGATGGCTTAATGGAACTTTAAATTTGTGTATTTTTCCTAACAGTGCCTCAATGACATATTTGCTCATAATTTCTTCTAGACAAGGGAAGACTGAACCATTACCAATAACTCATATTGCAACTCTCTTATTAAATGTGAGAAGGCCAACTCATGGAGAACTTTCTCAGGGGCAGGATAAACAGTAATGAGTAGCTGATAGCAAATTCCCCTGCAAACTAACCCAGCTTTCACCTACTCCATGGAGGGAGAAGGGCCCATTTTTAGCCATTATCTGTCAGGGGAGCCTACCCTGTACACAGTGAAAACAAAGAGGAAAAAGAGGCTAAAATATTTCCTTTCCACCCAAACCAAACCAGATGATGATGCCAAACATTAGTTTCAAGTGCAAGTGAATCTTTAATTGCTTATCATACAAGTCAGTTTCCAGCTATTTTGTTTTCTACTTGTTAGGTGATAGAGATTGTTTTTTGCTCAGAGGCAATACAGTAAAATACAGGAGCAGAATGAAGCAGGTAGTGACTAAAAGTTGTCCATCTAATAACTGTTCAGTGATTGATGTTACCACTGTTAACCAGCATCCCCCTAGGAACTACAACAGGGGAATGAAGGTCTGAATTCTCAAAAGACCTGAACTAGCCATCTAGTTTAAAAGAACCAAAGATACTAGAAAGCTTCCACTGCTCCCCTCAGACCCAGGGATTGTATTGTTCAGTGCATCCATTTGGAATTATTTCACAAGCAATTTTAATTAATCTATAAAACAAATAAGAAACTAGATCTTAATTCAGATTACCAGTGCTAATCAAGCCAAAGTATGTGTTAACTTGTATGGGGTTTTAAGGGGTCTCTTTGTTTTTGTTACTAAAATGCAATCAGATTTTTCAGTCTGTCTTTAAAATGCATGTTTTTGTGATTACTATTCTGCTTCCTTAAATAACTCAAACGTTTTGTTTAGAACATGCAGATGAAGAAGAGGAACAATGGCCAGATGATTTTGTAAGTATATGCTCCTGGGATAACAGGCAGTTATTCTATCAACACATTCCCCAAGGGAGATAGTAATGAAACTTCAGTTCCAAATCATGCATCAGTAGCAGCTCTAGGGGAAGGCAAACCAGGTGACTGCCCAGGGCCCCACACCCCTGGGGGTCCAGATTTTTGGTGGGTGAAGTTTTTGCAAGGGAGTGGCTCATCACAATTAAACCTCTAAGGAGTCCCAAATTACTCTGGCCTCTCCTTTTGCAGGCACATATGGAATTCACTTATTTATCAGTATTGTAAAATGTGTGATAACCAAGTGATTTATTTTTATTGTCTCATATTTAGATAACAGTTGAATCCACAGGACATGCCTGCATATAGTTGGTAGCATGTCCCAGCCAGGACAGGCCCTGTCAACCTGCTCCTGCATGCATGCATGCTCTGAAGCCAGAAATATACTGATGAGGCTGCTCCACAGTCCCCAAAGACAGGTCTCAAGAGTGGACACAGAAGGGGCCTTGGAACACCTACATGGAATATTTTAGGGTTTAGAGCATGCAGGTGGGCAGGATTTGTTTGGGAATAGCCCAGCTGAGACATGCTGTTGATACAGTGTAGACATGCCCAAAATGTGTTAGCCATTTTACAAACTCAGTTTGGAAACATAGGGTGAAATCCTGTCTCTAGTGAAAACAACAGCAAGCTTTCCATTGATTTCAGTTAGTCCATGATTTCTGCTATACACAATGTCCCCAGAAAGCATGTAGTCTATATACATTTTCTCTCCTTTCAGATTTAAATGTGAAGATTTTAATATTTCCTTGAATTAGACCGTGTAAAGAAACCCAGGTCTGAACACACCTAGATTTGAGTACAGTTGAGATGCAAACTAGTAGCTCCTTACAATCTCTATGCCTTCTATAACCAAGCAGCCCAGATTTTCTATATTTAAGAAACTTAGAGTGTTAAGAGTATTTATTAACTCTTAGGAAATTCACTAATTCCCAGGTGTCACCTGATGAATGACTCAACTAGGACTTTTATGGGCATGTCAGGTAAGGGAGGTAGAAGGGTTTTAGACACTTCTAGATACTGTCTAATCAGTAAAGGTGGGCAGGAACAGGATTTTCTCTTTCACAGTGTCGGGGCTGAGGGGCTGTGGCCAGCAGCCTGGGCACGTGGGCCAGGGAAAAGGTTGGCACGGCGAACTAGAATTAGGCACTGACGTATAGAGGTTGATTAAAGATTATTTTACTTACACCATAGGTGGTCGCGGTGCAGGCAGGAAAACTTTCTTGAGTTGCAGTTACAAAAAAAAACACACACGTGGAGTTTGCTAGGCTCCACCGAAGACACACGAGCGGAGTTTGCTAGGCTCCGCTAAACAAACATGAACAGAGCTCATGCTAGGCTCCGTGGGCCGTCCGAAATGAGAGTCCGAAAGGTGACTCTCCACGAAAGCATGCAGGGAAGGGTACGTCGAGGGATTGTGTGGCGACGGGGAGGCTAGAGGTTGATCAGGCCCCTGTATCCTCTTTTAAGGCACACGCGGAGTTTGTTAGGCTCCACAGCGCGCTTAGAGTTCTCCACAAGATGGATGTGAAGTCCTCCTCCTCCAACTTGGGCGGAAACTGCTCAAGCCTCTTATACAGCTAGCAAGCCAATCGCTAGCCGCCACGTGGGAATAATTTAGAAACAGCCAATAGTGGGGTACGAATTTACATACAGGTGGCGGGAACTCCTTTGCACCGGGGTTTTCTCTATGCAACTGAGAATTGCACCATGCAAAGAAAGCTCCTTGTGGCGGGAAATAATTCTGCAGTGCCGAAGCGCGCACACAATCATACCCTTTGGGTCATGACACACAGTAAATTCCATATTGTCAAAAAAAAATCCTGTTTTCAAAATGGTATGAAAAAATGGAATATTCCACAAAGAACCCCATTTCAAGTCAATCAAAAACATCAGTTCAACACAACTAAAAATATTCCAGTTTTGACGTTTAGTCTTCTTCTTCATTTCAAAAAATCAATTCAAAACAAAATACAATTGTTTATTTTAGAATGAAAACTGATATTATTAAAATGTTATATTTCTTTTTTTAAAACATTATTTTACTAAATCATCTTGGCTTTAAATTGAAAAGCAGTGCTTTTTTCTGACCAGCTCTACTTTTCAGAACATTAGACAAAAGCAAGTCATGACCCATCCCTCCTCCTAGAACATGCCTTGCTTTACAACCTATTTCGAGAGAATGAGGGTCACTGGAAGTGGACCAGGCTGTTTGTTGGCTTATTGATGTGAGGGGTGCATTCTCACTTTAGAAGAAAGACTGGAGATGTTGGAAAGTAGTAGGAAATAGGGAGTGAGATGTGTGTGGTACTCCAGCTGAGATGAGGAGGCAGTGAGGAGTACTCAGAAACTTTTTCCCCCCTAAGGGTTAATTCCTTCATCATCAATCTGTGACTAAATAAAGTAATATTCATCACCCTAATAATGTTCATAACTCTTAAGTGTTTTTGTAGTTCATGAAATAATGCAGCGATTGGGGTGTTTGAGTGCTACTGCTAAGAATGAAGCTACAAGTATCTTACAAAGTGAGAAACATGAAATTGTCTCTTTCTAGGACAGCGATTATGAAAATCCAGATGACCACTCTGATTCAGAGATGTATGTGGTTCCAAGTGAAGAGAATGGTGATGACAGCTATGAGCCACCTCCAACTGAGCAAGAAAAAAAGAAAATCCCTTCAGCATTCCCAATTTCTAGGGGAGAATATGCAGGTATCTATGGAACTGTTGATAACATGAGTCAGTGGCTCAGCTTTCAATACTAGCAGCATAAATATTAACGTATTGGAAAAAAGAAAAGAATTTAAAATAGTGTCTACATGGTAGGTAGTTAGTTCATCCTCCTCTCTGGGAAAAGATGAACCTGAATAAGGAAGATTGTCAGAGTCCAGAGCTTCTGGGATATAATGGACTTGTTGGAGGGTGAGAGACCATGATATTGATGGTCTCATCTAAAGAATGTTTATATTTTGTACAAAGCCCAATGACTTGTACAAAATACGTTGGCGCTTAGAAAAACATAACATGAAGTTGTAACCAAGGATTGGAATGTTGCTAAGAAATTGCATTGAATGCCTTGCATGTAATCCAAGGTGCTTTAATAGGAGGACGGCTTTTTCCATTGTTGACTGAAGGTTATTCAAAAAAGAATGAAGTTTAAAGGAGCCCTTTATTCAAGTATACTTGTTTGTTAATCCAGGAAGAGCAAAGCAAGGATCATAACAGACACAAAAATCAATCTCAGATTGCCCTTAAAAATTAGGAGCAGAGAGTAGGAACCCTAAGAAACAGTATAAGCAAAAGATTACTCCACTTAATCACTACAATTAACAGACCCTCCTCTTCCTTCCACAGTAATGTTTTTTCAACCAAATACTAGACAAAGGACGTTTTGTTATTAACTTCAGTTGGACCGAGATTTTGCCCATAGGAAAAAGATTGATCAACAATATCCCACCCTTTCTTTCTTTATTACTTGCATTTTATTAGGTTCTGATACTGAATATACAAAATATTACTTACATAAGTTCTGAAACATATAATTAATGAATCACTTGCACATTCTGCAAATAATGTGGGGACAGTTTAACCAGTAATTAAATGTGGTTTAACCAGTAATTAAATGAGGATGTGGTGGATGAGGCTTTCTTCAAACAGCTAGTGGAAGTTTCCTGATCACAGGCCCTGGTTCTCATGGGGGACTTCAATCACCCTGACATCCGCTGGGAGGGTAATACATGAAGTTTTTTGAGAGTGAGGACAACTTCCTGGTACAAGTGTTGGAAAGGCCAACTGGGAGCCATGCTTTTCTTGATCTGCTGTTCACAAACAGGGAAGAATTAGTGAGGAATTATGGATGGCAACTTGGGCAGTAGTGACCACGAGATGATTGAGTTCAGGATCCTGAGGAAAGGAAGGAAGGAGAGAAGCAGAGTGCAGACCCTGGACTTCAGAAAAGCAGACTGACTCACTCAGGGAACTCATGGGCAGGATCCCCGGGAGGCCAGTTTGAGGGGGCAAGGAGTCCAGAACAGCTGGCTGTATTTTAAAGAAACCTTATTAACAATGCAGGAACAAACCATCCCGATGTGCAGGAAGACTAGCAAGTATGGCAAAAGACCAGCTTGGTTAGCAGGGAACATTTCAGTGAGTTAAAACACAAAAAGGATGCTTATAAGAAGTGAAAACTTGGACAAACAACTAGGGAGGAGCATAAGAGTATTGCTTGGGCATGCAGAAATGAAATCAGGGGCCATGTCCCCACATGCAGGCTTCATGCAGTTTGTGGTGCCACAAACCAAACATGTGGAATGTTAAAATGTGCCCCACACTGCAAATTTGTAGCACAAGGGCAAAATTTGCTACCAGAATTTTCCAGTAGGGAGGAAAAAAAAAACATGCCAGGAAAAAAAGCGGTGTGGCGCACGCTACAATAGCATGCACTGGAACAAACAGAGGTTTGGTCCTCCAGGGAAATGCTATGGCACCTGGCCAGAGCATCTCCGCTCCTCCATTCGTGCCCCAGCACTCTGGGAGCCAGGAGGTGCTGGGCAAGTGCAGTTTGCCCAACGTGGGACATGGTGTCCCACAACAAAGTATATGTGGCAGGACATAGGCTCATGCCCTTGCACATGTGGATGCAGCCAGGAAGGCCAAAGCACAATTGGTTGCAGCTAGCAAGGGATGTGAAGGATAACAAGAAAGTTTTCTACAAGTATGTCAGCTACAAGAGGAGGATCGGGGGTAGCATGGGTCCTTTACTAAATGTGGGAGGCAACCAAATGACAGAGGATGTAGAAAAGGCTGAAGTACTCAATAACTTTTTCACCTCGGTCTTCACAGGGAAGGTCAGCTCCCAAACTACTGCAATTGCCGGCACAGTTTGGGAAGGAGGTGAGTAGCCAACAGTGTCAAAAGAATGGGTTAGGGACTATTTAGACAAGTTGGACACGTACAAATCCATCAGGCCGGCTGGGATGCTAGGGACTTGGCTGATGTGATTGCAGAGTTGCTAGCCGTGAACTTTGAAAACTCATGGCAATCAGGAAAGTGTAGTGGATGATTGGAAGAGGGCAAATATAGTACCCATCTTTAAGAAAGGGAAGGAGGAGAATCCAGGGAGCTACAGACCAGTTAACCTCACCTCAGTCCCCAGAAAAATTATGGAGCAAGTCCTCAAGGAATCCATTTCTAGCCACTTAGAGGAGAAGAAGGTGATTAGGAACAGTCAGCATTGATTCACCAGGGGCAAGTCATGCCTGACCAACCTGACTGCTTTCTATGATGAGATGATTGGCTCTGTGGATGTGGAGAGATCAGTGGATATAATATAGATCCATAGATGTTAGGAATAGAAGAGTCCTCAGGTCATCAAATCCACCCCCCTGCCCTGGGCTAGAAAATGCGCTGGGGTCAGATGACCCCATCTAGGTGCTTGTCCAGTCTCCTCTTGAAGACCCCCAAGGTAGGGAAGAGAGCACCACCTCCCTTGGAAGCCCATTCCAGATTCTGGAAACCCTTACTGTGAAGTACTTTCTAATGTCCAACCTAAACCTGCTCATCCATTTGTGGCCATTGTTCCTAGTATATACCTTGACTTTAGCAAGGCTTTTGATACCATCTCCAACAACATTCTCACAAGCAAGGTAAAGAAGTACAGGTTGGATGAATGGACTGTAAGGTGGATAGAAATTAGCTGGCTCAGAGGGTAGTAGTCAATGACTCAATCTAGTTGGCAGCTAGTATCAAGTGAAGTGCCCTAGGGTTTGGTTCTGGGGCCAGATTTGTTCAATATTTTCATCAATGACCTAGAGGATGGGATACCATGCATCCACAGCAAGTTTGCAGATGACACCAAGCTGGGCCAAGTAGTCGAAAAGCTGGAGAGCAGAGCTAGGGTTCAGAATGACCTTGACAAATTGGGATTGGGCCAAAAGAAACCTCATGTGGTTCAATAAAGGCAAGTGAAAAGTCCTGCACTTAGGATGGAACAATCCCAGCGCTGATACATGCTGGGAATCAACTGACTAAACAGCAGTTATGCCGAAAAGGACTTGGAGGTTACAGTGGACAATAAGCTGAATATAAGCCAACAGTGCACCCTTGTTGTGAAGAGGGCTAATAGCATACTGGGCTGCATTAGTAGGAGCCTTGCCAGAAGAACAAGGGAAGTGATTATTTCTCTCTGTTGAGCATTGGTGAGGCCACATCTGGAGTACTGTGTCCAGTTTTGCCCCTTCCCCCTTCTCCCCACTACAGAAAGGAAGTGGAGAAATTGGAGAGTTCCGCAGAAGGCAACAAAAATGGTTAAGGGACTGGGGGCCATGACTTGTGAGGAGAGGCTGAGGAAAATGGACTTATATAGTCTGGAGAAGAGAAGACTGAGTGGGGATTTAATAGCAGCCTTCAACTACCTGTAGGGTGGTTCCAAAGAGGATAGAGCTAAACTGTTCTCAGTGGTGGCAGATAATAGAAAAGGAGCAATGGTCTCAAGCTGAAGCAAGAAAAGTTTAGGTTAGATATTAGGAAAAACTCTCACTTGGAGGGTAGTAAGGCACTAGAACAGGTTACCGAGAGAGGCTGTGGAGTCTCCATTATGGAGATTTTAAAGATCTAGGTAGACAAAGCCTTGGCTGAGATTATATATTTGGGGTGGTTCTGCTTTGAGCAGGGAGTTGGACTAGATGATTTCCTGAGGTCCGTTCCAACCCTGATTGTATATTACTCTAGGTTTCTATAATTCTAATTCATTCTGATGGTGCATGAGAGAACTTGGTCAGATTATGTCGGTCCATCTCACACATACTGTTGTGTACAAAAGTGTTTCAGTACATGATGACTATAGCACCTGGCATGTTCTGTTCAGTTCCAGTTATAAAATCTTATATGACGTATGCTCTAGCCAGAGTAAAAATGCTCAGTTTACACAAATATAAAAAAAAGACTTGTAACTATTGAGCAATTATGTACTAACCTTGTGATTTTCCCCTTCCTTTACAGACAATCGCACTAGCCTCCAGCCACCCCCACCCATAATCAAGCCTCTACCCAGCACACCAAGTCAGTCTTTATCTAAACCCAAGAAACCATCTAAACCAGCTGTGCCATCACCATCTGCTGCTCCAAAACCAAAAGTGCCACCTAAGCGAAATGAGCGTGTCGATGATGAGGTAAGTCATGGATCCACACATCTTTACAGCACAAATGAATGGCAGCCCCAGGAATATATCACAAACTAGTTTGTCCACAAGTTTAATATGCTACCCTTTCCCACCTGCCTGCTATGGTTTAAATCATTAGAGAATTACTTGCTAGTCTCACAGTAGTTCCATAGGCAACATTTATCCACATCATCTGTAGAGCCCTTTCACCCATTTAATATTTGCTCCTCACCCATGATGATATACTGCTGATAGCCACGGGAAATTTTGAGCACTGAGATGGGCTTACAGAGTACTGAAAGACTAAGGGTGACATTTGATTCCATCTATTAGGTATCCAAGTGGACTTAGGCACCTAAGTGCAATTCTATTCCACCATGTTCAAGTCCTGACAAGTCATTAATCCATTTTCTTTTATAAAAAGCCATCACCTTACTCTTACGATGAAGTCATAAAAAAGCAGTGAAGAGGAGGAGGACCCACTTAGAGACATTTCCTATTTGGTACAAGAACACAGGTCCCTAGCAAAAGTCCAGCCTTAAAAATTCACGTAGAGAGTATAAATGTTAGGCATGCATCTAGTCCATTGCTGCCAAGGCAAGATTTTGCTCTCTGTAGTGTATCCAAGATAATACACACCTAGCTGATAAAGCTTTTTCTGTATTACTCACAGGATGATTATGTTGTGCCTGTAGACGATGAAGATGATAACTATATTGAACCTACAGAAAGTAGCAGTTCACCATCTCCAAAACGTGAGTTTTAATCATTTCAGCTGATGATTGGATGATGCTACTTTCTTTTCCCAAAGCTATTCAAAAGCTCTGCACCCTTCCAGTTGAGAATCTTGTGGTTTGAGGTGCCTCTTCTCAACCAAAACAATGCTGTATTAAAATTCTCCACCCACTGGAGTATACCATAAAGACAAAAAGCTGGTTAAGTTTTTAGTTAATAGGAACTTGGGAATTCATTTTATTTTATCTTGATTGCACATATGGCAAGCTGGAAACTGAAATCACAGTCTTCTGTGAAAAGTGAACTGAGCACAACTTTTCACAAGGTTGACAGTCTTGGACCTTTTCAGCAAAGTGGGAGCACTGTGAATAAGGTTAATCTCATGAATCAAAGGCTCTTTTTCTGCTGCTAGTCACTTTTTCAACACTTCAGAGAATTTGGAACTAGAACTCAGACCTTCCAGTTGCTTTCATTTCATAAACATAACATTGATACATTTATCTCTTTTTTCAAGCTCCTGTGAACAGATATATGAAGTCAACAACAAAACCAGTTCCTATCCCTGCAAAGCCCTCTCCTGCTTCTGCCATTCAAGGTATGAAGAGTTTATATTAGTATAAGAGGAGCCTCTTTAATGCACCCTGGGCATGTCTACATGAGATGTTACTGCACAGTGGTTAATGTGCATTTATTTATTACTTGTATAAACAAGCACTAAATAAACACAGTAACCAGAGTTAGTGTACAGTAGCACTGGCAAACGCCTTTTAAGTGATGCTACTGTACAGTAACCTAATACTACTGCACAGCAGCATATCAGCACAGCACAACACTACCATGCAGTAGTATCAGGCAGTCAGCAACTCATATGGATGCCAGGGATCATAGCTATTTGGCTGGGAAGAAAGATAATCCATGTGAAATGAGTTATTCATAGACCTTAGGGTCAGAAAGGACCTCAGCAGATCATCAAGTCTGACCCCTTGCCCTGGGCAGGAAAGAGCACTGGGGTGCTCCCCAGCCAGATGACCCCAGTCAGGTGCTTGTCCAGTCTCCTCTTAAAGATCCCCAGGGTAGGGGAGAGCACCACCTCCCTTGGAAGCCCATTCCAGATTCTGGCAACCCTCATGGTAAAGAAGTTCTTCCTAATGTCTAACCTGACTCTGCTCTCTGTCAGTTTGTGGCCGTTATTTCTAGTTACTACAAGGGGTGCCCTAGTAAACAGAGCATCTCCTATCCCTTGCTGTCTCCCTCCCACCCCACCCCACCTCCAACCCCAATAAATTTGTAGACGGCCACAAGATCACATCTCAGCCATCTCTTGCAGAGGCTGAAGAGATTCAGGTCCCTCAATCTCTCCTCATAGGGCCTTACCTGTAGGCTGCTAACCATGAGTAGCCCTCCTCTGAACCCTCTCAAGGTTATCCATACCCCTCTTGAAGTACATCCCTTTTGAAGTACAGGCACATTGGCAATGCATAGGGGGGTATATGGGTGCATGTGAACCCTGAGATTGGTGATGCTTGTCAGGGAGTGCACCACCAATGCTGCTGGCAGTGCCTGTAGGCGGTCACCACCACCCCGCCTCCACTCCCCAATGCCAACATTACTGCGACCGCTTGCAAAAACTCCCTGCCGCCATGCCCCTGCTGCAGCCACTGCCACTTGCGGGTGGTCGCCATGCCCCCCCAGCCTCTGGGGGCACACATCATTCATATACAGACATATTAACGATGTCTGTTGATTCAGACATATTAAAGATGTCTGAAGCAACTCAAATCTTACCTCATCCCTGGAACCAACTAAATAGCTGATATTTATTTTATCTGCTGACAATTTCTTGGTAAGCATCTGGGAATCTTGCTCTCCATCTATAACAACAGAATATCTGAGAGGCTGCTATTCTCTCCAGTGGCAGCTGCTATTCAGAGAATGGCCCATAGTCCCCAGTTCATGTCATTACCTCACTTTCAGCCTCAAGTTACAGATGGATAGCACTTTACTTAGTTGGCCCAAGTCACAGAAATCCTGCCCAACTGAGAACAACTGGTGCTTGAATTTCAAAGTGCCCAGCAGTGGAATTTGCAGTCATGGAGCATCCAAGGTCCTACCTACATCCCCAGTTCTTGTGCACATTGTGGTTTTCAATACCACATGCAATTCTGATTAAAAAATCTCCACGGTGATTTCTTACTCCTGCTGTTAGAGAAAGACTACTAAATTTGTCCAGCAAAAGGTTTACTGAGTCACAACAGGTTGCCCTGTTGCCCACTAAAAGATGGCTTGGCGTCACACCAGGTTAGGAAGGGAATGCTGAACTGGACATAATGATGAAAAGCAAGGAGATTTATTGCAGATAGGAAGCAATAAGCATGTGGAAGGAGAACCATGAACCCATTATGTAAATATCAGAGGCTTCTGTGGGGACCTAACATGGATCAGGTGACTTGTAGGTCTATGAATACACATTTCTTTTGCATGCTTATCAACACTGACCCTGATGGTTCTGAACCTCTTGTGACTGTCTTATTACTACAAAATGAAATCATACTTTATCAACATTTTTATGTATTCTCCACATTCTGCTAAAAAAAACCCTATAATTAACCCAAAACCATTTACCAGCTATTTTATTTCACAGCTTTTCTCATTGATCACTTCTATACACAGAGTAAATTATGTTAATTGTACTTGACATATTCATAACAAAATTATGATACATAGGTATGTCATAGGTATTTCAGATACTGTAGCTTCCTGCTCAATAAATGCATTGCAAGAATTACTAAAGCTGGAATTACCCACTTGCCCTGAATTTGGGATTGTGGTTTTTTTTAGGTTTTTTTTGTTGGTTTGCTTGGCTTTGGTTTTGCATTTTTGTTTTTATGTTTTACTTTCTTTTAAGGCAGAATATAGAATGCAAAAGGACCTACATCCCAAACAATTACCAAACTAAAAAAATCACTAATCCCATTTTACTACAGAAATAAAGCAACCAATCATCCTGGATTTGAGGACTGCATTGCAGCATCCCCAAAGAGTTCCTGAAATGAGAGACTCATCCCAGTTTGACAGCTCCTAACAAACATTCCCAAATGCCCCATCCAAACACCAGTCTGCTCCATGGGGGCACCTTACCTCTACTGAGAGCTAATTAGTTCTAATAGAAAAAGTATAACCATGTTTCACAATGCTTTGCCTCAGCAATTCAGCTCACCTGCACTGCCTCATTAAGGTGGCTACATTATGGTTCCAGCTAGATTACTTCCAGTTCCAGATATCTGTTGCTACGCTCAAATCTGTGGAGCATCTGGGACCATGTCCTAGACTTTGGTCACTTTATCTAGAAACTAAAATGCATTTTTAAAATACTGAAACAAGATTAAGTCTTAATCAGATTATAAGGATTCTGATGGTTTAGATTATTATGAGTGCAAGTACTGCTCTATAAAAAGATATTAGTTTGGAAAGAGAAAATAAAAGCAGAAAGAAAACAGAAAAGCAGACTCATATTTTCTTTTGTAAAATCAAATATAATTACTTAATCACCTTTAGCTGGATAGTACTGAGTTTTGCTTCCTAGTCATGTTAATAACCGTTTAAAATGTACACTTCACAAAATAGTTAATTCTTAAAAAGTACTGTGTAATTTCATTAGTAATTTGATTACATTCCAACCCATGGACAACAAAGTTATCTCAGTGACTTTCAGTTTTATCACAGGCTTTTCAAACATCTTTAAACAACCAGCCAGCCTTATATTTTTCTACAAATCAGTTACCACACAAGTAATTCTTGACAGATTTTAATATTACTAAAAAAAACCCAAAACAAACAAACAGCTCCCCCTAGTGGGTGTTTGAGCAATGTTCAGCAAAGAACTTGTAGCATTAATATGATAAAAACATAGCTCATCTACAATTGAAGAAACTGGACTTAGATTGGGGCAATAATTATTTTAGTGTTTGCTCTCTAACTTCCCTAACTACAGTATTTGAGGATTTTGGTGATGAAAAGAACACTTGTATTCAAAGTAGTTCCCAGTTCTTGTACAGGTGCTTAAGACTGGAAAAGATAAAAATTAAATTGGATGATATAGTGCTTGTAATTGCTTCCTGCTGGTATGGACTTTTTATCCTTTTTGTCAGCACTTCCTGTAATTTTTCTAATGTTTAGATTTAAAAGGAACAAATATGACTCTCTGAGGAGTAAATTACAGCTCATTGTGACTGAGAAAGGTAGATTCAGTCACTAAGTGAAAATAATTCCATTTCCTTGAATCACTACTACATACAGGAATCTTATTTTCTCTTTAAAAGCAGAAGCAACTTTAATGTGTATTCCTATCTGCATTCCTGTTAAAAAAAAAACAAAAACCAAACAACTGCAATCCCCTTTTGCTAACTACCTAATTTTTTTTTTTCCTTCAGAAGTCTATGAAATCCCTGAAGAGGAGGTAAGGTCTTAATGAGGGTGGAAATAAGCCTGTGCTACTAATACTGGTTCCCCATTCCCTTGGCAACTTCATGGTTCTGGCTCCCTCCACAAAAGAGCAGGAAACTTATTTTATTCACCCAGATTTTCTAGATGGTGTGAGGTTCCCAGCCCTGTGTAAAGGGATCTATCTTAGAGGTATAACTTGAAGTATAGGAGCCTTGGTGGCGCAGGAAGGGGGGCAAGTGCTTACCTCTCTATGCCAGGGCTGTTGTAGTTGTGGTGGCAGTGCAGGCTGCTGCCACCTCAGCACAAGTTCCCCAAATAAGGCGTGTGGCAGCAGCAGGAGTTCACTGGGGCTCCTATTCTGGCAGCTGAGGTTAGCACCCTGTTGCCCCCGCCCCCTCCACATGTCACATTATGCTACAGATCTAGCCTGAAGGTTTGGACAGTTGTAACAACTGCATCCCTGTCAAAGGATGCTGGTACAAATTGGTACAATGCAACTGTTATATCTGCATGATTTTGTAGCAATACAAGGGTAGCAAAACCAGTCCAGCTTAGGGCGATTTCACTTGTACTGCTACAGTATCATGTAGATGCAACAGTCAGTTACAGAATAGCAGCTGCTCCTAAACAAGTCTCCTTCCCCCTTCTAAGTGGTTAAAAAGTGTTTATCCAAGCCCTGAGAAGCATGGGCCTAAAGGAGTATTTTCTAGATGTGATGTTGCCACAAAAGAAACACTGACAGTGATTTCCTCCCCATATCACAGCACTGGCATTTGGATGAGCCCTGTGCTTTAGGCTACATGGTTTACCACTGATTAATTTATCACTATTCCATTTTCAGCACAATGCCAGGCAAAGTTTTACTAGAAAACTGTGCCCCACCAAATAAATAAAATACCACAATGACAAATTAAAACAATTGTATAATATAAATGCCTACAAATAGACATAACCAAGTAATTAACAGTGCCTTTTCTCTTAAAGGAAAAGCCATCACCACCAATGAACAGGTAATCCATTATTATGAAATTCTGGGTATGCTTTAATGTTCCTTAGATCTTGTCAAGAAGTATATTTTGATAGCCTGTGGTTTTTATTCACTTAATATCTAGCTTTAAATATCTCACTAGAAGAGCTACAAAACATTACAAGCTATGTTTTGTAATTTTGACAGCTAGAACACACAAACTACACACTAAGAAATACAGTGCAAGTCACTTCAGGTGGCTAGGGGCAAGGCAGGCAGCTGTTTAAACTGTGCAAATGGCATGAGTCATTGGCCAAATACTATGGATTGGTATATTCAAGGCATTGCTTAAAATGAATTAAAGGCATCTGTGAAGATTTGTGGGTGATATTTTTAGTGGACCAAATGCATGTTTGGGAGAGACTTAGACAAACTTCCAGGTACCACAATACCCTTCATCAGGTCTCTGGGAAGCAGTAAAACTCCATATGTAAATGAAAGGAGGATACAAGAGAAATTATTAGGTAAACAACAGACAGAGATGCAATGAAACCTGATAAGTGGAAGAACAACAATTCAGGAGGGTCAGTATCACCTGTGAGGCACAGTGTCCGATATGTTGTTCTAGAATACCGTCTGCTCAGCCTGTTCATACCTGTTAGCACCTAATTTAGGCTGGTTGCATTGTTGTTCAGAGTTCTGGCAGAAGCAATTAATCCAGCAGCTGCTTGAATTTTGGCAGCTACTAAAGGCAGGTAACACCTTGTCTTTTATACCAAGTAGGCTGGTGCACACTACAAAAGTTTGCTGACAGAACATAATGCCTGTATTCTATACTCAAAGTTTCCCAGCAGTAACCCAAATCTCCCTTCTACCAGCAAGGTTATGTCCAAATGGAGCAGGACTTATGCTGGTGATGGGCTTGTAGGATTAGTCATCCACCAGACATGCCAGCTCATTTCTCTATTGTCCAATAACCCCACCCTAATCAGTTTAGACTGTACCTCCAAGTTTTTTTCTAGATTTTCAGGGAATTTCGCATTTTTATTCTATACTGTGTGTATACCTGTTTTAACTTGTGTTTTCTTACTAGGGTCACTAAACCACTCCCTTCCAAGCCTTCTTCAAATGCAAAACATCCTCATACCCACAGCATAGCTAAGGAGCCTCCTCAATTGGACACTTCCAGGTTAGTCAAACAGAGTTCATGTCTGCTCATCTGCATAAGAAATTCTAGCAAAAACAAAATCATCTCCTTACAAAAGCATGCCTAACAACCACAAGGCCTTCAAACAAGGAATGATTGACTGGTCATCATTGGATGATGGTGTCACTTTGGACATAGTCTTTCTAGACTTTAAGAAGGCCTTTGACACTGTCTCTCACCCCAACCTCATCAATAAAAAATTGGCTGACAGGGCACACCCAGAGAGTAGTGATGGACAGGTTGTACTCAACCTGGCGAGATGTGAGCAGTGGGGTACCCCAGGGCTCAGTCCTCAGGCCCACGCTGTTTAACATCTTCATCAGCGACTTGGACAAGGGGGTGGAAAGCACACCGTCCAAGTCTGCTGATGACACTAAGATGTGGGGCAAGGTGGACACACTTGAAAGGAGAGAGAGGCTGCAACTAGATTTAGACAGACTACAAAAGTGGGCAGACGAGACTAGGATGAGGTTCATCGTAGATAAATGCAGGGTGCTGCACCTTGGCAGAAGGAATCCACAGCATACATACAGGCTGGGGAGTTCCCCTCTTGAAAGCACAGAGGCAGAAAGAGATCTTGGAGTCATTATTGACTCCAAGATGAACACGAGCCGCCAATGCCAGACCGCAGCCAGCAAGGCCAGCCATACCTTGTCATGCATCCAAAGGTGCATCTCAAGCCGGTCCAGAGAGATGATACTCCCCCTCTATGTGACTTTGGTCAGGCTGCAGTTGGAGTACTGTGTCCAGTACTGGGCACCGCACTTCAAAAGGGATGTGGCCAGCCTGGAGAGGGTTCAGAGGAGGGCCACCCACTTGGTAAGAGGGCAGCAGGACAGGGCCTATGAGGAGAGACTGAAGCACCTGAACCTGTTCAGCCTCAGCAGGAGGAGGCTGAGGGGGGACCTGGTGGCTGCCTACAAACTCATCAAGGGGGATCAACAGCAAATAGGCAGAACTCTTTTCCCCCAAGCACCACCTGGGGTGATGAGGAACAATGGTCATAAGCTGATGGAGAATAGGTTTAGGTTGGAGATCAGAGGCAATATTTTACAGTTAGGGTGGCCAAAATCTGGAACCAACTTCGCAGGGAAGTGGTCCTCACCCCTACCTTGGGCATATTCAAGAAGAGGTTGGATGATCACCTGTCTGGGGTCTTGTGAACCCAGCATTCATTCCTACCTGTGGCAGGGGGTCAGGCTAGATGATCTGTTCAGGTCCCTCCTGACCCTAGCTACTGTGAAACATATGTGCAAATGCCCTACACATGGGTGGGATGAGTTAAGAATTAAAGGTGCAGGCAGACATGACAATTTTTACCTGATCTGGCCACAAAAAGCAGATTATAGCTGTGACTAAACACAAGTGCACAGCTGCAAACAACTTAAAAAATGGCCAGCTGGGTGAAAATCTGACCCTCATTGCATGAGGTATCAGATAAAAATGTTACAAAATGTATCTGTTCTCTAACTTGTTTCTGCCATGCTTCCAGCCTGTTGCAGTTTTCAGAATGGGAGGGGAGAAAGGGAGCCGAGGGAGTTCAGTCCACAGTTTTTTCAGTCCCCCCCCCCACCCCCCGGAGGGTGGGGCAGGTATATTGGAGGCTCCCCCCCCCGCAAGGTGCAGGTGGTCTAATTCACCCACCCCACCCTTCAGCACCAGCTGGGGAGCCCCAAGAATGAGCTTCCTCCCATTCTGAAAACAGCCAGCACTGGCAGAGCACCTCAGCCATTGCCATGGGAACCTGGCTCCAGGCTCCCGGCCCCAGCTAGATTCCCCTCCCCACTGGAACCAACAGTGAACTTCTGTTTGGTCTGGGGTAACCTTGTAAATCGGGGGACAGTGATCCAATTCATTGATTTGGATCACTGTCCCAATTCAACATGGCCAAATCTGAATCTGAAGATTCAATGCTGATTTGGAGAATCAGCAATTCGGCCATAGACATGTCTTTAAATGTTTTTTCTACATACCTTGAGGTAGTAGGCGTGGCTTGTGAGCACTGAGATGGTAGGGCGGATGGAGCATCCCACAGGAGAGCAGGTCCCCCTGCATGCTTGGCAGCAGACCCAGAAGTGGACCAGAAGTACTTCTGGTCCACTTCTGAGTACGCCACCAAGCGTGCTGGGCACCCCCACCATGCCCTCCTGGCTCAGCAATTAGCCACGGGGCGACCCCAGGTGACCCCCCAGACCCAGGAGGCACCATTTGCCAAGCCAGAGGGCGAGAGGAGGGTCCCCCACCCGCCCCACAGCAGACCTGGAAGTGGACCAGAAGTGCTTCTGAATTGGGCAGTATTTCCATCAAATCAAATCAGTGAGTGAAGCTTTGCACAGCCCTACTGTCTGCACCCTAAGTTTCCTACTTATCTCTCAATTTCCTTACTTTGGTGAGCTGCTGGAGACAGGAATCTTTCTTGAATAGGTTTTAGATGTTTAACATGACCTCTAGCAGAAAGGTGGAGTGGTTGATCCCTGTCAACATACCTGATGGGAAGAGGGAGGGATCAAGACACCTATTATTCAAAACCAAAACAACAAATTCATTCTGAAAAGCAATTTGAGAAAAAAAGTGTAGGGGCAGCTCTGCCTCCCTTTCACCAAGGCTTGGAGTGTAATTTTAAGTATAGTTAAGGCAGCACTGTAAGACCCAAAGCCCAGCGAGAACCGCTGCAAGCCAGAACCAAGTTCCCCAAGAGATTTTTTTTGCCTCAGCAAGCTTTTAGGTTGAGGGATGACAAAAGAGCTGATTGGGCGTGGTGAAGCCATAAATACATATCAGGAATTCATACAACCCATGGATCAGGTGCACAGGAGCTAAATATGTGGATGTGAGCTTCTCCTCTATGTTCCCAAAAGCACAGGAAGAGGCCAGGAGAAGGCAAAGATATAGTCTCATTCCCACATGCTGCCACGCAGAAAAGGCCATATGAACCAGAAACAGCAGGCTGCTGTTTCTGAAGGGACTATGCAGAGCTGGACCTGAGTAGTCCTGAAATTGTGAGTTTCACATAGTTGATAGCTCTGGACAATAAATTAAAGACATAATTCAAACCTACACAAACTGCAGCACCATACACATAGTTATGGGTTAACAGCTTATTTGCTAAAGACTTTCTATGCAGCTTGAAACTGAAAAGAACGTACACACTAGGGCAAAGTAATTTGAAACTAAATCAGTAAAAAATGTATACAATTTAAATTGTATTCTGTATTTTCCAGACCTGTAGTGCCTGTTCCCAGAAATCGTCATCAGCAAAAAGCAGTGAGTAGCTACCATGTCATTTAAAATTGTAAATGAGATACAACAATCTCCATGCTGCATAGGCAAATATTATTATCTGTATTAGAAACATTAAAGAAATAGACAGATAGAGAATTTTAAATCTAAATGGATCCAAAGCATCAGCTGTCTACTGGCTCATCTACTATTGTAAGTTAATTAAAACTCCAAGCATGTCCCTTTAGTTCAAAATAGCAAAATAATGTTTTACATGTCACAGTGCTCAAAATAAATAATTTATCTATAAATATATGATGCAGAAGCTTTTATTCACATGCATGCCCCTTCTGTCTCTTTGGAGATGTTTTATGCAATTCAATGGATCTATTACAGTGAGAAAGAATGAATCCCATTTCTGTATTTGCTGCCCATTATGGCCTCTCTCACCTATCAGAAGCTCCATGAAATTATCAATCTTCCAGTAAAGACTTTTGTACTGGAAAATCCCTATACTAGCATTAATTTTCAAAAGTGGCTAGTAAGTTTGCCAAACTCAGAGCACTTTCTGAAAATCTATTTTAAAGGAATGTCAGATTGTGCACCCAAAATAATTCATCTCTCTTGAAAGTTAGGCTTATAGTTTTATTTCCAACCTTGTTCAAGGTTTTGAATATTTTTGCAATTTTGAATTTTCTAAATGCACCAGAATTAGTCAATATGAGAATCTGAGCAGTAATTATACACACTTTCCTTTCTCCTTTCCCAGATATAGGATCCAGTAACAAAATTTAGTTCCTTATCCTAAAGGTACTTTTGCATGGTGCCAAGACTTCTGAAAAGATTCTTTTTGAAAATCCTGATGTAGCCTTTACATGGAGAGCTTCTTTTCCAATAGTTTTTGCATTCTAACGACCATGCAAAGACCATCATCAAAGCTCCAACAAAGAGAGAAACAGAGAGGCAATGAGTGAGAACTTAAAACAGGGCAGCAGGGGACAGAATTATTTATCTGCCAGTTCTGCTGCTGATTCTTTGTTTCAGAAATAATGCAACTGGGGAAACTACTTGAAGCATTTCTGAAAGAACAGGTGTCTGTTGGAAAATAGCGTTTCACCTAAACCAGGGCTGTCTAGTGGCTGGAGCTTTGTGTTGGACAAGCTGCACTCACTACACCATGCCAGTACCACCTTCCCCGCCCCGCACTGTCCATGCAGGTGGTTGTTCAGGGAAAACGGAAGTAACATCTCTTCTGTCAGTGGATATATATTCTGCCTGAAGTTAGACAGGGAATGTTTAACTGCCTGGCAATCAGGCTGGCAAGGGGCTAATGCTGACACTTGGACTAGGGACAGAAGTTGCACATAAACTGGTTTAAATGATCAGAAACTGGTTTAAACCTGTAACAGAATAAAAGTTCAGTGCATATAAACCAGTTTCAAAATGGCTGAAACTCATTTAAGATAAACCTGATTGACTGTAGTATCAGACTTAACCAATTTGGGTCAAACCAGTTCGTGAAACTTCTGTTCCAGACCCCTTCCTGGTTCAAGTTAAATCAGAGTCCCCCAGCATCCTAGCATTTTTCAGCCCTGGGATAGGCTGTGCTGTCTGCTCCAGAGAGCAGGGCTGGCCCCACCCCTGTGCTCCCAGCTGGAGCAGTGAGGGCTGGCTCACTGCACCTCACTTGCCCTCTCCCTGGCAAACCCCAGCTGGGGTCTGAGGCTGGGGGGGGGGCATTAAATCTCCCTTCCCCCAAGTACAGGGCTGTCCTGCCCTGCTAAACTTACTGCTGCTTGCAACTGTGGACTATAAATCCTGGAGGCACCTGGAAGCAGGAAGAGAAAGTGAGGAGCAACCCTACAGAGTCCTGCTGCTGTGACTGTGGACTGCAAATCCTAGGGACCTTGGGGGAAGCAGGAAGAGGAAGCAAACACACACTCTGGCTATGTGCCAGAGAGTCATGCTCTATCTAGCAGTTTAGACTAATCTGCAAAGACTGAATTAATTCAGCCTAAGGCTTTTTGACTGTCTGCACTTAGCCTTAGTGGCAAGCATCCAATGCATTCCATATGGAATCCAACTCCCTTACAGGCCAGAACTAGAAATGAACTAAGGAAAGGGCAGGCATTATAGAAGCTGGGGAACTGGGCTGGAGCTTCTGTTTTCTTGCCATACCAGACAGTGCCATCCCTACAGCCCTTTAAGCATCATGAAGGGTAGGTAGTAGAGTCTCAGTAATAGGCTAGGGACATGCTATGGCAGGGACAATATAGCAATCCTATAGCAGTCCTCCAGTAGATGGCTATAATTAACAGTGACTTGCAGTGTCCGAGTTATTGCCAGATTATTCCCTTAATTCATCTGGGAACTAAATTGTAGCCAAATTAAAGATCATACTTTTCATCTTCCCATGTATTCAGGACACCTAGATGATCATTTATTCATCATTGATACGTCTTGGAGCAGATTGCTACCACGAGTGCCCAAGGAGGTTGAGACTAAGGATTCAATCCACCTTTAATTTAACAGCATGTCCACCTAAAACAGAGAGGAAAAGAGGAGAGGAATCCCCTTCCAAGTGCTAACGTTTGCAGCTGCATCTCAGAACCAAAGCCCTAGTTTTTTTAATTAATTTCAGAGTTATCCAACTGGCAGCCCACGAGTCACATGAAGCTCACAAAGGTTCGGGCTCTTGCCTAGCCACTGCTCCCTCCCATTGCTGTGGCTGCAATAGTAGTTGGACTCTCCAGGCTCCCCGCTCCCTCCTCCAGCAGCTGCTTCCTACCTTTGCCCCAGGGCAGTGCAGCAGCAGAGGGGCAGCTGAGGGTGAGTTTGGGTCTGTGGCCAGGAGGGTAGGGGTGTAAGTCAGGCCCACGTGGTGCAGCAGGGAAGGTGGGGGAGCATCTGCATGGCACACCTGGTGCAGCCCACATGGCCCTTGGGGACTGAATCTAATGCAGAATTTCTTGTTTCCTGCTTTAGAGTGCCACATGATCTAAAGCATCCTGCTGCTCAATGTAGATGTGGGCTGCCCATTGTGGGCTTGAAGCTCCCAACCTGCTGCCCTGACCCCAGGGGTCCCATGCTGGCTGCACCACTATGGCAAGGTGCTGCCTGCTCAGCAGCAGCAGCAGCAGCGACATTAAGTTGTTCCTCGTGCTGTTGCTACGTGGGTAGGGGGCATGCCCCCACCATGGGGCTCCCAAGAGAAACACAGCAGGGTAGGGAGTCCTGATCCCTCTGTATCTACCCCCTGTTCCACTCCATTTGACTCTGGTCTGGCCGTGCCACTGCCAATGGTGGCAGTGGTGGTGGGAGAGGCAGAAGGTGAGGCAAGGGGAGAAGGCAGGCATATGCCTCACCTTTCCATTTTGAAAAAGATGGTCACCCTAGTGTAGGACCACTTCACTGCAGAGTACATGGAGCTCTAGGTCCAGTGTTTAAATACTAGGGTGTAAAAAGTTAATTACTTATTAAACAATTTCAAATATCTGAATGAGATGCAGGAAGAACTATAGAGTATTATTATCTGCAAACAGTACCTACCTACATACTGGGACCTTGGTACAATATGTCCATCCTGTTACTCATCTAGAATATCTTAGAACTCTTGCTTTACATATTTATCTTTTTTTTCCCCCCCAACTACTGCTTTGAAAGTCATTTGACGTTTATATTTCAATTTCAGGAGCGTGACAGGTACGACGCACATGATAATGATGAAAGTAAGTATTTCCTACTGAAGACAATGATCAGTATACAATTTGTGACCTTAAAAAAGCACTGGTATCTTTCTGTAAATTTTAACTGCAACCATCAGTGTTAAAGGAAGTTTGATAAAGTTATTTCTCAGTTCACTAATGTGAAAACAAGTCAGGAAACAGCTTTCTGAGGGGAAACTGTATTTTTATTTAATTCTGTACATACCAGTGCAGTTCTAAGTATACCAGTTAAATAAGGAACAGTAAAAAACAATGTTTGGATAAGTTAACATATTGACTATATTATATTTATGTGTTTATTTAGGTCATAGCAGCAGTGGAGCTCAGGAATCCAAATTTCCCTCTGGTGCAGCTCCATCACCATTACCAAGGGCCATGTAAGTAACATATATCACTGTTTCTCTTTAACTGTTAATTGCTTGATTTATTCTGAGCTAAATCCTATCCTTGGTGGAGGCAGCCAGTAAAGTGGGAGTTATCTGTCTTGCTATTTATGAGTTGAGCATAAATGGACAGGATAGGATTGTTGTTGGCAGGCCACACTAGTACTTCTGTAAGCATTATTGCCAATTAGTTCAGGCCTTTAGTTACAGGATACCTGATGGCCAGTTTAAGATAGTCAGCCACTAAAGGGATCTGCAGAAGTACCTAGAAATAAGATAGTGTAGCCGAGGTACACCTAGCAGTGTGTGCTGTTCACAAATGGAAGGAATGGTGTGGTCAGGCAAGAGTGCTGTGAGAGGGTTCTGCCACCGGGGAGCAGTTCCCTCTTTTCTCTATAGAGCCAGGCCAGGACAAAGCACTTAACTATATACAAAATTATTGCTATACAAAAATAAATATGAATAAGAGACATTAAATATTTACAGCAGAATTGGTATGTGACACCATATACAATAACCTGCAAGACATTGCACCACCTCAAGGGACTGCAGAACATAGAACAGGTAACTGGGAACTCAGTACAGGTGATCCACAGCATAGGCAATAATTAACCCCCCTGCACAGATGAACATTAACACCCTGGAACAGGTAAGTCAAGGCATCAACACAATAAACACATAAGCATAAACTCAGACAAACCCAGGTAAGTTGAGGTAGCAATGCAACAGACGTTCACAGGCAACAATACAGGTAAGTTCAGATAATAGATAGTAAACATATATAGGTAATGAAGACAGGTAACCCATATAAACCGCCTTAAGGAGTTTCCATAACAATATTAATATCTGCAGTACAACGCGAACATCAATCACAAAATATGGGGTGTGTTCAGGACCCCACAGGGTGTTCCCTAGAGCCCCTCCCCTTTAGGGCCCCAGGATATGGACACACCCTGGAGGCTGCAGACCCTCCTCTCCCAAGCCCACCTCCCCTGTGGGACCCACTTCCCCAACAACTTACACTCCCGCTCTGAAGAAGACGAGGCTCGTCCCCTGGTGGCCAGTCCTGCAAGGGCCTCTCCCCGGAGGTGCCTCTGGCTCCTCTCGATGGCCTGGTGCCCGCATTGGGCACCCAGCACACTCCTACAGGAGCCAAACCCTTACTGGCTCCGGTTCCCCGGCCTCATGCCAGGGTCTTTCCCCTGGTCTGGGCACTGGGGCTTTTAGTTTAATGTTGAGCCACACTGCAGGGCTCCAGTTTCCTGGCCTAGAGCTGGGGCTAACTTGAGCAGCCTTGAGATGCCTCTCAAGGTCAACTGTCCTTGCGTTGATCCATGCACTGCCCACCCAGCTGCTTGCTGGGTTTATAGGCTCAAGCCACTTCGAGCAGCTCCCAGAGTCTGAGCGCCATTTGCCGATCCGTGCACCATCAAGGCTCAGGAGGGGTCCTGATGATAGTCTTCTCCAGAGCTCCTCTCTCTCTCCTCACCATCCCTTGCCACATCCTCCCCCCAGCATGACAAGCACACTCTCCTTTTATCCGCTTCAGGGGCTCTGCCCCTGAAGTCTGGTGGACCTGCCATGCTGCAGTCCACAGTCCAGTCAGGGAGCTCTGCTCCCCCTCCCTTCAAGAAAGGGGTGGTGCCCACTTCCCCCCAGCTTGTTCCCGATTAGTGGATTGGCTCCACCAATCAGAATTGAGGATTCTCGAGCCCCAGACACATTGGAGTTTGATCAGATAAGTCTGTCACAGTAGTCGTGTTCCTTTTTCTTCCTTTACGTTCTTTTTCAATGCAAGAATGCCATACTGTGTTCTACAGTGCTTTCTTATACATCATAGTAGAATATTTTCTGATTTCTATGTAACAAAGTACATGCAATGATCTCAGCCCTTCTTTTTCCCTTTGCTACAACACCCAAGGATGGGTAGGGTTTAACCCAAAATATAACCTTTACCAGTAGTTGGTACCAGCAGTTACCTGGATATTTAATTGTTCCATGCATCCTATCCTATGTGTCAAATAACCATTTATTTTTTTCAATTCTCAGAAAGAAACCCCCTAATCCAGTAATACCATCTGTAAGTTGACTTTGTATTTTCATGATGATACAGCATCTTGCCTATAATTTTGTCTAAGATAAATTTGATAATAAATATACATCTGATACCATCAGAAAACATTTAAAGGTAGACAGTGGAGGGTTATAATGGGTAGAAATTAACTGTCTTTTGAATAAAGATTTGAGTATGGGTCTAACATGAGCTAAGCAACAATGGGGAAAAACACTTGGGTGCTCTTGGAAAAAAAAGTTCTGATTAAATATACATGTAGTTGTGGCCTTTCCCGAGACAATGATCAATATTTGGAGTCTCTGGTCCATGACAGAGTGATAGAATCCACATTTTTGGGACTCAGGAAATAAAACGGGAATTATATGGGTCCATGTTCTGCCCTCAAGTTTTTTGCAGAAAAAAGTAACCCTGACTTACTGTGCAAGTAATCTAGAGAATGAAGACAAAATGCTACCATTTGATAAGAGTGATAGCTCAGTGTACAAAGTACAATAGAGGAAGTCTGAGATTCTCCAACTAAATGTTTTTCACTGGAAAAATATTAATTTGTTGGGACCAAAAGCTTTATTGGGAAAGTTTGGTTTAATTAATCTTTCAATACAAAAGTTTTTGTTTTGAAATAGAATTTAAAAATTAAGTGTTTTTCTTTTTGAAAGTTATGAAAAAAAAAACCTTACTTTCCAATTCAAAACACCTTTTCATTTAAAATTTTAAGTGAATATAGGTGGAAGAAATAATCTAAAAATCAAAGAAAGATTTTGACCCAAACCAAACATTTTAATTTTTGGTTCAGAAAATTTTTGGAGATGTTGATATCCTGAAAATTCACCAATGTGAAAGTCATTGAGCACCCCCCATTCTAGATTTTGCTTTTGTCCATCTTGCTCATATTTCTAGGGTTGGAATGCTTCCAAGTTTATGTTGCAAAATCCATCTGATCATAATTGCACAAACATCCAGAAAGTGCATTACACAAAAGACTACTTCCCCCATATACCAACCACGAGGCTCCTGCAAATTTGAAATAGAAAAATCATTTAAATAACAGGTTTCTTGATATTTTATACACATGCTCTTACCCAACTCAGAGTGTATTCCATGACTGTTTACTATGACAATATGCAATATATTCAGTTAAATACCCCTATGGGATTATTCACCACTATGGTTCAAGTCAACATTGCACTGGTCATCTTCAGTACTTCTTCCTCCCACCAATCACTATAAACTCCTGAGAATTGGTCACTACCAGGTATATCTCCAGTATTTGTACTCCATTAGAGCTAGCCAGTTACCCTATCTATTTAAGGGGATATTATCAACTTAAAATACATATTTTAAGCAAAATTATTTTACCTACTAATAGCTTGGATTATTGAAACTGAACCCCCTCCCCCAAATTTACTTGATATATTTCACAGTGTATTTACTTTTGAATTTTGTCCAGCTCAGACAATGAATGATGCAAAGTTACAGTTTCAAATACGATATGGAAACTTTGATTTGTTTAAAAATATTAAAGGTTATTTTTAAAATTGCTATGGAAAGATTTTAGCTGGGTTTAAACCAAGGCAATTATTTGGGCTGGAGGGTCACATACGGAGTTTTGGTGAGCTGTTTCAGGCTGGGTCAGTACTCCCCCCCCCCCCCCCCTTCCTCCCTCTCCCTGGCCTGCAACAGCTCACCAAAACACCCCAAGTGGTAGATTACTAGACCAGTCACTGCCCCATGATCCTGGCCCTGGCCAAGCCTTGCCTGCCTGTCCCACTCCCAGATGTCACACTCTGCCCACCTGCAGCCCCATCTCATCTGCCTGGCCAAGCATGCCCTGCTCACAGGGACCCCAAGCCAGTCTCCATAGAAATCACCACCCGCCCACTCCATCTAGCACCCCTGGCAGTGGGTGTGGGGTGGATAGTCTGGGGTGCCTAGGCAGTGGGGCCAAGTTCAGCGGCAGTGGTGGTGACACTGGCACTGGCAGCCGGAAGGAGCCACCACTGCTGGGGCTGCCAGGAAGCAGAATCCAGCTGCCATGCCACCCTACCCCCATTGCTCATCCAGGGGTGGCACATGCCATGACCTGGGATGCTCCTGTGCCTGAGCTGGGTGGGGCCAAAGGACCTGCCACAGGCCACATAAATCCACAAACTGGATTTTGCTTATCCCTAATTTAAACTGTTGCAACCACTCCAGCAGGAAGCAAGAATAAAAATGGTTTGTAGCTACATTGTGTATCATGTTTCAGATGCAAACAAACCCAACAGCCTTTTGATACAACTTTTATATACTATTATTTTATAATTTTTATTCAGGAGTGCATCCATGTTTGTGGCTATACAGCATCCATGCAGTTTATATCTAGAATATAATTGAGTGAAAAGTTTTGTATAAAGCTGAAAACCAAGCTGCTTTATAGTAAAGTCTGCTATGCAAAAATATTAGATTGATGTCCTTCAAGTATTTTTCTGACTTCTTTTTTTTTTTTTTTTTTTAATAGAAACCAAGTTTGCCACCCAGAGATAACTTGATTGTTAATGAAGGTAAATTATTTCTGTGCACAATTGTTCATGTTCCGCAGAATTTAACTTTGTCTTATAAAATGTGAGAGAAATACAAAGCATCACATCCCAATTGCTGCTTTTTAGTGATATACAACAGGGGTCTGCAGTCTATGCCTCACAGGTCAGACCCTGCCCATAGAGAGTATCCAGCCTGAGGTGGCACAGGGGATAGAAGGCAGCATGTACTGCCCATCCCCTCTGCAGCACCCCCATTTACAGCCTTCCCTGCTGCTCTCACATACCTTAACACAGAATTTGTTCCTCTCCATTGCCATGGAAGATAGGGCTGGTGGGAAAAGTGAGTACAAGCAGCTTCGGTCCTCAGGAATGGAGGGAGGGGAAGATTTGCTTCCCATAGCTCTAGCTGGAACATAAGTGGTAGCTCACAGTGGTAAAAGGTTGTCAATCCCTGTTTTACAAACCGAATTAGGTACTTTACTGAGCATTACATTCTCTGCAAGTAGTCCCCTGAGATCAGTGGGGCCTACAGGCACAGTATATACCACATGCTATATGGTAAAAAAAATACATTGGTAGTATACAAGTCAGCACAAGTCCTATATACCCTAAAGCAGGACTTAAATGAGTCACCTGAAAAGAGCTGAATTTCACCTGACCCAAGTACAGACATTCAAAAAGGCTGACTGAATCATTTCAATCTTTGCAGGTTAGTCTAAACAGTAGGGGTGTGCGAAATGGGCCATATTTGATTCAGATTCATCCTGAATCGGGGACAGTAATTCGATTAGTTAATTCAGATCACTGTCCCCAATTCAATTCAGTTGAATCCATTTCTGAAGATTCAAAGCTGATTTGGAGAAGCAGTGATTCGGCCATAGACACAGCTTTTAAACAAGGTGCAGCTCGTGAATGCTGTGATGGTAGGGCAGATGGAGCATCCCACAAGAGCGTGGAGGGGGCCCTCTGCATGCTCGGCAGTGAACCTAGAACTGGGTCCACCGCCGAGCATGCAGAGGGCATCCCCACCCCTCCTGGCTTCACAGTTGGCCACAGGGGGACCCCGGGTGCCCCCCCCCCAGGCCAGGAGGCCCAGGGAGGCATGTGGGGTGGGGTGGGGTGGGGTGGGGGGGCTAGCGTGCTCACCAGTGGACCCAGAATTGGGCCGGAAGTGCTTCTGGTCCGCTTCCAGGTCTGCTGTCAAGTGTGCTGAGGACCCCTCCCCTTTGCGCTCCTGTGGGACACTCCATCCACACCCCACCATCACAGCATTCATGAGCTGCCCGATAACTTTAAAATGTTTTTTCTACATACCTCAAGGTGTGTCTATGTCCAAATCGTCAAATCTTTCTGAATCAATTTGAAGGGTTTTGATTCAATTTGAAGAGATTAAAGGGCCTCCCAATTCAATTTTTATTCAGAGATTTCACCACCAAATCGAGCCAAATCAAATCAGCGACCGAAGCTTCACACAGTCCTACTAAACAGCACAGATTGAACTGAGAAGCAAGTGAATAGAGATTCGGTTTTGATTCTGGAAATGCAGCCACATGCCTGCTGTGGCTCAGGCCAGAAGCTGGGGGGGAAAAAGGCGTGGACCAGAGCAAGCCCTCCCTTCCCTTCAACAGTGGCCAGAAGGCTGGAAAGAAGCTAGGAGAGAAGCCCTCCAGGCTTTCCCCAGCTCCCTGCTCAAGCTGGGGGTGGGGGGAAGGACAGGCCCCAGGAGGCTGCTGAGTATGATTGTGGAGGGGTTTAACCCCCACTCTGACCTGCAGTCCCTAGCCAGGGTGTGCCTAGAGGGAGAGAGGGGAAGCAGCCCCTGCCAGGCTTCCCCCACTTCCCGCTGTAGTGATTTGGGGGGCAGGGGGAGGGGGGCATGGAGATGCCAGGCCTGGACCTGCAGACTGAGGTGGAGGGAGGGGAGGGAAGGGAGGTATAAAACCCACTCCCTCCCCTCTCCCATGGGCAGGATCTGCCTAGCAGGAGCGCAGCAGCCCCTGCCAGGCTCCCCCCATCCCCCCAAGCAGCAGTGGCAGGGGCATGGCCAGACAGCAAAGGAGGGGGAGGGGCTTAATCCACCTCTCTCCTCTCTCAGCGGCACGGGACCCCAGCCGGGGTCTGCCTGGTAGGGGCACAGCAGCTACTGGCAGGCTTTCCCCACCCGCATTCCCCACTCAAGCAGCAGGGAGTATGGCCAGATGCCAGTCCCAGTCTAGCAGCCTGAGGCAAAGTGGGAGAGGGAGTGGGAGTTTAAACCCCCACTCCCTCCCCTCTCCTTTGGACACAGAACTAGCCAGCTCCCCACTCAAGTGACAGCAGCAGGGGCATGGCCAGTCACCAAGCCCGGGCTGGCAGCTTGAGGAGAAGAGGGGTGAGGGAGGGGGGTTTAAACCAGGTGGGGGAAAGCGTGGCAGGGGTCCCATGCCAGTGGGAAAGGGAAGGGAGGGAGCATTAAACCTCCTTCTCTACCCCCCTTCGCCACAGGTTGTTGGCCCAGGGCTGGCATCTGGCTGTGCCCCTGCCCCTGCCGCTCAATCAGTGGGGACAAAGGGGCACAGCAGCCCCTGCCAGACAGATCCTGGCTGGGGTCCCATGCTGGTGGGATAGGGGAGGGTGGGGGGATTAAACCCCCTCCCTCATCTCTGCTTCAGTGTGCTGGCCGGGGTATGACCATGTCCCCTGCCCTTGAACAGGGAAAAGCCTGGCAGGGGCTGCTGCACCCCTGCCAGGCAGACCCCAGCTGCAGTCCTGAGCAGGGTTTCCCACCCACACCCCCTTCTCAGCCAGTAGGTGCAGTGATAGTACTACAGCTAGCAAGCAGAGGAGCAGAGCCAACCCTGTTTGCTGAAGCAGACAGCACAGCCCAGCCCAGGGCTGCAAAGCAAACTGGAATGCTGGGAAACTATGAGTTAAGTTAAACCTGGAACAGAGGTTCTTTTGACTGGTTTGACCTTAACCCGGTCTGATACTACAGTCAACCAGGTTTATTTTAAACCAGTTTCAGCCATTTTGAAAGTGGTTTATGTACACTGAACTTCTGTTTGCTACAGGTTTAAATTGGTTTCTGATCACCAGTGATCCTGGTTTTCTCTGATAAAAAGAAAAAAAAACATCCACCCAATTTTCAGATTAAAAAAAAAAAAAACACACACAAAACCCCGAAACCCACATTTTTCCACGACCAAATGAAACACCACTATCTATCTATTAGTAGTGTTTCATTTTAATCATAGAAAAATGTGGATTTTGGGTTACTTTTTTAAATCTGAAAATTGGGAATTTTTTTTTTTAAATCAGAGAAAACCAGGATCCTTGTTGATCACTTAAACCAGTTTGTGCTACTTCTGTCCCTAGCCCTGAAGTGAGTAAAGGTGGAAGAATAAGACCTTGATTGTTTACTTTTTTCAGTTGCTGGCATTGTTCTTTAAGTAATCTGTGGTATAATTCTCTAGTTTTAATGGATCACATCACATCACTCATTTGTGAGAAGTCCCTAACTGAATCAGTGAGGGGTTCTGCATACAGCATGGCTCTGGATATTTGATAGTGTGTATGAATTTGGGGGGAGACAGAGACAGAAATTTAAATAATCTCTTATTTGGGGTGACCATTTCAAGCAGGTTACTTTAAACCTAATCTACCTATTTTTCCCCCCCCCCCAACAAATTACAGAGGTATCTACAGTCGAAAGGCGCAGAGGTTCCACTCAAGAGATCCCACTTCCACCCCTACCTGGAGCCCAGAAGTAAAATCTATTTTTATTTCCTTTCTTATGGGTATGGATACTAGCACTTGCTACTGAGGTTGAACAAAATCACAAGAGAAATTCAGAGGGAAGCAGTCTCCTCACTGTGGCTCCTACTTCCCTTTTTTTAAAGTTATATTTCCTGAAGCCCTAGTCACTCAGAGTTCCAAAAATACAGTATGACAAATGTACCCACAGAATGAAAAAAAAGTGACCAAAAAAGGATATATACCCTGTTCAGAGGCTAAAGGTAGTTAAGGACAGGGTTTTGTTTGTGTTTTGTTTTTTTAAGATTCCTTGATGACTAACATCAACTGATTTGAAATCAGTAGTTCAATTATATTTCAGTGCCTAGATGCATCAGAAATCTAGGCTTTGGTCTTCAGTCTCAATAAGGCACATACATATCACTGCCCACATTCTGCATGTTCACTGTTTCTAAAACATAAGAATAGAGTAGATCTCTTTAGATCTTCCCATAATCTCTTAAATATTTCAATTTCAGGCCATTACCTCAAAAGCCACCAACCTTGCCAAGTAAGTACAACTTTCATTTTTGATTAAATTGAGATTGATTTCAGTTGCCCTATATACATCAAGTCATTAGTTTCTGAATACACTAGTCTCTACTACATATAATAATGAGATTAAAATGCTTGCCTGGCTATACTTTATTAGCTAAACCAGTACAATTAGAGGAGTCTTAATGGGAAAATCAAGTACCCGACTCTACTTGGTGCTTCTGAAAGTCTGTACCTGAAACCATTCATGTTGAGTCCTGTAAAATTAAAAATTTCATCTTGCTCCTACAGCACACTAGAACCTCAAATATGACATTTTCTGGGCAGGTTCAGGCTTCTGCAGCTTGAAAATCAGATGGAGTTTATATAGAATTCAACCATTTGTTCTTGCACTACAGGAAAAAAGTACTACTTCTGTTATGATTAATGCTTAAGTTCATATGTATAAGTAATACATTTACAAGACATTTGGAAATAGCTCAATTTACAGTTCAGAATTTAGGATAGAATGCATATATGCAATTCATTATTTTTTTCACAGACAGAAGTGTAAAATAGATCATATGTTAATATAAATAACAAACCTTCGGCACGTCCATACAATGGTTTTAAATCATCAGAGATCTTTAACGAGCTACAGTATTATTTTTGTGAGGATATTGGGCTCTCTCTCACAATAGAAAGAATATTCCTCCCTATACCCTCATCCAACAGTTAGGAACATAGAGCATGCAACTAAAAGGGACTTGTGCTCCTATCAAATCCAGTCACTTGATATTACAGGAAGCAAATCATACATGTCCGCTCATAAACTTAACTCCATGTTAAAATGTGTTAGGTTTTTCACTACCACTATTCCTATTGCCAGGTTGTTTCAGACGGTCAGTCCTCAAATGGTTTGTGTGAATTCTAATTTCCAGTCAATGGTCAGTCTGTACACTTTTTCACACCAACATTTTCCTTTAGCTTAGAGAACTGTACTCCTTCCCTGTTTTTTACCACCAATGTATTTATAAAAAGCAAATTATACTGCCTGGCAGCTTTAATTTGTTCAGTTAAACAAGCCAAGTTTTTTGGTCAGGCACAGACATTACACATAAACCACCATAAGTGACTGGGAACTGGTCTAAACCCCATAACAGAAGAGGAGTTCAGCATACATGCTCTGGTTTAAAATGGAACCCAGTCTAAGATAAACCTGGATTGATGTGGTATCAGACTTAAGTGATTTAGGTTAGACTGGTCTATCAAAACTTGTGTACCAGCTGCCATCCCAACTCAAGTGAGGTTGCTATCCACTGACATCCCAGGCTGCTTTGCGGGCCCCCGCTTACCTTCCCTCGCAGGGCAGCTCACTGGAATTCAGCCTGCTCTGTCCCCAGCCCCACCTCCTGCCTCCAGTCAGCTGCCAGCTGCCCTGGTGTCTGTCTTTCTCCTGCACAACAGAGCAGCCAGCAAGGGGAGCGGGGACTGAAGGAGTCAATTGACTTCATGGCTCGTTATTGCCCCAATTCCTGCTAATCTCCCTCTAACCTTTAAGATAATTTTTAATTGTCTTGATGTTCCACTCTTCAAACTATCCTTTCTTCTGCAGTATAGCCATCTGTTAGTCATTGATAGTAACATCTCTCATTTCACAGCCCTGCAGACTGTTTTTAGCTCTAGCAAAAACCTTAACTTAGTTGTGGTAACATTAACTCAGGTGTTGAAATAACTAACAGCAAAGTACTGGAGGCACTGTCAAGCTGCTCAGGAAAGTTAGATTTTATTTTAGGCATCTGAATCAAAGATCTCTCTCTATCTAATGAGGGATCCTTGTTTTCTCGGATTGAAAATTGAAGATTTTTTTTTTTTTTGATTAAAAAAAAAAGTAACCTGAAATCCACATTTTTCCATGATTAAAATGAACCACCACTAATAAATATAATCTATATCTATTAGTGCTGTTTCATTTCAATCATGGAAAAATGTGGATTTTGGGTTACTTTTTTTTAAATCCGAAAATTTGGGATTTTTATTTTTTTAATCAGAGAAAACCAGAATCCCTGTATATAACTATGATGACTACAGGGCTAATGACACAGTATCATTTGACTATTCTATTTTTTGCCTAGTTTCTTGTATTTTGTTAAAGCTTATATCTAACCTAGCAAGTTAGTGAATGATCCAAAACTTACATATTAGTTTTTGCTTTGATCTTAAATTGAATACTATAGTGTTAACTCCCTAGCATATTAGTAAAGCTTTAGTTTCTCTTTAACTGTAGAAAAATATGTTGTTATATGTGATGATGTGCCATACCATCTGCACCCCCCCTTCTCAAAATCCTAGATCCACCCATGCAGAACTGTACACAGTATTCCAGATGTAGACTACACTTGGCAAGAATATGTAAAAAAGGGAATGACTGGCACAGCAACAGTTCTGCTGAATAGCTTTGCAAAGTGAGTAGTTATAATAGGGGTTATACTGGCTGACAAACTAAATGCAAGTCAGCAATGGCATTGGGCTGGAAAAAAGGCAAACATTTGACTGAGGTATAGAAATAGGAGTATCATCTGCAAGACAGTGTAATCCTCTCTCTCAATTCTATACTTGTAAGGTCTCAGCTTCAAAAAAAGACATGGACCAATTGGAAATAGTCCAGAATAAAGCAACAAAAAATTAACAGAAGTTAGAAAACATGACCCATGATTGAAAGAATTGGCTTCCTAGAAAAGAGAGTCACTTGTAAAAGTGATGAAAATTGGCCATTTTTGTGGTTTAACTGCATCACACTGTACACATGCAGGGGTTTCCTATGATTTAAATTAGTTTGCTAGGTTGCAAACTAAACCACATCTACATGTAGTTTAGGTTGCAATGTAACTATTTGTAATGCAGCAGCCTTTGACAGCTTGCCCTCCTGCCATGGGAGGTGGGCTGAAGGCAGTGGCAGGGAGAGGCCCAATCCTTTCTTTCGTGGAGCCTGTCCACATTTCCCACAGTTAGGGGACGAGCTGCCCCCGAGCTGCGGAGGGCTCCAGTCCTTCCTTCCATTGCAGCAGCACCCTCTGGAGCCACCTGGGCAGGCTGCTAGTGGGTGGGTGCTGCCCCATCTCAGGCTCAGGGAACAGTTGGATCTGGTGGGTGCTGCTTGCGAGCTGAAATAGCACCTGCCCACTAGCCACTTGCCTGGGTGGCCCCAGGGGGTGCCGTTGCCATGGAGGGAAGGTCCAAGGCCCTTCACAGCTCAGGGTCCCCCCAACAGCTCACCCCCTGGCTGTGGGAGATGTGGGCAGGCTCTGTGGGAGAAAAAACAACTGCAGGGGTCACAGGCTTTCCCTCCATGGCAGTGGTCACCCCCAAGGCCACTCGGGTGGGGTGCTAGCTGCATGAGTGCTGCCCCAGCTCACAGGCAGCAGCCGCCAGATCCAACTCTTCCCTAACTGTGCACTGGAAGTCCACTGCTCCCCGTGAAGGCTCAGGGAACAGTGGGATCCAGCACGTGCCACCTACAAACTGAGGCAGCACCCACTCAGCTAGCACCCTGCCTGGGTGGCCCTGGGGGGGGAACCACTAGCACAGAGGGAAGGACTGGGCCCCCTCAAAGCTCAGGAGCTGCATGGCCCAGCAGCAGCTCACAGGAGGCAGGCTCTGCTGAGAGAAAAAATAAATAAGTGACAAGGGGCCAGATCCCCCCTTCCCTGCCCAGAACCTACCTGTGTCTTCTGTGGCCGGGGGGTGAGCTGCTGGTGGCCCTGTGCTGCGGTGGGCACTGGACCTTCTCTCCATGGTGGTGGCACCTGCCTGCTAGCAGCCCACCCAGGCAGCCCTGGGAGGGCACCACTACTGTGGAGGGAAGAACTGGGGGCTCCTGTAGCTCAGGGTCTGCTAGGCCCACTAGCAGCTCCCCCCACCCCCAGCTGCAGGAGACAGACATATAGACTCCAGAAGAAAAAAAAAAAAAAAAAAGGATTGGACCCCTTACTGCATTAGTGTTGGAAAGCCCTAAATTGAAACAGTGGATTTTCTATCATTGCAATTAAAAACCCACCATTTCAATTTAGGGAACTAAACCCCTGTCATGTGGACAAGAGACCCAGAAGACCAAGGGTCTTCAGATAAGAAAAGGCTGCTGCAAAGAGGAATGTAATGAATTGTTCTCCATGTCCACTGATGATTGCACAAGGAGTAATGGGATTAAATGCAACAAGGGAGGTTTAGGTTAAGCAATAGTGGGGAAAATATCTAACTGTAGGGATATAGGTAAGAACTAAAATAGATTATCTCAGAAACTGGCAGAAGCTCTATCACTGGAGAATGGATTTATAAAACATCACTGAGCAAGGATTCAGGTACAGTTTCTCTTGTCATGGAGTAGAGAATTGGATAATAGGACCTTTTAAGGCTTCGTTGTCTACAATTCAGTGCTCTCCTTTGGTGCGTGCATAATGTATTTTATCCCATTTTCCATTTGCCCCTCTGCCTTCAAAACAAATGATGAAGGAAAGATTAATTAAACCTTACCTGCTATCAAAGTCAAACAAATGGGTCTGTAAATTCCCAGGTCACATTTTTTTCCTCTTAACCATTGTTATATATGGAAATCACATTTGCTGTTCTCCCGTCAAAAAGTACCACTCTCAATTTGATAGGATTATAAAAAGGTATTTTCTCTGCAATTTCATATACCAATTTTTTCAGAATGCTGGGATGTAGGAATTTTTTTCTATCCTTGCACTCTTTATTTATACGGCTAATGATTTTCATTGCTATTGATTTTAATATCCTGGGCAAAACCTGATTCACTTTGACTTTTGACAGTTCTCATGTTAAGCCTACTTTCTGAAATCTAAAGGGTAGCTTTCTTTGCTTATCAGTCCCATTTCTCATTCACTATAAGCTTTATATCAGTAGTTTTAGAGATGGTATTCATTCAGTGGATTCTAGAGACCTTTCCTATGAAAGTTCTTTCCCTTGCTTGTTATATAAATCCAGAGATGGAATTTCAGAATACAAAATTAAGATTCCTTCATATTTAGCTCCTTGAGCACTTCAGTCCAGTAGACTTCACAGCCATTTTAAAACTGAAAATCTTAAATTGCAGATCTATTTTTGTTTATATTTTCATTTAATTAAAACTGAATCAACTCATGATTCCTTGACTCAAGGTTATTTTTTTTTTTTATAACCACCTCTTCTACAATGTCCTCACTACTTCCTGAAACCAAGCCTAAAAAGCATAACTCCTTGTTGGTCCAGTGACTATTTGGTGAAGAATTTTCAACTGTTGCATGCAGGAAAAATTCTTCTCTATCATTATTAGGCAGCATTCTGTCTGCTATCTGCATGTAGGAAATAGTCTCCATAATAGTACATTTTTCTGGTATCATTTTTCTCTCTGTTGTTATTAAAGTGATCCCCATGCACACCCAAATCTGACCCACGAGTCTCTAGCAGATCCCTAGCTGTAAGAGAGGTTCTACTATCCTACCCCAGTAAAAGAGGTTCTACTATCCTATCCCAAAAATGATTTTGACCCAAACCAGTTCGATTAATTTACAGTTAACCATATAATTAGCATACAAAGCTACCACTGCTTTTACCTTTTCTGGCAATGCATACCCTCCAGTCTATGTGAATCAGTCAAGATTGCTACTTCATTGTGTATCTGTTAGCCCTATGTCAAGTTTCACATTCTGTAACAGTAGTTCTACTTCAACCACTTCATTGGCCAGGGTCCTTGTATTTGTGTACAGGCATTTTAGTTGTTTCTCATTTCCAATTTCTGACTTCTAGTTCTAATTAAATGAGGTCCAAGCCTTTCACTTACAGCTTCACCTACCTATTGGTCTCAAGTTTTAGTTCTTTGTCCTTGCTAGCCATTTTCCTAACCTATGGTTTCCTTTTAGCCATTACTATGAGTCTGTTCACCTGATTTTATTTATCCTATGCATCAAGCCAAGTGTAAAGAACCTAGCAGTTTGTTCCAATCGTTCCTCCCCCATGTCTTAGTTGAAAATTTTAAATCAGCTATGCCAGGCTCTAAGTCCCAAAAGATTACAATACCAGATACTAGGAGTCCACCTATTGAAAATAGCCCTCTTTCCATTAATGCCTAACGGCCAGACATCCCAAAGCCTTCTAAAACCTGGACACAGTTATTATTTCTTCCAAGCCTACCCACAACAAAATAATAGTAAATTACCTTGAAAGCTTAAACATGTCATTACTCGTCTTTCCCAGAAGTACCAGACACTGGAAGTCGCATTGTGGGTACACCTCCACGCAGCAGCCTTTCAGCTGGTTTGAATACCGCAGACCAGGTAAGAAGTTAGCTAAAAGGTAATACAATACATGGAAATGCATGTCTTAACAGGTGTTGCAAAAGGAATTTTCTAGTCCTTTATCTCACCCCACCCACTGTCTAAAAAGCATAGTCTGGGGCTTAGGGTATTGGTGTTTCATTTCATCCCTAATTGTAGTCACTGGCCTGATCTATGGTGAATTTTTTGTCATGTTATAGACCACCTAAATGCATAGTTCAACTAAAAAATGGTTACAGCGCACCACGACAGTATCTCAACACTTAGGCTGTAGAATAATGCTTAGATAGGATTAAAGTGAACTTAGTTGTGGCTAGTAGGACTCTACTAGTTTTCTCACTCAATGTAAACAGTAACTCAAAAACATCAGAACCAAACTGAGTCTCAGATCCTCCCAACTCCCCAGTTCACTTCACATAAAATAATTCTATACCAAATAAACAGGGTTATAACAAGGCAGCCAGGTCCTTTAAGGGAAGCAGACAGCCCTGGAGTGTGTTTAGCTCTGGGTGTTTAGTTGGCACCTAAAGCCAACTAAACAGAAGTCCAAGTGGAGAAAGAGCAGTTTCTGAGCATGGAGCAGACAAACCCAGCAAACCCTGGCTCTAGGAAAGGTAAAAGCTGCAGGGCCCTCTCCTGATGCTCAAAGAAAACCTAAAGGTTTGCTTTACATATGTATTTGTTTGGACTAAGGACCATTGTTTAGTGTTACAAGGACTGGCTGAGAGGCTCCAAAGGGAGCAAAGCCAGATAGCGAGGCTGCAGATTCCCAAGCCCACTTATGGACTGTTGTTTGGATCAGTGGTTCTCAACTTTTGGTACCTTACGTACCCCCTCCTGATCGATGCGGCAAAAGCGAAACCGGAAGTCCCACCACAGCACTTCTGGTTTTGCCACTGTGAGCCGAGTCCCACTTTTTCCTCACAGACCACGGCCCAGGGCAAACCAGCCTGCTAAGGGCCTCCCTCCCTGTCCCTGGCACACTGGTGCTGGGGAGTGAAAGCCCCAGTGCACCGGGAGGGATGGCAGCCGGAACTTCTGGCCCGAACAGGCAAAGACATCTCCAACTCGCTGGGCTCGTGGGGGGGGGGGCAACCAAACTCAAAATGTGGCACCCACATACCCCCTGTTCATGTCTCACGTACTCCCAGGGGTACGCATACAACAGGTTGAGAAACACTGGTTTGGATGGTCTGAAGGACTCCTAAGGGGACAAAAACCTGCCCACAGAAGGCATGCCCACCTGCTTACAAATGTATGTCTTGATGTTCTACTTCACTTTGTCCTTGCTGCAAAGAGCTACAAGGAACATGCAACTGCCCTTTAATTTTTCTATCTGACAGCTTTCTTGTGCTGCTAACTAGATTCTCTGAAAGTATGTACCAGCTTATCAATGCAATCCATCTGCAGCTCTTGCATCAGCAGATACGTACTCAGAAATCCCAGAATGCACTAGCACAAAAACAGAGGCTTACTTGTGAGACATACTAGGTAGCAATGTTCCAACCTGGTTGGAGAATGGTCCTGCCAATTATTACAACACAGAAGCCCGGTGGAATGCACAAAGCAGAATCTTGATCATAAAACATAACTCTCCTTAAGGCACATTTGTTTGTCTGAGTGGGAGATGGGGAGGGCGGAGGAAGGTTTGGGGTTTTGTGTTTTGTTGGGGTTTTTGTTTTTTGGGGGATTTGTTTTATTTGGGGGGGGGGGGTCGTATTAGCAGAGATGGAACCTAAGAAATATCAAGTTAGTTTTGTAGTTAGTTGGAAGACTTTGTTATAACATTAAGGCTTTGAATAATCTAAGACAATACAACTACTTTTATTCCAAAATCTCTCTTGATGATGGGGGAACATAAACTGCAAGGAGCAGTACTTATTAGCCTAGTAGTCGTGCACATACAAGATAAATATAGTTCTACTGAGTGCAAAACAAAGCCTCCATTATGCAAAGCCGGTAACACTAAATGTTCTAAAGGCTGACATGACAACGATAATACAGCAGTGAGGAACACAAAGAACCTGCAGTTTTGGAATAATTTTAACAGTTTATCACATTGGATATTTATTATGTCTTTTTTATATAAATAATCCAGCAGATGCTAGAGTAAACAGCTTGTAGCAAATATAATTGTTATTGGCAAAACAAGAAACGGAATAAAATATCTCCATTTCACCGGAGGGAAAAAAAAAAAGCGTTACTTTCTAAGTCAGAGAGTATTATTATTCCCCCAAAATAATAATGTTCTCTGATACTGCTGTTTGCTGCAGCACACCTCAAGATACATATTCTCATAGATTTTTAGGGTTTACATCAGCAAAGACCTTCATTTTGCCAGCTGTGAACTGTGAGCCAACAAAATAAGGTCTCCACTCGTATAGGTTATTCCTGACAGTGTGCGACTGGAAGCAGTAAAGTTCCAGTGGGAAGCTGATCCTGTATTTTGATATGCATTGGTTCCTACACTAAAAACTCATTACAGTAATATCTGAGCCACTCTACCCCATTCTATTTATCATCATAACTCCACACACACTGTTCCGTGCTTGAAGGCCTCTGGGATTATTACATAGAAGAAAAGAGTGGGTTATTTATAAAGCTTTTGTTAAACAATTACCTTAACATATAAAGCTAAAATGACATCTCATACTCCTCACAAAAGCATGTTATCCACATAAAACATATAGGTGAAAAGGCTAAAATACAAAAAATCTTGTAAAATATGTATTAGCTATCCTGAGAATAAGGTATATGAACAACATCTGAAATGACTGATTTGCAGTTCTGAACCTTCTGTGGGAGCTGGAGCTCGTCAGCCCTTTCTTACAAAATGATGGTAACCTCTTTTATATGGTTTGACCACTCATCAAGGATGTGGGAAATTGGGGTTCTAGCCTCTTTATTTCTGCCTTGAGGAGGGTTCAAATCATATCTTCCCCTTCACAAGGGAATGTGCTTACTATTAGATTGTACTGTGCAGCAAAGCAAATCACTGCCAATCCCTCCTATTGAAATGTTTCTATTTTATGCACTGCCCAGCCAGTAACTATGCATGCTCCATAGCTGTGTGGATGTATACTTATCTACAGTACATGGATAACAGAGTCAAAACCTACGGCATTTTGACATTTATGTGCATGTGGCTGGAAAACTGCTGTTTGGGTGCATAAAGGGTAATAGAATTCTGCCCTAAAACTCTTCGTAGATCTAGTCCTAATCAGCTCAAGCCTCACTGGCAATTAATAGAACACAGGCTACTAAGCAACCAAGTTATTTCTGAAAATGGAATTTAAGTATTATTGAAAATTTTACACTTTTTTGTACAGAATATTTTATCATTTAAGTGAAAACACTCTACCCTTCTAAATTGGCTTTCATCTTTGGTTTCAAAGCATCTCAGATATTAAACAATCTTCACAACAGCTCAGGAGTAAGAAAAGCATCTATAATAATTATAGGCTTTTTCTTTCTGTCCGGAGCACTCTGATTGGTTGTCTCAGCAGCCAATCACAATGCTTACTGAAACAACCAGAGTGCTCCAGACAGACAGAATAAGCCTGTTATTATAGAAGATCCTGAGGCATTTCAAGCGATATGCAGCGAAGTCAGAGCTAGAATGAAGCACCAGGACACCCCCCCCACCCCCCACCATGGAGTGGGCAGGCTCTGCCGGGAGGGGGGAGGGGAACGACACAAAAAAAAAAAAAAAAATACAGTGAGGGGCCTGATCCTTCCCACCCCCTCCCCCTCCCAAGCTTGCCCACCTCTCCCGCTGCCAGGGGGCAACCTGACAGGTGCCCTGGTGCTTCTTTCCATGGTGGTGGCCCCTAGGACCACCCAGGCAGCATGTCAGCAAGCGGGTGCTGCCCAGGGGTCACCACTCTCACAGAGGGAAGCACTGGGGTCCCCTGCAGCTCAAGGCCTGTGTGACCTGCTAGCAGCTCACTTCCCGGCCATGGGAGATGCAGGCAGGCTCTGGGAGGGAAGGGGGGGGGGGGAAATAAACTCGGGCCCCTTGCCATTCCCCTAGAAGAGCCTACCCACGCAAGCTGATGTCGGATCGTGCAGCCCCTGAGCTGCAGGATGGCCTGGTGCTTCCCTCTGCAGCGACAGTGCCCCCCAGGCAGGTGCTAGTTGCGCAGGTACAGCCCCAGCTCACAGGCTGCACCCGACAGATCCAATGGCGACTAGGACCACCTGGGAATGGGTTGGTTGCCCAGGGAAAGTGGCAGGAGGGCAGCTGGGTGTGCTGACAGCCAGCTAGGGCAGTGGGGATGGTGCAGAGGGCACTGGAAACCCGCCAAGCCCGAGCTTCCCTGAGCATGCCCTGGCTTCTAGCACCCTGTGTCTTTTCTGGATAGGGCCCGTGTACATGTGAGGAATATCACTGTAATTTGTTACATAGCAAACTAAAATACATGAGATGTGTTTTAGTTTGCTACATAAAAATTTAAATTGAAATACACTGCCAAACATGTTTACTGCTACAAAATGTAATCATAACATGCTGCCAAATGTGTACACTTATGCAATTAAACCACTAAAAGGGGCAAATCTCCTCACATGTACAAGAGCCCTCTTATTCTGACTATGAGCAAGTTAGGTCAGATTTTTGAAAAAATATGTATTTATATTCCTAAGTCTGTGTTTACACATGGACAGCTTTAATGTAGCCTTTTTGAGGGTGAGAAATTTTGATTCCGTTAAAGTAGTAGGTCAAAGGATAACTAAAAATCCTGTATTAAATAAATACTTTTGCACTTAAATTATTAATGGAAAAAACTTTCAACTCTTTCATACTCCTTCCACATCTTCCACTGGAATAGCCTTCTGCTTTAAAAAAATCATTTTCTCAACATGGAAACCTCTCCTTTAGGGATTTCCACCCCCATAACCATTCACTACTAATCCACTTAAATTGTTTTGAACATGCTCGCTATTTTTTGCACTGCATCTGTCCATTTAAGATATAAGCTCCTGGCAGATGCTTGTTTTACCTATCTGTTATTTTTAAGTGCTCAGTGTACCAGTGGGTCATTGTTTATTCCCCATTTGCAGCTTGTATATTACAACAAAATCCAGTGCTGAAACCATCATTGCATTTTGCTCTGTCTTATCAAAGAAAGCCAGTGCTTCTCTCTCTTTCTCTTACAGGATGCTGGTGTTCATAGTAAAACATGGTATGCTGCTGACTGTGATCGCAAAACTGCAGAAGATGCATTATACAGATCAAATAAGGTAAAGCAAATTGTTCACATTCACAGTCTCATTCTTTTAGGGACAATTTAGAAATACAGAATGAGGAACACACTAGAAGTATTCCAAGAAAGGTTGGGCTACACGCTGAACAAGTTAGAAGACTCCCTGCAGGATTCTAATTTGGCTGAAGTAAGCTCTAAACTCTTTGGATACTGCCCCTTGATAGGACCTTCCTGTTCTGCTTCTCTAAAGCCAATCAAAGCAGTACCTATGCTATTCAGAGTCTGATATAAGGTAAAAATACTGTAGAAAACGAGAGAGAGAAGAGATCTGCTAGTTCATGTCCATCCCTGATGGGTGCACGCAGTAATGCACAGCTGCTAATTAAGCTCCATGTCACAGATCAGCTAACACTGCCTACTGTCTCATATGAAAGTGCTAGTATCAATAGGAACTGGTGCTACCACATTTGGAGCACATGCGCACACATACCACCACCAGAGTATTTAGAAATCAGTATTTTAGATACTACCTCAGCTTCCTGTTTGAGATCATATCTACCTACACTGAAAGTTCTGTCTAGTGCCATAGGGAGCATCAAATATAAAGGCAAAACCTGGACTACCAGGCAGATTCCCAAGGTTGGAAAGGACTTGTTTCCACCAGGCAGGAGAAGGGACTGAACACAGGGGTAATTTTTAGAGTAGGATGTTGCTGCATAGGAAGCATATCCTGACACTAGCACTCAGCTTTTCTTTGCTACTTCTACAAAGCTGCAGCAAATATTTCATTCTCTCAGGTTTTCACTCCTTTCTTGCCTTTTCACTACTGTTAGTAGCTTGTAAAGCCTTCACTTAAAATGGCCTCTGCACAGGCTGCTGCATGCTCATTTTCTTCCTGTCTCTGTGGGTGAAAGAGCACATGCAGCAGCAGTGACAGAGGCTTTTGAGACAACAGTGAAGCCTGCTAAATAACATCTGCATAAGTTTAGTTGAGACAAAGGAACCTTTTCCCCCACCATCATTTTTTTTTCCATTGGTTATATTAAATAATGATACAAATTCAGTGACACCAAAGTAGCAAGCTACTACAATTTTTTTTTAAACTATTAAAATTACTGCATTGTTTCTTATTTTAGGATGGATCTTTTCTAATAAGGAAGAGCTCTGGACAAGACTCAAAGCAACCATATACACTAGTTGTGTTTTATAACAAGAGAGTTTATAATATTCCTGTGCGATTTATTGAATCAACAAAACAATATGCACTGGGCAGAGAAAAAAATGGTGAGGAGGTGAGTGATTTTTCTTGTTTCAACTTTTTGCCCATGTAGATAAAGATTAAAGTACGTATTTTAAATTACACTGTGAAGAGTGTAAGTCTTGATGCCTGAAAATAGAAAATATACCCATAAAACAATAGATGTATCCCTTATACTGGAAAATTAATACAACATTTGTACTTTAAATCCAGATTGAATTCTAATTTATTACAGATTGTAAGAAGCCTTTAAATACACGTTTGGACAGTCATCACCAGGATCAGAGCTGTAGTTTAGTCGAAACTCTCGAACCTCTCTCAGGAACTACTCCTCTCCACCCTTCCTCTGAAGCTCACGCTACATTAACAAAGAGCAGCCATAAAAGAAGGGTAGAGAAATATAGTTAGAATTATTCGCTCACTCTCTCTGCCTAGTACCTACCAAAAAAGGAAGGATGCAGACTGTTAAAACTCTTCCAGTTTTAATGTTATACCACTTGCATAATTCAGCTATTTTGAAAGCTGCGTGGAGACTGGGAACCCAAATACTGATTTTAAAAAAAAAAAAAAGCTTTTTCATAGGTTAGGATGGCCTTTGAGGGATCTTGACTTAGCTTTACCTGAACCTAGTCAAGCTGCCTCTCAGGTGATGGGTCTGAAGCCAGAGAACATATGATGGTCTACAGATACATCAGTTAAAGGCACATCAAGAAATTCAAGGAGAGAGAGCCACCTCTGCAGGAGGCCTGAGCCAAGAGGAAAAGGTAGTAGGACCCTGTATGACTGTTTTTACATGGAGAAATAAGCCCACTTCTAAAGAAAGGGTTTCCTGATGTTTGGAGCTTTCCAAACCTGAAGGTTTCCTGATGTTTGGAGCTTTCTTTGACAGCTGGACTGGTAGCTAATAGGTTTATTGCTAATTGCTCATAAGCCAATAGTTTTCCAGATCACCTAGAAAAATTTGAGAGAAGATACTCAGGCTAGGATCCTCCAAATCCTTTTCATAAGATTAGCTGTAGGAGTACAGTTTCATTATTGCTGTAAATGTGTCACCAGAAACAAACCATTATGGGTACTGATATTTTCTCTGTTCTACTAGCTTTACCAAGCTATACTGGAATTCTGTGCTAAAGGAAGCCAAGAATGTTGTAGACACAGCATGCTTAAGTTTTGGAATAGTAGAACCACCATTTGGTAACACTCTTGGGGCATACAGAGACAGATATATCAAGTGCTTCAAATTCTGTTTTTGTTTTTTATTTAAGAGCACTTTGTAGTGCTTCAATAGCATATAGATATACAACTGCTTCCTAGCTAAAGCATTATTGTGAAGTGTTTCAGGGCAATCTGTTTCATCCAGGAGCACTTTTGATATAATTTGAACTGATTTGTAATGTCCAGTCAATTTGAATAGCACTTTCAAGTTGTTTTTAAAGCACTATATTAGGTCTATCCATTCCCCTCAGAGGAGCCCATGGTTCTCTATCATTGCATATACTGAAACTGGTAGAAAGGAAAGAAAAAGAAAATGGTCTTTGCAATTGCCAGTGTTAGCCACATAGTATAAATTACTTCTAATGGATTTCTCTTTTCTCAATCCAGCGCTTTGACAGTGTTGCTGAAATAATAGAAAATCATCAGCGCACATCCCTTGTTCTAATTGACAGCCAAAACAACACAAAAGATTCCACCAAACTGAGACATATTGTACGAGTTTCATAATCACAACGAACTGTGGCAAAAGTTAAACTTAATTTTTCTTCAACTTTTTCAAAGTTTCCGGATGAACTGTGAAAGCAAACCATGCCATCCAGAGATACTAATCACTAGAATGGTCTTTGAAAGTATCCACTTAGCAATAAAAAATGCTGTGCATAAGGACTACAAGCCCATGCTGTTTTATCAAAATATCTAAGAGTTGTTTTTAATAATTACCTAAACAAGGTACAAACTATTTCTTTGTGGTGTCATCATTTAATGTGGTCATTCCAAATTAATGTCAATAAAAGATACATACCACAGAATGACTGTCATTCCTGTTTAAGGGATTTATTTCCTGGAGAATATACGCACTTTGCAAGTGAAGAAAAAAAATGTACCCACCTGTGGCATATATCTATTCAATACATTTAAAGAATTTACTGCTTTCAATAAAGTAACTTCCTTGCAAAATCCATAGCTCTTGACATTAGAATGGCGATACCTAGGCAATGGACCTTGTATGCAGATAGGATTTTCCTTCATGTGATCATCTCCAGTAAAAATATCTAGGGTTTGGGTTTTTTTTAAATTTGTATTGTTTTCAACTCTTTGTGAGATTTTATGGTTGTATTTTAATAGGTAAATAAAACATTTCAAAATTCTAAAGCATGTAATGTCTAATAGTATTATTGGTTGACATTTAGTTCCAGCTGTACTTCATTACATCTCTTGAGTTTTGGTATAAATATTACCTTTGTATAAGCAATTTCACAAACTCTTCTGTTAAGATGCACAAATTCTAGTGCCAAGATTACTAACATATACTTTTCTCACATCTGTATTTATGTTGTTCTGCAATGTATATTTTTTACTTAAGTTTTGTCAAATTCCTTTGTCTGAAAATTGTTACACATCATTTCATAATGCTTAAGGTCAGAAGGGACCTAAACAGATCATCAGGTCCGACCCCCAGATAGCAAGAGCTGAACAATGCCAGATTCCTTCATTGCTAAACATTACTTAAATGTAACTTAATTACAACTGTCACTGTTCATAGTTCACAGTGTTCATAATTCATCCCTTTCCAGAGGTGGAAAGGGATCTTGGAGTCCTAGTGGACTCCAAGATGAACATGAGTCGGCAGTGTGACGAAGCCATCAGAAAAGCCAATGGCACTTTATCGTGCATCAGCAGATGCATGATGAATAGGTCCAAGGAGGTGATACTTCCCCTCTATCGGGCGCTGGTCAAACCGCAGTTGGAGTACTGCGTGCAATTCTGGGCGCCACACTTCAAGAAGGATGCGGATAACCATACGAGTGGCCCTTCTCTGGACCCTCTCCAGGTTAAGGGCCTGCAGACCAAGCCCTATGAGGACAGACTAGAGAAACTGGACCTTTTCAGTCTCCGCAAGAGAAGGTTGAGAGGCGACCTTGTGGCTGCCTATAAGTTCATCACGGGGGCACAGAAGGGAATTGGTGAGGATTTATTCATCAAGGCACCCCCGGGGGTTACAAGAAACAATGGCCACAAGCTAGCAGAGAGCAGATTTAGATTGGACATTAGGAAACACTTCTTCACAGTTCGAGTGGCCAGGGTCTGGAACGGGCTCCCAAGGGAGGTGGTGCTCTCCCCTACCCTGGGGGTCTTCAAAAGGCGGTTGGATGAGTATCTAGCTGGGGTCATCTAGACCCAGCACTCTTTCCTGCTTATGCAGGGGGTCGGACTCAATGATCTATTGAGGTCCCTTCCGACCCTAACATCTATGAATCTATAGCCCCAAAACCTTGATAAATAAATCCAATGGAGTTGTAAGCAACAACAAAAAAGTGTAAACAAATTAGAGCAATGCCATTAGAAAGATGTGTTTCTTTGGCATACACGTTACACAAATTTTATTTCCCTTCCACTTAAGTAGAGTGCGTGTTAAGTAGCTCAAAGGGAGTAAGATTGCCAGAGCTGACTCACTGCTGAACTAGGTAGCACTCCCAAGAATTTACACTAGGGTACTGGGAATCATAAGCAACTTGGATTCCAGATTCTGCAATTATAGGGATACATGAGCCTGGGCCCAAATGGTTATGTTTGGGAAAATGATATGCAAACAAGCACAGTCTTGTAACAGGAACTGTAAGGCAATTTTAAATGGTAAAGAGCATTACTAGCAATGGCTATAATGCTGTTTTATAAGGTCTGTCCTCTTTTCAGCAGTGGGTCTGAGCCAATCAACCACCATCCAATTCATTTCATGTCATTCTGGAAAAAAGAGCTAAGTGTGGAAAAAGCCTTGAAAGAGAAGCCTGCTACAAATCTTTCAAGCAATAAAAAGGTGGCCGAATAAGTCAGCCAGTATAAGCATAGACCTAAAATAGACTCCCGACAGACATTACACTTAAAAGTGTGATTAGCCAGTTAGTCACAACTTTAGTGACCTGACCACACATTTGATCCATTAATGACATGATAAAATAAGGAATAAACCACAAAGTCATTACACAAAAATGTGTAATAACTTTATGGCTGGTTCCTGTCACACCTTTAATTGAATGTGCCTGTACTCCCAGCCTCCAGAACAAACTGGAGCCTTTCAGGACTCCCATGTGTTCCAAAGGCTGGGAGCACCCTCCATTGATCAGGCCTCCCAGCCAGGAGAGCACAGGGAGACAAGCTTGCTACTTACCAGTACAAGAGGAGCCTGGGATCCTGATCCTAGGCTCCCCCCACAACGTTGCGATAGGATCTGATGCTCAATCCCGCCAACTGCGCCTCCTCCCATGCACATGTGGCATGGCAGGAAGCATGACTGTTGGGATCATACATCAGATCCCATCACACCTTTAACATCTCTCAAGGGCCATAGAGAGCTAGGGAGATCAGTAGGAGTGTCAGCACCCTGATAATGGGGCTGGGAAACTACATGGGAAAAGGTATTCCTAAAATATAACCAGCTGAGCTCCTCTGCATAGAAAGAACCTGGAAGTTAAGAGAGCTGACAACTGAACTATGGCATAGTCTGTAACACAGTGTAGATACCTGATCTAGCTGTGAACAACCTGCTGCAGATGCACTGCTTCCAATACCACAGCTAGCTTGTTCACAGCTACACTGTCTGTAAGACCCTCACCTTATGTGCCAAGGAACTGTAACAATGGAAAAAAAAATGATCTCATGATTAAAGCACACAAATGCTCCCTGAAGAATAAGACACTAACCATGCCCCTGCTAAAGTTCCTATGGGACACTAGTCAAGTACCTGAAACCAGTCTTTTCATAGGTGGCCTGTGTGTATCATTTTCACAAGTGACAGATTTAAGACTGTTGGGGTTAGATTTGCATAACTGAGCACTCACAGCTCCAAATGAGGTCAGTGAGAACTGTTACTTTAACACTGAATGCTTTGGGGAAAAAAAAAAAAAATCAGGTCCTTGGTATCTCCAATTGCACATCCAAAAAAGAAGGGGGTGGTGGAAATCAGTGGATACATATACGTTAACCTCGGTGCCTCAGTTCCATACCAATGAGGAAATTAATCATCCTATCTTCAGGGTTTGAGAAGAAAACACATTAAACATACCCTTATTCAATAAATTTCAATTTATGCATGGAAAGGAATAGGGATCCAGTGGAAAAAGCAGTCAGACAATTAAAGCCTGCATTATGACGTATATGCACATTATAATATGCATATGATGAATTAATTTGTACAGGCCACATTATTTTGGCAGTTCCCAAGTTTGAATACCTGCAATTGCAACTTTATATCTTATTTCAATACAGTTTACTGTGGCTGTCTCTACATGAGACGCTGACTACGCAGTCATTATTGCACAGTCACTTAGTACTTGTATAAACAAGTACTAAATAACTGTGCAGCAGCTGGAGTTACTGCACAGTAGCATCACTGAATGGCTTTTAGGTGACACTGACTGTGCAATAGCTTATTACTACTGCGCAGTAGCACTGAATCACACTTCCTGCCATGTGATGCTCCTGCACAGTAGTAACGAGCTATTGCGTAGTCAGTGTCTTGTGTAGTTGTGGCTTGTATCTACTTTCCTGGGTTCTGCTGAGAAAAAAAAAATTAAGATTCATCATGTTACACCAGTGATTCTTAAGCTTGGTACCATGAGATCCTTTTAAATAATGCTACAGCGTTCCATGAAATATTAGCAGTTAGGCATGCAAACACCTACATGATTCACAAGATAAACCCAGAAATTTCAAATGGGAACCCAGTGTCAAAAATATTCTGATGTTTTAGTCTGAGATCTTTACAACAAAGATCTACTCTTCCACCCCTATTTCCCTTCCCCAAGCTCCACCCTCCACTGGCTCTTAACCCCTTCACCTACACATGAGAAAAGCAGTCCTGGAAATCAAGAGACAGATGAACTCATTTGAAAATTTAGCTGCCAAAACACTAACAAATGTCTCCAAAACATGCATGAATCAAGGTTTTCCAACAGTCATGTCTCTATCACATTTAAAGTGCCTGCCACATAGTAAAGACACTAACGCATCTCAATTAAGCTGCTGTAATGTCTTTTTTTTTTTTTTAGTGAGGGCAAAAAGATGAATTTGTCCTTAAACATGTTCTTGGAACTAGATGTACTAGTTTTGCACAATTTTAAAAACCCACATACATAGCCTGAAGCAGATGACCTAGCATAAAAAACGTCATTCCGAACTGCTAAAAGTTGGCAAATGTATAAATCAACTGAAAGCAACATGTTATAATGGGGAGTATGTATCTAGTCTTATGTAGAGGAGGTTGTAAGTATTCTATTTATAATGTTAATTTAAGAGAGATTGTGACAGAGTCAATTCACATGACCTTTAGTTTGATGTTAATAATCTATTCTAAAATGTTTTCACATCAACCAATGCTATTATCCTCCATGAAGGTCTTTAAATAAATGCCTGCAATACTTACATTTGGCAGACAAATATTTACAAACTTGTGAATTAGAGAAGCCCCTCTTAGTAGGATTCTTCAGCTATATGAAGAAGATGCATGAGGAGTTAAAACACTCAAAAGATACCAACATTTTCTAGAAATGCAAAACTTATAAAAATGTATACAGACAGTATACTTGATTGTAGTCTCTAAATAGTTATGCTTTCTATAATGGTAACTTGATCAATGCATTAAAAAATGTCCTGAGTGGTTCAGAAGACTATATAAAGGTACAATAAACCTAAATCCTCATTTTTTTAAAACTAGCTATTAGTAGTTGATCATGTGAGTCCAGTAAATAATCAACATTTGAACACCTACATTACAGAAATTGTTTGTAATATTTTATACCCTATATCAAATTTTATAATTTTTTTATTTACAAAAACATCCACATATCAACTCAGGCTGCTAGAAGTTATTTTGCTGCGGCAGTGAATTGTCATCAGTATGCAGGCTCTCTGTCTGGTTACCCTGCAACATGCCACACTGAAGCAGTCTAAGTGGTAGACTCTTTCACAAGTTAGTGTTAAAAAGCTAAGCAACAGTCCCACAGTGCTTCCATTCTCCACACTACAGTGTTTGTTTTAAAACTAAGACTGAAATTTGAATTTCAGTCTCTTCATGAAGGAAAAGCAGTTCTCTTAAGTTTGAAGTACCTGTTGAATTAACACAATCTTGAATTTGCATATGTACATGCACATATGTTTCAATTCAAATCCACTCCCATAACTACTATATTTATCCAAAGCCAAGAAGACTGAATATAAAAGATAACGCTATTCAATATATTCTATGCATAGAAAATGTATTCATTATAATTTTCCATGTATAGTATTTCATTATTGAAACTGACCCTGCAATGTGTCCCCCCCACCACTGCAGCAAGAAAAGCGAGGCAGGGGGAGGCAGGTGATGGGTAGGGGGAAGAGGATAAGCTTGGCACGCAGCCCAGACCCTGCTCTTTTGCCCCCTGCCAGACCTTGCTCCTCAACTTCTTCCTGCCCCTCAGCACCTGCACCCCCACACCCCCCTGACATCTGCATGCTCTGGCACCTGAATTTTAGCCCCCCTTCCCTCCCCGGCTCCAGTCCTGCCCTGGTCCAACCTGGTCACGCAGCTATTGTGGTAGTGGTAACTCTGTCCAGGTCCTGGAGCCACAGCCTGGGCTGGAAATGGAGCTATCATCAACATTACCAGGCCAGGCTGGAGTGGGGCCATGGCTGAGCTATAGCCAGAGGGTAAGCAATGGAGGCAGGGACAGCAGAGGCAGCAGCTAACACATCCTGGGCTACAGCCAGTCAAGAGCCACAGTAGTTGGCCATCCTCCTCCCCCACAACCCCATACTCAAATCCAAGAAGGGAACTTTTTTCTCCATGTTAAGGGGGGGGGGACACGACCTCCTTTTTTATTAAAATAAATACAGTACACACATAGCTCTTTAGGAAAATCCTCAGATCATGTCTAGATGACAAGTTTGGCAAGCCTGGCAATGATACCCTAAAATATGCTGCATGAATCCAAATCTGAACCTGTGGCCCCTTCCCCTACCTTCCTATGATCCTAAGTGCGTTACCCTCTACAACCAGTACAGCTGCATTCATGTGCACCAAAATCAGGCTAATTAACACGGCTGAGGGGCAGTGCCATTTAGCCTACCCCCATCACCACATGGCCTACTGTATCCTACTTCTAGTTGGACCGAGGTTGTGCGCATGTTGCAGTGCTCTCATTTGTGAGTGCCACTGCCAGACATAGTAACTGTGTGATCTAGACACAGCCTTAATCACACACCACTGAAAAAATACCTCAAGTGAAAAAAAACCCACAAAATGACATAAAACATCCACAGAGAACTTTACTGTATACACCAAAAAAATCTAGAGGTCAAGATTAAAAGTCTGTTGAGAGCAAAGCTGCTCTTAGTCACCACTCACTGGGGTGAGAACAGAAAAATCAGATCACTCAATACATTTTGGAACTTCAGACACTTATTTAAAAAAAGTCTCCTGGGCCAAGTAAATATTAACTCAACACATCCAGAAAGGCATAAAAAATGATGCCAAGCAATCTGTCAATGCTAAAACTTTTTACAGGGAGACCCAAAGAGGAAGCTTCTATTAAATGAATGTACTTGAATCATTTTCCTGATTTATGAATATTTAAACACTGAAAAATTTCATATGAAATATGCTAACACTCATTACCTTATAAAAATGAATCATGGGTTTCAATCTGTTCCCACCCACATCAGTAAGAGGCTTACCATTACCTTTGCTGGTATCAGAATCAGTCTCCATATTCAGATTTGGTTAACAATGCACCATTCTATAGAAAACCAGCATATGGCCTAAGTATAATTTAAGGTCTTACACGGATTTACATGATGACCTTTTGCTGAATTTCACCAGTGATTTCCTACAATATTTGGAAAGCTGAAATCAGATTTCTGGGGTACAATCTTGGCAAAACTTCCACCAACTTATTAAGGACTCCAAGATTTAGTCTACCCCACCTGAACATAGTAATCTCCAAAGGACAGGTTATGACTCTTAGGCTACAGGCAGGTACACATAGAGAAACAGAAGGCTCCTTAGTCACTTTCACTAGCTATTTCTTTCATCCTCACCAATGGGAATCCTGTGAGGATGTTAATCCCCTTCTCCTTTGTATGGATGAGGAATGGCCAAAGCATGAGTGAAGACAGTTAAGTAATCTATACTTACTAACTGCAGAGATTACTACCCCTCCCCCCCACCGAAGACATTATAATCTAATTTCTGGTCTGCTACTACAATGAGTGCAGGACATCCTACCCCTTTCTCACAGCTTGTGACAGAACATATTTAGAAATTCTATAAATGCTCACAATCATCTGTAAACATAGTTATAGCAAATTTAATGAGTCAATACAAATTAGGAATGTTCATCATTCTTAAACACTATATACATTATGAATATTATATATATGCACACATACCGTATATTTTCAACTGATTCCATTCTCAGGCTCAATGTATTAAACACAATTGTAACATGTTTATTAATTTATATGAAAAATACTTCACTAAGAAAGTAGACAAACTGCACAGAAATAGTACAAGTGTCATGTGCATAGCAATATAGCTTAAAGCATTCACATATGGCTTTGTTTAAATGAAACTATTGGGGTATGGCCCTAGTTGGACCTATGGTTACACAGTTGACATAATGTAAACTGCTTCACATCTTTTAGGCACTTGCTAACAATAGTGTTCAATCCCTGAAAACAACAAACTCAAGAACTAAACATCTGAAATTAAAACAAAACAAATCCCAAGGATAATAGCTGTGTGTAGTTGAAAAACCTATAAATCAATTTTAGTAGTGCATGCACAGAACTGAAAGAAGGGCGAGGAAAATTTCTGTGCAAGATTTATAGCAAATAACTGAATATAAAAATATTTACATGTTTAGGTTTCTTAAATATGTACACAACCAAACCCCTGAAGACTTAGTCTAGAGAATAAAAATATAGGACATGATAGTAGTAACAAAAAAAAATAATAATAATAATATGCAGTTTTATGGAACTGTATTTGCCATTAATTATATATCTACCCCACAAAGCTCTTTGTTTCTCTAGGTCCAGCATCATCAAAAAAATCCATTCCTCTTTTAAAATAGAACCATTTTGAATTATTTTAAAACTTTATCAGTGATACTAAAATATAAAACAAATAACCTGTGTATCATAATTTGGCTCTTTAAAAAGGAGTACTGTATGGTAGTTAATTTTTTGCTTTTTTCATTCATTCAGTAACATTATTTAACAGATTCCAATCCCGAGTAGCTTCCATTAGATGTCGCTGGCCATGTCCCACCCAATTATCTTGATTGTCAAATATCCTACCACAAAACCAGCAGCTAAATTTAGCTTTCAGGGTATTATCAGAGGTAGTTTTCACAATCTGATAATTGTTTTTACTTGTCTTTTTCAATGTCAATTTTAACACAAATCTTTCTTTTACAGGACTTATAGGTTTAATCATCCTGTGCCTCTTCTGAGAAAGATTTTCAGTAGTTATGTCCAAAACACTGCAATACACTGGTTCTAAAAGAGCATCTATAGTTCTCTTTGACAATGAAACCTTAAGAACATGTCCTTTGAATTTACTAATTGTTTTCATTACATTGACAACTTCTGGAACATCTGCATCAGGATGGTTCAATACGACAACTGGCTGATTCCTCCGAGGACATTTTACAAGTTGCTTAGAACTAAAAGGAAGTAGTTTTAAAGTTCTCACAGTTTCTTTTGATGCCCTTGGTCTGTGTGGGCCACCTGATTCAGTAATAACTTGAGTCCGATTCTTTTCCTTACATTTCCTGTGCAACATTATTTTTTTTCTAGGGGGCTCTTGAAAATCATCTTTCGTTTTTCGTTTGAAATTCTTTCTTTGTGAAACCACTGCTTCAGAACAAGCTTGTTTTAACCGAGTTTTGACTTTTGAAATTGTGTTTCTGGTGTTCCACGTGGACTTTTGACTGTCAAAACCATTCCCTTTGTTAGCACTTACACTTTGTCTACAATTAACTGAACATCTCTGCGACCGTGCCCCCGTAGGCTTAGTGGAATGTACAGGTTCTGCAGGAAGTACAGAATAAGTTGAATTAGAGCTTGCCAAAGAGGCATTTGCTGGCATCAATCTACCTGGTAAGAATAAGGCATCGCTAGAAGAAAGAAGAGTTTGTCTCTGTGCTAGTGCAGGATTTTTATGGGACTGCGTGCTCTCCAATTGTAGCGAGGGCACCGATTTGCTGGTTGACTGACTTATACCAGCCATTACATTAGAAGTTTTTATTTTCAGCAAAAGCTTTTGTTGCATGGCTCCAGTTGTTTTCTTTGGTTGACAGTTTTGATTATAAGCATTATCTTGAAAAACATCACATACTGCAGGATTGTTTGGTGTCATACATTTTAGAAAAACTGCTTGTCGTCCATCGGGCAATAGTGCATAGACTGGTTGTTCCTCTTGGTTCCCCTTTTTCACTGACTCAAAGGAACCAAACACAGCATCTTTATGTTCTGGTAACATTTTTACAGAAGAAAATCTTTTCATAGATGAATCAGGTGAATTTGTAATGACAAGAGGCTCTCTGAATGGCATACTATTTGATGAACCATTTACTACCCCATCAGGTGCACCGCTAACGCTACAGGAATTCCGAAGGTTTCTAAAACTATTATTTTTTGCATCCGTCTTTGAAGATGGTGTTATTTTACTATACTCTTTAGATGCAACTCTCTCCAAAACCTGAGAACTATCACCGGCGACATTTGCAACTGCTCCAAATTTCCCACTAAATGTCAGTATCATTCCAGGTCCTTTATTTAAAACGAAGGATGCAGGTATACCTTTATTTGTTTGAATATCAGATGAACTGGTTGACGGAAGAGCTTTTCCTGAAACAACTTGTAATCCTGGCTGGTTAGCAAGATGCAAAGGTACAAAATATCCTGTTGGAGGTGACTGAACCAAAAGCGTTTTCTTCTGTTCTGGAAGAATTGATGAAAAGCTGCTAGGATTTTGGGCTGTAGACCTCAATCTGTCTTTTATCAACTGTCTTGTTATGATTGCGTCTGTGTGATTTTTTAGCAACGCATCAACACCAACAATTCTAGATAAGTTATCTATTTCTTCTGTATTAATCACTGGTGTCCTCCCCTTACCTTCATTTCTTATGCTACTTCTCACGTTCAGCTCTCTTTCTGCATTAGCTGGAAGACTGGGTAAACTACATGCACTTACTGAGTCTTTTAAGTGTGTAAATGTTTTAGTACCCAGCTGATGACTTGACAATGACTGGTCACAATGAGGTTTAATGAACTTATTTAACTTATTGTGAGATTCTTGCTGAGTAGTTGTTTTTACTTTTAACACATCTTGTAATAACTGGTTTACTTCAGGGGACAAATAATTAGATGCCTGCTTACTTTGTAATGAGAAAACCGATGTGATCTTAGGCATGAGAGATGAATTAATACAGTCTGAAACATGTTCTGCCTTAGATCTCTCAGCTATGTTTTCTACCTCTGGATTTAAGTGAGTGTCCAAATACTGTTTGTCACCACTGTACTGTTTTTCCATAAAACACTGTCTACCATTAACGCATTCAGACTCATTTTTTGAAGGTAGAGAATTATTCTTAGTGTTTGCATATCCATAAATTCTATCAATATTTGACTGGGATGACACATTTTTTTCCCAATTTAAGCCCTTTACCAGCTGTGAAAATGAAGATACAGATTCACTTCTCAAGCTGTTTTGCAAAGCAAGTGTTTTGCCATATGCGACTTCTTGAGATTTTTCATCTGTTGACATCCAAATATTTGCAGGATTGTCTGATATGTTCATTTTAGAGTAATTATGAAAAGGCGGTAATCCTTGGTTAGAAGAATCAACTGACGAACAGTAAAGATGATTAGTTCCACTGTTACTGTGCATGCCACCATTCTGTATTTTAAACTCATTAGGGAAGGGCATTTTCATGGGGTCATAGTGAAGTGTATTTGTAATCGTGGGAGACAATACCTGAGGATGACTGTGAGCAATGCAATTCCCCCAGGATAGAACATTATTTCTAGTTCCAACTTTTGTCTTCAAGTCACAGGGAGGTGCAGCTGAACCCAGCTTCATTGGCAATTGAGCTGAACTTCTTCCCACTACTACTTCAGGAGGTACTACAATCTGAGAACTATTCCTACCATATGATAAAGAGTTATTTTGTTTTTCTGTTCTCTGTTTCCCTGAATGAGAGGCAGGAACTGAAAGTGGAAAGGAGGTTAATGTGTGAACAGAATTATTCTTTGGGGTTGGCTGATCAGTCACATATGATGTAGTACTTGAAGACAAGCCAAAAGCATCAGTAGTCTGTAGTAAAGAATCAGATGAGCCATCTTTAACCCCATCAGATTTTTGTGGCAATGAACACAGGTTCTGTTTGTTTGTTGGTAATAGTTTTATTACAATATGTTGTTTTCCATCCACCATCTTAAATCCCATGAACTTAGCACTGTAGTTTGCTGGAACGGATATTTTATTGTTTTTCACCATCAGCACCGTAGGTCCATGAACAGCGTTTTTCAATAATCCCAAACTAAAACTTGATCTGTCTTCTATTTTACTATATTGTGCAGTGGTAGGAGACAACGTTCCACTTTGGAAATTATGCTTTTCATTAAGTATAACATGATCCTTTTCTTCACTCACGTGCAGATCTTTTACATACTGGATTGCCTCTTCAGAGTTGGGTTGAATTTTGTTCATATTTCTAAGCACTTGCAGGTTTCTCTCCCCAGTATTGTCACGTCCATGGTTAATTTTCTTCCGTCTCCAGAGCGCCTTCTTTGATGCTCCTGTTTTGTACCGTTTCAAAACAAGTTTTAGCCCTGTTGGAGTTTTTACAATTCCCTTTTCACATTTATCCTTTTCCAGTTTATCTCTTGCATATAAGTGATCTCTATGCAAGGCTATGACATGTTTTAAAAGGCAATCCTTTCGTGATGCACTGTAGTTGCAATACTGACAACTGTAAGGAAATGAACCAGTATGAACAAGAAGATGCTTCTGGAACTCCCCTTTTGTACAACTTACATGATGGCATTTACCACATTTAAACTGAACTTCATTATGTCTATGAATGTGCTGAACAAATGTCCCCACATCTTGGGTAGAAAATCCACATGTTTCACATTGAAAGTGACCATTTACACAATGCTTTGATGTGAAGTGTTTTGTCAAATCCAACAAGGTATACATTTGCTCATCATTACAAATCTCACATTTTACTAAAGTGCTGCGATGGGTCCGTCGATGTTGTTTAAATGACTGAAAGTCACTAGCTGAAAAATTACACATTTCACAAGGATATGAAGGCAACTCTCCATGATGTAACAGTTGAAAGTGTTTCTGCAGATCATTTGGGCTATACTTAATGTTGTCTCTACATTTTGAACAGGTGAAATTCAGTATTTTTGCTGTAGTTTTCAACCCCTCTTCTTCAAATTGTACTTCTGGTTTCCTTTGCAAGTTGTTACCCTCTGAACAATTTAAGTTACTTCCATTTACTGTTTCTTGACTTAAAGACTTTCTTGCAGTTTGCTGTTTATGCTGAAACAGTTTTCTATATCGATCAACTTCATGTTTCAATACTACTTCATTTGGAATGTTCACTTTGGGTAAATCAATTTTCACATTTTTCAGTTTGTAAGAATAACTGACATCTAAAATTGCTGGTTCAGGCATTATGTTTAAAGTATCATTCACTAGTGCTTTTTCCACAGCATTTTTTCCAGAAAGTTCCTTTGCAGCATCATCTGTTAGCAGAGTTGTTTTTGTACCACAAAAAAAAAGGTCTTTTTCGGATGGCATTGTTTTAAAACATCCCTTTTTCTGTTTTAGGTAGGTTGAGAGATTATTCTTAATTTATGCAGCAGACAAGACTATTGTGCCGAAACCTCTTCAGATTTCTACGAATTTCCCCATTTTAAAAATTACCCTGAAATAAAAAAAAACAAAACAGCATAATGCATTAATCAGTTTTTAAAAAGCAATGACAACATGCTCTTCATCAAATTATTGAAAAAATACACACAGATCAACACATATTTATTTTTATTGCATTAAGTCTTAAAAGTTACCCATACCAGGCCAAAAGAAAACAAACAAACAAAAAACCTATAAAACAATTTTTTTCTGAAACTTCTCATTAGGTGTATAAGTATTTCAGTATATTAAAAGAAAATCACTACACTGAAAAAAAGGCAGCAAAATACTTTGGTAATTCGTAACTAGAAAAAAGGCAGAGAAAGGCAGCGCCTCAGACCAATTCATTCAGAAAGGCATGAGCTAGGCTACAATCTAGGTTGTCAAATATGTTTGTATATTCCTTGTAACAAAGCTTTTGTAAATAGAAGTGGACATTGTATAAGATTCAGAATGTCTCAGAATGCTGCTTAGATACATTCAGATTGTACACATTACTCAAGAAACGATTAACTCTGGATTCTATCCATAAACAAGAAACAAAAACCCCACAATATTTCTCCTATGAAATGGGTACCGATGATTTTATAAATACTAAAACTAGTTCAGTGAAATTTGACTCGAAGTGAAAATTATCAGCTTCTGTTATGTGTCCACCTCTCATAGTAGTTGCCAAGTATTATGCTTAGAAAGTGAGAACATTTGATCTTAGTGTGTACATGGATTTACGTATGACTATATAGATGGATTTGAAGGCATATATTTATGGCAAAACAAAACTACCCCTTACAAAGCCAGTCTCATAACCAAGCTTCCTCCTAATCCATTCCCCCTACACTCTTTGGAATCTTTTTCTCAGTACTCCTGAACTACTCATTTCAAGACACGGAAGGTCTTCACACAAGATCAGATGGGAAACTCTTCAACCTGTCACAACTTAAAGCAAAGACTAAAGTTCGAAAGCTGCTTGCTTATCAAGGAGCTTCTATTTGCTGATGATGCTGCTCCTGTAGTAGGTGTTTGTCGTGGGCTATAAGAAATCATGGATCACCTTCCAATAGCTTGCCAGGCATTTGCTCTATCAGCATAAAGAAAATAGTTGTGCTAGAACAGGGAGTTCCACAAGATCCAGTCACCCTTAATAAGAACCAGGTAGAAGTAGTCCAAAAGTTAAGTTACCTAGGTTCTACAATAACCACAAACCTCATTGAAGAACTTAATGTTCACATCAGAAATTCTGCTGAAGGTGGTGGCAGCCTAACTAAAAGAGCATAGAACAACTCAAAGCTTACCATGAAGACCAAAATGCTACTGTGCAAAGCTTGCGTACTCAGCACTCGTGTATGCTGGGGAAACATGGACAACTTATGCACATCAAGAGAAAAGGTCCAGCTTCCACCTGCACTGTTTACGCCGCATACTCAACATCAAATGTCAAGATAAATTTACCAACACAAAGGTTCTTCAAAGGGCAAAATTTATCAAGTGTGACAGCCTAACCCAGACAGAGATGACTGCACTGGCTAGGCCATCTGAGCAGATCAGAAGATGGATGTATACCCATGGACATGCTATAGGGGGAACTATCAGAGGGAACAAGGACAACAGGATATCCCAAGCTTCGCTACAAAAATACATGCAAGCAAGATATGAAGACATTTGGAATTGATCCTGACTAATGGGAAATGCTGACAACCAACTGGAACAAGTGGCAACAGTCTCCACCAGGGTATTAGAGTCCACAACAGGAATTCATTCCAAAGGCTTGAAGAAAGAAGAGTCCACAGGAAGTAAGCAGCTCACAAGGCATCCAATCATGACGCATACACTTTTAACCACTGCCACAGATCATGCAAATCTCAGCTTGAACTATTCAGTCGCATGACACATTGCAAGCCATCTACGCTACAGGCTGCAATATCCACCATCTCTTGCAGATGAGAGGATGCCAATCATTGGTGTCTCATAACCAAGGCTCCTCCTAAATAAAAAGTTCTTGACATTGGCTATGTCCATGAACATATTTCTCTGGATTAGCAAACTGTAAACTCAGATAGATATGACTAGCATAATGACCTGTTCTACAAAGGCTCTGCATAGGTGCTTCCACAACAAGCTTCAGTAAAAGTATTAAAACAGAAACAAGTTATGGAAGCTCAAGTCCATGCCAAAACATAAGACCTTCCACATGGCAGCATAGTATCTGTTGGGATGGCCTGTCACTGAACATCATTTTCTGTTCTTGAAAGCAAACTGGCAAAGCAAGCAAGTCTGCACCTAACTCTTCCATAACCTATGAAGCTCTTTCTTGCACAGACCTCCTTATGATTATTTCCCCACATTCTCACTTCCCTCCTACCTAGCAAAACTTGAGAGATCTGGAATGGAAGTATCACAAGATGCTGTAATCTGAGCTGCCATTCCCCCCGCCCCCCCAAGAACTACAAGAGCTTAAGTTACCAACTCTTATAACATCATTATTGGGGGCCTTCAAATATTTTGCCCACAGTCTGGAGAAAAAGGATCTTGTATTAAATGAAGAAGAAAGAAGCTAGAGGTTGCTAACTTTCAATATATTACAGGAAGAAAAAAATTTCTTAAAATATGCTTATACAAAAACGTTCTTAAGAACGTCTAAACAAGTGTTTGCAATGACAGACAGCAACACTTTCTAGTACTTTATACAGCAATAATTTGGACTGGATAATTAAAATTTAACTAACAGTAGCCCTAAGTTAATTAAACCACAGAGTTTAAAAATTAAGAAACAGGAATTTTACCCTTTGAAAACCAGTTAAACATGTCCTGTTTATTGACAAATGTTCAATGAGTCCATTCTGTATTACTCTACTTCATATGCTACTTTGTAACCTTTGAAAGACACACATGCACAAGTTGTTAACAAATATCGTTACATAAAATATATATTCTCTTGTCAATAGTAAAATCCACTGATCTAGAAAAGCAGTGACTCTAGTTTCTGTAGAAAGCATTAGTGACCAAAGCATGACAATTCTGCTGGACATCATCTTCAAAAGACATGCAGCCCATTACGATTAGAGGTCCCATCATGCAATATTTAATTTTGATGCTACCGGTTGGCTCCTCAGCTCGAGATAGAACATTGTACTGAATGGGAAAGTCTACAGTATCTACAGGCTGCATCTTCACTACACAAACTGCAAGTTAACATCTTACGCTAATATAGGAATTGTATATTAGCATTTTTTTCTTAAGAACATCTCTCACACGGTAAATCAACACCATTCTCTACTTACAAAATAAGTCTAATAAATGCATCCCTGTCTAAAAATAGGCAAATAAAACTTACGTATTAAAACAAGATTAGGTTTCATTCTTCAATGGCCTTCTCAACATCTTTCATGTGGAAGAAAAAAGGGTGCTTATACAACGCTTGGAATTGGCCACAGTGAGGACAAATACTGGACTGAAGGATCTGGAAATATAGATTAAAAAAAGATTTTAAACTGCTGTAAAACATAAGGAGATCTTAAAAAGTAAATGAACACATGTTCTTCGCAATCTGATGCTGTGTATGTTTTTTAATAAAATGGGGGAGGAAAAACTATTGTGGGATAAGGCAGCTGTCAAGAGCAAAATCAAATTGCTTCTCGGTCTCTTGAAGGCTCAGATTAAGTGAACTATTAAAAAAAAAATCAATTAGAACCTAATTGGGATTCGGCAAAACAAAAAATAGAAATGAAACACACAACGTGCACCCTCGCACACCAAAATGTACCTTATCTCAGTTCCTTCGGTATTTCTAACTGTGCTATCCACATGCCCCGCTGGCCAGAAGCAGCAGATACTGTTACACGGAGCAGCCTTGGGTCCCTTTCCCACCAGCTCCCAAACCTCAAGAATCAAAAGTCAAACTATGGGAAAAGCTATAAAACGATTCCCAAACTGAAAAGTGCTTTATTAAAAAACAAAAACAAGGGAAGGGGGGAGGGGGGGGCACTGAAGTAAAGACCTGCTCTTGCCCCCGGAGGGGACGGTATTTGGTCGCGGACCCCCGAGGGCCTCCGCCCGCTCCGGCAGCCCCTTCACGCCCCGCGCGGAGCACTCCTGCTGCCCCGGCCTCGCTCCCCGCGGGCCCGGCTCCCACCTACTCCGTGGACCCCGCGCCACGCGCCCCCACCGGCCGAGACAAGGGCAAAGCGGCGGGAAACCCGCCTCGGCCGCGCAGCCGCAGGCGCTTGGCCGGGAGCCGCCAGCCCGGCGCCGCGGGGGCTCCCCAGCGCGGGGCACCGCGGGGCGGCGGAGGGATACCGCGCCCCCCCACGGGCCGCGCCGCCAACTTTCCGCGGCGACAGGGGCCGGGACTACTTAACGCCCCAGCCCGACCCGAGCGCGGATCCTGCTCCCTGCGGGCGACCCCCTCCCACTCTCCTCCCCCCGCTTCGCGGCCCGGTGGGGCGCAGCCCAGCCGCCGCCCCTCTGCGCCGCCCAGCAGCCCTCCGCGGCGCCCCCCCACCTCGCCCGTCTCCGCAGCCCGGCGAGTCACTGTTGGCGGCCATCACAGTTTCCATCCGGGCACTGGGGCGGCCGAGCCCAGCGAGGGGTGGGGGCCGCGGCGGAGGGATACGCGCTTCACCTGAGGCGGAGGGACGGTGGCCGACGAGGCCCACGCGACGGAGCGACACCCCGGCCCCCCCCCCGGGGGCAGCAGGGGCCCGACCCGCGCCGCCCCCACCCCGGCCAGGACGCTCCTGGAGGGCGCCCCGGGCTCGGGCCGTCTTCAAATGTCTTCCAGAGTCGGGCACCACTCAACAGCGGCCATTTGCACCGCCCCTGATGAAGGGAAGTTGGGTTCCCCACAGCTCAGTGCTTCGCAGTCTGTGAAGGAGGTCTCTGCCCTGCCAGACGAACAGGAACAACTAACGTCCTCCCTCAGGCTGGCCCCTGCCCGCGTTGCTCGCAGGGCAGCACAAACCCAGCCGGGAGGCTCATCACACTATGCCTTGGGCCTCCGGGGCGGGTGGCACAGCTATGCCGGTCCCCCGAGATGCTTGGCGAGGGGCCACGCAGCATTAGGACTGTTGGGTCTGCGAACAGGGTTCATGGGATCAACGCGGAGACTTCAAATTGTTTTTCAGTCCCGGGACTTCCTTTCTGACCTTTTGTCCTCAGACTTATTGGCAACGCAAGAATTGCTCTGTTGTGTTTCTGTATCAAAAAAACAACAAAAACAAAACAGAGTGACAACTTAAGGGCTGGCATTTTTAGAGGGATGCCTCGAGTCTAAAAAGGTTGAGAGCTACCAGTTCAGGGACTAGGTGAAAAGGACCACCTTAGTACTTTGGAGAGACGTTAACAAGGTGTTAGTGGTAATAAATACCCTTCCCCTACTACAGGGATGATGAGTGCACTTGATTAGATCAAATAGGTGCTGAGTACAATGAAGAAACCCGTAGTAATCAAGGTTGAAAGGCAACATTGAAAAAAGAAATCTTTCCCACCCTGGCCGTGGTGTTGTTCCTCTAGTTTAACAAGCTTTCCCGTTTAAGAGGGATACAACTGTAGCCACCACTTCCATATGTCATTGTTTGTTAAGTATGTGTAAACATTAGTTGAAGTGTTAGCAGTTAGTAGCTTTTTGGGGGAGGGTTGTTTCTTCTTAACAATATGTAGAGCTGTTTGTTAAGTATGTGCAAATGCATTAGAAGGCATCAAGAGGGAGGTCCCTACTCAAACAATTTACAGTCTCATTCAGATTCATGCAATGCAGAAGGTTAGAGAGTAAAGCAACCAACAATCAGGTTACTGAGGAAATGAGCACAGGAAAGATTTGACATTACCATGAAGTATGCAATAGAGACAGATTTGAAGGAAGAGAAGGCAGGTGAAGAGGAGGCCTGTTCCAAGGATATGGGGTGATATGAGAGAAGTGCAGTAATCCTTTAGACTCCTTACTCTTGACAATCCTGTACTCCAATTGGACAATTCCCTGCTGATTTACAAGAACAATTAGCTGAAGTCTTCTCCAGACCCAATATCATGTTGCTTGGCAATGTTCGTAGTCTATCTATTTGGAGCTAAAGGGGTTATATAGTGTGCATGCATACATAAGGGCAGGGAACTGTTTAGAAATTCCCAAATTTAAAAATCTGCCCCATTCAAGTTATTAGACATTGTCCTTGCGACTCTTCCTGTAGAAGCCATTTTGAGTTTTTTTGCCAACTTAACACTTCCAAAGAGTGAATGTTCCTACAAATTCCACAAATTTGACATCTCATACATATGCCATATAAATCACATCAGGTAAAACCAGAAGCAGGTCCATTTATCACTGTAGTATTTTTTGTTATCTTGATCCCATACACTTTTACATATATGTCTTCACCAAGTGTGGATCTTCAAACAAAGAACCAGTCTTTCGTGATATGTTTGATATACTGGTTCCTTGCATTGCTTAAGGTCCCACTCTGAAGGATCTAGTTTCTCTTCCTGTATATTACACCCAGATGAAATAACTAAATGCAAAGCATAAAAGTTTCCTAATTATGCACTGATCAAATCATTAAAAACCCTATAGAATACTGTATCATTGTATATCAAAATATAAAAGGGTAAGTGGGTAAAACAATTGTCAACTTCTTTGTCAGATTAATTAAGACACCATGATAAACTAAATTATCCCCAAATAATTTTCATAGGTGGTAAGGAATGATTAATGTTTGAGTTGCACCTACAGTACTTGAGACCAGAAAACAAACTCCATGATACACTTTGATGAAAAGATTACCATGCAAGACATCAGTCCGGTTTACATTCACAGTGGTGTTGGACATTTTTCTTGGTACTTTGGGCCTGAATAGATAAGATGCATCAAATATGTTCCCAACAGATTCTACAAAATATTAATTTTAAAATGTAGATGTAAATATTGAGCATTTATAGTTCAAATCTAGAGTGAATAAGTATCTTATGAAAGGGAAGTAAGAAAGACTATGAATAAAAAGGCAAATTCTAGAAAAGAAAAAAAAAGCATGAACAGCTGCTATATAATCTATCCATTAGCCATATACAGTACAAAAGCAAGACAAAAACATATTGCACAAGAGTACACTGAAAACCATCTTAAGATTGGATTCAAGATTCATACAAGAACGTATATATAAAAAGAGGGATGACTTTTAGTCTTAATAATTTGATCATTTTTTCCCCCAAAATACCCATTAAAGAGGGTGATGTTGTTATTTTATCATTGTTCTTATCTAAATATATTATTAAAAAACCCTTATGGCACTTGAGTCATTATCCTAAAGTTCTCTCTCAGATTTTGCAGGTGACATCTACAGGGTCCACAGAGGTGCCAGGGACACCTCCTAGACTGTACAACAAAGGGTGCCAAAAAAGGCTATTTGAACCAAAATGAATACTTTAATCACTGTTTGTTGCTAAGAAGAGATGACCAATGAATGCAATCAGTCCAGTCATACAATGTTGATATCTGAAACTAAAACTTAAAGGGAATCAAGAAAATTCAGATGTTCCACTGAACCTTCTTAATGACCAATTGTCTTGGGTCAGGGTCACCACGGGTGGCTGAGATGCCCCTGGCAGCTCTGCAACTATGCCAGCTCTGCCCCAAGAGCACCCTCTTGTCTCACCTGCCATCATGGGTGACTGGTGCCACCTTAGTCAGCGACTGGGGGGGGAAAGGGGTGTCCACCGCAGCTGATCCTGCCAGCTAGGAAGGTGGGGGGGGCAGGGGGGATTCTACCACGGCCAATCTCGAGACAGCTGATCGCTGCAGCCATTTTCGGGAGCGCAACAGCACTCCACTTCCCAGCTGGTGCTTCCAAGGGAGACACCAGCGCTCCCACCTGCCCCTGCCTGCCTATCACCTAAACAGTGAGCACGGCCAATCAGGGGTTGCACCAGTGCTCTCAGGGGGTGCATGTGCCTGCCATGTCTTGTTGATAAAATAAAATCAGGAGGCTGCCCACAGGCCTGTGTGTGGCCCTAGTCTGCTAAACCTCACTAGAACTCACTGGTCCTTGAGCACTTCACCAGACCTCTCTCCAGTACTGCACCACACGGGACACCTCCAGCCTTATGGGCCAATTGCTTGGCTCCTAAACCTCCCTTATACCATACCTCATGCCTCCTCAGTGTTACACAGATGTTGCTCCCTCTGCTTGCTTGGCCCCCATCCTTTAATCTGGCTAGGTCTTCTAGCCCAAGCCCGCTGTGTCAGACCTGGCTCTGAGGCACTGGCTCCAATCAGTTTGTTCCAGTCACCAGGCCCCCATCTGACTGCACCTGTCTGGCACCAAGCCTTTGGACCCTGTGCAGCTGTGCCCTCTGACCTCTGTCTGCTGGGCCCTTGGCCTCTCAAGTAGTTGTGTCCCTCTGGCCTTGGAACTTCTATAGCTGCACCCCTCTGGCACTGGGCCCCGTTGTCACCGGTCCAGTTGCACCCCACTGGGCACTAATGCGGCCTCCATACTTCCATTTGCAGCTTCATCCCAAACCTCCAGTACAAACACCACCACAAACAGAAGCCCCTAGGCTGTAACCGTTCAATAACAATGAAGACCATGTTCTGCCCCTTTAGAAAGATAGCCTTCCACCCTTCAGACAGCATGTCTCCTAGCCCTGGGTACCTTGTGGATTCCTACAGCCTTACTGCTTTTGTAGGCAGCAAAGCAGGCAACCAAACATCTCCAGGTAGCTGACTTGGGCAGGGGCTCCTTCCTTTTGTAATCACCAGAGAGAGACAATAGCCTATAGTAGCCCCAGCCCTGAGCTTATATGTTCCCAGGGCCCTACCTCCTTCCAGTTAGCTGACTGCCTGCAGGTGCCAGCTAATTACCTTGTTAGCCTATTGCTCAGGCAACCTGCAGCTGTGGAGCTCTGCCTAGCCTTCAGGGCTCCCTAGCTAGGCTGCTTCTGCCCTTAAATGAGCATGTACATCTTACTGCCCTGTGACACCAACATCCCGAGTATTAGGGCTGAATGCACAGAGCTAAAATTCATACAGATTTCCAATTATGTCAAAGTAAACTTCAGGATATGATGGGTCAGATGTGGCAACAATGCCAGTGAATGTTACATTTGAAGCAGAACCACTTTATGTTCTTCTGTCCTAAGACTGAGAATACATACAATACATCTGAAGAATCAAAAGAGCTGGGCACCATACTGGGCACAGACACAAGTTCAGCTTCCCAATGTAACTCATGGTGCTTTACAGGAAGCACTATGTGTTATAGCAGGGGCGGGCAATTATTTCAGGTGGAGGGCTGCTTACTGAGTTTTGGCATGCCATTGAGGGCCACATGGCAGGCAGCCAGGGGCAGATAAATATTAATTTTCTAAATTTTTTAGGGGCCCCATGGGCCGGATAGAATGGCCTGGCGGGCTGCATCTGGCCCACAGGCCACATTTTGCCTGCCCCTGAGATACAGTGATCCCCCAGATCCAACAGACATTTGCTCTTGGGTCCCGAGGGTTGGGGGATCCAGCTGCAATTTGGAGCATCTATGAATCTGCAGCCACTCTCTCCTAACCTCACCCTTCTCCCCTCCCAGCTCTGGCATTGTCTTCAGAATGGGAGAGAGGAAGGGAAAGCAGGGACCTTGGTCTGGAGCACGGGAGGTTGGGTCAGGTGGACTGGAGCCATTTGGGTAAACCCCAGACAGAGCTCCCTCTGCTCCCTTCCCCCAATTCCATTCCGAAGACAGCACCAGGAGCAGGGCTGGGCTGTATCAGCCCAGCCCTGTTCCTGGTGTGTGCTGACAGAAGTTAATGAAGATGGTCCCTTTCTATAATGAGGGTTCAGATTGTCACAGGATCAGGCCCTTTAAAAACACTCTGCAGCTGTGCACTTCTGTCAGGACATGCCTGTAGAGCACTTTCAACAGGTCAACCGTGTTACAAACATGACTTCTGTCTCTGCCTGCTTTCCACATTGTTACTGGCCAATATTTCCTCTCTTCCAGTGTTATAGCATATTCTGTATTCTGGCTGGTTGTTGTCTTGATTTCCACAGGTGATATGGAACATATATAGCTTATACAGTATATTGGCATCTTTTCAATCCTTAACCAGTGACTTGTGGTTAACACTCCAACATTGGTTCTAGCCACTGGCAATTTTGCTTTCCTCTGATACATGTTTCTTTGGGCTGAGGTGGAGAGCAAAAGATTAAGTTGCCCATAGTGCACTACTGGCTCAGCACTGTTGTCCATGAACCAGTTCAGGTTAAGGACCATTGTTTTTTAGATAAAGGTACTACATACATTAAATATATCATACAGTGTTTTTGAAATACCAAACAATTGTACAAGCTCACATTACAAAGACAGCTAGCATCTAAAGTCTTTTATATTGTTATTTAGTAGGGCATCTCAGCACAAAATAGCTGAAGCAAATCTTTGTAACCACACATCAGGAAAGGTTTCCATAAGCAAAAACAATAATAATTTAAAAAAAACCCCAATTCTTCCCAGTTCAACAGAGAACTCAGAACCTGATTAGAAACCTTGCCATATTACAGAGTTAACCCTATGCTTATTGGGGGCTGGTTATTACTTGTCACAAGGATACCATTTCTAATTAAACATTTGGTGAATTGCGTGTGTGTGTTGTTTAAATTAACTATTTAACTAGTTAACCTTTTCTGCTGGAATATCCATTCAGTCTTCAAGTAGCTGAATTTTTCTTTTTTTTTAATTTGAAAGTCAGTTTTATGTTGATACACATGCAGGTTACCTCACTGATTTCAATGAATAAGTAGGCTCTTAATTTATTTTTAATTTTGAAATATTTTGGGTCATATTACCAAGTAATCCACTAGCCCATTCGCACATTTATATATTAGTCCCTATGTTCACATCATGCAAAATTAAGTCTAAAAGCAACAGTCAGCAATTGGCTTAATGATTGCCTCAGAAACACCCTGAAAGGAGAACATCTGATTATAAGGTCCATGTCACACAAATCACAATGGGAACTGTTAAACTCTACATTTTCATTTAGAAGCCACTTCTCCCTGTCAATGACCATGCCTACAAATTTTCCTGAAACATTTCCCAGGTTTGAGAAAGCTTCTTTTTGAGGAGGAAACCTTTAAAATATGCATTACTGTTGTTGACACATGCTCCGTACTTGAATTAGTAAGTGAAAGTGTCTGGCTCACAATTATATATTATAAACGTTATCAGTTTAATTTATGTTCAGCTGTGCTTTCACCCCACAGCTAAATATATTATTGATACTTTAAGCATGTTGTATTTCTTCATGACCATTGTTTGTAATATTGTATCTGGAATTAATTTATGGTGCCATGTTAACTGAGAATAAATCCAATGTCAGGACTTGAAATAGAGGGAGATTTTGATAGATTATTTAATGACCTGATCTTAGAAACATGCTTATATAGAAGGCAAAAAAATTACTCATGTGAGTAATACGAAGGTGTGTATTAGGAGCAGTGTGTATTAGTAGGATCAGGCCTCAATAAATGTATCTTTTAATCCATGTTTTAGGGATTTATTTGATAGCCAACATGGCTACTAAATACAAACCTGAAACATAAAAGATACCATATCTTAGCCAATTTTGGAATTATAAACTTCATTGCTAAACAAGAATAAAAATGTCTACACCTCCCTGCCTTTCTGCCGTCTACCACCACCAGGGAAAAATCTGCACATGAAGGAGCAATTTACACAAAGGAACCCAGAGGAACAGACATCCACCTTCAGCTTCCTCCCTGCAAAATGAACTTTATTTTCTACCTAAGGGGGCTTTTATCATCTTTACTTTTCCCTAATCCTGAAGAAGGATGTGTGTGCCCAAAAGCTTGCAAAGAAAGATAATTTGTTTGTGATTTCTTAGTTGATCTAATAAAAGGTATCATCTCTGAACCAAGAGTTTTAGAGTTCTGCATTGCTTTTAATCCACTGTTTTTCCTGCTTTTGGTTGTATCTCTAGTGTGTTGTTTAGTCGAACATAATTTTAAATTCAGCTGTCTACAAAAGTGACAATATTATGTTCACCGTCTTTAGTGCTGCAAATCATTGCCTATATTTATTCGTCACTGTATTTGAATTTGGTTTGCATGTGTCTAATACCAATGGATACCATGAAAACTGTAAAGAAAGCTAATATATCAGTCACTTCTGATATTACATTGACACTGTAGGACATGGGTGGGTAAAACCAGTCTGAGAATTCAATATTTTCAATGGCATCTTTGGATATCAGCATTAATAGTGGTATATTTAAAATATAACTAACCAGTGTGGTAGAATGCTATTGCCATCTAATTTTGGCATGCTACTCTTATAACTGCAGAGGCAAAGCGGAGGCATTTATCAAGAATAAATATAGAGGGAAAGCCAAGATGTTTATTTTTACATCAGTGTCAGTTGCTCACTGCGCCATTGTACATTCCAGTTGGCTCAAACACAGTGTACTCAGCCAATCAGAAAGCAGTTTCTTCATAAACAGGCAGTTTTCTTACTTTTATGAATAATCTGATTTCTTGACTGCACTATCTGTGTGCTTTTGTTCATCTTGGAGAATTTATTTAAATATTTCTGATAATCATAGAGTGGTTTATCCACAAATATACAGTTAAAGGTACATTGTACTTCATACCAAAACCAACTACTCCAGCAGGGTGGTGTTTATTTGTTTGTTTGAATTAATAGCCTTCATAGGGGTTGTCTGTAAACAAGGCAATTTTGAAATCAGCAGATAACTGCTCAGAAAACCCTGCTGAAAGGTTTTAGTAGAACGATCAAACCACATTTTATGATAAGGAAGAAGAAGAATTTAGCATCTAAGATACAAACAGGTACAAACGTCAAGAGGAGTAGGATGTGTGGATTTGCCTTGAACCCTGTATAAAATATTGTCTCTGTACAATACAATATGGCATAATATTACACTTTTTATACAAAATACATTTAAAAAGTGGAATCAGCCATTTAGCAGTCAGAATACTTAGCACAGATTCCACAAAAACAATCTCTAACGTTTTGGAACCACCTTTACACATTTATATATAGAACCTGTATATATAAGTATATAGCGGGCACATCTACACGAGACACTGACTCTGCAGTAGCCTGATACTACTAAACAGTAGGGTTGCATGGCAAAAAACATGCTGAGATGCTACTGCAAAGTAGTATTAGGCTCCTGTGAAGTAGTGTCACTTAAAAGACATTCACCAGCACTACTGCACAGTATCTCCAGTTACCACACATTTATTTAGTACCTGCTTATACAAGTACTAAATAAATTTGCAGTAGTGTCTCATGTGGACGCACCCAGCAATTCTATATTACATCAAGGTGTGGCTAAATATATAAATATGCATATACTCTCACTATATTTTAGATAAAAGCTGTTATTAAAACTTTCTATTAGCCATTTTATAGCATAATGAGTTGTGTCTGTGTGTGCGTGGACATTCAAATTTGTGCGTGTGTGTGTAAAGAATTTTCTGCCTGCCTCTTTTTGGTAATACTCAGTAATTCACAATACTTTGTATTGCCAAACAGCGCACAAGAATGTGTTTTAAAATTCAATTATTTTTTCAGCACGTTTTTATGCTGCTGAAACAGACAAATATATGAACTGTTACTAAAGGCGGAAGATTTATTCCAAATTGCATTCACTGTAAATAAGGGTTGATTTGTTCCATATAATTTGAAAGCATTTTTAATGTTATATTACAAGACCTAAAAATGTTTTCTTAACATATACACGCGTGCCTTTTCATAGGTCCTGTTGCAACTGAATATCCTACATAACTCTGATGCTCAGAATAACTCTTTGAAATAACATTTCTGACAATTGCATGCAAGAATTCTGCAATGGGAAGCAATGCTGCTTTCAGGGATGAAAAGTGCTTGGAATGTTGGGGAGTTTCCCTGAGACTGGTGGGAATGTCTCTCTGCCTTTGCATTTCAAAAATAAAAATGTTCAAGAAGGCTAAGAACAGACTAGAAAATCATAGATGTTGGTATGACATTTAAGATAAATTCAAAACATTTTTCATCACCTGTTTGGCACTACAGTATGTAATCCTCATGTTAAGTAACTACAGATAAAAAATTCACCCCATACGAGGTTGTAATTGTAATTTCAATATGGTCTGTTTTCATTAGTATTCCCTGAACCTATAGAGCCATACCCTTCCCATACTAACCTAATGAAAGATGATGTTGCTGAATGGAATGACTGAGCAACCAGTATACTCAGTATAAAACTGTTCAAAATGTATGTATATCTAGATCGGATGATGTCATAATTTAGATGTATTCTAGTTGCACTGGAAACATTAAAATTCATCAAATTATCTGGCATTTTAGGACAAATTGACACCATTGTTAGAGCCAAGCACCTTCCAGATACTACGCAGCATTTATAAAAGTCTGGTGTACATGTTTATTAATAATGTTTTTCATATGTTGTAAGAAGTATGAGGAAACAATAAAAGCAAAATACTCCATGGGATCAATAGTAGATATGTTCTATGCTTCTATGTATCAGATAGGGCTCTGTGCTTCAATCATGAAATACTGACTCTACTGAAATCAATATCAGAATTTATACCGAGTCAGTGGAGCCAACTGAAAAGTCTAATTTTAGGAAGTCCAGTGTATACACTCCATATATGTTTCACGTTTCATCTCAGGATAGTATTTTGTACGTTCAACAAAAGTGTGTTCATGAAGACTCTGTGAGTATGTAAGTAAAAAAAAAAACAAAACAAAAAAAAACAACTTATTTTTAAACCAACAACACAAGTAGTGGTCTTTCACATGAACAATTACTGCATACAGGACAAACCTTGGTGCCCACATCTTCTCACCCCCAACAGGTTTGTTCAAACACTATCAGTTAAATATTCTATAAATGGCCATAGTAACAAAAATCTTTAAAACCCAGATGGATGCACAGACAGTTCCAATTGATCTACTCTGCATGGAGATTCCTAGGCAATAGGAAGACCTACAAGCCATCCTCCCCGAGATGAGGATTTACCCTTAACAGACCAAATAAAAAGAAACCACACAGTATTGGGAAACATCTTCCTGATACAAAATTTCAAAATACATCCTGAGCATTAGGTTTTTTTCTCTTTTGCAAGGCTGGTAATAGTTCTCCCCTCTAGAACTAACAGGAGTAGAATTACATGCATACAAATAAGATATTTTAAAATCAGCAGGTTATTTTAAATTCTAACTGGTGGAATTATGAAACTTCATGTAGCTTTCATCAATAAGAATGTATAATTTGAGCTTGAGTAGCGTTTCTGGTTTTGCTAACAGTTGTATTCCAATGTTTACCTCTATAGAAACTCTCTGATAGGCCATCTTGAAAGATTTCTTTCAAGTTCTTTCACTACCACCTACTTTCATTAAATCACTACCCCCTGGGTGCATTTACAGGAGACACTTTACTGTGTGGTAGAGCAAATTACTACATAGTAAGTGGCATCATCTACACGTGCAGATGCTTACTGTGTGGTAATTTGCTCTACTCATGAGGTAATTTGCTACCTAGTGGTGGTGGAGGTTGCAAGGTAGGCTTGCCCTCCACACTGTTGAAGCTCAGGGTCCCACGCCAGGTTTGCACGTGAAGCATGGCAATCACCAGCGGCACAGCACAGCGAGTCAGGCACCCTCAGTCTGCGCAAAAAGCTCTTTGCAGCATGCCTGGGATACTCTCAGCAGGGGCATGTCTGAGACACAGAGCCGGGGGGGGGGACTGGCCCCAGGGTGCCTCTCTGGCGAGGACCCATGTGGGGAGGGCAGGAGCACCACCAGCTCCACATCCCAGGGCTGGGAGCCCTTTAACCCCCTTCTCCAGTTGTCATGGGCTTGGGGGCAGGACAGGAGACAGGCTGGCCTGCAGGACAAGAAGGAGAGGAGTGGCTCTGGAGCTGCAGCAGCAGGTGCTGCCAGGAGCCAGGCCTGTCCCTGGCTCCTGGCAACAGGGGGCAAAGGAGGCAAACTGCCCTCAGCCAGCACCCAGCAGCCCACCTACCCCTGTGGAGCTAGCAGTGACAGGAGGCTCAGCCAGCACCCACCTGTGCCAGGGGCTGCCCAGCTGACTTACTATGGTCTGTGGGCACCCATGCATACACAGCCCCCAATCTGAGGCCGGACAGCACACAGACCCCTGGTATTGAGCATCTGATCTCAGAAATATTGCAAACTCTCACAAACAACTTCTTTCTCCTGGCTCTATAGGACCTGCAGCTGCACGCGATGGAGAGCCACCAGTTGGCAGCCAAGATGCACCATCAGGGTCACTGCCAGCCTCTTCCAGTGTCTTGCATATGCACAACCTCCAGCAGCACAGCACTGAAGACCAGATTCCGCTGCTGGAGCAGCAGGTCATGGTGGCTGAGGAGCGACTGGTGGACTTGTGGGCCTGGCGCATGAAGGACATCATCTGCAAGCAGGAGAGGGACCGAGAGAGAGACTTGTCAGGGGCAGACCAGGAGTTCAGGGACAGGTTCCTGGCCCTGGAGGAGATGCACCTGGGGGCCCAGGAGTGGCATGTTGCCCTAGTGGCCAGGGCAGTGGAGACCACAGAGGAGGACTGCTGGGTCCTGAACACTGTCTTGACCCTGGTGGTCGCCTCTGTGCCACCCACTGCCCTGCCCTAGAGTGCCCTGCCCTGCCCTAGAGTACCAGTGCACCCCCTGACTTGCAGCACTCACCACTTAGGCGATGGGCACGTAGGAGCGCTGGTTCCCCCGCTTCAAGCGCCGTCCGATTGCTGCAGCCGCTCCCAGAAGTGGCTGCAGCAATCGGCCGCAGGGGGAACCATTCCCGTTGGCAGGACTGATCACAGGGGGGGCACATGCTGCCCCTGACTAAGGCAGCACCAGTCTCCCATGGCCACAGGTGCTGGCCCCAGCCTTCAGCTCTCCCTGACTGAAGAACTGGAAGGAGCTGGGCAAGGGTGATTTGCCCATTGCAGGACAATTTGTGCCTCAACAAAGTGCACATGCAGGGGTATGCACTGCAGCACAAAGTAGCAGCACAAATTTATACTGCTACTATTTGTATCACTGGAAGCGCACGCCTCTGCTCATCTGGGTGTGGCCTGAATGGCCAAGTCCTTATTTACAGCTGGGTCATTTGGGGGCACCTTTCAGCCCAAATCCAAACCAAGGCTCAACCTCATGCCTTAACAGCTGTAAGGAAGTGTTTTCACTACTCTACCACCACACCTCTACTAGAACATACTCCAACCATTTTTCCCCTCACACATTGTAGTATCTCTCCTGACTTTTTATCATCATATAACATTGACTCCCTCCTTGATTTGGAGTGACCACTCTCAAAGCTGAGTTTCGTTTCCATGCCTATTCACTGTATGGCATCTCTGCTGAGACTATTCATATCAACTGTGATGATGGTGATCTCTTTGATGAAGAGGACACTCATGCACAAGGAACTTAAGACCAGGATGCTGAAAAGTCAATTGTTTGCAATTTCCAGTTATTATCAAACTCGGTTAAATTTGAAGTAGGAACCTAGAGAGAGAAAACCTGTGTACCCCTTACCCATTCTCTAAGGAGCTGTACAGTCCCCCTATTAGTTATTTTAAAAAATATATTTGAGATAGCAGGTGCCAGGTTGCTTGTTAATTGTGCCCCCAGGCTTTAGACTTCACTGACTAATGACAGGAGATCAGTTACACTGTGTTGCTTTAATTTAACAACAGCCTAAATACAGACATTTTTGTTTTGCAAGCTCTTTAATCAATCAGATATGTGTTAGCTATTAGTTCAGTTCTGTGCCCCAGGAGGCTTCCTATGTAGTGCTCCAGACATGCGTATTCTTTTAGTTCCTGTTTACTAAATCTGAGTTGATGAATAGGACATTAACTTGTTTGTTGTTTTTTTAATGAAGTAAATTTGTGGGGGGGGAGAATAAACTTATAATTAAAACCAACTGGTACTACAAACTGCCTCATACTCCACATTACTGCAGATATTTTCAGTTAAAGACATGGGAGTGAGGGAAATCAGGGAAATTCCCTTTTAACCAAAAACTTTATAGCTGATGTTTCTTTCAAAGATGAAAGACTCAATCACGTAAAGGAGATCAGTAGAAAAAACTAAACTGTAAAAATCATAGACAGCACTCCTGGAGTTATTTCAAAGAGATTTTTACATAAGGACAAATAATTGCCAGATGACAGCCACCTTGTTAAGACTCTTCTGTGCATAGTCAGCCAGCCAATTTCTTTGAGAAAATAAATTAATGTAAACAACAAATAGTTCATATCAGGCTTCTCATACAACAGCATGTGTACTGGGAAGTTGCAGAGAAGTATATGATACCACAGAAATAAGTCAATGCTTCCTACATTTGGTGAGGCACTTCATTGTCATTAATAGGATAGTCCCTGTGTTTCTTAATTGCTTTTGCTTTCATTTACAGGTTAGTTTGCCATTTTACAACATGCCTGGTTGTGAAACACGTCTACCAGGTTCAAGCTAGGTTTAGCACATAATGATTAGGTCTGATTTTACAAAAATGAACCTGTTACACAGTTGTAGAAAGAGACAACAGTATGTAATAGGGCAAAAGATTAGGAGCAAGAAGAATCAGGGTTCTAATCCCAGCTGAGCCACTTATGGTATAACCTTGGGGAAGTTACTTGACCTTCCTGTTGTTACTTAGTAAACTCAGTTGGAAATTCAATACCAACCAAGCCTAAGAGAATATCATATGCTTCTGCTCAGCTTCTCAGAATTAATAAATTACAATGAAAATAGTGATTTATAAGATTTAATTGTGCTAGTGCAATGAAATGCACATAAATTAAATGTTATATATAAAAGAAATCCTATCTTTTCCTGGCAGGGCTTAAAATGAAGTTAATAGGTAGAATGTGTACTATACTTTGTAACCCAAAATAAATGAGATAAATCAAAAGATTTGGCTAAATTATGATAGAAAATAGTACCACCCAGGGGTAAATAAATTCAAGACACATTCCAACTATTCCTTTTACTCTCATGTTCTTATATTCTTCTAACAAGGGCATTTATCAGATTATCTGATTAGTTGATCAGATTTATATGGCCAGATTCTCAGCAGTTCCTAGTATGAGCTACTGATAGGGGCACAACAAAAAAGCTGATTATAGTGCCCTGATCCTGGAGTCCTATGGATCCCGTAGTCCTTTCCTGTGCAGACTGGAAAGGACCAGTTCCCCAGCTGAGGGGGTGAAGTAATGCTCTAGCTGAATCCATGCCCAGCCCCCAAGACATTGAAGCAGAAGCTGGTACCTACTGCAGCATATAACTCCCTCATATCAGGGACATCTCTAGCCAGGGTCTAGCTGCTTTCAAGCCCCTCTTCCTTGCCAGAATGCTCTTCTGAATTAGGGCCTAAAATGTCTTGAAGTGCTTTCTATATACATTCATTGTGCTCTTTATTATAACAAACAAGAGTGGAAAGTAAGGGTGGAAGGTACCAAGGCTTAATGATATTAGCAATAACTTTATATGATCCCAGTTAGTTTGTGAATCACTAAGGGGAATGCATCAGGAGACAGAATGAGTTTACACATTTATTGTTGTTATGGTTTGGCTGTAGACAGTTGATTCAAGGCTGGATAAAAGCATCAGCAACGTAACACTGATGTGGTTGTATTTTCACCAACCTAAAATGTACAAACCAATATTTTTCAAATGAGGTCTATCTAGATATATCTAATCATACTTTTAGAATATACAGGTTATGAAGAAGACATATGCCGTAGACTAAAATTTTGTTCATGTCTTTGTTTCTGTGTTGATCTTGATGGGGGACAGTATCTTTTTGGAGTGTTGTGCTTCAATACTGTGCTTTTCAGTAGGAAGTATACACCCTCATTTGTACAAAACGTCCCTCCTATGCCCTAAGAGTAGAAGTCCATGGTGGGTGAGAATGTTCCGAGGTACCAAGCAAATTTAGGTTCTGAGAAGTAAAAGAATCTTAGCAGCTAACCCTAAGGATGCTCCGAAGCTAATTTTGATTGCTTAGAACTTAAGCATTTTCCAACAAACCTATTTTTCAACCTTAGTGATAAGTGGGTAGGAAAAGCCTTGGTTTTCTTTCCTTGCTTCATTCCATGGGTTGGCCTCCCAAGATAACGTGGAGGGCATCAAAATTTACTGCTGTTGTTATACAGCTGAAAATACTACCATCCTAGGGTAGGAACTGTGTCTCAGAAGTTTGCACCAAGGCACATTATCCATAGGATAGCCCATAGCATGTTCCAAAGTTCAACCTGTACCTCGTTAGCCAGAAGAGGTGTGACAATCATTTATTACTGTGTCAAAGGTATGTATTTTACAGCCACACAGAGCTTGATGGCTGAATGGATCCCTAATAACTTTCACCTTTGAACACAGATCTAGGATTAAAATACAAGTAAAAAATAAGTCTTTTAGAAAGTTCTGAATAAATGAAAATAGGGAGTTATAGATGAAAATGCTTTGACTTAAATTATTGCACAATATGTGGTAAAAGTCACTTCTATTTCCTTGTGGAATATTGGCACTACATAAGGAGGTATAAAACTATGGCATACAAGTTCCAATAATGTATAACCTTGAGTAGTTACATAGATATATAAAGATTAAACAGACATTTTAAATCGTACAGAAAGCCAGAAGCAGAATTAAATATGGTTAACACCTAATGCTTTTGAATGTAGTCACTAAAAGCAAAGTGTCAGTACCTCTGATTCGAAGAACACCCCTTTTTTCTTCTACTTACAGTTGTCTCTGTATTCGGGGAAGTGAATCTTGGAAAGATCCTGGGCCACCTTGAAAATAATAGATGCCCCTGATTAAAACTGGGAGAATCTAAACCTTTGGATATACAGCAGAATAAATAAAACATATAAAGTGAATCTTGACCACACTGAATTTAATGACAAATAGACAGGATTTCACCATTTACGGGATTTAAAAGAATCTCAACATGTCATTTTGTAACATACTAAATATTTTCATAATTTTGTCACGTGCATTTACTGGTGCTAACCGGTTTGCCCATGTGCCATCCCCACAAAGGAAGAAAGGGACTGGAACTGGGTATAGGGAAAGGGAAAGACTGGGAGATGAGGAACCAGTAAGTCCAAAGGGAGATACCATGACTGGGTAAATGAGGAGACTGGAACTGAGATAAGAAGTTAGAGGAGTAAAAGCTGAGGCAGGATAGGAAAGGAGAGTAGGAATGAGACGGAAGCCAGGGATGCAAAAAAGACGGGACTGTGACAGAGACAAATTGTACAGGATGCAAAAAAATGCCAGGTTCTAGGAGAATTAGCAAAGGGTCATTATAGACCCACCAGAACACACTCCTCGCCAGGAACTAGGAAGAAAAATAAAATCTCATCATTCTTTTGTTGTGAGCAAACAAATTGGCAAAGTCTTTGTCTTATGCCCCCTAGCTGTCATCCAGAAAGAAGATAGCAATCTACTATTGCTCTTAATTACTCTGTTAGCTCAGGGAGCAGAGAGAGGACGGAGAATGGTTTCTCAAACAGCATTCTCGACCCATGAGTTGCGACACAGAAGTGGGTTACAAGAATATAGGAAAGGGTCATGAAACAAACTTGAAAAATGGATTCTCCTTTGAAGGAGAAAAACGTAGGAAGCTGTGGCTTTTCCCTTGCAGGCTGACAGAGTTCCAGCCTGCAAGGGGCTGCCTGGGGGGCCTCCATGCCCCACATACACCCCCTGCCCCATACACCCCCCACCTGCCCCACACACTGTGGGGCTGGGGCTTGGGGTCAGCAGATCGGAAGTGAGAGTCAGGACTGGCCACTGATGTTTACAAATGGATCCTGGTACAAAAAAAGTTGAGAATCACTGGTCTAAAGGTTCCAACCCTGCTAATGATCCATGTAGGTGAAAATACGATGCCACATGAAGGAATTTCTACGTTGCCCTTTTAAAACCAGAAAATTACACAACATACACACAAACACCTATACAAAAAGGACATTATCAAAAGGTTGCTAAGTATTCTGTTTTTCTGAAATGCCACATCACAGAAGTCTATGCAACCTTAATGTCAGCCCCATTGTGCATACAACTTAAGGTACAGTCTATAATTACCTGGTCATATATTGTTATTTTTACAGGACTCCTTGCCTCATTTCTTGCACAGGATAAACCTGCTATGGGAGGTGTGAGGTGAAGGAGGCAGTTGTCTATGTGACAGAAGTTGGAAGGTGTGAAAGAAATGAGGTGGGGAGTATAAAAAAGAGAAAAAAAGAGGTAGTTGAATTTTGTCCCTGCTTCTGCTGTAGCTTCTTTTAATTACAATCAAGTCATTTAAATCGCTGATTTGTCTGTCTTGTTTTCTGGCTCCCCAAATTGGTTTAAATACATAAATCTACATAGGTATATAAATGCTAAACAATCAAGTTCTAGGCGTCTCCAGCTGGGTACTCAAAATTAGTGGAGATTTTTAAATGTAATCTCTTTAGGTTTCAGTACCCCTACTGTAAAATACCAAAGAGGTGTGGGAATATTAAAGTGCTTGGGAAACTCAGACCAGCAGCAGAGAAAAGCTTAGGAAGAAATTAATAATTACATCATCAGAGCCAAGTTTTAATAGTGTTCAATATATAAAGCAGAAGGGTGCACACTGAACAATGAGAATAAACAGCTATTCAGTATTTCATTTAGGTTTGCATCATCTATCCTATCACTGAGTGACATAGTTATCCTGTGGAAAAACAGTGGAGATAATGCAATTAAATACTGTATCATAATGCCTAAACATAAGGGAGATCAATTTAAGATTATACTGGAAAGCTTAATTCTGCCTTTTCTTAATTTTTTAATGTTTGACTTCGTAACCTCAATAACTGTTTAATATAAATATACATGTATGTACGTACACAGTCCTTTTCCTGCAAATAGGGCCAAAATTTGCCCCAAAGATTTACCATGCTTCTGGTTCCTGTTTATACTCCACAACTGAAGGGCTGGAGCCTAAAGATTAGAGCTAAAGATTTCAGGGACAGGCTCTTACTCCTCCTCTGGAGGGAGGGGGCAGTAAATTTTAACTCAATAAGGAGTTCAGGGTCAGGGCTCTTCCTGGCTTTCTTCACTCCTCTTTTCAAACATGTCTTTGCTCTCTCCCATATGTCCTTTCTGCAAAATTCCCCTCCCACAGCCAACTTCTTTTGTCTTTTGTTTCATTATTTCCTATTTGTTTACGTATTTTGTTTTCTGGGATTTTTTTTTTTACCTCCTCTCTCTCTCTCTCTCTCTCTCTCCTCCTCCTTTTTTTTTTTGCTTTACTATAGTTCTTGAATTTTTGTGTTTTGTTTCTGTATTTTCTTCTACACTTTCTACAGTTCTCTTGCTCAGTTCAGCCACCTTCTTTCTTGACCTCTCTGTCCCACTTGCCTCATTCATTTTTCCCCATTTCTTGCTTTCTGTAGTACTATGCTTTTGATACTGAAGTAGGGAAAGAATGGTAACTGTGCTAAGCTGTGTCCAGACATAAAATGATGGTCCCTGCCCCAGAATTCTTACAAACTAAGTCTATACCAAGAGTAAGTAATGACAAAAATGAGAATACAATGAACAGTGACATTATTTCAAGCTACAGTCACAGAATGGCAGTTGCTGAGTGCTTGATAGGCACTATAAGGAGATTTGAAGAACAATGTGGTAGGCTTTGTGGATTTTTATGGGAAGTCCCATGCATGCACAATGGAGGAGCATGGGTGAGAGCATGAAGGTACTTAGAGGAAAATGTGATCAATGAACAATAAAGACTAGCAACATTACTAAAGCAAAAGCAGGAAATGATGGCTTGTTACTGTAGGGTGGGGATAAACCATGCAGAGCCATAAAAGGTAAGGCAAGCAGCTTATGCTTCACACTGTGTGAAAGGGGAGCCAGTGGAGGGATATAGCAGAACCAAAGCAAGAAAAATGAGCCAGGGAGATGACTTTTCTTCTGCTCTCTAATGCCAACTGCTTCCCACTATACTGTTTCTCCAGTACTGGAAGGACCACATTAGAAAAGCAAGCAGTAAGAGGCCCAACATATTTTCACAATAACAACATCAGGTGGCACAAAATAATCAAAAAGCTGACTTAACCAGCTAACCAGGAATTCCAATTTCATAAGAGGAATCCTTGGAGGTTCTGATTTGACACATTGGCAAGGTGGCATGATTGGGAAGGGGAATGATCTCCTGCTGCACTCTGAACCCAGCTGCTTGAACAGCCCTTTAGTCATCTCAGTGTTAGAGGCTGGACTGGTTTAATCTTGGCCTAAATGTTGCTTGACCAGACCTGGGAATCAGGCCCCTTATCTGATGTATGCTGGAGTCTGGTTCACCTGTCTCACCCAGGAAGCTCTGAACACTGATTTCAAAGTCTTTATCAAAAGCTAAAATTTTTAGGAGACATAAGCAAAGTGAGGGACTTGCAGGCACCAGATGGAAAAAAAGCTCAAGAGCAATGGAAATGGTTGCAGGACCAGCAGGAAGCATCAAACAAATTTAACTTCCTCTGTGGAAAATATATTTGCAGTGACTTATTCTAGCTTTGCAAAGAAGAGGCAAACTCAAATCCATTGCTGATGGGGAGTTCTCCCTTTTGCTTGCCAATGATGCTTCTAAGTACTCTAACAAAAAATACGAAAATCAGTGGTACTAAGCAGGACTACCACAATGGAGGATTTTGTAACCTATAAACTCTTTGAGGCTGGAAACATCATCTGGTCCTGTTCTCATGCAGTGGCTGTCACAGTGGAATCTAAGTTCATGGCTAGTGCTCGTAGATACTGCCATAATATAAATACAAGTAAAAGGTCGTGTGTAGACAAAATGAGAGGCATGTTCAAGGAGTTTTAGTTTGCTGCCCCTACAGCCGCAGAGCGAAGCACCAGGCTCCGTGCAGCTCAGGGTCTCTGCAGGAAGCCCTGTAGGCAGTCTGGCAGCAGCCTGGGAAAGCAGCTCTGCCCAAGAAAAGTGGCAAGCCCGATTCCACCTCCCTACCACCCCCAAGCCTGCCTGACTGCCTGAGCTGCACGGGGAGCCGGTGCTTTCCTCCATGGCTGCAGTGCCCCCTGGGACCACCCAAGCCAGGTGTCTGCAGGCGTGTGCTGCCAAGGGGGAGGGCACCACTGCCATAGACAGAAGCACCAGCCCTCCCCCTCTCCACCCTGCAGGCACTGCTCCACCCAGGGACTGCTCCACCCGCTGGCAGCTCACCCTCACCTCCCCACCAGAGAGGCAGGTAAGTCAGTGGGGTGTGTACACAACACAGGGGTTTAATGAGCCCTAAACTGAAGCGGTGTTTTTTAAAACCCACCGCTTCAATTTAGGGCCCCCGTTTTGTCTACACATGCCCAAAGATGCTAGTGGATCCATCTGAAAACTGAATTGAAATTAAGGGTGAAACTTTCAAAAGCCCTTTAAGTTACTTCAAAGTCTAAGTCCTATTTTCAAAAGTTATTATGGCACTTAGGATCCCAAGTCCTGAGGCCCAGATCCTAAGGTATTTAGGCACTGTAAGCAGTGGCTTCTGCCTGTAGAAGCTCACAGGTGGCCTTTGCTCCCTGAAGAGCTCCTCAGCTGCCCACACACACACACACACACACACACACACACACACACACACACACACACAATTGAAACAGTCTTTAAATAAACAAAATCCGGTCATCCTGTACCAGACACTGAGGGGTCCCCTGGGGCTCTGGCACTACCACAGCAGTTTGGACTCCATGCAGTAAGCAGTTCAGCCCACCCCTTTGTAGCAAAACCCACAGTTTTTCTTTTTTATTTATTTTTAAATGCATTCCCTCCCCTTCCCCAACCATTTCTGACTTTTTCTCTCCCTCTCTATTCCCTATAGATAAGTATAAGTAAGCTAAGATGTAGGATAAGCTTTAACATTTTATTTTAGGTAGTAAGTTTTATTTTTCTCTCCCCTCTTTACAAATAAGTTCCCTGCTATTTTGATATCGATACCCACTGTTTTATAAGTGATAATTATTGTTTGTACTGCTTTTCTATTGTGTGATTAATGGTTTAGGCCTATATATGTAAGTTAGCGTAAGTCATGTCAAGTTTCCATTTTGTATGTCAAACCTCCATCTTGTGTCCTCTGCCCAGGCATCCCCTATGTTGCAACTGCATGATTCATGTACCCCTCCCATGTAAATTGGTTCCCGGATGAATGAGAGTGATTGGGAATGATTGAAATACAATGGCAGCAGGCCTCTACTGAATGGCCTGTAATGACTGGGCCATCACCTCACATTGATTCATCCAGGAACCACGAACCTCACCCAGGAACAGAGACAAGACCCCAGCATTTGAAAGACAAAAGACCCTGCAGAACCAGCAACTCTACCATTGTACCCCACCATTACAGACACCCGAAACTGCACATCCCTGCATGGAGCACACATGCTCAGTACGCCACAGGGCTGACCCTTGCCTGGGCATGCCTCCTGTCACTAGGGTCACACAAGGTCTGCCCCTATAAAAAGGGGCAGTGAAGACAGACCCAGAGGGATGCCCTCTCCATCTGGATCAGCACCATGCCACACCACCTATCCACCCAGACGCCCTGCCGGCAACCCCCCTCTGGACAACACCTACTGGACCAGGACCCCTTTCCAGCATGGATACGTAGCTATCACCCTCCACCCCCTCTTCAACCAAGGACTTGGACTCTGCTTCTCTTCCCTACCTGGACTCCAGCCCTTTTGCTGAGTCTCCTTCTCCTGCTGCCAGTGTGTGTGTGTGTGTGTGTGTGTGTGTGTGTGTGTGTGTGTGTGTGTGTGTGTGTCTGTGCGTGAGAACCAATAATTTCATGGGGCTGTGTAGTGTGTTGTCTGTTTAATAAAACTGTTATTTGGACCCCTAAGTTGGGTTTTGCATTAGTATGGTTTGGCCCTGCTCCAATCTCTGCTCCTTGGTCCTCTAACTTCCGTCTCATTTCTCCCTCTCCTGCTTCTGGCTCACTGCCACCTCCAACACCTGTCCTGAGGTCCTCTTTGCATCCAAACCCCCTGTTTCTTTGCCACTTTCTTATCCCCACTGCCTTTTCCTTTTCCCCTGAGCAACCAGGTTTCTTCCTCAGTTTCTTTCCTGGCTGTCTCCCTCTTGCCACCACTTATCTGCTCCCTCCCAATATCTCAGCTGTCTGCCTCAGTTTCCAGCCCCAGCCTACTTTAAGTAAACTCAAGCCTCAATTCCTCAGCCAACTTCTCTTTAGTCCACCGGTTCTAATCCCAGTTCTGGCAACCTTCACTCCCTACACTTTAACTCTCTCTCTCACCCTAACCTTCCCCCAAGTATCCCAGGTACGCCAAGCACACACACACACACACTGTGCCATCCAAGTTAGGAACTTACCTGTGTGTATGTGTAGGTGGGTTGTGTGTGTGTGAACTGGTGAGTGTGTGTGTGTGTGTGTGTATATATGTCATTGTGTGCATGATATACAAATTAGTGATCTGTGTCTAACTTTTGGGGTGTATAGTGTACGTGACTGAATTGGTGATAGGTATGCATGTGCTTAGGCTGGTTTGGATGTGTATGTGCCTGAGCTGATAGATAGAGAGAGAGAGAAAGAGAGAGAGAGAGAGAGAGAGTGTGTGTGTGTGCATACCTAAGTGATTTGTGTGTTTGTATATGTGCAATTGTGTCACACCCTCCTAACAGCGCAATATTGAGATCCTGAGAGTTGGCCTGACCCCACAGGGCAACACCTTGTCTTGGGCTCACAACTGTCCTATCACCGTTCGCTGCCCTACTGCTCTTCTCTCTGAGGGTTTTCAGTTCCTAGTGAGCCACTCCCCTATCAGCAGCATCTACTCAACAGGGCTGGCTACCCCCTCTTACGAGGACAAGCCATCCTGTTCCAGGCACCTGACTCATATGATTTCAGTGTGAGAAAGTACCTAATGTCAAAGGACTAGGGCAGTGGTTCTCAACCTTTTTAGACTCAAAGCACCCCTCATTTTTTAACTCTCACTCATTTTTTGACTATAGAAAAAATAATAGAGCAATTTTTCTGTTGCAAAGAACTCAGGAATGTGTAGTGTCAAAATCATTCTGACCTACTATACCTCTTCTGCTTGACATCATTGGGTTTTATTTTGTGAATCATGTATATGGGTATTTGCACACCTTCCCTTTTAAATGTCTTTGTGACAAGGTATTTACCAGAATTAGCAGATTTGTTAGAATCTGACAGGGCTGCATCATGAGCACTTTTTCTGTGGCCTTGAACTTGCGACTTGTCAACTGTGCACCTTAATTTGGCAGGAACTTGCACCTGTCAAATGTTCCCCCTGCGGCAGATCACACAGACCGGGAGAGGGTGGGGGAGGTCCCCCCACAGCAGATCGTGCTGACCGGGAGTGGAGGGGGTCCCCCCCCACAGCAAATCATGCCGACCCAGAAGTGGTACTCCGGATGGACGCAGTCAGCCACAGGGGGACCATGGGGATCCCTTCTCCTGGTGCCGCCACTCCCTGGCCGGTACTTAAGGGGGTGCACATGCACCCCTGTACACATCGCCACTGTGCATCAGCACTGAGAAAATGGCAGTAGCGCACTTTTGAACTAAAACAAATCAAAGGTGTTTTAGTTCAAAAGCACACCGCTGCTATTTACTGTGCGCTGACATGCATTTCACAGTTTACAAATGTAGGTGATGCAGTGCCAGGTGCGTCAGCTTGCGTGCTCTGCAGAATCAATTAATTGAGTCTCAGACGTGCTGGATTTCTGGTGCGTCAGAATAGACAGAGGTACATGTATAAATGCCCCTTGATTCCAGGGAAAAAAAAGTTTCAGTAAAGCCCAGAGATGATGTATTTCTGATCAAGAGAAATGCAGTTGAATGTTTCAAATTCTTCTCTGAGAGACAGAGAACTTTGTACATATGCGAAAAAAATAAAATCAATGTAAAGGATTTTTTTCTAAGGATATGAGGTTACATTTTAGGATCCTTCTCTTCATAATTTCTTTCTGAACTAAAATCTCACCTCCTGACAGTGGCTAATTGCAAAACTAAAGAGTACAAAATGCACAATTTAAAACACACTTGAGTGAAAATACATGAATGTTTTAGCTTAACTAAATATTATCAGTCCTAAGGGCTCTCACCTTTGCAAAAAATTTTGAATATAATCTTAAATAAGGGACTGGTTTGCATTGCAGGGTACCAGACATCCTGAGCTAAATTAATCCCCATCACAAGTAAAGTAACAGATACATACAGTGAAGAATTTTTGGTTCAGTGACATTTGTACACTGAGGTGTTACATGAAGTAAAAAGCAATGGAAAAATCAGGACCAAGGGAATACCTTTTAAGACAATGGAGAATTACAAGTGATGAGCAGGGATCCTGGTTTTCTCCGATTAAAAATTGCAAATTCTCTGATTAAAAACCCCAAATCCATTATAAAAATTAAAGGCCCCCCACAGCACCCCCCGCAGCGCTGCTGGTGCCCGCGCTCCCCCCCCCCCCCCACAATCTCAACAGCTCTCCTGATGCCCCTCACAACAGCTCCCCAGATACGCAGGCACAGACATGCAGACACAGACACTGACACCCACCTCAGCAGGTAAGTGTGAGTGGGGGGAAGGGGCAGGGCAGGGTGGGGGAAAGGGAAGGTGCTGGGGGGGTAGATCAAGAACGGGGAGAGTGTGCCCCTGTGTCCAATCCCAGGAGCAGGGACAGGGGGTGAGGGCAGGGGTTCCACTCTGTGGGCCACACACATGCCGGCTGGCCTGCCAGGAGGTTCACACACGGAGGCCACCACTGCAACTCTGCCACTGCACCCTGCGCTACCATCCCAAGGCCACCTGCACGACTTTGTGGAAAAGTGGTGCAGGGCACAGCAGCAGCAGTGCAGTGGCAACCACCATGTGCGAGCCACATGCATGCAGCCCAGCCTGGGGGTGAAATGGAGGGCCTGCATGCAGTGGCATGCCCCGCAACTGGCTGCACGGCTCCGTGGCGGTGTGGGGTGGGGTGGCAGCTGCATGTAGGCTGGGGAGATTTGTGGGCAAGCTCTGCTACCACAGAGCCATGCCCTTCACCCCTGGAGCATAGAGGTATGTGGGGCTGTGGGGCAGGGCTGGGCTGCGGAAGATGGTTGGGGGCTGAGGAAGCAGGGTGTGCTGCCGACCCCAGATGGCATACTGCAGCTGGAAGCAGGGCCAGCGGGTGAGGGCAGGGGTGCCCCTCTGCGGGAGGACTTTGTGGACAAGCACTGTGGGGGCACAGTGTCATGGTGCCTGCCACGTGCAGGCCGTACACATGCCGCCCGGCCGTCTGCCCGGAGGAGGGGGAGGCTAGCATGCAGCTGGAGCACAGCTCCATGGCTGACTCTGCAGCCACAGCAAGGGATGGGGAGATGGGGCGGGGCGGGAGCTTGCACGTGGCAGCCGCTGCCACTTATCTGGAGGGCGGTGACGGCTGCTGCCTACAAAACCTCCCACTGCTGCCGTGGAGCCATGCTCGGAGCTGTGTGGCTGGCGGCAGCAGCACAGGGTGTTGGTGGGGTGGCTGCGTGCCACCTGGCCACCACCACGCTGCCACTGCCGCCCGGCAGCTGCAGAGTCAGCCATGGAGCTGTGCTGTGCTCCAGCCGCAAGCCCGCTTCCCTCTCCCCCTCCCCTGGGCAGGGGGCTGGGCAGCATGTGTGCGGCCCGCACATAGCAAAAACAACTGCGCCCCACAAAGGCCCCCCGCAGAGGGGCACCCCTGCCCTCACCCCCTGGCCCTCCTCCCAGCTGCGGTGTGCAGCACCCCCCACTCCCTCAGCCTCCAAACTCCTTCCCCAGCCCTGCCCCACAGCCCCACTTACCTCTATGCTCCAGGGACGAAGGGTGAGTTCTAGCCCGAGCCCAACCTTCAGAGGCTCAGGCCCCGACCTCCCCCTCCAGCCAGGGCTGGGGGTTTCCCGCCCTTTTTGTAACTGGCTTTTGCAGGCTTGAGCTGTGCCAGCCTGCAAGAGCTCTTTGCAAAAGTGGAAAATCCACAGATTTCTCTGCTAAAAAGGGAAATCCACGTTTTCTCCAATAAAAACAGAGAATCCGTGATTTTCTCCGTTTTTCTATGGGAAACGGAAAACCCAGATCCCTGGTGATGAGTTTGGTTTAGAGAGTCTTAAATAAATGACCGTCAGAATTAAGAAGGCCACACCTATAAATACAATGAAAAGTTTTGTTTTCTAGTATTGCATCCAGAAAGTTCTCTAGACCAGTGTTTCTCAAACTATCTGATGTGGTGGACCGGCAATTTTTTTTCCAATGGGCCAGGGACCGGTATCCAGTTCAGCCAGTGGCAGCAACTGTGTGTAACAGCGCTACACAACTGCGCGACCAGCTGTTTCTTTCTCTTTCCTCACCTCGCACGACGTGACTTCACCTGGAGTGTTGGAACGTACGAACTGTGGCACTATGACATTTCAATGTTATGCTTCTGGAAATATATTTCTCTCTTTCCTGGCAACTTGCTGCGGACCAGGGAATATATTTCTTTCTTTCCTGGCTACTCGCTGCAGACCAGAGACCGGTGGCTCACAGACCGGCACCGGTACGCGGACCACCACTTTGAGAAGCACTGCTCTAGGCTATACATACTGCTCAAGGAAGGACAACCTTGCTTAAGCACTGAACTAAGTTGCATTCTGACAGGTTTCCTTTGCGACTGTGGGATAGCCATTTAGTGTTCCTCTGTTCAGGAGTGTTGTGAGTTTAACATTTGGAGGTAATCAGACATAAAGATTACTGTGACCATATGAATCATCATGGAGCCTGGAATTATATTGAGAAGACAGCAGAAAGTTAAGTCTCAGAGTACAGGCCTGGACTGATGTAGAAGTGGGTCTCTGCGGTAGGAAACAAGTATACCTAACCACTGAATTCAAGTGTAAACAGCACAAAGGGCTGCTGCTTCTTCCGTCCTTGTCATAAACTAGATGCTTTTCCAGAATCATGCACAAGCGGTGACTCTTTCCATTGCTGCTGTGAGGTCCTCCTTGATACCGGTCTCACCAATTAGTTGGCACTTCACCATGACCTGCACTTCACCACATTCGCATATATTTGTGTCGTTAGAGTAGCCCCATTTGATCATGTTTGTTTTTGATCTACCAGTTTGCATGCGCAGGCAGTTCAGGCATCAACATGTTAGCTAATCTAGATCCACCCCTCTTAAAAGATCCTCCTGGGATTCCAGATCCATTTCAGAGCACCTGCCTGCATGTAATCTTTCTTGTCATAACCTCAGTTGTGCCCTCAGCCATTGTGTCCAATGGTGCAACATTGGTCACAAAACGCATTCATGGTTTAAACCATTTAGTTACTTCTTCATGACCACATAGTGAATGCCTGAGGTCTTCCATCTGCCATGATCTTTTTTTTTGGCTCACTACCTTTCTTCTAATTGCGCGGGCCGGGAGCGGTCTGAGGCTTTCGGAGGCGTGCAGCGGACTGTGGCCAGCAGCCCTGGCACATGGGTCGGGGAATTTGGCACGGCGGACTAGAATTAGGCACGGACGCGTAGAGGTTGATTAAAGATTATTTTACTTACACCGTAGATGGTCGCGGTGCAGGCAGGAAAACTTGCTTGCGTTGCAGTTACAGATAGAAAAGAAGAAGAGCGGACAAGAGTTCTAACCGCGAACTCTGGTCCAAAGCCGGCTGAGAGCTCTAGAACCGCGAGCCCGTCGAATCAACCGGACAAAATAAACCGAGAAGAGCTCTGGATACCACGATGAGAGTCCAAAAGGTGACTCTCCACAAAAGCGCGCAGGGAAGGGTACATTGAGGGATCAGGCGGCGATGGAGAGGGGCTAGAGGTTGATCAGGCCCCTATATTCTTCTTAAGGCACACGCTGGGTTCGTTAAGCTCCACAGCACGCTTAGAGTTCTTCACGAGATGTGAAGTCCTCCTTTTCCTCCTCCAACTTGGGCGGAAACCGCTCAAGCCTCTTATACGGCTAGCAAGCCAATCGCTAGCCGCCATGTGGGAATAATTTAGAAACAGCCAATAGTGGGACACAAATTTGCACGTGAATGGCGGGAACTCCTTTGCACCGGGGTTTTCTCTATGCAACTGAGAATTGCACCGTGCAAAGAAAGCTCCTCGTGGCGGGAAATAATTCTGCAGTGCCAAAGCACACACAAAATCATACCCTTTGGGTCATGACACTAATATCAGGTGGTGCAATGCCAGCCAGTAAGCACAGGCTATCCTTTGGTGTTGGCTTTAAGCATCCTTTTATTTCACGACACTGTGGTTTAATACTGGGTCTATTTTCTTGACACAAATTGATCATTCCTATACTAGGCATGCATACTCTGCAGTGGAGCAACACAAGGCATTGTAGTACTCAGTCTGAATAGCTGAGTGAGGCACTAGGCAGACCCACCATGGGGAAGTGAATGGGCAGGAATACTTCCCACAGACCATAGACCAGCCACAATGCAGGGCAAATGATCAGAGGAACTATGCAGTGAGAAGTGGCCAGCTCACTCTCCTTCCCTCCTCAGTCAATTCACCTTTGTCCTTCTATACCCACACTGAACACACCACCACATAGGGAGCCTCATAGAGTTAGAATCCACTCATGCACCACCCCATACCCTACATGACATCCCCAAAGATTGCCCACATCTTGCAAAGTGAAAAAAGCTAGAAAAAATCACAGTAATAATGAACATTCAGTGCACTTTCCATCCCTATGTTTCCAAGGACTTTGCAAGGAGTGTCCCTACGTTTCCCAATATTTTGCAGAGAGTGTTATTACAATTCCCAAGTATCACTACCCCCAACTGAAATATCAGTTGTTTAAATGCTGAGATACAGATATTAATCTTGTGCATTAAATAATCGAGTCGGAATGTTGTCCTGTGTGATTTTCCCAAAGTCTCTGAAAAGCCAGGAACAGAATCCAGGTCTTGTTAGTCCAGGTCCACAGGGTTATTCTGTGCTTAGTTTCTATTTTCAGTATTGTGCTCTTGAAGGAGTCCCCTGAAATGAGCTTCCTTCTATGGGAAGGGTAGTTTTACTGGAACAGAGGGCTACAGCAGGATCTATATTGATAGCTGCTTTTGCCTTATCAGCAGGAAGTTTGTAGTATTCAGCTGATTTAGCAGGAATGGCAAACTTCGTATCAGGAGCGAACCACATTTTGCTAATGAATGTTAACTGTTCAGCAAGAGCTGCCTAAAGTAATAGCTAAGGTGAGCGTACTGCCTATACACAGAAAAGGCCAGCTCGGTAAATCATGAGAAGAATCTGATGATTCTCTGAGACAGAACTATTAGCAGGTGCAAGGTTCACTTCTGAGGAAAAACGTGAGGATCTGGTATACAAACTCTACTTGATGGCAACTAGCACATAACAAAATTAATCCAGAAGATTACCACTATCCTTATCAGAAGCTGCATGAATAATGGAAGCAGATCTGACCTTGGGCACTGATGTAACAATGGAGGCCTTCTTTCCTATAGTAACAGGTTTTCTTATCTGAGGAGAGGGAGGGAGGTTTGTAGATCTAGCTTGTATTCTAACTTTAAGAAATACTATAGCAGGCAAGGAAATTAAGTCAAGCCTAAAGGAGACAAGACAATAACCACTACTAGAAGACAGTCATACAGATTAGTCATTCCCAACTCCTCTGAAGATTTCTGTCCATCCAAAACAAAGTCAATAGACTTGCTGGAAGTCTACGTGAAATGGGTATGTTTTGGTGGTTTGGAATCCTAAGAATCAGCAAGGGAAAATTAGCCTCCCTGTGGGGTTTTGCAGAGCTTTACCACAAGAGGCACACTTAATGGTCATCTGTTTTTCTGACATTATACTCTCTCACCCATGTTACGTAAATGTCTTTGATGTTCTTCACTCACAAAAGGAGCTGGTATGCTATTGTGACTTACCCTGATCTTGAGACAGAATCAGACAAGGGAATTTAGGAGTTGGAGGGTGGGACCTAAATTCCCGAGTGCCAAATAGTTGTCTTTCCTTCACGTGTTGATACTGCCCATCACCCTCATGACACCACAGATTACTCCAGCATTCCTTCCTGACAGGAAGTGCAGAAAGTGAATATTAAAAAGATTTGTGCCATGTTACCTGAAAAATTACAAGTCAGAATCCCATTAAATTAGAGAGTGTTAAACTGCACCAGGCATTTGGTCCAATAAAAGATATCACCCTAAGAAATCTTTATCTTTATTTTAAACAACAAAATTCAGAACAACCAAAAGGTGTGTTGTACAGCAGTGATGATAAAGCATCTCTCTCTGGGGTTACATACATGATAGCTGCTAGTAGCCTTCACTGTAGTGATCCTTCCTTAAGTGAGTAAAGGTTTGCTTGAGTTGCTGTTCAAGAATGCACATAGCAAAGCCATTGTATTGTAATGGAAATGTTAATCTTCTATGGCAGCACAGCAGGCCATTTAAACACCTTTGATCATAAGCAACTGGTACAGGCGCATGTGAGGTTGAGTATATGCCTCCCTGACAGGGTTGTTCCCACCGCTGATGCCACCGGCAGCATCTGTGGATGCTCACCAGCTCCGATGGCGGCATCTGCAGATGCTCACCAGCTCTGACAGTGCCTGCAGGTGCTTGCCAGCTCTGTCCCTGCTGCCAACACCACCAGCACCTTCTGTGGGTGCCTCCCAGACTCAGGAGTCACCAGTCTCCCATGCCTTTGATGTACATACTATAGTGATATGCTGGAGTTAGGCAATCAGTTAAAACTTCTGGATTTATAAAGCCACCTGTATAGCCATCTTCCATTCCAGCAAAATGAGGAAAGTTTAAACATCCCTTTGTTTAGCAATAGCTGAAATAATATGAAAAACCCCCAATGCCCAATAAAAGGTAGTGGCTAAGTCATGTAGGGGGATCATATTATTTTGAAAAAATCCAGGACAGAGTAAGGAAATCTGGGATGGGGGCCACCACAGGCGCATACACATACACCCCAAACTCTTCCAACCCTGCAGCTCCAAGGAGCCCTGATGGCAGAGCGAGGCAGAGAGGAACAGCATGGAGACCCATGGTCAGGCTCCATCACTGTGCACAGAGGCTGGACACAGCTGGGAGTGGCCTCCATGCGGCGCCCCCCAGGCTGTACCAGCCCACATTGCATGGTCACATGGAGCTTTTCCCCCCCGCTACCCGCATTGCCAGCATCTTCCCAGAGCTGCTACACACAACCCCAGGCCCCAGCAGCAGCTGCAGCACCAAAGCACAAGCCTGCCCCTGGCAGGTAGCCATCTCTGCTCACCCTGCATATGTGCCCAAGCACCAGCCCCAGCCTGCCCTGGACAATCTCTGTCCCAGGCAGGAAGAGCAGTGCTTAGCCCAGCCCAACCCAGCCCAGCCCAGCCCCTCAGCCTCCAGCTGCCATTCAGGAGGAGCCGGCTGGGCATACGCAGACGGGGTGGCACCACCAATCCAGAACTTTTGCTTCAATTTTAGCCAACTGGCTAGGATGCCAGGACAGCCTATGAAATCTGGGACTGTCCCAGCCAAACCAGAACAGAAAGTCTGGTCACCCTTGTGAAGTCCTATGTGTTTCCACTGTCTTTGATAGGGTGGCCATCATAGAGGACTGTCCGGTTGTCCTCTGTCCTCTGTTGATACAAAACCGGATGCCTTTATGTCCTCTATTCTTCTCTTGAAGAGAAAAATAGAGGACATAAATGTGTTGGATTTCATATCAATAGAGGACAGCATGGCAGAAAACCAGAATGTCCTGTATGATGGCCACCCTAGTCTTTTACGGTAGATGCAGAAGTGGGGAGAGATTGATTTGATTTCACCTGTGTGTGTGAAAGAGTGACTGGAGAACCACCAGAGAATCACACAGAGAAAACCAGTAAAGAAGACTCGGGGACAGCCAGGAGGGCACTTGCAGAGAGACCCTGAGGCAAAAACTAAGAGAAGCTTCTGGAAAGCACGTTAGCTAGAAAGATTTGAAACTGAGTAAAGAAAAGCAACTGTCCCCCAATGCTCGATTGCAACTATGTTCAGGGACACGTTATTTTGTAAACATTATTTGTAAACAATAAGTATTCATCAAAGAAATACTTGTTTCTATCATTTATTTCTTTTCTTAAGAAAAACAATTTGAAAGACTGTATAGGTCAGCCGCTCAGTCCAGAAGAGGCAACATTGGTCTCAGGGGCATAAAGTAGTTTCCCCAGGAAGAAAACTGTGTTCCTGCTGAATTGAGCCAGAATCAATAATACAGTTACTCCAGAAACCAAAAGTGTCCAAAAGGAATTAAAACAAAATCTAAAGCAGAGGCTTAATTTTAATAGAAGGAATTCAAAATAGCTTTCGGGTGTTTCTCAGAAAGTGCTGAGTGAGATCAATTTTTTGCTGAGGCAGCAACCACAGAGTGCCCGGTCTGATTGGGAAGCCAAGCTCCATCACCTGTTTGGACTAGTAAGGTAGGTACATGAGGTGGTCAGTAACCCGACTTCCATGGACCAGAAGCTTTTCCTAGAAAAACAGGAATCCAGAGAAGCACTAAGCCACCTTGGAACTTGAGAAGAGATGAGCAGCTCCAATATTAAAGAGCTTGGAAATAAGCTTCATGGATCTGAAATTAGACCAGCCAGAGGACATTGAGAGAAATCTTCATTTAGATGGGCTTTCTACCCTCTTTATACTCCAGAGGCCCAGCAGAGGGAGGTCAGATTGCCCCAAATAATACAATGGCCCCATGTCTTCAAAGGGGCAAATATCCTACAAGGCTTATTTTGCTCAGGTCAACTCCAGAACCCAAATAAATGGCTGGGAGGATAGATAAAAAGGAAAGTTATGCAGCCAACATGTATGGTCCATTACTGATGGTATGGCAGAATCAGTGGCATAACTAAGGCAGGGCAAACAGAGGAACTACCCAGGCACCAGCTTGAGGGCTGGGGCAAGAAAAAGCAGCTGCTATTGGCAGAAGTCACCAGTGCCCTTGTGCCCCTGGCACCCACCTGTGTCCCTATGCTATTGATCATCCCCATAAAAAAAGAATGAGTTACCCAGATCTGCAACAAGCCTGGTTTAAAGCCAAGCATCACTCTGAGCTGGCCAGGAAACAGCTAAAAGCTAGAATGAAAGGAGAAGAGAAAGAGACTCCATCTGAACTAGTGAAGGACCTGTGGAGATGCTTTCCTGGCACATCCAAGGCTGTATTTGGACTTGCAGCCTTTAACAACTGAAAGGAGTGTCAAACCCACTCTGAACAGAGGAAATAACTGGAACTTGCCATGAAACCCAAATCTTCTCTCACAGCCATGAGCTATAAGAGCCTACTAGTGAGGGAAATGAAAAGAAGTTCGCCAAGAGAAAAAAATTGTGGAAATAAATACTCTTTTCTGTAAAAAGCAACAAGAATGAACTTCTAATACAAAAGGATAAAGTGCAGCAGGCTTTCAATGTGCTTTAATACATGTCTGACCTTTTGAAATATGTGCAAGACCCTTGAGCCCTCTCCCTCAAAATGTGTGTGCCTTATCCCACAATTTAAGTTATCTGCTACCGGGGAAGTCTCGAGTGCTCTTTAATCACCTGTATGCCATTCTGTCCACATTTTCTTAAGTGTCATAACCTCCTTAATGTGGTTTTCTAACTGCATGTAAGTAGATATGCTGAATGGTCTTTATCAACTCTGAAGAGCTTGTTAAAGTAAGACTGCTACTATTTACTGTTATGAATTAGGATTCCCTTTTCCATTTTCTCTACAGAGTACTCAAATCTATATTTAATTTATGATTTATAAAAGGACTATTAAACTCATGATAAAAAAAACAGTAACAGCCAGATGTTTAATGCATGCATCTGTGTTAGAATTTACTTGATCCCCTGAAAACATGAAAGTTTTTAACTTGGAAGTGGAATCCTCCATTCAAAATAATCACTGAACAAGGTTTTCAACCATCAATCTTTGCCATTAAGCAGTATAGACTGCTTGTGTGCTCAGCATCTTTTGCAAACCTAATGAGAGGAAAATGGAAAGGAGACATAATAACTGCATTGTTACTTTGGAATTAGACAACAGAAGAACAAAGTGACTGATCTGAAAGAGCAATAGAGTACAGGAATAAATCAGGCCATTAGTGACTGTAGGCTGCAGCCTTGGAAAGACTCTCTGACCCAGGAAAGACTGCCACTATGTCTAAAGTCTGTTTGTAATAGGCATCACCCTTGTTGTCTTCCCCCTCTTCAGTCTCAGCTGGGAGCTGGCTGACCAGTCAGATGTAGGACTGCAGTGAGGATGACTTTCAATGGAATGTAGTTGACCAATCAACATAATTTTTTCCCCTATTATTACAATAGCATTTATAGTCCTCAAAAAATCAGAGCCTAATTGGGTTTGGATCTACTCACAGAGAAAGAGAGTTATTACTGCATTCACTATATGGAATGGAATGGAATGGAATGGAATGGAATGGAATGGAGGGATAGGGAGTTTAAAATAATTTGCCCAAGGTCATACAGAAAGTGTAGGGACCAAGCCAAGATCATATGTGTACCAGGCCAGTACCTTAAACAGGGGGCTGTCCTTCCTCTCCACTCCAAGTTGACCAGCCCTGAGAACACAGAGTTCTGGTATTAGGAAGCCAGAACATCTAAGGTCTCTTTCCTCCCTCCGTGTTACATACCTGTCTGTTGCTAAGACACTGTGGGACAGGACATCGCTATAAGATGTTTCAGGTATACATTTTAGTATGAGTTGAAGCTACATAAATATATCCAGCCAGAACATTACACATAAAAAGAAAAAGTTAGAGTTGTCCAGTCACCTACAGACACAATAGCTATGAAACTAAGTCATGCACCATTTGCAGGTGTGGGAGCTCTGAACTGAGGGGGAAAGAATAAGTTTCCCAGATCATACCTTAACTTGAGCATTTACATTGGTACTCAGTACATTAATACAGATTTTTTTAAACATTTCCCCAGTTTGGAGCATAGAACCAATTTCTAAGTTTACATTTTTGGGGGGGGGGGGGTTTAATAAACATGGAATGTTTGAAACCAGAGAGGAAGATGAAAATGCAGCTGAAGCCTTCTACTCTGAGTGAAGAAAAAAAAATCAGGAACTTGAAAAAGATACACTAGGCTAGGAATAGGAGGAGACTGTGCAGTCTTTGCTTTACACAGAAGTGCTGAAGGAGGAGTTCAGACTAGTTTTGAGATAAATCAAGGTCTGCAGTTTCCTTTTATTTTCATGTTGAACATGAAGCAAGTCACTTATTTTTCAACAAAAAAGTCACATTCTTCAGCCCAGACTATGACATTGGAAACAAAACAAATACGGTCCCACATCTTGGTACAGGGGCAAAGCTGCAGGAACTACAGAAGCAGGTGCAGGTACTCAACATCCCAAAGAGTAGTTCTGCGAGGGCTATTGATCTGTCCTGGCTCTGAGGGAGGGGCAGGCTACAGGGGAGTATGGCTGTTTAATCTGCAAGTACAGACAGTAAATGATAATATGCAAACCCACTGACCAGCCCATGCCCTTCACAGTGTGTTAGTGGAGCTGAGAAGGCTACTGCAGTAGCCACCGAAGAGTCATCTGAGGAAGGGTTTTTGTCTCTCCTCTGTGCACAGCCCACTTAATCAAGCTAAGCAGAGGGAGCACGGTTTGCCTAGAGTGTACAATGCAGCATACAATCGCAAAGACATTTCCATTCAAGTCTTTGCTTGCTGCTCCCTTTCACTGTAATATTTTAGCTCAGCACCAAATTTGTTTTAAGTGACAGAAGTGATTTTGTGAGCCAGACACACTGAGGTCTCCACAGACCAGATAAAAACCAAGGCAGTTAGCATGAGAGTTTTCCTACACATGCCAAATAACAGTGCCTCATCTCTGGTCCTGGTGGTCCCTCTAGAGGTGAGAAAATATTTCATTTTGCAAACCATTCAGTCCTAGGCTTCCCTGCTGATTAATACTATGTAAAGAGGATGGAGTTTGTATGTGGGCATGTGCCCAGCAGGACCTAGACTAAAACCACTGCCACAGGCCAGTGCACAGCCCTCGGGCAGTGATAGTTTACACAAGATTTCCAGCAGTCAGCCAGGAGTGTCTAGTATTCAGCACCAAACTTAGTTCTATAACTTAATCCCAACCCCTAAGCTCCTAGTGAGTGGGGTTTCTATTTTTAAGAATGCTAAGAATAAATGAAAAAGGTCTCTCTCCACATTGCCCTCATGTTTCACTTTCAAGTACTTAAACGAAAAACCAAATCCTTCACTGGAGCTTTATTAAATTAGACAGTATCAAGGCTTTCTTTTCTATTTTATCCTACCTAATTTACTATAACGTGCACTTCCACAGTGCCTAATTGCTAGTAACCCCAAAGCAATTACTAGGAACATGAGATTTCCAGTAAAATTCCTTTCCTTTGGCAATTGTACATACACCATTCTACAATCCTGACAGCTTTTTGCTTGATCTCATTCTTGCAGATTGGCAGCATTAATTGCCTGGTTTAATCAAAACCACAATACATTTACCTTCTCTGCAGGATTGTGCACAAGGGTGTGGAACCCAGGGAAGCCCAGACGCAGGATACACACTATGCTCAGGACCCAATCACAGAGTACTATGCCTCAAGATGGAGGACAGAAGTGGGGGATGCCTCCAGGGCGCACACACCACTGTCTTTCCAGGTTTCAGTATGCTGGGCAGATGAAGAAATTGCTGGGCAAGGCTTATTCCTCACAGCAGCTTCAAAAGCAGCACAGAGCCATTGTAGAACAGCCCTGTTTGTATTCTAGACTTTCGAGAGTACACCCTTCCAACCTATAGACTAGGATTCCACTTAGCTCAAGGAAAACATTTCACCTGTGCCATGGAGGCTCCTTCAGCGGGACCCCAGAGGAGACTTGAGAGTTATGCAAAGGTTTGGAGTAACACCAGCCTTTTCATTACAAGACATCTTTGATCAGTTAGCAGGAATAAGGGCTCAGGGCTATTGGGTTAAAATAATAAGAAAAGTTCTAATGTGCAACTCTCACCTAATCAGTCATCTGCCCCTCACCAGGAGGGAAGGATCAGTTTTTGTCCTGCCTTAAATACAGGCAGCACAACTGCAAAAAGCCTCCCTGGCTCTGCCTTACAGTCCCTCTTGAAATATCATCTTCCAGTGGAACAGCACAGTCCCCAACCAGCCGTGTCCTTTGACTCATGTCCCAGTTACACCGTCTCCATGTGTACTGTTCCCATTCCTAGGTTCAGGTAGGTGATGGGTTATGGTCAGACTGGTAATCACACATCCATATTCCAAATCTTTCCTTTACAAGTAATTATTAAAAGTTACTGGCCTGGCTGTTGGCCCCAATGTAGAGGGCAATGACCAGGGTAGAGCCATGTGTATGTTAGCAATTCCTGCTAGTTCATCTGTGTGACCCACATCTAGTCCAAGGCTTATGCAAGCTTCTCTGAAAGGAAGTTAAACACTTAAAACAAAAAAAAGGAAGCAATGACAAATTTGACTGGGTAAATAGAGTCATTCAACATTTTCATTTCTCACATTCTCACCAACCTATATTTTAACCTGGCTCAGATACCAGTTCCTCCTGTGATGTTAGGCAAATCTCCTCACCACCCTATAAAGGGCAATTAATAATCTGTCACCACATCCCAGGGGGAAAAAAAAAGAGATTTGTTGATATTTGTAAAGTAGTTGAACATGAAAAGTGTTCTAGATGGACTAGTTATTAATTGATATTAAAAGATTAATAATGGGTACCACTTTCAAGACTATCCATGTCAAACATGCCTTTAAGAACAAGCTGGGCAACTCATACAGAGTTCCCATGGTACAGTACAATGCTGTCAGCTTCCAAGTAATAAGATAAACTAAGTAGAAATCAAGGACATTTCAACATAGGCTGAAAAAAATGTCAAAAAGATAAATACTTCATGCACATGCTACAGAAATTCATAGAAAATAAAATGTTTGGCAGTGTAGTTCAGCGCAATATTCAGAATGTATTGCAAGACATTGTCATTTCAGGCATTTCAAAACTTCTGTGGCCTTCAGTGTAAACAAAACAATTGCAGGATTGCGCTTTTATTTAATACCAATTAACTGTAAAGCCTCACCTTTTTAAAACATATTCTATTTATCTGCTTACTATGAATTTCTCTGCATCTGGTTCTAATACTGAGAATTTGCTTCAGAGACTTTTCTACATAGACTTCTTTAATATATATATTTTGAATGTTACACACATGCAAAAAGTGGAGAAAGGGTTTATCAGCAATTTCTGCCAAGAATATCCCATGCCATCTTCTCAGTTCATGGAAAATGGTAATGGTTTGGTCATAAAATAATCGCATACATAACGTGAGACCATGAAATTTTTATTTAGACACAAATCATGATCTGCAATTCATGCTCAATGGGTCTTTCTTGGTAGGGGTGTGTCTCTAGCCACATAATGATGAAGTATATAATATTATCCTCTCTCTGCCTGGATACAGAGACCATTTCCAGCCATCCCTTTAAGTTTGGCTCCTATGAACACAACTGCTGTGTTGTAGGAGTCTTTGGGAAGGGTATGGTGTCTATGAAGATGGTCCTGTTTCCCTTACGAAGCTCCTAAGACCTGTATCGTCCCCTGATGAATCACCCAAGACTGCCAGGATGGACCAATCCACTCTATGGTCCTGTTCTGTGGAACAAGATTGCCCTCCCCACTCTATTTCCTTCCCAGCAAGACAGTTTGGGAAAAATTCAGCCAAGTGGAACAAGTGAGCTTCTGTATGTTCAGTATTACTTTTGTTCAGATTAGTAGAATGTGTTATTGTGTACTTTTACCAATAACCACAAATAATATAATTTTATTATGTGTATTTTATTGTTTTAGCAAAAGCTGCCCATAAACTACTACTAAATAAGAAACTTCCTTCTATTTAAAAATTCAATGTCAACCAGAGCACTGGTGAAATAGTGACATGATAACAATTAAGATAGTAAAGCAGAGGATAGGTATCAAGGTGCCAGACTGACACCCCTAGAAAACGACATGTAGTAGAAGTCACAGTAGTTCCCTTTAAATACCATTTAGTCATTGGCTTCCAATCAAATGGCCACCATACCCACTAGTGTCAAAGGGCAGTGAGTTTTAATTATAATGTAGATAGCTGCACTCTGGGATTTTAGATACTCTGGTAAGAGGACTGTTACAGTAAGCTGTTATTTTGGGATGTGCAAAATTTTGGCAGCTGTTTCATTTCAGAGGTGTTTTGGGCCATTTTGGTGCCCAAAACACTGAATCTGAATCAAAACAGAAGGCTCAGAAACAACTCCAAAATGAAACAAACCATCTGAAGCATTCTGAAAACGTTGCAGAAAATTTGGAGTTTCAGAGCCGGACTTGTAGGGAAACAGCTGTGCACCGCTGCCCTGCTGCGCTACTCAGCTCCGCAGGGAGCAGAGATCCACGCTGGGGGTCTTTTTGCCACGCACTGCCTGCCCTGCATTGTCCCGGCAACATGGGGCTGCGTGGGCAGACAGCAGTGCCGAGGAGACCCCTGGCATGGATCCCTGCTCCCTGCAGAGCCAGGTCACGCGGCAGGACAGTGCTGGTTCCTGCCGTGCGACCTGGCTCTGCAGGGAGCAGAGATCCAGGGCAGCGCAGGGTGGGCACTGGTGACAAGGAGACCCCCAGTGCAGATCTCTGCTCCCTGCAGAGCTGAGTCGCATGGCAAGGACCAGCAGGCTTGCTGGCCACTCTGTGCTGCTTCCCTGCCCCATGACCCGACGTGACAGGGATCAGAGATCCGCGCGGGGGGTCTCCTTGCCTGCACAGAGGACAGCAGCCCTCCCCCAGACAAGCCACCCACAGCCCTGTCCTGCTCCCCACTGGGGCGACCCTGCAGCCCCTGGCTCCAAGCCCCACCCAGCTGGATAGGGCTGTGTGAAGCTTGCAGTCCATTCAAAACAGATTTCGAGGAGATTCAGCAGAGCCAAATCTCCAAAACAGATTTGGCCAAAATGAAACAAAAAAGTGATCTAAAACACTGAAATAAGTCACTGTCCTCCGAAACGGCCAAATCCAAAACCAAATTGAAGCACAGTCATTTTGCACAGCCCTACTGCTCTGGTTTCTGATGCATTTGTTAGTGTAAATAATATTCTTCACTTAAAGTTGGATAGACTCTGTTATTGTCACTAAGGAACACTAAACTTTCTGACCTAATCAACATCAAAATGCTGATGAATTCAATGTTAGCCAAACTGTGAAGAACTAATTACTGACAAAAGGGCCCCTAACATTTATTTTGTTAATCATTTAAGACCTCCCAAGGAAAAAGGATGGTCACCACAGAGTTCCATTAATCCAGTTTCAAATGCTGGGTAGATGCCTGGCTTGGTTTGTTGATGAATTGTCCAAGAACCACGGACACAGTACTAAAAGATAAAGAAATGTTATTATTAAGGTACTGAACACAATTATACAAAAAATAGGAGGAGAAAAAAGACAGACAGTTGATGAGGGAGGGTGCTATTTTACCAATAAAAAGTAGACTCTGAAGGGAGAAATCCTCCTTGGGGCGATCACCTTCTCTGCCAGCCATGGCGCACTGAAGCTCACTCACGCTGTCAATGTCCCTTTCACCGTCACAGAACACGACAGACTAACCAATAAAAGACAAGGGCAACTCAAACAGTGGACTCTCAGACTTACAATTCTAGTCACACTCATAGATCATAGGAATCAGAGATGGGAGAACGAGAGAGAGCAAGAGCGCACCTCCTCACTCAAGCTCTCCTCCACCATCAAGTCTCTCGGGAGCTAGAGACCTTCAACGACGGACACCAAGCACACTCATGAATCTGCCCCACTGACAGAGAGGTGGTCAGCACCTTTTATCCTAACCAATCACCCCACTCGTTCCAACCAATCAGTATTTTCTCATGCTGTCAATCATCCCATCAATCATACACTTGATATATTTTCCATCCCTTCCTCCAATTACCTCCCAGCATACCTCAGCAATGTATCTGCCACTCACATGACACTTTCCCACCAATCATAATAGGAAAGTGTGCATGCTCCATGTTGAGTTACTAGGCAAGTTTCACCCAAGAGTCAAAAGTTCACCTTATTTTAGTAACATCAAAATAACTGCACATGCATGCCATATTAAGCCTAACCGTGAATGCATAAAATCTTCTTTAATAAAAAATAACAATAAGAACTGAAAACCAGGAGCCTACAAACTTGGCCGTTATAATAATTGAGATTAGGTTTATAGGTCTGGGTTACTGTAGCACTGAATTAAGCCATAATGATGGCATACTTATGACATGCTTAAAAGATATCACTGATATGTTAATGCAGATTTTGAATTCCTTGCTAGCTTCACCCAACAACATGGCCATCCTCCAGTACATTGGAAGCAGGTTGCACTTGAGCAGCTTTTTCAGGGTGGGGCCAGGAAAGAGATGAGTAATTATCACAGGAGCTTGCTTCTAACTAACCTTTCTAAACTACTTGAAAAATAATTCACATCTGGCATTCTGTTTCCCAAATTGATAGTCTCGCTCTATAACATGCTACCTGCATGTTGACCACCATAATATATTTTTGTTTTTAAGAAAATGTCCAACTCAGAATGTATTCTTTTGTTTCCCTCCCTCTTTATGGGGCTACAAACACTCACAATATTTGTCCAATTAATTTAGCTGCCAATGATGATGCCATTTAGTAAACTGGTATTTCTTCTCTTCTCCAATCAGTCTCAAGAAAACTTTGCTCACATACCAAGGGGTGAAAGAACCAATACCTGACATCACTCCGGAGGATAAATCTCTTGATGTCATTAACAGTTTTTGCTACCTGGGTTCTACAATCAGCAGGAATCTTGACCTTCAGGCTGAACTAACAGAATCAGAAAAGCAGCTAAGAATTTGGGGCTATTACAGAAACATGCATTGAATAACAGCAGACTATCAGCTAAGGTGAAGATATGAACCTATGAGGCTTGTGTGCTGTCATCCCTGCTTTATGGTTCAGAAATGTGGACTACATATGTTAGGCATTTCAAGAGATTGAACAGCTTCCACATGAGATGCCTGCATAAGATCCTGAAAATAAAGCAGGAAGACAAAATACCAAACACAGAGGTACTGGAGCGTGCAGAACCGACACATTTAGAAACCACTATCAAGAAGAAAAAGTTGCAGTGGATTGGCCATACCAGGAGAAAGGGAGAAGACCGTATCCCCAAGAATGTTTTGTATAGTGAGATTTGAGATGGCTCCAGAAAGTGGGGTTACCCTCTATGTTAGTACCACAATGTGTGCAAAAATGACATGAAGCCATTCAACATTAATGTAAAAAGCTAGAAGACATGCATAGAATCCTGTCCAATCTGGAGGGAACATTTTTGGCACTGGGTGCAGCTCAACATGAAGCAGCCTTTGATCCAAAGTATAGGAGCAAAGCAAGACAAAATGAAAGCAGCATCTGTAAATTTGGATTTCAATTAAGCCAACGTATGGGTCTGTGAAACGTCACAAGCTGTGTTGCTCTTGAATTTTGGAAAGGGGGGGGGGTGTCAGCCACAAACAGATTCATCAGGCATCTGAGTAGACCTCTTATATGTACAGCATGAACCAGAGGATTGCTGATTGCCTACTATTTCTTCTCTACCAATATAAAATTCAGTTCTAGGCACTAAGGGTGCAGACAAAAGTGCAGCTCCCATCTGTAACTCAGAACAATTTTTGCAAACCATTCTGAGCTACAACGTTACCCTGACCAAACAGAAGTTCACTGTTTGTTCCAGGAGGCAGAGGAATCTATCTATCTGCCTGCTGGCGCCTGCAGCCAGGTTCCCATAGCAACGGCCAGGCTCTCTGTCTGTGTTTTTGCTGTTTTCATAAAGGGGGGGGGGAAGGCACTGGAGGGAGCTCGTTCTTGGGGCTCCCCAGCTGGTGTTGAAGTGTGGGGTGGGTGATTTGGAGCCCCTCCACCTCAGGGAAGGGCTGCAGTACACCACCCCACCCCTCCAGGGCAGGGTTAAACCCACCTGAGATTGAACTCCCTCTGTTCCCTTCCCCACCCTCCCATTTTGAAAACAGGAGCAGGCTGGGAGCTGGGCAGACAAAAGTTACAAAAGACGCTACATTTTGAAACATCTTTATCTGATGCCTCATGCAATGTGGGATCAGATTTCCACCCAATCAGCTATTTTTTAAACTGTTTGCAGCCGTGCACTTGTGTTTGGTCACAGCTAAAAACTGCTTTCTGTGGCCAGATCAGGCAAAAATTATCACTTCTGTCTTCACCCTTCTATTTATTTTATGTTTAAATAAGTCAAAACTGAATACACTGGCTGGGGCACGGTAGAGTTATACATTTCCCAACCCTGTTTTGATCCACGGACCATCAGTTATCCATGAAGAATTAGCTGGTCATTGTCACTGGCTCTCCTTGTTTTCTACTGCTAACACACTTTCAAAGAATCTAAATATACAGATAATGTAGTTGCCCCCGGATAGATAGCTGGGCCCAAGTGAAGGAAGCAGAGTCACTGAAACAATCTTTCTACCATTAGAAGTTTAAGAACCCCATCCCAAGACACCTCAATCTATGCATCTCCATCCAGTTCTGCAACCTTCAGTTACTCCATTATTTGCTCACTTCTAAGTGTAGATTAGCAAGTGCCCAAATTTGCATATTTGGCTCTGTGATATGGATAAATGTGTGTTAGCATCTAAATGTAGGCCATCAAAATCATATTCTCTATCACCTACTTTGAACTTGCAGGCAAAATAGCAAAAGGATTCATTCACTAATTCTCTCCTGCTTTTTGTCAGAATTCAATCAGTCTGTATTACCATTCAAGAAGATTTAATTAACAAGCTAGTTCTATTTTTAATGCAATTACTTTCTGCCTTTTTCCCTTGACCGTGAACATTAAAATCACTATAGGTCCATTGTGTTAAATAAGGGCATTAAAAATCGCTCCAATTTAAACTGTTTGAGTCAAATCCTTCAAATCCTACACTGTATTCACATGAGTGTTCCTTTTAATATCAATGGAAGTATCTGGGTATGTAAAGTTTGCAGGATGGTTGGCACACTAATAGAACTGATCAATTACTGTCATTTAAAAATCTGGATCAAACTGGATTGTTTACAAAACTGAAAGGTGAAGCTGAGAAACATGCATGATAAAACTGTGCTAACTGTTAATTATGTTGACATAGTTAATACTAATATATATGTAGTATTTATATTTAAGTTCCTGTACAATTTATAATAGACTAAATGGGTACCTTCACAAAAGAGGAGCTCTTTGCATCCAGCCAACTGGGGCCAGCACTGAGCTGGTCCCAACAGCCTTACCTAGGGTCCTGGGGCTGCAGCAGCAGCAATCCTACCACACAGAGCCTGGCCTCTGGCTTCAGGCTGATGCCGCATGCACCACTGCTTTTTTTTTTTTTTCCATTTTTTTTTTTTTTACCCTAGGTCAAACCCTCTGCACTGCTCCCTTGCAGCATGGAGAACAACTAAACATGCAGCATGTGACACCACAGACACAGCTGCAGCCATATACCGCACAGCTGCACTTGTCTGGACGTGACCAAGAGGTCATCTAGTCCAGCCCCCTGGAAGATCCCGGAAAATAGGATAATCTCCGTCTAAACCACACAAGACAAGTGTTTGTCTAACCTCTTCTTGATACTGAAAACAACCTTCACACACAATTACTAGATATAATCATTCTACAGTCCAAAATATAATCCGCAGGGTCTAAAACCATACGCGTATCCAACTTCATTGTCCTCCAAATTCTTCCCCATTGATTCTTAGCCTGTCACCTTCAACTTCTAAAGAGAGCTTCATGAATAGATCTTTTTGTTGCCTTGATTATCTGTGTACCAGATGAGTGGATTTGGAACACCTGGACTCCCTGGAGCAATAGGCTTAAAACCCTATTTCTCTCTCCTTTCTATACACTGCTTTGTGCATGTCCTCAAACAACATCTGATGAAGTGAGCTTCAGTCCATGAAAGCCTGTGCTATATAGATCTTCTTCAGTTAGTCTATAAGATGCAAATCTAACCTGCCATCTACCTGACTTCAGACTAAGGGTATATAGAGACATTAGGGGAAATTCAATCAAGTTAAAAATAGCCACCTGATATTGCAGGGGGAGGATCAGGGGGCAGTCTGGGAGAGGCATGAGGGGCCAGGATGCTAAAAATAACCCAGTGCCAGGGAATGGGTAGGAAAAGCATAGCCCCAGGACTGGGGCCAGCAGCTGTTTTTTTTCCCAGCCCTGAGGCTGCACTGGGAACTGTTTAAAAGTTCAGTTAGATCAGTCATGCCTGACCTGACCTAAATTAGACTACCTTGGTGGTACAGTTAACTTAGACTGGGTTGGCCATTTTTAGACTGATTTAACCCTGAACTTCTGTACAGTTCACACTTAGATCCTTGGTTAGGTCAATCTAAGCATAAAGATCCGCACCTGGGTGAACCAAGTTAGATTGGGTGGCTATTTTTAACACAATCTAATTTCCTTTATTTCCTCTTAACCTCCCAGAACATCTGTACCTAGGCTAACATGGCTAACTGTCTCTTGCTCCAGGGTGGATTCTGCCTTTCAAAAGCTGTTAAAGGAAGGCCTGTGTGGCTTACTGTATGTGGATTTTTCATGTGGGATCTAAGGAAAACTAAGTCACAGGGCAATGTTAGAGATATGATGGTGCTTTTTGTTAGAGGACTTTACCTTTGTTTTCTGTCTCAACCTTCATGCAGTGCTTTATGTTTTACCCTGGAGATAGCAGCATTTAATAGCAATGCATTATTGTGGCTTGCAATCTTGTTGGATGAAAGCTTCTACAGAAATGTAAAACAAAAAATCTACATCGATTTGCATCCTTTGTATGGATAAAACACCTCTACCAGCACACAGGAGAGAACAGAGACCTAACAGAAGCCTATCCAAAGGACAGATAAATCTAGAGGTTCATGCTCTGCTGTGGAAGAGGGTGGCATTCTCACTGTGACATCACTTCTCCAGTAAATCTATGGATATTCTTCTATTAAGATAATGTTTCCTGAGATCTGGGAAAAGAGCAGGAATAGTTCGTGCAAATTTAGCAGCATGTAGATTTGCTAAATGTAGATTAGTGAGGATCTACTCTGACTGCTGTGTAAAGAGACTGCTCTCTTAGTCAGACTAAATTTTGACCTACATGAAACTAATTAGGAGATCTGTTCTGTGTAGTCAATTTGTTTTAGTATTTTCACATTTTTAAATATTATTTTTTGTAAGATGAGGATTGAATCCTAAAAGTTATTTTCTCCACAAGAGCAGCTACATTTTGAAACAGCTTTGTCCATTTCAAAAACAAAAAAAAAGTCCAGGAATGGTCTCTCATTGAATATCGATGACTCACTTTAATATTGTGCACTCTTAGTACAACTCACAGTACTAAAAGAATAATCAAACAGAAATATAATATTGAAATTTATAAGGTCCCTTTAAATTACCCGAATAAAAAAAATCCGAAAACATCCTGTCATGTATTTTTCTGTGTTTTACTACAATTGAAAAAAACAGCTGCCTCATAACTAAGTAAATAGCAGAGAAAATGTCTGTCTTCCCCCTGCCAAGTTCAAAGATCAATTTTGATTAAACAGTATTTATGGCTTTTCCATTAGTGCTCTACATTGAGGAACTCAAATTTTAGTACCAAAGTATGGATATTCATAAAAGTGCTTAACTTTAAGCATCCATCCAGGAAGAGCACACACCACACACCAACTGCTGAAGCTTCCTTAGCCTGACGAAGGGTTTTTGAACCCGAAAGCTTGCTTAATAACTATTCTCCAACCATTTGGGTTGGTCTAATAAAAGATATCAAATTCACCCAAGGAACCTTGTCTGCCTATGTCCTTAGACCAACATGGCTACAACCTAAACCTCTGTAACTTTAAGCAATAGTTTCTTTTTAGTCATCTGAATCATTTTAAGTTAGGACTAATTTTGCACTTAAAATAGTTGCACACTTTCAGTGACATCCAAACAGATACCCATATATGCACTGCAATAATTCAATGTGAATAGTGAGTCACTGAAGTCAGTGTGTAAGATTAAGTGTGAATACTGAGTACTGATTCATGTCTGTTAAAAACATACCTTGAACAAGGTGTGCTGTGACTTGGTAATTATGCACTGGATAATACAAGAGGATAATACCCATTAAGAAGCAATGGTGGAGTGTATTGGGACATATATTATGAGAGGTATACACGTGTTATCCAAAGGAGGACAGATTACTCTGGTCTTCCAATTCATTCATGTGCTTATCCGAGGGAAAAGTGTCCCAATGCATATTTACAGAGCCCTAGCTTTCATGAGAACCCCTTGTGCTCTGATCCTGCATCTTCAGAATTTGCCACAATAGCAAAACCTTGTTGTAGAACTGCCTGGAGTCTCTCTTTCCTAGCAAATATATTGTTTACTAAAAGGTCAATGGTTCCAAAAAAGGTCTTAAAAAATCAGTTAAAATATATTAATCACAATTCACTACCATTATGGGTATCCAAATTTCTTATATAACTTTGAAGTTATCGGCTCTAAAGTACATTTACAGTCTCCACATTTACAAATAAGGCCCAACCTGATTCCAATAGGATCAATCCCTCACTCATTTTTCTGAAAGTTTCCATTTCTTTTGATCGTTTTGCCAAGTTTCATCTCTGTTTTCCTTCCTTTTATACTTTTGTCATTGAAGCTTCATGAGCAGTTGCAATCATGTCTCTAGAATGATTAATTTCTTTTAATTAAATGTCCTTGGAGTACTGCCGCTACAAAGGTCATCATATAGTACAGATTTAACTTAAAAAGTCTTCATTTAAAGTATCATAATACAATCAGCAAGTGAAATAATGAAAGAAACCATTTGGTCAGGTCAGCCCCCCAAAAATGCAGAGAATGGGTTTCAGGTAGATTTTTTTTCACAATCCTCCATTATACCAAACTGAGTCAAGATTTATTACACATCTCAAAATCCAGTCAGCCAGTCATGCTTTTTAATGAGTGATCGGCGTTTTAATTAGATAGGAATAATAAATGGACATCAAAATGCCAGTAAAAACAATCAAGTTAAGAAAGAGACAGTCCTTACTACTTCATCCTTGAATTCAGTTCCTAACCTGAACTCTAGCTCATAGATTCATAGACATTAGGGCTGGAAGGGACCTTGGAAGATCATTGAATCCAGCCCCCTGGCCAAGGGGCAGGAAGCCAACTGGGGTCAAAGGATCCCAGCAAGATAAACGTCCAAATGTCTCTGAAAAAAGTCCAGAGTAGGTGCTTGCACCACCTCTGGCGGCAGTCTGTTCCAAGCCTTGAGGGCTCGGACAGTAAAGAAGTTCTTCCTTACATCCAGCCTGAAATAGTCTTGGAGGAGTTTGTGACTGTTTGATCTTGTCATCCCTTGGGGTGCTCTTGTGAACAGGCGTTCCCCCAGATCCTGATGTACACCCCTCATATACTTATAGGCAGCTACCAGGTCCCCCCTGAGCCTGTGCTTTTCCAGGCTGAAAAGTCCCATAGCTCTCAGTCTCTCATTGTAAGGCCTGTTCACCTGCCCTCTGATCATGGTGGCTGTCCTCTGGACTCTCTCAAGCTTCTACATGTCCTATTAAAATTGTGGAGCCCAGAATTGGATGCAGTACTCCAGCTGCGGCCTCACCAAGGCCAAGTACAGCAGGAGGATGATATCCTGGGATTTGCTTGAGAAGCATCTATGGATGCAAGCCAGAGTTTTGCTTGCTTTACCAGCTGCAACATCACATTGGTGGCTCATATTCATCCTGCAGTCAATCATGACCCCAAGTCCCTTTCGGTTATGGTGCTAGCAAGTGTAGCACTGCCGAGCCTATAAGCATGCTGCGGGTTTTTCTTCCCAAGGTGGAGTACCTTGCAGTTTTTGGTGTTGAACACCATCAGGTTTTTGTCCACCCATTTTCTGAGCCTGTCAAGGTTGGCCTGGAACACCATCATGTCCTCGGGCGTGCACGCTTTACCCAAAAGACTGGTGTCATCAGAGAACTTGGCCAGTCTGCTTCTGATACCAATGTCCACATCATTAATGAAGATGTTGAAAAATATAGGTACAAGGATGGAACCTTACGGGACCCCACTAGTCACAGCACACCACAATGATTGACTTCCATCAACTACCACTCTCTGGGTCCGACCTCAAAGCCACTTCCCCAGCCAGTAGACTGTGATGTAGCCGAGGCTGCAGTTGGCCAACTTTTCTATGAGATGATCACGGGATACCAGATTGAAGGCTTTTTTTAAAAAATCAAGATATATGATGTCAATCTCTTCTCCCTTGTCCAGGTGATGTGTCACCTGGTCGTAGAAGGAGATGAGATTGATCAGGCAAGACCTACCCACAACAAACCTATGCTGGCTATCCCTCAGGATGTTGCCATCAACCAGTTTGTTTAGAACGTAACCCCCACGTAAGATGCAGGATGCCTGTACATTGATCTTCAAGAACTGTTGTACTCTGTGATGGCTGAATCTTTTTTACTATTATTTTTAAAATTAAAGCCACAAACACTGTCTTTACAGTAGAAACAGGAGAATGTCACTGGTGTAGAACAATGGTGGGTCCCCAGAGACCCTGAAATACTTGCTGCATTTTGTAATAACTTTCAGAATATATGGTACATAAATTCCTGAAAAGAAAGTTGGGGGGGGGAAGGTAGTCAAAAAATAAAAATACCGGACAAAGAAAAACTTCAGCCAAATGAATAAAAGGGGTAAACCTAAAGAGGGACGTCTATGAACTTAAAAATGTGCCCATGTACTCTTCAGGAGCTTACTCCTAAAGATTGGCCATGTCATTCAGCATGCTTGAAACTGTGTTTAGAATACTGTATTTACTCAAATCCAAAACAAATATTTTTTTCCCCATTCAGCATGGGGGGAAAGCCTCTCATCTCAGATTTGAGTACAAGCAGAAGGCAGGCAGCTGCTTTGGCTCCATTTCTGGTCCCAATCTGGGATTGAAGCTGAACATACAGCCACTGCCCTCTTGTCTGCCACCTCTGTCCCCTCACCGCAACTTACACCCCAGCTCTGGCCTCATTCAAGCCCAGGGCATGAAACAGATGGTTGCTCCAGCCCTAGGCTAGACATGCAGCAGTAGTTGCAGAGGTGGCAGCTCCAGTCCTGGCTGCTGCATGTCTAGGCTGTTGCCAAAGCAACAATTTGCTCCATGCCCCAGGCAGGAGTAAGTGGTAAGTGCCAGTGAAGGGGCAGACAAGGAAGGGGGGGTGGGGAAACAGAAGCAGGGAAGCAGGTGCCAGAAGGCACAGGTATGGGGGGGAGTGCAGGCATGGGGAGCAGGCACTGGTGTGTGTAGGCACCGGGGCATGGCTGAGGGGAAAGAGGCATGGGTCAGGCCACTTGATTCCCCTACCAGTTCTCCCTGCTACCACTTGCCCTGCTGTATCAGTGAGGGGGGCAAATTTAAGACAACCCTCCAATTATTAGATTCTAGATATGGGAAAGTAAGAAAAAGTTATGTTTCCCATGTCTAGAATCTAATTATTCAGAAGTAGTTTTAAATTCAGAGTCATCTTGGATTTAGATACAGTATAATCCCATGAATTAAAGAGCCACTAGTCCTATAGAGGCTCCAAATGGGTTCTTTTGGATAATTCCACAGGAAGATCTAAAGAATTTAGGCCCAAAATTCAGATTAGGAAAATTCTAGAAGAGATCCTGCTGCCCAGAGCTCCCCAATGCACAGAGAGCATCTTTATCACCCAGTCTTCTCATCTGCCCCTTTGAGAGGCACAGTCTTGTAAAATGGATTCACAGTTCTTCACAGATCAGGGCCTACCTTCCAAAATATTTTTCTCTTAGTCCCACTCCTTTTGTATCTGTAGTTGGATCTATTCCCTATCCTCTTGCTGCAACTTCCCAATGTATCATATGCAAATAATTCTATATCTACCAGTTCTAGAGCAGTCACAGAGTCAAAGCATGTCCAGCCAGTATGTCAGCTTCACCCTGAGGTTCTTTCTTCAATGACCTCCAGGCTGTTGACATCTAACAAAAGGCCAAGACCCACCCACCCCCAGTGAGGTGGGTGAGATAAACTGGTTGCATGCCCTCTGTCCATGATGACCTTGGGATGATCTCCGGGACCTTTTGCTGCTCTGAAATCCCTCTTTTTGTATCCTTTTCTTCTTCTGGCAACTCTTCATTCCTGGGCATCATTGATTGGTCTGCCTGTGGTAGTCATACTGTTCACATTCTGTCCTGTCAACATATTCCTTTTTACAGGCGTATAGGTTGTAGCCATGTTGGTCGAAGGACATAGACAGACAAGGTCCCTTGGGTGAATCTGGTATCTTTTAAGCTTGCTTATTAATTATCTTCCAACTATCTGGGTTGGTCTAATAAAAGATATCAGATTCACCCAAGGAACCTTGTCAACATATTCCTTTGTTTCACAAACCCATCACACACACACACACATCATGATTTGGTTATTTACCATTTCTCCTAATTTGATCCATCTACTGAAACCAGAAATCCCAAGGGCTCTGGCAGTTAGTCACTGTGACCTGTCCAACATGGCAGTCTCTTATTTCTCTATGGAACACTGTGGCTGAGGTCTTCAATTTTCCAACCTGTATCAGACACAGTGGGCCTTAAAGGAAACTTTGTCACAAACAGGCTTTTAGAAATCAATTAACCCTTGTCATTCCCCTGGGCCGTTGTTCTAATGCATATCTACTGTACCTACCAGCCAATTCCCAAAAGCAAACCTCTAAATACCATTTTCTAGCCATCACCATGCAGAAGCAATAGCTAGAACTTTCTGTTTCCAGTTTCTTGATAGTTTAAAACCTTAGCTGCTACCATTAAATGTAATGTTAAATTTGCCTGATGTTAATTTGGAACATTTACTAAGTTCAGTTTGACTGTAGGGCCTGATTTACAAACAGTTATGGTTAGGGACCTATTTAATTCATGGTTTCACAGTTTTTGCAGAAACTGTGAAAACCAGCAGCATCTGCAATCACTGGGAAATATTCCATCAGCCGCAATTACCTGAGAAATCAACCCTTCCCCCCCCCAAGTGTGTTATTCATACAATACACTGTTTTAGAATCTCCCAATCCTTATCGTTACCATGATACTTAAACAAAGCAATCCCTGCAGCCACTGTCACAGTGAGATTTACTGAATGTCTGGGGTGACAGAAGGGCCTCTGTGCCAATCTGCAGCAAGGGGCGGGGCCACAGGAAATACCTGTAACATTAGCCCTTGATGAGGTGAGCAAGCGGTGAAACTGGCTTCATCTTGCTGCAAGTTAAGTGGATCCCTAATTACAGTTGCTGAGCCATAACAGACGTGTATATAGCCAGGCAAAGCCAGCTTAAGTAAACAGCACCATTTAAAAAAACAAGCAACATTAGACATGGGTTTTATAAAATGTGTTATTAAAAGAAAGCACAAGAAGCAACATCAATCAAACCACTATAGGCAAAGCCAAGACCAAATTAAATAGATCGTTCAATAGGTTTCAAGTAATTATTAATTAAGCTTATGTAGGTATTTGTCATATTGAATGAGATGGTTTGAATGTTTGTAATAGTTGCCCATTAGCCAGTTTCAGGAAGAAGACAAGATTTATCTCCTTATCTAGGCCATTGTTTTGGTCTACGTGCGGAAGATCCTGACTTTGCTCAAAGTCTTAACTGTTGAATTTTATCTTTAGAGGCCTTTAACAAAGAGAATCTAAAAATGACCCTTAAGCAAATATCCCAAATTCCGAAAGATCAAACCCTAGGGCCTTTGAAAAAATTGGAAAGAAAAGTTCACTTGCAGTGGTATGGAAGTTCCCCGAAGTAATTAAAATGATCAACAAAAGAAACTAATTACTAAGCAAAAGAATCTGTTAAGTAAGATCCGAGCCCAAAAATGGGGGTAGTGACAGGTTTGGGTAGGAGGGGCCCAGGATGGCAACTCACTCAATAAAAACTGTAACCTACTCTTCCAATTTGGAGGTAATCTCACTTGCAGAACAACGAAGGAAGAATCGCAAGTGTAGGCCGGATCAGACTGATCACCTGAACCACCCTCTCCATGAACACGAATCTCTTAGTTCACGCTGATGCTGCAGAGCGCCCGAAAGGGACTGAAGGAAGGGGACTTAGTCCTATCACTGCTGAGGCCAGCCTATTGAATCGTATTGCTGAAGCGAGCCCATTGAACTGTACTACTGAGGCCAACCTATTAAATTGTACTACTGAGGAATGAAACCATATTTAGGTGTTTGGCTTCTCGGAATTCTAGGATTGTAAGTATATTATGAAAATAATAGTATTGATTCAAATTTAACTTTTAGTTGTAATTGTAGTTGTTTTTGTAAAACTAATTCTTATTGCATTGTTTGGGAAGGAAGTGCATTCGGAGCATTGTTTCTGATATATGTAATTATTGTGTTCTTAATGTTTGTGGTATTTCTTAAAGCTAAGCAGTGTTATATGCGTAGCAAAGAATTTTAAAATAAAATTGTGTTGTATGAATTAAGAGTGTAATCATTGTGAAATCATGCAATCAACTAGATATTTCCCCGGCCAGTGCATCAAAACGAATCAGTAAATTGTGTGGGATTTTCTCTATTCCATAACCCACTAGAGACAGTATTGTAATCCAATATTCTTTAATTATAGCAGCATGCACATTAAATGAGAAAAAAAGTTCCTTTCTGCCTATATTCTCTCTGGCTTCAATTATTGGTGACTTTAGAGTTTGATTAACTGCATTGGGATAGAGCAGGTGTATTTCTTTAAAGTAATATTTTGCTGCTGTATGACTATCCTCTCCTTTTACTGTATCTTCCTTTTCTGTGACTCCCATATGTGGATGTTTTCCCTCTAATATCCATTAGAGGAAAACTACAGGACTTCATTAACAATCGCACAACCTGCCTCCACAGCAAGTTGTCTCTTAGTACCATGACACGTTCCAATGAAACTCTCAACATAGTAAAAAGTCAAACATATGCAAAAGTGTTTGTAGGAGGGTTTAATTTAACAGGCAACAAAAGTTTGTAATACAGTACTCTGAAGGAATGGGAGAACAACAATAGGAAACATATAGTCACACATCCTATGCAGCAAGGAAGATGAATTTGAATTATTTCCCCCCCCAATTATAATACAGGTTTCCCTCGATTTATGCGGGTTCAATTTATACAAATTCGCTCTTATGTGATGACCCTTTTGTACCCAATATTCGTTATATGCGGGGTTAATTCACATATATGCGATCAGCATAGGCCTGGAGAATGTCGCATAAATCGAATTCGCATAAAGCATTACCTACTTTATACAGTAATGTAAGAAATAGGAATAGGTTCCCCTGTGGGCTGCTCCCGGGGCCGGCTGGGATGAGTGCAGACAAGCGGAGCCCCAGGCAGTGCGGGGCGCGGCACTCACCCCAGCACTAGCTGCTGCAGCTCCGGGAGCTGCCGGCACCAGCTGAGGGCAGCCACTGGGCTGCACCGTGCCCCCAACCCCTCGGGGCTCTGACTGTCCCCACTTACCCCAGCTCCTGCGGCAGCTGTGCTGGGAGTGGCGGATGCCAGTTCCCTATAGCCGCTGGGCTGCACCGTGCCCTGGTGCAGGCAGCTGGTACCAGCAGCTCCCGGGGCCGCTGCAGCCAGGACTGGGGCGGAGACGGGCAGAGCCTGGAGTCCCAGCCTGCAGCGGCCACCGGCCCCAACCTGCTCTCGTCCAGCTACAGGCCGCTGCAACGCCAGCTGCAGGCAGCAGCATCCACTACTCCCAAGGCTGCAGCAGGGGCGAGCAGCTGCGTGCAGCCAGACAAGAGCAGTTTGGGACCAGCCACTAGCCTCAGCCTGCAGCGGCTGCCGGCCCCAGCTTGCTCTTGTCCGGCTGCAGCCCTGGGAGTGGTGGATGCCGCCTGCTTGCAGCCCCTGGGCTGCGCCATGCCCCAAACCTCCCAGGGCTCCGCTTCTCCTGGGACACCATGCCCGAACTCCCCAGCGCGGCGGGACCCAGCAGCTGCAAGCAGGCGGTGTCCGCTGCTCCCAGGGCTGCAGCAGGGGCAAGCAGTTGCCTGCAGCTGGACGTGAGCAGGCTGGGGCCGGTGGCCGCTGCAGGCTCAGGGGCTCCAGGTTCCTCCCGGCACTCTGCTTGTCTCCACCCCATCACTGACTGCAGCAGCCCCAGGAGCTACCGGTGCCAGCTGCCTGCACCAGGGCATGGTGCAGCTCACCGGCTACAGGGAACTGGCATTGGCCACTCCCAGGACAGCTGCAGCAGGAGCTAGGGTAAGTGGGGACAGGCACAGCCCCAGGGGGTTCAGGGCACGGTGCAGCCCAGTGGCTGCCAGCAGCTCTTGCTGGCATTTCCCAGGGTCAGGATGAGTGCCACACCCCGCAGCACCTGGGGCTCCGCTTGTCCGCATTCACCCCAGCCAGCCCCGGGACCAGCCGACAGGGGAACCTATCCCTATTTCTTACACTATAAAGTAGGTTCGCTTATGCAAATTCGACTTATGCGGCATTCTCCAGGAATGCATGTACTGCATAAATCGAGGGAAACCTGTATAGATCTAATTTAAAAAAAAATAGCCCTCCGAAGTCCCTTTTGTCCATGTACCTGGTTTTTATCTGCTAGTAGTTTCCCAAAATCAGAGATGCATCTGCCAAGCAAGGAATACAGTATCTATTATTTTTCTCACTCAACAGCTCAACCACTGAATGATCCACCTGGTGTTTATGAATCTCCAAGCTGAACATCGGTCACTTCCTCCCTGTGGTGCTAATTAGAGTAATTACTCCCAATATATAAGAGAGGCTGTCATACTTCCCTATTTGGGGTCATTACAGGATGTTTTTAGCATATGGGTGTTTATTAGCTTTCTCTGCTTCTAGTATGCACCACCACATTTCTTACAGGTTGTAAAAATGTTGTCTCAGAATATGCTATTAGCATCCTGTTTAGTGGACTTCTTCACAGTCTTATCTCCCCTTGTAGCACAAGGATTATTTCTTACTGCAGAAATTAGTTACTTGAAGCATCATATGTTCCTGCAGTATTTCCAGAGTAAGACTGATGCAAACAGTTCAAGCTTTGAAAATGTCAACTTTTGCCCACTAAGCAATGTATGAAACTTGATAAAAAGTCAGTAGAAAAATTAAAAAACACTCCTTTTTCAGTCCTATTTTGATTCATATTAACAATGTCCTTGATTATACACCTACGTTGAGATTACTCCTGAAACATTTTGGACAAAAAATGATGTTCTTCTGCAGAAACATAGAGGTAACATTAAGGACAACACCAGCTGGTAGTGGAAACTGTTTTAGAAATCCATCCTATAAACATACTTATGCATGCGAGTACATTTATTTTGGTGTTTAGTCTCACCAGTCTGTGGGACTACCCAACTGAACAATTAAAGTTACCAAAGCATCTATTTGCTAGATCAGGCCTTTAGTGTCATTTCTCTTTTTTAAATGTCTGAGCTTGCCTTGTGTAGAACTAAAGTACCCCTAAAACAATTATGACTACTGAACTTCTCCACTGCTTTTTACCATGTGTTATTCTCATTAATTAGTTGACATTTGCTCTACATTCTGAAGAACTAAAGCATAGCAAAATGCAAAGTTACTTTTTCTGGATGATTTCTGTAGCAGGTGGCAAGTAATCAGAACAAATCGCTGGCTGAAAAAAAAAAAAAAAAAAAAAATCCTTAGGAAAGGATATCCTGAGTATCAGACAGGTGTTTGCATGCCTGTGGAATCGGAAATACAAATGCTAGTACCCGGCACAGAACAATGTTATATATCTGACAGAAATCAAGTCACTCACTATGCAGGTATGTAAATGACTACTTAAAATTAGTTTATAAATTACTTACTAAGGAGTATACAAGAACTGATGAGCAAAGTAGGTTTAACAGCTAAATCTCCATTCCTTGGTCTTTTTCTTCCCCGCCCATCCTCCTTTCCACCCCTTATCCTAGTGATGGGGAGTTAACATGTGAAAATGTGATCTGGATTGGTACACAGTTGCCTCACAGTGGTGAGGCATCTCCAAAACAGCTAACCACAAGTGTTTAAAATCATGATTCGATAAAAATGTTACAAAAAAATCCTTGCCTTGAAAAGAAATACTCACATTTGGATTCTTTGCATTTGCCCTCTGGTTTCTAGATCATTTGGATGCAATCACTCTATGCTTTCAAGCTTTCCCTTGTTTTATTTTAAGTTGAGATTCTCAATCAAGCTCCAGCCTCCACCAGCTAATGCAATCGCATTAGAGTTGGCAATGGCAACCCTGCTTCTTCCAGAAGCAAAGGAATTGCTCATACTTTCCCCAACAAGAGATGAACATCAAGCGGGTGGATCAGTTAGGATTTGTAAGGGGGAAAGGAACCAGAAAGTAGCTTTCCTATGTAGTTTTCCCTCCTCTTCGAAGGGAGCTAACCAGCTCTGGTAAGATACCAGAGACTTCATCAGTCACATTAGCTGACTTCACCATCACTGTGAGCTTCAGAATATGCAGACACAGTAAAGCAATCAGCTGGGATGCCCATAGAATGAATGCCAAGACATAACTTCCCTATCGAACCTGAGTTTGTCTCAGTCTGGGTGGGCTCTTTCCCTTCTTTTCTGCTAAGTAGGAAGTATAATGAGCTTTTCAGCATAAAAGGGCAATTGAGCATTAGATCACTCTTATTACCACCATCAAGACTGTCCATGGATTCTGACCTTCTACTATAATATATATGACCAATTCATTTCAGAATGACCTCACTCTGCTGGAATGTAAGATCCAGTCCTGCAAAGAGACTAACATCTCCTATGAGAGAATAAGCACCCTCAAATCAAGTCATAGGAAGAGAGTGCTCAGTATTGGGCAAGAGCACCTCAACAGCTTAGCATCTAGACCAGGCCCTTGCATTCCTGGTCCTTCTGGGTCCAGATCTGTTCAATGCTAATCACGCTCAATTTGCACTGACATCTGTGAAAATTGACTCAGCACCTCAGACAATCCCTTCACTATTAACCACCATTAATAAGTTAAATTAAGCTGTATATTACTAACATCAATGCCTTCTTCACAACTGAAGATCCACTTCACTAGCCACTTGAATAAACACAGCTCCCTCCACCACTTCAGCACATATGTGCAGGGAGCCCAGCCTGCCTGCCCATGTTTCCCTGCAGCTCATCAGCTGCAGGATTTCCTCTGCCTCCTCCCCTCCATGACCTGCCTTGTGCCATCTCACCCCCTGGGGCAGATGTAGAAAGCAAGAGCCAGAGGGAAAGCCTTCTGCAGCCACAGTGATAGGGGCAGAGGTGGCTGGGTGGCACAAGAGCCACATAGGAAGGGCGCTGTTGCCCCCCCTGACAGCAAGTGCTCCTATGGAGTGCCTCCCCTGAAATTGGCTCCACCAGCAGCATGTTGGTGGCAGTAGTGTTGGCTGGCCTCTGGGGAACCCCCCCCCCCACTGCAGACTCAGGAAGCACCAGTAGTCCATGCTGGGTGGGAGTCCAGGGGGTGCTGATCAACCCCTTGCAAGCCACATGCTGCCTGTAGGCCACAAGTTGGACAGCTGTGGTCTAGAAGACTGCCTGTGGTCTGTTCCAGATTTACTTTGGCAAAACAGCCTTGCCTCCTTCCACATCTACAATGCCTCTACAATCTGCAACATGGTTTTCAGGACTACATATTCTCACCATAAACTGGTTTTGCATATAGACAATGTTTTACTAAAGTTATCTAGCACACAAATGTCTTAGAATTAAAGTAGAAAACAAAAGAACTTGGAAAAGCTTGTTTGAAAGCAAGTTTTAATCAGAAACACCAGAATTATTGCTTAATTTATATTTAAAGACCCCTAATATTGTGCAATACTCACAACAGAAATGACTAATCCATCCATCCACGGTTCCCCAAAATTAACAGCCTCAATTATTCAAACATCATGAATCTGGCCCTCAAAGAAAGAGTTGGGAGTTTTTCCAGGTGAAAAAGGCAGACTTTTTTTTTTTTTTTTTGCAATACTTGCAAAATAAAACTCCCATGTTTATATGAAAAGAGTAAAACCCCAAGTGCTCTCCCTGACTGGACCAGACTGGTGGAAAAAGAACATGCTACAGCAGCGTGGAAAATCCTGGCAGATCGCCATGAGGGCTGCATGCAAGCAAAAAACCTAGTTTGCAGGCAGTCAGAACGCCTCCACTGAGAACTCAGAAGGAAGCAAAGCACCAAGGGAATACAAGGCAGGCGCACCCATTCTGAGGCTTCTCTGCTCACTCGCATGGTCTTGGGTCTTGCAAACTCCTAGTTCAGACTTAGAGATGAATCAAGCTGGCTCCGCTGTCTGGGTGGAATGAAAGCAGCACGTTTGGTAACATCGTTTATTGGACCCGCTGCACCATACCCTGGTGGACTGAACCGACGCAAAGAGAAATTATGTCACCGCAGCAGTTCAGACCGCTTCCAACCTGCCCCGCGCTAGGACCCTCCCGCACCACGCACCAGTCGGGCACGTGCAAAGCCTCGAAGCGCGTGAGGACGCGAAGCCCCACCCCGGCAGGACCCGTCGCCGAAACCTTCAGTCCCCGCAACCGGCTCGGGTCGCGCCTTATTCCTCGGACGCTGCTCCTCGCTCCCACCGCCGGGGCGGGGCGGGGCGGGGCGGGGCGGACCGGACAACCCGCCCGCGCCCGCATCCGCATCCCCCACGAAGGACTTAGCGCACGCGACAGCCACTACACGTTCCACAGGCGCTAGCCCCACCCTCCGCCCAGACTGAACGCCAGCCAGCACAAGTCACGTGACAACACCCCCTCCCCAGCTTTATTCTGGCCGGCTACGGTAGCTCAGCGGGCTCAAAGTCCACTCGCATGTGGTGGCAGAACGGAGCCGCTGAGCTTCCATGAGTGCTGTGCAGCCATTGGCGCGCTCTGCCGAGGCCCCGTTGTAAGGCGCGCGTGGATTGGTAAAGTCCCAGCGGCATGTGCCTGCCGCCTGGCTTTGTACACAAGCCCGCCTGCCGCAGCCCTTTAACAATGGGCCGGGGCCGCGGCTCGGCCTGATGCCGAGCGGAGCCTGCGGGACGCCGCTCTCCTGCCCCCGCCCCTGCCCGCGATGCCCGCGGGGCTGTCCCCGGCCGCGCTGCCCCGGCGGCTGTGAGTCGCGCTGCCGCCGCCTGGGGTGAGTGGCGGGGGCTGCCACCGCCGCAGCCTTTGTTGTGGCCCGTCCAGGGCGGGGGCTGCCCGGGCCCCGCGGGTGCACGACTCCCGGGGCCGGGCTGCCCTGTGCGAGCGAGCTCGTGGCCGGCGGCGGCGGGGCGGGCAGGGCAGGATCCATCGGGTCCCGCGCCGGCTGCTTCTTCCTCCTCCTCCTCCTCGTCCTCTCGCGCAGGCTTCGGCAGCCGCCGCGCGCCCGGAGCCCGGCCTGTCCCATGGAGCTGGAGACGCAGTGGTGGAAAGAACAGCTGGCTGCCGACATCCACCAAGCGCTCCGCTACAAGGTAGCCCCCGGCCCCCAGCCGGCCGCGGCCGCCCTGCCAGGGCTCCGGCCACCTGATGCTCCGCGCAGGAAGGGCTGGTCCCGGGGCGGGTCGCTGCCGGGGCGGGGGGGGGTGTGCGGGGCGGCCCTGCTTTCCCGGCCGGCGGGGAGGGGTGCCCTGCATACAAGCTGCCTCCCTAGACAAACGGCTCACCCGTTTTGCGGAGGGAGAGTTGCAAACTTCTCCGAGCTCGGGGCCAGCGCTGACGGCAGGGGGGGTGCCCGGGGCTGCGGGAGGATCCCCCACCCCGGGGAAGTAACCACCTGCCGGCCAGGGGAAAACTCTCATCACAAAGGAGTAGTTGCTCGGAACATGACAGGGGAGCAGGCTGGCTCTTTGGAGACTGCTGAGGAGGGGCCAGTGGTGCCAGCCCTAGTAGCGAGTTCCCTGCCTTTCTGCAAACTCCCTGTGGAGGCAGGCTACGGCCAGGGAAAGTTGTTCTCGGTAAATTGAAAATGCGCTTGTGGCACTTCTTGGTTCCAAACCTGCTCTCCAGGGCAGAGCACTGTGCCAGCTTCAAGTCAGGGTAATTGAAGACTGCATGAAAAGCCTTGGCTGCAGCAGAGCAGCTGAGAGATGATGTGTAATGTCTGGACTATCAGAAGTTAATCCTGAGCACACGTTAGATGGACCAGGTTTTTCCCCATCTTGGCCCTTCGAAACCACAGGGGGCCATGTTGTACTAGATCCTCTTGTTTGAATGTGTTAAAAGTTCCCAGTTTAGGCTGTGTGAAAGGTGCCAAGATACTCAGAAGAAGTACATACACGTTGTAAAGGGGTTCACTGTCCCAAATAAAATGCTTAAGCAATCCTGTTAACATTGTTTTAGCTGTGAGCTGAATTATGCCACTATTTTAAAGGTACTGCTTTTTGATAATGATAAGACTCACTTTTATCCCCAGAGTTGTGAGTTTACAGTGACTTAACCTAGTAAAAATGTGGCTGTGTTGTCTTGTTTTTTTGTGATTGTGAAGGCCTGCTCATGAAAGCAATGCACATATCTGGGCTTATGTACAAGAACAGCAACTAATGTAATAAATTCTACTTACAAAGGGGAAAAGTTACTAAAATGTGGTTAAAAAAAATTAAACACCAAGTATTTTCAATTTGCAGTCACATTCTGAATTTCCATTTAAGTCATCTTAACTGTGTCACACAGCAAGCACCTTCTAAGAAGTTTTAACTATTGTCCTATAAAACCCTACCTGATCTGAACTGTGGAACCTGGTGCTTCCTCTCAGTTCATTCATGATGGGGTTGGGGGTCAGCTGTGGTGGTTTGGCTGTTTTTGTCTGGAAATTAGCTCTGCAGAGTAGAGAACCCACCCCTAGCAGTTAACGCCTCTGTCCTTGCAACCTTCTGCTCTTCAGAGTGAGTTTTCTATTCAGCTCATTTGTCTTTAAGTGTTGGGCCAAGTGAGAGAAATTAAGAGTGGGCCTACCACATGGCTATACTCCTCTTATAGGTGTTGTACAGAACACTGTACAAGTAGCTTCAAGGGAGAGAACAGTTCTGCTCTGAACAGAAACATTGGAACTGATGGGGATTCCTAAAATCTGCCTCCAATTCATTTATAAAAACAGGATTAATCTTTTCGTAATAACATTTTTCAAATTTATTTGCCATATTTATTTGCAAAATAATGGTATTGGTGGCTGTATTAAAACTACACACTGCTCTCCGTCTAGGAACTGAAGCTGCCCTCCTACAAAGGCCAATCTCCCCAGTTACATCTGAGAAGATATTTTGCAGACCTGATTGCCATTGTGAGCAATCGTTTCAGACTCTGTCCTGCAGCACGACATCTTGCTGTTTACCTATTGGACCTCTTTATGGATCGCTATGATATATCCATTCAACAGCTGCATGTCGTTGCTCTTTCCTGTTTACTTTTAGCAAGTGAGTATGCAACCAAATTTGATTGACTAAGCTAACAGGATCTGGTACCAAATAGAAGGATCATCTGGTATAGAGCAGATTTAGAAAGTAAATGTATGTAGAAGATAAAGGGCTATATTGACATTGCTGAATTTGTCTCAATAACTGGACCTTTCTTTAGCCCCTTGTTCCAACTGTTGTTGGACTTGAAAGAAGTAGACACAAAAGTCTATAATGACGGTTCAGATTTTATATATTAAAAAAAAAAAAATCAAGGATTCTTTAACTACAGTTAAATATAGAATTATAAGGACTTTCTTTTTAAAGGCCACCTGCATTTCCAGGTTGACAGATTAGATACTGGACAAAGTAAAAGAAGTGCCCATTTCCTCCCCTTTCTTCCTAATCTTTCACAAGCTGCCTAACAGCTTTCACAGACATTTGGTTTAATGGAAAGTAATGTATGTAAGTTCAGCTACAAAAGGTTAGGATGACATTTTGGGGTGAGCTCAAGTACAGTCAAGTTGTATGGATCAAACATCTTTTCATTAACAGTAGAATAAGTGGAATTCATTGTGGTGTAATATATCTTCTTAAGTTTACAACAGTTGTAGAAAAATGATTATGTAAATTAATGAGAGAATTCTCTGGAAGTTTCAGTACATAAACAAAATGTCTTCATTGGATGGGTACCTGCAATTGCTGAGGGGAAAATGGAGGACTCGGTCCACTTAACATTCAAAGACCCCTGAAAAACACTTAATTACTATTACAACATAACTTCAACCATTGAGTGAAAAACATAAGAATGATTCTGCAATAAAACTGAGGCAGCGGAGCAGATAGCCAAATGTAAAAGTGTGATGAGTCAAAATCTGGGATGGGATGGAGTTACTGATAACTTTTAAAAGGAGTGTTGGGGAAAATTATAACTGGTGCAACGTGCATTTCCAGATGCACGTTACTGAAATTCCCTTAAGTCAGTTACTACATTTAAAAACTAGAAGATTTTCAAAGAAAGACTTGCATTTAAAAAAAAAAAATCCAAAGACTGAAACTTGTTTTTGAATACTCAGAGAAAGTCTTAATAGTATGTCACTAATGACTGGCAGCTTTTAGAATTATTTATTTAACCACAAGACTACTCCTAAAGTATCCTTGATGCTGTGATCTAGTCTGGATGTATTCATTCTTTGCAGCAAACCCCTCATAAGGACCCGTGAGAGACAACAGGAAGCATGGCACCACATAATATCCTGCAGGATGTCTGACTATTATCTGCTAAAGCTTAACACTTTATAACAGGGCTCTTTTCTTTCACTTCAGGCCAAACTCCCCTTGAGCTTTGTTTATGTAAGGAATGGAGGTGTTTGACATGTTTATTCCTGTCATACTTCAGTTTAGACAGTAAGTGGTGTTTGCTTTATATTTCTAATCTTTTTTTTTCTCCTTTTCTCCATGTCCAAAGGTAAATTTGAAGAAAAGGAAGACAGCGTTCCTAAACTTGAACAGCTGAACAGCTTGGGCTGTATGACTAACATGAATCTAGTATTAACAAAACAGAACTTGCTACATATGGAACTATTGTTGCTAGAAACATTTCAGTGGAACTTGTGCCTCCCAACTGCTGCTCATTTCATCGACTATTACCTTTCTATTGCCGTTCATGAGACAGATCTCCATGATGGCTGGCCAATGGTTTGCTTAGAGAAGACCAAGTTATACATGGCAAAATATGCAGACTACTTTTTGGAAGTATCCTTACAAGGTGAGTCGCATGATGTGGTTAATGCCTCTCTAGTTTTTGGATAATATTTGTCTCTAACTTACCTAAATCTTTTGTCTCCTACCCGCCCCCCCCAGATCATGCATTCTTAAATTATGCCCCTTCTTTAGTTGCTACTGCATGTGTGGCTGCTTCAAGAATCATTTTGCGTCTCTCTCCAACATGGCCAACTCGACTGCATCGACTTACTGCATACTCCTGGGACTTCCTAGTGCCATGTATTGAACGACTATTAATGTAAGCTTTATACTGGCTTCTCATTTTTAAAAACTTCTTTCTCAACATACTGTGTATTTAAAGGATAGTTTTATTTAAAAATATGTATAGATTCCACCACTAGCCCAAAAAAACCCATTGGCTTACTAGCAGTTGTCGCATCAGTTCCAAAAGTACTTAGAATTAAGTGTAGCACCTCAACCAATGCAAAGCTCCTGATACAAAAAAGAAAAGAAAATCTAACTCGCCATGTTCCTAGCAAATAAAATATGTGGACAAAGGCCTCACTCTGGTATAAGCTTTGCATATCTATTGAAACTCTGAAAGTGGGCGTCTCAAAAAAAAAAAAAAAAAGCCCACACACCTAGAATTCAATACTTAACCAGTGAATAGGATAGGCAGCCTGAGAGTTCCCATTTACTCAGAAGGCCTACAATCTGAAAGTTTCTAATGGAGCATGCTACAGATAGTCAGACCCACCACTAAGAGGGAAACTTGCATTTAGCCACAAATTGAAAGATGTGGCAGGCTGTTGTCACTTACATATCAGGTTCCTGCACATGGGATTCAAAGGGATGATAGGATTGAATGCTGCTGTAAAAGTGCTACACAGTCATTTCCATTGGTCTAGATGGGTGGTTTTCAAACCATATAAACCTTTACCTGCAAGATACTGCTGCTCATACCCCCTATACCAGAGCAGTGTCAATATGTAGCTGTGCCATTACTTGCCACACATTGACCAAGTGGAAGCTCCGTAATTGTTGTTAAAGATGCAGGTATGTATTCCTTGGCAAAGTGCCGTATACAGGTACTCCTCACTTAACGACCTACCTGTTTAACGACCGCGCGGACTTACGACCAGCTCTCCGAGCAGTCGGTATTGTACGAAACGTATTGTGGAAACGGCAGCGCGGCGTCTCGAGCCAAGGCACGCAGTATCAAGGGGCGGCTCCTCGCTTATCGACCAATTCACTTAACAACCTAGTCACAGGAACGGAACTCGGTCGTTAAGTGAGGAGTGCCTGTACCTCAGTTTGAAGACCACTGCTCTAGATGGTCTAGGCTTACTGGCATCACTTACCCCGTACTGAGGTGTAATTCCACCCAGGCCCAAACTGGTTAGTGCTTAAGCACAGAAACGGCTAAATGTAGACTTGAAGAGAAACTGAGTGTTCTTCCATACAGATTAACACTCCACCCCATAATTGTCTCGTTTGGTGGTCTATTATAGTGTACACAATAAATAGGAAGGCATAAAAAATCAAATGTTGTGGCATTACAGGAGTGTTATTCAGGAAAAATAGTTAACACCTTTTTAGGAAAATCTGAGAGGAGCTGCTGCGAGTTCTTCCCTACAATGCATCCAAAGCAAATCAGCAACACCTCATGATTAGCTGTACACCATTTTCTCTGAATAATTAACTGCTAATCAGAATATCATTTATAGGAGCACAACAGCCACCCAAAATGTCAATCCTCTCTCACCTGTGCAGAAAAAAAAAATTAAACTCATGGCTAAAGTATACCTCAGTTAACGGTGTACAAGTCGTATGCTTCTGACTTCAGTAGAAGAACTGAAAAGAGGGAGTTGGCAAGGAGGTGTGAATCTAAAGGAATATGACATAGCCAGATGTACAGTTTAAGTGTTGACTTGCTGAGAGAGGGAGAAAATTTACCTTAGCCTATACTTCACAGAATGTCACTTGTATTGTTTAAAGTGCCTAAAGATCCTTAGGTAGACGATAATTATAAAAGCAAAGCTATTGTTTTCCAAAACTGTCAGACTTCTGCTTTGTGGTTTGTAGCTTGAAGAAAAGAAACTATTTCACTTTCTGCTTCTCAAACACTAGCATATTAGTAGACTACAGTAGTGAAAACTTCTGCCCTGATGTGTGTTAAATCCAAGAAAAAACGTTTCCTCCAATCTTAAATGCAAATACTAATCTTAATGTTGTAGATTAATTGTTTTGGTGTAAGGTTTCAAATTGGTTAGCTTTACAGTTTGTTAGAATGGTCCTAAAACTGTAAGTCAGGCTAAAACGTTGTTTTCTTTTTGTCTTCTAGTGCACATGATAATGATGTAAAAGAAGCAAACAAGCAAAAGGGACAACATGGCCAGTCTGCGCAACACAGTGTTTTTCAAACCCCAACTCCACAAGAGACTCATGTTCCACAGCAAATACCACAGTATCTCCAAACACATCAAACTCCATTGCAGTATCACCATCCAACATCACAACAGCAAACCTGTCAGCAAATTATGTCAGCTAGTCATACATCATCTTATCCACTGCAGACTTGTCCTGCTGCCTTGCAGTCCACTGTTCAGGCCCGAGGTCACATGCAGACTGGTACTGGTATGTCACTAGCTGTTCCAATAGAAGTAAAGCCATGTATAAGTGTATCCTACAACCGGAGTTACCAGATCAATGGACATTATCCTTGTATTACTCCCTGCTTTGAAAGGTGATGAGTACAAATTCAGTTATTCTCTTTTCTTTTTCTCCCTCTTACCCCTTTCCCCTGCCCCCTCCCTTACCCCCCCCATAAGGCCTCTAAGTCTGAGAGCAACAGCAATAATCTGAATAAAAGTAGTACTTTTTTTGTTTTTCTCCAGAAAGAAAGCAACTGGAATGGCAACCGAGCACTGAAATGCATTAGCTCAATTCAGACTGTGCAAAGAATAAGCATGTAGCATGCCTTCAAAAAGGAATGTATGTACATGGGAATATAAGCTAATATTTCTGGCCTTACACTGCACTCTGTGCTCCCCCCTACCACTCATCCACCCACATTTAAAAAATATAGCTGTGGATTGACCAGAGGCTCTCCTTTTAATGAGGGAGACATGCAGTGTTATTTTTGAAGAGGCCATATTGAATACTGCCATACAGTATTAAGATTTACTTTGAGTAAATTCAAACTTCGGAGTGTTGGATGCCAGGCTTCCCTGGAAATGAGGTCTACAGAGAGAGAAACTTCTCTTGACTAAATCAGTAATGCAACTTACTCTTTGTTCTTGTTTTTCATACAGTAAAGCGTACTCATTAGATGTATGCTTTACTGTATAAGGCACTCAAGTTAACTGACTTTTTTTAGTTAGCTTTTATACTTTGTGCCTCACAGGACAAATATTCTACTCTACCTTTTTTTTTTTTTTTTTCATCTCATGTTTGGAGTAACACTTTCACACTAACTCAGGGAATTATCTACTCATAGATTCTGTGCTGCTGTTGTCTACATTTTTAACTGGGTATAATTTAAGGTAACCTTTCCTTCAGGACATTTACAGATCATCATACCAAAGGCATATATGTGTTTAAAAAATGTAATTTCAGTCCAAACTACTTTCTGCCTCCCTAAAGTGTGCAAATAATTGCAGAAATGAGTAGTTCAGTTTAAACTTAAGATACTAATTCTGTAACAGAACTAATATGGTAGTTGTTGTGATTATATATAGTTTTATTAATATGACCAATATAAAAATATCCTTTCGTTCAACAGTCTATAAATCTCAGCTTATACAGGAAAAGGTGCAGATAAATACATACAAGAATCCAGTACTGCATGCCAAGCTCAGGGGAGAAGGGAGAATATTTTCTCAGGTATTACTGGGATAGCTCATTCTTCTGCAATACAGAAGATCTGAATTGAAGAGTAGTCTCTGTATTCCTCATGTTGAGTCAAACCCATATTGCAGAGCGAACTGCTATGTAACAGGGAGGGCACTTAATACATAGTTGTCTGAACTGCAGTATCTTTTATGGTATAGGTAGCCAGAGTAGGAAGTTTCATTTCTTCAGCAAGGGGATGAAGGTGATGGTGAGAGAGCTTTTCTCCATTAATATACTCTTCTTTCATAAAAGGTGGTAGCTGATTCTCACCACAATCTGATATGGGAAAAGGAATTGATTAATGGAGCCATACTGACTTAAATATTTTGGGTGTGTTCATGGATTTCCCCCCTTACTTGTAGCACTTAAAATTATGATTTACATGGCAGAAATGAGGCCAAGCATATATGATCTGTGGAACCCCAAGTATTCTGAATGGTTCTTGTGGGGGTGGGAGGTAGGGAGAGTTAAGGTATATGTGATATCAATATCAAGGGAAAGATATTTATCATGGGAGAGGGGGACTTTCCAGAATACTCAGTAGTTAAAGAGGATGGCTGCACTTGTTCTGATGCTCTACCAGGAGCTGAACCAGAAAGTGCTGCAAGAACTTATCCTTTATTTTTGAGGAGAAGGAATCCTCTGTATTTAAAGTTATTTTAACGCACACGTCATGCTTCAGGGTGGTTAGGCCTTTTTGTTTGTTTGATTGGTTTTTGTGGGACTGAGGGGATCAAAATGAGGAAGATTAAGCTCCTCTGCTTTATGCTAGAAAATACACATCCATGTAAGCACAGCCTATGGTCTGGTGGTTACCTCAAAATGTAACCCTTTCATTTCTTCTCCAAATTTGTCCCTACTTTTGAGGCTTAGGGAGTAGAAACTTCCAACCACCTGAAATGTTAGATTGAGATAAGGAATGTGTCCAAAAGAAACACTTCTGCATGTTCAGGTTTCACTTTATTCAGTGCTATATCCAAGTCTTCAATGTGCTAACTACCTCTAAAACTATGAATGTACAGTTTTGTAATGGACCATGACTTGAAATAACAGCAGATATCTGTAGCAAAGCCTGTAAAATCCTTGTATTGGCTAAATCATCATCATCTTTACATGTAATACAGTAATAGGTTGGGGTTTTTTTGGTGGGGGGGGAAGGGTAAGTATTAGCAAATCTATCCCATAGGTATTTAACACACAAAAGATAGCTAGTACTTTAACACTGGATTTATATGGGGGATTGTTCGGTTAGCTCTGCAAAGTCTACAGACAATTGGGTATTTTTATTTGACTGTATGTTAAGCCATTAGGCTTAGCTTTAAAAGCATCCACTACTTACTATTTGTTTGGTTACTTTTTATTTATTTAATCTAAATTTCTCTTGATGCTGCAGCTTCATGATATATGGAGAAAATAGTGTACACTGAACATTTTCAATATATTACTTAAAAAGGGCTTTACCAGTGTTCATTGAATAAATACACTACATGTTCTTACTGAGAGAACCAAATGTGTGTTTTATGGCAGCATTTAAAATGATGCACATAAATGCAAAATGTCCACAACAATGGAATCTGGATGAGTGCTATGCATTCAAGTTTTTTTTTAATAAATCTAGTTTTGAGTAAATTGTCTCAATTGTGTCTTGCTTTGCTTGTCCACTGACGCAGAATTGTAATTCCAGAATCCATCCAAAGGTCTCTAGCTTCTGAAACCTCTCTCTCCCCATGCTCTCTTCTGTGGTATCGCATTAGGCTCAGGAACACATTTACTTTACCACATTAACAAAGCAGGAAGGAAATTGTGCTGGAAGAGATTTTCAAAATTGCACCTGCAGCATATACTAGACTGTTGTATATTTCAGCAGTGTTGTACCTAGTGCAGAGCTGCATATGCGAGGGAGGCAAAAAGGCAGGAAGTAAAGATATGGATTATTAATAGGGTGACTAGACAGCCCTGGTTTGGCCAGGACACTCCTGGACTAAGTAGGCCAGTCGCAGGTGGTTGGTCATAGTCCTGGACTGGAGTTCAGTAGGGAGGCAGAATGGCATGGTACACCAGGCAGATGAACAGGTACATGCTGCTGCTGTGCAGGAGCAAGGAATGCAGGGACCGTAGATCTTGTGACCATACATCTGTCCACCTTGCTCCCATACAACAGCAGTAGTGTCTGCCTGTGGGGCACACCATATCACTCTGTCTCCCTGCTGGACTCTGTTCTGGGACTTTTGACCAACTGGCCAGGATGGGGCTACAGAATCCAGAACTGTCCTAGCCAACCTGGGACATAGTCACCCTAATTATTAAACCACTAGAAAATTGCCCATCAAGAATGATGGGGAGGGCAGGGGGGACAGAGGCCTGTGCCTGGGCCATTCCCTGCCTCCCTGCTCACTGCTTCAAGCTGGGGCCCCAGCTGCTCTCTGCCTCTCCCTGCTGCTTTGGGTTAGGGCCAGGGCCGCTCCCTTCCTCCCCATCACTTCAGGCCAAGGCCGTGGCCACTCCCTGCCTCCCCCTGCCACTTTGGGCCAGAGCCACTCCCTGCCTTCCCCCACCACTCCGGGCCAGAGCCTAGGCTGTTTCCCCCCCCCCCCCCCCTTCAGGCCAGGTCAGGCTGCTCCCCACCTCCCCCCACCACTTTGGGCCAGGGCTGGGGCTGTTGCCCCCCTTCCCCCTGCTGCAGTTGGTCACAGCCACTGGTAACCTCCCTTCCCTTCCCTTCCCTTCCCTTCCCACTCCCCTCTCCTGTTCCCTGCTGGCTGTTGCAAGGGGGGGAACTGGACCCTGCCTTCAAGAAGCAGACCTAGGGGGCGAGGCCAGTGCCACTGGCCTTGCCCCCCGGCTCCATCTCCATTACGGCAGCACTCTTGTCCCCACTGTCCCCCTCTGCCTCTAAGGAGCAGGGGAGGGGGGCAAAGCCAGCTCCACTGGCCTCACCCCCCTCCCCTCTGGCCCCCTCAGTACCCACTCTAATGGTGATGCTCTGCCATCTGTCTGTGTACAGCATTCTGATTGGCTGCTGAGACAGCTAGTCAGAGTATGAATAAAGCATTATGGACAGACAGACTAAGGCTTTTATAATATCGGCATTTATAAAATAATATATTAGCAATCCCTTTTTTTTTCTTTTTTTGAACAAGAGCTGGAAGCAACCCATTTAACCTCAAAATGATTGGGAGAATAAGTGCTAACTTTCTGTCAATGAAACACCACGAAAACCTCAATTAGGACCACTAGATGTATTTATTATAGCTAGGAGTGTGAGCCTATTTTGGGGCAGGCACTATAAAGATACAGAATGCATGCAGACTGCAGTATCTTCATGTTAGCATTTTTTTTTTTTTTATAATTCAAACTAACATCAATAAATAATTCATATTTTTACATGCCTGTAGGTATATAGACCTTTAAAGTGAGGTCCCCATGCTTATTCAGAACTTAAAATGTTAAGTAGCTCTTACAAAATCTCAGTTTCACCTCAGGTAAGACCGTACAACATGCCATATTATTTCATAATGCTTCAAACTCAAACTCATCATTTACTCACATAAGTATTCTGAGTTCAAAAAAAGTTCATCCAATTAAAGTTATACTACATACAAGATGTTTTCCATGATAAAGACTTTAATTGCTTAGTCTAAGTAAGTTGGAAACCAATTTCTAATAAACTATCAGAACTGGAAAAAATTTTGGCAGCTGAATTTTGATCCCTGAACCATTTTGTTCTTCAGGTGTGTTAATTTGAAAGGCTCTGCTTCCAGATCCAATAAAAGAAAAATGTGTTGACAGAGTTGTTATTTGCAAGACACCTCTTGGCCTCCAGCCACACCCCTACTGCCAGCTGGATCATGACCTTGTAGTAGAAAAAGCACACCAGGCAGAGGCCAGGGTCTCAGCACCCTAGTGAGAGGGCCACCACCGTGGAGATACCCGCCCCAAGGTTTGGAGCTGGGGGAACAGGGCCCATTTAGGAATATAGAGTGAGACAGAGCTGAGGACCACCCAGGTCCCCAACTCTTCTAGGGACTCAAGAGGGATGTACTCGCCCTCCATCATGAGCCCACTCTCCACTGCCTTTTGTGCAGCAGCTACCGAGGCAAGGAAAAAAAAACAAACCCTTGCCATGAAAGCGGGAGGCTGCCACGATCTTGGGAGCCCCTACCACTCAAACTAGGGCCTGCACCCACATCTCAAAGTGCAGGTTCTCCTGTTCAGCTAGTTTGTATTTTACCCCATGCCTCTGGAGTGCTGAAAAGGGGGCCCTGCCATCCAAGCTGGAAGGGCCAGTGGTGGAGGGTCTGGGCCCCACAGCTGCGGGTTGACTGCAGCTGCCTGCGTGTAGCTGCGGTTCCCCTGCTGGGCGGCCACCTTGGTGGGGCCAGGACTAGGGCCAGAGACAGGCTGAGTGGGTGTGCTGGCTGGTATAGCTCACCTGGTCTGCTCAGGTGCTGGTAGTTTAGGTGTGGGGGTGGGGCCCTTGCCCTTCCCATCCCCAGCTATGGAAGAAGCTGAAGAGGAGACCTTCCCACTGCCCTTGCCCTGGGTCCCTGATGGGGCGGGGGGCAGCTTAGGAGCTCCTCCAGAAAGGCCATGGCCAGGGGAGACCACTGGCCCTTCCAACTCCCTGTTAGAGTCCTGCTTACCCCTGCGGTGGGGGATACAGGCTTGTCTATCCCCAGAGGGGGTTGACTGAACTCTGCCTCCAGAGTGAAGGTTGCAGGGACATGTGCCTCCCCTTGGGGGCCTGGCTGGAATGTGCCCTAGCTGGAACTTCCTACAGCCTGGCTGGAATGGGGTTGTAGGAAGTTCTGTGGGGGTGTCTGCCTCCCCAGAAGGCTCCTGCTCTGCCATTACTTGATGTAAGGGAAAGGGAAACAAAAAAGAAGAAACAAAAATCACAGCAGGTCTAGTGAATCCAATAGGGGCAGGCTTGGGCTGTGTGGGAGGGGAGTGGGGCAGGGAAAGAAGGAAGGGGGCTGAAGCTCACTGAGCTACAGCCCCACAGGAAATCAGGTGGGCTATGCCTGGGGAAGGTAGGGTAGGGAGATGCACACACAAGGGCTGGGGAGACTCAAGTTGGCTTACTCAGCCACACAACAAACACCAGGGCATGGGGAGTGGATCACAGGACTTTCCACGCAAGGGCAAAACACACAGGAGAGGCTGCTGAGGTAGATGTAAGAGATGGCTGGAGTGATGGAGGGGCTTCGTCTGTTGAAGCTCAGTCCAAGAGCCCCTCAGGCCTCCAACCAGGCACTTAGCAGTAGGTAGGAAAACAAGGCACAGGATCAGACACGGTGAGGCAGCTGTGAGGGACTGCAGGAGCAAACAGTAGATTAGAGAAGTATTCCAGTGCAGGTGCGGTGCAGAGTGGTGCAAGGCAGTGCAGCAGGGTATCCCTCCTTCTCTCCTGAAGTGGAGGCAGTAGCAGTACAAGCAGCAGCAGCAGCAGTGGTAGCAGTCACTCAAGGCATGTTTTAGGTAAAGGTGAAAGTGTAGCTGAAGGCGGGGGGAGTGGCCTGCTGAGGCAGCTGGGGCAGGCAAGGCGCCCTTAGGCACCAGCAGTGATAGTGGGGGAGGGGCCCATAGGCAATGCAGTCCCTTCCCAGGCTGTCCTCCGGCCATGGCTTGGCAGTGGGCTGGGCAGCAGGCCAGAACAGGAGTGCAGAAGCTGGGGTGCAATGCTGGGCTGCGGCACAGTGCAGTGGGGATGTGGTAGGCTCCACCCTGAGGGGGGAGCAGTGGCATATGGAAGAGAAGCCCCCCCTGTGGAGGTGAGGTGGCAACAGCAGCAGCAGCCTGAGGCAGGAAGGGGTATGGCCAACTTCCCCCAGAAGCTCCCAAAAGCAAGCTATTAGCAGCAGCAGCAGCCACCACAGCCAGAGGCAGGAAGGTCCATGGCCAACTTCCCCCAGAAGCTCCTGAGAACAAGCTAGCAGCAGCAGCTTGGGACAGGAAGGGGCATGGCCAACTTCCTCCCAGAAGCTCCTAAGAGCAAGTAGCCCTGAGCTGCTTGCCAGGGCAGCTTTTTATACTGCTGGGGCCAGCACTGGCTGCAGATCTGGAAGGAGCTAGGTAGGGTTATTTTGCTCAAAGTGGCACAACTTGCCCCACACCAAAGTGTATGTCCGAGCACGTGTGCTGAGGCAAAAATCCCTGGCTCAAATTTGTGCTATTCCTATTTGAGTTGCTTCCAGTACACCTGCCTGCATGTGTGGATGTGCCCCCTGAGGGTATCAGGAGGAGAATCATGGTGGCCTTTTTGCAGTTTCTCTATGCTGTATTCCAGTGTACAAAATCTTAGGTGCATAAGTGCATTTACATACCTAAGTGCAATTTACTCCATACTGTTGTAGTCCCTGAAAATCCATTAATGTATCTATTTGGAACAACCACCATTTTACCCTTGAGATTGAGTCACAAAAACAAAATAGAGAAAGAGGACCCACCCATCTTTTGTTTTAATAGTTTTTCAAGGGACTGGAGAAGAGTAGAATAAGATCAGTTCTCTAAGCGCTTAGTGGGATTTTTTTAATCTTTGTTTTTCTGCATACTGCCACATGCCAGCAAAATATTCTCCAAGGATATATTTTATAGTGAAAACAGTTGTTTCATTGGGCATTAAATCTTACACACACACACACACATGCGCGCGTGCACTATACATATTGCACAAATCATCTCCACATCATTGAATATGTGCTAGAATTTATCCTGCTAAAAATTTTGTTGATATGGAATCAAATTTACTGATACAAAATTCATTATTATGCTTCCTACCCTATCTACTTCATTACATAAACTCCAGCTCTTTACTAACCTCTTCAAATGTCCTAAGGAAACTATTAGACCAACACAGATAAACTGACAATGCCAGGCAGCTAGATAATGGAGTTATCTGAAAACAGTGCTATTGTATTACATGTGTATAGAAAAATGAAGCAGTGTATGAACTCTAGTTCTGCCATAAAAATCACTATAGAAATGCCTTGAAAGTCAAAATTATTATTGTATTACCATTATCATGGTATTGTTAGTTTTGAAGGAAGCTATATAATGGCTATGATACGAAAATAGAGTTACATAAATGTCTTCGCTGAACACAAATATAAAATGAAAATGCCACATGACAGAGGGATAATTAAAAGACTAGACAAATAATGCAAGCAGCTGCATTCCTACCTTTGCAAACATACCTATTGCGTATGAGTTCACCTACTGCTTGGAATGACCAAATCTTTGGGATGTAATTCTCAACTGATGTTGAGGATTGGGTACTGCATCATGGTCCAAGGTGCACTGTTTGCTTTCCTCAAGCCTTATAGGCTATTAGATAAAGGTTTCAACCTCAGACTTCAGTGTACTTTAACTCAGAAATTTCAGTACTTATAAAAATGATTATGTGGAGTTTCATGTTAATTGTCTCCAATTACATACAGATTAATTTTGCTCTGTTTGTAAATGTAAAGATTGTTTCTTATTGTTTGCCAGTGCTGGAAACTTAGCTTGGAAGCTAAAAGTTAGACTGAGAGAAAACAAAGATTTTGCAAATGGAATTTATGTAATTCCATGGATGATGAATAAAACAATCCAGCTCTCTTTTTCAATGATACATTGTTTCTTCTAGATATAGATATGACTGTTAATATACACTGGTTACAAATCTTTTGAGTAAACCACTGCCTTATCTGACAAAAAAACAAAAACTTCAGCTAGCTGCATGCTGTTTTACTTCCATGTTGTCCCATATGGAATCAGCAGTAGCACTTTTTAACACGTTAATTTATACTTTTAAATTTGATGTAAAATAATATTAATAAAATCACAAATTATTTTTACTGATTTAACATTATTAAAATGATAATAAACCATTCATATGGTATTTTACAGCTTTGTTTTATTGTTTTTCCTGTAATTAAACTGTATTATTTACAATTACATGTTGTAAATTTAAACTCAGTTTTAAAAAATAAACAATGTAAATATTCTGCTACAGGGAAGTAAAGATACTCAATAATCCAACATTCCACAAAAACTTCACAACTGAAAAATAAAGAAATATAAACCAAAGCTAGCCAATGCACATTTCAAAAGTTAATAAGGAAAGAAAGGATTAGTTCCTCATTTTAGTAATTTCAGGGAAGAAAGAGTATACTTAAGTATTTTAAGATTGCAGATTTGAATTTTCCTATATAGCTTTAACCAAAGTACACCAGTGTGTCTATCAGTCAAATATTAATATACATTCCACAATATTCTGAGGCATATTTTTTAAGTTAAGGGTGTTATTTATATGCTACTCTTGGAACATTTGAAAATCACTGGGCTGAAGCAGGAGGACATCAGAATACCTTTAAAAAACAGCCCGTTAAGATCTTTTCTTAAAAAAGATTCCCTTCTACTCCTCAACAAATAATTTTAACAACTTCTCAGAGCTCTAAATAAGATAAATTCTAAATTCATAGTAGCTGTAGGGTTAATTTACAATATACTTAATGGATAATGAATTAGAATATTTATTTTTACAGTATCTCTATTATAACAAGACTGTAATAATGTACATTAAAGTCATAAATAGGACTAGTTTACCCCTGGAAAGGTAGAAAGATCTGTCACAGATTCTGTAAACACTGAGGGTGCATATAGATGTTAGGAGGAGGTGAAATCATGTTAAAATAGCCACCTGCTCTAACTTAGTTCGCCTGGATGCAGACCTTACACTTAAGATATCTAGTTAAGTGGATCTAAGTGCAAACTGTTCAGAAGTTCCAGGAAGGTTAGATCAGTCTAAAAACAGCTGATCTGATCTAAGTTAACCCTACCTCCGAGGTAATCTAAGTGAGATTCGGTTGGCCATTTTTAAACTGATCTAACTGTCCCAAATTTATGTACAGTTCCCAGCACAGCCCCAGGCCTGGGAAAGCCCAGCCACTGGAGTCAGCCCCAGGACTGTGCTTTTCGTACTCCCCTGGGCACTAGGATATTTTTATCCCCCACCCCCTCACCCCCACCTCGAGGTGGACAACCTCTCCCCCCACAGAGCAGCCAGCCCCACCCCCACAGCTCCCCCCGCCATCCTGCAAGTTGCTCCTAGTGCCAGTTTTATCATCATTCGCCAATGCCATTCAGGGAGGATCAGGGGGCTAAGTTCACAGTGCAGGGGGTGGGGGGGTTGCTCATTTGCGGGTGGGGAGTCAGGGAACTAAAAATAACCCCTGGTCCAGGGAGTAGGGTAGAGAGTCCCTGACCCTACCAAACCTCCACATGGATGCCACCTGCTCCCCCAATCTCCTGATCCCCCCATGGGCACCATCTGACCCCCCAATTCCCCTGCTGACGCTGGCCCTCTGGTCCCCCCCAGACCCTGCTAACCTCCCAATTGCTTCCACAGACACTGCCTGCCTCCCGATCCTCCTAATCCCTTCCATGCATTCTGCTTGCCCCCTCACCACACCAGCTTCTACAGATAGCTTGGACCCGATTCACCCAGCCCCCCTACTAGTCCCACCATCCCAACTTAGCTTAGATCAGGTGGCCATTTTTAACTCAATCTAACTTCCCTCTAACCTCCCCAAATATCTGTATCCAGCCTAAGCTTTATTGCCCAGCCTGCATTCATAAATGATCATTTTTCCCAGGAGAGCCAACACATGGTTGCTTAGATTTAAACACATTTACTAGTGACAGACCAAAGAAACTAAGTAGATCCACACAGATAAAATGGTGTTTGGATATGGGTGAATGTATACAGCAAGAGAAAACTCTGTGTTGGGGATTTCTGAAGAATGAATGCCAGTTTGATGCACAGCTTCATTTATTGCTTGCAAATTTATATAAGGCATCTGGATAGGGTACCCTGTGACCTGGAAAAATATAATATTATAGTTATAGCTACAATTTGAAATGTTTATTCTATAAATAAAACTACATCTTTATCCACAGTACCTTTGCGGTTAATTTGTGTTTACATATAAAAGTAAAAGCTCCGAATCAATTTGAAGCATCTGAGTCAATTCAGAAAAGTTTCGGAAAAGATTTGGACAAGTCAGAAATTCAGCCATAGACTAAACAGGTAGCTGACAGCTGCATCCAGGTGGTAAGTTTGTTGGGGTTGGGGGAAGGAAGGGGGCATGGGGGAGGAAGGGATTGGGGCTGGGGCTGGAACAAGCTGCCCAGCTGGGACAGAGATCGTGTTACTTGGGGAGGGGGGTGAAGGGGTGCGATGCAAGTGTGGCAGTGCTCAGAGCAGGGGCTCAGCCCTACTGCCATTTGCCCAGCTGGTGCAGGTGGGGAGGGCGGGATGCGGATGTGGCAGAAGGGGGCAAGCGGCTTCAGGTCATAGCCCCCACTCCCAGCACTGATGTGGGTGTGGCAGCACTGGGAGTGGGGGCTATGCCCTGCTGCCACCCAGAGCAAGCCATGCCTGTGAGCCACGCCACTGGGCAAGCGGCAGCAGGGCATAGCCCCCGTGGCTCCCCCCACTGGGGCAAAAGCAGGCACAGCTGGAGGAGCTGTGGGAGAAGCCCCCATGGCTTCCCTGCCCTGCCCAGGCCCATCCCCTGCCCAGCCCAGCCACTGGCACTTTAAAAAAAAAAAAAGAAAAAAGCCCCGCATTCACCAGCTGTAGCAGGGACTGTGTGGACTCTGAGGTCTCCTGGAAACCCCCCTATACAATCCCCACTCCCCAATTGCCCCTCTGGCCCAGTCCTGCCCCCGATGGCTGCCTTGCCCAGCCCCAGCCTCCCAGAAATTAAAAAAAAAAAATGAAAAAGCCCTGCCCTCACCAGCTCTGACAGAGGTGATCGGGGCCTCTGCATGTTCATGGCAGAGCCCCGCCATGCAGTGTGAGGGAGTTGGGGGCAGTGGGGACGGACCTCCCGGCACCCGCACAGCAGCTGCTTCATGGCATGGGTGCAGCATGGCTCGGCAGGGTGTCATGCACTGTCTGGGAGCTGGGGTGGTTCCACCTGTCAGCTGGAGCCTGGCAGCACTCAGCCCCAGTGGCCTCAGCTCCCAGGCAGCATGCAGTGCCCTGCTGAGGTGCACTACACCTGAGCCATGAGGCAGCTACTATGCAGGTGTCAGGCTGGGAGGGGCAATCCCTGCTGCCCCCCACTGCCTTGTGCTGTGGGGAGGGAAGGGGTCTTCCATGAGTGCCCAGAGGCCCTGATCCCCGCTGCCAGAGCCAGTGAGCACGGGGCTTTTCTTTTTCTTTTTTTTTTTAATTGCCGGGAGGATGGGGCCAGAAAGGGCAGCCATGGGGGCTTCTTCCATGGCTCCCTCCACCCAGGAAGAGGGAGGCACAGCCGGAGGAGCTGCCCAGCTGTGCCTGCCTCTCCCTGGCTGATCTAAATCTCTCCAAATCAGCGCTGAATTTTCCAAAGCTGATTTGGCAGAATCGACTCAAGACAGGAATCCAAATTGGCCAAATCTGAATCAAATACTTCCCTATTTGCACAGGCCTACTGTTTGGGCACAAAAGTGGCTTAAAAACACTTTAGTCTCCCCCCCTCCAATTGTATACTATGCTTTTTAGAGCTGTAGCACAGATTCTCACTCAGGGAGAGCGAAAATATATCATCTGGATTATGAAAATATTTAAAAAAATATTTTTTTAAAGAGTCTTAATTTAATGTTTTTTAAATATAGTGTGTGTGTATATATATATAGCTTGCTGTGCCCCCCCAGCCTCTGGAGACATACAGCATTCATGCCTCCATGGCTATAGTTGTATAAGTGTCTGGGAATTGAACCCAGGTGTCCTATGTGGTAGACAAGGATTCTACCACTGAACCACAGGGGACTCCTAATATTTAACATATTGAAGATTTTAAGTGAAAAGTTTATATGTTTCAGGTTTTCTTTGGATTTCACTAAGCTAGAAAAAGGGGAAAACAAGACTTCATACAAGTTAAACAGGTACAGATGACCAGAGATCCAGATTTTCCTTTGCCATGCAAAAAAACCAGGAAAACTCACCAGGGGAGACCAGTGGGAATTGGGTGAGGCTCTGTTCCCCCAGGCACCACCTGGGGTTACTAGGAATAACGGCCACAAATTGTTAGAGAGAAGATTCAGGCTGGATATCAGGCTGCGGCACAGTGCAGTGGGGATGTGGTAGGCTCCACCCTGAGGGGGGGGCAGTGGCATATGGAAGAGAAACCCCCACTGTGGAGGTGAGGTGGCAACAGCAGCAGCAGCCTGAGGAAGGAAGGGGTATGGCCAACTTTACAGTTAGGGCTGCCAGGCTCTGGAATGGACTCCCAAGGGAGGTAGTGCTCTCTCCTACCTTGGGTGTCTTCAAGAGGAAGCTGGACAGACATTTGGCTAGGGTGTTATGACCCTGGCACTCGTTCCTGCCCAGGGCAGGGGGTCGGACCTGATGATCTGTTTAGGTCCCTTCCAACCCTAAGCACTATGAAACTAAGCACTACGAAAACATGGATTTTCTCCTTTAAGAGAGAAAAATGCAGATTTTCTCCTGTAAAATAACAGGTTTTCTACTTTAAAAGAGAAAAGCAGGGCTGCAAGAGGCTACTTGGGGCTGGGAGGAGCAGAACACAATGGGGGCACCATGTGCTTGTACATGGGCACACATGCATGTCAGCCAGGCAGGCTGGTGGAAAGCAGCCCCTACAGCTCCCTCCAGGTAACTATGGGGATTGAGAGGGCACAGGTGATGAATTACGAGTCGAGGGGGCACAGGCCACCCCCAGATTTCTGTGCCCACAGCGGGGCACAGGGCATGAGGCTGTTTCCAGGCTGGACCAGCTCCAGGCAGGAGCTGCCTCCATAGCACAGTGGGTGAGATCTGGCATAGGAGGGAGCACTGTATTGCCAGGGCCATCCAGGTGAGGTTCCCCCTGCCCACCCAACAGCAGTGGGGGCCACAACTCTGCACCACTGCCGCCATGCCTCACCTTGGTGGCCAAGGCAGTGCGGCAGTCTCTCCTGCATTCAGTCCCACTCACTGGGCTGTGAAGGTGGCTCCTGACCAGAACTGTTCTGGGCCAGCTGGTCTGGCACCCCCCCGACACACACACATTGCCTGTTCCCTCCCCATCCCCTCACATGTGACCTGTGCCTACACTCCCTTCCCTACATACCCACCCTCTTCCTCATACTTTGGCTGGGGGAGGTAGCAGGATGGAAGTGAGGGGCACCAACAGAGTCAGGGGGCTGTAGGTTGGGAGTGAAGGGCACTGGCAGGACCAGGGAGCTGTGGGTCAGGGGTGAGGGGCACCAGCAGGTCTGTGGGGTTGGGGAGATGTGGGTTGGGCGTGAAGGGAACTGGCAGGGCCAGGGGAGTGTGGGCCAAGAGTGAGGGACACCAGGAGGGTTGGGGGGGCTATGGTTTGGGAGTGAAGGGCAATGGAATGGGCAGGGGCAGGGCATGAGCATATAAGGGCTGCTCAGTGCCATAAAGCAGTGAGAGAGACAACCTCAGCCAGACCCATGTCGTGGTGAGCAAAGGGGGTAGGGGGAGTTCCAATTTTCCATGATAAAAAAAACAAAATCAAATGCCAAAATATTTAGAATTTATTTTATTATAATGATTGAGGTAATGGTAAGCTTTCAAATGCTTTAAAATTGTAAATATATCCAAAAACCATTGTGTTCAAGTGATACTTATAAATATAGTGACATTTCATTTTAATCGCATAAAAATGTGGAATTTGGGTTTTTAAATCAGAGAATTTGTGATATTTATCAGAGAATTTTTAAACAAATAAAACCAGGATCCCTGCAGATGACAGATTTTGTCAATATTTTTCATCTCTGTAACCATTTTTATAGCTCCATAAATGTAACTATAATGTCAGTAGCAATTACTGGGCTGGATGGATATTTCTTGAAAGGTATCAAAATATCTGCTCCTGGAGGGACTGGAGCTGAAAGGCAAAGCACCCTGCTTTCTCTTCAGACCATGGTCTATAGAAGCAAAAGGCCCCCTGCACTTTCTCCAGACCAAGGTGACCTTGGTCCTAGGGAACTTGGGGACTGGGAGGAGTCAAATGTTAGGGAAGTGTACAGATGTTCATTTTTCTGGGATAAACTCTCCCTGAAGTGACCTCTGCCAGTTTGGAGATGGTTCTCTCCCAGAATCACTATTTTTATTCTGAAAAAAACTGTGAATGTCTGTACACTCATGCTTTCTACCAGGAGAGCTGTGATTCTCCCAGTAGAAACATAATACCTGCATGTGGCTTTTGTGTTATTTCAAAGTAAATATTTCAAACCTGCATTTAGAATATTTGTATTCCCTATATTTAAAAAAGGTATATTAGCTACATCTGTTTGGTATGACTTTATTTTATTCAACCCAGGAAATATTTAGGACCTGATTCTATTCTACCTCTTAGGTATCTAAGTGGCACTTAAGCATTTAATTTGGTCAAGACAATAACTGTTAGTTTTGTAACATGCCTTCATCTTAACCATAAGTCTAAGTCAGAAAAAGCACTGTGAATGAAAGGAACCCAGCCACCTTTTACGCTCATGATTTTTCAGGGACATAAGCACACTGGAATAGGATCACATTTAAACAGTGAAACAGGATGTGGTCTTTCATATTTTTTTGAACTGTGACATCTCAAAAATAACACTTCAGAATTTAAGGTGCTCAGTCTGCAGTTAAGTGCTAAATTTTGACCACTAGTCTCTTTATCAGATTAGGCTTCAATCTCTTTATCAGCCCAAATTCATCTTCCTAAAGCATGATACACTTGTAAAACTAGTTTGAAGTCAGACACAAGGTAGAGCAGGGTGGTCCCGTGGAGACTAACTGGTTCACAGAGGTATAAGCATTTACTTGACAAAGTAGGTTGCTACCTATGAAAGCTCAGCCCCGCTAAACTAGCTGGTCTCTAAGCCATTCTGCCCTAACTTCTGCCTGTCATGTAGCTAGAAATAAAGCAGTAATGTTCGGAAGAGGAATATCAGGAGATAATTTTCAAATGTGAGATCAATTAGAAGCTGCATTCTGACAAACATAGTTTTCCGCATGTTATGTCAAAATAATAATTAGGGACAAATGTAACCTTACAACTCTTGTTTGGAGTATATAAAGTTAAGGTTTTGTTTTCTTATATAGCTGGTCATTATTATATCCTTGTTTATAATTAGGTTGCAAAGGTTAAAATAAAACTATTAAAAGATGTTTGATAATTTTATAGGCATCTGTAATTATTTCCATAGCTATTTATATATACATTACCTTCCTAATATATACACAATTTCTAATACTAAGTAACACTTTTTACTTTTATAGCCATAATTTAACATCTTTTAATATTGTTAGTAATTTCAATAACATAATATAAATACTAACCCAATAACGTTCCAGTAAACTTTCCAATTCATTTTCTTCTTTGTCTGTAACAGTGGTCCTATGTCTAAGTTCTAACTTTGGAAGAATTTGCCTTAGGAGAGCAGTGCATTGCCGATGCCACCTAGTTGGTTGTTGAAATCGCCACTCCATTATTTTATTTTTTAAGGTCTTTTCAATCCTGAGATAAAGGTTACAAGGTGTTTCAGTAGTTAAATTTAACAAAATGCCAGGGACCCATTAAGCTGAGTTTTTGGTTGTAGCTATGTTGGTCTAAGGACATAGACAGGCAGGGTTCTTTGAGTAGATGTGATATCTTTTATTAGACCAACTGAGTAGTTGGAAAAAAGTTCTTAGCAAGCTTTCAGGTGCAGTCACCCTTCTTCAAGCATAGGAAGTCTCTGCTGTTCTGAGACTCCAAGAAATTAAAGAAGCTAAAAGTGTGACAGGATGTCAGTGAGCATGCTAATTAGTGCACTCCAACCAGCCTCCACATTTTGTGTATCAGTATCTTTGTGCTTCAAAATAGCAGCAGGGACACTAACTAAAGCTTGTCCAACAAGCGTTAGTTAAACCACCCCTACCACCATTTAGATATGCAGGGACATGGGTACAAGATGCACTGTGGGCGCTTTAATTAGAGCGGCACCTCCCCCTGCCCCCCAGAGCACCTGTAAAAACACCTCCAGTGTCTGTCTAGTTTAGCTAAAAAAGAAAAGGCTGGTATTTGGAGAATTGAGATTTGAGGGAATTCTGCTAGCAGGTAATTCTGAGAAGATAAATTGGGTTAGGAAAGCAAAGGACCATAGAACAGATTTCCTGAAGTGCTGACCAGACTCAGATCCGAATAAGTACATGTGCTTTTAATATTTAAAAAAGTCCATACCTGTTCTGGAGTTCTTCCACCATGCTTTTGCTAGTAGGGGTGTAAAGTATTTCTTTTGGCTGAAATGGTATAAGAAATATTTTAGGTACCAAATATATATCTCAGATATAGTCAGAAATTTAGCCTAATGGAGTATAACCATGGATTTGGCCTAAATGGAGTATAACCATAGTGCAAGCTGTTCAAAGAGAATCAGCAATTTTGAGCCTAGGAGGATCACCCCACTGGCCAAGAGGCTTCTATATTTTCCCTACTGCTGACGGAGTGTATGGTTGGAAGGAATGATCATGGCAAAAACTTCCATATAGTGCACCAAACCTTCATTGTAATTAGTGTCCTTTGGAGCTGTTAAGGGTGCATAAATCAGAGTAATTATGAGGTTCTTCTAATGTATGCCTGAAGAATAAGTGAGTCCTGTACATAACAGCCATATGATCAGAGCAGGGACAAGATAAGCTTTCTGTCACCTTGGCATGTAAACACAGTCCTCCCATAATCCTTTATTTACATGGCATGAGCATCAGCAGTAGACATAAATATGACCCATTTGCTTGTACTGCTTTAGTGGAAACAAGCAAGTGCCTCTCACAGCCTACCTTATTTGCTTTTGTTACCAAAAGGTGACAAGATTAATCTCAAACCTCCTCCTTAGATCTATCTACTAAGGCACATCCCAAATCTTTTTACTAGAAAGTCATTCCCAAAGTACATACATTCAGATGAAGTAACTAGTCACCTGCTCCTGGATCAACACAGTCCACATTACCTTTTCTCAGCAGGATCAACTGCTGTTTACAGTGCTGTGTTATTCAGGCAAATTGTCAATTTGTTAGGGTAAGTTATTAGTAATTGTGGTCTTTTGAAACAAACATAACAAGTGATAATTACTGCTGTGATTTATATTAACTGAGATTAGAATTTGAAGAAGTTACCTGCACAGTTTGTGTTATTTTGTGTTGATAATTGTATGGCAGCAACTGTTTCCAAAACCCTTCCTTTGAAATGTCAAAGTTTACATCCATTGGTGAACTGTTTCTCTGCGTGTTGAACCAGACCTATCAAAACATCAATGTAAAATCTGATTAACAATCTAAAATGTGGCTTTCAATTAAAAAATGTAAAATGAAATATATTATAAAATAGTATCTTTAATTTTAGATGCATCTACACAAGGGCCAGATTGTATAAAGGCACTGATATTGGAAACACCTAAAGAAATCAAATGGAAAATGTATATACAGAAGACTTGCAAGAAATGGGCCAATTATGATTATCAATTACAAAATATGAAAGTAAATGATGTATTAGTAAACTCAATGGGATAAATTAATCTAGTCTGACCCCACTATGTGTTGTATTGGATTTCATAAATAGAAACTTCTGTTATAAAACAGAAATCTAGTTCATGTATAGATAGGTTTAAAAAGAATATAGTCAGAGCTTTTTTATACATTAATTTCAAATGTCAGTCTATGGAATGTTTCCCCCCCTAAATCTATTATATTGAAATGGTTTTCAGATAAACACACACATCAAATTTCACCAGTACCTAATGTTATGTAGCTCCTTAGTAGGAAAGAACTGATGAATTACTTCTGTATATTTGTTAGGAGTTCATTCAAAGATAAAATATAGAATAGACATTACTGTATTAGAATTAACTCTTATACACATGTAAATACTAAGGGTGGGCAAAATGGGCCCTATTCGATTCAGATTTGGCCCAAACTGGAGACAATGATTCGATTAGTTCATTCGGATCGCTGTCCCCAATTCAATTTGGCCAAATCTGAATCTGAAGATTCGATGCTGATTCGGAGAACCAGTGATTCAGACATAGACACAGCTTTAAATGTTTTCTCTACATACCTTGAGGTACCAGGCGTGGCTCATGAATGCTGTGATTCTGGGGTGGATGGAGCATCTCACAGGAGCGTGGGGGGAGCCCCACGTGCTCGGCAGTGAACCCAGAAGTGGACTGGAAGTATTTCTGGTCCATTTCTGGGTCTGCCAGGGAGTGCGCAGGGCCCCCCCCTCCCCCCACCCTGTGCACCCCTGCAGCTCGGTTATTGGCTGCGGGGGGACCCCAGGTACCCCCACAGACCCAGGAGGCACCAGGCACTGAGCCGAAGGAACACCGGGGGGGGGGGCCATGCTTTCCCCAGTGGACCAGAAGTGCTTCCACTTCTGGGTCTGCTGCCGAGCGTGCTGGGGAGCCCCCCGCAATTCTGTGGGACACTCCATGTGCCCAGGCATTGCAGCATTCACGAGTCATCTCTACCTAGAAGTATGTAGAAAAAACATTTAAAGCCGTGTCCATGTCCAAATTGCTGAATCTTTCCAAATCTCTCTGAATTGATTCGGAGGGTTCTGATTTGATTCAGAAAGATTAAAGGGTCCTCTGATTCAATTTGGATTTGGAGATTCAGCCACCAAATTGAGCCAAATCTCTGCCAAATCAAATCAGGAACCGAAGCTTTGCACAACCCTAATAAATACACATGTACATATACACACACACAATATCTGAATGATTACCCAACAAAAATACAGTAGTAATTAATCAATTATTTCAAATTAACAGATAGATTGTACAGTATAGATCATTTTATGTTAACTCCACCCAATTTGCTGCTAAAACTGTTTTCTTAACTACCAATTAATATTTCTCTTTAAGACATTAGGAACTCCTTGTGGAAAAATGTTTTTGTTTCTCACTGAAGTCAAGATTCAAAACAATACAGAATGAAACATATACTTGAAGGGTTCTGGTGTATAGACTTGAGATGCTTCGAATACTTAAAATGAAATAAAATTAATGTTAAAGCACCTTCACTCAATCAACATGTATTTAGAGGTCACTTTATTATTATAATAAGAGACTTGCTTTAACACTGTAAGATATATCAATAAAACATTGTCCAACTGATCGCTGTCTCTGTCTCTGTCTCTCTTTCTTTATAGTGGTCTTTTGTTTTACTTGTGGAGGAACATGGATTTGCGGGTATTTTAGAGAATGACTTTGGGATTTTTTTTATCAGGGATTTTTCAGTTTTCCAATAGGGAACACCAGAATTCCTGCTAGGGAGGCCAGTGGCAGGACCGGCCTGCTCAGAGCTGGCACCTTGGACCCAGCTGGCTGTGGCTGACCTCCTGGACAAATGGAGCCAGGAGGACATGCTTTGACAGTTCAAAGCAGGCCACCACACACAGAACCTCTTCAGGTGAACCACCTCACCTGCTGCCCAGATGGCCAGGTAGGAGGCACAAATAGCAGTAGTGCCACACAAAGGCCAAACCTGCAACTGCAGTCCACTGGCAGCTGGCCCAGAGGGGCAGATGCTTCTACTGGTTCTGCAGTCCCCATCCAAGTCTGGCAGGTGCAAAGCAGGTCACAGCCAGGCAGCAGCCCCCACTGCCAGACTGCTGCATTGGGTAGAGGGTGCAGGGAACTCTCAGGGCTGCTTCAGCAGTCCAGCTGACACAAGGGGTAGTGTCCCCAGGTACCAATTGGCTGGGCCTCAGAAGCTCCTGAGAGCTAGTAGCCCTGAGCTACTTGCCAGGGTGGCTTTTTATACTGCTGAGGCCAGGACAGGTCAGCTTTTTATACTGCTGGGGACAGCACAGGTGCTGGCCCTGGGCTCTGCTGCCCCTGGCTGAAGATCCAGGAGGAGCCAGGCAGGATTATTTTGCCCCAAGTGGCATAATTTGCTCCACAACAAAGTGCATGTCCAAGCACGTGCGCTGAAGCAAAAAGCCTCGGCTCAAATTTGCACCACTTCTATTTGAGCTGCTTCAAGTGCATGTGCTTGCATGTGTGGACGTGCCCTATGAGTTTATGCCCATTGGTCCTCATCCTCCCTTGAGATGCCTTCTTGAAGAATTGCTCTCCAAGTTCTTGGTGCTCACCCCTGGTGTACTTATAGGCGGCTATCAAGTTGCCGCTCAGCTTTCTCTTACTCAAACTAAACAGACCCAGTTCCCAGAGTCTCTCCTCATAGAGCCCATCTTCCATACCCTTGACCATAGTGTGGCCCTTCTTTGCACCCTCTTGAGCTTATCCACATCCTTCTTGAAGTGCAGTGCCCATAACTGGACACAGTACTCCAGCTGAGGTCTCACCAATGCCAAATAGAGAGGGAGGAGCACCTCCTTGGATCTATTGGCCACACATTGGCTGATGCATGACAGAGTTCTGTTTACCCTTCTGGCAACCTCATCACACTGTTGACTCATATTCATCTTCCAGTCAATCATGACCTCAGGTCTTGTTCAGATGCTGTTCCAACCAATGGACTACCACCCGTCATATAGTTATGGTGAGGGTTCTTTCTATCCAGATGAAGGACTTTGCACTTCTCATTGTTAAACCTCATTGATTTCATTCCACCCATGAATCCAGTCTGTCAAGGTCATCCTGAATCTTTGCCTTGTCCTCTGGTATGCCTGGGTTTCCCCATAGCTTGGTATCATCTGTGGACTTAATCATTGAGCTTGCCACCCCCACATCCAAGTTATTAATAAATATATTAAAGAGCACAGGTCCAAGCACCAATCCCTGGGGGATACCACTGGAGATGGGCCTCCAGGATGAGGCCATCCCATCGATTACAATTCTCTGGGAGTGGCCTCTAAACCAGTTGTCCACCCACCTCACTGTAGACTGGTCCAGCCCAGTACCCTCCAGTTTGATTGAGAGAATCTCATTGGAAATGGAGTCATAGTCTTTACTGAAATCTAAGTAAATGATGTCAATCTCATGTCACTCATCCAGATGGCCAGTTACTTGGTTGTGGAAGGACACTAGGTTAGCCAGTCATGATCTACCCTCAAAAAAGGCATGTTGGTTGCTTTGCAACACCCCATACAGTTGCCAGCTTGTGATTGATGGCCTCCTTAACACATTTTTCAAATATTTTACCCAGGACTGAAGTCAGGCTGACAGGTCTGTAGTTTGCTGGGTCATCCCTCTTCCCTGTCTTAAAGGTGGGCACCACATTGGCCCTCTTCCTGTTGTCGGGGAGCACTTCTGAATTCAACAATTCTTCAAACAGCTTGGCCAGTGGTGCTGCTATCAGTTCAGCCAGTTCTTTCAGGACTCTCGGGTGCAGGTCATCTGGCCCAGCAGACTTGAAAGCATACAGGTGTTGTAGGAGATCCCTCACCTGTTCAGGACTGATTTCATGTAATCTGCTGTCTTCTCCTCATTCCCCGGGCCTGTGGTCAGGCAAACAGCTCCTGTTTGTTTTCAGGAATACTGACGCGAAGTATGTATTTAGGAGTTCTGCCTTTTCCTGGGAGTCAACTGTGGGCTGCCCCTGAGCATTCAGTAGGGGGCCAACAGTGGACCCCAATTTTTTCTTGCTTCCTATGCATCTGTAAAATGACTTTTTGTTGTCTTTTATGCTGGTTGCCAGCTTGATTTCCATGCCTGCCTTAGCTGTCCTTGTCTTGTTTCTGCAGTCCCTGGTGATATAGACATATTCCTCTCTGGTAGCTGATCCATTACTTATATGCTTCTTCTTTCTTTTTCAATAGCACCCTAATAACCTTGTTGAGCCAAGTGGGTCTCTTGGTTCTTTTCCTGCTTTTCATCCATGTGGGGATGGCCTGTTTTTCAGCTGTGAGAACTGCCTCCTTAAGGAAGCACCACTGTTCTTGGACTCCCAAATCCTTCAGCTGCTGGTCGCAGAGGTCCTCTTCTACTAGCCTCTTGAGCCTGCCAAAATCTGCCTTCCTGAAATCTAGAACTTCTGTTCTGCTGACTGGTTTCCCAGTCTTACGGTGGATGGCGAATCTTATCAGGTTGTGATCACTGTGGCCCAGAGTACCACCATTTCTCAGGTTGCCTATGATGTCCTTCCCCTCGGTCAGCACCAAATCCAGAGTGGCCTTCCACAACCTGCGTCAGAAACAAACCGTCTATTGTTGCCAAAAAATTGGCTGACCTGCTGAAAGTGGCCAAGTGGTCCTCCCAACAGATGTCAGGGTAGCTGAAGTCATCCATGACAATCATGTTTCTAGTGCAAACTGCCTCACTCAGCTTGGTGCACTTAATGCCAGAGAATGCCTGATTGCACTCCTCCTCCTGGGAGAAAGACCTGTAGTAGACACCCACGATGAGGTCTCCTTCTCCTGGTTCCCCCTTGTATCCTGACCCAAAGGGTCTCAAGGGACCCTTTCTTGCTGTCAAATGTGACCTTCAGGGACGGGTACTGCTCTTTCCCACCAAGATCTGGTCCTAACTGAAGAAAAACTTCCATTGGGAACTTTGAAAACTTTTAACTCTTGAGGCTGATAACAAATCTTGCAAGATCTCACGATGCGCAAGATTACAGCACTCCGCTTGCAGGGACCAGCTACCAGCCTGTCCCACTGGAGAAGGGGGCCAGTAAGTACCCCCCCCCCTTCCCCAAACTCTTGCACTAACTCGCACACACCAGGCCCAGAGCGCACCTGTTTGCATGGCTCTGGTCACACAGTTCCCTGGGGGCTGGGCTAAGTAGGAGCCAGGGGGACAAGCATAACCCTCCTCAGCTCTGCTCAGCTTCCCCCTCTAGCTAGAACCCACCCATCATGGACCCCACTTACCTCCCAGCTCCACACTGTGGGTCAAGTTGGCATCCACTGGAGGGGTCCACCGGAGGTCTTCACTCTTAGAGGTGCAACAGGCTCCCACCAAAAACTGGTCCCATTTCTCTCTCTCTCATATGAATATCTTTAATTTTTTATTCTTTGTCAATTCTTTGTCAAGTTTATGCTATTCTACTTGATCCCTTGAAACAGGTCTGTTCAACTTTTGAATCACCAGGAGCTGTACACAGGCCTCTTGGGCCACACAGACTCTCCAGGACCCCTGCCACAGCTCACTATGACCACACAGGCTGTACAAACTTCTCTAGTCTCCCTACCACTTGGGTCATGACATCTCATGCCATGGGTGAGACAGTAAGCAGAAGCTGGAGGAGTGGAAGGGAACCCAGAGACCCCAGTAAGCACCCAAAGGAGTAGTGGCAGAAGCAGCAGCCAGGTTGGAAGCTGTGGACTACAAGTTAACCTTTCAACTCACAGGCCATGAGTTGGACAGTTCTGTCTTAAAATACTGCTTCACACTTTGCCTATACATAATTTGAAACCATTCTTGGCTTTTTTTTTTCAAACATACTTACATTTTCCCAATCAAATAAGCAGTCAACGCTCTGTAAGGGACAAAATGCATCAAATGGTTTGTAACACTGTCCATTCAGGGGATTCCAAAGGAAATATTCTCCATTTTCCAGGGTCAAGACATATGCCACTTTTCCCTGGATCAACAAAGAGCAAATATCATCAAATAGACAAAACACCAAGGAAGAAAGTAAGATAAGCTAATGTTCCATTTTTTTACTCATTTGCAATGCAACTATGAAGTTTTGTTAAAGATGCCCCTTCTTTGTAGTAAAAAGAACTAATTTTACAATTAGTTCCTTTTTCTTATGTGAAAGTTACAGGAGTGCAATTTTCTATTTACTGATAGAACAGGTGCAGCATAGGTAAGGGCTGCCTCATGAATATTCCTTTACCTTGTAAAAAGAAGGCATATTTTGAATATAACTTATTCACAAGGATATTAATTTTCATTTCAAATATGAATAAAGTGACTGAATTAGATTGAAATAATGAACCTGCTGAATTTAAACTGGAGTTGAGTAGAGAAACCACAAGGGATACAGAAAATAAAAAATGCAAGAGAAGAAAATGGGGTTTTTACTTACCTTACCTTCATCAAATAAAAATATGGGGAAATACAGTAGAACTAAAAGGCAATACATTTAAAATTGGTGGTATAAACACTTTTACTAACATCTTTAACCTGAGGGACTCACTGAAGGAAAGTGGTTAGTAGGACTTTCAAAAGATTAAAGAATTAAGGAAGAAATATCCCTCGAGGCATATTATTCACTATGTCCATAATGAGACTTCTCGTTACCTTCCTTTTATCAACTGGTACTAGCCTCTCTAGAAGACAGGATGCTGGACTAAATGCCTTAGACAAAATAGTCTGATATGACAAATGTGTATTTTAGTCGAACACATTATATAGTTTATGTTGTTGCAAGGGATGAAATCAACAAATATGTAAGCCCTTCTTAAACAGTGCACTTACTTCTAACAAAGATGTTCCCAACAGAACCCATGCTTTTTTGTCAAAATATAGGAAGTAGTTACACAGAAGTACTGCAAGTTCTTCTTTATTTCCAGCAGCTAAACTGATGCAGTGCTAAAAGGAAATGGTAAAAAAATGTGTTTATCAGAAATCCTATGTTGTCAACTCCTTATAGTTAGAGAGTATAGTGTAGAAACTAAGAGGACTGCTGTATTGCTGGGGAAATAGGAACTCACAGTTAGGCACAGGTCCCTCTGTAAAATAAAGCATCTTTTCTCCAAGGATACCTGGGAATCTGCACATTTTGGAGATGATACTCCTGCTGCCTCTAAACTTAAGATCACTTTATTACAAAACCTGAATGATTCAAATTAAGTTTCCTAGCACAGGAACTCATTTTCCTAGAGATGGGCTTGACTAAGGACCTGTGTGGTCTGTATCTGGCAAGCATTCAAGATATATCTATTTGCTCTGTAAGTCAAAATCTTTTTCCAGCAAAATTTTTAATACAGTTAAAAATGATTACTTCAACCACCTATTAACTCATCTGCATCTATTTATTATACAATTATTACCTCAGAGGTCACCCAAATATCAACATCATCATTTCCATCAACAGTATCTGATATACAAGGAATTAAAGATACAAATCGAGAAATAAGGTCCTGTAAATAAAATGACAGCATATGTAAATATCAGATCATGTATTTTATAAATAGCATTTGAGTGAATATCAGTTTTATTTCTTTAAATATGTAAAACTACAGTTAATGTAACTTTTTATCATATTTATTAAATTGGTGCTTCTTGACAGCATGAGCTTCGATACCAGAAAAAATGTCAATTATAGTAATTCTGGATTGAATGTCATTAATTAATTTCAGCAATTCAGAAAGTTCTTATAGTATGATAAAAAGTAAAAACTCCTACTTACAAAAGTTGCATTAGGATCATCAGGATATATATCCAGTAGTAGTTGTGGTGGATTTAATGACTTTATATATTTTGTTACTAAAACATTTCTTCCTTCGCTGTCAAAAACAGAAGTTATTATTCTTCTCTTTGGAAATTTTGCCTTGCAACTTTTTTTAAAAATATATGCTCTTTGCAGAAGTGTTTCATCTTCATGATCTAAAAACTAGAATCATAGTTACAGTTACAGTCATACTATTTCTAATTTCAAGGCAGAATATAGAGGAAAACAATCAATAATAAGCAAAAGACAATTTGCTTTAAGAAATAAATTTACCCTGTTTACAGTTCTTAATTTGGATATGCATATTCATTAGCTAAGTATAACTTCCAACCTTATCAGATTCTGAATCTTTTTCAACAGATGATAACTGAGGTTCAATTGTAGCAAAGATGGTTAAAAAGGTGTATTCTTTTAAGTTCTGTCCACAACTCTCTTCTTTAGGAGATACATATGTCTTACTCCAAGTGTATCCAAGCAAAACTGGTGGCATATTTACTGGAAACGTCCCACAGATCTGTGAACATAACTAGGTTATTATATTAGGGAAAGCATAAGTACATCACATTAAATAACATGAGACACATTATTTTAAAATATAAAACCTCAAATGATCCAAATTCTATCAAATGCACTGAAAGGAGATTATAATTTTTATGTCTTCCTTTCAGGGATTCCACTCAAGAGCTTTTGGATAAGAACATCACTCCTTAAGTTTTAAACAGAAGAAACATCTGGGAGTTTATCTAGGAAGACATATGATGTGGCAAATTAAAAAATGCAAATGTCTTTACGTGGGGAGACAGTTTTATACCATAAATATAGACTTCAGTCCCAGAAAATGTATATGAGGAAAACACAAGATGATCACATTTACATTAATAGGGACAATGCTTAAAATCAAAGGGCTCCTATACACATTCAGGGAGGCTGCTCCGAAGCTCTGTAATTAGTGTGTCAGAGCAGACTCCAGACATGTGTATCAGCATCCCCACACTGAAAAATGGAAGCAGGGTGCTTTAACTAAAGCTCTTTCAATGAGTTTTAGTTCAAAGCACCACACCAGCCTTTTTTCAGCATGGGAATGCTGATATGCATGACGCTCCAGGTGCTTTTAATTAGCGTGGCTCTCTGAGCTGCATTAAAGTGCTCCCTCGCCTCCCAGAGTACATCTATAAATGCCCTAAGGGGTGTCTACATGCACATTAATGCACTTCAGTTAATGTGCATTCAATCTAGTACCTCCATTGTGAAGTCCTAGGAAAATGTGCATTAGCCTGTGCTAATGCGCATTAACTAAATAGTACAGTTTTTAAGTGACACTTACTGTGCATTAGCCTATTTTAACACACACTAACTAAAAAGCATGGAGCACTTACACATATGTGGGGAGCCTGCTCCAATATGCTGGAAATCCAGCACATCAGAGCAGACTCTATTAATTGAGTCTACCAAAGCATGTAAACTGATGCGCCATGGCAGCCTCATGTGTCACATACAACAGTAGCACAGTGTACCTCCATGCTGAGAAAATGACAGCGGTGCGCTTTGAGCTAAGACACATTCGATGCGCTTTAGTTCAAAGTGCAATGCCGTCATACTTTCAGCATAGAGGCGCAGTGTGCTGCTGGTACATGTGATGTGCAGGCACTTTTAATTAGCACAGCTTGCCAATTAAAAGTGCCCAGCACTGCATTGGAAGCATGTGTAAAAATGCCCACCGTTTTTTTAGTGATACTTTAATACTTATTAAAATAGGTTACTGTTCATTAAAGCGCACATGTAGCTTCACCCTAAGGAGCTAACAAAATACAGAAGTAGGTAAAGAAACAGAAGTTGTGCAGTAAATTTGGAATTGTTTTATTTAAACTAACAAGGAGTAGTTCAACACATGTTATCAATTAGATGTGATTTCTACATATTTAGTCTACAAATATACTGCTTGTTGGATGTGGAACCTGTTTCCACAAGTAAAGGACTTCAGTGATGGTCAAAGAAAGGAGGCCAGAGTCAGCAAAACGGTGAAAATATCTAAGAGCCATGTAATTTCTGTATAAGTATGTGGTTATGAAACTATAAACTACAGCAATTGGCTCCCAGCATCTGTATCTTCAGTGGCTTAGGGGTAAGTAACTCAAGTGTTTTGTGCAGGCCAGGATCAGATTGTTCCTCTGCCTGATTACAGTTTCTCTTTTCTTGATCACTAGCTTGGCATTTTCCCATAGTTCTTCCACGCTACAGTGAAGGTCATTTTTCTCCTCCTTCCCCCTATCTCAAAAGCAAAGTCTGGAGCTTGAATATAATAAAATTATTAGTCTGGCTGAGCTGTCCATTTTTCTTGGAATTGTGTATGACCATGGGCAACTGGTGCCAGTCAGCAACCAGGGGAGGGGGATCCCCCAGTGGCCGATCTCACTGACTGGGGAGGGGCCCCGTGGCCAATCGCCCTCACCAAAAAGTGGCCACGCTACTTCCAGAAGTGGCCACTTTTGCTGGTGGCCCTGCTCCCCGGCCAGCACTCGCAGGGGGGCACCGGCGCTCCCACCTGCCCACCAGCCAAACAGGCAGCGGCCTGACAGGGGGTACACCGGCGCTCTGACAGGGTGCATGTGCACCCCATGCACCCCCTACATGTTGCTACTGTGTGTAACTGATAAACCCCTCAATGAAGCTCCTGTCAGCCATCTACTTCCATTCACATCAGGGAAAAACTAGTAGAATTTTATATGTAAGTAGAATCTTTATATCAGCTTACTTAACTTTGCAGGGAAAATGATCAATGCTTAAGAACAAATGATGAAACATACAGGAGTTACCATAACAATAAGAATCATTCATAATCCTACATGAAGACCATATTACTGACAGTGTTAAAATGTTTATAAAAAGCCTTGTTTTTATTTACATCAAATACTATTAGGTGGTTCAGTTAATACCACAAAAAATTTTTAAATGTTATATTACAATGTTACCTTTGATTGTTCCAGAAGAGCAGAGAAAGGAAAACTAACTGATCCTAGCCAATTTTTTCTTATGTAAAAGTGACTACTGCAACCCTTATGACAGGTATCCTGTTGAAACAGATAGTTTAGGCTGGCTTTCATTCTTTAAATATTATGCATCTACATATATTTTGGCTGAAACAGATTACTCAAGCCTTTGAAAGTTTACTGCAACATATCTTATTTTAAGTTGTTGATGTTTTAACAAAAATTAAATCAATGGCAAGATTTTTTTCCTGTTAAAAAGACTCAACAAGGGTAGCAGCTACATGAGACACTTTACTCTTCAGTAGAGCTAATTACTGTGCAGTAAATGTCCACATCTACAAGTGCAGACACTTACTGCACAGTAATTGGCTCTAATTGAAAGTAAATGTGCTACCTGTAAATGCAAATAGCAAATTTACTCGAAATTACTTACTGCGCAGTAGCATACATGTAGATGTCTGACTGGGAGTAAATGTGCTCCTAGTCAGCTGGGCAGCAGGGCGTGGGAAACTGCTCCTTGCCCTGAGGAGCTGCCTGCTGCTGGGGCAGGCTCCACTACCAGAGCCTGGGTGGGGGCAATGTTCCCCTGTCATGGCAGCAGGGAGCTCCAAGCCCCTGTTCTGTAATTGCAGGGCCAACACTAGATTCTTCATATGGATTTATTGATTTATCACATTTACTGATTTATCAAATAGAAGGATCTCCCAGCACCAGCCCTGTGCCAGCTCTCTTCTCTCCCAGACCTGTCACTGGGAGAGAAGGATCTCTCACCCTGGGTCCTGTGACTGCAGGGCTGGTGCTGGTATGGAAGTATCTCCCAGTCCAGATCCTGCAATCATAGAGTGGGGGCTGGGAGCTGCCTGCTGCTGGGGCAGGGGGACATTGTCCCTGCCCAGGTTCCAGTGGCAGAGCCCACCCTGGCAGCAGGCAGCTTCTAGGGTCAGGGAGCAAAGTCCCAGCCCCTGTCAGGAGACAGCTGTCTTCTGAGCTAGTACCCAGGGGGAGCCTAGAGCAGGGTCCTATTGCAGGGTCCTATTTCAGAGCTACAGGGGGTGAGAGCAGTCTGCTACTATATGAGTGGTGCTGCCAGTATGACCTGTGCCACAGTACATGGGAACTCCAAGCCCCGGTGTGTTGGCTTTTCAGACTGGACAATTTTACCCTCAGCGTGTCCCACTCATGAAGTCTGACCCTCTCGCTGCCTGCCATGCCTTGATCTTGAAAACTGTTGGGAGGGTTCCTGGTCATTAATTATAGTGTGTACTGCTCACACACAAAGGTGATATACGGGGCTCCACCTCCCTTCACATGCCTTCTACATGCCAATTGAAGATTATGCTGGTGTTTAATCTCCTTCTCACAGTGTAGTGTGCCCACGAGGCTGGCTCACTGGATGCAATCAATGTAAGCTTGGGAAAAATGATGTCAGCTCAGACTAGGGTTTAAGCCACCTGGGCTCCCACCTGATCGTTGGCTCATAAACAACTACCAAATAGGGAAACTCAAAAGAAAGGTCCATCCTTCATTATTCTTCAGGAAAATCAAATCACTCAATTCACTTTTTAGGCCATCACATAATAATTCTCAGTGAGCTCAAACAAAGGAGTTCCCAAGGCATGGGTTCCTAAATGAATCAGTCCATCCAATTAATTTGGCTGGTCAATCCACCAGCAATAATTAACTCAATCAAAGAGGCATCCATAATTGACTGTTCATTAAAGAAATCAATTAGCCCAATTAATTTTATCAGAAATGAATAAATTATGCCAGATTTTATCAAAATATATTAATTAGTCCAATTAATTTCATTGACTAATCAAGCACCCTTAATTCACTCCAGGGTTAGGTACACTTTGGGACCATCACTGCTCGCCAGCTCCATCAGCTCCTAATCAAAAATGCTGAATCTTCTCTCACTGCATCTGACTCAGTGAGAGGGTCCCAAGACTTCCTCTCCCTGCTGCCTCTCCCAGGGGCCTGGGTACCTGGTGCCGAATGTTCCTCTGAACTCCCTAGCTAAGGAAGTTCTCCCCTCATGATCTTGTTGGCATCTGACTTGCTCTCACTGTGGCACAGCTCCACACTATGCCTCCATCCCGCTCCCTTGCCACCTTCCGCCTGCAGCAGATGTCCGTTTATGCTGCCAGCCCTTGGGCAACCTCCAATGCAAAGCAAGCAGGAGCTCACAAAGTGGGGCTCTCGCGTCCTGTCAGTCAGCCACTGCTACCATCCCTGCAGCAGTGCATGAGAACTCTCCAGCCCCTTCCAGGCTTCCCTGCTTTACCCAGGTGCTGCGAGGGGAATTTCCAGAGGCCCTTATTCCTGGGTTCACCTTTGGTGAGTATCCCCTGCTTCCACATGCTAGGAGCAGCAAATGTAAACTGTTCTCGGATTATTTGCATGTGTAGATGTGCCCAAGGTGTTCAATGAACCTATGAATTGCTCATATAAAATAGAATGTGATAACTCAATAAATCCATATGTTCACAAAATTAAACACTTTCATAATAAAATCCAGAAGATTTTTTTAAATTTACCCATTATTTATGAATCTAGATGTCTCCTGAGTTCAACCCCCAGCTACAACCAGTTTATGCTCAGCTGTGCCACAGCTGAGGAGAGGAATTATGGCCTTTGCACACTTTTCTTCTCCCTCAATGCCACGACCAAATTGGCATACCCCATAACACAGAGAAGCCAAAGATAACAGCATTTCCCTGGGGACTTCTATACCAAATGAGGGTCTGACAAAGTGCTGTGTACATTGCTTCATTCTAGTCTTCCCAACCTTCCCCATTCTACACACCCCTGACATTTTACCACCTGAGGATTTCCTTTTTATCATTTTCAGTTTGAATAGATCTGAGTATAGAAATATGGAAAATTATGAAGGTCTTGATGGGAGTTTCAGTTTAGTGTACAGAAAGAAAAGATCAGAACTTAAAACATTTAAAAATGAAGACGTGGTAAGATCTATGATACTCTTCTCTGCTTGTTCCTATACCCTTATGCCTCTTTCTCTCAGCATTTAACACCCTCCAGTATTTCATTCATAACGTAAAAATATTAAATAGGCAAGTAGATGACTTAGCTAATTTTTTATTTTAAAAAATCCTCAGAGTATTAAGTTTTACAAATCCATAGCTCAATGAGACCCCAATCTGCAAATAAATCCTCTAGTGGAAATGTTGGTACTGCATGTGGATGCAGTGACTATACTGGTATAACTATTTACAGGAATCGGTCTTAAATTATATTGTGAATGAAGTAACAAGCTGACAGCTGGTAATGTGATAATTTTGTTCATGTTATAATTATACATGGCTCATCATCAGAAGTTTTCTTATTAGCAGTTTGATTCAGGATGATAAAAGTATCTATAATGTTTCATAGGTTCATAGATGTAAGGCTGGAAGGGACCCTGGAAGATCATGGGATCCAGCCCCCTGCACCAAGCAGGAAAGATAACTGGGGGTCAGGTGACCCCAACAAGGTGACTGTCTAGTCTCCTCTTAAAGATTTCCAGGGTAGGTGATTGCACCACCTCTGGAGGGAGCTTATTCCACAGTCTGGACACCCTGATTGTGAAAAAGTTTTTCCTAATGTTGAGCCTGAATCAGTCTTCCAGCAGTTTGTAGCCATTACTCCTAGTTTTCCTGGTGCCACCAGTGCCCTGATGAACAGTTGCTCACTGAGACCTTGATGTAATCCCCTAGTGTAGCAGTAAGCTGCTACCAGGTCCCCTCTCAGCCTTCTTTTCTTCAGTCTGAAGAGTCCCAGATCCCTCCGCTTTTCCTCGTATGGCTTGCTGTGTAAGACTGATCATACAGGTGACTTCTTTGGACTCTCTCAAGCTTATCCATGTCCTTGTTCAAGTGTGGTGCCCAAAACTGGATGCAGTACTCCAGCTGCATTCTCACCAGCGCTGAGTAAGAATCACCTCCTTGGTTTTGCTGGAGATGCATCGATTGATGTATGCCAGAGTATTATTTGCCCTACTAGCTACAGCATTGCACTGCCGGCTCATTTTTATACTGTGGTCTGTTATTACCCCCAGGTCCCTTTCATTCATGGTGCTAGTCAGTTTGGTGCTGCCAAGTCAGTAGGTGTATTGGGGGTGCTAGTCCTGAGGTGGTGCATTTTACATTTCTTGACATTGAACTTCATCAGGTTTCAATCTGCCCAACTTGCTAGCCTGTCTAGGTCTGCCTGTATCTGTAGCCTATCTTCAAGTGTGACCATGCTTCCCCATAACTTGGTGTCATCCACAAAATTGGCCAGTGAGCTCTTCACCTCCACATCCAAATTGTTAATAAAGATGTTGAAAAGTACTGGACAAAGCACTGACCCCACCAGGACACCACTGCCCACTTCTTGCCAGAATGGCACAGATCCATTCACTACGACTGTCTGGGTCCTATCCTGCAGCCAGTTTCTCACCCACCTGACTGTCTCAAAGTTAAGCCTGCAATCCTCCAATTTTCTTTCAAGGACATTGTGGGATACTAGATCAAAGGCCTTTTGGAAGTCATGGTATACAATGTCAACCTACTCTCTCATGTCCAGGTGGCGAGTTACCTGGCCATAGAAGGAGATGAAGTTTGTAAGGCAAGACCTGCCTGCAAGAAATGTGTGCTGGCTGTCATTCAGAATCTTACTTTCTGCAGGCTTATCGCAGACAGACTCCTTGATGAACTTTTCTAGGATCTTCCCTAGGATGGAAGTTAGGCTGATTGGCCTAACTGACAATGGTTGGAATAATGCACTGGGTCAATACTCAGGAAATGGCTTAAAGAATTTTACTGTGGTGATGATGATGAAGATGCTGACGACAATGATGATAAACTATTGGTAACTGCATTAAAGCCAGATTCAGCTTCTTATCAATATTTGTTTATATCTGTTGTCTATACACAAGACAACTGTTGAAATCACAAGGCTTTATTCCTATCCTATACTGTATTGCTGAGAAACACACACAAATGTTATTATCCTCAAGGACAAAAGTAACAGAAAAGTTATGCAGAAGCAGGACATTCTATAGAATATCTCTATATGAAATAAACTGTAAAATATAATAATGTTTAAGGTACATCTATTCTGTTAGAATAAAAACTAAAGCAGACATCTCATTACAAATTTTGGTATATGGCAACACAATGTATAACAATAAATCCATAATGAAACACTGAATATGTCACAATGAAAAAAATAATTTTGTAACTTAGGAAAACTGTAAAAGCTTCAGCAAAGAATGAAAATAATCATTCAAACTCAGAAAATCTGCCTTTCAGTCTGAGACTTAGGAAGCTAATCATTAAAGAGAGAATAAAAATATGACTAGATGACAGCGAAAAAAAGTCTACATGAAAAAAGATATCACATATTATGATACTAATGGACTTCTTAACCTAGAGGACACTGGCATAACAAAAGCTAATATGTAAATTTAGACAAATTTAAAGTGGAAATAAGATAGAACTTTTTAATATTTTAACAAGTTTTTCATCCACAATTATCTTCAACTAAGCAAAATATTTCACAGAATTACCTGCTTTCCATGAAAAAAAATGAATTTAATTTGAAAAACTGAACAATCAAAACCAGAAAAATAACACCTGTGAACAGAAACCTGATAATTTAGAAACGCTGTCACAGTGTCTTATAAATGCTATACATCAGGCTTGTCCACCATATGGCCCACGGGCTGCCGTGCGGCCCGCCAAGCCATTTTCTGAGGCCTGAGGTGCTGCGACAGGAAATGAAAGTAAACACTGTTTACTTTCATTCCCACCCCTTGTCCCTCCCCTAGCACTTCAGCAGCTTTCTAATGTGGGGGGTGGTCCTTTGGCCAGCCCACTGGGTGATAAAAAGTTAATGAGCTGGCCCCACATTCAAAAAGGTTGGAAATCCCTGCTATACATCAATTGCTTCCTGGTACCGTTCTCTTAGTTGGGGCAGGTTTTTCATGAGGCTGTATACCCAGGGCCTTAGATGACAGACTGGAGAAGCTCAGCGATAGGGTCTACAGAGTATTCTGGGGAATGTAATCTGGCCAGGTTGCCCAGAGAGGACAATTTCAAAACCTTGTGGCCAGATCACAGGACCCAATGCACCAGATCAGGGCCTGATCTGGCACATGGGTTCAGGACACAACCTAGCATATGTAGAGTTGGGTCTGGGGAGAGATCCTGATCTGGCACACTTGGGGCTGGGGCCATATGATGGATCATTCCCATGTAACAATCCTGCATTGAATAGGGCCCATGGACTAAAACACACGCGCCAGATCCAACCTGTAGACTGACCCTACACCACATCTGGTCTGCATCCCAGAAAGGTTGGACACCACTGTACAAATAGCATGAGAAACTACAGAAGTAGTTCTGAATCAAAATTTTCACAGGTTGGTAAAAAATATACATTTTGATTTGCATCAAATGCCAGTTTTTTGCAGAAAATCAAACTGTTTTCTCACAGCTCAAATCTAAACTGTCATAATGGCCACAATATTTCTGAATGGAATTTCTAAAATTCTAAGATGAAAGCTAAGTTTATTCAAAATTGGAAAAGCAATATTATAGAAATAGTTTATTCCAAATAAGAAAGACAAAAATTAAATGTGTTCATGTTTATAGTGATTTACACAGCATACAATAACTTGAGAAACAAAAGTCCGTTACTGTGTTTATGCTACTTACCTCATGTTTTTCCAAAATAACTTCATCAAAAATGTTGACACATATATTGTCTTTAATTTTAGACAGTCCTGAAAAACTGTAATCATGCCCTGGAGATCTGTAATTACAGACAGAATTTATTTTACTCACCTCTTTTCTTACAGATATTTTTATAATTAAAAATAATATAATTACTCTTTAATGTTCTTACAATATTAAAGAATCATGAACAATTTTAAAGAAATCAAACTACATCAGTATGCTAAAACAAAAGGTGAATATCATTCCAGTTTAACTCTACTGACTCTCGGGGATAAATTTAGCAAAAGCTATTTTATTTCATTATTATTTCAGTAGTCAAATAAATTAGGACAGAAACCCAGTTGCTGAGAACCAACATAGTTCCACTGATTTCTGTCCCTAATTTCCTAAACATTGTTAACCTCTCCATTCTTTCATATATTTCACAGCATCCAACAGTGAAAAACAGTTGGAAAATGTTTCAAGCCACATTTTTACCTCCCTAATTTTGGCTCCTAACTTCATGTCTACTCTAGATTATTCCAATTTGTAAAAATCATTATTGGCTAGTTATAGTCACAGAGAATAACCAGAATGGAGTGCATTGCATCCTCATCCCCTTCACCAGGCTACCTTCCTCGCTACAACACACCCCCTAAAAAGGGGAAAAGAGGCAAAAAATTGAGAGCTATTGTTCCAACTCATTTCAAATAGAATAAATGACAAGTGGACAGCAATAACTTTCCTTTATTTTCAAAACATGGCCTATGACAGGGTTGTCCTATTTCTTGACAAAGAGAAAACAAAGGTGCAGACAGAAATGCAGCTCCCAGCTGTAACTGAGAATGTTTTGCAGGAAGCTTTTTGAATTACAAGTTTGCTATTGGTTCCAGGGGGGAGGGGAATCTAGCTGCTGACTTCATACTTTTATTATAGAGCTCAACAACTATTTTGCTGTATTTTTTCATGTTGTAAAAGGGGAAAAACTTACATAAAATCCATTTGAAGTTCTTCATTCCAACATGGATGAGAACCATCGGCAGTGCTAGTCTGATAAACTGCATGCTGGAAAGAAACTTCTACAAAAGGATGGACAGTCATCTAAAACACAAAACATACCCTTTATTATATTTTAGTTCTATTTTATGTATTATTTCCAAACCATCTTCCAGCCTGTCCTGAAACTACTGCTATGTAGCAGATAGTAGTATAACGATACTGAAACTGAGGTGTGCTTATCTGCAATGCAAATCACAAGTTGGAAGATTTCTCAATAAAGCCAACTCCAAAGCCATGTTAGGCATAAATGTTAATCTCACTCGATTCATTCCCAACTTATTTTCTCTGTATATTGTTAAATGACAAATGATGTATCTCATCAAACACTGCTTGATTTGAAATGGTAGATTGTTTAGTACATATAATGATATTTATGCACTCATGAATTATAATCCATAAATCCAGAATTTGTTAGCTAGGAGTCCAACTCCTACAATTTATTTAAACTTCGAAAAAGGAGTTATTAGGGTTATGAAAGGCAGTCTCTCAGAAAAAGTAAATGTTCATCATCTTCTGTTTCCCAGAATTACTTTTAATTCTAGGGAAGAGAGAAAGAAATTGTAGTTATCCCATTTTTTCCCTAGAAGCCTCAATGAAAGAGATATAGGAGTTTAACAAGTTCTGCCTGGACACAGGGGAGCAGTTATCATAGGATGGCTCTCTTTCTCCTCTACTTCCTATGCAGGCTTTCTTAGCAACCAAGTAAAAGGAAAAGGACAAAAATTAACAAATAAAACACTATAATTCCATTTTTCTTCGCTCCATTTCAACACAGATTATCTGGTAACATGTATCTGGTATTTATGGGTGTCCATACATGTGTTCTGGAGTGAGGGGTCCTTTAATTAGAGCGGTTCTCAGAGCTGCTCTAATTTAAGCACCCACAGCATCACATATATTCAGTGTGCCTTGCTTCAAAATGGTGGCAGGTACACTTTAACTAAAGCTCATTCAACAAACTTTAGTTAAAGCACCCCAAATGCCATTTTGAAATCTGGGAGCACCAAATACACATCATGTAGAGACTGCCGGAGCACACTAATTAGCATGCTCCAGCAGACTCAATTAATCAAGTCTACTCCAAAATGTGCTAATTAGCATGCGTCGGAGCAGAGGTCTATCATATGTACAGGTGCTCTATGTTCCCCAAGAGTCGGTATGCCACCTAGCTGCAGCCAGAGCACAAGGCATTCCAATCATTCCTCCTCCTCCCAATACAATGCTTCTTAGCTGTACTGTACTAAAAGGAGCATAATTATCTATTGCTTCTTTGTGTTCACTTGGGGTTCACCCCATTTATGAAAAATTTCCAGGATGAGACTTGCAGATGGTTTCTGGTCCCTTTACAAAGGGCTCCAAAGGATCTGTTATGGCTGTGGACCCCTTTGAAATAACATGCTGTTTTAGGTTGGAAACCATGGATATACACCATCATAAAATAAATATTTTTAGGAATGCCAATAAAATACAATTTAACTACAAATAAAACACTGAAATCCCCCAAACAACACACATTTTGAATGAGCCTATGACAAAACAAAAGGTTGAAGATCTTTTTAACAACATATTCTTACATGTCTCAAGATTTTTTTCTAAATCAATGTATTTTTGTGGGATTCTTTAATAGCTACACAGTAGCCTATAAGGACTAAGAAGAAACAGTTATAGCAAAAAGAGCAAAACTCTTCCATCCTGCAATATTGTTTAAAAAATAATGTGAATACTTGTAGTGCCTTTTTAAAAACAGAATTCTAGGTTCTATTTTTTTAATTGAGTAATTAATTTACCTCACTTAGAGGGTCAGTTATATATGCTGATTTGCCTAATAGTAGATGTCTTCTATTCATTGCATGAGCTGGTGAGTAAACACCTGTTGGTCTTTAGATATAAAACAGGAGTCAATACAGATTTCAGCAAGATTTTCTGATTAATCTAATTGTGCAATTTTGCATAAATTGTGCTATTGTGCTACTTAATCTACATACTTGTGCTATTTCACTATTTACAGGTAACATAGATATTTATTATTCACAAATGTTATGCATGTATAAAGATCATCTAAAAAACCAGCAATACAAACTAAAACATATATCTCTAAATAAAGGAATGTTTGCTACTGCCTATTGATCCTGTATATCCTGGAAGCAATATCACAGGAGTGTGATATTGTGTGCATACAGGAGGCACACAAAGGACCTAATAACTCTAGCCCGACCATCAAAGGGAAAACACTCATTGCTGAAATAAGGCATAAGCTGTATGGCAGTATGGCTTTTGCTAGACCTGACCTAAAAATTGAACAAGTGCATACCAGCACAAGCAAGAATAACATTGAAACCATCACACTTAGCCTCAAGAACATCACATTAACATTTGTAGACAAACCATGATCTATTACTGTGACAGTGTTATTGCACATGCTCAGTTAAGTAAAGACCTGGAAGGTTCTAGCCCAGCTAACCTTTTGAACTGGAAGACATATTGACGCAATTTCTCCATTGTGAGCATGCACAATTGGCTGTTTATTACATAATAGATTTGGCAGGGGACAGGCAGGAGCGTTGGTGCCTCCCCTGCAAGCACCAGCCAATCGCTGTGATCACTGCAGCCACTTCTGAGAGTGGTTGCGGCCACTTCTGGGAGCGGCTGCAGCAATTGGCCGGCACTTGCTCCCAGAAACAGCTGCAACCACCCCCAGAAAATGCTAAAGCGATTGCAGCGATTGGCCACAGCAATTGGCTGTTGCAGGATTGCCCACTGGGGACCCCCCCAGTCCACAGAATCATCTGCAGCAGACCACCCCCCCCAGTCAGCAGGATTGGTCAGGGGGGGTGCATGTGCCCCCCGCCCCCGACTAAGGCAGCACCAGTCGCCCACATCAGTAGCTGACCACTATTTGTCAGTATTACAGCCATTAGGAGCATAAAGTATTGCCCACGCCTAGAAAAGGAATTGAGCCTACAAGGGTGAAGGAAATTTCTGGTACTATTCTGTAATTGACATTGTTCACTGTTGTTTGTTTGTTGGTATAGTTGTTATAATACTATAGTCTTCTGGTTTTAAATTTAAATCGAGTCTGTAGTGTTTTCTGAGCCCTTTGTAGTGCCAGGTTACAGCCAGGCTACAGGTTTAGACCTAGTGAGAGCAAGCCCCCACCCCTTTCATTTACTGTGCAGTTGTGTTATTTAGATTAATTAGCTCATTTGCTTATCCACCTTTACAGTCACGGTAAATATATTCATAGATTTCATAGACATTAGGGATGGAAGGGACCTTGGAAGATCATCAAGTCCAGCCCCCTGCCCGAAGGGCAGGAAGTCAGCTGGGGTCATAGGATCCCAGCAAGATAAGCATCCAATTTACTCTTGAAGGTGTTCAATGTAGGTGCTTGAACCACCTCCGATGGCAGGCTGTTCCAGACCTTGGGGTCTCAGACAGTAAAGAAATTCTTTCTTATGTCCAACCTGAAATGGTCTTGCAATGAACAAACGTTCCCCCAGATACTTGTGGTTACCCCTGATAAACTTTTAGGTGGCAATGAGATCACCCCTGAGCCTGCACTTTTCCAGGCTAAAGAGCCCCATAGCTCTCAGCCTGTTGTCATAAGGTCTGTTTTCCTGACCTCTGATCATGCACGTGGCTCTTCTCTGGACTCTCTCAAGCTTCTCCACATCCTTTTTGAATTGTGGAGACCAAAACTGCATCAGAGAGACCAACTGGAGGCTTCGGCAGTGGTGTCTCGAGGCAGGCTTCGGCTTCCTGGACAACGACCCGCACATTACAATGAGGGACATGCTCAGTTGGGGTGGGCTTTACCTGTCCCACAAAGGTAAGCGTGTATTTTCTTCTAGGTTGGTGGATCTCCTCCGGCGGGCTTTAAACTAGGCTCATCGGGGGGAGGGGAAGATGAGGGTGGGGGAAGCTGTGGACCACCAAACCATGTGGCACCCACAAGGACAGCCCAGCCTGAAGAAAGAGAACACTGGGAACCTGCAAGCCATGGGGCGGCCAGCACTACAGCACAGGTAAGCAACGAGAAGGTAAGAAATAAGAGGCCCCTTGGGACTCGTAGCTTCATAGATTCATAGATGTTAGGGTCGGAAGGGACCTCAATAGATCATCGAGTCCGACCCCCTGCATAAGCAGGAAAGAGTGCTGGGTCTAGATGACCCCAGCTAGATGCTCATCTAACTTCCTCTTGAAGACCCCCAGGGTAGGGGAGAGCACCACCTCCCTTGGGAGCCCGTTCCAGACCCTGGCCACTCGAACTGTGAAGAAGTTCTTCCTAATGTCCAATCTAAATCTGCTCTCTGCTAGCTTGTGGCCATTATTTCTTGTAACCCCCGGGGGCGCCTTGGTGAATAAATACTCACCAATACCCAATACTCACCAATACCCATTGGTATTGGAGCGGGGGGGCAGCAAAGGCACCAGTCACAGGGCTCAAGTGCCTATATACTAATGCTAGGAGCATGGGGAACAAGCAGGATGAACTAGCGCTCCTGCTTGCACAAAACACCTATGACTTAGTAGGGCTAACGGAAACCTGGTGGGATTCATCCCACAACTAAGTGGTACATATTGAGGGTTATAGATTGTACAGAAAGAACAGGGTAGGGAAAAAAGGGGGAGGGGTTGCTCTCTATGTCAATGAGCAATATACATCAACCCTCATCAAGACGGAATCAAAGGCTGAGGAAGTAGAAGGATTGTGGGTTAGGCTACATGGGGGGCAAGGAGAAAGGGATTTGGTGGTAGGGGTCTGCTACAGACCCCCACACCAAGGGGAAGAAATAGATTCGGGGCTGCTGAGGCAGCTCTCGGAGACCATAAAAGCTAAAGAGGCGGTAGTTATGGGGGACCTAAACTACCCAGACATCGGCTGGGAGACGCAGACAGCAAAGTCCCACCGTTCACGCAGGTTTCTAACCTGTGTACAGGACCTCCACCTGACACAGGAGGTACATGGTCCCACTAGGGGGAATGCCATACTGGATCTGGTATTGGCAACGGGGGATGACATGGTAGGGGACCTACAGATCAGTAGCCATCTCGGGGACAGTGATCACCTTATAATAGAATTCACCATAAGACGTCGAGTGGGTAAGGTAACTAGTAGGGTGAAAGTGCTAGACTTTAGGAAAGCTGATTTCAATGAACTCAGGCAATTAGTCAAGGACGCACTGCAGAGTAGGAGTTTTGAAGTGATGGGAGCCCAAGAAGGGTGGCTGTGCCTTAAGGAAACGATCCTTCGGGCACGATGCAAGACGATCCCGATGCGAGGAAAAAGAGGGAAAGGGGCCAGGAGGCTTCCTTGGCTGACCAGAGAAATCCAGGGCAGCTTAAGGGCCAGAAGGGGAGCACATAAAAAGTGGAAACAGGGAGGGATCACCAAAGGCGAATATACCTCCTCTGCTCGCGCTTGTAGGGAGGCAGTTAGATGGGTCAAAGCTACCATGGAGCTGAGGATGGCATCCCAAGTAAAGGACAACAAGAAATTGTTGTTTAGATATATAGGGAGTAAAAGGAAGGCCCAGGGAGGAATAGGACCCCTGCTAAATGGGCAGAAACAATTGGTGACGGACAGGGGGGACAAGGCTGAACTCCTCAACGAGTTCTTTGCCTCAGTGTTCCTAAGCGAGGGGCATGACAAGTCTCTCACTGGGGTTGTAGAGAGGCAGCAGCAAGGCGACAGACTACCATGCGTAGACCCTGAGATGGTGCAGAGTCATTTGGAAGAACTGGATGCCTTTAAGTCGGCGGGCCCGGATGAGCTCCATCCGAGGGTGCTGAAGGCACTGGCCGACATCATTGCAGAACCACTGGCAGGAATATTTGAATGCTCATGGTGCACGGGCAAAGTCCCGGAGGACTGGAAAAGGGCCAATGTGGTCCCCATTTTCAAGAAGGGGGGGAAGGAGGACCCGGGCAACTATAGGCCAGTCAGTCTCAACTCCACCCTTGGCAAAATCTTTGAAAAAATTATCAAAGCTCACATTTGCGAGAGCCCGGCAGGACAAATTATGCTGAGGAGAAACCAGCACGGGTTCGTAGCAGGCAGATCATGCCTGACTAATCTAGTCTCTTTTTATGACCAGGTTACGAAACGCCTGGACACAGGAGGAGGGGTGGATGTCGTATACTTAGACTTCAGGAAGGCCTTCGATACGGTATCCCACCCCATACTGGTGAACAAGTTAAGAGGCTCTGACTTGGATGACTACACAGTCCGGTGGGTGGCGAATTGGCTAGAGGGTCGCACCCAGAGAGCCGTGGTGGATGGGTTGGTTTTGACCTGGAAGGGTGTGGGCAGTGGGGTCCCGCAGGACTCGGTCCTTGGACCGATACTCTTCAATGTCTTCATCAGCGACTTGGACGAGGGAGTGAAATGTACTCTGTCCAAGTTTGCAGATGACACAAAGCTATGGGGAGAAGTGGACACACCAGAGGGCAGGGAACAGCTGCAAGCAGACCTGGACAGGTTGGACAAGTGGGCAGAAAACAACAGAATGCAATTCAACAAGGAGAAATGCAAAGTGCTGCACCTAGGGAGGAAAAATGTCCAGCACACCTACAGCCTAGGGAATGATCTGCTGGGTGGCACGGAAGTGGAAAGGGATCTTGGAGTCCTAGTGGACTCCAAGATGAACATGAGTCGGCAGTGTGACGAAGCCATCAGAAAAGCCAATGGCACTTTATCGTGCATCAGCAGATGCATGACGAATAGATCCAAGGAGGTGATACTTCCCCTCTATCGGGCGCTGGTCAGACCGCAGTTGGAGTACTGCGTGCAATTCTGGGCACCACAATTCAAGAGAGATGCGGATAACCTGGAGAGGGTCCAGAGAAGGGCCACGCGTATGGTTAAGGGCCTGCAGACCAAGCCCTACGAGGAGAGACTAGAGAAACTGGACCTTTTCAGCCTCCGCAAGAGAAGGTTGAGAGGCGACCTTGTGGCTGCCTATAAGTTCATCACGGGGGCACAGAAGGGAATTGGTGAGGATTTATTCACCAAGGCGCCCCCGGGGGTTACAAGAAATAATGGCCACAAGCTAGCAGAGAGCAGATTTAGATTGGACATTAGGAAGAACTTCTTCACAGTTCGAGTGGCCAAGGTCTGAAATGGGCTCCCAAGGGAGGTGGTGCTCTCCCATACCCTGGGGGTCTTCAAGAGGAGGTTAGATAAGCATCTAGCTGGGGTCTTCTAGACCCAGCACTCTTTCCTGCCTATGCAGGGGGTCGGACTCGATGATCTATTGAGGTCCCTTCCGACCCTAACATCTATGAATCTATGAAAACTGACACCACCCTAAATTATACATGCAGAATTATAACAGACCACCTAAAACCCACCCATTCCCTGCCTATGCACTATCTGACATAGCACCCACATACAGCAGGAGGAAAGTAGCAAGTGACATTGACCTATATGTACAAGAGTCAGATGACTACCACCCACTATATTGCCATCAAACAGCGCACCATCATCTCTCATTGAGATGCAGCTTTTTGTCCTCTACTATACCATTGACCACATCACTGAAATCAGCAAGAACTACCCTCTGGCAAAAATAATGGGAGAAACTACATGACAAAGCTGTTGAATGGAGCCGGTGAGGAATTACCCTGTGAGGAGTTACCATTTGGCCCAATTACAAATGGCACACATGGTAGAGCCTGAATAGATTGAAAGTGGGTCTCAGGAGATGCAACTTTCTCATGAAATCATGAGGCCTCTATACAACTGACCAATGTGTCTGTCATGGATCATCTCTTGAGATGCTCTGTAGCACCATAATGCACCCACAAGATTTGGAAACACCAGAAGCAGAGGGCTGTGCAGAATATTGGGAGCAGACCATATAGGAAGCTTGAACTGGAGACATGATGACAACAATAAAGATTGATCCTGTAGCCACACTACTTGACAAAATCAAACTCCTGCCAAAATTAGTATGTTTCGCACTGATCCACAGAGGCCTAGGTGGACCTAAGACTATGATGATCCATTTCTAGTAACTTGAATAAACAAGTCCTTTGATAATATGTTAATCATGCATTTTTTGGCAAATAAGCTTACTCTAGAAATCCCTATGTCTCTTCCTACACATCACTGGGCATCTTCTGAACCTACAATTCTGGTATGCAGGTGAGGCTCTCTGGCCAGGGAGTCTCCACACTTTAATACCTAGATAAACTTCTCTTTCATAAACTGTTTTAAAGGGAATCAAGACATTGCTTATTCTTTTCATCCTGTAGTTTTGTTTTAGTTTCACCATCATTTCAAAAATATACTATCTTTCTACTCTTTGGAATACAATGTAAAACAATATAAATGAGATAGTGAACAACTCATCTCTAAGATAATTACTGTTATTGAATATGATTTGCATCCTATGAAGGTGAAGTTGTGTAGCTTATCCACTAGTGGGAATAATATCCAATTGCTTTAAAGTTATAAAATGTTGTTTTGCAATGTAAATTGTTTTAAAACATTTGGAAAGATGCCAGTGAGATGCACACTAACTCAAGGCATTTTCTTTTTCTTTCTCCCACAATAATCTGAAATGCTGAACATGAATTTGATTGAATTTGGCCATTTGCACTAGATAAAGGAACAAAACCTTCTTATATGACTAGGCACTGAATTAATCTTTCATTATGCAGTTAAACTACAAATAAACACACACTGTTGCTTCTGTAGACTGAAAACATAGCACACATCAGATGCTTTTTGCATTCCTCCATTCCCCTTCACAAATTCCTTGTTTCCTCCCTCCCCTTTCTCTATATATCAGAGCCTCCATGCAATCCATCTTTAAACCCTCCTTAATGCCATGGGATCAGTGTCTCCTCCCCACCCCCAAATTTTCCACACTACTCCTTAATTCAGTAGCATTTAAATTTGAGCTTGCTGTGTTAAAATATATTTATTAAGATTAATATTCATGGCAATAAAAAGAAAATTATGTCTGTGTACTGTAAATTTGGATAGCAACTACTTCCGTTTACTACATTATAAAACTTAAGTGAGGACTTAACTGTAGTTCTGAATTGCTAATACTCTCTCTTCTTTATTGCAAGTTTCACTGCTATCCAATCCTGTTAAATATATTTCTAAAAACTTAAATGTAAAGTTTAAATCAGCACTAAAAAGAAATACTTAGATGGACAAGACAACTCAGGATTTACTAGTTAGAAATACTGCAAAGTTATGAGAAAATATTTTTTCAAATGACTTACAAACAAGTTCCCCAGCTTATTCATGAGGACATAAGGGGAGAATTAGTCAAAGCCTTTCTTGAAATATAGATATATGGCATCATCTCCCTTGTCTAGGCAATGCGTCACCTGGTCATAGAAGGAGACGAGGTTAGTCAGGCAAGACCTTCCAGCAATAAAGCCATGTTGGCTAGCATTCAGAAGGTTGCCTTCCAGTAGCCTGTTGCTGATGGATCCCTTGATGATTTTCTCAAGAATCTTTCCATGGATGGATGTCAGACTGATTGGCCTGTAATTCCCTGGATCTTCCTTCCTTCTTTTCTCAAAGATTGGGAGCACATTGGCTCTTTACCAGTCTTCCGGTACCTCTTCTGAGTGCCACAAGTTCTCAAATATCTTTGTCATAGGGCATGCTATGATGTCCATCAGCTCCTTCAAGACCCTCGGGTGCATTCTGTCTGGGCCCACAGAGGTTTTCCCTCACTTGATCTACATCAATTGTGAGCCCATCTCCCACCCCCTGGATGTTTTACATCCTGTCCAACAGGGTGACCCAAGGCTAGAGACAAGCAGGGGAAGAAGCAAGGGGCTGGAGACAACAGGGGGATGTCTCCAGGGGCTGTCTCCAGCCTCCTGCTCATTCTCTGGTACTGCCAATGAGTGTGGGGGGCTGGGAGAGCCAGCATGGAGCTAGGGGATCAAACGGGGGGTGGGGAGAAGGAACAGGGAGTGGGGGGAGAGTTGGGGATGGTCCCCTCCCCCTCCTCCAGCCCCCCAATCCCCTGCTTATCTGGCAAAAGCCAGGTCCAGGTCCCTGCAGCTTGCATCTAGCATGCTTCTGGACCAGGGAAAGGGCGAATCACAGGTCTGGAACTCTGCCAGAGCATCTCTGGAGGACTGAGCCTCTGGTTGCCTCAACCTGACCCATTTTTTTCCCCTGGGTTCCTGTTTGACCCCTGGATATCAAACTTGCAGCACAGGGAACATTTTTTCATTCCTGCATGTGCGATTTTCTCCATCTCAAAGGGGTTTGAGATGGGGCAGGAGGCACGTGCGTGCTTATCTGGACACGCCCCTTGGTTACTGAATTCAGTTTGAAGGGAAGTGTACTGCTTCATAATGTAGAGCTATACCTCCACCCCTCTTTCCAACGTGGAAAGCAGGACTTTGCACTTGTCTTTGTTCAATCTCATCTGATTGACTGCAAATCATTTTTTCCAGTTTATCCAGGTCATTTTGGATCCTAGGCCTCCAGACTGTCTGCAACTCCACCCAATTTGGTGTTGCCTGCAGATTTGCTAAGCATGCACTCAATCCCATTGTCCAAATCATTAATAAAGATATTAAACAATACCTGACCGAGGTCAGACCCCTGGGGAATCCCACTTGATACCTCTTCCCAACTAGACATTGAGCCATCAATGGCTACTTGCTGAGTACCAGTTATGTATCCACTTTACAGTACTTCTGTCTAGCCTGTCTTTCCTTAGCTTATTAATGACAATGTCATGGGAAAAAGTGTCAAAATCCTTGTTAAATCAAGGTATATGATGTCCACCATTTTCCCTTCATCTACAGAGTCTTTCAACTTCTCATATAAGGAAATCAGTTTGTCAGGCATGACTTGGATCTTGGTGGAACCATGCTGGCTGTTCCTGAGCACCTTGTTCTCCTCTGAGTACTTCAAAATATATTCCCTGAGAACTTGCTCCATTAACTTTCCAAGTATAGAGGTCAGGCTGACTGGTCTGTGATTCCTTGGATCTTCTTTCTTCCCTTCATAAAACATGGGCGCTATATTTTCACCTGGGACTTCACCCATCCTCCAAAATTTATCAAAGAGCAGAGCCAATGGCTCTGAAATTAGCTCAGTCAATTCCTTCAGTACCCAAGTATGCATCCCATCTGGCTGTGCTAACTTGAAAGTATCTAGCTTCACTAAGTAATCCCTAATCTGTTCTTCTACTACTCTAGGCTGTTTGTCTCCTTCCTTCTCTTTGCTACCAACTAGAGTTGTCATCTAGTAACTGCCATTATTTCTGAAGACCGAAGTAAAAAAGACATTAATATTATAGCCTTCTTTGCATCATCCATAATTGGATTGCCTCCCACAGTCTAAGGAACCTATGATTTCTCTGGTCTTCCTCTTGTTTTTGACATACCTGTAGAATCCCTTTTTATTGTGTTTTATGTTCTTATTCTGCTACTCTCCTTCCTGCCTCCCCTTAAGATCCTGAACTATCATTTCATGGTCACTGTCATACAAGTTACCTTCCACCTTCACATTTGCAACCAATTCTTCCTTGGTTTGTGAGCAGTAAGAAGAGCTTCGCCTTAGTTGGCCTCTCCATCATCTTTGTCAAAAAGTTATCCCCTGTACACTTCAATTATTTGCTGGACTGTTTGTGCACTTTTTTCCCCCTCCCAGCAGAATTCCCCATTAAGAATCAAGTCCTAGAATTAGGAAGCTTTTGTAAGTTGGCTAAAGAAGGCCTTGTCCACCTCCTTCTCCTGATTTGGTGGCCTGTAGAAGACACCCACCATGACATCCCTCCTGCTGTTCTCCCCTCTGACGTTTACCTGGAGGCTTTCAACACGCCTACCCTTCACTTCATACAGCACCACAGAATATGTGTACAAAATGCATATGGGTACAATCCTGGACTCTCATGAATAATGTAACTAAGTTACCTTAGTCTTTACCATTCCTGATTTCTGTTGTAGGTCTCTGTAACAGGGGGACCTCTCAGAGCCAACTTCCCAGTGGCCTGCCCACCTGTTTCTGGGCTAACCACCTGCCTTCTCACCTGCCACGCCTTGTTATTAATAGTTTAATTGATCTTAATAAGCGGAAGGCTGCCCATTTCTTGCCCCGGTGCCACAGGGCACTATCTGCGGCTCCGTTCCTCCCCTACACCACAGCCCAAGCCTCACAGATGGCATCCAGATGTTCTCATAATCACCGGCCCCACGCTGGGCCCCATAATCTTAGTGTTGAACCCCTCTATGATCCCTCCATTCTGGTGGCCTAATCCGCCTTCATCCTGGGCAGCATAGCTCCCTGAACTGCTTCCCCTTCCGGGTGTGCTCCCTCGGGGACCTTTAGCTCTACTGGCCCTGGCCCACCTCCAGGACAGTCAGAACCCCAGGCGTGCAGCTCTTGGGCATTCCTCGCAGTGGGCCCCTGGCCCTTTGACCCTTCCAGTCCTGGTCCCAGCATTGACCAGTCAGGCAAAGTCCAGACAGCCATGAGTCTATGGCCTCACTCTCGTTTTCTGGGGGTCCACCCCCCAGACCCTACAAAGGGGTAACCCACCCAGTTGTGGGGGCTAGGGGTTAAGGTGCCCTGACCCCCCTTTCACTGGGATGGTAACTGGCCTGGTATTTCCTGGGGGTTCCCATGCCCCTGGGAGCCCCACCAGGCCACCCATTCCCGGCAGGGTGCAGTTTTAGGTCATGCTCAGGACAGGAACCTCCTGACCATCCCCTACAGCTCCTCCCTTGCCTCCAGATGATACCAGCAGCCCTCCAGCCAGGCGATGTTGTTGCCTGGCCTCCAGCAGCAAAACTGCCCTGTTTATATGAGCAGCCCCAGATTCAAAATGGCTGCCCTCATCAGACACCTGGCAGCTGCCAGCTCCAGGCCCTTAAAGTGGCAGGCACCCGCAATGACCTGCCACAGTCTCTTACCTAGTAACTGCTGGATTTCTTGAAGGAATGTTGTAAGCACTCAATATTCTAACAAGAAGCTTAACATCTCCATCTGAGACAACCTGTGCAGGAACTTTTCTTCTCTCTTTTCTCTGTGGTTTTAAATGTCTTCTACGTTCACCTAGCTTAAAAACTGCATTCTTCAATTGGCTAGATAAGTTTGAATATGTTTAATCAGCTTTATATATGCATATTTTTCTATATTGTATGTTCGTTAAGAAAAATGGAAAATTTATTAAATGAAAATTTCCCTTCTGTGACTGACTCTTCCATAGAAGAATCCACTGAATCTGTTACAATTGACATTAACCTGAAACTCTACTTTATTTGGAAAGCATTTAGAAATGACAATGAAGTACACAATATAAAATCCTTCCTAGATACATTAATAAGAAAACAGAAATACAATTGTTACCCTTTCCTAAAATTAGTTACATTGATCCATTTTGTAATAACGTTTTAGCACCTTCGTGCCAAAGGATGTTGCTATAAATGGAAAGGTGCTTAAGTTTGCAGTGATTGAAGTATTGGTCAATGAAGAAGTGACAGCTTTGATGATTTCCTCTCTTTGACCAGGATGCCATTGTGGAATGTGTTGAATATATTCTGATCCCATAATTTAATCTAACTAATTAACTGGTCTTGGAAGCTCCCAAATTTATATTCTTAAAGTGTATGACACTGAATTATGTGAAATGTAGTGGGACAGGGCAATGCCATAGCAACAAAGTTTGGCACCCAGGGCAAAGCCCACAACAGCAACCCACCCTCATACCCTGCACACAGATCTGAGGGGCACCCCCCAACACTTGTCCAGTGCATGCAGCAGTAGAAGCCACCCTCCCCCCACCCCGCCAAATGAGCCACTTGCAACTCCATCCTGCGCCCCACCCCAGCTGGGCAGCACCTGTTGTCACCCCTTTGCTTCAGTACCTGGGCAGTCACCTCCCTTACTACAGCACTGGGGCAGAGTAGAGGAGGAAAGGTTGAGCAGCTAGCTCCAATTAACCATTCTTAGACTCTGTTAGGATAGGGAGTAATGCAGGGCCTGTATAAACCGAACCCAGATGATTTCAGAGGGAAGAGACAGTATGTAGCACTCAAGAGGATTATACTGTTGATGACATTCAAAGCAGAGAGGGACATAGTTGTTGTTAGGGGCAGGAAGAGACCTTACAGATCATCAGGTCCAGCCCCTGAAGCAGAGACAGGGAAGAGAAGAAACACACCCCGTGACCCTGAAATTAATAAGAGTTTCATGCTCTGCCGACTGAGCTAGTCAGGCCCTAGGAAAGATTACAACATTAGGAAAAATGTAATTATTTGAGAAAAGAGTTGGGCACAGGCATTCCTATGGGAGATATTAGACTTCCTGGTGAGATAAGGGAACTTATAGGGACATGGGTCTAAATACTGGCAATATCCCCTCACCATGTACCACCCTCACTAACTAAAATTAGAGTTAAATCATAATTTCTTACTCCCAAGTTACCTATCACATATTGATTATATATATAAACTAAACCATTTAAAAGTTTCTAATAGAGAGTGGACACTAAAGCACCCCATCTCAGACTAACAGGCTTGTTGAACAAGACAAAGCATGAGTATTGCTAGGATGTGTGTCCATTCTTCCATCCATGTGGTGCATGTGTACCTAGCACAGAAAGCATATAAAAGCATTCACTCAAAGAAAATTTTTAAAAATTACTTTGCTCATTGTTGACCCTAGATCTGCTCTTTTTTCACTATGACCGTCAAAGAACCTAGTATAGAAGTAGGGATAGAGCCAGAGCTTTCAGTGAAATCTAAATTTCCTCTGAAATTGCAAGAAAATATGCAATTGGAAATATCCTAAACTAAAGAAAGTCCTGAAAGGTTATTTTTACTTTCACATCTCCTAGATAATTATATTTCATAAAAATAAATACCCATATTACTAATTCATAAGGACAAATCTTTCAATTATGCTATACATGACTTTAAGGATGTAATCTAAAAACTAAACTGAAAATAGTACTTCCCAAATGGGACATTTGATGATAACCTGCCTATCCCTGTGAAAAAGCAAGATTAGCAGGTTTGCAAAATATTAAAGGGAGAACACTTTCAAAATAAAACCATGGATATATTTAAAAAATAGCAAATCTGTTCTCTTTCTGACACATTAGAAGTCCAGAATTTCACACCATAAGAATTCACTTTATTATTGATTTTACTGATTTGATTCCTATGCTGCCCTTCCCAGAAAAGACTCATGGCAGTCTACTATAAAAGACAAAATATTATAAAAACAGATATTATTAAAATGTTAAAATAAGAAGGTAAAAGAAGATGAACTCTCCCCTAAACTCAGAAATTCAAAAACAATTCACACCCTTTCACTTCCCTGCCTCTGATCAAGAAGAGCATCTACCCATACCCAACCTAGTCTAACCAAATCCTAATCCATATTTAATAATTCTATTAAAGAAAGCAACAAATTCCAACACCACCCCACCTCCCAGCCAGTCTTTCCTCTCATCCCTACTCACTCCTACTCCCTGCCTCAGATCCAAGAGATTATTCCTCCTTTATTGTTCCTTCCAAGTCATACATCCCTCTCCTCAAAACCCACTCATCCTCCCCTTCCCCCATGGGAACACCTTGTTCAATTTAAAAAACAAACAAACCCTAACATGTTCCATAGACTTTCAAGACTAGCCACACCTATTAAAGTGAGGAAGAGTCTTATAACTAAATCTTTATATACCATTCTAAAAATGAAAAGTATTATAAAACATATGAATTAAAAGTTTACATTAATAAAGCAATATACTTAGCAACGCAAATTCAGACTCTTCTGACTTAAATATTAAGTACTTACCTCATAGATATAATTTCTTCATAATCCCTCACAATATCTGATAAATTACACCTGTGCTTAATTTTGACAAGTTGCTTTATAGTTTGTTTTCTCATCTGCAAAAATAATACTTGCATTTTTTAATAAAAGATAGTATCTCAAAAATGAAAGACATGGTCTTTCCATTATAGTCCTCTATGCTATAGAGCCTGAGATCTGACTAGGGTATGATTTCTGCTAGCTAGTTTGCACAAGGCTGCTTATGCTGCACTTATCACAGCTGGAATGAAATAGGGAACAAAGTTATAGCTATTCTTTTTTTGTGCAAAGAGTAAGTAAGGCAGGTTAAGGAGGCCACATTAGAGCAGAAGTGTCAAATGTATGGCCCATGGGCTTTATCTGGCCCAGTGTGCTCTTAGAGAGCCACATATCTTGAGGCGGGGGGGGAGGAAGTGAGGCAGAGACAATTCTGTGGGGCACATTACCTCTTCTTAATCTCAGTTTGGGTGGTTTGGTTAGATATTTGAAGTCCCGTGGGAACAAAAAGCACAAATTCTTCACCCATATCTCCTTAAGCAAGGATGCTGACAAACTGCCATTATAAGTGGCTGAGAAGAATAAAATTAAAGTTCACCTTGTGACATTTTTTCTGTTTCCAAAATGTATAAATTCTCAACACTACTGGACTCCCATATGGTAGCAACTATAATATCTATTAAAATGCCAATCTTTTAAATTTTAAAGTATGTAGGGTAGTATTGCTTCAACAGCTGCTGAGAGACTTGACTGATCAGCACCATATAGGACTGACTCCGTAGTCTGGATCTTATACAGTGTCATTCTGTTGCTATTGCAAACAGTACAATACAGATAATGGAACATGGTGTCTCTCTCCTCTATGTCACTGGTTGATTTCCTGTTAGTAGGGAACAACAGTCAGCATCCATCTGATATTCAGTGTCCTCTATGAAATTAATGGATGATCCAGTTGAGGACACATATCTATCTCAACAAAACTACCATCACAATTGACTCCCTGACTAGAAGCCTCAAAAAGAAACTTACCATCAAGAAGATGCTAAAACTAAACTTCACTTTTTCTCCAGAAAAGCTTTGAGGCTTTGATGGTAAGGAATGAAATCTATACTGACGCTTCATGTATTCTGTTGTTCACTTTCTAATACTGAATGTTAAGCACTTTCAGAAGCATTAAACTTACATTATACATGAAAAGAAAAAGCTTGTCATTTCTCATGGTCAACAGGATAATGTCAGTGTTTGTCATACCTTCCTCATAAAGTTGGCAGAACTAATTCTCTGTGCACTAATAGGATCCTCATCTGTCACTGAAACTTCTGTCTTCTGTTGGCTTTCATATCCCTGAATATAGAATTAGGTATTTTTTTCATAGTCGTACACTGACAATGTTTTTAAGATAAAGTTAGAAGAAATGTTTAAATAAAGAATATGATGTTCCACTTTTTCAAAATGATGATGAAATTACAAAACGTTTCAGAATATAACATTTTACTGGATTACTACAGACTGTATCCTCATCCATTTAACAAAGTCAAATATTTAAAAAAAATTTTTAAGTATATCAAAGAGAAAAATTAAGACTCATAGTGCAAGCAATTCACTATGACAAGAACAGAAAGACATCTGTTTGGGCAAGAGTCAAAGATTTGGAGACAAAGCAAACTTGTTTCAAAAAGAAGAAGTTACAGGGGAAATGATATAACAGGACAGTCTTCAGCAGCTGTGGTAGCAGCCCAACAGACATGGTGCCCAGGGCTACTGCTCCAATCACTCCCCAACTCTCACCCCCAGTTATGCTACTAGTAAAAGTTGTTTACACTATGAGTCATGAAACTGGGTTATGGCACTAAGAAAAACTGCTAATTGAGTGGAAAACAAAGGAAGAGAAATAGGAAGAGAGAAGATACTTGAAGTGACAACTATAACATTATATTAAAAAACAAAGAAAAATCTAGATACCTGATAGAGGAAGTCTACAGACTCTTAAAAAATAAGATATATTTAGCTTTTTTTTAAAGCAATAGCACCATGATCAACTCACAGAAGAGTCTGAGAGGTAAAAAAAAGAAATTCTTTGTATGTGTGAAAAAAATGAGCCAAAATATTTTGCAACCAGGAAAGCTGGAATCCAAGGTGGCTAGTCAAACAGATGAAGGAAGATAAAAGCAAGAAGTTATCAGTAAAACTCAAGTTGACAGTGTAGGGGCCTACACAAGCCCATGTTGTAGAGTTTGAGTGATGACAAAATAATGGAAAATAAGACAAATGAGAAGGACAAGTGACAACGGAAGACAAAACAGTTGGGGGGGGGGGTTAAGAATTTTCCTTTGTTTCTGTAGATGAAGCCACAAATTTGCTTTAGGAAAATGTGTTAAAAGAAAGTGAATGTGAAAAGCTAATTAAAGGTTTCAAAAGACATGGACAGCTGGATATTATCAATGATGCAATTTTTTTTTTTATTACAGTTTCCATCCTGTGGTCATTGTCTTTAACACATATCCCATTCCCTCTATAATATGCCTACTTACATGTTTTCTAGAAAACAACAAGAGAAGGCTGCTAAACCAGGCAGTATTTTGCACCTAGGCCAGTAAATCCTTCTTTGGACCTGGCCGTTTCTTCCCTCCCCTCTTTTTGTTATTGAATATAAAAACGAGTTCTATATTGCACTGGCAATTCAAAGGAGAACCTAGAACTTATAGATTTCATAGACTTTCATAGACATTAGGGCTGGAAGGGACCTCAGAAGATCATTGAGTCCAGCCCCCTACCCCAGGGGCAGGAAGTCAGCAGGGATCATAGGATCTCAGCAAGATAAACATCCAGATGTCTCTTGAAGGAGTTCAAAGTAGGTGCTTGAACTACCTCCAGCAGCAATCTATTCCAAACCTTTGGGGCTCAGACAGTAAAGAATTTCTTCCTTATGTCCAGCCTGAAACAGTCATGGAGGAGTTTGTGACCGTTCGACCTTGTCATCCTTTGGGGCGCTCTGGTGAACAGATGTTCCCCCAGATCCTGGTGAGCACCCCAGATAAACTTATAGGTGGCCACCAGATCACCCCGAGCTTGCACTTTTCCAGGCTGAAGAGTCCTATGGCTCTCAGCCTCTCGTCGTAAGGTCTGTTTTCCTGACCGCTGATCATGCACGTGGCTCTCCTCTGCACCCTCTCAAGCTTCTCCACATCCGTTTTGAATTGTGGAGCCCAAAACTGGACACAGTACTCCAGCTGCAGCCTCATCAAGGCTGAGTACAACGGGAGAATGACATCCTAGGATTTGCTTAAGAAGCATCTGTGGATGCAAGCCAGCATTTTTCTTACTTTACTAGCAGCAGTATCACATTGAAGGCTCATGTTCATCTTATGGTCAATCATGACCCCCAAGTCCCTTTCATCCATAGTGCTAGCCAGCATCGCACTGTCGAGCCTATAAGGATGCTGCAGGTTTTTCTTCCCAAGGTGGAGAACCTTGCATTTTTTGGTGTTAAACACCATCAGGTTCTTGTCCGCCCATTTCCTGAGCCTGTCAAGGTCAGTCTGGATTGCCCTCCTGTTCTCAGGTGTGGATGCTTTACCCCAGAGTTTGGTGTCATTGGCAAACTTGGCCAGTCCGCTTCTGATACCAATGTCCACATCATTAATGAATATGTTAAATAGTATAGGCCCAAGCACCTTGGGGGACCCCACTGGTCACAGGGCACCACGATGATTGACTTCCATCAACCACCACCCTCTGGGTCCTACCACAGAGCCAATTCCCCAGCCAGTGGATCGTGGTGAGGCCAAGGCTGCAGTTAGCCTGTTTTGCTAAAAGGTGATCATAGGATACCAGATCGAAGGCTTTTTTAAAGTCAAGATATATAACATCATTCTCTTCTCCCTTGTCCAGGTGACAGGTCACCTGGTCATAGAAGGAAATAAGATTGGTCAAGCAAGACCTATCCGCAACAAACGCGTGCTGGCTATCCATCAGGACGTTGCCATTGGCCAGTCTGTTAAAAATGGCCTGTTTGATAATCTTTTCTAAGACCTTCCCTGGGATAGAGGTCAGGCTGATGGGCCTATGGTTTGCTGGATCCACTTTCCTTCCTTTTTTGAAGATAAGCACCACATTGGCCTTCTTCCAATCTTTGGGCACTTCACCAGAGCACCAGGAGTTCTCAAAGATCTGGGCCAGGAGCTGAGCTATGATGCTAGCCAGCTCCTTGAGTACCCTGGGGTGTAAACTGTCAGACAGAGCTGGCTAACTTGAAGGTGTCCAGCCTCTCAAGGTGTTCCTTCATGTGGTCAGCATCAATGGGGGGGGTAAGGAATCTCTCTCACCTGGGCCTCCCTGTTCCGTAATGGGCAGGGGCATCCCATGGGACTGATGAAAGACCAACGCAAAGTACCCATTTAGCAGGCTGGCTTTTTCCTGGCCATCAGTTGTCAGTTGTCCCATTTGGTTTAGCAGGGGTCCAATGTTGCCCTTGCTTTTCCTCCGGCTCCCCACATATGTAAAAAAGTAGTTTTTATTGTTCTTGATACTTGTAACTAGTTGGAGTTCAGTTGCAGTCTTGGCTTTCCTGGTTCGCTCCCTGCAGGTCTGGACCAGTGCAGAATATTCCTCCCTGGAGGTGGATCCAGCCCTCCATCCTTTGTAGGTCTTTCTTCTTAGATGCAGGAGGCCCACTAGTTCCCTGGCGAGCCAAGGGGGCTGCTGTGCTCTTTTGCTGCCTTTCCTCTGAGATGAAATAGACTTTGCTTGCACATCCAAGATCACTCCTTTGAGGAGCAACCACTCGTCCTGAGCTCCCCTCCCCTTTGGGATGTGGCCCTTTAGGGCCTCCCTGACAAGCTTCCTGAGCTTGTCAAAGTCAGCTTTCCTAAAGTCAAGGACTTCTGTATCTCTGACTGTCTTGCCAGCTTAACAGCAGATGGTGAAGGTGATCAGCTCACGGTGACTATCACCCAGCTTCCCTTCAATCATTAGGTTGCTGATTAGGTCATCCCCCATTGCCGGAACCAAGTCAAGCAGCGCTTTACTTCTTGTCAGCCCATCGACTTCTTGCATCAGATAGAGCTCATCCACACATGAGAGAAAGCTTTGCGACCGCTCAGATTTGGCCGAGTGCTCTTCCCACGAGATGTCTGGGTAGTTGATGTCTCTCATGACAACCATGCACCAGGAGTGTGCAGCCTCAGGCAATCCCCTGGTGAACTCCTGGTCAAGCTCTTGATCCTTATTTACTACCAGAACTCATTTAATATCAGAAAGAGGGAAGGAAAGGAAGGGCCAGATCCTTTATGGGTTCTTTACTAAATGAGTACTTAGGGGCTTACGTGCATAATTTCAATATTAAAAAAAAATCCTGTTTGGAGGTGGCCTAACCTTGCATGTACTCCTTTTTTTAGAACTGAAAGTTTTCTGGCCCCATGTAGTTCTGCCTGCTGCACATGCATAGATATACCCTAGTGTGAGCCACAAGGCACCTAGATGATACCTAAGTCCCATTTGCATCCAGAAATTAGATGAGGAGCTGCCTACGTCACCTGAGGTACATGACCCAGCAGGCACATTCAGAACATATCTAACATAGCTACAGCACTGAGTTCAGCAAAAGCACAACACCTACTTTAATTTTGAACAAGGTATCTCAGATATCAGAAGACATATAAATGTGTTACTGTGGAGCTCAATCTGAGTTAATATATTTTGCCTCTCATCAAAGCAAAGCACCTGGCAAACACTGCTATAAAGTTTCAGGTATCCAATTTAGGTAATTCAATGCTAATGTGTGTATCTGTACATAGCATTGCATTTTGGTATATAGGCATACCCTTTGTCCTGATGCACTTATGCACCCTGATTAGCTCTTTACTCCACAAGTAGCAGCCCTGATTTCAGTAGAACTATTTGAGTAGTAACATTCAAAAAGCCAAAGGTGGAAATGATCCAAGTTATGCAGTTTTCTGTAAGAGACATAGTTTAGATTAGTAGCTAACAGAACATGCATTCGCCCTTTAGTGGGGAGCGCGAAAATCTTAGACCAGCTCTGTCATTTTTAAATGTGTGTCTATGTGTGCCAAACTTCTGTTCTGTTATGGGTATAGCCCTATTCTGTGTCCCAAACTTCAGTTCTGTTACAGGTATTGGACTGGTTTCCAATCACTTATACCAATAAAAGCATAAAGTCTGTACCTGGCCTAAAATATTATTTATTATGAGTAAGGATATCAATCTGGAGATTGTCACATGATATATTACACGTCTCCACATGATTAATTCCACATGACATATAATAACAAGAACATTGGATTCAGATATTGTGAAAAAATAAGGAAAAATTAATATCCATACTGTTTATCACATAACTTGAAACAAAAATAATAGCAGAAATATTCATTACCTGGAAGACTGTATCTGGTATTTCTCTATCAAACAGAGGTATCTGCCAACAATAGCAGGAATCTAGTTGCCCTGAGTTCCTAAGCTGCAACAGCTGGAAACGTTTACAATTTTTAATCTCTTTTTCAGTAACAAAGTTAAATTCTTTTTGCAGCTGTTCAAGACGAAAATATTTTGGAAGAGTTTCTTCCTTGGATCTAGTATACTGTGAGAAAATGTAAAAGCAAGACTGGATTATTTTCAATTTGTTTGAAAGTTTTTTCTTAAGTTTTTGTGTTAGTTTATTAATGAAACTGCACTGGCTTGATACAAAAGCCAAAAGGTATTATGTACATTTCCTCAAAATTTGAACAAATCACCTGTAAAACCAGAGATACGTAGTTAACCATATGAGTCTGAAGTCAGGCAGAAGGCAAGGTAGATTTGCACATTATAGACTAAGTACAGACACTATAGCAAGTATAACAGAAGAACAGCTTGGCTGAGCAGGGAACTCTTCAGTAAGCTTATACACAATAAGTAAGCTTAAAAGAAATAGAAACTTGGACAAACAACTAGGGAGGAGTCCAAGTGCATTGCTTGGGCATGTAAGGATGAAACCAGGAAGGCCAAAGCACACCTGGAGTTACAGCTAGCAAGGCATGTGAAAGGTGACAAGAAGGGTTTTTACAAGTATGTCAGCAACAAGAGGAGGATCAGGGGAAGTGTGAGTTCTTTACTAAATGAGGAAAGCAACCTAGTGAGAGAGGATGCAAAAAAGGCTGAAGTACTCAATGCCTTTTTGACCTCAGTCTTCACAGGCAAGGTCAGCTCCCAAACTAGTGCATCCGGCAGCACAGTTTGGGGAGGAGGTGAGCAGCCAACAGTGGCAAGAAAAACAGGTTAGGGACTATTTAGAAAACCTGGATGTGTACAAGTCCATCGGGACAGACAGGATGCTGAGGGAGTTGTCTGATGTGATTGCAGTGCCACTGGCCACCATCTTTGAAAACCCATGATTGTTGGGAGAGGTCTCAGGGGACTGGAAACGGGAAAATATAGTGCCCATCTTTGAGAAAGGGAAGAAGAAGGATCCAAAGAGCTACAGAGTGGCCAGCCTCATATCAGTCCCTACAAAATCATGAAGCAGGTCCTCAAAGAATCCAGTTCTAAGCACTTGGAGGAGAAGGTGATTAAGAAGTCAGCGTGGATTCACCAAGAGCAAGTTATGTCTGACCAAGGTGATTGCCTTCTATGTTGAGATGACCGTCTCTGTGGATGTGGGAAGAGCAGTGGATGTGATACCTTAACTTTAACAAGACTTTTGATATGGTCTCCCTCAACAATCTTGCAAGTAAGCTAAGGAAGTACGGGTTAGATGAATACCCTGTAAGGTGGATAGAAAACTGGCTGGATCATTGGGCTCAGAGGGTAGTAGTCAATGGCTTGATGTCTAGTTGGCAGATGGTATCAAGTGGAGTGCCCCAACGGTCAGTCCAGGTCGTTTTTGTTCAATATCTTCATCAATGACCTGGATGATGGGATAGAGTGCAACCTCAGGAAATTTGCAGATGACACCAAGCTGGGGGGAGTAGATATGGAGTAGGGTAGGGCCTTGAGAGAGACCTTGACTAATTGGAGGATTGAACCAAAAGAAATTGCATGAGTTTCAATAAGGACAAGTGCAAAGTCCTGCACTTAGAATGGAACAATCCCATGCACCAATACAGGCTGGGGACCAACTGGCTAAGCAGATGCTCTGCAGAAAAAGACCTGGGTGTTACAGTGGACAATAAGCTAAATATGAGCCAAGAGTGTGCCCTTGTTGTGAAAAAGGCTAACGGCATACTGGGCTGCATCTGTAGCATTGCCAGCAGATTGAGGGAAGTGATTATTCCCTTCTATTCAGCACTGGTGAGACTGCATCTGGAGTACTGTGCCTAGTTTTGGACCCCTCACTATAGAAAGGATGTGGACAAATTGGAGAAAGTCTAGCAGAGAGCAACAAAAATGGTGAGGGGGCTGGGACACATGACTTATGAGGAGAGGCTAAGGGAACTGGGTTTACTGGGCATTTATACAAATGCTCCAGGAGTGGGGGAAGGGGGCATTTTAATTAGAGCGGCTTCAAGAGCCACTTTAATTAAAGTGCCTGGAGCGTCACGTGCATCAGTGTCCCTGCACTGAAAATGGCAGCAGGGGTGCTTCAATGAGCTTTAGTTAAACCACCCCTGCTGCCATTTTTCAGCACAGGAACACTGATACACATGATGCTGAAGTCTGGCAGAGTATAATTACAGTACATCAGTCTCAAGTTGTAGCAAGGGAAGTTTAGGTTAGATATTAGGAAAACTTTCTCACTAGAAAATTTTATGATATATATTCATACCCACATTTCTGCTGTAGGAATTGTTTTTTAAGATTAAGGAAACACTTGGGTTCTTGGGGTAATTCATGTTTACTTCTTGTTGTTTTCTTTTAAAATGCACTTAGTATATGGTTTGAGAAACTTAAATGAAATGCTTTTCTGAAAATACTTTCATCAAGTTGTGCTGTTCCTTTCACCTGCAAAATGATATTAATTTCACTGGAGTTATATGGGTACAATAGAACCCAGATATTTTGCCGAGTTACATTCAAAATCTTCCCTCTGCCATCCTCTCCATGAAAAGAAGGGCTTGTGAAATGTCTGGGGGTAAATAAAACCCACAGCAAATAGCTGCATGGGATGGAAGAGGGGTTCTAAATGTTTGCTGTAGCTTTTCATTACAAAAGACACCAGTTCTCTGATAGCAGGACTGCTAATGAACTCCAGCTGATTGGATAAATATTGCCCTTTGAAATAAAAACTGTGGTAAATAGCTGAACAGCTTCTTCAATCAGCAACCTGCTGTGAATTAAGCAGATCTGAATCACACAGGTGTAGATGATCTGGATTCTACTGAATAAGAATAGAATTTAACCAATTGTTTTTTTAATTAAAAAAAAAATATCCAATGACTTTATTCCAAAGTCTGTGGTGCAATGTTTTTAATTTAGAAAGATAATCAAGGGGCTGTGAAATATCTGAGTCAAGCTGTCTCTGTTTTTGGAATTCCAGGTTCATGTTGCAAACTGAAAGAATGAACTCATTTTGTGTACATTTTAATATATTTTTATTCAAAAGAATAAGAAAGGAGATATAAAATTAAACAGATAACTAGAGCTAGACTTTATAATTGCACTATTATGATTAATAATGAAGCAGTGCAAATATCAAATCTACAGTAGTAAAAAGTGAGATTTGATTCAACAGATCAGTGGTTTAAGAATAATGTTTTACATCACCTCATCAGATTAGTACAACTGATAACCACATCATAATGGTTAAAAGAAATAATTATTTTTGTTAATCCTGCATCATGAGGCTGAAAATGTCTCATTTAAATGATGGCCTTAACCAATATTGCAGACACAACAGTACCTTCTACCTAGCTAGTGAAAGATGTGAACAGCTCCTCAACAATGTATTTTCCGTTCTGAGGGAATGTACTGATTAGATGATAGACTTGGAAGTCTTGGGCTTGGGCTTCCTTTTAGGGAACTAGGATGATACATTTCTCCAGAAACATACCACATGTTAGGATAACAAGTATAACTGGCCTTCAAGGTAACTGTAGTTCTTCAAGATTAATAGTCTTTATAATAAAGTTAGCCTTCTTCACTGTAGATGCACATACATTACATGTATGAGAGACTAGATACATGCAAGGACATAAAGGCTGCAGTAACTGTCATGGGCGACTGGTGCTTCTTGAGTCGGGGGGGCACTTGCCCCCCCCCAGTGGCTAGACCCAGGGTGGGTCCCCCTGTGGCTGATCCCAGGTGACTTCTGGGTGAGCCCCCACTCCCCGGCCGGTGCTCTCAGGGGTGGCACCAGCGCTCTTGCCTGCCCCCTGCCCGGGAATGCTGGCTGATGGGGTGCACCAGCATTCTCAGGGGGTGAACATGCACCCCCTACGCATTGCCACTGATAACTGTGACCCAGCCTCCATTCCCTTGCTATTCAGAAGCTTATGCTGCTAAGAACTCTAAAAATGAAGGTTGGCAGGAAGGTAATGAGATCCATGAGGATATTGCAAAGAACCAGTTAATGCAAAGTAAGTAAATCATTTTTTTTTCATGATAAATCTACGTGGATCCCACAAAAGGTGATTGACAAGCAATTTTCTCTTGAAACTCTGGGGATGGAGCCTTGGCTGTATCAAACCAAGATCATATTACTACTATATATATGGTCATAGGCAACTGGTAGGGAGGGGTACAGGGGGCACATGCCCCCCCGACAGGGGCGTCCTCGCCACCGCCACCACCTGCAGATGCTCGCCAGCTCCGCCCCTGCTGCCACCAACGGCATCTGGGGGTGCTTGCCAGATCTATCCCCACCGCCAACTCCACCGGTGGTACCTGTGAGTGCCCCCCAGACTCAGGAGGCACCAGTCGCCCATGTATATGGTGGCTACCCCAAGTACCATCTGAAATGCATAATGTTTAACAAAGATTAGTGAATTATTCCATATGGCCCTCTTGCAGAGCTCAGAGATCAGCCTGCTTCAAAATGTGCCAGAAACATCATCTGTGTCTCAGTGGAACTTGCCTTACCAGCCAAAGGAAAATGCTTGCCAATCAACCAGTCAGCTTATAGCATGAGAAACATATTGTTTGATCCACTGCAAAAACAGACTCAGTTAACCTTTCACAGCATTAAGCACAGGGAGAAAAAAAAAAGAGATGGGAAGACACCCTGAAAGGTTTAGTTGAAGGGGTTAGACTCTGAAGGTATCCAGGAGTATGAAGCTTCTTTTCTGTCAGAAAATAATGTGAGTTCAGGAAAATGACAAGAAAGGTAAGGAGTGATTCTGAGGAACTTCTGAGATTACCTTGGCTATAAATTGGTGAAGCAATTTCATCTTACCCTGCCTCTATAAACAGATGTGTATGGTAATCCCCTAGTATATCAGCATGGAGATTTGCCATGCCTGTGATGGCAGCTAAAAAGACTATCTTGTTGGAAAGGAGATTTCATGAGCTGCCAAAGAATGACATTCTTCTTTCGTATGGCTGGCTTTGAGTATCGATTATAAGTCCAGTTCAAGGTTAGTTAAGCAGTCTAATGCTCTTGAGGAAAGAGAATGCATCTCTGCAGTGTCACCATCAAATTTGTATAGAGGCCAGAGTGTTGTTATGTGGTCCATTGATTAATCAGGGTTGCCACAATTACATTCTGCAGAACTCCTAATACACCATCTGTGCATCAAGGAGAACACAGCAGCCATGCTCAGTTTGGATCCCACTTAGAACCTTCCATGTTTTTCAAAGAAGATCAAAACCAGGAGGTTTTATTGTTGGGGTCAGAAATGAGATGTTTATTTCAAATCATGGTTTCATTCCAAGCTTTCCTCCAAGCTGCTGCATTATTGTGTACTGCAAGAACTTGTACACATATCCACAAAGGTTTCTGGGAGACCAAGTGGTGAGCTGGGAGGTTTAAATCTTTAAATCTCTATAGATGGGGAGGTCTAGGTTGTCATTCATGCAAACAACCACTCTGTACGTAGCTAGGTTACAGGAAATATCTGGAAGGGCAATATTGGCCAGCACCAGTAACCACTGAATGGCACAAGAACAAGGCCATGTAGAGTAGGGGAGCTCAAATGAACCAAAGGTGCTGCATGTGCCATGCCAGAGGGTGAGAAGTAAAGCCTGAAGACCCAAGGGGCTCACTCAAAGGAGCAGGGCAGTAGAGAGTGGCCCAGTGATGGGCGTTATGCAAGACCCCCTGTGAGAGAGGGGTGGAGTGCAAGAGGCCCCTGTGAGAGGGGGGTAGAATGAGTGTGTTTGTAAGATTGGAATGAGTAAGTCCCAGTCTGAAACTGGGGAGCAATACCAATCCGGGCCACAATGTAGGAAAGGTTTGGAGCTGTGGATAGTGCCCCCAGGCATCAGGGTAGTGAATGGGTAGCCTCCCACTTAATATACTATGGAACCATTCAAGTCATGGCAGGCAAGAGAGGGCAGACTGCCCTAGACAGGTGGACGGGCTAATACATGATCTAGCCCTGGGAAGGCCCCCCTGTCACAATAACCAAGAGTATAAGATGTGAGAAGGTGAACTGTGACTGAACAATATGGTGATGGCAATGTTGCTGTGATGTATAAGCCAGTCTCAGGAGCAATATTATAGTCCAAAAACTTCAGAATCAGGGCTTTTACCAGGTACTTCATGTTAGTTTTTGCTGCCCACATGGCAAAGCCTTTCTGAAGAGTAGGGCTTTCTAGGTAGAATGTCTACTGCACTGTACAAGATTCTCTTGAGCCTGTTGAGAGCAAATCTCTGTTATTGCTGGTCATCTAACCAGCAAACCCATCAAGTGCAATGATTAGTGCCTAGTGTAGTATCTGAACCCTAGTTCTCATAGAGAAGGAAGGAGGGAAGTTGATTGAATACCTGCAGCAAATTAGATAAAATTGCCTTGGCCCATAGGAATCTATTATAATATGCCAGCTGGCAGAACACGGGAAACTTCATCGTTTTCATGAACTATTGTACAACTCAGTTACCCTGTTTAAATGTGTGTTGCTTCTTTCTTGACTCCACAGGTTAACCCCTTTGTAAAGACACCAATGGGAAACAGCAGTCAAAGAGCTACTATATGTATTTGGGTACAATACAATCATGTCCAACTTAGGTGAGTGGTTTATCAAGATCCACAGATATATGAACAAGTCTACCTGGTTTAACAGGGAACCTCTACCCTGTTATTAGGAGGGCTTGATTAAGGTAAGGAGCCACGGGTTAGACAGCTAATGAGGTAATTAGCTACACCCAGCCTCTAGGAGAGGACAGAAAGGCCAATCACATGACCAGAGGGAGGCTGGGTTGGAGAAGATAGACCCAGTCCCTAAGCAGGCTGGGGGAGCAGCAGGGGAAGAAGTTCGGCCTTGCCAGCCAAAGGAGGCAAAGCTCAAGGGAGGTGATGGACCAGGCTGCCCAAGGAAAAAGGACTCCAAACTGTAGTGGAGAGGGAAGGAAGCATCACTAGACAGCAAAAGTTGTGTTTAAGCCTGTGTGGCAGTGTTAATATTGTGTGGGATCAACCCCATCAATACCTATTGTTGGCTTAGAAATGTTATTTAAAGGTCTGGTTTTAGGGAATTGGCTTATAGGCATGGATATATGTATTATAATGGTTCAAGATTAGTGACTAATTGAATTTCTAAAGAGCCTGGGTTTCACACACAGAGTTCCATATAGCCCTGGAAGCAGATGGGCTGTCTAGCATAATAAGGCCAACAGATAGACACAGCCTGAGAAGTGATGGGGGCATGCCATGACACGAGATCATAGCCTTCAAAGCAGACAGGTTGTTTAACACAACAAGGACACACAGCCTGGGAACTGAGGAAGAACATTCCATACTGTCCCATAACACAAAACAAGTGACACCAGCTACAAGGCCTCAGAGCAAGGGGGACCTTGAGTCCCAGTTTTGGGGGAACAGACCAAATTATGAGAAGACCCAGGAGGCTACATGGATGTGTAACCACAGAGAGACAGTCAACCAGAGATAGCCATGAATGAAGAGTCATCGGGAGTCATCAAGGGGGATGGAGAATACAAAAGCAGAGACTTGAGATTAACAAAAAGTCCCACCCATCCCTCCTTCTCTTCCTCCCTGTTCCTCCCCATCTTGCTCCCTGAGAGGAGTCCCCATCCCCATCCCCCAGGAAGGGTCCCCAAGACCACCAAGGACCAAAGGCATACCAGCAGCCTGTCCCATGCACCACATTGGAGGGGGGGGGTGGCTTCGGCATCCCACCTCCAGACTGTTGACACCTAAGAGAAAGAGCCTCAGAGTGGAGCCTGCATCCTGACCAGATGTACTTTGACTCTGACAGCCCTAGGATTGATAGATATAGAATTGTTTGATTGTTTGTATTGTTGCTTTTTTGTTATCACTCTGTAACAATAAATTCGCCTATTATCAACTGGCAGGTGTTGTGGTCGATCTGAGGGTTGTGCTCACCCAGAACAAAGGTATAGGGGCCAGGTCCAAATCCAGTGCCAACGCTATCTGAGAGGAAGAACCTTTGGGCCAAATAAGGGCAAGCAGTCTGGTAGGGGGACCAATAGGAGTAGCCTGAGACAACTGTTGGGGACTAGAGCTGCAACATGGAGATGGAGCAACTAATGGGGCTGTTGGACAAACAGCAGGCTACCACCAATGAACAATATAAGTGGCAGTATGAGCAGGCTCAGAAGAGAGAGACCAGGATGGAGGAGATAATGCATAGGCAGTTGCAGCAGACTGAAACCTTACAGACTCTAGTAGTTGTAACTGCCTTCTTGTTTTCTAATATACTCACCCAAGGTACAGAGAGCCTCAGGTTGGGGACTGCCATGTATGTTCCAGAGCACATGACCAAAGATGAGCCTAAGGCATTTATAGAAGCCTTTGAGAGGGCAGCCCTTCCTGCTCAAGGGGATAAATAAATATGTGCATTGAGGCTGGAGATGTTACTGGTACAGGAAGCTCAAGAAGCCTATTGGGCATTGCCTTGAGCAGAGATGAGAGAGTACAAGAATGATAAAGGAAGCCATTCTGAGATGCTTAGAGGTTTCTGAAGGGACCCACAGGCAGGGGTTTGGAGCCAAGAAAGGACCAGGGATCTTTACGCCTCTCAGGTTGGACCAGTACCTAGACAAGGCAGCCAAGTGGCTCCTTCCTGCAGAAAAATCACCTGACGAGATTCTGGGACAAACTGTCTTGGAATAGTTGACATGAGATCTGGAACAGTAAATCAGGGATTGGGTGAGGCACCATCATCTCCAAACCCTCAACAAAGCAGTGAGACTGGCTGAGGTTTTTTGTGGCAGCCAAAAAACAGGCCTAGCATGAGCAAAAGCATGGAACAAAGGAAGCCAGGGGAAGGCCGAGGCTCAGCAAGAGAGCAAAGAGGCCCCAAGAGAAAAGTCAACTGTGCCTGGCAACAGTGGATAGGCTTGTTTCCAGTGCAGGCATTAAGCTACCATTGGGGTGGCAAGCCAAGATTTATCACGGAGAGTCCAGTGGTGACTTCAAGCAGTAAAATAGAGAACTCCAGGGTGCAAGATATGGAGTACAGCTGTGAGGCTATAATGTGTAAAGCAGTGGGTAGAACACACATTCCACAGTTGATAGGGAATGTGGAAGTAAAAGAGAAAGCAGTGACAGCTCTGGTAGACTCAGACTGCAAGCAGACATTCATTAGACAAGGACTGGTGCCTGAAACAAGAGGAAAGAAAGTCAAACCTCATATCCTGGTTTTCCAACACAGGGAGGCAAATAAATATACCAGCATTCCTGTACAACTGATGGTAGCATGGCATATACATACTCTGCAAGTGTGTATGGCCTCTAGACAGCTTTATCCAGTGTTGTTGGAGTGTGTAGAAGAGTATGGGGAGTGGGAGGAGGAAAACCTACGCTCGCTCCTTTCCCCTTAGTATCTAGAAGTCAAGCAGCCCCAATAGTAAAGGGGCAAGACACAGGAGTGGTTGAAACAGGGCAACTGCAGAGCCTGCTCAGAGGCAGCAAACAGAAGAAGGCGCTAGACAGGTCTGGGAGTGTGGAAAGGACTAAACCCTTACCTGCAGAGCAGTCTCAAGTGGAGGGGAGAAGTATCCCAGCAGGGAAAGCCTGTGTTGCAGAGAGCCCCAGGAGAACACAGAGATGGTCTGGTCCCCTTAAGGTTCCCACTGGGAAACAAAACGCATGGGAAGGGAAAGCCCTATTTGGAAACGCTAAGACGGGGCTGGAACAGCCCAGATTGTTTATAACCTCAGGGGAGGAGTCACTTAATGTTAATTCAGCCCAGGTGTCACCCCTCAATACAGGACAGATGAGCTACAGCAGGGGACTAGAAACCATCATTGATAGGCTGAGAATGCAAGGCGGAGAGCCCAAAAGGACATAACCAGTAGTGAGAGGGAAAACCCTGCACCAGAGAGCAACGGAGTCCAGGGGTGAGGAATACCCCTGACCATATTTTTGCATTCTTGTTTCTAATGGACTGCAGAGGCTTCCTGGGAGTCATCCAGGAAGCTACTGAGAGCCGCTCCTAGCTGTGACACTTGAACAGCAGAGCCTGTACTTAAATCTGGAGGACTGTGACAGGAGTGGTGGGGTTGAAGTAGCCCCCTGTAAGGACTGTGAGGTTCCTTTACATGCCATAACTGATTATTTTGGATTACTGGACACAGCCCTGCCGGTGGAGCCGGTTCTTTCCTTCTCAGGGAGAGAATTCTCCAATTATTACCATCAAGTCATGGCAGATGAGTGCCCCAAGAAGGTAGCATACCTCTTTAGGGGTGCACAGTACTGGTTGAGCCATATACAAAGGGACTCACCTACAGGGTGCAGTTGGCCCTGGGGTTCCCCAAATTATTGACAAAGATGCTATGGGAGAATGGGGCTGAAGCTCAGCATGAATGAGGGTTAGTGGGGCAGCAGGCTGCAGCTGCTTATGGGGAAGAGACCCAAAAAGAGAAGGAATCTACTAGGGCTGTGCAAAGCTTCAGTAGCCGATTCAATTAGGAGGAGATTCAGCCTGATTCGGCAGTCGAATCTCCGAATACAAATTGAATTGGGAGACCAATGAAAAGGTCCAAATTGAATCGGAAGCCTCCGAATTGATTTGGAAAAGATTCATGCCACTTCGGAGATTCAGCCATAGACTAAACAGACAGCAGTCCTCACCACACTGGACACAGCTGCCTCCAACTGGTAAGTCTGTTGTGGTGGGTGGAGTGGGGAGGGAAGGGGTGTTGGGGAGGCAGATCAATGCCCCCACAGCAAGAGAGAAATTGAGACTGGGGCTGGGACAAGCTGCCCAGCTGGGGGGGGGGAGGGGGCAGTGCAGGACTTGGGGAGGGGGCAGGGTGGCATGGGATGCAGGCACAGCAACGCTGGGCGCGGGGTCTATGCTCTGCTGCCACCTGCCCCCTTCCACCTGGAGTGAGCCATGCCTGCATCACCCCCCCCCCACCCTAGCTGGGCAAGCAGCAGCAGGGTATAGCCCGCCACTTGCCCACCTGGGGTGGGGGGGCGGGGGATGCAGGCACAGAAGTGCTGGGAGCGGGGGCTATGCCCTGCTGACACTTGCCCAGCCGGGGTGGGGGGACACAGGATATGGGCATGGCAGCACAGGGAGTGGGGCTATGCCCTGCTGTCGCTTGCCCTCTTCTGCTCGGAACGAGCCATGCCCACATCCCGCACCCCCCACCCCCCCCCCGGCTGGGCAAGTGGCAGCAGGACATAGCTCCCACTCCCAGTGCTGCCACACCAGCATCCCATGCCTCCCCCCCCACAGCACTGGACGTGTTCAGCATCACCTGCTGGCTTGATGAATGACATGAAGGGGGTCATTGAGCCTGGCTGTCCTGTATAGTGTCACACTCTTGTACACTGGTCCAAAAGCTGGAGAGCAAATCTTACATTTTGTGACTTGTTACCCTTGTGGAAAACAAGAGTCATACAGAGCCCCTCTTTGGAATGTGGTAGTCTTTCAAAGTAGCATAACTCCAATAGTCATCCTGCCTCCCCACTTCTGACTAACACAGCTAATTACATCTCCAGGCAAAAGGCTGCTTACAGACATAAAAAAAAACCCCACAAAAACAAAAGAATACCACATTTTACTAGAAGAAGCAGAGTTTTAGTTCAACCTGGCTCCGCAACATCTGTATAATCAGGCACTTCAGTGGGCCTTTTTGGCACTTTTATCTAAAGCAGATTCAATCAGCTATTAAATAAGTGCCAAAAAAGCTTCACTAAAAGCACCCAATCTATACAGACATTGGCAAGCCAGGTCCAACTAACGCACTGATTCTTCTGGGCATGCACTGGGCTCAGTGCAGAAGTGCACAGAGTTTAAATGTGGCCTGTGGCAGTGAAGCATGATTTAAGTGCCGTTTAAAAAAAAAAATTAACATCTATAAGCAGCCAAAATTACCTTTTCCTTAAATTCCTAAGATACAAAGAATAGATGATGAAAGGGAAAGGGATCCCCATCATTGAATTTTGCCTCATCCACATATTTTCTCACGTCTAAATAATGACTGCAACGACAGAGACTTGAACAGAAAAATAAATATAGTTTATGGTACAAGATGACTGCACTATATCAATCAAGCAGTAATTCAAAATGTGATCTGACACCAAAAGGAAGAATGACCAGAATGGTTCCTAAACAAGAGATATAAATTAGTGAAAGGAAAAAGACGATAAGAAGGGGAGGTTAAAAGAAGGGACAGAGAAGGATTGTCTCTGACTCAGATAATATTAAAAATTAAAATAGAAATTAAAATTAGAATTAGGAGTCTACAATTCTATCTTGGGACTTAATGTACTACATAAACTCAAGATTTTCTCTTGTGTATTTTGACATCTTCAAAAACTTTGATCAAAATTAATCTCATAATTCAGTCCTATGTTATTCATAATCCTGGAACCAAAGATTTCCTGGGAAAATGTATTAGTATTCAGTATTTAGAATTCCTCTAACACAGTTAAGATGATACACAACTATTCTAGATCAACTTGCTAATACTAAAACCTGCTAAATGTTACCAAAATGAAGTCCATCAAATCTGAATATTCAGGATCATTGGGATCAATCTTGACTTTCTTGGCCCATTCAGTAAGTTTCTGTGTGTCAGTGAACCACAAAATTCCAGTAGCTATTTCTTCATCTATATTTCTCGGTATTCTACAACAAAACCATTCAGCATTAATTGGTGAATTTTAATTTTATTTCTTTTCTGACAATCTTCTAGATATCTACGTTTTATTATTACCTGTAAGAAACAGAGTTTAGTGGCTGAAGTATAGATGCTAAGGGAATATTTCCTTCATCAACTGTCCAGGATAAGGAATACATTAGTTTTCCAGACATCACAGGATACAGTTCTTCATTTTCATCGAGAATAAATGGTACATCTGTAAATTTAAAATTTTTGAAAGGAAATACAAATCCAAGACCTGTTACATTTAAAAAAGTTTATTAGATCAACATTTCCCAAATTTTGGAAAGCTGTGACCTTCAGCAAAATGGATTCCCCCACACACAACATGCAACCCTGTCATGCACTGTTAAAGGCTTGCCCATCTTAATTAAAATGTATTTTACATTCCCCAGGATGGTGCTTTACATTCCCAAGTCAAGATTGCATTTGCTTAAGTGATTTCCCAAATGAGGAAGATGCTTTCATGAATTGAGGGCTAGAGGAGGAAAGCACTCATCACCCATATTTTCTGGGAGTATACACAGTCCTTAAGCAGATCTAGCAAAAAAGTTCCTGACAGTGCCAACAGAGGTACAGCAATCTGTTCCTCACTCCAGCAGATCAGAGACTGAAGGGAGATTCTTTGGGGAGGGGGGCAACCCTATTCCCAATCCTTTAGCTATATTGCTTAAGTGTTCCTTGATTTCACATTCAAATTCTGCATCAGAAGACACTTTTTTCTTCTTCTTTAAGAAAAGAATAACTGGACACAAAAACATGAACACTCTTTTTTAGGAAATCCCAGAGGAATTGAAAGCCTTCTGAAAAGATTTAGTAACTAAGAAGTACATGGATACTTTATGAGCCAGAAAAAAGGGCACAAAGGGTTATTAAAATCCTTGCTTTGTAAAAATCTTAAAGCACCTCTTCCATCAACATCCAAGGATAGTCAAAAACAATCTCTTCCCACCAGGTGAGGTATAAGTGCTGATTCATCTTTCACTGCTGTTGCTTCAGAGAGAGCCTTGGCCTTCACAGATCTTCTACCCCCATTTAGAGAATCTGAGCAGACTGGTTTTGTCTTTCACAACTCCTGAAAATAGCTTCAGATACTGTTTCACTGCTCTGAAATAAGCTTCTTTTATAGGAATATAGGACTGGAAGAAATCTCAAGAACTTCAAACCCGTACAAAACCCAACAAATAACTTTAATAAAATGTCCATTTTCAGACCAGTTCAGTCTTTGCTCCTAGCATGCCTATTAAACTGTTCCAAAACCACACTCCTTGGATAATAAAAAACCTTCTAACATCCAGGCTTAGTTTACTAAAAGTGAGTTCACACCCATTTGTTCTTGTGTCAATAGCATCCTTTAACTTAAACAGACATGATGGTCATCCTATGTTTGTCCTGGATGAGACAAGACTCAAACAGGAACAGCAGAAGAGAAGGGCAATAAAATCCTAGATAGTTAAATATCATCTTGATTCTCAAAAAAAGAAAGAACCAACAAGTGTTGGTGCTTCCTGAGCAGTTTATCAACTCTTATTGAAGCATTATTCAAAGAGTAAGTCTACCCTCAATTCAAAGTCAGGACCACAGTTTGTGTAAAATTATCCAAACCAGGTTTAAAGCAGCTAGCTTGGATACAGATAACCAGTGCAACACAAGGTTTAACTTAGGCTGTAAAACACACCTAGGATCCTAGGTAAACTCTTGTAAAGCTATCCTACATTGAGCTCAATGCTGTCATGGCTAGACAGCTATCATTATCCTAGGGTAGCTAGGTTAGAGCTAATGCAGCTATCTCTATGCAAGATCCAAATTACACTTTTGGATTACAGTGTAGACATGCTCAAATAATTTTAAATTTTATTTCCCTACATAAGAAAGCATGATATTACCAGAAGATCACTAAACCAACTTCAAATCATGTTACCATAAGTAACTTACTGCTTCCCACTTCTCCATTTACAGATTCAACTTGTTGATCACAGCTAAACTCCGCCTGTTCCAATACATCTTTTCTTTGAAGTACAATATTGTCAGGAATAGGTAAGTATATTTTAGCCAAAAACGTTTTTCTTTTAGCAGATTCATAAATCTAAAAATAAAACAGACTGCTTCAATTTAAAAAGTTGTGTTAGTAAAGGAAAAGACCAAGCAAATAGATTCTGGAAGAAGTTCAAGGAAGAAACTGATACTTCAAGAAGGTACAATAAATAAAAAGCAAGAGATTAACATTACACAGAGAGATAATGCAAACAGATCCAGTTTTTCATTACATAGTATCTAAATTCAGCACAGCCTTTGTCATAGATATTCTTGTAAACCTTTCTGAGGTAATGAATTACTATTATCCCTCCTATAAAAACAAAAGCCCCCTTTACATGTGAAGGTAAAGGCACAATGGGATCTAATGCAAGATCTGTACAAATCATTCCCATGCCACATATGCTGACAAAATTCCCAGCCGCAGGGGAGACACTGCTACAGGTGAAAATTAAAGTTTGATAGCAACCAGCTATAAAGTTTGTACATATTTTTGAGGTCTAACTTTATAGCTTGTTGGAGCTTTTTATGGTATGATAGCTTCTCTGAATGTGTAGCTAGTTTTAAGGTAATTGCACAATTAACCAGCTAATTGTGCAATAACTGTAACATGTAGAAGGGGCCTAAGAAACAGTGGGTAGACCTATACAGCATAATGCAGTGATGCAGAGATACCTGATCTAGTTCTGAAGAATCTAGCTTGGGTACCAGAACCAATATAACTGTGATTTGTCTAGCCTAATTGATTTTGCAAAAAAAATTAACTGAGCGCAGATCTCTATTGGGTTTAATTAAGCTTGCTAAAAAGCAGATTAGCTTAGACAGAGATTTGTGTTAATGTGACTATTTTGCTTCTGACACCTGAGCTACCCCAACCTGGCACTGCTTTGTGCTCTGCAGGAATACCCAGAGTGACTAATGTCCAGACCACAAAGGTATTTTAATGCCCAACTCCCATGGATACACAATAACTTTGTGCATGCAGGTCTAAATATCTTATGCCCATGGCAAACAAATAATATATGGTACTAGAGGGAATTAAACCTGGATTTTCCCAATACCAGACCTGTCACCCTACCCAATGGGCCAATATTTATTTCAAATTGTAAACTGCTTGCACATATGTACATGCACAGATTGCATGTACATAATTACAGGCATACTTTAGATAACCACTTCTGAAAATCTGTTGAGGTATTTTTGTATGCTATTTATACAAAGCTCAACTAAAACTTAAAAGAATATAATAAGTGTCTGATCATTAAAGCCATCAATTCATAAAGTTTAGGATCCTTTACTTTATCTAAATTCTTCTACCTACACTTAATTCCTCTACTCTGGCACACTGGCTATACAATTTAACCTGGCTCCCCAGCACACATCCACAGCCTTGATTTGACCATATCAACAGATGGAAAATCCAACACTTCCTTTTGTAATGTTCCAACAATTAATCATGCTCCCTGCTAAAAACTGTGCCTAATTCATAATTTGATTTTGACTGGCTTTAACGTCCAACCATTGTTTACTGGTAAGATTTCACTGTGCCATGATTAGAGCCTTTAGTGACAGTATCTTCTCTTCTGATGGTACTTCAGTACTCTTAATTCCTCTGCCTAAAGAAAAGGGAAAGAACCAGGAAGACAACTAAGGGAGAAAGCAGAACTTAAACTGACAAATACCACACAAAACAGGAGAGAGGCAAAGGCTGCCAACTGCAACCAAAAGAAACAACAATGAAATGTGGTCCTCTGTTTTTCCTTTTTAATTTTTTAAAGATAGCTGTAGTAACAGGAAGAAGAGTCATTATGATGATAATGATAAGAAGAAGAAAGAAGTGCTTCTTTCTTTCAAGAAAGGCTTTGAATGGATTTGTAGGACACAAGCACAAACTGATAAAAGCATTCTGTCCCTAGCCAAGGCAGCTGAGAGAAACTGAGAAGGAGGATGTATTCACTGTCCTTTTCTTCTATTGGCAAGAGGCACAAGGAAGGATGCACTCTATAGTTATTGCTTGAGGCACATGGTTTTCACAGTTGGACTGTACATGCTGACAATAATCACTCAAAAATCACTCATAAAAACATTTTATATGAACGGTCTCAAGCCACAAAGAAATACACAATCTGTACAAATGCCCTGTCTTTATCAATATTTGCTATTCTGTCAATCTTTGCTTTTAAAAGTTATGGACAACAAGGTTATTTCAAGTCTACTTTCAAATCATTAATAAATACTAAATAACACTTGGCCTAGTACTGATTTAACTAAAAACAGCCCCAGTTGATGCTAATTCTCCAGTTACAGTTCTCCACTGATAATTACTTTTTGAGGTCTGTCATTAAGGGCCATTCTATATATTCAGATAAAGGCACAATAAGATCTAGTGCACAATCTACACAATCATGCCTCCTACGATGCCACACGTGCATGACAGGAGGTGCAATTGTGGGATTGTGCATTAGATCCTATTGCACCATATCACTGCTTCAAGGGGATAAAGCGTTTTTCCTGCTGCCCTCTCCGTGAGCCCCACTGAGAGCCCCACAGCTGAGGTGGCTTGGCAGGGGGGAAGGGGGCAGCATGCTCCCCACTGCAAGCACCACAGTTGACAACACTACCACCACTGCAAGACTTATCAGCTGCAGGCTGGCAACAGATGGTGCACCCCTGTGGCTGGGAGCCCCTTAGTTGATGGGGCTCCCAGCCACAGAAGAGTACTTGGCCCCACGTTCAATTAATGCTAATGGAGAATTAGAAAAACCTACAAAGTTATTCCATTTTTTGTGGAATTGTTTTGTAGCTTACTGCTTGTTTTATCATCCAGTCATTAATTGGCTGAATGTGTAGCTGGGTTACAACTTAAGGCATGATTACCTGTTTAATCATGCCTTAAATGTAATGTGTAGAAGGTGCCAGAGTTAGCTTTTAATCTTTTTAATGCAGAACATAGGGCAAGATGGCCCCTTAAACTAACTGATTCAGAGAGGCATGAGCTGTCATAAGCAAAAACCTACTTTGTCAAATGCTAGCAGGTGAGATAATTTTCTGAACCAGGGAGTATCTTAGGCCTCCTCTATACATTATAGGTAACATGCAATTACCTGGTTACTTGCGCAATTACCTTAAGACAAGCTACTCGTGCCAAGTACCCATCATGGTATAAAAAGCACCAACCAGCTATAAAGTTAGACCCCCAAAAATGTGTACTAACCTTAAAGCTGATGGCCATCAAGTTTTCATTTGCACATGTAGCAGGGTCTCCTCCATATAGCACCATGCCCAGTGTGAAACCACTGAGCCTTGGGCTCCTACACATGGGAACTTGTTTCTTGCCAGTGCAGAGGGAGCCCAGGATCCCAGCAATAAGGCGGGCTGGGATCTAATGAGTAATCCCATACAATAGTGTCTCCTGCCAAGCACATGTAGCCTGGCAAGAGGCATGACTTGTGTGAATAATACATTAGATCCCATCACACCTTTACCTGCACATGTAGAGGAGGCCTAAAATACCACCAAAAGTTTAATAATATAGCCAGGCACCCAGGGCACCTGCATTACATGAGGCACCGGTGACTTCCAGCTGCCACCATGCCAGTGGCACAAGTGCATGGCTGCAGTAGCAACAGTTATTTTCCAACTTCGCTAACCCACCATCTCCTTACCTATTCCACCCAAATTATGCTAGTGCATGATACCCTGCCCTACCTTCTGCCTGACTTCGGGCTAACAAGGCAGACCACTGTCTCAATCTTAATGCATGACCACGCAAAACATCAGCAGTTGAATGCTGCATAGCATTAAAGCCTCTCAGAGTCTAAAGTATTACATAATAACTCATTAATAAATTAAATCTATTTTTGACAAGCTTATGTTGACTGGTATCTAGTATATTTCTAGCTTGGTAATGATTGAATTCCACAACAGTTTTTCATTTATTTTGCCCAGGACTTATGGCAGGCTAACTGACCTATAATTACCCTCTAACACAAGTCTTTTTATGGACTTTAAAGGGAGTTATAGAAAGCCTCAAGTGTGGTATAGAAGTAAAGCACACAAGTAAATTAAATAACTATACCTCCAATCGAAGAGATTCAGGCCAATTTAATAACTGAATATTAAAAGTTTGCTGAAAAATCACTTTAAAATCCAGCTGGAGGTGAGCCACGGAAGTACAAGAGACTTGCTTTTCATTGTAAAATATTTTAATAAAGTATTGTTTCTTCTGTACTTTTGTTCTTCTCTTCTGTTCATGCCTAAAAATTAATGAATATGGATTTAATTAACTCTAAATAATCAAACCAAACCATAATCTAATGTCAATAGTTACCACAGTAACAATATTGATTATAGCAGTTAATGCCAAGGGAATATAAATCATATATTTTTTGCCAAAGGTTAATTTTCACTACATAATAAAGAGATTATTTAGGCCCCATTCCCACATCTGCTAAACTGTACACACAGTGAGTAGTTATAATGACTTCATAGTCCATAAAGTAAAATATATGCATTCTTCTTTGCAGGATGGTGCCCTTAAACTTTATTTAATAAGAGATTTATAGGGTTCTGATTTTTAAACCAATCCCTTTTTTCACAGTTTTAACATAAATGAACTATTTTTGAAGCTTTTTACTATCAAATGATGTACTAATACTAACACATTAAATTTAAATAATACTTACCCACTCATTATTCTATACAAGTAGAGAAGTAAATCTTTTGCAAAGACTGATGCTTTATTATTTTAAAGTGCTTACAACTTACATGGGACACTTAAACATCGGTGTTACTTCTGCAGCCAGAGTGAGATGTGGTATGAAAATAGATTCCTTTATCTCTTGAAGTTCAGCTGAACTTTCAAATGAAATAGTTGAATCCAAAAGACCCTAGAAGTCAATAAGAGTATGTTCAGCTGAAATGTTAATTTCCTGCATTCAGTATTGTCACAACCCAATTATAATAGTGCCCATGTCACAAGCAAGTGAAACCATTCAAAGCAGTTTTATTTTTCACTAGGTTAACCAAGGGTTAACAAGATGATAATAACAGCCTTCTTTGTTGAGTATGCCAAAAAGAAATTTATTGCTGCGCCACTAACAGAGATAAAACTTTTGCCTTCTTTGCTTTTACATAAATCATTATAACTGGTCAGAGTAATACAGGGAGTAGCCCTAAAATAACACCCTAGCGAAACCGCTATATAATTGGCGATTCTAATTAAATTTATGATGTGGCGAAAAGCAATTGGCTATTACACAAATAAAACCCGTTTTCACTTCCATGAAGTCGGAGAGAGTGACTCCGTATACACCTGGAGACCTCTGACATACGTGTCAGAGTAAACTGGCAATTTGATCGCTTGCCAGTTCGCCCCCTGTCTAGACCCAATCTCAGACGTAATCAACGACCGCCGGCCCGACCTTCTACCCAACCACTTTTGCAAACTGACCTACTTTGCAGACCGACCTCATGAACTCTAAGCTGTAACTAACCAAGTATCTCTGACCTCCGTCTTTTACCACCTTGACGGCGTGAGTAAATAATCTTGCTTTACAACCGATAAGCGTCTGCCTAATTAATTCCACTCCAAGAGTCACAAGTACCTGCCTGACAGCCTTCTAAGGTCCTGACCCCTTTGCTGCAGTGCACGGCAGCGACAAGTATCTAAACTAAATTATTCCCTGAGGCCCTTTTGAAAATTCCGCCCTAAATTTGCACTATACAACATTCCTTCAATTTCCACAATATGAAAATAACTGTTGTAACATGAAAGCAAGGAAAAGTATACTACTTTTATAAAAGTCAGGGGCAACATTTCTAAGAAACCCAATATGAAAAAATGATCAGACATATACCATAACTAATATTTTATTACCTTCTGTTTTCTCCAAATTTCTGAAAAATGCTCCTGGTGACCATTATCTTCTCTCACTAGCACTGTCTCTCTTTTAAGATCTTGTGCTAATTCTACTTTATAGTCATCAACTTCCTTTTTCTTAATAAGCCCTCTGAAATATGAATTAAAAAAAAAACATTTAAACATTGCAAACAGAAAAAATGTATTAAATGCTAGAATTTTACCAGGTAAAACAGGAATTTTAAAATGCAATCTCCCGATAAATCTGAATTTGAAGCTCATGGGCAGATACCAACAATATCAAACTTTTTAGAGTTAACTGCTTGACCACTAATTTAATTGCAGGGGGATTAGAACAAATTTTAAAAAATCCTGAACCTCTCCAAGATACGGAGGCTCAAAAAAACTGAATTTCTTAAAATTAATTTTCATTATATCAAAATGAACTTCACACTTAGCAAGAATGTATAAGAACAGATAGAGAAAAATCAATCACAAAACCTCAGGGGTAGCTTACCTAACCTAAAACAAAAAAGATGAGAGAGCTGGAAAAAAATGGATCTGTAGTATACTAGTATCAGCAAAATTCCTGTTTTAGAAAATTATATTGCAAATTTATAATCCCAAATTTTCCTTCTTGGCTGAAAGAAAGTACTTCTCTTGCATCCAAAGCTGGCTAACAGGACATCACTCAAGAAACAAACAGGCAGTCTCACCTATTTGTATAGCTCGTTGTACCCAAATGTTCCTAAAATTACAAACTGGGTCTTAATTGCTAATTTAAACTTTTGTTTCCTTTTAATTTGCAGTAATTTTAAATACTAATAAGTACGTTTTTTTAAAAGAGTTAGTTCTGCAATTCAGACAGGGTGTCAGGGCACCATGGGGTGTTGCCAGATCCTTTAAAGTATAGTTGGAGGTATGAGGAGATAAGGGTAGGGTGGTCACTGACTCATCCCCAGAATACAGGACATCCTTTTGGTGAGAGGCAGGCCCCCTCTCAGCCAATCAGTGGTGAGGGGTGGGGTCACTGCTTCCTCAGGCAATCAGTGGGGGGGGGGACATGGCCCCTTGGCCAATCAGCAGGAAGGGGAGAGGGCCACTACAAGAAGGCCACCTCCTTCCCTGTGAACCCTGCCTCTCCTCATTGTCCGCCATTCTAGCTCTAAGCATAGCCATTAGAATTATGAGAACAAGTGATTGACACACATTTCCAGTAAATGAACTAAAAAGAGGATGTTTAGCTGTCTGGTCCTCATTGAGAAATGAATAGGGGACAAAGTTTAAAAACAGGATGGTCCAGTATAAAACAGGACCAATGGCCACCCTAGATAAGGGAGGTTTGAGGAGATAAGCACTAGGGCTGTACAAAACAGCACCATTTCACTTCGACTTCTGTTTTGACGTTTCAATGGAACAGTGTTTCATTTTGAGTTTAGTTTCATTCTGAAAGCACTGTTCCATTTCATTTTGTTGAAACAGTTTCGCTGTTTCAATGCTGTTTCGAGTTTTACCCACACCCCCAGAGGAGTCTGGCAGAGCCCTCCCAGGGGCACGGGTGGGAGGCTGCCGCTGCCACCTGGGACCAGCGCTGGGAGCTGAGCCCGGTAGAGGGAGGCAGAGTGCAGCGCCAGTGGTGCGCGCTGCCCCCCTCCACTGGGCAGCAAGCCACTGGGCGCTGAGCCCAGTGGAGAGGGGTGGCATGTAGTCAGTGCTGGCAGTGCATGCCGCCTCCCTCCACCAGGCAAGCTGCTAGTTGCTGACCCCGATGGAGGGGGGTGGTGTGCAGCCCTGAGCCCAGTGAAGGGAGGTGGAGTGCAGCCCCAGTGCTGCAAGCTCCCTCCCTCCACCAGGCAGCATGCCACTGGGTGCTGAGCCTGGTGAAGAGGGGTGGCACGCAGTGCTGGCAGTGCACGCTGCCTCCCTCCACCAGGCTCAGCTCCCAGTGGCTCCAGCCCTGTCCAACTGCCCGCCTCCTGCCACCGGGCTGGGCTCCATGGGGCTGGTGGAGCCGATTGGAGTGCAGCCCAGCATTGGGAGGCAGGCAGAACTGACACTGCATTCCCATCAGCTCTGCCAGCCCCACAGAGTGCAGCCTGGTAGCAGGAGGTGAGGAGAGCCAGGGCTGTGCTCCCCGCTTGGCTGAGCCACATGGGGCTCTAGAGCCGCTTGGACCGCAGCCCTGGCTCCACCCCTGCCTCCTACCACCTGGCTGCTGCTTCTATACTCAAAACTTCTGAAACATTTTGACTGCCCTCATTACATTTTGAGGCTGTTTTGAAGCCCTTTGTTTTGTTTTCATTTCACTATGCATAGTAAAACTAGCAAGTATGGCAAAATACCAGCTTGGCTTAATAGGGAACTCTTCAATGAGATAAAACACAAAAAGGAAGCTTAGAAGAATGGAAACTTGGACAAACAATTAGGGAGGAGCATAGATGTGTTGTTCAAGCATCCAGGGATGGAATCAGAAAGGCCAAATGCAATTGGAGTTGTAGCTCACAAAAGACATGAAGGGTTTCTACAAGTATGTCAGCAACAAATAGAAAAACACGGGAAGTCTGGGTCCCTTGCTGAATGGGGGAGGCAACCTAATGAAAGATGATGTGGAAAAGGTTGAAGTATTCAATGCCTTTTTTACCTCCATCTTCACAGGCAAGGTCAGCTCCCAGACTACTGCACCTGGCAGCACAGTTTGGGGAGAAGGTGAGCAGCCAACAGGGGCAAAAGAACAGGTTAAGGACTGTGAAAGGAGAGGCAAAAGACTCGCCAGCTCACCCCAGACTCCCTCCTGATGCACCCCGATACTCACCACAGGGGGGAAGAAGAGCAGCAGCTGAGGAGAGACGCCAAGGCAGGCTTGGCAGTTCTGGAGCTGCCTGAGCCTGTGAATCAGAAGGCATCAGGGGCATGGCCTCGGAGAGGCACGGGCTGCTCAAAAAGCAGCTGGAAACACAGCTGGCCCAGCACCAGAAGGAGCGGGGTGGAATGCCGCCAGGGAGCACGAGCCCTAGGTGCAGGGGAAGGAGGCTGAGTGTCTGCTGGAGGACGTCGGCAGGCGAGACAAGGAGCCCAAGCCCTAGGAACAGGGGGACACCGGGGAGCTCTGCCAGAAGGAAGCAGCCCCCCGGGATGCCCAGGAGGAGAGCCAAGGCCCTGACAGGGAGCCCAGGTACTGCAACAGGGTGTGGCAACAAGGGGCCACCAACACCCTTAGGCAATCCAACATGGAGGGAGGCGTGAGAGACCATGTAGCCCTGCGTGGGAGAGACGGGCAACACCAGCTGGTGGGACCCAAGCAGCATAGCTGCAGGTCAAGTGGGGTGAAAGGGGGAAGGGACATGGACCCAAGAGGGCCAGCAGAGGCCCGGCACAGGGCGGCCTACCCTTCCAAATGCCTGCTAGGCAGAGAGGGACAGCAGAGTCCTTGGCAAGACTGATGGTGTCTGGGAGACAAGATCCCAGGAGCCTGTCAGTGGACGCTGACCTCTTACATTCAGTTTTACTTCTAAGTTGCAGTTAACTCCGGACCAGGGAGTGTTTAGTTGCCTAGGCCTCAGTCCAAATATGAAGGATGGCCTTGGGAGGAGTGATGGCCAAGACAACCTGACCCTTGGAGGCAGGCAGCGTGGATGAGACAGGATCATCCCAGTGTAAGACCTGCAGAGAGCAGAGTCTGCCCCTGGCCATTGATGTGGTGAGGGTGGGTTAAAAGGGAGGTTGGAGCCTCATGAAGAAACACAGGGTTGAGATCTCCTACGGCCACCTACAGGGAACTGCCTCACAAGAAAAGAATACCAAATATCAAAAACATGGCAGGCGAGCAGGAGCAGCACCCAAACCATCTGAGTGGTGCCAAATCCGGATCTCACCCTGACGTTGCTGGGGAGCAAGGCATCAATCAAGAAGGGACTAAAGCCCTAGAACACCTACCAGTGGCAGGGACTATTTTGCAAAGTTGGATGTGTACAAGTCTGAAGGCCAGATGAATGCACCCAAAGGTACTGAGGGAATTGGTTGATGTGACTACAGAGCCCCTGGCCAATATCTTTGAAAACTCATGGCAATCAGGAGAGGTTCCAGATGATTGCAAAAGGGCAAATATAGTGCCCATCTTTAAGAAAGCAAAGAAAAAAGATCCAAGAAACTACAGACCAGTCATCCTCACCTCAGTCCCTAGAAAAATCATGGAGCAGGTCCTTAAGGAATCCATTTCTAAGCACTTGGAGGAGAAGAAGGTAATTAGGAACAGTCAGCATGGATTAACTAAGGGCAAGTCATGCTTAACCAACCTAATTGCCTTCTATAATGAGATGACTGGTCTGTGGATGCAGGAAGAGCAGTGGATGTGATATACCTTAACATTAGCAAGGCTTTTGATATGGTCTTCCACAACATTCTCACAAGCAAGCTAAGGAAGTATGGGTTGGAGGATTCAACTGTAAGGTGTATGGAAAACTCGCTGGATCATCACGCTCAAAGGGTAATAATCAATGACTCAATGTCTAGTTGTGAGCCAGTATCAAATGGAGTGTCCCAAGGGTCAATCCTGGGGCTGTTTTTGTTCAATATCTTTGTCAATGACTTGGAAGATGAGCCAGCAAGTTTATGGAGGACATCAAGCTGAGAGGGAGTAGTAGATATGCTGGAGAGTAGGGCTAGGATTCAGATTACCCAGAGATGAATTAATGCACAGGCCAGCAGGGCCCAGGCTCAGGGGCCCCTGAATCCCTAGGTTTCCTTGGAAAACAGCAGGTTTTCCCTTGCAGGTGGGCAGCCCACAAGGGGTCCTGCTTGGGGCTTCCAGGAGATGCAGGGATGGAGCCAGTCTCTTCCCAGTGGGGAGGCTGGGCTGGGCTGGGCTGGGCTGGGCTGGGCTAGGAATGCCGCACCTCTGTGAGCGGGAGTGGTATGGGCAGGTGGCAGCGACAGCACTGGAAGGGGTGGCTACAGCAAATTTTGGAGTGGCTATAGTCTCCCCTCCCCCTCACACCACTCCTGTGCATGGCCACACATTGCCAGGAACAAAGCTGGATAAGCAGCTCCCTTTAGTTAAGTCTCTGGAGGGGAAGGGACATGGGGAAGGCAGATTGAGGCCCCCACAGTGAGGGAGGGAGTGGGGCAGCGGCTGGGGCTGGGGGCACTGTCTAGCCAGGGTGGTGCATGGGACCCAAGGCCGGGGCAGGGAGTGGGATGGACATACAGGCAGCTCATCCAGGAGGCATGTGGGGGAAAGAAGAGCCCTGAGCCCATAGTGGGCAGCCTATGTCTGCCCTCGCTCTGCTGGGCTTTACTCCAGCCATGGAAGGAGGAGAGAGGATGGAGAGCAGGGAGGAGAACCAGGCACCCCCAGCCTGGCTGTGTCCACCTAGCCTCACCCATGGGGCACAGAGACCTGACCTGCCCTTGACAGCTACAGCACCAGGAGGGGAAGGGGCCTCTCCCCCTGCTGGAATCAAGCTGCATGGAGGGGACGGGGCCTCCAATTCTGTGTTTGCCCAGGGCCTCATTAAATCTTAATCCTCCTCTGAGAGCAACCTAGACAAATTGGAGGATTGGACCAAAACAAATAGCATAAGTTCAATAAAGACAAGTGCAAAGTCCTGCACTTAGGACATAACTATCCCATGCACTGATACAAACAGGCGGCTGACTGGCTCAGCAGCAGCACTGTGGAAAATGACCTGGGGGTTAAAATGAACAATAAATTGAATATAAGCCAACAGTGTGCCCTTGACCTGGAAGATGAGGAGGAGCATTGCCAGTAGATCAAGGGAAGTGATTATTTCCCTCTATTTGGCACTGGTGAGGCCACATCTGGAGTACTGTGTCTAGGTTTGGACACCCCGCCCCCCGCACTACAGAAAGGATGTGGGCAAACTGGAGACAGTCCAGCAGAGGGCAACAAAAATGGTTAGAGGGTTGGGGAACATGATTTATGAGGAGAGGCAGGGGGAACTGGGATTATTTAGCGTGAAGAGAAGACTGAGAGATTTAATAACAGCCTTCAACTACCTGAAGGCTGGTTCCAAAGAGGATGGAACTAGACTGGTCTCAGTGGTGGCAGATAACAGAACAAGGAGCAGTGGTCTCAAGTTGCAACAAGGAAAGTTTAGGTTAGATATTAGGAAAAGCTCTCTCATAAAGAGGGTAGTAAAGCACTGGAACAGGTTGTCAAATCTCCATCCTTGGAAGATTTTATGATCTGAGTAGACAAAGCCCTGGCTTTGTCTCCAACAAACAAAGTTGGAAATGGTTGGAAATGGTCCTGCTAGTTGGAGATGGTCTAGTTGGAGATGGTCCTGCTTTGAGCAGGGGGTTAGACTAGATGACCTCCTGAGGTCCCTTCCAATCCTAATTTTCTATGATTCTATTATCCCTATTTTACTTTCTGTAAATTTTAATTTGATATTTCAATAAAATTATTCTAAGTGTTACAAGACCTTTAAAAAGGCTCTGGAAAAAATGTATTCACTTACTTTTGAAACTGTAACTTTACAGATGTACTTGTATATTCTTGGTGTCTACGCAAAGATTTTATTTGTTTCCAAACTTTTAATATGCTATGCATTAGAGAGAGATCTTTTTGCTTTTCTATGTCATACAGGCTCTTGGTATCTCTGCAATAAACGTATATGTAAGAATTCAGCAAATTCAGTTCTCCAATTACTAATAAAAAAGTAACAATAGTAAAATTTTTACTTGTCTGTAACCTGACAGCCAAATTTAGTTTTAAGTAGCACTTTCAAACACAAGCACTTTTAAAAAAAATAACTTGTCACTCCTTTTTTGCAATTATACTGATAGATATTTTCACTTACAACACAAATAAATGTGGATTTGTTCCTTTGCTCATTTCAAGTAGAATAGGGAGAATGATATGCAAGAAAAGAAGGCAAGATGCCTGAGATACAAAGAAATTCACTGCACAAATCTAAGAGTTCAATCTGTCATGGTCACCTTTATGACAAATTATGTCTTATTTCCTACATTTGTTCTTTGAAATTCTATATTAGTAGCCAACCACCACTGCAAAGATGATTGAAGAAAGGTGCCCTGAGATACTGGTTTACAGATATCCAGATAGAATGCTCTGCCTTTCTCTGCTTTATGATCTGAATGTGAGATGGGAGATTGAAATTATAAAGTTATTTTATCATTTTATTTTTTCTTGTGTAATGGTACCTGTATACATACTTGCTTCTGTTATTTAGAGATTATGACAAAGCAAAATCACAGAACTAAATGATCCATGAATTTTGGAGATAATCTGATACAGATCTACATTTCCTTTTGTTTATCATTCAAGATTTAATGGGTACCCAAACTGTAGATTAACCAAAATGACTAACAAAGGAAATGTAATTCATTTTTATTAGAAAAACACAAAGCTTGACAATGGACTGACCACAAAAGCAGCACCATGAAGGCATTTTTTAAAAGTTCTTGTTAATCAGTTATAAAAGGATGCATCTTTCTGGTACACACAACAAGGGTACAAGATGCATTGTCTAGGCCAGTGGTCTCCAACCTTTTGAAGTAGGAGATCACTTTTTGAATTAATATGCAACCCAAGATCTACTGCAGTCTACCCTCCACCTCCCACCCCTGCCCAGCAAGTCAGTCAGGGGTGGCACATTGAGGCAGAGGGAGAAAAAATTATTGGGGGCAAGCCGCCCCAGCTCATAAGTCTGTGGGGGAAGAGGCAGGGAGAGGGGAAAGGACTGTGGGATGGGGTGGGGTGGGGTGGGGTGGGGTGGGGGAGCTGGGCAGATCAAGGCCCCAATGGGGAGGGAGGGAGCAGAGCACAGACAGGAGCAGAAGCAGGGGCTGGGGGGAGAGGGCCCCCCACTGGGCCAGGTGGTGGGACAAGCAGAGGCCTGGGGGGCATGTGTGCCATGCCCCGCCCTACTTGTCCCACCCCGCCTGGCCCAGCCAGGCCCCCAACCCCACTCCCTCACCCACTGCTGGGACCCCAATCTGCCCCTCTCCCCACAGTGGTGAGGGAGGGAGTGGGGCTGGAGCAGGCCCTGCACAGATAGAACACAGGATGAAGCCACGACTGGCTCATCGGGGGGGGGGGCAGGGACGGGGAGGCAAGTAGCTCAGGATGGCAAGGGGGTGTGCGCCCCTGAATCTGCGTGGGGCAAGGTAGGATGATGCTGGTGCTGCGCTGGGCTCATCCGAGGAGGGGTGTTGTGGCTGGGTGGCAGCGGTGCTGGGAATGGGTCGCTGCAGCCATGCAAATATTTGCCCTAGTCCCCCCAACATCCCTCCCAGCACCACTGTCACCCACTCCAAGCACAGCATAGCCCAGCCCCCACTGGAAAGAGCCTGGAACAGCTTCTCAGCCCCAGCCCACAGTGGCAGCCCCCCCCCCACACACACAGATCCCAGGCACATGGCCCCCATATCCACAGGGAAAGAAGGGGCTGGGGATGGGAGGCTGTACCAGGGTCTTCCTGGCAGGGGTTGGGCCGTGTTGTGCTGCACGTGGAGTGGCCAGTGGCAGCACTGGAAGGGTGGGTTGTAGGGCTTTGCCAAACTTTCAGGTGGCTGCACCCCACCACCCCACTCACAGCATTGCTGCTGCCCACCCTGAGTGCAGCCTGGCCCAGTCCCTGCCGGGAAGAGCCCAGTGCTGGCCTGGCCCCAGCCTGCTGCAGCAGCCTGCCCCAGATCCGGGGGCACACACCCTCCATGCCCTCCTGGGGTACGTGGCCCCCCTCACCATGCCCCCGGATGAGCCATTTGTGGCTTTGTCCCATGCCCTGGATGTGCAGGGCCTGCCCCTGCCCCAACCCCAGCCCCAGCCCCACTCCCTCCCTCACCAAGGGGGCCTCAATCTGGTCCCTGCCCTTCACTCCCCACAAACAGACCTGCTGGGCTGTAGGAGGAGAGGTGCACATGCGCGCATGAACTTAGCCCCCCCCAGCCTCCAATTCACTCTCTGAGCCTCCACGATCGACCAATCACAATCGATTGGTTGGGGAACACTGGTCTAGGCCTAAACCTTGGCCTGGTGGACTTGGGACCTGTGACTAATTTTTACAGTCTATACGTTCTATTTTTTTATGGTTATAGATTTGGTTACTCTATGATTACTAGAAGTTATTTCCAGTCAAGGAGTGAAAATACTAAGATAACGTGGACAATAAACTTTTAAAAAGCCCTATTTATGCATACATAAAAGGAAAATGTAGGAATCATTCACTGTGAAGCAGTGGCGACGCATAGGGGATGCACCCACTCAGAGCGCCAATGCACCCCCTGACCGGCCACGCTCACCACTTAGGCAATGGGCAGGGGGAGCAGATGGAAACACCAGTTTCCCCCCTGCAAGTGCCAGCTGATCGCTGTGATTGCTGCAGCTGCTTCTGGGAGTGGCTGCAGCGATAGGCCGGCGATTGCTCCCAGAAGCAGTCACAGCCAGTCCTGGAAGCGGCTGAAGTGATCAGCCACAGTGATCAGCCACTGTGAGATCGTCCGGGGGATTCCCCCCAGTCCTCAGGATCGCCCCAGGATCGGCCACAGGGGGGACCCCCCCCGGCCGGCAGGACTGGTCGCAGGAGGGGCACATGGCCCCCTGACTAAGGTGGCACCAGTCGCGCATGCTGTGAAGTTTTATTTTCAACTGTGTTTGTGGGTATTGAGTTTCAAGCAGAAAACAGATTTTTGATGTGGAAAATAAAGCAAGCCCCTGAAAAACAGAATAGGATGAGGCAGCGACTACTGGAGAACACAATGAACAGAGATTGAGATTAGGGATAAAATAGGACCACCAAACCTGAATGCAAAAGATAGACATGCAGACCTTCTACTGGACAAAAAACCCTTATCATGCTGCATTCCTATGGTTGAGCGTGCCCATCTGGCCTCAAACATCCGGTCCCGTGTGGCTCTGGCTCGGATGTTTGATGATGTCCACCTTATCGTCCCTGGTGGTCCGTCAAGTAGATATTCACTTTTGGTGTGGTCTTCCCCAATCCCGCCTGCCACGACTTTGAATGTTATTTCAGTGGAGGGTCCAACCACTGGGAGTCTCTCGATGGTGGGACGTCTATCTGGTGGTCTTCTGCGAGGCTCCACCTCCCCTCAACCTCGCCCTTATACCCAACCTCGACGGGTCACAGCTGTCCTACTGGTCAGGTTCCCAATCATTGAGCCCCTGCTTACTTTCGCCAGGGCAGTCCTCCCTGCCAACCGTAAGCAACCTGCGGTATCCTGCCCAGGCCACGAGGTTGCCAACCTTCCCCTAAGGCTGACAACTCACCTTGAGGCTTAAGTAACACTCAGGCTCCTCGAGCTTTGACCCTCAGGCCCTCCAAAAATGGGAAACACAAAATACAAAAGAAAATCACCGATGCCCTCCGATGGGCTCAACTGCCCCTTTGCCAGGCTCCCTCTGCCTAAGCACTACCAACCCGTCCTTGACACTATGGGTCTATGTTAAGCCCTATAAGTGGCCAGGGTAGCCTACGGACTCCACTACAATTCTTCTCCCTCGCTGCCCAGCCTTTTGTTTCTTCCGGACCACCGATGGTCCTCCGGTGAGCACCTGTCCCTACATCGCCCACTGGATCAGTGCTATGCAACCCAGGGCCATGATTCGCAGCCCCTCACACTGCCCTTGTCTCCCGTCTCCCACCTGGTGTGCCTCTTTGGCTCTCCCGGTGCCCTCAACGGTCCCACCTGGTCTGGTGCTGGGAACTGCTTTGGCCTCTCCAGCCCCTCTGCCGTAGCCACTGGCGATGGGGTCTTTCTGCACCCCTCTGCCCTTTTGCCCGGGTTCCCAATCATTAGGAGCTGCCTCCGGCTCACAGCTCCTTTCACTGCAGCCAGCAGCTTCTGGCTTGCAGTGGGCGCTGATGTGTCCTTCCCCACCGGGGACAGCAGCTTCCAACTCCTGTTGCTCCCTCAAGAGCTGCGGAGTCCCACCTCCTGCTGGTGCTCCTGCCAACGTCCATCTGCTCCCCTCCTCATTGCCAGTGGCTTTATTTCTGCCAGCTGGCAATTGCAGCTAACGTCACCGGCCGGCCGCAACTGTATAAAGGCACGGCTGACGAGCCACGCAGGTTCCTCCTTGGGTTCCTGCTTTGTCGCGGGTCTTGCTGCAGGTAAGTATCTTCCTTTACCATTTCTCTTTTTTTTTTCCCTTCCCTTCTGAGGGTTCCTGACCCCAGGGCTCCCCCCTGGTATTTTGGGGTCCTCCATCTGTTTTTCCCTATTACATTGAGATTAAAGCATACTTTGTTTTGTAAAAGCTGTTTTGCATTATTGCATTCATAGCACTGGCTGCATCTACATGAAACGCCTATATTTATATGTGGCTTACTCTAATAAACATTTTCTGATTAGTTTATTTAAATTTGTTTGTTTCACTGAGATTTTGGGAACCAGACTGAACCAGTTTTTCTATTAAAAGATTTCAGTGGTCAGCCTAAAATACTGCATGTCACTTTTGTGTATTGAGAGAAGGATTTTCTGTCTACCAGCTCTGTGGTGGCTCTTAAAGAGACATCCCTGATCAATACCAGGGAGAAGAGGTAATCCAACAACAATGAAGAACAACAACTTTTGAATAGAGATGTCATGAGTTGAGGTCTCAGGCCTGGTTTTAGGGCCAGGATCAATGATACCCTCAGAGGACATTCTTGTTGGTCCTGTGAAGGCATATCTTGTAACTAATAATTGGTCCACGATTGGCAGTGGTGACTTTATTAGTGCCAGCATACCACAATTCATTCCCATAGCAGAGGGTCTAAGTACCCTGTGTTTGAAAGGGTAATAATCTCATTTCACAAAATGGGTAAAGCCTCTGGTTTTGGAAATATGTCCGGTCTCTTCCTGGCTTTTATTGCAGTCTCAATCCATGCTAGTAGCATCAGTGCTAGAGTCAGTTTTCAGTCCAAAAGTACCACTGGAGAATCAATTATTGTTTCTGATGTCAGCATAACAGCGGTGGGTGCCCAAGGCCCTAGTGTTGATAAGTGTCAAAGTGGCCATTTTCTTGCTTTTGGATATAGGTTTGATATCTGTTCAGAGGTGCACTCACAGAAGATGATTCTCTTAGGTCTTCACAGATGGCGGTCTCCTCCAAGTGTGAAGTGAAGTACATCAATTATTCAAACGCAGTTTCAGATGTCCATCTCTAGACTTGCAAGTCATCTAACAGAAGGACATAATCACCAAACACTTACTGTGAACATGGGCTCTCCCCCATGAAGAAAACATATCAAATATGCTCATCAACTAGGGGCTGGACAAAATTCAAGCCCCGAAGTGCTTTGAGCATGGAGACATTCGTAACAGACATTCATTGACAGAGATATGTAATTAAAGAATTAGAAAAGTTAAGGAGGATAAATATAGAAGATATTCACAAAACTAATTTATAAGATGATTCTGAAGCACAGAGAAAAACAGTGGATTAGACAACAGCAGACTTCTGTTTTGCTCCCATGGGTGGTAAAAGGGAATTGAGAGAGGTATGCACCCACTACACATTTTATGTTCTCACATAGGAATGTGAAGCAGCAGAAAATGTGCTGTGGAACATGGGAATATTGAGTAAAACTCATGAACTATAGGATGAATTAGTTCACATGAATCACAATGAACTCTATTTTATTAACTCCAATCACAGTTAACTATATTTTATATCAGTAGCCTTTTATCCCCCAATATTTTACAACAAAATCCAGAAACTTAATATACAGTTGTCATACAGAAATTAATAATATTTGTATTTCTGAGATGAAAGGATGCAGGGGTACAATAGTTATGCATTTATAAAAAGGGTGCTTATTAGTAGACTGGCTAGTAGATTCATAAATTGTCTGAAAAGAAAAATCAAATCTACAATATACTATTGTCAAATCTAATGAGTTGGATCATCTCATAATCATACTACCTTATTTGCCATTTGTAGTCATCTAAAGTTTTTCTGCTCAGTTGGCTTGCTTCCAAATTACTTTCTGCTATTTTTGTAGCATTTTTTAGTGCTTTAAGCTGAAAAAAAATTCTATGAATTATTCCAACTTTTCAGCAAACCCAATACTGTGTTAAAGTAAAAAAGAACTAATGATGAAAAGGCAATTTTAACTTTACTTTTTCTGATTTTTTGTAAATTCAGATCCTTTTAAACACTTTGATTTTCATTACTACAAAAAACTATATAATCAATTATCTGAGAAACCAAAGTATCATATTCAGGTCCATCACATATGTATGTGTTTTTAAAGAATGCATTATATAAAAGATTAATAGGCATGGGGATACTAAATCCCACTCTCATCATTGTATGATTAACAACTCCTAGTGGAAGCTTGAATTTCTAGCACTATGAAGGTTTTCTAGGTTGGCATGGCATACGGTGGCATGATTTTAGTATGGTCTACAGTTAAATAAAAATAGCTACAAAGAACCAGATTGGGATCCTTCTTGCCCACATTTATGAGCAATATAATTTTACCAAAATCAATGTTGGAAGCTTTGTAATCTGGCCCTAAATCAGATGCATATTTGACACTGCTTAGCTAGAGGACGTTAATTATAGAGACCTGGCTCCCTAATACATATTAGAAGATGGAACTTTTACAACCAAAATAAGAGGCATATTTTCATCATATTGAGAAATGGAAATTTATAGACAAAGTTTTTATTAGAGGTAGTTAAATATTAACTGTATCAGTAAATCTTTGTAAGCTCCCCAGCACATTTGACCTTATATGAGCTTTCAGCATAAAGAGCAATGTTAGCTTTTTTAAATTATGAAATGGTCTATATCAGATAAGACAGTATGTTAAGTACATACCAGCTGCTTACAGACATAATCCCCCCCCCACCAAAAAAAAAAACCCAGCACTTTACTTTAAACTTGGTGCTCCCCCACACCAAGCCCAGTGCATATCCAGAAGAGGCATTGCTTTAGATCGACCCAGCTTGCCCAATGTCTGTACAGAACGGGAGCTGATTGAATCAGCCTTAGATAAAAGTGCCAAAAAGCCCCTCTGAAGCATCCAATCTATACAGATATTGAAGAGCCAAATCAAGCTAATGTACTGCTTCTTCTGGTAAAGTGTGGCTTTGTGGGGTTATTTTAACATCTGTCAGCAGACATCCTAAGAGAGAGGCAGTTATCCATGTTAGTCTGAAGTCAGGCAAAAGGCAGGATAGAGATGTGTCTTATAGACAAACTCAATTAGACATACATAAGCTTTCATGAGTAGCAGTTCATTTCATCAGATCCTGAATGACTGAAGTGCATCACTCCAAGCCCGTATCTATCCCAACTATTCTTCTATACCTCCACAGATATGCAACCTTTGGCCCGTCTCTGTCACCACTCTGCTTGCTTCTGACACATTTCTTAATTCTTTTCTCCTCCCTACTGCAAGCAAAAAAATTGAGAGAAAAGAAGTGTCTCCCTGCTTTCAATCACCAGCACCACAGTGGAACCCAATTTCTGGGCAAAGCAGCTGCAAAAAAAGACTTCCCTGCAACTCCTGAGTTGGAACATATTGGGTGTGTCTGCACATGCGCAGTAGTGCTTTACTGTGAATTAAAGCATCCCATAAAAAACTGTAACATTACACTAATGCACACTAAAACAGTCTACTGAACATTAAGCATCACTAAAAAAAAGCATGCAAATGTACTACTGAGCATTAATGCTGCCTAATGCACATTTAGTACAGGCGACCCTCACCATTCACAGGGAATACGTTCCCGTGATCCCCACAAATGGCAAAATCCGCAAATAGGGTGCTGTGTTCATGAACACAATGCCCCCGGTGGCTGGGTGGGTGGGGAATGGCTCCTGCGGAAGTGGGAGCCCGGTGGCAGCAAGCGCGGAGCTCCCGAAGAGCTCCAGTAAGTGTTTAAAAAGTGTCTTTAAAATGCAGGTTCGGCATTCACAAATATTTGAAACCATGAATGCTGAACCCGCGAATACCAAGGGTTTCCTGTACCTCACAATCAAGGGCACTTTTAAACGCGCTCTGAGAGTTGGGGGCAGTGCGTTAATTAGAGCAGCTCGAAGAGCCGCTCTAATTAAAGTGCCACAGCATTTTGTGTATCAGCATCCTCACGCTTCAAAATGGCAAAGGCACTTGAACTAAAGCTTGTCAAACCTTAGTCCAAGCACCCCCACTGCCATTTTGAAGTGCAGGGATGCTGACGCAGGACACTGCTAGAGTGCAGTAATTACCATGCTCCAGCATGCTCAATTTATCTAACTGATAAAGTTGTTTTTGATATCCAGATTTAGTTATGATGTGGCGATTAATAAAGTCTGCTCCGACACACTGTAATTACAGTACATTGGAGCAGCCTCCGTGCTCATGTATAGGCACCCAAAGGTACTAAATTTAATGAGCATTAGAAAAGGCATATTAAATGCATGTGTAGAAGCACCCATTCAGAGCAGACACAATTTTCAGATAATTTAGCCTCTAACAAACCCCAACTGAGCCTGTGCAGATTCCTTTTCAGAGACATACAGATTTGTTTACTTTTAGGTGGATTTTTAAAGGGACTGGGGTAACATACCTGCTACCACCACCACCTCCAAAGCTTGGAGGCAATGAAATGCTTTTTCATTGAAATGTTTGTAAGAATATTTTAGCATTAGATAAAAATATTTTTAACAAATCCCATTCTCTTAAATAGATTGTCTGTTTTTGCTTATATTTTCCAGAAAAACTCAGCTTGAGGCAAAGAGCCAGCATTGAAAATTTCTGCTCAAATATTCACATTTGGCAAAGTTATAAGGAACTGAAAGCAGAATACTATTCTTCTCTTTCATACTTCATTCCCCCCTCTACACATCATTGATTGCTTTATTGTTGATGCTTGCTAGGTCCTCATCCTGGATGTGCAGGTATGCTGCACATGTGAGGAGGTGGGCAGCAGTCTGTGGTCTATCACCACACTCACATAATGGGCTGTCAGAATAGCAGAATAGTATGATGGATAGTGTTGGAAAAATTTAACTATGGACTTCACTGACAGCTCCACCTACAGTTCACAAATACAATAAATGCATATACTTTCTCCTTCACCTTTATTAGGTTTGAAATTTTCGACATTAAATAAAGTAAAACATTTTCTTACTTTTTCAGCTAGCAAGAGAGTTATGTTCTGCTGTTGTCTGTTCTTGAAACTTTCATAAAGTTGGAGTAATCTAGCAGCTAACACATGCTCTCGATCAAAAAGAGGATGGTGGGTGAAAAATAAACTTGATATATTGAGATCTAATTGATAACGCTGTTTTTGATATCCAGATTTATTTATGATGCAGCTTTCCCGTTCAGGTTGCATTGCCTATTTTTTAAACAATAGTAGGCCTTTATGTTATGTAGCTTATGTATTTTATGCAAATACATTTTGCAATGCAGCATTACTTAACAGTAACTGTATTTACCAGACCTTTTTTTTCAAATCCAAACCTTCAAACTCAAAATACAGAGTGATTTTCACTAGTTGCACCTCCCCAAGGAGAAGTTCTTAACCTTAAACAGCAGCTTGGATAATTTCTAATTATGAAGCCAGGCTCTGGAAAAAACAACAACATAGCTTCGCTCTCACAGAGGACAATTAACAAGAAATAAGCTTATAATTTATCAACTTAATAGAGTTTTCATTAATATAATGCTATGAGTCAAAACTCAAAGAACTTTAATAAAACTGGGTGTCACCACCCCCATTTTTAAAGATAGATAAAATGAGGCATGGAAGTTTAATAATGTGTCCAGGATCCCCTGGTTAGTCAACTGTACAGCCAAGAACAGAACACAGTCCCTTATCCTGTATATACAATATTAAGCTAAAACCAACTACCCTGAAGTTAGGTACCCATATGCTACTAACTGTCATAGCTGGGCTAAATACAGCCATAGCTGGGCTGATTTAACAACTGTGCAGATATCTGTAAGCTAGTGCCTCAACCTTCCCTTTTTGGCTGAAGAGGCAAGGAGTTCCACAATGGTATTTATGTGACAAATCTGCAGTATTCTGGAGCAAAATACATAGAAGTTAGAGTGCAAAATACAGATCTTCTTTAACAAGCAGCATAGGGAAGCAGATGAGTGTCTGGGGCACAGGGACAGTAGCAACTGCCAGTTGCTGCTGCAGTCGTGATTGTGCAGCTGCTGACAGCAGCCTTTTTTTGCCCCTCTAAGTCAACACCCAAGGCAGTTGTCCTGTTCACTCTGCCCTAGCTATGCCACTGCCTTTAACTCAACTGGTAAAACTACAAGGCAGCACCACCTCAGCAAATAGTTCCATCAGTGGATTGAAATAAGAGCCAAAGTACTCTATAGTAAGTGAGAATAGGTCTAAATTGTGTCCTCAGCGCTAGAAGGTGATGCAGAGCTCTTATATTAGCATTTGTAAGAATCCTAAAATGTTATTAAATACTAGGGCTGTGTGAAGCTTCAGTCCCTTATTCAATCTGGTGGAGATTCAGCCTGATTCCCAAATCTGAATTGAATCAGGAGACCCTTTAATCTCTCCGAATCGCATCAGAACCCTCCAAATCAATTTGGAGAGTTTCGGAAAGATTTGGTGATTCAGACATAGACACAGCTTTAAATGTTTTTTCTACATACCTCTAGGTATCAGGTGACTCGTGACTGCTGTGATGCTGGGGCACATGGAGTGTCCCACAGAAGCACAGGGGGCTCCCCAGTGCACTTAGCAGCAGACCCAGAAGCACTTCTGATCCACTTCTGGGTCTGCCAGAGAGCATGCTGGGGGGTCCTCCCAAGCCTCCCTGGCCTAGCAATTGGTGCCTCCTGGGTTTCGGGGGGGCACCCGGGGTCCCCCCATGGCCGATCATCGAGCTGGAGGGGCAGGGGGGCCACCAGCACACTCCTTGGCAGACCTGAAAGTGGACCGGAAGTACTTCCAGTCCACTTCTGGGTTTGCTGCCAAGCACACAGCCCCCGCCCCCCCCCCCCCCCCACACACACACACACTGCTGTGGGACACTCCATCTGCCTCAGCATCACAGCATTCATGAGCTGCACCTGGTACCTCAAAGTATGTATAAAAAATATTTAAAGCTGTGTCTACATCTGAATCACTGAGTCTCTGAATCAGCATTGAACCTTCAGATTCAGATTAGGCCGAATCGAATCGGGAAGTGATCCGAATCAACTAATCGAATCACTGTCCCCAATTTGGGCCAAATCCAAATTGAATAGGGCCTATTTCACACACCCCCTACTAAATACTTGTATATAAAGTCTGTTGATTCTTTGTGACAAGATCTAGGTGTGACCCTATGGTCAGAGAGAATGAAAGGTAAGACATAAGATCTTGAAGGAACTTCTAGAAAACAATCAGGTTTAGGGAGATAGTATAACCTGAAGCTTGTTACTGTAAAGCTAACTCATAGGAAAGAGTCAATTTCACCAACACTGTACTTTAGCTTTATCAGTAGCTGGTTGCAACCACTACAGGCTTAAAGAAATCAAAAGTATAATTTAAATAGCATGCTAGGATGAAATTAATCCTAAAAGAATTGTTTTTATATGCTTAAGGAAAAGTGAAAAGATCTTAATTTCAATTATATACTGTACATCCTTACCATGCAGAAAGTTCTTTTTTTTCCCAGTGAGAGATGAATAATTTATCAGTAATACCAAATGATGACATCTAAACCAAATGGTCTCCATACTTTTATGTTCCCAACTTTTAGATTCATGCTCCAAAACAGGTACCAGTTGTATAATTAGGGGTGGACAAGAGGGACACTTGCCTTGAGCATAAATTTAGAGGAGGTGTCAGAATGGGAGCCTGTGCTGCATGGATTGCTGAAGACCTAAGCTCCTGCTGTGTCAGAGGCTTCAGCCAGGGTGCAGTGACCCCATGCCTAATAACAGGAACCATAAGCTCCTGCTGCATTGTTTGATGCACTCAGGACACAGTGACCTCCACCACAGCACTGGGACCCAGGGCCTCTGAGTCTCCTCAGAGGTGAGGTAAAACTTGCTCAGAATCATCCTCCCTCCATACAATATCCCCCCTCTACTCTGCCCAGGGCACCAAAATAATTAGTTATACCACCGACAAGCACCATCCTTTTAATAATATCTAATGAAATATTCTGCCCTACAAATATCAGCTGGTGATTTTTGTAGCATTACATATTTAAAAGATTCTTGAATAACAATAGTGGCAAAAAAAAATTGCTAACCTTTTTGTATAAGGTCTTTAATTCTGAGCCATACTTAACTGGCAATTTTTTTCTGACATTTGGTGATTGTTTGATTGGAGAAGGTAATGAAATTATTTGTCCACTTTCATCAAACCAGCCTCTTCTCTTGTTTGAAATATTTTAGAAAAACAATATGAAACATTATAGTCTAAATTATTACATTAACTTTTTTTTAAATTTTCATAGAGCACTATTAGCTACTAATAGAACTATACATTTACCCCTTCTTCTTTAAGAAGGCGATTTTCCATTTTGTTATAACTTCTCTTACAAATTTCTGGTTTTCTTGGAATATAAAATCCTTCATCTTCTAAGACACGTGGCATAATTTCTTTTGGTAGTTTACAACTATGAAGCACTGAGAACAATTAAAATATTAAACAAAATAAAAAGGATATTTAATAACATAGACAAATAGACATATATATCTAAAAACTAAATGTAACCCAAGATATTATTTTTACTATTACTGTGAAGTTATTGCACACAGTAAGTAATAGAACTCAAGCAATTTCTAGTACAGTTCAAACAGTCTTGACAAACTCAGACTGTTCCCAATAGAGATAAGTCCTCACTTGAATTGTCTCTTACTCTTCTTACGTAAATGTGGGTGTAATAGGTTGGGTTAAAGCTTATTGAAATTTGCAGCTCTAGGGTACAGACAAAAATGCAGCTCCCGGCTGTAACTCGGAACGATTTTTGCAAAGCGTTCTGAGTTACAACATTATCCCAGACCAAACAGAAGTTCACTGTTGGTTCCAGGGGGGCGGGGATCTAGCTGTGGCTGGGAGCCTGCAGCCAAGTTCCCATAGCAAAGGCCAGTGCTCTCTGCCACTGCTGGCTGTTTTCAGAATGGGAGGGAAGAAAGGCAGTGGAGGGAGCTCATTCTTGGGGCTCCCCAACTGGTGCTGAAGGGTGGGTGAATTGGAGCCCCGCACCTCGGGGAGAGTGGGGAGGCTGCAGTACAGCAGTCCCACCCTCCAGGGGTGGCTGAAAAAAACCCAGACTGAGCTCCCTCTGCTCCCTTTCCCCCCTCCCATTCTGAAAGCAGCAACAGGCTGGAACTCAGTGGACATTAATTACAAAAGATGCTACATTTTGTAACATCTTTATCTGACAACTCATGCAATGAGAGATCAGATTTTCACCCAATTGGCCATTTTTAAAGCTATTTGCAGCTATGCACTTGTGTTTGGTCACAGCTATAGACTTTCTGTGGCCAGATCAGGCAAAAATTCACACTTTTGTTTGCACCTTTAATGATTACCTGTCATATAAAATACCTATAAGAAACAGTTGAGCATGTTTCCAAAACAAAGGCAAATTTAAAAGGTTACGTCTGAGCTGTAACCAACATAATGGTTTAACTGGGTCACAGTCACCTACAGCATACTCTCAACCTATAGCATACTCCCAACACAAACCTACACTACCTATAGTATACTCCCAACACAAACTTAATTTAAAACAGTATTTGCTTTAGAATACTTAAATTATCATGTTTTCTCAAATAAAACCTGTGCCATTTTTTACCAAAACAGGCTGGTGAAACTTGGGGTGCACATTATATGTGATAAAACCAGATCCCTATGGTCCAGAAGTTTGGTGGCAGGAGAGCTGTGGCAGCATTGTAATACATGTGTATGTATTTACAGCATCTGTAAATACAAACATATGCAGCGTTCAGATTAATAATAATCTTGGAACAGAATTTTTAGACACATCTGCCTTTAAAGAACCTGTTTTATATTTCTTTTGTTGGTGAGCTCAAGACATGGGTGACTGGTGCCACCTTAGTCAGGAGGGGTACGTAACCCCCCAGCAACCAGTCAGCCACTGTGGGGGGGTCCCCCCGCAGCCAATCTCGCTGGAGGGGGGGTTCCCCTGTGACTGATCGTGCCAACCAGGAAGTGCCCGCGGTGCTCTGGGAAGTGGCCGCAGCGCTTCATCCAGTGCTCCTGCTCCCCGGTTGGCACTCGCAGGGGTGACGCTGGTGCTCCTGCCTGCCCCCAATGCCCGTCACCTAAGCAGGGTGCGCAACCTGTCAGGCAGTGCACCCGTGCTCTCAGGGGGTGCACGTGCACCCTCATACACACCCTACGCCTTGCCACTGGCTCAAGAGCAACCGGTTTTCTAAATTATCCCCAGCTTCCTCCTACCCCATGTTGTCAACTTCCCTTGGGCAATTTCCCTCAAACTGTGAAAGCGTTCCCGAGCTAGAATTACAATAATTTTAAAATTATATTTAAGGCAGATAAAACAGTATATGGTTCAGAACAGATGGTTAAAATGTTACATACTATAGATCAGAACAGTTAATACAGATAGATGGGAAGAGTTAACTATGAATTAGATGTTTTCCCAGCGTGACAATTTACAACAACAAAAATTATACCTGGGTGTAATGTAATTTTTGGTTTGTGCAAAATTTAGTTTATTTTACAACCTAAAAGTACCAGACTAGAAATACTTGTCAGAACTGCTTATATTTTATTTGCATGCTGGATGCAACATAAATCTGAAAAGTTTATCTTTATTTAACTTTTCTAACAATGGCACATACAACAGTGCTTGCACATACAACTAATAGCAATACACATTAGGGCTGTGCAAAGCTTTGGGTGGTGATTCGATTTGGAGTCCAGCCCAATTTAGTGGCCAAATCTCTGAATCTGAATCAAATCAGAGAACCAATTTAAAGGTTTGAATCGATTCAAAGCTCTCTGAATCTTCGGAAAAGATTCAGAGAGCTTTGATAATTTGGGCAGTCCCCAGTGGCTGCAGCACGCAGCTGCAGCTGACTCCGAGCTGACTCCGAGCGGGCTGGGGAGGGAAGGCTGGGGGAGGGACCATGGGGGGGACCCCTGCCAGCCCCCCTGACTCTCCCACATGGCTGCCCCCCCTCACCCCAGCTACCAGTACTTTAAAAAAAAGCCCCAGTGTTCACCAGGTGCTGCCAGGCGGGGGGTGATCTCCGCTGCCCCCCACTGCTCCACGCTGCATGGGGGGCTCTGCATGAGCCCCCCAAGCCTCCCCTTGCTCCCCTGACCACCCCCACAAGTGCCACACCAGAGCCAGCTCTGGCCCTTTAAGAAAAAAAAAGCTTAGAAAAGCCCTGGGACTCACCACTCCTGCAGCAGCCTTGGGGCTTCAGGGGCTTGTACTTAGCTCCCCATGTGGCATGAGGCAGTGGGGGGCAGCAGGGATTGCCCCCCACTGGCAGGAGCGGTGAGTCCAGGGTTTTTTCAGGTTTTTTTCTTAAAGGGCTGGAGCTGACCCAGGCGGGGTACCCATGGGGGGCCTCGGGGAGCAAGTCAGGGGTTCATGCAGAGCCCCCTACACAGTGTGGGGCAGCAGGGATCACCCCCTATCCGGCAGCACCGGGGCTTTTTTTTTTAACATGTGTCGGGAGCTGGGGCAGCCATTGCCAGGCTGGGAGAGGGGCAGGGGATGGGCCTGGCTGATTCAGAGATTCAGCTGCTGCTCTGAATCAGATTCAGCCAAATCGAATTGGGACAGCGATTCGAATCACCAAATTGAATCACTGCCCCCCAAATCAACCAAATCTGAATCCAAAGCAAATACTAGCCGCTTCACACAGGCCTAATACACATGCTATTTTTCTAAAATTTAATCATTTTCCAGTTTTTATTTCAGCTGCATAATACCTGGAGAACTGCTTGGCACAAAAAGATATTCCCATTGCTTTTTAATCTGTAATTTTTTGCATTCAAACTCAGCAGGTTTTACTTCAAGCAACTCTGGCAATAAACTTTCTTCTTTTTTGTCAAGCAGAGGACAGCTTTGATCATTCAAGTCTGCAAGGTTTTGATGATTCTCTTTTGACTTCTGCAGTTTAAGAAGAAAGTTTATTTTATGCACAAAAATATTGAGAGAGAAATACCCACATTCACATATAAAAATCACTAGATAAATAAATCTATCATTGCCAAAATAAAAACAGATCTATTATCCTAATCATCATGCTTCATGTCATGCCACATATTCCTAAATTCCTAAATACAACTATATCTATTTATTTGAAAGAACTGAGCAAGGATCACGCTTTTCTTTTAAACAATGGTTGAAAGAGGAGCTAGTTGTGTGCAGAGGAGGATCCAGAGGGAGAATGGTAGCACAGTCACTCCCTCTTTTCAGACCACACCCAAGAAACAGCAGGCTGAGACTTTTTAAAGCTCCCAAAGTAGGTAAGAATTCCTACTTACAACATGTTCCCTCCCATTCCCTGCTTTACTACCCACCACTACCATTATCCTCAGTTGACCTGGGGTGGGAGGAGCTCCAGAGCCATTTCTTCCCCTCTTCAGCTGGGCTGTGCAGGGAGTGGGGCTCATCTGGGAACAGCAGCGGGTAGGTTCTGCCTCCCTGACTGGTCCCTCAACTGTTCCCTGCTAGCCTGGGAGCAGGCTCCATTAGAATTCTTTTACAACCCAAAATGACAGTAAGGTAGGATTACTTATTTTAGTCAAGAAATGATTAATGGTGACTTCTTAAGATAAGTGTATATTGTATAGAGCTCAGGTATTGACACCCATGCAGCTCAGATCTCCTGTTCTTACTATAAAATTATTATGCAAGAGATAGGCACCACCACCACCAGTCATTTAAGTACCAACCTTCTCAGTGCTTTGGCTCCTGATTGGAAGAATGAACCTGATGTGCAGGCTCGAGTCAAGTGCCTAAGTTCTACAGTGGTACAGGAATTCATACATACACACATCCCTGCATCTAGTTAGTTCTATTAGCTAGTTCTATGTAACTCCATGCTCAGCCCCTAGACATTCTGAATATCTCCTTGAAGGTACCTAATTCTCCCAATTCACTATATAAAGATCACATACATTTGGTTCATCCTCCCAGGGCAAGACACCTGTTATTTAGATGAACTGAAGCCTATATGAAGGTACCTTTGGGATATCTGATGTGAATCTGGCCAAAGAATGTTATCTTGAGAAGCTTTTAACCAAATTTTTAAAAACAAAAATGTGATCAACAATATATTTTTGGAGGATTAGGGGAAAATGGACTCATGAACTAAGAGAAGATACAATAAAGCTTCTGGAAGGAAATGTTATATTTTATTTTACAGGTATCAATTATATGTAACAAAAATCTAAATTATGAAATTAACTTAAAAAAAAAATTAACTCTTCTGTGTACAATGACTTGCAATATCAGCACAGCAAAAGAAAAAATAACTGAAAGCTAGCTCACTGAAGAACATGTTGAGGATTGTAATCACTAATAGATGGTTAAAAGAAGGTAGAATTAAATGAATTAAAACAAAAGGAGGGGAAAATTATAAACTGAGATGTTCAAAGAACTAGTGAACTTCCATGGGAGAAAAAAAAAGGAAAATACTAAACCTGGTTAATGTTTTCATCCAGAATGGTTAATTCTGAGTTTTCTTCACCAGTTGTCATAAAAAATGTAAAACCCTCATCTGATATAATTTCTTTCTAAGGAAAACAAGTATGAACACAAGTCTTTAGCAACCATTATTGTTCCGTAAGTAGGTAGTATTTTTTTCAGCTTTAGTAGCCTAAAACTATCTTAATTTTCAGTAACATGCAATAGATAGGGACAGAACTAGTATCTTTAATTGACTGTTGGTCATATGCCAATGCTATTCTCCAGCTCTGTAATAGATTAAAATGTTATTTTAGATGGTTACCACAGGCAATATTGGCAAAACTAGAGTCCTACAACAATCTGTTATAGAGGTGCATTGATACATCAGTCCAATATCAGATTGGCACCAATACAAGGAAAATTGACTGTATCGAAAATCAGCCTGATATGGCCGATAATTTTGCCGACAAATGGCCTGTGCATGAGTGCAGCCGCAGCGCAGCACATAGGCAGCAAGGAGCAAAGCCAGGCAGCTTGGAGAGCTGCATGAAGCTGGTAAGTCTGATGTGGTGGAAGAGGATTCATAGATTCATAGATGTTCGGGCCAGAAGGGACCTCAATAGATCATCGAGTCCGACCCCCTGCATAGGCAGGAAAGAGTGCTGGGTTTAGATGACCCCAGCTAGATGCCTATCTAACCTCCTCTTCAAGACCCCCAAGGTAGGGGAGAGCACCACCTCCCTTGGGAGCCCATTCCAGACTTTGGCCACTCTAACTGTGAAGAAGTTCTTTCTAACGTCTAGTCTAAATCTGCCCTCTGCTAGCTTATGGCCATTATTTCTTGTAACCCCCAGGGGCGCCTTGGTGAGTAAAACCTCACCAATTCCCTTCTGTGCCCCCATGATGAACTTATAGGCAGCCACAAGGTCACCTCTCAACCTTCTCTTGCGGAGGCTGAAAAGGTCCAGGTGCCCTAGTCTCTCCTCATAGGGCTTGGCCTGCAAGCCCTTAGCCATATGAGTGGCCCTTCTCTGGACCCTCTCCAGGTTATCCACATCCCTCTTGAAGTGCAGCACCCAAAATTGCACACAGTATTCCAACTGCGGTCTGACCAGTGCCCGATAGAGGGGAATTATCACCTCCTTGGTTCTGTTTGTCATGCATCTGCTGATGCATGATAAAGTGCCATTAGCTTTTCTGATGACTTCGTCACACTGACGACTCATGTTCATCTTGGAGTCCACTAGGACTCCAAGATCCCTTTCCGCTTCCGTGCCACCAAGCAGGTCATTTCCTAGGCAGTAGGTATGCTGGACATTTTTCCTCCCTAGGTGCAGCACTCTGCATTTCTCCTTGTTGAATTGCATTCTGTTGTTTTCTGCCCATATGTCCAACCTGTCCAGGTCTGCTTGTAGTTGTTCCCTGCCCTCTGGTGTGTCCACTTCTCCCCATAGTTTTGTGTCATCCACAAACTTGGACAGAGTACACTTCACTCCCTCGTCCAAGTCGCTGATGAAGACATTGAGGAGTATCGGTCCAAGGACCAAGCCCTGCAGGACCCCGCTGCCCACACCCTTCCGGGTCGATACCAACCCATCCACTACGACTCTCTGGGTACGACCCTCTAGCCAATTCGCCACCCACTGGACTATGTAGTCATCCAAGTCACAGCCTCTTAACTTGTTCACCAGTATGGGGTGGGATACCGTATCGAAGGCCTTCCTGAAGTCTAAGTAAACGACGTCAACCCCTACTTCTGCATCCAGGTGTTTTGTAACCTGGTCATAAAAAGAGACTAGATTAGTCAGGCATGATCTAGCCTGCTACGAACCCGTGCTGGTTTCCCCACAGTGTAATTTTTCCTGCCAGGCTCTCGCAAATGTGAGCCTTGATAATTTTTTCAAAGACTTTGCCAAGGATGGAGGTGAGCCTGACTGGCCTATAGTTGCCTGGGTCCTCCTTCCTTCCCTTCTTGAAAATGGGGACCACATTGACCCTTTTCCAGTCCTCCAGGACCTGGCCCATACACCATGAGTGTTCAAATATTCCCGCCAGTGGCTGTGCAATGACATCAGCCAGTGCCTTCAGTACCCTCGGATGGAGCTCATCCGGGCCTGCCGACTTAAATGCATCCAGTTCCTCCAAGTGCCTCTGCACCATCTCAGGGCCTACGCTTGGTAGTCCGGCACCCTGCTGCTGCCTCTCTACAATCCCAGTGAGAGACTTGTCTTGCCCCTTGCTTAGGAACACTGAGGCAAAGAACTCATTGAGGAGTTCAGCCTTGTCCCCCCTGTCTGTCACCAATTGCTTATGCCCATTTAGTAGAGGTCCCATTCCACCCTGGGCTTTCCTTTTACTCCCTATATATCTAAAAAAACAATTTTTTGTTATCCTTAACTTGGGATGCCATCCTCAGCTCCATGGTAGCTTTGGCCTGTCTAACTGCCTCCCTACAAGCGCGAGCAGAGGAGGTATACTCCTCTTTAGTAATCTCTCCCCGTTTCCACTTTTTATATGCCCCCCTTTTTGCCCGCAGCTGCTCTGGATTTCTCTGGTCAGCCAAGCAAGCCTCTTGGCCCCTTTCCCCCTTTCCCCCCGCATCGGGATCATCTCCCTCTGTGCCCAAAGGATCATTTCCTTAAGGCACAGCCACCATTCCTGTGCTCCCATCTCTTCAAAACTCTTACTCTGCAGTGTGTCCTTAACTAAACACCTGAGTTCCTTGAAATCAGCTTTCCTAAAGTCTAGCACTTTCACCCTACTAGTTATCTTACCCACTCGACATCTTATGATTAATTCTATTATTTGGTGATGTAGGAGGGGGGAGGAAAGGGGCTTGCGGGGGCAGATCAAGGCCCCCACAGTGAGGGAGAAGTGGGGTTGGGGCTGGGGCAGGGGCTGAGGCAAGCACTGCCCAACCAGGGCAGGGTGGGCATGGGACAGAGCTGCAGCTTGTCCAGAGGATGCAGGGAGGGGGGAGTGGCTCCCACCACTGTGCACCACTCGTCCCGAAGCCACTGATCTGGTAGCTCATCCAGCACTCCCCTTCCCCACCACCCACCTGGGTGGAGTAGTAAAGCAGCCAGAGGCCAGTATGTGTGCAAGAAAGCCAGTCAGTTAAAATGTAAATTGAGGTGGTCAGAAAGTGAGAGCTAGGTGGGGATTGGGGGTAGGGGGATGAATGTAGCTGTAGTCAATGGACTGGAGGTGAGGGGGGCGAAAGGAATGAAAACATGACCTGCCTGACATCTGAAAATATAGTAACCCTATACCATGACAGTGCTTGAGCATGCCCTCCTGGAGAAAGACTCAGAGCACCTTCACTGGTACATTTCCAAGTTTAGGGCACACAAAAGGGAGCAAGGAGACTGGGAAAGGATGCTTACTGGCCCTCCTGCCTGGCCATGCTGCCACCCCAATACCCTAAGTGTTCTTAGATGCACCTAATTCCACACAGAATGAACTTCAATGCAAATAAATGTACGGTGTTACACTTAGGGAAGAATTACCAGATGCAAAGATTCAAAACAGAAGCTAACTAGCTGGGTATTAGCATTGTAGAGCAGGATCTGGGAGTTTTATTGAATCATAGACTCAATAGCAATACAATGTGATGTATTGACAAGAAAACCAAATGCATTTTTGGGCTACATTAATGGAAGTGCTAGGTGCAGTATATAGGAGGTGACAGTGCTCCTCTTCTCGTTGTTGATTAGGCCTCATTTAGACTAGTAGTGTGCATAGATCTGGGCTCCCCATTTTCAGAAGAATGTAGAGAAACTGTATAGGGCCCAGAGACAGGTTGAAGAGAAAGCTTTCCAAAGAGATGTTGAGAAAAGTAGATATATTTAGTTTGGTAAAAAGGAGATTAGAAGGGGAGTACATGGTAACAGTTTTCAAATATTTGAAAATAAAGAAAGAAGGAGAACAACTGTTAGACCTTGCCACAAAGGGCAGGACATAAAACAATGTCCTTAAATTGCAGCAAAGCAGATTTAGACTAAATACGAGAAAAAGCTTCCTAACTCTTAGAACAAGGCAGTGGACCCAGACTGCCCAGGGAAGTTGTGCGATCTCCTTCACTGGAAGTTTTCAGGAGGTGACTGGTAGGACGGTGTGAAATTTCGTCGGGTGTTTCCTTTCAAAGCTGTTTCAATGCGTTTTGAGCTTGAAACAGTGAAATAGAAACAAAACAAAAGCCTTTGAAACAGTTTTGAAACAAAACAAGGGCACTCAAAATGTTTCAAAAGTTTCAACACATTTCAAGTTTCGAAGCCGGGTTTACTTGGTTTCAGCACCAGTCCCAGCTGGCAGCAGCAGCCTCCTGTCATCCGGAACAGATCCACAGTCTGCGCCCCCTGGGAGGATTCTGGCACAGCCCCCAGCCCTCCCAGTGGTGCAGGCCCCTGGATCTGTGCCCTTTGGATTTGCTTGCTGGATGCCAGCACTGGTCTCAGCTGGCAGAAGCAGCTTCCCATCATCCGGCATGCATATCAGGGGCCTGCCCACACTCCCAGCAGGGCTGCGGGGCTATGCCAGACTCCTCCCAGGGTGCAGGCCTCCGATCTGCCTGCCAGATGACAGGAGGCTGTAGCTGCTGCCTAGGACTGGTGCTGGGCTCAGCCCGCACCCAGTGCCGGGAAGATTGGTGCTGCTGCTGGGTCCAGGTGGCAGAACCAGCCTCCTGTCATCCAGCAGGCAGATCAGGGCCCCTTATCCCCAGGAACAGTCTGGCACAGCCCCGCAGCCCTCCCAGTGGTGCAGGCCCCCGGATCTGCCAGCCAGATGACAGGAGGCTGCTGCTGCCGGCAAGTGACAGGAGCTTTGCTTGTCAAAACCTTGAGGTGCAGTTTCCTAGAAACCTCTGCATCTATCTCCTTGAAACTTGGCAGGCTTCATGCCCTAAGAAGGGGCTACTATCCCTACAAGTTTCATCTGAATCAGGAAAGAAATGACAAAGTTTTAGGCATTTTCATGATTCCCCATTATAGCCTATGGACAAAACATCAAAACAGCGTCAAAACAGTAAAACAGTTTTGATGAAACAAAGCAGAACAGTGCTTCAAAACTAAATGAAACTCAAAATGAAACACTTGTCCATCGAAATGTCAAAACGGAAGTCAAAGCAGAATGGTGCTGTTCCACACAGCCCCTAGTAACTGGGTCAATGTGGGTCAGGGATATTTTAGGAGTAGCAGTCCTGCATTCAAAAAGGGGGTTGGACCATATGACACTCAAAGTCCATTCAACCCTATCAATCTAGCTCAAGTCCTTGGAATTTTCCCCCCCAACCCAGCCTGTCTCTCACCCACTGACGCCTCAATTTACATCTTCGCTGACTGCCTATCTTGCATACATACCAGCCTAGCCTCTGGCTTCTTTACTTTTCATTCTATCCAGGAAGAGCACACACCAACTGCAGACATTTCCTCAGCCTGACGAAGGGTTTTTAAACCTGAAATCTTGCTTTAAAATTTTTTTTTTAGAGCCTGGCAGCGCTCAGCCCTAGGGGCCCCAGTTCCCAGGCAGCATGCAGCACTCTACCGACCAACACTACAGGGCAACTGCTGTGCAGGTGCAAGTGGGGGGGGGGGGGAAGTTCCCTGCTGTCCCCTGTGCTGTGCGGGGGGCCTCTACCACAAGCCCTTAGAGGCCCCCCAATCGCTGCTGCCAGAGCAGTGTGTGTGGGCTTTTTTTTTTCTTTTAAAGCTCTGCAGTCATCGGCTGCAGGAGCAGTAACTGGGGCCTTGGGATGCTCATGGCAGAGCCCCGCCCCATGCAGCAGGGGGCAGTGGGGATCACCTCCTCCTTTGTCTGGCACCCACATGGCAGCTGTCACATTGTACAAGTGCATCACAACTCGGCAGGGTGCCACATGCTGCCTCAGAGATGAGGCGGCTCCACCAGTCAGCCAGAGCCCAGCAGCACTCAGCCTCAGCAGCCCCAGCTTCCAGACAACAAGTGGTGGCCTGTCACACTGCACTGTACCCGCACCATGTGGCAACTGCTGCATGGGTGTTTAGTGGGGGGGGGGTGATCCCTGCTGCCCCCCACTGCCCCACACTGTGCAGGGGGGAATCACCCAGAGGCCCCAGTTGCTACTCCTGCAGCCAGTAAATGCAGGGGGGGGGGGGGGGGGGGTTGTTGGGGTTTTTTTAAGTGCCGGGACTAGACTAGGCTGGGGCCAGGCAGGGGATGGGGCTGGGCAGGGCAGCCATGGGGGCTTCTCCCATGACTCCCCCCACCCAGGGAGAGGCAGGCCCAGCCGGAGGAGCCACCTAGCTGTGCCTGCCTCTCCCTGGCCAATCCAAATCACCGAACCTCTCTGAATCAGTGCCAAATCTTCTGCAGCTGATTTTGCCGAATCGATTCAGGACAGGTATCCAAATCTCCTAATTGAATCAATGTCCTCCGAATCGGCCAAATCTGAATCGAATACTTTCCTATTTTCACTGCCTAATAGAGAAAGGTAGTTAGCTATGTTAGCCTGAAGTCAGATAGAAAGCAGGGAATAGATGCACCTTACAGACCAACTCACGGGTGTAAAGCGAATTGTCTGTAGGCTGCATCTGGCATGTGGAACCATGTGATCTGTCTTGTGGGTCATTGGACTGACCCCACACTCTGAGCCTGGCCCTGTGCACCACATATTGTGCCCAGGTTGGACACCACACCATACACCCTGCATGTAGCATAGGGGGTGGGTCCAAGTTGCACATGCTGGCTCCAGGACTGGTTGGAATTGAGCTATGCCAGAACCACTGTGAAGAGCCAGTCCAATGGGGTTCCGCATAAAGTGCATGCCCCATGCCGGCCTCATGCCATGTGCAATGCACGTGGCCAGTTCAGCCCTGCAGGCCACATGCAGCATGTGTTGGTCCCACGGCTTGTTGCATACATGGCACATGGGGCTGGCACAGGGAATGGGCCGCCTGTGATGCGTGGCATGGATCTAGCAGTGCACGTGACACAGGTGGTCTGGGGCACAGGTTGCAGGCTGTGCCCTGGACCAACTCCCTGTGCTGCCTGCAGCACTAGGTCAATCCTATGCACTGAGCTCTACATGCCTCATGCTGGCCCCAAGTGCTGTGTGCACAGCAAGCCCCAGGGCTGGCATGTGCTGTGTGAGGCATCTGGGCTGGACCCAGTGCACCAGGTGCCACACAGGAGATTGGTCCTGGTCCAGCTTGTAGAATAACCTAGTGACCCTCACCTGGCCCACAGAGCAGGATAAGTTGGCACCTCTGGACATACTGAATCAGGTCATATATCTGCAGTTCTAGTCTATTTCACCCTGGGTTGCCATTTGTTCAATGCAAACGGATTCCACCTCTACCTAGTGGTAAGAATTGGTAGTAATGCTTACTGTGGGCAGTTACCTTAGCTAACGTCAGCTTCAGACACGAATGAGCAAAATGAAGTTATACACCACTTTCTAAGTCAAACTTTGACTCTATTGAAATTATAAGAATTTTGCCACTGATTTCAAGGAGCCAGGATTTCAACTATTATGTATAACATTTTGCTCTGCAGAATTAAGCCTTGTAAGTAACAAAAACAGTGATAAATTGAAAATGTAACATTTGTGTCGCATAGTAAAATTACAAAAGGCAAATAATGCAAAAGTTAACAATTTAACTTATTTGATATATCCATTGTAGTCAATTTAAGTATTATGTACATATTTAACTAAAAAAATGCTGTTTTTTCACTAGCCAGCAATGGCTTAAGCAAGGAATTAATACAAAAGGAATATTGTACATGTGAATGAGATTCTATCACACATTAAACAGTGATGCTTTCTTCAGACTGAAATGACTATAACATTATTGTTTACCATATCTGTAAAATATATCTTTACCTGAATTCTTGCACCAAAGTTTTGTATGCTACTTTAGTATCTGAGAAGCTTTTATCAGTCTATGTTTCTTTTTGCACAATCTAAACAGAGACATTCAATTATACTTATTTTCTAAATAAAATAATAACATTAGAAGAATGAGGAAAATCAAGAATTGAATTAACTTACAGCTTTTACATATCTTGTACCCAATTTCTTCTTTTCAAGGAACTCTACCCTGTGTGGTATACTAGTGGAGTCTTCTAAACTGACTAAATTTTCAGCCTTTCACAACACAAATGGAAATATATTAGGTTTCATATACAATTTAAACAATAAATTACAAGTTTGATCCAAATAATTTATTACCTTGACGGCTTTCAGTTTCTTTCTTACTCTCTCTCGCAATGTTTCAGTTATACTCTTCTGATTTTCTACATTAGCCACATCTAATGCAAAAACAGCAAATTTTTAACATTCAAAAGCATGTTTTTCATATCTGATAGTAGAAGTGCACCAATACATTGGCCCAATATTGGATCGGCACCAATATAAAGAAAATTGTCTGTATTGGAAATCAGCCCGATGCAGCCAATGATTTGTCTGATAAATGCCTGTCCGTGCATGCAGCTGCAGCGCAGCACGTAGGCAGTGAGAAGCAGAGCCAGCAGTATGGAGAGCTGCATGCAGCTGGTTAGTCTGTGTGGTGGGAAGGGGACAGGGGACAGACGTGTGGGGGCAGATCAAGGCCCCTGTGGTGAGGGAGGGTGTGGGGTTGCCAGGGTTGTCCAGCTGGGGCCGGTGTGGGCACAAGATGGAGGTGCAGCTTGGTGGGGGGTGTGCGAGAATGGAGGGGAGGGAAGGAGAGGGCAGCTCCCGCCACCGTGCGCAGCTCATCCAGGAGGGCACGGGGGAGGAGGAGCATATGCCCCCAGATCTGTGTGGGGCAGGCTGGGTTCAGGCTCCTCCCAGCCAGGCAGATCCATGGGCACATGCCCCTCCGCATGCCCTCTTGGACAAGCAACATGCAGTGGCGGGAGCCGCCCCCACTTCCCTTCCCACGCATCCCTGACAAGCTGCACCTCTATCCCACACCTTCCCCAGCCCTGGCCCCAGCCCACAGCTGCAGCCCGCCCCACGCCATGCAGATCCACAGGACAACCCCCATCCCCCCCAACTCCACTGCTTGCGGCTCTGCCCCATGTCCTTCCCCACCCCAGCTGGTCAGCAGCTGCCTCTGTCCCAGCCTCAGCCCCATTCCCTCACTGCAGGGGCCTTGATCTGCACCGCCCTGCCCCCCACCCCAACTCCTTCCCTCCCTTTCCACCATACCAGACTTAACCAGCTGGACACAGCTCTTCAAGCTGAAGAGCTGTGTATCAGGCCAATATGCCTCCTTAAAAATCAGCTATCATATTAGCCCCAAAAGTCTCTATCGGTGCAACCCTATCTGATCAGTTTTTCTCTTAAGTTTTATTCTGCAGTACACTGTCCATTTACTGTCAAACAGAATGAGCTTTTCATGAGAAGAGTGATGACCAAGTGGTTTTATAATAAAATATTAGTAATTTACTACAATTCATAGTTTTAATCCTGTGCATCTGAAACGCGCACACACTCAAAATCAGATTTTTAAACCAACTTCTAACATTACACACAATAGAAGCTAGCACAACCTTAAGTCAGTGCTTGTTATCAAGATCATACATATTCTATACAAATGCTAGTGTGGGGCATAAGAAATAAGAATGTATGTCCTCTAACTCAGAATCATAGAATCATAGAATCATAGAAAATTAGGGTTGGAAGGGACCTCAGGAGGTCATCAATATTCATATTTGAAAATTTGATCCTGAACTTTAACTATATCATGTAATACATTATCACATGGTTTGTTCAAATCTCTATTATTTGAAACAAGTCTGGATGAGAGCACTCAAATAAATTAAACTCAAATAAATTAAACTCAATAGCTGTTTTCCAGCCTGGATGCTCCCTAGACTTAGCACATGGACTGTCAATGACAGCTATGAAACATGCGATGACTTCTCCAGCTGGCTTCCAGGAAAATAAACTTGCTTAGCTGGACATATATATTTCTTTGTCATCACAATTTCTACTCCCTCATCTTCAAATAAACAACTAGTGTGAGAATAAGACAGCTTGACAACTAGATGTCTGGTGGCAGAATTAGATTAAGAGGCAGCAACAAAGAAAAACTTGACCTACATTTATTAAAATAAATATGTAAAACATTTTCTCGTGTGGCCAAATTGTAATCTAAAGTTACTGTGAATCAGAAGCATTTATGTCACTAATATTAATGTTTTCACTAAAGGGTGAAAACAAGTATTTTAATTGAACTACCTTCCTGTAGATTCTGACATACAAGTTCTTCTCTTTGTGATCTATGAACATGTTCATCCCTTTCAGCAAACTGTGCAAAACAAGTAAACAAAGGAAAGGTCTAAATCATTTTAAAATAAACTGCCAAAATCAGGTGTAATTATTTTCTAAAACTACATTTTACAGCAACTACTTGACCCACTATTTGCCACATATTTCATAGTATTTCCTCCTAGCAAATGTGTAATGGATTAGGTATTCATTTTTCCATAAACAATATTCCATAACCAATATTGATAAAGGATACAATAAAATAAAAAACAGGGTAAAGCAGTGTCCTAGGACAGAAAAACAAACAAACAGGGAGGAAAAAATAAGGAAAATCTGCCTACCTTCAACAGGAGACGCGACGCAACAGGAATCAAAGGAAAAGCCCACACGGCTCATTAGCCGTACCTTTATTCAGCTGGGGCCAGCCAGTGACGTCATGAGGAAGCCCCATACAGTGGAGATAAAGGAAGCCAACGAACGAGGGAGAGGGGGAGAGAGGAAGGACCTGGAGAGTACGGGGACGCCAGGTCTCTTCCAGGATTATCTCCAGGAGAAAGAAACAGCGAATGAGGAGCCAAAGGAGGCTCCTGACGCCAGCCGCATCTTCAAAGGTCGGGAGCAGAATAATAACGCCGGAGGCGAGAGGGAAGCGACTCTGCCTACTGACAGAAGCTCCAAGGGAAGGGGGAACAGCAGATGCTGCACAGAAGTTACCTCCACAGGTGGGAGTAGCGCGGGGCGGAGGGAAGAAGAAGAGCCTTGCTCGGGGAGCGAGCCATGACAAAGGCGGCCAGAGAGACAGCACAGCACGAAAGGGACCATCTCAGGTGAGAGGGAGATCCCACCGCCTACAGGACAGTAAAGTGAGCTCCAGACAAGAACACCACAGGGGCTGAGGAACAAGGTAGCCCAGACTATAGAGCTAAAAGAAGGAGTAGAAAAGAGAAAGAAAACCTGAGTAGGGATTTGCTCCCAGCCAAGTTGCAGGGAGCTTGGAACCCAGGGTCTCTGAGGTAAGTGACCTGGGGAAGGGGTTGTTTTTTTGTTCTCTGAAAGGTTGAAAGGCTCTGTTGAAAGGTTTTTTTCTTTTGAGTTTCCCTGAGTGAAGGGGTTGAGAGGTGGAAAAGGGATCGAGGAGGAGGAGAAGCAGTGAGGAATTTATGAGACGGCTCACCGGGCTGAGGTCTGGGCAGATCTTCTCCTAGGATAGTATAGGCCCGGGAGTCAGGCCAACTACCACAACTAAAAGTTGGAGTAAGCCCATCGGCCGCGGAAGCCGGGATCCTAACAGGGGCGTCCAATCACGAGGCTCTACGGAAATAGAGGAAGAGGTACAGGGCTGCAAAAATTGGACCAACTCATTGAGGTGGTATGAGGACAGGGTGTAAGGGTGGCGGAGCCCCGCTAGTGATCATCGGGACCCTGTGCCATGGAGGACCCGGGATAGCCACTTCCCCACCACTAGGGAACATTTAAGTCGTGGCAGGAGAGATAGGGGAAAGCTACACGCGGAGGCAACACCTGCACGGCGTTTGTCGGGGAGGGTACAGGTAGAACACCACTCTGTGCATGAGCCAAAGTAGCACGGGACGGGCTACTCGAGACCCAGCGGTCACAGGCAGAAATCATGCCCTTACTACACTGCTTGAAATGTATCTAATGAGAAAAAGAATTCAGTATTTACTAAAGCTCAACCTTAAATGTATTTTTTTTTTAGTTCTATTAGTTTCTAACTATCTTAAATATAAGTAAAAGTATGTTTTGGTGAGTTAATCTTTTATTTTAATGTAGTGTTTAAAAAGTTAAAAAAAAACATATTAAAACTGACATCAGTATGTATAGAAGGTCACTGATTAGAAACAGAGGACTTTACAAATATTTAGGTCCAGCAAGCAATTTTACATAAAGTTCTTATGGCCGATTTTACTCTCATGAAAGGCAAAAGCATTTATTAATTTCACAGGGAACTGATTAAATACTTGAGATGGGACTCATTTCAGATCAGGTGTTAAGTAATAACACATAAATGTTCCTATACTGTATCTTTCTCTTGCAATTTCAACTGGTAACAGTGTGACTGTAATAATGGAAGAGAGCACTGCACTGGGCTCTACTCAATACTAAGCTACTGCACCTAAGAAACTGACCAATTGTCTCAAGCCCCAAATAAGTGCTCAGAAGATCCACTGTTTCCAATGTCTTCTCAATGGTACGCACATTGAACAAAATCTGAACACAGATTTAACTTTTATAGTATGCATACCAGCTATCTTTGGTTGTATAGATTAAAATACCACAAAAAAAAATCTTGCTTTGAGAGACTTGGGGAACTCAATCTATTTAGCTAATTAAAAAGATTAAATAGATATTATTACCCTGTGTACTTTGCAAGAACACACTAGATACTAAAGGGCTCTTCACTCCAGCAGACAAAATAGAAATAAAAACAAGTGGCTAGAAGCTGAAGCCAGACAAATTCAAATTAAAAATAAGGTGAGTATGATTACCTATTGGTACATACTGTATGCATACTGATAGAGAAGTGGTGGATTCTCCATTTCTTTGAGTTTTCAAGCAACTACCAGGTGTATTTCTCAAAAATATATTTTGGTCAAACTAAAGTTATACCGTTTACTATACAGGGTAATAAATTGAAATTAAAAAGCCTGTAACATATAGAAGTCAGATATGTTTCCCTTAGTCTAATGGTCTCCTCTAGTTTTATATTCTAAGGCATGTCCAAAAATGCAGGCATGTGCGCTTGCAGCAGCTCAAATAGAAGTGGTGAAATTTGAGCCAGGGCTTTTTGCCTCAGTGCATGTGCCCGGACTTGCACTTTGGTGTGGTGCAAGTTGTGCTACTTGGGGCAAAATAACCCAGCCTGGCTCCTCCCAGATGTATAGCCAGGGGGAGCCAGAGCTTGGGGCCAGCACTTATAAAAAGTTGCCCTGTTCTGGCCCCATCAGTACAAAAAGCTGCCCTGGCAAGTAGCTCGGGCTGCTCACTCTCAGGAGCTTCTGGGGCCCAGCCAATTGGTACCTGGGACACTACCCCTTGTGCCAGCTGGACTACTGAAGCAGCCCTGAGAGTTCCCTGCACCCTCTACCCACTGCAGCAGTCTGGCAGTGGGGACTTCTGCCTGGCTGTGACCTGCTGCACACCTGCCACACCCAGATGAGGACTGCATAGCCAGTAGAGGCATCTGCCCCTCTGGGTCAGCTGCCAGTGGGCTGTGGCTGCAGAGTTGGCCTTTGTGCAGCACTACTGCCATATGTGCCCTTGCCTGGCCATCTAGGCAGCTATTGCCCAGATGTTCCCAGTGTGGTGGCCCACTTTGAACTGTTAAAGCATGTCCTCCTGGCCCCAACTGGCCAGGAGGTCAGCCACCTCCAGCTGGGTCCAAGGTGCCAGCTCTGAGCAGGCTCCTCTGCCTGGGTCCTGCCACCTCCCTAGCAGGAATTCTGGTGTTCCCCATCTGAAAACTGAAAAATCCCTGATAAAAAAATCCCATAGTCACTATGTAAAATACCCTGAAATCCATGTTCCTCCACAATTAAAACAAAAGACCACTATATACAGAGAGAGAGAAACAGACAGAGAGACAGTGATCAGTTGGGCAATGTTTTATTGATATATTTACAGTGTTAAAGTAATTTCGAAGCCTACCAGTGTCTCTTATCATCCTAATAAAATTAATTCTAAATACTTATGTTTTGCTGTTTGCTTTTGGGGGCGTTTTTCACCATAGAACAGTTAGAGCTCCCCCTGATCTCTTCACTAACCAGGACATGGGGACAACTGTCCCTGCAGCCACAGCTCCTGCCACAAGGTTTCATCCTGTCTGGCAGCTGGGCACGCAGGGTGTGTGCTGGGAGAATGTGGTGTTTGCAGAAGGGGGGTGGGAAGAGGTTGTGGAAGTGGATGTGGAGGGGTGTGGGGGGAAGTGGAATGTGTAGGTAGGTATGGGTGGATCATGGGCGGGTAGTGGGGGAAAGCTGCTCAGGAGGGGTAGGTCCCCTGCCCCCTGTAGGGTGCAGCCCCCCCAGCTCACAGAATGCCCCCCCCACAAGGCTACAGCCCCCCCACAATAGAGGCCACATGGCCCCTGCAGAGCCTACCCTCCCCCTGCAGGGCCCACGTGCCCCACCCCCGCTTGCTCTCCCAGCCCTCTGGATTGCTGCCCCTCCCACCCCCATCCCCCGCCAGCTCCTGCAGCCCCTTCCAATGGCTTCCTCACCTGGCTCCACCCCCCACTTACACCCCCAGATGCCCCAATGGCTGCCCCACCTGGCCCCAACCCCCACCAGCTTCCACAACCCCCTGATGGCTGTTCTGCCTGGCCCCACCTTCCACTTGCACCCCCAGACCCACCCCCCGATGGCTGCCCCACCCGGCTCCATCCCCTGCCTACTCCTCCAAACCCCATGATGGCTGCCCAGCCCCCACTTACACCCCCAAACCCCCGATGGCTGCCCCAGCCTCCCAGCACTCTAAAACAAAAAAGCCCTGCACTCTCCAGAAGTAGCAGTGGCTGTCAGGGTCACTGGGGCCTCCTGGCAGAGCCCCCCTGCACAGCACAGGGCAGCAGGGACCAGCCCCGGCCACCTGGCACCCACACTGCCACTGCCCCATTGTGCAGGTGCGGTTGGAGTTGGCAGGGCACTGCATGGCTCTGCACACTGTGAGGCAGCTGGGGCCACTGCAGCTATCACCTAGGGCCTGGCACTGCTCAGCCTGAGTGGCCCCAGCTGCCTGACAGTACACAGAGCTGCGTGATGTCCTGCTGACCTTGGCCACACCCATGAGATGGGGCAGTGGCAGTGCAGGAGCCTGGCTCCAGCTCCGTGAGGCTGGCAAGCTGCCAACCCAGCAAGGGCAGGCAGTGGGCTTCAGCATCAGGGCGAGGGCCAGCCACAGAGACACTCTGGATGGCCATCAGAGCATCGCTGTGGAGGACTCAAGCCTCCGGTTGCCTCAGGGATGCTGGGGTTGGGCAGGGCAGAGATCAGGGGAGACTCAGGGGGTAGGCAGGGGATTGGGCCAGGTGTTTTTTTTCTCCTCAAGGTATTTTTTGACCGGGGTCTAATTTTGCCCCCACACTGAAAATCTGCAGCATGGGGAACATTTTTTTGTTCCCTCGTGTGCCTCTTCAAGTGTCTCAAAGGGCTTTGAGATGCTGCAAGAGGCTCGTGCACACTCGTCTGGATGTCCCCTAAGAGTCTATGAAGCAGAGCAGCAGTCAATTTAATATAACTAAATTAATAACTCACCCTTCCAGCCAAATAGATATTAAAATCAAAGGGATGCTGTCCAAAAATGTAAGCTAAAATTTTTTTTAAGATTATACATTTTAAGTAATTCCAATGAAATGTACAGGTTTTTTGAAAGAAAGTTTTGTAATTCAAGTCTAGTGGTACCAAGAAGATGATGAGTCTAAAACTGTATGTTACTGGTAACAAGTTTAGATTTTTAGTACAGGTTCCCTCGCTTTATGCTATACGTGTATTCCTAGAAAACGGTGCGTCCTCTGGGAATGAAGACGGGGACATGAGGGACCCTCTCCATGGCGGAACTCGCAACAGGGACAACCTAACCCCACAATGCAAGCCCTGAAGACCAAGCAAACTTGCCCACTACAGAGGCACAAGGAACAGATGAGCCATGCTAGGACAGAACGGAACGCCCGCGTAGTTCACTAGCCAACTTTATTTCTGGATGAAAGCAGCGCCGGTGGATGATGTCATCGCCGAATGCCGCCCGGCCAAAATAAAAGCTGACAGCAAAGGAGAAATGGAGGAGGCACAGCCAGAGGCAAGCAGCAAAGGTGCCCCCCAAGCCAGGTGCAGACTGCACCAGCTAGCACCCAGGTGCACGAGGACAGGCCCCTTTTGAGGGGTTTGCAACTCATTGAAAAGACAAAGACGGCATCGAGGGACTTCCAGAGCCACAGATACTGGGCTCATGACTGGGGATGGGCCAAGGCCCTGTGCCCCCTTTTTTTTTTTTGTTATTAATCCTTTTTTCTTTGTTGGTAGCCCCAAGGAACCCCAACAAAGGTCAGGGCCCTGGGCAGTGCTCACAGATTAAGAACGATCAAGGCATGTGCTGCAAGCTGCAGTGCCATTAAGAAAGGCACTAAAGAATATTAAGGACAGCCTAGCACCCCGAAGAGGCCCATAGCTGGGTAAAGACACCAAAGGCCCTGCAGGCAAGGAAAAGTATGAGAATCAATACCAGAGGGTGCACCAGCTGGTCATCAAGCAATTGTCCTGTAGGCTGGCACATGGCTGGGGTGTAGGGAAGGTGGAGCCCCAAAAACGCCCACTAGGGAGTGTGACTGCCCCACAGGGAACCACAGGAGGAAGCCCTGCCACTGAAAGAAAGATCAAAGTTGTGGCAGGAGAGTTTTGGGGTTTCCCTCGGGGAGAATGCAATTCCCCGCTGAGATCACAGGACCAAACATCATGTGCAATCCCAGGCACACGCTCCAAGGTGGCTAGGAAGTGCCTTCTCAAGACCAGAGGAGTACACAGCGCATAACTCGAATTTGCATAAAGGGAACCCACTTTACAATGTAACAAATATAGATATGTTTCAAGACCTTGACTGTACTGACCCCCAGACCCATTTCTACCACTTTTACAAGATAATTTTGGTGCTCAACAACAGCAGACAGTACACACAAGCACAAGGTAGTGGTGAATGTTACCATAATGGGGATGGCAACTACAGAAACATGTGTCACAGACAACGAGCAAGGAGCACAGATCCACACAGGAGACTATATTTTGGTGCGCATCACTCCCATAGTGCACCACACAAAGCAGCTGACTGCAGGCTTCCACCACACCGATCACATAAGAGTGAATTTACCTCACATATGACAAATTTTTGGTATAAAAAGGGTAATTTCATAAGAGTGAATTTGCACATATAGAACCTGCATAAAGCGAGGGAAATCCGTACTTTCATTTTTAATATCACATAATATAATTAAGATAACCAAAAATTCTCTTTGAGAATAGCTTAAGCAAACTCTAAAGAGAAAACATTTATAACAGAGTGCTTTGGAATACTTGGACACATAGATTTGTTAGAAAGTAGTAAATATTACCATAGAGGCAAATTAACTGCTTGAAAATGATGTTTTCAGTCAATTTAAGCTTAGTTACGTTTCTGGTAAGGAGGTGATCTGGGGAAAGTAAAGCAAGATAATACTGCCAGAATAAGATATGCTGTTCTTATTAGATAAAAGTATTACTGAAAGATAGTTATAACACTATGCAATAGATGGTTGGCACAACTGTAGTACAAATCTAAAAGACTTCCTAACATTATATATTAGAATTACTGCATCAAAATACTTGAAGTTTAGAACATAATGTATTTTCAAACTTCTGTCCTAATAAAGTATTAGTATGGTACAGAATATTTTAAAAATAGAATTAATAAAGCACCTTTTTCATAGCACTTTTCCTTCTCATAGATATCTTCTTCAGAATTCTCTTTAGTTGTGTCCTTCTGAATAATTAAAAAGTGTCATTTTAAGTAAGTGTATATCCTCACAATACTGTATAGAATACTTATCTTTTGAATAAAATCTCATAATAAAAAAACTAATCAATTCACCAAATGGCTTTTCACATTGCCAGGGCACAAAAACCTCTAAATCAACCACTGCTGTTTTTTTTGTTTTGTTTTGTTTTGTTTTGGGTTTGTTTTGGGGGGGGGGAGGGGGTTGTGGTAGAAAACCAGATTAGCTTGTTTTTACTTAGCTGACACTGACAGTTAATTCCTTTCTTGCTAATACTGATGTTTCTAATTTAATATGGCAGCCTCTGGGTGTTAACTTTGACATATTGCTGCTGCATGCAGACTGTCAATTACACATATGCACTTTCCTCCCTTGGTTTCTATTACCTGAGAAAAAGTGTTACTGAAGTTTTTATAACCTGCACTAGCATGCTGAGAGACTGGAAAACAGCAATTTATTTGCCCTTTTTTTGGCCTCTTGTATACCAGCCCAAACATTTCACCCTTATTCTTTTATGGGACCTAAGGATTATTTGACACAAAATCTTTTTAATTTCCTGAAATCTGTAGTAGTTTTTCTTTCCAATTCTTATCTTCATTACTTCAAAAATGTTTGAATTGATCACATTCAACAAACTGGTACCTGGTTAGGAGCCATTATAAAATATGTCCTTCTCCTCTCCCCTGCATTTCTGCCTTTCAGCAAGAAGTTATTTTAACCTTCTGCCATATAAAGAAGATGGATCACAGACTGCTATAATTATCATAATTTATCATTAAAAGTTTTTTCTGAAAGTCTGGTCCAAAGTGAAACCTAGACCAACACTTGATACCTAATTGTAGAAAACCCAAATTCAACTCCTCCTCACAAGCAAAACACTGGGAGAGGTGCAAAAAACCCAAGATCACTCCTGAAAAACGGAAATGCTTTAGTTTACATGACTCCACAGCAATCCTTCTAACCAATTAAATGTGCAATGCCCACAAATATAGGTGCACATGTCTACTCATATAGCTAAATACGTTGTAAGAAAGGCATTTTACCAAATGCATCCAACCACCAGTTCAATATATTTTGAACTGAAGTATTGTTACGTCTCAGCTCTGTGTTCTTGGGCAACCCTGGCACAGGATGCAGTCTGTCTGACTCACAAAGGACTCACCCCCCCCTCCCTCCCTCCCTCCCCTCCTCTACCTAAACGAAACTGATTAAGATGCAGTGAGAGACGCACCTAAGACCCTCAAGATAAGGGTGACAAGAGTAAACCAACTGCCCTAGGTCTCATTTACATCCGAGATGGAACCAGATGACCATTCATTTACATGAGAGATGGAGAACAGAAAGCCTGAAGCAGAAACTGCAGTGAATTCTGGGACCAGAGAAGCAGGGGAGCACTGCATGATGGGGAATCTGTGCTCCAAATGTTAATCAACCCATGTTCACACACACCCAGCTCAGCATTTATCAGACCAGTTCTAATCTGGATTTACTAAGGACACACACCTCTAAGTTTAATAGGCATCTCGGGCCGTACATTCCCTGGTCCCACTATAAGAGGCCTATTTAAACTTGATTGACTAAAACTCGGTTGTCGGGTTAGGGAATGCTGAGGCAAGAGACCGAGTCAGAGCGGGTATGGGCAACATTTGAACAATGGTTAAGGGTTCATCACAACGTCCAGCCCGTTGGAACCCTAATCACAGGTGTTGTCATACCTTTCCCGAGACAACCAGTGGGAGTCCTCTCCACAAAAGGTTATGAGCACCCCAATAATTGCTTTAAGTCTGTTAAAAGACTATAGTAAAATCTGGAAAAGTCATGCTAAGCTGAGGCTTGTGCACAACAAGTAAAAGTCCAAAATCCTGATGCTGCAAGCTATCTATTGTTCCTGAAGAAACCATGAGATATCCCATCAATATATCTGCCATCCATAGGAATTTCGAGCTGGCTCCCAAGTATTTGGTTACTCCCTAATCTTAAGTGTTTCCTGATTATCAATCAGTTTCCTGAAATATTCCAAACCAGATAACCCCTTGTCAATAGAAAAGACAATGATTTACACAGTTAAGGATGCTTTGAAGCAGCTGAACTGAGGGTATAAAAATCTGTAAAAAATGTGTGTGCTTCAAGAAGAAGAAGAAGGAGGAAAGAAGGAGAAGAAGAAAACTCCTGTGCTGACACCATCCCCTGTTGTTCTTGGGACGCTGGAAGAACAGATCATCTCCCTTCAAGGACTGTGTCTGTCAGCTCTGCAGCCTGAGTACCATGGACTGGTGAGATCTCAGCGCTCTCTCTCTCTTTTCTTTCTAGGCATAAACTTCTGAACCTGAACTGTATCAGTTAAGCTTGAGCTAAGTTTCCCCAAATACTTAGTGAAACCAGGGTAGTACTGTAATTGTTTGTGTTTGTTTTTCTTTTGCATATCTATTACTACTAGTACCGTTATATATTTCATATGCTTAGCAATAAATAACTTTTATAGTCAAACTGGTAGTAACTGGGTATATTTTTCCTTCTCTGCTTCTCTTTCCTTCTGTGCTCTGCAGCAACACTTCTTTTACCTAAGCTAAAGATCCTTGTGAAGCCCAAAAATATTGTGGGGTCTGCTCATCAAGAGGCCAAAGATTGGGACGTGCTGAGTTTGAAACACATAAGGGGATCAGCTTGTACAGGCTGATTGACCCAGTTTGACTCAGACGTGCCCTTATGAACTGAATGCTGGCCCATGAGGGTGTCAGCTGGACACCCAGCCAGATTCAGAGGGATTCTGTTCTCCTGTGTGCTTGTGTCTGACTGCATTTTATTGTTGCTCTTATGAATTGATTCTTGGCATATGAGGGTGTCAGCCTGTCCATGCTGATCAGCCCGGCCAGGTCAGGCATGTCACGTTAGTGTGTGTGTGATTGTGTGTATGACTGATTTAGTGACTGGAGGAACCCAGTCCCATTGAGATTGAGTCCTGCAAGATAGCTCCATTGGGGGTGAGGGCTTGCAGAAGGGAGAGATACAGCTCCGTATAGTAACACAAGCAGCACATTGACAGAATCACCAAGACCCTAGAAACTATCCCTAATAAATGAGCACACCCCAAAGTAATGGGCAAATTTGGTGACAGTATGTGGGTGTAAGCAGTTCAGAAAGTCTCCCTTTTCTTTTCATATCTTTACTGAACATGATATTCTATAGTGTAATGAACTACATTGTGCTAATGCTGCTTTCTATGCAAGTTCCATGGATAAACTACCTCTTGCTGAGACACAATGGAATAAATTGTCCTGATTTTCTCAGAATGTTTTGCATAAACATGATTACGTAAAGTATGCAGGTAAATATGCAAAATGTGGTGTATGAACACGTTTTACTTGTTACTGATTAAGAGGATACCTCTGCCCTGTTACAAATCAAATTTCTGTATTGCACAGAAATGTATACTGCAAATTAATTTCCCTGCATGAACATGGTATGCCTTTACTTAGCACGGACCTTCCTAGTTTGGAAATGTTGCAATCATTCCACCTTGAATGACAATTACTTTTAATGGCCTCAAGATACTATTGAATGTACCAATAATGTCCTTGTTGGCAGTCAAAATCCTAATTCCGAATTCTAAACTTTGGCTGTTTAATAATTTCCCACTCCTAGTGCTGCTAGCTAGCACTACAATATTTTAAACATTCTGCATACACAATGTGCAGAAAAAAGAAAGGAAAAAGAAAGAAAAATGTAGAGAATCTGTGGGTTTCTATATAGGTTTTCTATTGTCTATGATTAACATCACTTTGCAGCTTAAAAAGTAAAAGTTAGTCATCTCCATCTTATCTGGAAAGAAATATAAAATTAATTTTAAAGTAACTTCCCTGAGTTCCTTCTTCTGATGACAGGTCTCGTTTCTGGTCAGGATTCATTTATTCTGAAGTGTTACAAATAACTAGAAAGAGACCATGATATGTCATGTCAGAGAATGTTTGACACCAATACTATCATCTAGCAGATAACTACTAGTTACACCTCTCAAAATTAAACTATTCAACCTTTGTGCAGTTTATTTGAAGGAAAGCAACACTTAACCTGATTGAAAAAAAAAACAAGTTTACACTTCAAAAATGTCAACCAGTGGAAAAAGATTTTTCATAATTGTTTTTCCTCTGAACAAGCATTTCTATCTCTGCAACTTTTAAGAGTTTAGAACATCTCCTCTCACATTCTCCAGCTGCTTAAAAGGATGTGCACTGAGAAAAGTGACTACCTGAATTATTTTGACTCTTTCTGAAAGATAGCTGTGGCTGTACCTCGGGATTAGAAATTATCACTGTTTCCTAGTGCCAGACACATTTGAAGACTCGTAAAATTCCAGCTCTGATTTAGAAGCAGACAAACATCTTAGGATATAAAGTGCTTCTACTTTGATAGTTTGTATTTGTGACATGGGAAAGGTCTCCGTATTTATGCATGAATGGATACAACTTGAATTCAACTGGCCAGATACAACTATCCAGTCAACTGAAGAAAGAAAACACACCCCTCTATCCCAACGAGAAGGGATGCACGCGGCAGTCCTCCGTCTGCGCTTGCCCTTACACCTCCAAGGCGTACAAACCAAGCTGCCCGGGGTCTGAAACCAGGGCTTGGGCTCCGCCCGCAAAGCACAAGGGCCCGCCCTGCGCTGATCTTCTCCACAGGTTGGGGCAGCGGTCGCCCACTAGTCACAGACAGCTCCGCAGCTGATTCTGCAGGAGCCAGAGAAGCCAGTCTCGGGCGAGCCCGGGTCAACGCGGAGCCAGGCTGGTAACGACGGACACGCCTGAAACGCGCCCAGACACGGGACGTTATGAACACTCCTCCCCCACCCCCAACCGCCACCCTCGCGCCCCCACCGGGCAGGGAAGGGACACAAGCAAACCCCACCCCCAACAGAGCAGGCGCTCTGCGACCTCCGCACTCACTGGCCAGCTGGGCCCTACGCGTAGTCTTGCGTCACGCGCCGCGAGCGCTTGAGCATGCGCGCTGGGCGCTCCCGGGTCGCGCCTGCGCCTTGCGCTGGGTAGGAGCAGGCGTATTGGAGGTGCCGTTCGGGAAGGTTCGGCGTCGGCGTCTGCCTTGCAACCGCTTTCCTTCGCCCGGAGAAGCCGCTCAGGGTACGGGCCTCCCCCTCCCGGCCCGGAGCCCCGCCCGTCGCCTCGGCCTGTCCCCGCGGGACCTGCCTCCGGCCTCTCGGGCTGCCGGGGCCGGGCACGGGGTGTCGCGCCTGCCCGTGCGCCGGGGCGCGGCCTTCCCTCCCCTGGCGGGGGCTGCTCTCGCCTCCGCCGGAGGCCGGGCCCTGCCCCAGGCCGCGGGAAGATCTCGGCGGATCTTCCTCGTCCCCGCCTGGAGGCCGGGGGGCGCGGGCGAGGCTGCTTCTCTCCCCGTGTTCCAGTGCAGCGGAGGGACAATGGGGACGGCCCGTCCCAGGCTGCGCTGCGCTGCGCTGCTCGCGCGTGGGGCCAGCCCCGCGCCCGTGAGAAGGGAGCGCGAGCTGGGCAGGGTGTTAACCGCGCGGTTCTCTCTCCTTTGCTGCAGTGCCCACTTTCACCGTTGCCTCCTGCTCTTGCTGCTCCCGCTTTCAGCATGGTAAAGAAGAACACTATCCCTGACGGGTAAGTATCCCTCAAGCTGAGACAGGCAGGAGCGGGCACAGCCCCGCCAGCAGGGAGGGGGCGCAGGCTGCCCCTCACTCTTTCGCTACAGCCTCTTCTGTGCCAGCCCCACCCTGGTAAGGTAGGTATTGGCACCAAGGCAGGAAGGACACAGCCCGTCATCCCCCAGGTGAGTATTATATCCCCAACTTGTCAATGAATACTTCTTCATCGAACCGCACCCAGCTCCTTCCTATACTGCAAACTTCTACTGGTCTTGAGGGATGGGACATTTGTCCACCTCTTCCCCCTTCTCACACACTTATCCTACCCTGAGAGCTTGGGAGAAGGTGAAGGCAGCTGTTTGCATGTGGGGAATGCAACAGATCTCTTTTTCTTTACAGGTGCAAGTGGTAAAGTGCAGAAGCACATATTTTATCCCATGTGTATCACTCAAGGGAACTTAAACATTTATGGGCAGTAAGTGCTTAGAGGCAGAGTTCTGCCTTTGTCCTGTTGACCTGGTTGTACTACTAGTGGGACCCGTGGGGTATACTTCAAACTTAAATAAGAGGGTGAAGTTGCTTGCTTGTTTATTTTTTAATAAAGTATAGCCCTTGTGTTTCTGATGATCTGCCAGCACAAACTACCTGGTTGGTTACATGCTCACTTAAGAACTAGTAGTTGTGAAGTTGCCACTAAAATCTATGCCATTTACCTGAAGATCTCCAATTGTTTTACGGAGGTGGTACTATACTTATACTAAAGTACTGGTTAAGTAAGATCATGGAGCAAATGAAAAACAAGATTAGAAGTGGAACTTGGGAATCTTGATCCCTGATTGCTGCTAAAAAGATACTGTATTATGAAACTAGTCAAGGGGAAATAAATAAACTTGGAAATTTATTTTTAATGGCCTCAAAGAATTTTTATTGAGTTCTGTCATAGCTTGCTGTGGTTGGGGAATTAAAATATTACTTTACCATAGTAGCTATTTAAGGAGCTGTAACTTGCTTGTTTTCTCTATCGAACACTTTGATTTATGTTGATTAAAACTCCTGTCTTATTTTTATTTAAAGCATTTTAGGTTTGTCTAACAGGAATGCAGAAAAGTTGAAAAATAAGCGTTTTTTTTCACTTAAATTCGTTTATTTAAAACAGAATATGTTTCAACTCCAAGTTTTATTAGCTTTTAATCTCTTTTCACCATGTGGACTCCATTTATTTAATTGTCTGACAGGTACGTGTAACAGGGTATAAGTTGACTTAAAATTACATGTGTTTTTTGGAAGGTGACCCAAAAGTTAAAGAAAAAGGTGGGTGGGGAGGGTGGTAGCTTTTGATCTGCCAACACCACAATTCAGGTACCTTATTTTTTCAGTACTTTTAGCAGAATCATTAACTTGTAAAGCAGTATATAAGGAATGTAGCTCCGTGAACATTTAAGACTTTAGCAGTGGAGCTGGAGAAACCAGATGAGAGAGGGAGTTCTATATAATTACTTCAAAACAGCAGTGCTCAAACTTTTGTCCCTGTGGGTCAGATTGGGCCCCTTACAGCTTTTGCTGACCCCTACACACTGGGGTCAGACTGTGCTGCAATCGGGGCCTCGCATACCTGCTGCAGCTTGCAGAGCCATGTTTTCTGGCCTGTGAGGCTCCTCAGAGGTCTAGAAATTTGGCAGCAGGGGAGCAGTGTCATGCTCCTCTGCCATCAAATAGTCAGACCTGTGGGGAGTCCTGTGGGCCAGATAAGTCCGGTCCCTGGTGCTGTGTTAACCTACAGGGCAGGGGTTGAGCCACCCGTGTTTTAAAATATATCTTTATATCCTCATATCTTCAGTGTTGTGCACATTGACACTGAGACTGTATCGGCTAGTACAAATTTTTGGGCTTACATTTTTGGTATGAGATTGCTTGCATGAAAATGAAGTGTTTAATTAAATTGCAGCCAGTCTTCTGGGCAGGTATCTCAACAACTTTCAGCATTCACTTTCTTCTGGTAGGTTGTGATCACTGGGTTTGAAATAAGGGAGATTTTAAGCAGATCACAAATTATCTAATTCTACAACAGAGTGATCCATTTTAAGTTTACTTTTAAAAGTTAGAAGAAGTTATAGATAATACAACTGACCTGAACGTGTGTCAGATTTGGTTTGCTCCCATCCGTTGTTGTATGTTCTTTATAAATGGGAAGAGGAGCAGGTTTATAAAAGGAACAGTGAAACTTTAGGGTTTACCTGCATGTGGAAGTTCTACTGGTGTAATTATACAGGCATAATTAACGCAGTTGGTCCCCATATTCCTTGTATGTACTCTAGTTATATACCATCATAAATATATTTGTACCATATAACAGATTTCTCTTTTTGGGACTAAGCTATAATGGTACAAGGTAATGTATGCAAGTATAACTACATCCATGACAGTCTAACTTTTTGGATTGATGAACTTGGTAGTATTCTTTTAAGCAAATACAGCATTTGAGCACCTTGAATTTTATATCATTTGGTGGAGAATTGGTTTTAAACAACCACGTTACATAGTGTTTTCAATCAGTGTTTTGCAATAGCAGAATAAACCAGTAGAGGGGGTTCAAGGTATCTGACAAACTACAACTGGAGCTGCTGTAATGCTAACCATTACATAATTTTGCTTGTGTTGTGCAACGGTATCCACAATTGAAACTGGTGAACAGCATCTCAAGTGAAGTCTAACTCTCAGAAATTTCTGTAGAAATAACGATTTCTTACTCGGCTGACTTGATTCCCCTGTTTATTGTGGGTTATTGATATTACCTAAAATGACAAAAATGTATTTTTTACTATTTTTCATGTGTATGTACTTATAAATTCACCAAGGAGGGAATGAATTAAGTTGCTCATACCTGCATATTGAGCAGAATTGTTTATACAATTCTAAATGGTTATGCATGTGAAAGTTTAATAAAGGAAATTGGACTGCATGTCACCCATAATCTTAAGTTCATGAGGCTGCACACATTTAAGTGATTATATAATTGGACCTGTGAAACACTTGCTTGCAAAGCTAAATGAAAAGGAAAGGTTACAGTTTGGATTCAGATCTTTTTTTTACAAGGGAAAAGATACCAATTTTTTTTTTGCAAGTAAGCTGAGAATATGTATTTGAGATGAATGAGGCAAATTCCTGACCTTGTAAAACCTCTTAAGGCCTCATCTTAGAGCAGTCACATTCTAAAAAATACAAAGGAAAATGGAAGACAGTTAATTATATGAACGTGGGGGAATTGATGTCCTATTTCTGTACAGTGCTTAGGCCTAGATCATACACTACAGTACACAAGTATGAAGCCACATATTACTTACCTTATGGAGAATAAACAGAGGGAATTCCTCTCCAGTGTTGTTGAGCTGCAGTAACCTTTCCAGCTCCTGTATGCCTACTGTACAGGGGTTGGAGAGAAGAGCAGGTGGCAAGATTCCATCTAGCTGCAGGTCCCTAAGTAACTATACCCTTTTTTCATACCCTCTTTTACATGTATTGGTATATTTGCCCCCCCCCTTTCTGTTTCTAAGCAATGAGTTAGTTATTTGATACAACTTTTTAATGTACTATCATTCCCTATCCCCCCCCCCACCCCATTAGTGGTGCAGAGTCTTATCTTTTATTATTATTTAAGCATAGAACTTTAGTAACTACTCTTTAATTATGGATATTTATAAAGGAACTTATTAGTTGTCTTTTGTAGATTTGGGAATTAAGTTTACCTGTAAACAAGTATTCCATTACAATTATTTCACTTTTCCCATTGTGACTTTTGAGAAATAGACTAGTGGTCTTCACTAGTTTTCCACTCTTGGTTTAAATACCTTTCCTAACAAATTAATGCTACCATTTACATTTCTTGGATGATTCTGATGAGCCTTGTCACTGCACTTCTTCAGGAAAAAAAATCTTGGTCCCTTAAAAATACACAAGATTGATGGTAGTAGAAATTGAAGAGTTCCATTTATGTGTAGAACAGTAGAGGAAATACCATCACTTTGCTGCTGCTGTGTTCTGTTTAATTTTGGTTGTGTACCACTTATGTGCAAGACGCATGCTGAGGCTCTATGATCGTTCAGACTTCGGCACCTCTGTCCAAACTATTGATGTCGTCATCAGTTCCCTGGGATTTTGTGGGACAATGGTACACTTCACAAAAGCCAGCAAATATCAGTTGTGACTAGTTGCAAACAATTTTGGATATGTCTCGTGACCATTGTTTTTTCCATGCATTATTAATGGTACTGAGAGCTGTCAAGTACAAGGCAAGACGGTATATCCTTTCAGAGCTGCTTCTGATGCTGAGAAATCCAGTTATATAATTATTTTGCCAAACACCTACTTATTCTGATAACCTTGGTAAAGGTGGGCAAGCTAGATCTTTTGCTTGAATTGTTTAAGTTGAATAACTATCTTGCAAAGCTGCCATAGGAGAAATGTATGTATGTTAATGTTGACTGCATGAAATATACAAAATTGTAAATAATAATCTACAGCAGTTAAAACCTGAAAGTGAAAACCTGGAACTGATTAAACAGTAGGATTTCGTACGTCAACCACTGAATTTCACTGGATAACAATTCTTCCTAATACTTGGTGAGCTGTCACATGAGTTAAGATTGATCATTTATAGAAGCGAAAGTATCTGCTGCCATTTATTGTGGTACGAAGATTTACGGTTTAGTGTTATTATATGCAGTTCTGTTTAACCTATATTTTATGGCGACTCCGTATGGATGGCATTTACTGTATTTTCTCTCATACTGTACTTTTTCTAGAATAAGTGCGCCTTGTTTTTGAAAGCGGAGGAAATCTATCCAAAATTACTGGATTCCTAAAATCCAAAATTTTGGAAATCTATCCAAAATTTACTATTGGATTTGGCGGGGGGAGAGGCAGGGAAATGATCTAGCCTTGTAATAACTGAGTAGCAGCAGCTAGGAAGCTGAACCCACTCCACTTTTCTGCTCCCTGTGGATTGCATGCAGAGCAATGTTCACTTTGTCCTGCCAAAGCTTAAATGGCAGAAACTGCTGTTATTGTATTTCCTCACTTACAACATGCACCCTGATTTCCAAGGTTTTGGAAATGGGACATGTTATATGTGAGAAACTAGGGTAGTTAGTAGTTATAAGGCTACTCAGATTTTGTTAATATGATATGGGTAAGTTAAACCTGCTAGTCAAATTTGACATCTACTTATTAAGGCTTGTCTATGGCACTCTTCAAGCACTTTTTTTTTAACATACTTGTTCAGATGAATTCTTTGTCAGCTGTCTGTGCTTAACTGCTAATGTTTCAGGGTCAGTTATAAACTTTTCATGAACACCTTACTGATTTAGGGTAAGTTCACCTTCAGTTATCTTCTAAAATGTCTTCCTCAGAAACATACATCCCTGCCTTGCTGCACTATGCCTTCCTGTTGCCTTGGGTTCTCCTAGTACTTCAAGCTGTGCTGTTCTGCACTGCAGTGCCGCACTGCTTAGGGTGAGGGGAGGGAAGTCAGGGAGACAGAGCCCCGAACCAGAGCAATGGGGCAAGCAGAGGCCGGGAGCCTAATTTAGCCCCTTGTAAACTGCCAATTAGATAGCCCTGAGCTAGAGTATTGTAATGAAAATATAATTACAATTCTGTAACTAATTTTTTTGCCAACTACTGTTTTCAGGACTAAATAATTTCATGAAAAACAGCCTTAGTTTTTTCTTCTTGTTCTCATGCCAAAAGCAACTCACTTTTTCCTTAGAAAAGCGGGTAACATGTTATTGATGTTTTAAAGTGGTTGAATGAATTTAGGGAGAGAGTGCTTCCATACTATGGGGAGGAGGAGGGGTTGGGTTGTAGGGGAATCAAAGATTTAGACGTTTTATTTACAGAACGTAAAATCTTGATACATATATAGTTATATGAAATATTCACACATTTGAAAAATTAGAAAAATAAAGATCTAATTGAAAATGTATTGTGTTTGTGTGCTTGCTGTATGTCACCATTTATTTAACTGTCTTCTTGGCTGCTTTCCTGTTAAAACAATAAACTTAACTTATGGCTTTGGAGACTCTGGAATCAAGGAAATTTAAATCTGTGGCAAGACCCTGAAGATATCAAAGTTACATGGCCATTCTGATGTAAAAGTGGGCCTTGGCTACCAGTTCTGTCAACCCTTTCAAAATGCCAGATGTGGGTGGCATGCATTTTCTTCCTTAGCGTTGAAAAATCTAATTTGCTTTGAGGCTGTGTAGTAATATATTTCAGACTTGGATTTTCTGCTATTTGCTGGTTAGATCCACCTCCATTAACACTCCTTCCTGAATATAATTTACTCATCTGGGTTTTTCTCCTACATCCTGAGCATTTCTTAGGAGGGGTTCAAATATTGCTATGATATATTGGCCAATTTTTGTTTCATTTTTTCATCTGCTTCTGTATGACTTCAGTCAGTTCCATGGATTCAACTGTCACTTCTATACTGTTGATTCGTAGATCTAGTTCTGCCCCCCCAACCTTTCACTATTACTGTATTCAAGTATTGCTGCCTTTTTCTGGTAACTTTTTGGATTGTTGTCAGTTATTTAAAGATTCACCTGTAACAATTATTTTCTTCTTTAAAAAAATCTAAGCCTTTTAACCTTAATGCTGTCTTCACTTTCTGACTTACTTGTATCTTAGTTTAAATGTCCTCTTGCATAATTTCCTCTTTATTCCGTATCAGTATCTTTGGACTTCCACAGTTTGCATCTTGCCTTTCTCTACATCTATCCAAAATTACTATTAAAATAACTTTCTTGTTCCTTCACTGGTTCTTTCTTACATTCTAGAACATATACAAGATTATTCTCTTCAAAAATCTACATTGCCCTGTTTTTTGTTTCAGCCTAACCCTCTCTTCTATAGTACTCCCTGTTTTTCCTTTGCTTCTATATCATTTTGCTAGACACTGTATTATTAAAGGTAGTATACAGTTTGTGCTCCGTATTTCTTTTAATGTATAGTGCCTCACATTGTATTAAAGTTGTTTTTCTCTTATTTTCTACTGTAAAAGTATTGGGAATATTAAGATCTTTAATAGTTTTGCTTACTGTTTTCTTGGAAAATTTTGAGAAACTTGTTCTTTTCAAGTAAAGGTTTAGAAATTTTACAGAGTGAGTTTTTGCCAAATTTTCCTTTTCTGTGTTTGAATTATATTGGTGCTCAAAAGAAGACAAGGTTTAAAAATTTGGTTAAAATCACTTCTTACCTCTCTTAGTAAGCCTAGGCTCTGATATCAATCTTAGTATTTCCCTGTACTTTCAGGCAGAAGACGGATTATGCAAGATATTAATTTCTAATGCAAATTAAACCTCCAGACCTTTTCTACATTAGAAACTGAGTTGTGTGGTGATTGGGTGGGGGAAGGAGATATCTGAATTTTGTGTTGTCTTCTCAGCTTGCATTTAATGCCAAAAATGCCTCGGACTAGGCATCAATCTCACTTGTTTGAAAGAATTGGTATCTACTAGTGCTATGTTTAAGAAACGTTTAAAAGGAAGGAATTCTGTTGTTTTATCCCATGTATTTGATAGTGTTTTCTAAATTGAGCTCGGGGAGAGAGTTGTTTGGATTTGGTTTTGGTTTTTTGGTCCCTGTGTAGTCATAGTTAATTTAATCCTGTTTGGATTTGTTTGAACAGTGAAAGCAGAAACTGCTTGCTTTCTTTTTTAAATAAAATGTGTGATTTCTAAAGCTGTAAAAGTTGCCAGGTGTTAACTGTAACTAATTGTAAATTAGCAAGACGGCGTGGTACCAGTCATCTATTTAAGATTAGCAGCAACTTTTTGAATATAGTAAATTGTCAGTAGGAATTAAAATAAGTAAATGTGGAAGCCAGCCTAATATTTGCAAGGGCAGATTTGTGTCAGTCTCAAAGAACTTAATCTTTACATTTCCCTATGTTTCTTTTCCTTCATTTGTTATTTCTTATTTGTTTTAAAGCAGGGGTATCACTTATCTGGCCCTCATGTCCCATGAGTGGCATGGGGCAGCCAGTCAAACCAGTTTGGAACCTGCAGCATCTGCCCCATTTTTACTGCTCAGAAGTTTTCAGTTAACAATGCCACAAGGGTCGTGGTGTTGGAAAACTGACAGAACTTGTTTTATTTAAATTAAGGTATCTTTATCATTTTGATAATAAACCATGTATAATTATTTGAGCCAAACATCAACATCTAGAGTAGTGTTCTAAAGTGATAGTATAAAAATACCAGTTTAAAAATGTTTTACATTACAGTCCAAGTGTAGTCCATCTGGCTAACCTAAATAAATGTTCTGATCCAGTTCTACTTGTTTTGGTTTTTGGTTTTTTTTTTATGTTTTATGTTAATCCCCGTTAAAACTGGCTTGATCCTGTTCTTGAGAATTACGATGAAAAAAATTGGAACTAACAAGACCTACATATCATTCAAATAATTGTTTGTTTATTCCTTTCTCCTGCATCTGAAATGATAGCTTGTGGCTAGGGACAGAAATTACACACAAACTGGTATAAGTGATCAGAAATCATTTCAGATCTGTAACACAACAGAAGTTCAATGCACATAAACTGCTTTCAAAATGGCCAAAACAGGTTTAAAATAAACCTGGATGACTGTAGTATCAGACTTCACTGATTTTAGGTTAAATTGGTCTATTGAACTTCTGTTCCAGATCTATTCCAGGTCTAAGTTAACTTGGGAGTCCCCCAGCATCCCAGGATGCTTTGTATCTCCTCTGCAACCCCACCCTTGCAGGGTAGGCAACCTAGTCTTGGCCCAAGCTGTCTCTTACAACTGAGCATGGAGGTGTGGTCTAGCACCTCCCAGCTTTTGGCTTTGGATCATTGCAGGCATGTGGCTGCATTTCCGGAATCAAGAGAGAGCTTTATCAGTTCAATCTATGCATCTTAGATTAACCTGTAAAGATTGAATTGATTCAGGCTTGGACTTTCTGACTGTCTGTACTTAGCCTGTGAGCTTACCTCTAACTTGTAATATAAGCTGATGCTAGAAAATATGGTGTTTTGTAAAGTGCCAATGTATTTATGGTAATAGGCAATAAAACAAAATGGCCTTAATTGAAAGATGCCCCATTCTGCACTCACTTTTTGATCCATTGGCATATAACTTGGGAATGGTGGGAAAATATTTTTAAATAGAACAAATCTATTTCCATGACCTTACTTACCAATTCTTCTGTTCAAAGTGATTTAAAGCATTCAAGAGGGAAGATTCATTTAAACTATAATTCAAAAGAACAATAAGTAAACAGTTGCCAAAATATGAGGATTTAATAAAGAATTTCAAATATCCTAATAGTTAAGTTACTGACTGAAACCGTACAAGAGGCCAAGTAGTTGTTGCGTACCAGACTATGCCTTGTAATATGTTGGAAATAAGTTGCGCTCATGTGGTTAAGTAATTAAAAGCGCTTGATTTTTACCTTGTCCTGGCCTTGGATCAGGTTACTATGCCACTAATTTATTATGTTTATCCTAAATAATTTTTCATACTTCTTTCAGTGTGAAGAAATCTGACATCTATGAGATTTTTTTTTTCCAGCAAAGATTTCAGTATTTAAATCAGAAAGCTATGTTTGTAGTTAGAGCTTTCCCAAACTGTGATATATTAAATGTGCATGAACTTTGTGTTTGTTTTGTTTAACTCTTTAGTATTGTGAATATTGTACCCCAAATCTGTATCTAGCTAAGAAGTTTTTATTTTAATCTAGACTTGCTGAAGCATCCCTGACTTTTGAATTTAATCTAACATTAGGTGCTTTTGAGAATTGTATTTTGTTGAGTGAGAAATAAATTGCAAAGGGATGTGAAGGGTAACAAGAAGGGTTTCTACAAATATGTCGGTAGCGAGAAGAGGATCAGGGAGTGTGGGTCCGTTACTGAATGGGGGAGGCAACCATGTGACAGAGGATGCTGAAAAGGCTAAAGTGCTCAATGCCTTTTTTGCCTCAGTCTTCACAGGCAAGGTCAGCTCCCAGACTAATGCATGAGGCAGCACATTTTGGCAGGGAGGTGAGCAGCCCACAGTGGTGAAAGAACTGGTTAGGGACTAGAAAAGCTGGACATGTACAAGTTCATGGGGCTGGATAGAATGCACCAGAGGGTGCTGAGGGAGTTGGCTGGTGTGATTTGCAGAGTTGCTGGTCATCATTTTTGAAAACTCATGGTGATCAGGAGAGGTCCTGGATGATTGGAGAAGGGCAAACATAGTGCCTATTTTAAAGAAAGGGGGAAAAAGGAAGATCCAGAGAACTACAGACCAGTTAACCTCACCTCAGTCCCTGGAAAAATGAAGCAGGTCCTCAAGGAATCCGTTTCTAAGCCCTTGGAGGAGAAAGTGATTAAGAAGTCAGCATGGATTCACCAAGATCAAGTTATGTCTGACCAAGGTGATTGCTTTCTATGTTGAGATGACCAGCTCTATGAATGTGGGAAAAGCAATGGATGTAATACCTTGACTTTAGCAAGACTTTTAATACAGTCTCCCACAACATTCTCGCAAGCAAGCTAAAGAAGTATGAGTTAGATGAATGGACTGTAAGGTGGATAGAAAACTGGCTGGAGCATTGGGCTTAGAGTAGTAATCAGTGGCTCAATGTCTAGCAGACAGCTGGTGTCAAGTGGAATGCCTTGGGGGGTCAGTCCCGGGGCTGGTTTTATTCAATATTTTCATCGCTGACCTGGAAGATGGCATAGAGTGCACCCTCAGCAAGTTTGCAGATAACACCAAGCTGGGGGGGAGTAGTAGATATGCTGGAGGGTAGGGCTAGGATTCAGATTGACTTTGACAATCTTCAATTGGAGAGTTGGACCGAAAGGAATCTCATGAGGTTCAACAAGGACAAGTGCAAAGGCCTGCACTTAGGACGGAAGTACCCCATGCACCAATACAGGCTGGGGGTTGACTGGCTGAGCAGCAGCTCTGCAGAAAAAGGACCTGGGGTTTACAGTGGACAGTGAGCTGAATATGAGCCAGCCTTGTTCCCTTGTTACCAAGAAAACTAATGGCATACTGGGCTGCATTGGTAGGTGTGTTAGCAGTAGGACTAGATCTCCTGAGGCCCCTTTCAACCCGAACTTTCTATGATTCTAACAATCTTGCTAAACTTTCAATCAAGGGAGTGTCTAGAAATCTTTATCTAAAAACAGATTATTGGCTTTCTCTTGATTATCATCGTTTTCCACAGTTTAGAAAATTTTAAAAGCAAAGCATGAGACTCGGTTGCTTAAGTGATTGGACAGGAAGATGGAAATAAAAGCTGTTTTGAAAATGGTATTTTCTTGCTTTCCTACCCTTAATAGTCTATATGGTTTTATACAAGAGTTTGGAGAATTAAATATTGTTTATATATGATTTAAGGCCCTGTAAGTGTGTAGTATGCTAAAAGGATTGCTTTCCAAGAACTTGGGCTACAAAACAACTTTAATTGAAATACACTTTTGACAGAAGTTACCACTGTGTGTCTGATCCGGCATTAAATTATGCCGCCTGCACTGTCAGCTGCTAATGCTAATTTGTAGGATAAAAGTTATCCAGTTTTTGTTCCCTGTTTCATGTAGATGACCTCAGAAGGGCTGATATTCAGTTGCCCCAGGTATTACTTTGTGTTTTTAAAAAAAAAAAAAAAAAAAATGTGGGCAGAAGTAGCAGTAAATAAAACATTTCAGCAACAGGTTGTTTGTTTGTTTTTTTAATATATGACCAAAACCTTATTACTTGTTTTGTTTTATTTAGCTTACTACTGAGATACTTAAGTGTAAATAATTTATCCTTTTTAATCAGACTGTACTTCCTATCTGAAGCATTCAAAAGTTTGCCTTCTCTAAATCTAAATCTGCTGTTTTCAATAAATCTTCTACCATAGTTGACTGACTGGCTCAGTATAATGGGAAACTGAGGGTTATATTTCATAGTGATGTACCGTGGACATGCAGTAAAATTTTTTTGTATGAAAATAATTGTTGTACTTTGTGTACTTAGTCTAATTGAAAATTGTTGTGTATCCAGCAGCTCTTCCCTAGCTGTACATAGCTGCTCTCCAATTTCCCAGGTAATTAAGAATAAATGGAAGAGCTTACGGTTGCACACTGCTTAGTTCTCTTGCTTTTAACATGAAACTCCATTCCCCCACCCCTTTTTTTTTTTTAATATAGGGCTTCTGCCTGCCTCTGCTCATTCAATAAGCAAAGTTCTTCATAAACTAAATAAAATTTAAGTTAGGGATGAAACTCCAGTTATTACTTGTAGTGAAATCAAAGCATTGGGGTTTTTTTAATGTAGAAAGAAGCTGTCTAAATCTTTTAGTTCTCCAGTGTTTTGCTATTCCTGTTCCTCTGAAATAATCATTCTTTTTCAACATTGAAAAATCCTTATTTAGCAACCTTTTATTGTATTTTATAACATTTCACTTTGATTCACATTCTCAACCCCGCACATACACGCACTACTTTTTTTTTTTTTAAACTTTATTATAAAAATAAAAACAAACGGTAGAGGTACAAACATATAGACTGTTAGGGACTGGGAGGGACCTTGCAGATCATTGGGTCCAGCCCCTGTGCTCAAGGCAGGAAGACACCTGAGATCAAGAGACCCCAGCGAGGTGACTGTCCAGTCTCCTCTTCAAAACTTCCAGGATAGGTGCCTGCACCACCTTTGGAGGGAGTTTGTTCCACAGTCTGGACACCCTGTCTGAAGGAGTGTTTCCTGGTATTAAGCCTGAAGCGGCCTTCCAGGAGTTTTTATCCATTGGTCCTGCTCTTCCCCAGGAGTGCCCTAGTGAACAGTTGTTCACTGAGCTCCTGATGCCCTCCTCAGGCTTTTCCGGGGCTGAGCATAAAAAAACTCATCGGTGACGAGAAATGCTGTATTACCAGAGATTGAAATCCCCCTCCCCTCCATGCCCATTGTGCAGTTACAGATATAGGACCAGCTGTCCATCTTCCATCATGCAGAGTGACCCCTCAATGGCTCAGCATGACAAACTGTTCCACATTTTGTTGCAAAGTGAAGTGTCCAAATTCAGATGTGGCATACCTGGACCAAGAAGTGGAAGACCTAGAGGGCATCATCAAAGCCACCTCCTGTGAACTGGTTTCTGAGGATTTTCAGTCTTGTCATCTTGGCCTGGTCCAGCAGGAAATTGGTCAGGCAGATCATGCTTCACTTAACTGTTTGGTGTGGGATAGAGAAGATGTACATGGTCTCAGAGAAGTCCAAGTTCAGCATGCCAAAGAGGTTGCCAAGAGCAGCTGTAGCTGTAGCCAGGGGCAGTCCAGGTAGGCGTGGAAGCTGCTTTCTGTCTACTAAGCTGCTGTTAGGGGTTGGGGTTGTTGTACATGGTGGTCAACAAGTGCATCCACAGTGAAGGTAGTCTTCACTTCAGCCAAAAGCTGCACAGCAAACAGTGGGCCCAGCTGTTCAGCCAGGGCTTTGGTTGAGAACCCAGTGGGGTGAGCTGAGTTGAGATGGGTTACCTTGATGGTGTGCAACTGGACCACAAGCAGAGGTGAGGGTCAGTACCCTTGGCTGCAAGGCTAAGTTATAGACCAGGGGCTTCTACAGCAGCTTTGGAAACTGTAAGTGCCTGCTCTGTGGTCTTAGTTGGACCATAAGCCTGCCAGGCCCAGGTGAGGCTGTGGTAGAAGTGTGGCAGGGTGTCCCAGTTGAGGTGATCAGGATCCAACAGAAAAGGGTCTGATGCAGGAAAGCAAAAGCCAGCTGTTGACAGAGAAAGGGTCCACCAGCAAAGAGCAGGTGTTGAACGGCTTCATGTGGAAGACAACCCACCTACTTTCCAGGTTTTGGCCCTGACACCCTTAATTGGTGGGCAAGTAGGGGAGAGCCTGCTGTAGCCAGAGTTGCCTGTTTCAACCTGCTGGAGCCTTTTAAGGAGGTTTATTCATATGTCCAGGATGGTGCACCTGTTCCAAAGAGTAGCAGTTGCCAGATCGTTGATGATGAGGGCCCAGCCATGTAGTAAAAGCTAGGTAGGTGCCAGTGCCACTGCTGTAGTCAACCACCTCACCGAGGCCTTCCCAGTTCTTGGCTAGCCAAATGAAGATGGCAGCCAAATGAAGATTTCCAGGACTTTGAAACCATTGTGACACCAGGGCATGTCTGGAGGCTGAGCATTGACCCAAGGGTCTAGGAGGAACATGTCACTTAGCCCAGTTGGTATAGGCTGAGGAGGTGTGCTTGTAGGCCTGTTGATGGTCATCCAGGGACTGGACCTGCTAAATGCTGTCATCTTATTTGGGGGTCCAGTGACTGGGGCTGTGGTCAGTAGGGGGATCAGGCCTGTCAGATGCAGTCACAGCTCAGAACAGCATCTCAATGGTTAGGGCACAGCATTCTGGAGAAAGAGCAGCCCTACCAGATGCCCCTGTATTCTGGGAACAGAGCACATGCTCTCTGTTCTTCACGAGGCTAAAGGTGTCCTGGTACAGGAGCTGGATCACTGAGATGAAGACAGTTGTAAAACCAAAGGTGAACCCAATCAAATGCTTTTGCTTGATCCAGAGAAACAAGGCTAATGTTTGAGCTGAAGGGTTCTGCAGCTGCCAGAAGTCACACAATAGAAACAGGTTTTCTTGGATAGTTCTGCAGGTACACAGTAGCTCTGTTCAGGGCCTGTTCGTGGCCATGACCTTTTCAGCTGGTTGGCCAGGGTTCTGTGATTGGTACACAGGAGCAATACTAGTCACTAGCTCTTAATGTTTCTGAGATCCCCTTGGGCAGCAGTGTGAGGACTGCTCGCCAACAGCTCACAAAAAGGATCCAAACTTTGAGGCCCTCCTACAAGATGTCCAGGAGGTCCAAGCCAAGAGGGGGCCAAAAGGTCTTGCAGAATTCATTGGGTAATCTTGCAATGCCTGACTCCTCCATGGTGAGGCCATCAATGGCAGTGGTCAGTTCTGCCAAGGATACCTCCTGTTTGAGCTTGTTAGTTTCAGACATGGAGAGTTGGAAGAGGACCTTATGTAGGTCTTGGTTGGCCTCTAGGCAGGCATGCTCAGTTGTTAGCAGCTCCCTGTTTACTAAACTAGCATCATGCCCTCAGATCTTGACTGGGTCCATGTGCACTTGGCATAAAGGTTATAAAATGGCCAATGAACTTTGTTCTGACCATTTTTTCTCTAGGTTGAAAAAGAACATGATCAAGGCATCAGCTTCTGTGAGTTCTTAGAAGGGGGCTTGAGTTCTTGTACCCCAACCTGCAGCCTCTGTTGTCTTCTCAAGTATTTTTCCAGGAGCTTAAGGCTCTCATACAGCCCATGGTCATTACCAGCATCCCTCAAGGTAGCTTCAAGCACCACAATGTCTTCCTCAAGGCCTTGCATACTGAGGTGCAGTCTTGGGTTGTCTGCTATGTATATTGCTGGCAGAAAATCTTAATTTTTGCTTGCCCCATTTCCCATCACTGCTTCCAGGGGGGAAAGTCACTTCTCGAAACTGCCCAGGTCTGCGAATCAGTTGTGGAAGTAGGTATCCTGCAGGAAACTAGCACTGAGCACAAGTAGGGTGGTTGCCTGTGAGCCAAGTCAGGAAAGTCCATTTCATACCAGACCGGGCTATGATCTAAGAGTTCTGATGGAAAGATATAGCTTCAGCAAAGCAGATACAGGTGGTGTTTGATGGGGAGCTGATCCAGGTGAGCCATGGAGAGACCACTTGTACTTCCCCACACCTGGGTATATTGCCTCATGCTAGGATGGAGGTTCCATCATGTGTCAGGCTTGCTGCCGCTATAGAGTGAAAGGTAGATGGGGCTCTGGTCCATTCCTGGAGGGTGCAGTTAAAATCATTCCCCAAACGGAGTTGGTCATTGCCTTCAGGACATGTCTGCAAGAGCTCAGCCAACATCCTGGGAAAAAACACCCTCTCCCACCTTTCATTGGGTGCATAGGTGTTAATTAGGATGAGGAAGCACTGCTTCAAAGTGGATCAAAGTACTAGCAGGTGACCAGGGACAACGTCCTGAGCCACCACTGAAACCAATCTCAGTTTTTGCAAGAAGAAGATGGCAATGCCCACGGCAGAGCTTGTCCCATGGTTGAAGAGAGCTCTTTCTTCCTCTCCAGGCAGTGCTCCAGTCTGCCTCTCAGTCTTATCTGTGTGCGTCTCTTGCAACACAGTGAAATGTAACCATTTCTTGTTCAGGAACTTGGAGCTACTTACTTTCCAGAGTTCTTGTATTCATTCCCCCCGTCCCCTCCCACCTTCCAAAACAATTTAAGCTTATCAGATGCTACTCATAACTTTACTACTCATAACTTTAACACATTACCTAAAATGCACACTTATTGGAACTAGAAGGTACAATCTTATGCCGGTGATGGAAATTTATACAGCTCTGATTTTGTTAATCTATAAGGTGCACCTCTTCCCTTCCTTTGGGCTAACATGGCTAACCAACTGTCTTCTGTTTTTTGTGACAATGGTAGTAATATTTAAACATGTAGTTGAAATGCAGTTTCCATCTTAATCACCTACCTTAGTTGCCTGCAGCTTTCTGAAACTGATTTATTTTGGGTTGTATTTTTAATTGATCTTTAGACATGCATGTATTGGAAAGTTTCAGCAAAATTTAATTCTGATTTATTTTACTTCTGTGTGTGGGTGTGTGTGTGAACTTCTTCGTTCTCTGAGCAGAATTTTGCGTATGTATGATTAAACAGTGACTGAATCAGTTTTTGCCAAGATTGCTATTTTGTATTGTTGATGAGATATAAGGAACAAACTAAGTTGAAAGGTTATTGGTTTAGCAGCTTTGAAGTTGTGATCATGGAAAGCATATTCACACATGAACAGCTGGGGGGGGGTGTATTTTTAGGGTTTTTTGTGCTAGATCTGTTGCTTAGAGGCAAATAAGTTGCATATAAACAAACTTAATTTGTTTTTGTTTTTTTATTCCATTGAAGGTCATTGAAAGCTGAAAGTGTTGTGAAACCCTTCAGTGTGACTAGTCTTTTAAAATTTTTAATGGTATTTGGAAAAAATGTGCTATTTAGCCATGGCCTTTTGCAGAATACAGCAGTTAAAATATCATAGATTCTTCTACTTTCTGTTCCCATCTGTGCCACTGGCAAAAAATTAAAACATCCTGTTACAAATAACCATTTATGTTGTGGGGTTGAGGTTGCAATTGTGTGGAAAAGTTGTTGAGAAGTTAGAGAATGTCCAGCGAAAGACAAAAAAAGACTTGGAAGGCAAGCCATAGGGGTTGAAAAAAAATTAAGTAAGTTTAAGAGATTATATGGGGACCTGATAGCAGTCTTCAAATATCTGCAAGTCTGCCATAGCACACCTTTTTCTCCCTCACTGCAGAGAGCAGGATGTAGTACTTGTTTGGAATTACAGTAAATTGGGCATCAGGAAAACTTCTTTGCTGTTAAAACAGTGAGGCAGTGGAGTAATCTGCTTGGGAAAGTTATGGAGTCTCCTTCATTCGAGGCTTTCAAGAAGAGGTTGGATAAGCATTGGTCAGGTATGATTTAGGAGTAGCAGTGCCTAGAGTGTGCTGTGAGGAGCAACAGTTGGAAGCCCAAGAGATTTCCATATACACATTTTTCAGAGACCATGAGGAAGCTCTGCAGCCTAGAGCATGTGGAAGTCAGTGAGGACCATGCTGAGCAGCAGGAGAATGAAGCAGAGCTTCACAACTGATGGGGAAATGAAAGAAGATTTAAAAGATCTGATACGTTGTGAAGGGGATAGAATAACAGGGGAGGTCTGACTCTAGTTAAGATGTGTGATGCATGGAGTTGTTTGCAGCTCCTAGGTTGCAGTGCAGAATCAAGGGTGTTGGTTATCCCATGTTTCTGGACCTTGCTGGTTCTACATGGGGCTAGGAAGAATTTTATTCTCTTTCCTGTTCTTAAGGGTGTCAGGTTTCAGGGGAGTTTTTGTTCTGTTTTGTTTTCCTTAGAAGCATTATGTGTTAGCTGCAGCCAAAGCTGATTTTGACTGGGGTGTGCCAGTGCACATAACCTGATCAGCAGGAGCAAAGATTTAGGGCTTAGGTTTGTTCTCTAGGCTTCTAATCATGGTCATGATTAGTTTACTAGGGCAGTATTTTTCAACCTGTAGGTCATGGCCCACAACTGGATTGCAAGAATATATATGATAGGGTCATGAACAAACTTTAAAAATGGATTCTCCTTTAAAGGAGAAAAACATGGGAAACTGTGACTTCCCTTGCAGGCTGGCAGAGTTCCTGCCTGCAGGGAGCTGCTTGGAGCCCCCCATGACCCAGCCCCCATCCCACACACTGGGTAGCTGGGGCCTGTGAATAGAAGGCAGCAGGTCAGGATTGAGGGGCACTGAGGTCAGGACTGGCCATCAATGTTTATGAATGGGTCCTGCTACAAAAATGGTTGAGAACTACTGTACTAGGGTGCCTGTAGACATGGGGACACTGCTCCAACATGCTGTAGCTACAGAGAGTCAGAACAGACTCAATCAAGTCTTCTCGAGTATGCTAATTGGCATGCTGCAGCAGCTGGCGTGTCTCATGTACTCAGTGTCCCTGCACCTCAAAATGGCAGCGGGAACACTTTAAAGATTGTTGAACGAGCTTTGGTTAAAGTGCCCTCACTGCCATTTTGAAGCATGGGGTGCTGAATACATGAGACCTGGCAAGCGCTTCAGTCAGAGCAACTCTTGAAGCCGCTCTAATTAACCCCCCGTTTCGGAGCACATGTAAAGATGCTCCAAGATTTGATTTCTTTCCAGCACAATCCACCAACAGTTATCCTCTACTTTAGCTACTCCATCTGAACAGTTCATCTTTACAAAGACTGCGAATCATTTTAAACTTTTCCCCTCTGGGTCACGTAGTCGCTTTAAAGATGGATTATAGAAGAAAAATAATGGACTTGCCTAGTTGATACAACAGAGCATGGTTTCAAATCATGGCCTAGTCAACTATACCACAGTGCCATCTAGAGAGATTGGTGACATGTTTGTTTGTTTTTTAATATAGCGCCTTTGAGAAAGAGGTGGGGATTATAAAACCTGTTTTATGTATGTGGAAGCCAGTGGGTTTTTGCTGGTTGAACAGTAGGCTGCTGTCAGCTGCAGTCTCCCAGTCTTTCTTACTTCAGTTCTAGAGGAACTTTGCATACAGCTAAATAAGTGCAAGTGACTTCATTCTCCATATTGTTCTCTCAAGGGTCAGAATAAGTTTAACCCACTAAATCCCAGATCTCTGTATTTAATTATACCAAGCAATTCCTGTCTCTGCTGCATAATTCTAGTAAGTCATGTAACCTGTCATGAATATCCCTATTACCAAATCCCTTAAAGTGTCTCTTTGCTCAAGAGGTTCAGAATTTGAGTTTACTGTATAGCTTCATAAGACTTACTTACATGTGTGGCCTATATCTTAACAACTCATTCTGAATATGCATGTACAAAGGACATGTAAAAATGGTTTTCAAAGGCTTGCAACTCGGTCAAATTGAAATATTTTCACCAAAATATTGAAAAACACTGCTCCAACTTTAGGATTTCTCCACCAGACTTTATCCTTTCCCTTTTGGCCTATCAGTAATAGTGCTGTCTAAAAACATGAGGTATTGGCTTTAAAGCTATGTACAATTTTTTTAATGTAACCTTCGTATTTTTAAGCTATTAAGGCAGGGAAAAAGACTACTTCAAATGTCATTTTTTTTTACCGTTACATGCAGTTTGAAATTTGAAAACATTTTTTCCCCTTCTAAACGTAATAAAAAATGTGTTCATTTCTTGTGTTGTGTTTTAAGGAGGATGAAGATCAGTTTTATAAGGAAGCTCTGGTTGCAGGATTAAATATGGAGAGCTAACTCCTCTATATGCATTTTCTGTAGTTATGCTGTTATGAAACATCTTTTATCTGAGAAGTGTTCATTCTGCATTTTGACTCTCCTAAATAATACTCCTGATTTTCTTTCAGCATCTCTTGAGCGCCTCGTTTCCTGTTCCCCTCTCCCAGTAAAAGGTTAATAATTAACATTATTAAAATGTGTAATATTGAAACAAAACAAGAAATGTTTCCACAGTGATGGTAGAAAACTTTTTTTCCCACTTATTTAAAGAGAAATAATTTAAGAGTGCTTAAAAGGACATGTTTTTAAGGTGCTCAGCTCTGATTTTGCACTTTAATGAAGGGGCTAGGTTTTCAAACAATAGATGTTGAACGCTTAAGAAAACTGGAATAATTTGTTTAGGTGCTCAGTTGAAAGCCACTGAATACTGATTTTTTTTTTTTTTTTTTTAAATCTGAACATGAATGTGTTGATGGAGCATGGAAAACTAGAAACCATTTGTATCTTTCATCTTGTGATCTAGGAGTAATAGAAATTGATGTTTATAAGACATTTCATGTATCTTGATATTTATATCCTGGCCAGAGAGGTTAGTACTATTTCGTACTTCAGTTGAGGAAAGATTATTTTGCAGAAGAAGAAGCTTTATGCCAAAATAGTGGGGGTTTTTATGTGGGAATGCAAATCTTTTGTATCAAGTAAGTGTAGTTTCAAAGCATTAAACTATTCAGGAAACTATGCTGTTGGTTTTTTTTTTTTTGACAGATGGCGGAGTTTGACACCAGTTGGACAGCCCATACCAGGAACTAGATTTATTGCATTCAAAGTGCCTTTAAAAGGGGTATGTCTAAAAATGCTATTTCAATAAATCTGTACCAGTAGCAGTAGAAGGAATGATGGAAAATAACATTGTCATGCAAACTGCAGACTAGACCTGAAATAAAAATCAGTTAAATTCTTTTGCATTAAAATTATTTATTATATTGTCCTTTACATAATTCCTTTTTTACAAAATTAATATTGATATTTCAATACACTTATTATCTTATAAATCATATCCATCTCTCTAGCCAATTGGCACTGTTCATTTTAAATATTAATTCATTGATTACAGTGTTTCTGAAATATATCAGTTAAGTCTCAAGCCAGTTTCATCTTTGTTCTTTCCTGAAACTGCTGTAAAAAGATTCCTAAGTCTGGTGGTTTTTATAATTAAATAACTTTTCTACTTGACAGAAAAGCCCAACATTAATTTAGCATGAATTACAGATTAAGGCCACTTTTGAAAAGGTGCATACAGATGTGTGTCTGTCTCACCTGTTACTGATTTCATAGGTCTGGAAAAAAGTATTCTATTTAAAAAAACGTTTGCCTAACTGGCCTCTAATCAGGTTTGATGCCTTCATTGGATTCTAACTAGTATACATTTCCATTTTAATCTCTTAAATGCGCCAAGCCAAATTCTCTTTTTTTTTGAGCTTGTGCCTTTAAAAACTTGAGGGTAGAGGCAGTCATTGATCTAGATTTGATAACCTTGTAGATATATTAAAGAATTTGCATATTTGACTACATTTTTTAACATTCACTTATAGCCTGATAAAACAGTGCTTCAGTTATGCAGGGGAAGAAAGCTTATGTTTTTGGGGGGGAGGGGGGTTGGTGGGGGGAGGTTAACTGTCCTTATCATATATGAGCTCAGCAGCTCTATAAAACTAGATACCTTTCTTCCATTGTTTGTCCACACATATTCCACTCTAGTTATGCATGTGCTCCATGTGCAGAAAACTGACTTCTTTTTGAATTGCAGTGTGCAGTGGGGGCCATGCTTGCACCTCATATGAACTCACAACTGCTGTAGCAGAAAGTCTAAGGAACCTCAGCTAGCATTTGATTCCTTCTTTCTGTAGGCGATATGAACTGGGTAGCAAATATTTAGTTTGATTCTCTTTATTATTGGTCTTTTCCTGTTATCAGCTGCAGCCTTTCATAGCAGTGGCAGACACTGCAGTACCAGATAAACTTATTCAAAAGCTTTCCATGCTGAAATTCATAGTGTTGGATGGGTGTGATCTCTAAGGGTATGATCTCTGTTTCTCTGCTTTTACTTGATATAGCATTAATCCTTTCACATAGTCCCAGTATCCTAATTGGGATTGCATAATCTATGGTGGGAGAAGGTCTGTGCCTTTGCTGTGTCTTCCACAGAGCACAGTGGCATGTCCGTACCCATCTATCCTCATTTTCCAACATGGGAAACTCATCTTGGCCATTTCAAAACTCTGGGCTTCAAAAGATCTGTGTAAGAAGCTATGCCACAAGTATACTGGAACCCAGGTCTATATGATTGCTTACAAGGTTTTCCTACCCCCTCTCTGAGGTTTCACCATTCAAATTTGGACAGACAATGCTACTGTGGTATACTGTGTCAACAGGTATGTGTGGATAAATGATCTTTCTCATTTTGTCAAGTGGCAGCACATCTTTGGAATTACTATGCTCCATCACATTCCTTTGGAAGGGATCCACCTATTCATTCTACAAAAAAAAATCAAGCAAGACCTACCTTGGAATTTTCAGAGAATCAAAATTGTCAACAACATATTTGTCCTTGACACATTCCTTTACTGGGTTTGCCTGGCATTTTGGAGGCTTTTGCTACCCATATCAGAAATAGATATTTCATGTTTCATTCTAGAAGTGAATGTGAATCTGGTTTTCCTGCTCAACAATTTTCTCCTACTTCCATGGACTTCAGAATTCTTCTGTGATTTCCCCTTGATACCTGGGTTTCTCAAAAACAAATAAACAAGAATACAGAATATTGTTGGTCTAGTAAAAGATATCACCTCTGTCCATGAGCCCCGATTGCAAAAATACAGAATACAGATATGGCTCTCTTGCCTGATTCATCTGTTAATCTATCTGCTTTGACACCTTGCCTTTCTTCCAGGTCCAGGGCCAGATCTGATCTTGAATCTAATGTCACTACATGTAACAGCCTGAACGCTGGTTGGATAATTTAGTTATCCAAGAAATTAAGGAGCTGCTCATCTGAGATCCAAGCTAATTTTGAAGATCATTTGATAATGATCTTCATTAGGCATTCAAAGCTAAACAAAATATCTTTATAGTCCAGGTGTCTCAGCAGCTGCTTTCACCAGTTCCAGCTTCATTTTCAACTCTTCTTATAGTATTTAACCAGAAGTAATCTGCATCTTTCAGGTGCATATAATAGTGAAGTCCTCCGACCACACATTCGGTTTAGGATTTCACCATATTTTCATCTTAATTGTATGTAGATTTTGGAGTTCTTGCCTGAGAAGAAGCTTCCCCTTTCCCAGGATATCACCCTAGCTCTTAGTGAATAAATAGAATCTGCCTTTGCACTCTTGCCAACCTGTCATCTTTCAATGAAAACTCTTTCTATGGATTATTTTTGCCAGGAGAAGGGGAGAAATCCAAGTTTTCATGACCAGACCTCCATACTCAGTATTTAAATAAGATCCATTTTTGTGATTTGCCACAAGATACTCTCAGATATCTTTATCTCAGCCACCCTATCCAGCTGCTAGCTCCCTACAGCTAAAAGCCATTCTTCTCTTTTCCCAAACTGTTCACAGAAAGGGTTATCATTCACAGAAAGAGAATGTTCTATCCAGCCCACCGGTAGTCCTGTGGACTATCCAGAGTACAGCAGTGCAGAATTTGGGTTCTCTGGACACCAGTGGACATGACTGTCAGCTGTTGCTCCCTGACTCCTCACTGGTACCCAAATGCAGCTTTGTGCAACCACGCACCCCCATCTCCGTGCTGCTGCCCAACTAGAAATCTGCACTGTTGGGCAGCAGGTGGAACATGGGACATGTGATTTGCCCAGAGCCACATTCAGGCAGCAGCGTGGAATTCTGGCCAGTTGGCAGTGCGAGGGGCATGGGTCAGCACAGTGTCGAGAACCAGCACCAGCTGCCGCAAACCCCTGGGTGCTTGCCGATGCATGCCCCCTGCTCCACACTGTCCAAATGCTTGCTGTTCCACATGGCTGTGTGCAGCCACATGGCCCTAGACCCATGCTGCCTACTTTATGCTGTATTCATGTTTTCTTCTCCATTATTCCTTTACTCAGATTTCGTAATCAGAGGCCAACTTTCGTAGTACTCTTGCAGTCACTCTTTTAAAGGACTCTTTTGGGAGTCCTTTTCCCATCTCCAGACTTGAACTAAGGGCTTATCCCCTGGGTGGAATCTATGTGGACAATTGCACTTGAGAAAGAAAGAAGTTACCTACACCATGGTAGCTGTGTTTCTCCTTTCAACTAATCCCATGTCCTACCCGTTTGCTATTCTTAGTGGCAAAGGAACTGAGTGACAGTTGAGTCACCGCTCCTTTTACCCTTGTTTGTAGGCATTGCAAAGACATTCAGGGCACAGGAAGAGCCACAATGGATGTTGATATTCAGAAAAAACCTGGTCTTGTATACATGGAGTATATGCACAAGTAGAGAGGAACTCCTGTGAAGAACTGCAGCTACTGTTGAGAGAGTAATATTTTTTTCCTATGGTTCTTGACAAGAAAATCAGCTACTCTTTACTTGCTAGCCTGGAGCTTAGTTGCTGTATGATTATTTATATAATTGCTCCTACTACTATATGATCAATTTTAAATGTAGTATCTCATAACTTGAGCGATGGAGGTGAAGAAAAGGAATAGACAGGGATAAAAGTGTCTGCCCAAACTATGCAGGGAGAGATGTGAACAAGGAAGGGGAGAAAAACTGCAATTATGTAGGATCGACTGATAAATTGGGATTTTTGCAAGGCAAGTGGATAACATTTTAGTTGTATCCGATTTACTACTATCAATGTTAATTTATACTGCTATTTTCAAAATTGTTCTTTTTTGTATGTATCACTTTGCAGTATTTTTTATTGAAAATAGTGATTAACAGTGAGATTTATAATTGTTGTGCATAAAGGTTAAGCTGCTCCTGCATTGTTTTTCTGACTTACCAGTGGAGTCGTAATATTATACAATAAAATTGTGGGTTTATGTCTTTTCATCAAATTTATCTTGGTGTGTTTATTGAATTCAGATAATATATTGATATAGTTTTTATATACTTAAATGTTTTGAATGCTTGTTCCTTTTGGTTCTTGATTTATAACATAAGGTTTAGACATTTTTATTCTTATCAAAGTTGTGATGCAAAATCTTAATTATACTTCTTCATTGTAGGCAATTAACCAGAGACTTACACCAACCCAGAAATTTACGCCAAAAGATCTTATTGCTGGAATGAAAGCCCTAAATGTGGAACTTGGATTAATTATCGACTTAACGTATACCACACGATACTATGAAGTTAAGGTAATATTGTAATAATAAGAGAATAATATGCTAGGTTAAATCTTCTGCCTTTATTTCATAATGTTTAGTAGCATTCTAGAACTGGAATAAACAATTGAACATTGAGTCTTCAACAAAAACTAAAAGTATTGTATTATGTTGTATTTTTACCCCCAGCTAGTTTTCACTTGTGGCTTCGTGCAAGAGTGTTTGTTTGATCTTACCTAATATAGTTATATTAATATTTATATAACTATAGCTCCCAGAATCACTACTCAAAACTACTGTGTAGCTACATTGTACAAACACCACAAAAATACATCCCCTGTACTAAAGACAGATTCTTATTTTGATAGATGCTAGATATTTTAAAGTGGAATGTTTCTTTCACTCTTCTCTTGTTTGAGTGTATTTCACAAGGTATACGTACTTTGATAAATATTTTCTAAAAAACTCGCTTGTTGCCCTGTGGGGTCAGGCCAACTCTCAGGATCTCAGTATTGTGTGGTTAGACAGGGGAGGGTATGATACAATTGCACATATACAAACACACAAATCGATTAGGTGCATACACACACACACTACCAGCTCGGGCACATACACATCCAAACCAGCCTAGGCACATGCATACCTATCACCAGTTCAAGCACATACACTATACACCCCAAAAGTTAGACACAGATCACTAAGTCTTATATCAGGCACACAATGACATATGTATATATACACACACACTCACACTCACTCACCAGTTCACACACATATAACCCACCCACACATACACACAGGTAAGTTCCTAACTTGGATGGTACATTGTGTGTGTGTGTGTGTGTGTGCTTGGGGTACCTGGGATACTTGAGGGAAGGTTCAGGTGAGAGAGAGAGAGTTAAAGTGTAGGGAGTGAAAGTTGCCAGAACTGGGATTAGAACCGGTGGACTACAGAGAAGCTGGCTGAGGAACTGAGGCTTGGGTTTACTTAAGGTAGACTGGGGCTGGAAACTGAGGCAGACAGCTGAGATATTTGGGGGGGGCAGATAAGTGGTGGCAAGGAAGAGACCGCCAGGAAAGAAACTGAGGCAGAAACGTGGTTGCTCGGGGGAAAAGGAAGAGACAGTGGGAATAAGACAGTAGCAAAGAAACGGGGTTTGCAGGCAGAGAGGAGCTCAGGACAGGTGTTGGAGGTGGCAGTGAGCCAGAAGCGAGAGAGGGAGAACTGAGACATAAGTTAGAGGGCCAAGGAGCAAAGATTGGAGGAGGGCCAAGCCATACTAAAGTAAAACCCAACTTAGGGGTCCAAATAACAGTTTTATTAAACAGACACACTACACAGCCCCATGAAGTTATTGATACACACGTGTACTCACAATGACAGAAGGAGAAAGAGACTCAGTGGAAGGGTTGGAGTTCAGGTAGGGAAGAGAAGCAGAGTCCAAGTCCTTGGTTGAAGAGGGGGTGATAGCTACGTATCCATGCTGGAAACGGCTCCTTGTCCAGTAGGTGTTGTCTAGAGGGGGGTCGCCGGCAGGGCCTCTGGGTGGATAGGTGGTGTGGCATGGTGCTGGTCCAGATGGAGAAGGCGTCTCCCTGGGTCTGTCTTCACTGCCCCTTTTTATAGGGGCAGACCTTGCGTGACCCTAGTGACAGGAGGCATGCCCAGGCAAGGGTCAGCCCCCTGGTGTACTGAGCATGTGTGCTCCATGCAGGGATGTGCAGTTTCAGGTGTCTGTAATGGTGGGGTACAATGGTAAAGTTGCTGGTTCTGCAGGGTCTTTTGTCTTTCAAATGCTGGGGTCTTGTCTCTGTTCCTGGGTGAGGTTTGTAGTTCCTGGATGAATCAATGCGAGGTGATGGCCTGGTCATTACAGGCCATTCAGTCGAGGCCTGCTGCAATTGTATTTCAGTCATTCCCAATCACTCTCATTCATCTGGGAACCAATTTACATGGGAGGGGTACGTGAATCATACAGTTGCAACACGGGGATGCCCGGGCAAAGGACACAAGATGAAGGCTTGACATACAAAGTGGAAACTTGACATGACTTACGCTAACTTATATATAGGCCTAAAACAGTAATCACACTATATAAAAGCAGTACAAACATAATAATTATCACTTATAAAACAGTGGGTGTCGATATCAAAATAGCTTATTTGTAAAGAGGGGAGAGAAAAATAAAACTTACTACCTAAAATAAAATGTTAAAGCTTATCCTACATCTTAGCTTACTTATACTTATCTATAGAGAATAGAGAGGGAGAGAAAAAGTCAGAAATGGTTGGGGAAGGGGAGGGAATACATTTTAAAATAAAGAAAAAAAGAAAAACTGGGGGTTTTGCTACAGGCTTTGAAATTTGTTACCTGTTAATTTTGAATGTCCTCTTAATGTATTTTTGACGTAGAGTAGCTAGGAACATTGTTACCAAAGGTTAATTCTGAAAGGTCTGTATTCTAAAAAAATATATATATGGGCAACAGGCCTGAAGTGTGATAGTATTTGTGAAAACTACTAGTCCGTTAGTCCAAACTTTACTGCTTAGTCCAACCAATGTGCCTTTACTCTAACCAGGAGGTACTAACAAAGTAGCTTGTTTCCTAATGCAAACCTTGATCATTTTTGCTTTTGCCAGTCTAGGTAATCTTACGAGGGGTGGCCTAACTGTAGCTCACAAGTTGCATGTGGTCCCTTGGGCAGTTTAAATTATGTCCTGAAGAAAGAAAAGTAATTGGAGAGAAAATAATGTTCTTATTTAGCTGTTGATTTTTTTTTTTAAGTTCTTGATTATTATTTATTCTAAGAAGTTACTTAACAGCAATTTTTTATTTGAGCTGGGGTGCTGTGTACATAACATTGAGGTATGTATGTCTCAGGTTGTGTCCTGTAACTCTCAGTTGTGCTAATATTATGGGTTATGGCTAGAAGAGTTTGGAAAGTTGGCTACCCTTGCCTTTATAATTATGAAATGATGGTTTTCAGTTGCTATAGGTATGTGTTTGAACCATCAGGATTTCTAAATATATAAGTCTCTCTCTCTCTCTTATGGTGGTGATTTAATGATTGTTGTAATTTTTTTCTCTCTGTTGGTAGGATTTACCTAAAAGTGTGCAGTATAAGAAACTTTATACTGTTGGACTTGAAGTCCCCGATAATGCTACTATTCTGCAATTCAAAAAATGGGTCAGAAAGTTTCTATGGGAAAATGCAGGAAATGGTAATTAACATTTTTAATGTTATAAAGACCAAAATATTGTTTTAGTATCAACTATATGATTTATTAATCACAACAGATACTCAGTTCTGTAAATCAGATTTCATATATTTTTCTCATAGTATGGTCCAGTTTTTTACCTTGTATTTTAGGAACTACCTTCCATCCCCTTTGTAATTATGGTATCCCTTTATCAATTACAGCATTGTTTACATGAACTACCTTCCTAGAAGTGGTATATTTTCATATGTATTTAATGTGATGTAACAGTTGCAAACAAGATGATCTAGGACCATGTGACCAGCTGAAGGTTCACAGACCCACTGATGGTCCATAAACTACAGTTTGGGAGCTACTAGAATTGTTCTGCATATGCTGTGCAAGACTTTCTTGTAGTTTGAAAAATCACGTACTACTTTTCTTTACTTTGCCATTCATTGTTATTAGTAAGGATGAGATTTTGTCATTCATTGTCATTAGGGCTGTGCAAGATTTTGCCGGCCATTTCATTTTGACAATTTTGATCGATTTCGAGGTCGAAACAGCAAAATCGGTACCAAAAAAAGGCTGTTGAAATAGGCTTGAAACAAAACGAGGCTGGTCAAAATGTTTAGACCATAGGCTGGGGATGGGAAGTCAGTGCAGCTGGGCTGACTTCCCATCCCCAGCGCAAGATCCGGCAGGGGGCGGCAAGGCAGTGCAGCTGGGCTGCTTCCCAGTCCCCCCACGCTAAATCATGCTGGGGGCTGCTTCCCCCACCCGGCGCAATCTAGCATGGGGGACCGGGAAGCAGCCCAGATGGGCTGATTTCCCATTGCTGGCAAAACTCAAAACAGCGTCAAAACAGCCTTCTGTTTGAACGGAACGGCTGTTTCGACTCTAAATTAAATTCAGTGCGAAACACTGTTCCATCAAAACTCAAGGCAAAACGGAACAGTGCTGTGTCGCACAGCTCTGCTCATCACCTTATTGCAGAAGGAAACTGGGCTGGCTAAACATCATATCTTGTTGAATCCATGCTGGTTGTTCCTTTTTACCATGTTATTCCCTGGGTGCTTAGAAATAGATTCCTAGAGGTTATGCTTCACTCTTATTCCCAGTATCTAAGTCAGGATGACTGGTCTAATTCTCTGAGTCCTCCTTGCCCATTTTTTTTTTAAAGGTGGACACAGTATTTGTCCTTTTTTTAGTCTTCCGGTATTTTACCAGAACTATCAAAGATAATAACAATGATTCTATAATTATTTCCATCAATTCCTAGAATATAGGATAAAGCCATCTGACCCTGTTAATTTGAAAATATCCAGTTTATTAAAGTTCTTTCCCTATTCTAGGCTGATTATTAGCTTCCTATCCTTCTTGCTGTTTGTCATCTGAGAGCTGACCATTTAAGACTGAAGTAAAAAGCCATTAAATACTTCAGCCTTCTGTACATTGTCCATTATTAGGCTCTTCTCCATTCAGTGAGAAACGTACACTTTTTCCTTGATCTTCCTCTTCTAACATACTTATAGAATGTTTTTATTGCATTTTATGACCTTTGCTAGCTGCATGCCTCTTCCATTCATCCTTGGTAATATAGCCAAGTTTCTACTTTTTATGAGATCCTTTTTAAGCTTCAAGTCCTTAAAGAGTTCAGTAGTAAGCCAAACCAGGCACTTACTGCCCTTCAAATCCTTCTTTCTTGTTGAGATAATATGTTTTTGTGCCTTGAACATCATCTCTCTTTAAGGAGCAACAAATTTTCCCATCCTCCTTTTTCCCATCTATGCACCCTTAAATTTTCAACCCTATCCATAAGCAGCAAATTGAGCTTTCCCCTTCACTTTGGTTTCTCTGCCATTTCTATTAAAATTTCCCTTATACACCATATTCCTAAATATTGCTCAGCAATCGGCATACTGCTGTGTTAGTTGCCCAGCAGATATCACATAATTAAACTCTTCTGTAATCACCAGGTCTTGTGATTCACTTAAAAAAACCCAAAAGCCTCATCCACTGCCTTCATCTGGTTTGATAATCTGTAGTAAATGCCCACCATGACATCCCTTCTACATTAATTCCATACAGAGTCCCAGAGTCACTTTTGATCTGTTCACATTCCCCTGGCAGTGTCAGTACCTACATGGATCAGCTGCATGGGCTAGTAGTAAGAAGACTGGATGCATCTTCTGCCACCTTTTCTATAATAACTTTGAATTAAGCTCCTGGTGGGCAACAGACCTCCTGAGAAAATAAGAGTCATCCAGCTGCTGACTGGACCATCCCCCGGGGAGTAGTGTCAACTTTGTTTTCTTTTTGAGGGCAGTGGCCTTGATGCTTCCAGCCTTTGGGCTTTGCCTCTTCTGTCAGTGAAGTAGATTCCTTCTGTCCCATGTCAGGGCTGTTCTTCACCTTTACTGTTGGGGGTTTCAGAAGTAGAGCACTGTCTTCTAAGAGGTGACCAGCTGCCAGCTTCCCACCTGGCTGTCTTTCGGCAGGGACATGTTACCCACAAGACCAGACCAGAACCTGGATAGAACCATTAGAGGTCAGAGGCCATACCTGGACACAGCATGTGGAGGAAGAGCTGGCAGTGGATGTGGTTTTAGTGACATGATATTTCCAGCCTACAGTGCTTAAAATCTTCTAGTATTGCATTTCATTACCATTAGATAGTCAGGCTGACTCTGTTTTTGCTTTTGTAAGGACTTTGTAGACTGTAAGTGAACTCTTTGTGGTTGGCTGTAATTTTAGTGATTGTTTTAAATTTTGCCCTCAAAGTAGGTCATGTCTTGTTCTAATTACCTTACTCAATTTCTTGTGCTGTCTTGTGGATTGAAACTATATTAGTTGTGCAGCCTTTCTTAATGCCACATTCTCTATCTTTTCCTATACTGTGCTGAGCTAATCTAGAGCCTCTTGGGTTGGGAAGCGTTGTATTAACTGCTGCTGTACCTCAGCAGGAAGCACAAATTCTAGACATACACCCTTATGCTCCTCTCATGCAGGCTTTCTATTAATAATTTTGTAAAACTTGTTAACTAAAGCTGTTTTACTGGAAAAACATATGGATGCTTTCAATTTTGTATTAACTTTTAAATAATTTAATTTTTCACACATTTACCTTTTTAAACAGATAAACTCATTGGAGTTCATTGTACTAATGGAATTAATAGAACTGGATACCTCATATGTAGGTAAGTATTCCACAAAAACTCAAGTAAATGTTTTCATTAGACTAGTATGTTTCCATCAATCATAACCAAACTTTTATGGAGGAATAATCAACCATTTTTTCCTCAGATACCTTATTGATGTTGAAGGTTGGGATCCAGAGACGGCAATTCAAGGTATTTTATATATCTTCATTAAACTTAAGGCTTTGTGTCTATAGCTGTTCTGTGGTAGGCCCTTTATAGTTCTCTCTTATATAGGTTTCCACAAAAAAATACATCTTGTTGCAGCTTCTGTTGTAGGTAGTATTTGAGTATCATCAGGCTTTCACCATGTTGAGAGGTTTCCCTCCTTCAACACCTAATTTATTTTCGTGGTTTTCTAATATTTGAGCAGCCACATAACTACTGTAATTACAGTTGTAATATAGTTTGCTCCAAAAATGTCAGTTTGCTATAGAATTGAGTGTTCACCACCCTAAGGTATAGAAAGTAACTACATTTGTGGCAGCTGGATTCTAAGCAGATTTAACTACACACACTTATTTTTTCAATATTTCCTATAGCTTTTGGTGAAGCTCGAGGCCATCGTATGGATGGTCTTGTATATCTTGCAGATCTCAGAACTCAACCTATGAGAAGGTAAGCAGAGGCTTTTAATTTTGTATTTGAAAATATTACTTGCATTTGCACTGTTAAGTTTCAGCTTTAAATGCTGTATTTTATCCTAGTAAGCCAAAACTAATCTTTTTTTTAGTAGATAGACAGTGTGCGAGTATCTCTTAAGACTTTTGATATTAATTGCATGAAGTGCAGCTTACTTAAGTTTATCTTCTAAGTGTGTAGATGCGAAGGATTGTTAATTAATTTTTTACTTTTTAGGCTTTCAGTTTCATTGAATGTTTCTTGTTCTTGTGCTACCATGGTAAACATTTCTATACCACTAATTATGTTGTATATTCTAGAGTAAGGTGGTTAAGGGACAGCTTTCAATTCTTTTATCCCAATTGCCAAATGATCACATTGCTGTTGTTGAATCCCTGCCCACCCCCCCACCCCACCCCCGTTGTTTTCTTTTTTTCTTTTTGGTCAGTCTCCTAAGGCAGGGGTTGGCAACATACAGTCTATGGACCAGATCTGGCCTGCAAAGCCAGAGTGTTTTGCCTCCACCTGCACCTGTGCTAGGGCTAGGCAGTGAGGAGCTGCACTAGGACCGGACAACTGGATGCTATGCCCACATCGCTGCTGCTACTGTTTTCTCCCTCTCCTCCTTGCTTTTGCCTGCAGTGTATGCACAGCTTCTGGCCAGTGGAGAGCCAAGTAGGTCTGAGCAACTTCCAACTGTGCCTGTACTGCAGTTAAGGGAGGTGAGGGGAAGGGGTAGGGTAGGCAGGAAGAGAAGGACAAGTGGCAGCAATGTGGACACAGCTTCCAGCTGCTTGGTCTCAACATGGCTTCCAACCAGCTCAAAGCTGCCCCTCTGCCCCAGCCAGGGAACACAGGTAGTGAGGAGAAGTAGTAGCAGAACCTGTCCACAGTGTGGATGCAGACATCCCCTCGTGCTGCTCTGGACATGCTGCCAAAGCCACCTGGCCTGTGCCAGACTGGAGCTAGGTTATTTCAGCCCATTGGTTAGAACAGTTTCCGGGAAAAGGGAAAGGGGAAAATAAACTAATATTCACCAGATGGCATACAGTGTGACTATTAAGCCAACATTCCCTGAATTCTTTGTTTTTTGCAGCTGGATAAATTCTTATGTACAGTAAAAGCTTTGTTATCTGGCACCCATGGAGAATGGGGGGTGCTGGATAACAAAATATGCCAGGTAATTGGGAGGCCCGAACAGGCGTCTTTGCCTGTTTGGGCCACCGCGTCCAAGGCGTTGCCGCCCCTCCAGCAGCATCACCGACCCTCCCGCTGGCCTTGTGCAGGGCCCTGCACAGCCTTCTATGCCCTGGGCCATGGGGGCTCAGCAGCTCAGGCTGCTTTGCCCTGGGTCATGGGGGCTCAGCAAAACCAGAAGTGCCACGGTGGGCACTTCCGGTTTCACTTTACCTTACAAGCATGCATGCCAGTTAATAAAACCAGCTTGTAAGTTGCCGGTTAACTGAGGTTTTTATTGTATATTATTTATCTCAGTCCTATTTTCATAAAGAAAATATGTAATCAAATGTTTTTATTTTTCCTAGTAACCTTGGAATGGATGTATGGGATTCTGATGATGATATTATGCCCCCACCAATTGTGATGGAAGGACCTGTAGATAGGTTTCCAAATGAAGATTTCCATGGGTAACTAACAAATGTGCCATTTTTTAAACTAAGTGTACCATGAAAGATAATTAACTCGGGACTAGTAAACTGGTAAATAGAGAGATACCAATTAGGCTTAACTAAATTGAGACTTGTTTTAAAATACTGAAAGTATCCTACATCTTGCCAGTAAGGCTGCAATCATAAAAGAACTCTTCATTCAAAATATATTTATAAAAATTTTAAATTGTGGCAAGAAGGTGAAGGCCCAAGTGCAAGGGGGCTGGATGCAATAATCTGTAAATTCCCTTCCCGCCCCTAATAACTATGAAACTATGAAAGGCATGCTTTGACAGAATATCTACCTTTAAAGGGGAATAAGAACTTGGGTTCACTGGGAAAATTTTTATGGTACAAACCTTATCTTTTTTTGTGTTGGTTTTTTTTTGTTTGTTTTGGGGGGGGTTAGGTTTTTTTTGAAGGGATTTTTTAATTCTGCTTTTCCATAACATTTCAGTACAGTGGTGAATTTTATTTTAATTTTTTTCCTTGGAGGCCAGTTTATGTTTACCTCTCTCTCTAAGGCTAGGAAATTGTGGTGGAATGTTTGTTGTAATTTTTCTTGTCATCTTGTTGTTTCTCTAATTAATCTAATCAGAAAGTTAAGGTAAAAAAATCTTGTGGGGGGTTTTGTTTTTTTGGAGGAGTTATTTAGAGTATTTATACTCATATTATAAAGATGCTGTTTAACACATCAGTTCTTTTTGCAGACCTGGGAAAAGATTACGAATTTATGATGACCACTCTCATGATGATTTGCAAGGGCAGTTGCAGTTGAGAGATTTTGATTTCATTAACAAAGGACCTGGACAAAGACGAAGACCATTTCCTGATCACCAGTCTCAGGATGATTTACGAGCCCCGATGCAAATGAGAAATTGGGACTACAACAGGGGACCTGGGCAAAGGATAAGACCTTTTCCTGACCACCAATTTTATGATGATTATCCGGAAGAAATGCAGCTGAAGGATTTAGATTTCTGTAACAAGGGACCTGGACAACGACTGAGACCTTTTCATGGCCACCAGTCTTATGATGACCTGCAGGCAGACAGGCAGTCAAGAGACTTTGAATTTAATAGGGGCCATGGACAAAGGCAAAGAACCTTTCCTGACCACGCCTCTCACAGTGACTTACAAGGAGACATGCAGCCAAAAGACTTTGATTTTGTCAACAGGGGTCGTGGCCAGAGGCAAAGGCCTTTCCATGACCATCAGTCACATGATGAGTTTCAACCACAGATGCAACTGAAAGATTTAGATTTCATCAACAAGGGGCCTGGTCAGAGATTGAGACCTTTTCGTGAGTACGAATCACGTGATGATTTACAACCACAGATGCAGCTGGGAGACTTTGAATTTGTTAACAGGGTTCATGGGCAAAGACTGAGACCTTTTCATGATCACCAGCCTTGCAGTGACTTGCAGAAGGAAATGCAGTTAAAAGATTATGATAATAAAGGGCCTGGACAAAGATACCGACCATTTCATGATCATCAGCCATATGATGATCTACAAGAGCAGCAGCAGTTGAACAATTTTGATTACACTAATAAGGGACATGGACAAAGGTTACATCCTTTTCATGACCGTCCATCCCATAATGACTTGCCACATGAATGGTGTTCAGACAGGTGAGGTATTCTTTTGCTGTTACAGCAGGAAGCTAAGCTGTGGTAGTACACCCCTCACTAAGAGCCAAATAGCAAGCACTAATCCTTGTCAAATTGAATGAAATTAAGGATGATAAGCTATTGGCTAGCATTTTACCCTTTAACCTATTGAAAGGTTTGTAAGACCAAGATCTAGAAGTTGGGATATTGTGACCTCTACAACTCACATTTTCAGGCATTTTGTGCTATCCTGAGTTGGAAGGCAGAATAACTTCGAATTAAAGTTTATGCATTTTCACTAACTGTTCATAGACCCAAATACTTCATTTTATAATGAAGAGGTTTGCATTTCAAAATCAGGCCTCAGGATTATTAAATACAATATTTACTCAAATCTAAAATGACTGAAATTAGATTCTATACATGGACTATTTATAATTTTATTATAATTTTTCATGTATAGAAACTAATTATTGGAGTGCTGAGTCTTTTTAATTCATCCCCCCCTCACTGCTACAAGGAGGTAAGTGATGTGGGGAGGTCAAGCAGCTTGCCTCCAGCTTGTGCCTGCCCCCCCTGAGCCTCAGACCCCCTGCTTCTGCCTCTGCTCTTCCCCCTCCCCCTAACCTCTCTACTCCCCCTTTTACCCTTCCCCCATCAGCTTCTCTGCTCCCTGTTTTCCACCCCCACTCCTTAGCCTTGCTCCACACCAGCAGGATCCATCTCTGTTGTAGCCTGGTTTACTGAGCAAGGCCCCAGCCCAGCCCCCTTAGCAGCCATGCAGGCCGTGTGCTGTTGCTGCAGGGCTGGGCTGGGTCATGTTTAGTGCCCCAGGCCGCCATGGAGAAAGGGTAATGGGGAGGAAGAAAAGGAGGTGGGCAGGTGGGGAATCAGAGGTGAGGGGGGGGGCGGGAGGGAGATGGGGTGCAGAGGTGGCGATTGGGAGGGATGGGGCACAGGCAGCATCTGTGGCCATGGCCCCCAGTAGGGGCTGGAACCTGAGCTACAGCAGCTGACTGTCTCCCCACCATGCTTGTATGTGATTCTAAGATGAGGAGTTTTTCTGCATGATAAATAGGCGGGAAACCTTGTCTTAAAATTGAGTAAATACAGAAACACACAGTCGACAACACACCCCAAAAAGTGTTGGATTTCATTTGCCTATTGTATTAGTCAGAGGTGTCAAACTCACCAGAGTTCCTGGGATGGATCCCAGCCATTGACGTCCCCAACAAGGCTCTGTAGCTAGAAATTTGGCAGACAGGCTGAATTTCCAGCCCCTTAGGAGTCCTGTGGGCCAGATCTTTCATCCCCCTAGCATAGGTAATAGTTTGCTAGAGATCCTTCCTATAAAATATTTCAGTATTCTCCATAACAGATATTCACCTTATTAATAAATGGATTCAATAGTAAAACTTGCAATATTTGCAAAATATACTTTACAAATTAATTCATTTTCACATATGTTAGGGTACTATAATCTTTATATTTCCTAATTCATGCCTTTTAAGATCATAGGAATATAGGGCTGAGAAGGACTTCATGAGGTCATCCAGTCCAGGCCCCTGCTCAAGGCAGGATCTTCCTTGACTGAACCCAGTCAAGTGTCTGTCTGAACTACATTTGAAAATTTCTAGGAATGGAGATTCCATGACTTCTCTCAGTAGCCTGTTCCAAGGCTTGGCCACCCTCACAGTCAGAGTTCCTCCTGACCTCCAACCTAAATTTCCCCTGCTGCAGCTTGAGTCCAGGCTAGTTACTTCTAGTCCTGTCCTGTCCCCTATGACTTCTGAGAAAAGCCCATCTCTTATCTTTTCTGTAATTGCCCTTTAGATATTTGAAGACTGTTATCAAATTCCCCCTCAGTCTTAACTTCTCCAGACTAAATAACCCTAGTTCTTTGAGATTTTTCCTTATAAACACTGCTTCTGAGGCCTCTAATCCTTTTTGTTGCTCTCCTTCCAATCTGTCCACATGTTTTTCTTGAAGTGTGGAGCCCAAAACTGGACATAGTACCCCACATAAAGCTCATCAGTGCTGAACAGAGTAGAAGAATCATTTCCCTTGATTTGCAAGTGACACTTTTGTTAACATCCAGGATACTGTTTGGTTTTTGAAACAAGAGAACACTGTCTTGTATTCAGCTTATGGTCTGCTGTAACCCACAGGTCTTTCTCTGCAGTACTGCAGCCTAGCCACTCACTCCCCAGTGTGCATTTGTGAATGCACTTATTCTGTCCCTAGTGGAGGACTTTGCATTTGTCTGTGTTGAATCTCATCTGTTCTAATTCTTCCAGGTCATTCTGGATCATAGGCCTCCAGAATGCCTACAACTCTACCCAACTTGGTGTTGTCTGCAAATTTGCTAAGCATGCACTCAGTCCCATCATCTAAATCATTATTGAAAATACTAAACAATACTGGACACAAGATAGACCCCTGGAGAATCCCACTTGATACCTTAACTAGACAGTAAGTCATTGGTGACCTGTTCAACAAGTATAACGATCCAACCAGTTATGTACCTTAGAGTACTTTGGTCTAGTCTGTATTTCCTTAGTTTGTGAATGAGAATGTTTAAAAAGCTTTGCTAAATATCACATCTACCGCTCCACCCCCATCTATAGTCTGTCACCTTATATAAGTAAATCAGGTTGGTCAGCATGACTTGTTGTTAAAGGTGGCTGCATGTTTGCAGTTTCTGGTCACCTTGTTCTTTTCCTGGTGTTTTGCATTAGATTTCTGAGGACCTGCTACATGATCTTTCCAAGTGTAGAAGTCAGGCTGACTTGTCTTTATTTCCCTGGATCCTCCTTCCCTTTCTTAACATTGGGAACTACAGTTGCCCTTTTCCAACCACCTGGGACCTCATCCAACCTCCACCAGTTCTCAAAGAGGATAGCCAATGGCTGTAAAATTACCCCAGCCAGGTCCTTCAGTCCCCTTAGGTGCATCCCATCCAGCCCTGCTGACTTTAAGGCATCTAACTTCTCTAAGTTATCTATAACCTGTTCTTCTGCCACTGTAGACTGTTTGTCTTTTTTCCTCTCTCTGCTTCCGACTGCACTCATCATATAGTTGCTGCCCTTATTTGGGAAGATTGAAATAAAAAAGGCATTAATATTTCAGGTTTCTAGGCATTGTCCATTTTCTTCTGTTTACACACCTCCAGAACAATTCAGATATTACATTGTTATTCATAGGGTTTAAAATTTAGACATTGTTAGTGAATATAATTATACATACTTGAACAGCTAAGAGAATTCCTCCCATACTAACTAGTTTGGGTTACATATGTGTTAAATGTATATAAACTTTTACCAGCTAATGAAATTGTTATATCTTGTAAATACATAGTCTTTTTCTCCTTTAGCCTGTAATTCTTTTATGTGTGTTTTCCCAGAAATCAAGCTTTTTCATCCTATGAAAATGTACAAGAACCTCATTTTTCTTCTTCTCCTGCACGTCACAGAGATTATGGATCTGATAATGATGATTTCAGTAGATGTTACAGGTAAATTTTATTGTTCATGTATTTCATATCAATCTGCAGGCTTCTTAACCCATTATCCCCCTGCCATGAAGATCATGAAATATAAATGATCTATATCATGTAAAACTTGCTGTTAATGTTTTTAGTTGACTGCAGTTTATGATAGAAAGGTATTTTGAATCTCATGCATGCATATAATTATATCTGATAATGGAAAAGGTTTTCATAATGCAGTATATTCACTGCCAGAATTTTAGATATCTGAGCTAATTAAATATCCTGACCCTTAGCCCACAAACAATTATGGCACTTACTGCTGATTCTGTTATTGGGTATCATAGGGAAATTGTTGTTCCTAATATTTCTGATTAAAAACATAAATTCATGTAAATTGTCTTATGCTAGATGTCTGAATTTTTTATTTTTTTTTATGATGGGCATCGAATTTAAAGGCCAAAAAAAATCTTAATTGTTCCATAAAGAAAGTTATGTTTATTTAATTATGCTGATTCTTGGTATGGACCAATATTCTTATTAGAAATTGTTTAACATTTCTTGCACCATAAATTCATTTTTAAGCAAAATAAAACGGTTGGAAATGTATGATTTTCAGTTCTACGGTAGTGTTGCCCAGAGATCAAAATACTAAGGGTGTAACCCTACTATTAGAAAAGTCAACAGAAGCTTTTTAACTTTTTTATGGGAGTTGGATCAGGCCTTCTGAAAACTTTAGAAAATCGTTAGAGACCTCTATTTGTGATCTGGAAGCATTATATCCAGACCAAAAATCAGCTGTTAAAAGAATGCCAGCTTCACAACATTTACAGAACTGTTGTCCTAAGAGTCACAGATATTTAAGTCTGGTTTCATTGTCCCTCCATAATTTTTGTTCAGACCTAATCTAATTAACACCTGCTTCTGATAGTGACTCACCAGTGAAATTATTTTCATATACACTTAGAGCAGGGGTTGGCAGCATTTTTGGACAGAGTGCCAGAAACACCTGCATCCTTGACTTTTTAAGATGTTGGTGTGTCAGGGGCAGATCTTTATAGTGGCAGTGCAGCCCCAGCCCCTTCCCTGCCATCTGCCCTGAGGCGTGTGCACCAAGCAAAATGCCTTCGAGTGCCACGTTCTGGCACCTGTGCCGGGGGTTGCCTACCCATGATTTAGTGGATTAGAATGCAAGTTCTCAAAGTACACAGGAGAAACTACTGAAAAAAATTATAAAGAATGATGAAATGGTATTCCAAAAGGTTAGGTTTATACATTAGTGTTTCCCAGGGGTGGACAAAATATGGCACCCACCGATTCATAGATGTTAGGGCCGGAAGGGACCTCAATAGATCATCGAGTCCGACCCCCTGCGTAGGCAGGAAAGAGTGCTGGGTTTAGATGACCCCAGCTAGATGGTTATCTAACCTCTTCTTGAAGACCCCCAGGGTAGGGGAGAGCACCACCTCCCTTGGGAGCCTGTTCCAGACCTTGGCCACTCGAACTGTGAAGAAGCTCTTCCTAATGTCCAGTCTAAATCTGCTCTCTGCTAGCTTGTGGCCATTGTTTCTTGTAACCCCCGGGGGCGCCTTGGTGAATAAATCCTCACCAATTCCCTTCTGTGCCCCCGTGATGAACTTATAGGCAGCCACAAGGTCGCCTCTCAACATTCTCCTGCGGAGGCTGAAAAGGTCCAGTTTCTCTAGCCTCTTCTCGTAGGGCTTGGTCTGCAGGCCTTTAACCATACAAGTGGCCCTTCTCTGGACCCTCTCCAGGTTATCTGCATCCCTCTTGAAGTGCGGCGCCCAGAATTGCACGCAGTACTCCAACTGTGGTCTGACCAGCGCCCGATAGAGGGGAAGTATCACCTCCTTGGATCTATTCGTCATGCATCTGCTGATGCACGATAAAGTGCCATTGGCTTTTCTGATGGCTTCGTCACACTGCCGGCTCATGTTCATCTTGGAGTCCACTAGGACTCCAAGATCCCTTTCCACCTCTGTGCCACCCAGCAGGTCATTCCCTAGGCTGTAGGTGTGCTGGACATTTTTCCTCCCTAGGTGCAGCACTTTGCATTTCTCCTTGTTGAACTGCATTCTTTTGTTTTCTGCCCATTTGTCCAACCTGTCCAGGTCTGCTTGCAGCTGTTCCCTGCCCTCTGGCGTGTCCACTTCTCCCCATAGCTTTGTGTCATCTGCAAACTTGGACAGAGTACATTTCACTCCCTCGTCCAAGTCGCTGATGAAGACATTAATGAGTATTGGTCCAAGGACCGAGCCCTGTGGGACCCCACTGCCCGCACCCTTCCAGGTTGAAACCGACCCATCCACCATGACTCTCTGGGTGCGACCCTCTAGCCAATTCGCCACCCACCGGACTGTGTAGTCATCCAAGTCGCAGCCTCTTAACTTGTTCACCCGTATGGGGTGGGATACCGTATCGAAGGCCTTCCTGAAGTCTAAGTATACATCCACCCCTCCTCCTGTGTCCAGGCGTTTTGTAACCTGGTCATAAAAAGAGACTAGATTGGTCAGGCACAATCTGCCTGCCATGAACCTGTGCTGGTTTCCTCTCAGCATAATTTGTCCTGCTGGGCTCTCGCATATGTGAGCCTTGATAATTTTTTCAAAGACTTTGCCAAGGATGGAGGTGAGACTGACTGGCCTATAGTTGCCTGGGTCCTCCTTCCTCCCCTTCTTGAAAATGGGGACCACATTGGCCCTTTTCCAGTCCTCCGGGACTTGGCCCGTGTGCCACGAGCGTTCAAATATTCCCGCCAGTGGCTCTGCAATGATGTCGGCCAGTGCCTTCAGCACCCTCGGATGGAGCTCATCCAGGCCTGCCGACTTAAAGGCATCCAGTTCTTCCGAGTGACTCTGCACCATCTCAGGGTCTACACATGTTAGTCTGGAGCCTTGCTGCTGCCTCTCTACAACCCCAGTGAGAGACTTGTCACGCCCCTCGCTTAGGATTGTACCCTGCCCGGCCACACTTCACTCCCATCCTGGTATGTGTAAGGGCTGTGGGCAAGCCATCGCACAGCGTCTGGGCAGGGCTGCTGCTCCCACTGCTACAGTTGGGGGACCTGCTTGGTTTCCCCAGTGTCCAGCAGCTGCTTCTCATGTCCCTGCTGCAGTGCTCACCCTGGGCACCAGGTGGGGAAGGGGTGGGTGCTGGGGAAGCTGTGGCAGGGGCAGGGAGCATTGGGCTGAAAGGAGCATGGAGCTCAGGTGGGCAGGGTGTTGGGTGTAAGGGAGGATGAAAGGCTGTGGGGACCCCACCCACACACTCCCCTACCATGGTGCACAGCCCCTGCTGTTGGCAGCAGCAGCAGGCAGGAGCACTCATGGCCTGCGCTGGTGCTGCTACTTGGCAGGGTGTGGCTCCAGCCAGAGCTGCACGTGGCAGCAAGTAGTGCAGCCTGCCTGGCCTTCTTCACTTGCACGGGGCTCCACATGGCGCTTATGCAGCTCCTGGCAGTCATGCATGCCACCAGGGGAAACCCTGCATGGTGGAGCCAGCTGCCTTCCCTGCTGCCATGAAAGCAGAGGGCGGGGTTCCCCACCAGTTGGCCGCAGTCCTGGCAGCTGCACACGGTGGGGAAGGGAGCCACCTCCATCACGCAGGGCTTCCCCTGGTGGTGCGCAAGTGCTGAGAGCTGCATTTGCAGCACAGAAAGCCCCATGTGACAGAGGTGAGCCAGGCATGCTGTGTTCCTTGCCACCATGTGCAGCTTTGGCTGAAGCTGTGAGCTGCCAGGCAGCAGCACCTGCATGGGCCACTAGCACACTGAGGGCTCACCACCTGCTGTTGCTCCTGGTGGCGGGGGCTGTGCGCCATGGGGGGAGTATGTGCAAGGGTTCCCCACAGCCCCCCACCCTCCCTCACACCCCCCCCCACCAAATATACACACCTACCCCCAACTATGCCCCGCACAAAATACAAGAGTAAGGCTTTATTTTTGATGTATTATGCAGTCACCTCTGTACACACCACACAAACACAAATTGTGACAAAAATATTTTTTGTAATTAAGTTAAAATACGTTATAAGAGGTGATTGGCTTTTAGTATATGATTTGTTGGGGGGGGGGGGGCAGGTTCCGTGCCAGATGGCAACCCCCTTCCTCCAAAATGAGTACTTCCGGGGGCAACGGGGACTTCTGGTAGCAAAGGTCAGGGGTTAGGGGTTGAGACTTCCAGTCCCAAGATGGTGACCAGGAGGCAGGGCACCTGCCAAGCAGCAGGGCAACCGTTTGACAGCTCACGAAAACTCAGTAAGTGGCCCCCCAGGTGAAATAATTGCCTGCCCCTGGTGTTCCCTGTCCTGGGGTCTAATGCAGATGGTGCTGGCTGTTTTTCAGTGTTTTGAACTGCTACACTGTGTTTTGCCTTGTTACAAGCATCAAGAAATTCTATCCCTTCAAGAAGGAACAGGCAGCCCTGTTGGGAGAGGCCAGCTGCAGGGCACTTGGATAGAGAGGTAGCGAGCGTCCTGCTAAGATCTTTCAAAAGCTCCCTGAAGAGTAAACAGGGAGAAAGAAACAAACTATGGATTCAGCTGCTTGCTACAAGTGGCCAGGTTACTGTGCTGGGAGCCAGAGCCAAAGCCAAAGGTCTTCAAATGCCTGAGAGCAGGAAGGTTTTCCTGCAATTGTCTATACAATTTCCTATACAATTGTCTTGTTTATTTGTTGGCTTGTTTGTGGCTTAGGGAGTGAGTTATTGAGAGGACTGGCTGAGGGGCTCCTCAGAGAGCAAAAGCCCATCTGCATAGGCCAGCAAGCTAGATAACCCATTTACACTGTTACTTTTTTGTGTCATGGAGATGTATAACCATGAATAGTAGAGGTAGAGACTGAATTGATCTTTAATTCGGCAACCTGTTGTGAACCACCCAGACGTGAATGATCCAGGTTTTACTGTACATGCATATAGAGAGAGAGATTATGTATATGCATGTACAGTAAAACCTGGATCATTCACGTCTGGGTGGTTCACAACAGGTTGCCGAATTAAAGACAAGCCTTTCAAATAAATGCTGTGACAAACAGCTGGAGCACCTCAGCAGCCTTGTACGACTGTTTACTGCTGTATATATCCCCAGGTGGTTCGTAAACCCTCACTTTTTGTAGAGGATTAAGAAATTTAACCTTGCAAAGCATCTGGGTTGCTAGATGCTAATATTTGTCTTGTTGAAATGCTGATATCCACTTAGGTTATGGGTGCACAAATAATTCACCACAGCATAAATAAGCGCAGGGTTATACAGCATGGCATCTACTCTGTGGTAATTGCCTGTGTGCTTGACTTTAACCTGTGGTAAATGAACAGTAAAATGTGGCAGCATACCCCTCACTATGGAGTACCACGCAGTCCTATTGATTTTGTTGTTGACACTTTGTGTTTCATTGCAGTAATAGGCCTACCTGTCCTGAAGACAGTAGGAGAATACATCCTTCAGAAGAATTTAACAGAGGGGGGAAAAATCGATTTGCACCATATTCGTCACGCACAATGAATCCTTCCTCATCCATACACCAGAAAGATACTTCAACAGACTACGAAAGAAAACCTTTTCATGGTGAAACTACCAGAGAAATGGAGCAAGGCAAAAGATTACCTGTTGTAACAGTTGATTACAATTATGGTTTGCCATTAGATTATGGACCTGAAGAGGAGGAAGGAATGCATTATGATTTACCTTCAAGAGATCGCTACAACTGGAACTGAATAAGAAGACAATATTTGTTCTGCATAAACTCATATGTACCCACTTCCCTTTTTGTGGACCAATTTTTTTTTCTTTTACAAATTAGAAAAATACAAATTTCCATGTTAAAGAAAACTTGTCTTTATTATAAGACTAGTTTCTGCTGATGTGTTTTGAGTCTTTATATTTACAAAATAGTGTGTATTTGTTAAAGTATATTTGGAGACCAGTTCCTCTATACACAAAAAAACAGTCCTTGCTTTTAGTGAAATTGGAACCTCATCACCTAAAACAGACACCTCTGACTGAATAGTAGTGGTTGTATCTTTTGTTTTAACTTTCTTAAAATGTACATAATTTCAAGATGCAAAACTTGTAATAAAAGCTAAAAAAACTGCACCATCAGCTAAAATAGAAGTTGAGGTTATAGGAAAAAAAACCATGAAAATAAATAAAACAGAAAGCAATTTCAACTTGATTCAATTTTTGGTGCTAGAAGCTTGAAGTTAATGCTAACTGCTAACAGAAAATGAGTATCAGCATTGTGAAACCTTTCACCAACCAAGTAAATTAATTTTAACACTAGAGGATTTTTTTTTTTGGTAATTCTTATTAGTTTAAGCAGAAGTTTTGTAATGTATGAACATTCAATAGCCTGCACCCTATTCATGGTTTTGAGCTCTATTTCAGCAAAATTTAAAGCACCATGGGATTTCCCACTCCCCCTCTTCATTTCTTCTGCCAGACTTCTTCAGCACAGCACTTCTAATTTGAGATTTCTGTACCTCCATCTGAGTCAACTGCCTTAGGATCACTGTTCTTAACAGAAAACTTTTAAGTGCAAGAACTTTCTCTCCGACATATAAGAAATTTGAATTGGATTTACAGTAATCCATATCTTTTGACTTTGCTCTTAGGGCAGTCTTAGAATTAACTGGCTTGGGAATCTGATTTATTTTTTGTATGCCCTGCAAATTAGGCAGGATACATTTTACCATTGTCTTTTGAGTAATAATCCATGTACACATCCTCACTGTGGGTGTACATCTGCCTTTGAGCACTTACAGTCTTGTCTTAACAGTAGCCCTATGCCAGGGAAATAAAAGGTAATGCATATTACCTATTCATTAATTCCTCTCAACCACCCTGGCTAGGGACAGAACACTATTCTTTGCTCATGCTTATAGCCTACATGCTTGCTGTAAATGCCTTCATTCAAAATGATGCTTCTCTTTATTGATATTGTTCTCAATATTTTCTTTCTTTGAAAAAGAAGATCCTTTCGTAGCAGTTTTCCCATTTGTTACTGTCTGGTACCCTTAGCATCCCTCTGCCCAAAATTTAACTTTTTTCTTTGCCACATATACCTCCATTTTGGGGGCTTCATTCTTGCAGGCTCTTCCTGAATTCTTTCCCCCTTTGAATAGAGAGGTTAAGAGTTTTATTAGTTTTGGAGTGTGCTTGTTAGGGTTTCTCTCTGCTTTCTGAGTCTGAAACTAAGCCTACTTTGCCAAAGCACTATGCCCACATCCAGTAAACACACCAGATGTCTGAACTACTTTAGAGAATTTCATACTCCTAGGAAATGTTTGATATGTAGATTTCTTGTTGTTCTAGAACATAAAAAGCCTGCAAAACACATATCTGGATTTATTTCATGGATAAATCCATGGCATCTACCTCCAACCCAAGGATGAGACGCTTAGATGGGCTCCCTGGGCATGTCTAGACAAGCACAGACATTTGTTTCCCCAGGGGCAAGTAGTGGCAGCACACACCTTGTGACACTGCTGCTTGTCCCAAGGGGATGCCCATGCCATGCACACTCTGACGCATGACATGTTACTGAGTGGGGTAGGAGAGGCTGGGGCCAGCAATTATGCTGGCCCCAGCAGCCTTACCTAGGGGCCTCCTGGGGCTGTAGTCACGGTAGGAAGCCTGGCTGATAGCCAGAGCATGGCCCTGGCTGGCCAGGCTCTGGTTTTGGGCAGTGCACACTGCTGCCATGTGTACCAACCCATTTTTTTCCGGCATAGTTTTTTTTGAGGTAGCAGCAAGGTAGTGCAGGGAATACCTGCATGTACTGTGTGTGGTGCCACAGATGGGTCTGCAGCACCACATACCATATGTCTGCGTTCATCTGGACACAGCCCCTATGTCCCTCAGCAGTGCTTATTAGGGGTGTGTGAAACGGGCCCTATTCGATTTGGATATGGCCTAAATCAGGGACAGTGATTCGATTTGTTGATGCAAATCACTGTCCCCGATTTAATTTAGCAGAATCTGAAGATTTGATGCTGATTTGGCCATAGATGCAGCTTTAAATGTTTTTTCTACATATCTCGAGGTACTATGTGCAGCTTATGAATGCTGCAATGCTGGGGCAGATGGAGTGTCCCACAGGAGCATGCGGGGGGGTGGGGGGAGCACAAGCTGAGTGACGAACCCAGAAGTGGACCGGAAGTACTTCCGGTCCACTTCCAGGTCCGCTGGGGAGCGCACTGGGGGGCCCCCCAGTGCCCCCTCAGTTCAGCAATCAGCCACAGGGGGACCCCACATACCTCCCCCAGATCTAGGAGGTACAAGTTGCCATTCTGGGGAGGGAGCCCTGTGCACACTCCAGCAGACCTGGAAGTGGACCAGAAATGATTCTAGTCCACTTCCGGGTCTGCTGCCGAGTGCACTTGAGGAGCCCCCCGTGATTCTGTGGGACGCTCCATCCTCCCCAGCATTGCAGTATTCACAAGGTGCCTGGTACCTAAAGGTATAAAAACATTTAAAGCTGTGTCTGTGCCTGAATTGCTGAATCTTTACAAATCGATTTGGAGAGATTAAGGGGTCTCCTGATCTGATTCGGATTCAGAGATTTGGCCACCGAATCTAGCCGAATCTCCACCAAATCGAATTAGCGACTGAAGCTTCTCACAGCCCTATGACTTATCGAACCCTTAATTTCCTCAGCTTTGAAAAGTTTTGCAATGGAGTGTGACTCTGACTGGCAACTAAGGGAGATCTGCAGACTAGGCCCTCTTGGGGAATTATGCTTCACCATTTAAGTGTCAGACTTCACAACTCTTAAGGAAACTGTTGAAGCTCAAAAAGGCTTTGACATGGTCTTCCAGCACCATTGATGGCCCAGTATTTTAAAAAATTTAAGGTCAGATGGCCTAGGTACCCCTCCAAATCTCTTCAGGCATGTAGTCTGGTGGTTCTGACTTTCACTCTTATGTCCAAATTGAATATGAAGGGAATTTCCACTCTTACTCCACACCACCATCATATTCTATGTCATCTGCCACATCCAGCAGTACAAAGAGAGTGAATTTGTATTGCTTGCAGCAATAATACTCTTAATCTTGGCCAATCCTAATGCAGCTTTCTTCTGGGGCCTAGTATTAGAAGCAGTTCTCTGCTAGTTATTATGGCATCACCAGTAGAGGTTGGCTCATTATTTTTCCTCTGGCTTATAGTCCAAGCATAATTTGTCACTGTTTATAGCTCTTCTTAAAAACTTGCAAGTTTCTCAAAGGGGCTATTGTGGCCTTCCCAAGTAGGGTATGAAGGGGTAGTTATGGTTTTCCTAGTTACCAACCTGTGGCCATGGGGTTCCTATGCAGTAGGGCAGTGCAAAAATTAACTGGCTGTTTCGACTCATTTCGAGCTCAAAACAGTGAAATTTGAATCGAAACGAAAGGCTTTGAAACAGCCTCGAAACAAAATGAAGCTAGTCGAAATGTTTTGAAATGTTTCAAGTTTCGAAGTAGTCAGGTGGTGGAGGACAGGAGAACCAGGGCTGCACTCCCAGCAGCTCCGCAGCCCCATGTGGCTCAGCTAGGAGCGTAGCCCTGGCTCTCCCCCACCTCCTGCGGCCAGGCTGTAGGAAGCTGATCACAGAACAGGGGAAGGGAACTGAGCCCAAGCTCAGTTCCCCTCCCCAGCACTGCAGTTCGGCTGGGGAAGGCAACTCAGCCCAGCTGAGCTGAGTTCCCCTCCCAAGCACTAGATCTTACTGCTGGGGAGGGGAACTCATCTCACCTAGGCTGAGTTCCTTTCCTCAACTCAATTAGTGCTGGAGAGGCAAACTGAGTGATTGGGTTCAGTTCCCTTCCCCTGTTCCCTGGTCCCAGGCAGCAGCACCTGGCTTCCCTCCCTTGTCTGACAGGCAGATTGGGGGCCCGCAGCCCTGGGAGGAATGACACAGCCCTCCAGGGGTTGCAAGCCCCCAATCTACCTGCTGGATGAGAGAGACTGTTTCAAGCTTCCCCATTATAGCGTATGGGCAAAATGTTGAAATACCGTAACTGTTTCAATTAAACAGAACAGTAATGAAATTCGAAACAAAACGCTGTTCCATCGAAAGTCAAGGCAAAACGGAACAGTGCTGTTTTGCAGAGCCCTACTATTCACCCCTTCCGTTGTGGCCATGTCCAGCCTAACCCTGAATTTGAGGCTAGGTCTGTGTATGTGGTGTTCGGTCATTGCTGACCCGGAAGGAACTAGAAGACATTCTGTCCAATTCCCAGATATTAAGAGGATTGTGTGGATCCAGGTTGAAGGCTGAGTGATCTGCAGAAGATCCAACCAATTTTCATCTCTCTCTTTTCCCCTCTCCTCCCTCCCCCCCAGCACATAAGACCACTTTTATCTCTCTATTTCACTAGAGCAAGGGTGTCAAGCTCACCCTAGGCCAGAACCAAACCACAAAGGCTCCTCTTGGGCTGAAGCAGTGGGGAGCCAGGGGGCTGCCACCAATAGCCATGTCCATCAAGGTCAAGGGACCTCAAATTCTGTGGTAGACTACGATGCCCAACTTCTGGTAGCCTGCCCAACTACTGCACTAGATGACTTCAGGGGAGTCAAGGACCTAATGTGACATGTGGCTCAGGTCCTCCAAACATCGGAGGGGTTAGATGACATCATGTAACATTCTGGCCCAAAAAATGTGCTTTACCCTGTAGCCATAACAGTTGTTGATATTCCTTGTTGTATGGCTCAGGCTTTCCTAATGAGGTCCAAAATGCTGTGGTGAACTTTCTATTCAAAGATTTGGAACTCTTTTAACATGCAAACTATTAAAGTGCTTCATCCTTTAAGGACTTTGAGGCTACCCTGCTAGCTCCAGGAAATTGAGGTACCATCCATGTTCTGATCCCCTCCTCTATTAATATACTATTTCTTGGATCTGCCCAAAAACACATTAATGCTGTAAAGTGGAAACATTCCTCCACTTTATGGTACTGTATTGTCTACCCCAAAGTATGCATCAGGCAACAAAGTATTACTTTCATGTGAATAAGTCTTCCACCAGGGCAGGAGAGCTGCCCTGCTCTCTCCTTTTGACAAATACCTGGCCCATTTCTATTTTCCAGTCGGACCCAAATTACCTCAGGGTTCTTGATGCAACCCTGGCTTTCTACCATTCAGTTCTATTCAGAATCTGTTCCAGATTCCTTAACTATTTCCCTTTTTCAGGTTTTTTCCTATGAGATTTTGCTCCAGCAGGAAATGCTCTTCCTGTTACTTCTGAGTAGGGCAGCAGAAAAAGCTCTGTTGCATCTCAGGAAGTGAGCTCCATACCCTTTGCTTCCTGAATTCAAAGAGTAAGGAAGACTGGATTGGTTCCCTTGGAGCTTAAGAAGGCTCGGTTTATTTTTATTTCCAAGTTCAAAATGGTCAGGTTAGCAGCCATTTATACTGGCCTTGCAGGAAGAAGACTAATTTGCTGCTCTCAGCTGACAAAATGCCTGTTTCCATATCCCCATCAGCTGCTTGCCTCCTGACGGTGGGCCAATATCATTACCACTGCTAGTTTTGCATATTTGCCGTTCTGGTGTTCCTGAGTGTCTTCATCAATGTTCTGTGGTAATTGTCCACACATCTTGGAGGGCAAGAGGTCACTGTTCAAGCATGTAAGACTGGAAAGGGCCTCCTGGGCCAACTGAGTCTAGTTTCCCTGGATTTTCAGATAAGTGTTAACCCCAATTAGAGTGGCTGGTACACTTCTAACAAACTGTCAAAAATCCTGCAGTTCCAGGATAGTTAGTGAGCACACACACAACGTGAACCTTTTTGCCTTGCACAAACTCAATCTGCAGGTGCTACTTTAGACTCTATGACAGACAGGGGCATACTTCTGTGCGGGCCGGGAGCGGGCCGAGGCCCTCGGGGGTTTTTTCGCACGGCAGGCTGTGGCCAGCAGCCCTGACACGCCGGGTCGGGGAAGACAGGCGGCACGCTAGAATTAGGCACAGACGCTTAGTGGTTGATTTAAGATTATTTTACTTACACCAATGATGGTCGCGGTGCAGGCAGGAAAACTTGCTTGAGTTGCGGTTACAAAACAAAACAAAACTCGAACCTGCAGAACATGAGGGTACGTCGCAATGGGGTTTCGGCGACAGGAAGATGAACAAAAACCTCGAGAGTACATCGCAATGGGGTTTCAGCGACGGGAAGTAAAAAAACTGCAGGACTCGAACCCAGGTAGAGCTCTGGATTCACTCACGCGAAGTTTGCTAGGCTCCGTGGAACTTGCGTGCAGGGAAGGATACGTCGAGGGATCAGGCGGCGACGGGGAGAGGCGAGAGGCTGATCAGACCTCTATAGCCTTCTTGAGATACACACTGGGTCTGATAGGCTCCGCAGCGCTTAGAGATCTTCACGAGACGTGAAGTTCTCCTCCTCCTGATAGTCGTGGAGTCCTCCAACTTGGGCGGAAACCACTCAAGCCTCTTATACGGCTAGCAAGCCAATCGCTAGCCACCACGTGGGAATAATTTAGAACTGGCCAATAGTGGGGCACAAATCTGAATACGAATGGTGGAAACTCCTTGCAATGTGCATTTCTCTGTTGCAACGAAGAAATGCACCCTGCAAAGAAAGCTACGAGTGGCAGGAAATAATCCAGCAGTGCCGAAGCACACACAAACAAAAATCACACCCTTGGGTTGTGACATCCCCCCTTGCTGAAGGCACAGCTGAATTATGCTGCACGCTCATCACTCAGGTTATCAAGAGCTCTTACCACAGGTTGTTGAACTAAACGGGTAAACATAAAATTAGCTAACATAAGAAGTTTGTCCTCTAAGGATCGAATCAAATAATAACCAGCACAAATACATATACACATGATCAGATTCATAACGAAGAACTGCACGATCAGGGCTTCAGTGGGCGTCATGGCGAAGTCGTGCGTCTGGCCCTCACTTCTTCCGATGATGTTATCCTTCTTGGGGCTTCTCTCCACCACGCACTCTGAATTCCGGATCTGTAAACAGAAACTCTCAAAAAATAAGTTAACGTATCTCAAAATACTTACAAAATTTCCACAGAACTACACTATCATTTCTAAAACATATAATACAGGTGTTTGCTACTTTAAACTACCCTCTCTTGTACACTCAACTAGATGAAATCGTCAAGAAGCCGTCGTCTAAGTCTTCTAGGTAACGGAAACCTAACTCATAGGCCAGTTGCCATTGGCCTGCGTCCCCTAAAATCCGAAGTTGTCACTTATTGAGTCCGGAACGCTGTAGGAGAAATCCAAACATGTATCGCTCCTCTGGTGTTCTCTGTGGCAATGATGGAAGGTCGGATTCATGGTGTCTTGTGCCTTGAATCTCGGTCAGGTGTCAACGTTCCCGATCACCGGATAATCTTGGCTCCATCAGGATACGCAGTCGTGACAACTGACGGAGGTTACTCACAGGCTGGTTAACCATTGGGTTAAGCAGAATCCAGAGGACGATGATGTTCTTTCGCCCATAAACCTCAAGACAACTATCTGTGCTGTGAACGGTCACTAGAACGGTTCCAGGGTCTCGTAGATGACGGTGAGGCCATGGTCTTATTCGCTGGAGTGATGTCAGTCCCAGCGCACATGTTCTGGGGTTCCAGGCACAGTATGAGACTCCGATGATTGCTAGCATAAGATGTTCTGCGCCGGTATGTTCTGGCCATCTGTCATGCCATGCGTGGGCTTTCTGACCGATCAGTCCTGCAACAAGCGCTGGCAGTGGAATAGGCCAGTGGATGTTAACCGCTACCATGTCGATGTCAGTGACATGTCCTCTACTCCACGAAGCTTGTCTGACCAAGAAGCTTGCTTCTTCCTGGTTCAGCAGGTCGGATCCAAGTTCTACGACCAAATGTCCCAACCATACAGCTAGAGTTTCTTCAGGTTGGATTCTTGATTCTCTGCACAAATCCTGTAGTTCAGTTCTGGTGCGAGCATAGTAGGAAGTAGCAACTCGGTTAGTTGTTGTTACAGGCTGGACTACTGCTGCGGGAGTCATTGCTGCTGTTATTGCTTCAGGCAGGAGGGGCAGATGCACTCCTCCACTCGATTCTCCCTTCCATCAGCAAGAAGTTGTGGTCGCTGGAAGCAACGCTGCGTTGGTGGGCGGGGTCGCCGGAAACAACGCTGCGTCAGTGGGCAGAGTCGCTGACCAACCTCTCGCGGGTTCGTCCGAAGCTCCACCCTTCTCTTCTGGTTCTTCCACGTGGTCTCCCTCTCGCTCGGCGCCATCTTGTCATGGCGTCTCAGGATTCTCTTTCGCAGCCGCTTCTTTGACCAGTTGAACGGCCATACGCAGCTGGGCTTTCAAACTTAAATTCTTTTGCATTAGATCGGATACAGTACGAAAAGTTGCAGTTAACACTCCCCCCTTGTCGTGTTGTGGGGCCACCCTCTCATCCGCGGCGCGTTCCTCCGTCTCCAGATCTTCACGGAGCTCGGATGGAAGCTCGCGACCCCTTAATCTAGACGCCAGCATAAAGGGGACGAACCGGTCGATCGGCACCGGTTCTTCACTCTCCCGAGCACATCTTAGGCAATGGGCACACTCCCGGGTGAGGGTTGGGTTTACTTCGCCCGCCGGGTTGATTCTGGTGAGGGACACAGTGTCAAGGGGCCTGAACAGGACCCGCTCATCACCCATTATACACCCGAATGCCACGGGGTGAAAATACACTTCCCTCTCTCTTGGGGCTCCGTCTTCGGAAGCTCCCTCTTCTCCCTTCAGCAAAAGGCGTCCGCTGATAAATCTCTCACCCATTCCGCCCGCCTGGTGGTAAGCGATATGCGCTTCCAGTTCCATAAAGTTTTCTACTTGGCGTTTTCCACTGCACCAAGGGCAGTTCTTAACTAATTCTAGCTCCAGCGTGCCTTCCTCTGATCCCATCCTTGTCGCCATGTGCGGGCCGGGAGCGGTCCAAGGCCCTCGGGGGGGTTTTCGCGCAGCGGGCTGTGGCCAGCAGCCCGGACACGCCGGGTCGGGGAAGACAGGCGGCACGCTAGAATTAGGCACGGACGCTTAGTGGTTGATTTAAGATTATTTTACTTACACCAACAATGGTCGCGGTGCAGGCAGGAAAACTTGCTTGAGTTGCGGTTACAAAACAAAACAAAACTCGAACCTGCAGAACATGAGGGTACAACGCAATGGGGTTTCAGCGACAGGAAGATGAACAAAAACCTCGAGAGTACGTCGCAATGGGGTTTCAGCGACGGGAAGAAAAAAAACTGGAGGACTCGAACCCGGGTAGAGCTCTGGATTCACTCACACGAAGTTTGCTAGGCACCGTGGAACTTGCACACAGGGAAGGGTACGTCGAGGGATCAGGCGGCGACGGGGAGAGGTGAGAGGCTGATCAGACCTCTATAGCTTTCTTGAGATACACGCTGGGTCCGATAGGCTCCTCAGCACTTAAAGATCTTCACGAGACGTGAAGTTCTCCTGATAGTCGTGGAGTCCTCCAACTTGGGCAGAAACCACTCAAGCCTCTTATACGGCTAGCAAGCCAATCGCTAGCCGCCACGTGGGAATAATTTAGAACTGGCCAATAGTGGGGCACAAATCTGAATACGAATGGCGGGAACTCCTTGCAACGTGCGTTTCTCTGTTGCAACGAAGAAATGCACCCTGCAAAGAAAGCTACGAGTGGCAGGAAATAATCCAGCAGTGCCAAAGCACACAAACAAAAATCACACCCTTGGGTTGTAACAACTTCCTTGAAGGTTTGTCTTCCATCTCTACAAGAACTAATCTTGCTGGTAAAGGATTACCTAACAAGCCGTAAAACTTACCTCTTGATTCTTGATCACATGGCTCAATCACATGATTTTGTGACCTTTCATGCCAGACTTATTTCAGCTACATGCTCCCCTGGCTGCAAACTGAATTTCCAAAGGAAGCATACGCTAAAAATTATTATGACAATCCCAAGAATCTATTCTCCAGACACTTTACAGACTAGAGTTATGCACAAATAGACCACATCCAGACAAGCATGGCTGTGCGGCATGTGATGCCACAGACCCACCTGCAGTGCCACACATTTAGGTGTTTCCCATGCTTGTGAGGGAGGCATGGTGACCCCAGGAGATCCCAGGGTCAGAACAACCCATGCAGAAAAAAAGTAGGGCAGCGCATGTGGAAGCAGTGCATGCCACCCAAAACCATAGCCTAGCCAGCCAAAGCCACACTCCAGCTGCCAACCAGGCTCCACATTACAGGAGCACCGCAGCTGCAGTATCCCTGGCCTCCAGGACTTCAGGTAAAATTGCTGGAGCCAGCCTCCCCTACCCCATCTGAGGTAACCTGCTGCACACCAGAGGGTGCATGGCAGGGGCATTCCCTGGAGACAACTAGCAGTGTGCAAGGTGTCCTTGCTCATCTGCACATGGCCATAGACATTTGATACTTGTGTCATCATAAGTGCTAGCCTTTCTCAGAGCAGAAGTGCTAGCCTTTCTCAGACCTCTGCCCAGGCTCTTCCTGCCCAATTCCTTCCTCATCTTGCAGTTGGAAATCCTCCAATATGCCTTTCAGGCCACATGTCTTCCCATCAGTACTCTGTAAGGTGAGAGCATTGACCCCTGCTTGGTGAAGATAACATTACACCACTCTTATGGATCTCCTGACATCAGTGATGGACCCCAGGGTTCTGTCAGATCAGTAAGGTGGAACTCCTGTCTGCGTTCAGTCCCAACAATATTCACAACCTCCCTGTGCAATATTGCTACAACTTGTGCATTTGCAAGCAGCTGCTTAAAGCTTGATACATACCTTTACCAAGCAGTGCAGAATTGCAGAAGCTTCCTGGGCAAGTGCTGGGTTGGTGAGACAGTGTTTTCAGCTACTGTTCACTTGGGATACTGCAATAAACATCTTTAGCTATGTGGGTTGTACTTTGGAATACCTCACAGTGATGACAAGGTTCTTTGGGTCGATGTGATTGATATCTTTTATTAGACCAACTAAGTAGTTGGGAAAACTGTTCTTTGCAAGCTTTCCAGCACAAATGCCTTTCTTTAGGGATAGGAAAAGTCTTCACAGTGATGATGCACATATGGCTTACTGAGAGACAAATTACTTCCAAGTAACTGGAGTCCTTTGAGATGTATTGCCCATATGCACATCCACATCCCAGCCTCCTTTCTTTCTTCGAGCTGCACACAATACATGACACTATAGCTCAATGGTGGAAAGTGAGGAAGTGCACATCACTTTTTATACTTATGGCATAAGACAGGAGGAGGAGCATAACTACAGATAATTCAAAGATAAGTTTCCAATGAAATGCTTGAGGTATATCAATACCCACAGTGAGGATGTGCATAGGACAGTACATATCAACTCCAGTTACTAGTGCTGGTATTTACATTCCACTAGTCTCTTTTCAGCTATATGGCAAAGTGATCTAGCTCTTATCACCACTAAACTACCTCTGCCAATGACCTGATCCTCTAAGGCAGTATAAGACTCAAGGTACTCCTCAAAAAATGCCAAATCTTAGCTTTCACTCAATTTTTGACTAAGGAACAATAACAGAGCAATTCTTCCATTGCAAAGAACTCAGAAAGACCACCAGTCAGAATATTTTTGACACTTTGGATTCCTATTTGAAATCTCTGGTTTTATCTTATGAATTGTATAGGTCAGAGGGTCTCAAGGTGAACCAATACAACTAGGCTTCTTGTTCAACTCAAGATGCCCCTCAGAAAATGCCAGCTCTTAGTTTTCATGTTTTTTGACTACAGAAAATAATAGAGCAGATCTTCTGTTGCAAAGAATTCAGAAAGACCGCAACAGACCAGAATGTTTTAACAACATTAATTCTTATTTGAAATCTGGGTTTCTCTTGTGAATCATGTTTGCACACCGAACAGTGCTAACATTTGGTGACACCCCCTAACACTCTTGAAAGGATCTCAAAGCACCCCAACCCAGAGTGCTGGGCACTATGGTTGAGAATCACTGGTGTAGGTGTTTTCACACCTCCTAACAGTGCTAATATTGCACCTAACCCTCTATCACTCTCAAAAGGATTTTATGGTACCCCTGGATGCCACACCCTGGATGAGAGTCACTGTTCTAGAGTACGTTGTGTGCATTATGTACATTGAAGTCAGTACAATCTACCCCTAGTTCTAATATACTTTCTATATTTAAGTATTTAAATTAGTTTCTACATAGTCTAGATATTCAAAACAGACACTACCCTCCATGGTTGGTGTTCTGTAACAGAGCTTATGAGAATCAGCCTCTGTTTTCAAGACTAATCAGATCTGTTTCAAAGCATCAGTCTTGGAGCACAGTATCCCAGTAAAAGCACAGTACAGGCTCTGTTGTTTCCAGTAGCAGTCTTTTCAAGAGACTTGATGGCTTCTCTAAATCATTGCAAACCTGCTTATCTTCTAGTCTCATCTGTTTCAGTGAGGCTTGTTGTTGATATTTCTCTTGCTGAGACTTATCTTTGCATTTGTCTTTTGGTTTGGCTTATTGTGCAAAACTGAGTTATCATGTCCTTTTATGTCAATCATTCAATTTTATTTTCTATTTAATCTATGCTTATGAGTATAATGCAGCTTTATCTATGAGTTCTATACTTATCAGGATAGGATTTGGATGGTGACGTATTAAGAAAGCAATTCTTTCCTATACTTTTTTGCTCTTCTAAGACTCAATCTAAGAATTAATATTAAAATGCTTTTAGGTGGGAATGAGGGCAAGCTACATGTTTATAATTTTGGTGTCTTCACAGAATTTGCCAGTTGTGTCTTAACAGAAAGTAGAGCTAATACTAGAAATAGAAATACTTTTATTTTGTCTTTTGCAATTTTTAGTTACCCGCTATAAGAAAGAGAAATGGAGAAAGTTTTAGGAAAAGGAAGGAGGAAATTCTTGGAAGGTTTGAAATGAGATTATAGCTTGACTAAGGTAATATAGTCCATCCTAAAATAATAATTAGAATGTTCCAGGGACTAATACTTTTCTCTCAATAACTTGCGAAGAGCCAAATGGTTATGACCTTGTTTCAATGTGACAAAACATACTTTGGTTTTGTACTTACGTTTTATCACGTTCTTCAGGCAAAATTAACAAAATGTTTTCCACACACTGGCTTTGAAGTGACTAATACACCTAAAGGGATTAAGTTTTTTTTTTTAAGAATATAGTTTAAGGTTTCTTCCTTGTTCACAATGAATTTATGCTGAAAGAAACCCATATAATGTGCTAAAAAGTGACTGATTTTTGTCCCAAAATGTTTCTGACGCTGAGTCATCACTTCAGTATTCCAATAATTCAGTTAGATGGTGGGAAATGAAATAATTTAATAAAACACTTCTAGTCTTCAGACTGTATACTGCATTTTGATTCAACTGTCAAAATATATGTCAGGTTTTCTCCTATCTCCTCTGTAACTTTTGAAAAATTCTGTTGCATTGTTCTGTCCTTTTCCATGCATAGGTTTTCAACACTTTCTAGAACATGTGTAATTTTGTGGTATGGCAAATACAATTGGATTTCCATTGAGTTGAATCAGCAACCTCTCAGTAAGAAGTGGTAATCCAAAAACCTGGAGGCGGCCATGTGCAAGATGTTATATCAAATCTACTAATGAAAAAAACTATGTATACCAGGTTTATTACAGGTTTATTACTTCAAACTTCTCTTGTTTTACTTTGTCATTCACAATGAGCTTGAGTATTTTGGCCAATAGCTGAAGCTGAGAAAAGATCAGTGTTATGAACTGTTCCAAAGCAACAAATATTTGAAAAAGGGACATAATGGGGTGAAACATTACTCCATTTAGGTCAATGAGAATTTTGCTGTTGACTTCAAAGAAGCCAGGATATCTCCCTGGATCCATAACTATGACCTAGATTTTCCAAACTGACTGTGCTATGCTAGGCATAAGAGGAGACTGGAAATGTGGCATTTGGGTGTCTTTGCAAGCCTTGACCTTCAAATGGGCTGCTCTACTGCACATCTGAACAGCCAAATATTTCTCTACAGTTGCGTTGGCTGTCCTGGCCATATTCCCCATGTAAGGAGCTGGAGCCATAGATGCCGAGTACATGGGGGCCTGAGGGCCCTGGCCCACCTTGGGAAGAGTGCTATCAGGACCCAGACCTTAGGAAAATTATGTAATGTCCCTTTTAGCTGTCTCCAGTAAATGGAGGCACCTGAAACCACTCATTACTTTTGAAAATAAAAGCTTTGTGTTTGGGTTTTTTTTATTTGAGCTTGGAAAGAGAGGCTCTTGGCTGAAGCACCTACTCTGATAGCTAATGCATGGACAGCCTGGTACCAGGCAACATGACATAAACCCACAGGATTCTTCTTCCCCTGAGCTTGAAGAGAGAATCAACATGGCACAAAGAGACAATCATGGGAGGATGCAATTTTGTACTGGTTCAAATAGTAGTACTTCTGCTTTCTTCTAGGTTGCAAGACTAAATAAGGAGGAAACTAATGTCAACAGCAGATTAAAAAAAAGGAGGGGGAGAAGAAGTATATGTGAATGTGCATGAAAAGACCCTATGGCCTGGCAGTCAGCGTCCCCTGGCTGCTAGAGCTGCTCGAGCTGCTCCAGGCACTCCTGCTCCAGGGCCTCCATGCAGGCCCAGTGGTTCCACTGAGCCTGGTCTCACACCTCCACCCAAGCGATGTCCTCTGCTCACCAGGCGTGTTCCCATGCCTCCTGCACCTGCTCCCACACCTCCTGTGCCTGCTCCTGTGCCTCCCACTCCTCCACCACTGCCACCAGCTGCTGGAGCAGCAGCATCCGGTTGCTGGTGCAGCACTGGGTAGTGGCAACCCTGAGGCAGCAATCCCAATGAGGCAGGTGGGCTCTCCCCCACGTCCAGATAGCTGGCACTTTTGTGAGAGTTTGCAACATTTCAGAGATGAGATGCTCTGCACCAGGGGCTGTGTGCTTCCTGACTTCAGTGGGGGGTCAGCCATGCACAGATGCCCAGGGACCCTGGTAAGTCAGTCCGGCAGGCCTGGGTCCTGGCAGCCGCTAGCTGAGACCCCCATTCCCCATCGTTCCCCTGTGGCCAGTGACCTGCTGGGTGCTGGCCGCAGGCAGCCTGCCTCCCCTGCTCCCTTCCCAGGGTGGGCCAAACCAAGCTGTTGGCAGCACTTGCTGCCACAGCTCCAGACCCTGCCCCCACCTCTCTTCCTGCAGGCCAACTGCTCTACTGTGCTGCTACCCAGCCAATGGTGCTTGGACTCAGGGCACACGGGGCTCCTGGACAACTGGGGTGAGGAGCTGGCCATACCCCTTCTCACAGGGGCCTCTCCAGGGAGGCACCCCAGGTCTGCTGCTGCTACCACACCCTGAGTGTGCCCCTGCTGCATGTGTCCCAGGTGGTGTGCAATGAGTTATTTGTGCAGGCTGAGGGGTGCCCAACCCACTATGCATGGCTGCTGCTTATCCTCCTGGTATCCTGGGCACACCTGTGCACCTGGTTCAGGACCCTGAGCTACAACAGCATTGGGGGGAAAGCACAGGCTACCCCACAACCTCTACCACCACCTGGGGGTTACCTGTTGCAGTGCTACATGTCCCTTTCCCCGCTGCTGAGGACATCACCACCAGCATTGATGCCTACATTGGCATGTGAGGCCCACAGGCTGCTCAATAAAGTTCCAAACTGTGTCCTACCTGCCTGTGTGCTATAGTGGGAGGGAACTTGGGGCCAGGGGACTGCAGGCAGGCCAGGCAGGGATTGGGGGCAGAGGCCAGGGCCAGGGCTGGAGGTGGAGACTGGGAGGGCCATCCCCCAGTGCAGGACATGTGTCTAGGTGAGGCTGGTGGTTCAGCACAGGCCTCCCTAATGGCAACAGCATACAGTTGTGCCCAGTGTCCCCAACCTGTGGTCTGCGGTGGACCGGTGCCCGGCCAGGGGCTTCCCCAAGAGGAACTAGTGCTGCTGGCAGCCAGTGGTGGCATGGCCAACTGCTCCTCCTGCTGGGGTCTGGGGCTGTGTCGAGGGCAAGGCAGCTGCTAGGCAGGGCTCCCCAAACTGCCAGTGGATGCACCAGCTGGGGAGGTGGGTGGGACAGGACACTGAAGGCCTGAGGTCCCCTTCCTCTGGTGATGTGTCAGGGCACAGCAGGGGCTTGGGCAGGTCACCCCTGCTGGTGGCATTTGTAGGGATGCAGCCTGGCTCCCAGGGCACCAAAATGCAGGTTATCTGTCTCATAAAGGGCATGAACTTTTGGGCATGACTGGACCAACAACTGAAGTCAGACACAGCCATCCACTGTGCCTGCAAGACCTTGACCTTTACGCAGCACTACCGTGCCAACTGAGAGTGTCCTCATTCCTTCATCCCACCTGACAGGACCTCATAAATGCGGGTGTTCAAGCACCCGCCCCATGCAAACTGCACATCGGCACTGCCCTAGAGTGCCATGAGGTTGCACACCTCCTCCTGAGTCCAGTTGGGGGCCCTGAAGGCTAGCATAGGTGTGTGCACACACAGGTAGGGCCAGGGCTCGATGGGGAGAAGGATAATGTGATCGTCCTGCACCAGCTCTCTGGGCCCTGTGCAGCTGTCCATATGTGACTGGCCCTGGACAGCAGCTAGCAGCAAGCAGTGCCCAGCACAGGGGCACAGCCAGGAACTAGGAGCCATGTGGCAGAGGCACTTCACCACAGGACCTGCAAGCATAGGAAACAGCTGGGGGTGAGCAGCAGCAGGGAACAAGTGCTGGCCCTGCTGGCAGAGACAGCCAGGCAGCAGCACCAGGGGGGATCTCAGGGCTGGGCAAGGGGTGCAGCAAGCTGCAGTTCTTTGCAACGCTTACCTGCGGCCAAGCAGAAGCTCTAGCTAGGGGACAGGACAGGCAGAGACAGCCTGTGGCCTGTCCAGGAGGCACACAGGGCCTACTGGGCTCCTGCACAGATTGCCAGTCTTTCCAGGCTCCTGGTATGTGTGCCACAGGGCACAAAATAGTTGCTGGCTTTTATAGCCTGCAGCTAGGGGCTGCCAGAGAGCAGCCCTGTCCTGGGGGAGAAGTGGCAGCCAGCCAGGAGCCCTGGGGATAGTCTCAGGCCAGCTCTCTAGTGGCTGGGCATACCTGGCACTAACGTTAGTGCTGGGCCACATCTACATGTGCGTTAATGTGCTTTAACTAATCACACCTAAATTTGATACCAGCATTTGCAGGTAGCAAATTTAGGCATGATTAGCCTCACTTTGCTATTTCTAATGTACATTAAGACTGCACACGTGTACTACAGTCCCAGCCATCCATGGCCATGCACACCAAAAGAGTATAGTCCTCTAGCATTCTTAAAAAATGTATTAACCTTTGAGGGGGAAAAAAAATATTAACCTCCACTATAGACTTTCATTCCAGAACTGCAACATATTTTGTAAATCATTACATATACATGTTTTCCCCAAAAAACATATTTGCAACCAATTTTTAGTATGGAGATATAACTGGCTAGCTGGTAGTGATTTGGCCCAGGGGTTTTGAAAGGGTAAAGAATAACTGGGGGGCTTGGGATTCCCTTTCCTCACCAATCAGGCCCCAGAGACTCACCTTCCATGTCCCCTGATTGGCACCTCGGGTCACCTGAAGGGGGATAAAAGGGGCAGCGCAGCTGAATCAGAGAGACCCACAAGGGATGATGAGGAAGGAGTTTCAAAGAGCTGGCAAAAGCAGGGCCAGCAGGGCAGGAGCAGTTGCTCCAGAAGAGCCTAAAGGAGCAGGACCCGCAGGCAGTGGTTGAACTCTCAGCAGCGCACCTGGTAGGAGAGGCTCCCTGCTGGGCTCCAGGATCCCCAGCAAGAGGCTGCAGCTAGCAGAAGAAGTTCCCCACCTGGCTCCAGCAGAAAGGTGTGCAGTGACCCCAGAGGCTTCCAGCTCTGCTTCCAGTTTCTCCAGCAAGAGGCAGAGCAGCTCAATGTGAGGTAGGGGCTTCCAGACGGTCAAAAGCCCTAGCAGCCTGGGGCAGGCCCAGCAGTAGTGGCTGCGTGGTAGAGTTTCTGCCTACCCTGTGAGAGATCTGAATTCAAGTCCCAGCAGGGTCAAGTAGGGCTGAGTGAAGTGACAGGGAAGAAATTCTTGTTGGAGTGGAGGGGGTCATTGTGTTTTTCCGCAGCTTCTCAGTTGTATAGAGGAGTATTTGGGAATTAGAGACGCACAGGCACCAAAGTTACAGATGCTCATTATGGCTAGACATTCTATACCCAACATAAGATCAATTTCAGGCTATCTGTAGTGCTACAAAAATAGCAGATCCACCACAAAAACATTTCTCTTTCAAAGAGGAACTTGTGTGTAGTGCAGAGTTAAGCAAAAAATTCCCAATTTCAGGATCCAGTATAACTGAAGTGCATTTTTATTCAGTGTGAATTTGCTATCAAAAAAGGGAATTCTGCATATGATTTCCCAGTAGTTTGCTTGTTACATTAAAACCACAAATATGCACAATACCAGTAGCACACTTTGAACACTATATCACACTACATTGTAATGTAGTTAATGCTTCCTAAAGTCTGTCTGTATCTGAAGACTGCAGATTGCAGGATAATATATTGGGGAAGAGAATAATTTACTGTCTGCATACATTTCCTTATAGTATTATATTTAAGTAATCACAGCAATTAAAATGTACCATTTCTGCATGATACTGTGGCAGGCACGATGCCACAAAGGAGAGCTTACCCAGAGCTGGTGAGGAGCAGGGCTAGCAGGATGCTGCACTGAGCCAGGAGCGTGGCAGAAGTGAAGTCATGGCAGAAAAAAACACCACGCCAAAGGAAAAGAAAAAAAAAAATCCAGGAGGAGCCAGGACCAGCGCCTGCACTGGCATGGGCATGCTTTATGGTGGCATGCCGGTGCTGATTCACCAGCCAGACCTATGAAGTCAGGATAAAAAGCCTGGCAGAGAGACAGGGGGGACTGGAAGTGGGTTCCCCAGTGGACTCAGAGTGGCCTGGAGTGGAGCAGTGCCCCACTGAGGGAAAGTGGTGGCTGCCCCAGGAGGAGGCATTTGAAGATAAGCTGAGCCCAAGTGGGCTGAACAACTTACCTGAAAAAACACTGTGGACTCCAGACATCTCCAGACTGGATTGAACCAAGCAGGAACCTGAGGAGGAAAGGAGAGATGGACATCTAAACCATAGCAAGTACAGACCAGAGAGAGAGAGAGAGAGGGATGCTGGGGAGTAAGGTAACAACGTCCAAATCCAACCAGTATAAGTCAGAAACCCAAGATTTCAGAAACTATACCAGACCAGACCTAGAAAACGGGAAAATAACATCGTTGGTTGGCATTAGGTGGAGTGTAGGGGAGGCAGAACCCCAACGGGAAGACGGACAGGAAGATTGAAGGAAGGTACCAGGAGGGGCAGGACATACCATCTTCCTCCCAATTAAACAAATTTATTCCAGCAAGATGTGACAAACGAGAACCCCTGAGGATCTTCTGGAATCTAACATAGTAACAAGCTGTCCTCTCCCCAAGCGATGGTGAAGCTGGAAAAATTCATACAACAAAGGCACACTAGTGAGTGGCATGGGATATTACAATTACATAAGATCATTTTTTTGAAGAATAAATTATGCCTGTTTTATTGCTGTGAACTAGATTTGTAAGTATTTTGTCAACTCACATTAAATTTTCTTTTTCTCATCAGGAAAACAAAGCATAACATATCAGTTGGAAATAATGAGGTTTACAATAAAGTTGCAATAAGCAAGTTAACACTACTAAGTGTATCTACATGTGAAATTAATGTGATGCAATAAACTCCAGAGCAGTTTAAGCTGGAGTGAACTGCTCCTGGGCACAGTGTCTACACGTGCACCCGGGACAGCAGCAATTTGAGCCAGGGTGGAGCAAGCCCCCAGCTGGCTGGGCTGACCAGGTGCAAGGTACACCCATCGTCAGCATCTACACATGCATTTCAGTGTAGTTAGTTACTCTACCACAAGATAGTACTGTCCCTGATAGTACTATCTTATGAAGGAGTTAGTTACCTTACTGCACTGTAATACTGGCGCGTGTTTAGACTGTGATACTTGACTGTTAAGCTAATTAGTCAACTCCACAGTAAAGCGCATGTGTAGATGCACCCACTGAAACCTATTATAAACAAGCAAGAATATTTGTTTTTAAGCAGATTGATAGAGCAATCCACCAATGAAAATTAAACTGTCACAAAAACCAATACACTAAAAAGTTAAACCAGAAAGGTATTCCAATGAAAACTCAGCTTCACACTTCAAGGGAACTCTTAAGGAAGCAAGACCATCAGCGACTTGCTCCCTCTGCTACAAATGCAAAATATGCATTTTAACCTACTTTGTGTAGATTAAAACACACCTATCAGCATTTCCTGGAAAAAAAACTACAAACACTAAACTACCACTTAATGCTCCTTTGATCAGAAAATGAGAGAATACAAACCACACATAGCATCTATTAGTAACATCACTTAAGCATCTTATGGCTGGTGATGAGGGTAGAAGAGAAACTATGATCTGAATGCACTTTTTGTAACATTAGTTCCCCAAAGAGGGCAGACAATGGAAATAGGGAAAGAAGGAGGACAAAAGAAACTTTGCACAGTGAATTCTATATTTGATTTGTGCTTTTTAAAATCATGGATGTGAAACAGGAATAATGCTCTATTCTAGTAATCTGTGGCAATGTCTACACAAACAGCTGACTGTGCAGTTGTTACTATACAGTCATTTAGTACTTGCTTAACTAAGTACCCAATGACTGCGCAGTAACCAGTGCTACTGCTCAGTCCTGTCGCCGCACCATTATTTTTAGACACTACTGCACAGTAGCAATGAGCTACTGTGAGTAGCATCGCCATCATGGTTCGTGCCTGGCAACACTACAGCACTGTAGCAATGCGCTACAGTGAGGTAACTCATTGCTAATGTGCCATAGTGTCTTGTGTAGACACGCCCTGTAACACATAAAGAAATGCTTGTTTAGTCCTTGTTGCTAAGATGAATTCTGATTTTCGAAAGTAATGCTTAGAAATTTTTTTGTTAATAGCCTTGAAGAGGAATAGTAACAAATATTTATAATTAAAAATAATAGTTTTAACAAGCTACTGTACTGGAGCAATTTCTTTGTTCCCACAATATGCTTTAAAATGTAATTTCAAGCTTAGTGGTCAGAACAGAAGCTTGTGATTAATGTTACAGATTAGCCTTCTCTTCTCTTTATAAAACAATAGCTTTTAGAAAGAGTTGGGCTAGATGTGAAACCTCTAGCTCTGTCTATTCAGCATTACAGGGTGTTTCCTCATCCTTATCTCCCTGATGACAGAGGGACTTTTCTATTTATGCTATGTATATTCAATTTGTGTACACTGGAACTACATACATCAAAATCTTGTTACAACACAAATTAAAGTCCCTCTTGCACTGGCTTATAAAAAGAGAAAAAGACTGTTAGGAGAAAAAATAAATAAATACAAACTTACAGAGGCATAAGCTTAAATAGTCAAAAGACTTAACCCAATAAAATTGTTTCACTACACATATAATTTCTGTTCCAGTTATCTTCACATTGTCATTTTTTCACAGTGTCATCTAATGACACCTCAACACTTAAAGCAAGTTAGACCTCATTATCTTCTGCCTGTGGCAGAAGCTTATTTTTGTCTCTGGCACAGTTCTCTTAAACAGTCAGAAATGTGAAAGGACCTCTTCAATCTTCTCTCTGCATATATGATATTAAACAAATTAATTTGCTTGCACAGTTTTCTCATCTCACACATGCTATGCACCCCAACTTTTAAATCTGTAGAGCCTCCATGACCTGGTGGTTATCCATGTGAGCTGATGCTGTCAGGCTTCTAACAGATTACATTTCTTAAACTATGCTTGTCTAATATATACATAATTAAGTATCCTTGTTAACATGCCAGTAGAATAGCTACCAATGGTATCATTCAGAAAAAGAAGTGTAAAGAGGATGGATTAACATTTCCAAGGCAATGGGAAACTCTTTGGAGAAAGGGACTTCTGTATTAAAGGCAATGAACTCCATCATTTCCAAAGAAGCATGGAACTTGCACTGAACAATAGGCAAGGTATTTATTTAAGTTAGGAGCATGGGGAAAAACTTGGTAGGAGCTGAGGAGTACCCAAGTCATTAAAAGACATATGGTACAATTGTGAGTAACAGAAAAGCTGCTTTTTTATCTAGCAAAGACAGAGCAAGACAGAAATTAGAACTGAGATGAAAAGTAAGGTTATGGTCACAGAGATAAAATCAGGAAAAATAACAGACTGAAGTTAAATAAAATAATCTGATGGCCAAAACCAGAAAAAATGTTTAAACAATGCAAGAAATTTAAAAGCAAGAGTGTAAAATCATGGATATGATTCTGCTAGCAGAGTATCTAGCAATGAATTAAGGCTTTGAAATAGCGGGCATTAATTGAAAGAGTGGAAATTGTAATGCAATACCAAGCAGGACTGATTCTGTAACAGAGATGGGAAAATAAAATAATTTTAAATAGAATCAATACTTTAATGACACAACATTTCTCAGTGAAGAAATCATATAGTAAAATACTTCTACCAGTATATTTATACCCTAATCCCCCTGCTTAGGAAAAGGATGTTGAAAGCAAAGTGCTGAAGAAAATCAAAGGGAACTAAATCTCATGAAATTATTATCACCAGTATCTTCACTGACATTTGGTAGCTTATGCACAGTGATGATAAGTTCACTGATTCTCATCACAGTGTTATAGGGTGTCAAAAAATTCAAATTAATGAAGCAACCAGTCCAGAACTTTTTTTTATGAACACTTTCAGTCCATCTATTGATTTGTGTTGCACCTCCCCATTTTAGAATCATGGAGGTAGCATTTTGATTTTTGTAGTTGTTGTTTGCTTTGCAAGTCTTCTGTAGCACAAGGATACTCATCTTCTGTTCATATATTAGTATTCTCAGGTGTTTTCTATTAGCAGATCAGAAAAATTCTATATTGATACTGGACAAAGCAACTCTAGAACTGGCCAAGGCAACTCTAGAACTCAGGCTAGTGTCAGGGATTAAGGACAATAAAATGTCCTTCTTTAGGTACGCTGGGAGCAAAAAGAGGGTGCGAGGTAGCATAGGACCCATACAGGATGGGCAGAGGGGCTTAGTGACAGATAGCAGGGACAAGGCAGAGCTTTTCAATGAGTTTTTTGCCTCCGTCTTCTTAAATGGGAATCTAGATGAACCCTCAACATGCATCATGGACACCAACAAAGGGAACATCACCCGACCAACAGTTAGTGCTGACACGGTAAAAAGACACTTGGAGGAACTGGCCATAGGGCCGGAGGGACTCCACCCCTGGGTAATGAAAGAATTAGCGGGGGTCATAGGTGATCCACTGGCAAGGATATATGAGCGCTCATGGTGCTCGGGTCAGGTTCCAGAGGATTGGAAGAGGGCTAACGTCATCCCAATATTTAAGAAGGGGAGGAAGGAGGACCTGGTGAACTATAGACCAGTCAGCCTTACCTCTACCCCTGGGAAAATCCTAGAAAAAATTATTAAGGAGCACATCTGTGGGAGCCTGCTGGCTAATGTGATGTGGAGGGGTAACCAACATGGGTTTTTAGCAGGCAGGTCCTGCCTGACTAACCTAGTTTCCTTTTGACAAGGCCACCAATTGTTTAGATGCAGGAGTTGAGGTGGATGTTATCTATCTGGACTTCAAGAAGGCCTTTGACAAGGTATCCTATACCATCCTTATAAATAAACTGAGGAGATTAGCCTTGGATGATTACACGTTAGATTGGGTAGCAAATTGGCTCAAAGGTTGCACTCAGAGGGTGGTAGTGGATGCGTTGGTGTCAACCTGCAAAGATGTGGGCAGTGGAGTTCCTCCGGGCTCAGTTCTGGGGCCAGTGCTGTTCAACATCTTCATCAGTGATCTGGTTGAGGGGGTGAGAAGCACCCTGTCCAAATGTGCGGATGGCACAAAATGATGGGGTGCAGCTAACACCCTGGAGAGGAGGAACCAGATCCAGGCTAACCTAGACAGGTTGGGGAAGTGGGCAGAGAGCAACAGGATGCAATACAATAAGGACAAGTGTAAGGTGCTGCGTCTAGGGAGGAAGAACTGCCATCATACCTACAGGCTGGAGGGCGACCTTCTCAGCTCCACTGAGGCAGAAAAAGATCTTGGAGTCACTTGACTCCAGGATGAACATGAGTTGCCAATGTGATGAAGCAGTTGGCAGAGCCAATCGCACCTTGTGCATCTGTAGGTGCTTCACAAACAGGTCCAGGGAAGTGATTCTCCCACTCTATGCAGCACTGGTCAGACTGCAGCTGGAGTACTATGTCCAGTTCTGGATGCCACAGTTCAAGCAGGATGCGGCCAACCTGGAGAGGGTCCAAAGAAGGGCCACTCACCTGATTAGAGGCCTGCAGGGAAGGCCCTACGAGGAAAGGCTAAGAGACCTTAACCTCTCCAGCTTCTCCAAGTGAAGGCTGAGAGGAGACCTTATGGCCACGTACAAATTCATAAGGGGAGAGCAACATGAAGTAGGCGACTATCTGTTCACCAGGGCACCCCCTGGAATGACAAGGAACAATGGCCATAAGCTACTAGAGAGAAGGTTTAGGCTGGACATTAGGAGAAAGTTCTTCACGCTCAAGGTTGCCAGAGTCTGGAATGGTCTCCCAAGGGAGGTGGCGCTCACCCCATCCTTGGGGGTCTTCAAGAGGAGACTGGACAGGCACCGGGCTGGGATTACATGATCCCAGGATTGGTGAATCTTTTCTTGCCTGCCAGGGGCAGGGGAGCAGACTAGATGGCCCACTGAGGTCCCTTCTGACTCTATGAATCTATGATCTGTCAGACACATGGGTACATATACATTTTTCTCATTTGATAGTGACCATTCTTCTTGACATCAGTGTTTGAGTTACTTTTCAGACCATAAGATTATTTGTCAGTGTTCAGGTGCTATGCTGATGGCATTGGTCCTACCAATGCACCGACAGGGAGGGCCCCATGAAAACTGCCATCTTCCAAACTGTCTTAACTTTGGGAAACTATGTTAACCTAGCCAACTATGACAAGTTCATCAGCCATCTTAAACTGGCAGCACAAACCAGCACTCTCCATTGCTACAAGAAAGCATATGCTCCCTGCTGGTCATCAGACAGAAAAGCTTCCTAAAGGAGTACAAGACAACAGATAAGCCTGCTGTTACAACTGCACTCCTGCAATCAGCAGATAAGAGTGAAAGGCAAAGCTATCCAGAGCCTGGATTTCACTGATTCAAACAGGAAGTCTGGAGGCTTCTCTGTAATCTAGGCAAGGCTAACCCTTCCCAAAGCAAAGTGCTATATGGTATAGCTGACTCCACTGCCACTCAGAGACTCCTGAATTCTAAGGCCCAAACAAGATTTTCATTACAAAAAAAGAGGAGGGAAAAAAAAAAGAAAAAAATCATCATTGCCTATTATTCCCATACTTCTCAGCAATATCAAATCCGTCAAAACCATTCACTAAAGAAGAAGGGAAGGAGGCCTCAGCACTCAACAAAATAGTCAAGGCTGCAGGCCCAAGCAGAATGTTCTGAAAAAGTTTGAAAAATTTAGGTCAGAATGGCTCTGGCAGGCTGCCATGCTTCCTCACTAATGTGCATGCCTCAGGCCAAACAGAAAAAATAAGGTGACACTGTAATCAGATATGCATATTAATACCCCACCATCCAAACTGATTACCAATAGAAACTCAAAATTGCTGTAGCTTTTGTGAACCTATTCAAGGCACTAGGTAAGATTTGGTACGAAGATCTGTTTCTGAAAGTGTCTCCTTAAGTCTAGGACCATTCTCGTTAGCAGCCAAAGTTCTCAAAACCTCAGGACTGTTACCACAAGACAAATGATGCAGGTTGTTGGAAAACAGAAGGGTCAAGAATCAAGACCCAATCATGGGCCCTACAGATGAAGCACCTGATTTCTCACAGTAAACAAATGGAAAATGAAGAATAGACTGGTATCTGACAGAAGACATTCAAATCATGGAACATCTAGTGAACTCTTACCCTGTAAGAGGCTTCTCCAGAGGAAAAGTCATTATTCATGCTGTCAGTGGAAGACTTGGATATCAGCCTTTAGCAACCTTATTGTTGCTTCTCAAATTGCCATATGAAAGAATAAGAATAAAGTTACCTGCTACATATTAACTGATAAAATGTCAGTAAACATGGTTTAGTGAACACTTCAGTCAACATTTTAATTGCTTCTTAACACTTTTAATTGCTTTCTGCAACGTGTAAGAACTTATAGTCAAGATTATTCTTGACTTAATGATAAGCAACGTGCAAAGTCAGTTCCAGAAGTAACTATAGATGAGTCACTAAATGTTACAATATACTAAATTCTATATCCTGAAGGGAAGGTCTTTAATACAAACTAATGCTTTGACACTGAACTTTTTAAAAAGTGAAATTAGTGTAAAAGTCCCTCCAGTCAAAAGTAAAGCAATTAAAGTCTCTCTCAGCATGGAGATTGCTGTATCTTATCTGAAAGACTGAAGATAAGCCCTAAAAATGTAAGCAGAAAATCAAGGAGGGAAAGTATGGTTAAATAGTATGAAAGAAAACATGAACGTCGCATGCCTCCCAAGGCGGGGGGGCACAGCGACTGCCTGCAGGCAATAGCGGTGGGGGTGTGGCAGCAGTGAGTGGGGAGCTTCCACAGGCTGCTGTGGTGGTGTCTGTGGCGGGCCAAGCTGGGAGCTCCTGCAGTCAGCTGTGGGGGTCGGAGTGGCGAGCGCTGACTGGTGACTGCCTGCAGACGCTGCCAGTGATGTCGGTGGTTAGGGGGGTGGGGGGACTAGCGAGCGGTGACCACCTGCCGGCGCTGCCGGCAGGCGGCCAATCTCAGGGGGTGCACGTGCAGCCACATGCACCCTCTACACGTCGCCACTGAAAGAAAAGTTACACAAGCTAAACGCGTATCCTTCTGGCAAAAAAAGAAAGAAATCCAGCCTTAATGAAACTAATGAAAAGGAGCCTAAACCAGGAAAAAGAAGTAGGTAAAATATAAAAATTAGGAGTAGTAATTAGGAACTGAAGACCCAATACTTGAAGGCATAAAAATAAACAAGACTTTTTAAATATTTCTGAAACAGAGAGCTGAGATTCACTGGGTCTGTTGGACTATTACAAAACAGGAAACAATTAAGGAGGAACAGGTCATTGCAGAAAAGCTGAAGTATTTATTTGTATCAGTGTACACAACAGATACTAATAACAGACCAAGTTTGATAGTTGATAACATTAAAGTATTATCACAGATGAGATATTAACAGAGGAAGTGCTGGAAAGATTGAGATAATAAAGAGCAACAAATCACCAGGACTTCAGTATTCAGACAAGAATTCTGGTGGAATTGAGAGAATGCAACTCAGCCACTAAAATACTAGATGCTCTATCAATAAAAACAAGTTATATAACAGGAACCTGGAGGCAGCAGATATTCTGTCTGAGAGTTCCTCAGAGGTAAACCTTTCCTTCTTTGACCAGCATTACTGGTTAAAGCAATACTTAAAAATACAGGTTCTCAAGATTATGATACAGCCAGACCTAACTAGCACAAATTCTGTTAAGGACAACTGATTCCTCTGATATTTCTACTGCAGCGGGACTAAAAGCCCTGCCTCTTCTTGCTGGGTATGGTAGAATATTAATAAAAATACATTTTCTAGTGGTAGGAGTTTACAACGCAAGTATAAAGTAAAGGGCAGGGACAGCAGACAAGTGAGGAAGTGTTAGCCAATATTGAGCTGATTCAGATCTGAGCATTAAGTAGGTGTTACTGCTTGTCAGCTGCCTACTACTTGAGGTGTAGATGAGCATCCAGCTAAAAACAGATTTAAAGGCTTGACCATGGATGTGTGGGCTTTGCTAGGTTTTTTTCTGTGTAAGACAAAAAAGGGAAGAATTTGCAAAGAAGGCCAAGCAAATGGACGCGAAAGGTTCATCCAAGGGAGATGGGCTCTTTTGGCAAAGTCTCTCAGAAGAGGTCACTGCAGAAATGAAGTAATGCCCTGCGTGAGAAACTGGGAAAGCAGAAAGCAACCTTTGTTTTTTTGCAATGCTCAAAGAGCAACAGATGGCCCGGGGTTAGCCGGAGGAGGGCGGGGATTGGTGGAGGAGGCTGCTGGGCGGGGTCTCGCGGCCTTTAAAGCTGTTTGAAAGCTGCCAGAGCGGCAGTGTTGTGTCGGGTTGGCATGGGAAGGCAGGAGCCCACCTCCCTTTTGGTTAATAAACGCGCGAGGCGGTCTCGGAGCCTGCTGTGCCCTGGAGCCGCCTTCGACGCGCGCTGGGGCGAGGCTTGCGTGGGTCCGAGCAGCCGCAGGGGGCGCCCTCGTGCTTCCCGCCGGCTCGTAGCGCGTCGCTCGGCCGCGATCTGCCGCGTGCGCAGGAAGGGGCTCCGCTGGCTCGCGGCCGCCGTCGCGAGACTCTTGTGAGCCCCGCGCGGCATGTTGGGAACTGTAGTCTCGGCCCGGGGCTGCCCGCCGCGCTCCTTCCGCTCCGGAGCGGTTTGCACAGAGCGCGGACGGGGCCGTTCCACCACGCGAGGCAGTGGGTGGGAACCAATAGCCCCAATGGCTCCCTCCGGCGGCGGGAAAGCCCCGTGAGGTGGTGCGGAGGGGTCTGTAAAGTTCCTGCCTCCGCCTCCTATCGCGCCTTATTATGCAGGAAGGGTGCGAGCCGAAGCAACCCCCTCTGCCCCACGCGTGGCAATGGTACGGCCCGATGGCGGCGGCCGCCGCTCCCCTCCCCCCGAGCAGGCTCGGCGGCCTCCATGGCAGAGCCTGCTCCGCTCTAGCGGCGCGCTCCCTCCCTCCCCGCTCTTAGAAGCAGCCTCCCTATTGGCTGTGGCCTGGCCCCTTTGCCAATCAGGAAGCGGCTATCATGGAGGAAGGGAATAAATACAAGATGGCTGCTCATATAAAACCAGGCATCGGGCTTCTCCCGGGTGATGGGGGAATAGAGGCTTTAACCAGCGCTTCGAGGGTTCTCGGCCACACCTCGCTGCGCTGCCGCCTCCCCGCGAGGGGAGCGGGACCGCGACTGCCGCCGGCCCGAGCCGCGCTCCGCCGGTGCCTGCGTTTGCCCCTCCGGGGCCGCGGGCGGGGTGCGCAGCCCGAGAGGCCCAGGCCAGGCGCCGGTGTCCACCCCGGGAGAGCGGCGGCGGCTCCCACCTGCTGCCCCGCCAGTCTTCTCCGGCCAGGCCCCGGCCCCCGGTCGCCATGGCGGTCTCCAGGTCGGTATGAGCCCGGAAGGGCGGGCGGGGGCGGCAGAGCGGGGCCTCGCGGCCTCGTCGTGGGGCGGTGGCGCGGCCTGGTCCTGGGCAGCGCCCGGGGCCCCCGCAGGCTGGAGCCGGGGGAAGCCCAGTTGGGGTGCCCGACTCTTCCCCCCCGCCCCCCGCCACGCGTGCTCTGCCACGGCGGTTCGTGGCCTGCCCTCGCACTTCTGTGCCTGAGTCCGGCAGATTTCTTCGACCTCAAGACAAGCTGGCAACGCAAGTGCGGAGCCACAGGATTGCCAAGGACCTGTGTTGCCCGCTGGGTCTCTGCCTCCTGGGCTGTCCCCCAGAGAAATGGGCTTCCCTGCTGGGATGTGATTGCAGGGGGGAACTTGGTTCTCTGGAGCTGCGGGTGGGGGAGGGTACTCCTGGCTCAGCTCCCCTGTGACCTGGGCTGTGCTGGGCCTTAAAGCGTTCCTTGCTATAGAAAATTATCTGAACGGACTTCTGTCATATAAAATATCAAGTCTAAATCCCCCCCCCCCCTTTCTTCCGCTTTTGATGTACATCTGGTCAACCTTAGAGCAGTGTAGTAACCTAGCTGTTCACAGGATCATGTGGAAAGAGGTTTGGAAGTAAACTTTGGGAGTTCTCTTGTCCAGGTTCCTGCTCAAGGCAAGGTCTTCCCTGAGTAAACCATCCTAGCCAAGTGTCTGTGCAACCTGCTCTTGAAAATCTCCAGGGATGCAGATTCCATGACCTCTGGGTAGCCTGTTCCAACATCTAACCCCCTCCTAGTCAGAAAGTTCTTCCTAATTTCTACTGTAAACTTCCCTTGCCAATGCTTGAGGCCACTGCTCCTCGTCCCCTCTCCTGTGGCTGCGGAGAATACTCTTATCTCCATCCTCTCTCTAATTGTGCTTCAGGTATTTGAAGGCTGTTATCTAATCCCCCCCCATAGCCATCTCCAGCCTAATACTTCTAGTTATTGTGGCCTTTCCTCATAAGTCATGCTTCTCAGGCCTCTAATAATGTTTGTCCCTCCCTGCTGGACTCTTTACAATCTGTCCACATCCTTCTTGAAGTGTGGAGTTCAAAACTAGACGCAGTACTCTAGATGAGGCTTCGGTAGTGCTGAATCTAGTGGAAGAATACTGTTGTATTAGTAATGAGCCTCGGGGATTATCTATGTTGGTGGCGTGTCTGTGTGTTGGCTTCCTTAAGAAAAGCATATCCTCATCCCAATATTTATCTCTTGGTATAACAGTAGAAGATTTATGAACAATGCTAACTTAATTTGCTACTGAAAATTTTCCAGAAATGCTAATAAAGATAGTGACTCTTAAGAAAGTTTCAACTGTTAATTTAGTTTAGAAGCTTTTAATACAAAATTTCTTACAAGAATTTCTTGTAACTGTTTTTCAGTCATTCCCTTTAAAATTAAATTGTGTATTCATATTTCCTCCTAAATTGGCCTTAAGAACTTAAAAGTAGTACAAGACTATCTTCCATTTTTTTCAGGGTGGGGAGGGAACAGGACCCTGCTCTGTCACATGCCAAGCTGCTTCAGAGCACTATTTAAATGACTTTTATTTTGTGGGCACCCATGGTAAATAATTCTTTTTCCATTATGCAAGAATTCTCTAATTGTAATGCAGGAGTTTCTTGAATATCAAGGAACAGCTGACTAGTTGGTACATCTGTTAAGGTCTGGTCTATAAAAGGGATTTTTTTCAGTTCCGATTATTAATGTGGTTGTGTTTGTATAAACCTCCAAAGACAAAACTGCTCTGTAGAATGGGGTATTTGCACCTGTAGCAGGCTTCTGGAGGTTGGCATTGGAACAAATTCCCACTGTGAGCAAGATGAACTTTTATAATTTTACTGTTTGTTTGTTTGTTTGTTTGTTTGTTTGTTTGTTTGTTTGCCCCCCCCCCGGAAGCTTCTGTTCATCATCATGTCTCATAAATGACACATTACAATGTGAAGTGTGCACATAAGTCCATAACTGTGACATAAGTTAAAGATAGTATGCAGGATTTTATCCCTTGCATGCTGTAAAATTATTATATGAAAAATGTCACAATATTGGGGTGACACTACTCTGATCTTGCAGCAATTTCTTCCTAGAGAATGCATGGGAACTGTGTTTTTTGCAGCGCTTGTAACAGTTTGGGTATCTAGCATCATGCGTCTCCAAGACGTTGGTCTACATGCGGAATTGATGCTGTATAAATTTGTACTTCTGCACTTTTTATACTGGATAGTCAAAACCCATTCACACCATTTAAAACATACAGTAACTTCTGACAACTGACACTTTCATAAAGTGGAAAAAGGAAGCTCTAATATTGTACTGTCCTGTCAATAGGCATTGCATTGAAAACATTTCTTGAAAACAAAGTTATCTTTGAATGTAGACACTTAGGTTTGAAAGTGAAAACATACCAGTGTGAACATATACAATAACTAGGTGATAAGTATATTTTCATGCTGCATCTAGGTGCGTTGTTAAGGCTTCTTTACAAGTTTCATTTATTTTTAGAGATGTGGACTTCCCTGCATAGTTGTGGTTAAAGGTATTCTGTGTAATATGTTAAATGTCCAGTGATCTCATATTCTAAGAAATAAATGTGACTTAAATCTTTTCTTATATATAAGCCTAGGATTTTGCCATAGTAATCATAGAAAACATGAATTTGAACAAGTGCCATGCAATCCTGCAAATGGATATATAAACAGATGTAATTTAATGTATGCTTATAGAATAATGTATGTCATGCTAACATCAGATCCATTCATGTTTCACTTTGTTATATTCCTCACTAGCTGTTTTGAGGCATGTGGTATGCTACATGTTAGCATATATGCATTCAGTAAGACTTGTTGAAGAATAAAGCAGGTAAGTGCTATTCAATAAAAGAGGCTACACCTAGGGTGAACATGAGGAACAATATAAATGCTAAGCAGGGAGGTGAAAAGTTCCAGAGGTGTATGTCTTCATGAAAGTGGTGGTATGCATAATATCTTGCATTGTATGTAATAATGGTTTCCACTTTGAGCAAAAAGCAAGCTGTGTCAAAAATCTTGAGTGCTTTGCATAAGGCATTGCATTTGGAGTAAGAAGGACAAGTACATTTTGAAAAATAGTGAGTAAATTTCTGTTTGTAAGGACAGAAGAACAAATGCATTATAGAACAGAATTTTATCGAGTTAATTCTTGTTGCACTACTAATGTTCCATTTCACATCCTAGTCAACTCTTTTATCAAACACTGTTTGGAAAGCTCTGTGACAAACATTGATTTATTTATTTTTTATCTTGTTTGGATCAATTGATAAAAATGTACTTGATAGCATCCTTTGAAAGTGTGAAAAATTAGTCTTGTGCTCCCCATGAGTGCTACTTGGATCAAGCAGACTAGATGAAGGGGATCAGCTGCTCTGCTTTCTCCTTCCTGCTTTATCTGCCACTGTGTTGCCTGTCACTTCCTCGATCTGCCTGTGTGCCATGTACAAGGCTGCCTGTGCCACAGGCTAGGTGTCCAAGTCTAGAGTTTAGCCTTGCTCATGAGATCAGATATACTGTATTCTAAATATTGTAGCAGTGCTGCGTTTTTTGGTTTGTTTTTTTTTTTTGTTGGTGCTTTACTACAAATAAAGAGGAGAGTTAGAAAATTTTTAAGCTCTCTTCTAGTATGCTGTGTGTTTAGAAACCAGGAAGTTCAAAGTATCAGGCCAAGCAGTGGGTGGGAAACAGCAGTCCTTCTGACAGAAAATACTACTTTTATTGGGGACAATACTGCATGCGATTCAAATGAGGAAATGAAGACAGATGTGTTTTAGATGCTGTACACACTACATGCAAAGTGCATTTGCTTAGCACAGTAGGGTTTATATACAGAAAAACATTTGTAAACATTAAAGAACCTGTTGCTGAAAAATGGGTTTTTTACTGTGTGCTAGTCCATGAGACAAAGCACATGTCAGTACCTCCAGAGAAAGGGGAAAATGCCTGCAATACCATCATCATTGGTAATAGCTGGTTTGAAGCTGTCCTTTTTTTTTTTTTTTTTTTTTTTTTTTTTACTATGTTGAGGATTATGCAGAACCTGTTTTGAAGAAAAGTGTGAACAAAGCTGTAGCTTCACTACTGAGGGTATGGTATCCTTGTGTGGACCATCAGAAATGTGTGCAAGAGATATCAGCTGTTTCCAACAGAAATTGGAGCACATAAAATGGCAGACTATTTGGCTGACCTTGCCAGCTGGACAAAATCAAATAACTAAAAATGCCAGTTTTTTGGGTTTCTTTTTCCAGGTCATGTTAGGTGTTTTATTCCAACCAAGCGCAACATATTGAGTTTGCATCAAGCTTGCCTATCAGTGCAATTGCCAAGTTTGAAGACTGTGAATTGGCAAAAGTAAAATTTAGTAGCTTAAAGTAGTTTCCAATCTGAAGTGCTTAACCAATGAATTTCAGCATGACTTAAAGAACATTGTGTAGTATTGGTTCTTATTGATTTGTGCAGTCTATTAGTCTGTTAAAGCTGCACACTTTGAGACTTCTTTCAAAGTTGTCTTATGACATGAAGGACAAGGATGTTTCAGAATGAAGAAAAACTCTAATGACAGTTGCAAATTGTATTTGCCCTTTTTTTCTGTTAATTCAACTATGTTTTGTTCAGTGGGCGAATATATTAATTAAATGTTAGTACTGGTTGTGTTAATAATGAGATTTTTAAAACGGCTGTGTAGACTGGTGTAGTAGAAAACTACATGCATTTGGTATACTTCTGTACCTCTGCTGTGAAACTTACCAAAAACATCATTCTAAAATAATAGCCTTAATACCTGTCTGGAAGAATAAACACATGTCTTACCATCTTTGTAATCTGTAATGTTTGTTGACTGTAAGTGAAAATTGACTGATATATGATAGAAACTTTTTCAGGACCGATTTTAGTCTTAGAACTTTACATCAAAAACAGATTGTAATCCTGTTTGTAGGTTTGTGTGTTTTGAGGTGGGTTTTTTGGGGGGTTTTTGCATCTTTTTGCACTTACAAAGCAATAGATTGTGAAGTTTCATGCTAATGTTAGATTCAGATGGTGGACACGTGGAAAGCTCTCCCAGAATTCCTAGTTTGTCAGAATAAAGCTTTGAACAAGTGAAAGTAGTGCTGGGAAATTTGAGGAACTGTACAAAACTAGCTTAGCAGCTTGCAGTGCTCCTGTAGATGAGGCCTGTTCCTTAATTAAAACATTGCTAGCACTTAAAAGTACAGGAATGGATTTTTAAGATTTTTGCTGATTTGTATTATAGTACCTAATGAATAGATGACTTGTTTTTGTTAGTTTTAGTTTCTGCTTTTATTTTTTAATTGCAGAAGACTGAAATCTCTCCCCTGAGCTCCCTCCCCCCCCCAGCTGAGTAGCAAAGCCCCATGGTAAATGGACAGTCTGGGGTTTGCAGTAAGTACAGAGGTTGCCCTATGGATATCCTTTCCAAGATTAGATACAAGTAGGTGATTTAGGAAGGGTCATCATCCCCATGAGACAAACCAGGCAAGGGAGATGGGAATTTTAAGGATAAATGTTGAACAGAAATAACTTCATAGGACTTTTCTCTTTCACCATCCTCTTCCATACCTCACCTTCCCAGGGTTATACAGGGGAATGTACATGGGTAAAGAAATATTTTTACGGCAAGAAAAATCAAACCAGCAAACAAGTTCCTTTTCTCTGTTAATTTTTGTTAATGGATAAATGGGACCTTGGTATGAGCCCCTGATTTGAGAAAGTAATTATGAAATTACAGCTCTGTGGGAACAGAAGGGTCAAGTCAGAGTTAATGGAATATAAACCAGAGGTGGGCAATTATTTGGTTCTGAGAGCCACATAGGGAGTTTTGATGAGCTGCTGCAGACTTGGTGAGCCCCTTTCCCCCCTGCACGTAGTAACTTGTCAAAACTCCCTATGGGGCTTTGGGTGGATGGGGAACATTGTTCAGGAGTGGGACAGGCGTGTTCCATTCCCTGCATGCCCTGTCTTGTGAGGGAGGGAGGTGTTGGAATCAGCCGGGGCTGCAGGGAGGTAAGGGGTGGCGGGATGGGGCATGGGGTGGGGGGCTGCATGGGAGCCAGCTGGGGGTGAGGGGAGGGAGGAGGTGGCAGGGGGCACATGCAGAACTCATTTAGTTGGCAGCTGCCACCACAGTGCTCCACATGGAGCCAAACCTCACCTGGGGCAGCCCGTGCCATGCTCCTGCCCATACTTGCTGGCCCCAGTCTGCAGCTTGTGGCAGAGCTGTTCCCAGTGCAGCTGCATCCAGCTAGGCTTACATTGTCACTGGAAAGTCAGGGGAGCATGGCAGCACGCAGTTGGCTGCAGCCACAACAGGAACAGCCACATTAGAAGCTGCATGCTGGTCCAGAGCCTGGGGCAGTATGCTGTTCTGCTTCCCTTGCCTGCAGCTGCTGCTCCTATCCCTGCCCCCTGCTGTGCTGCTCTGGGTGGGTGGACTGGAGGGATGTGTGGACCTCCAGCTTCAGCTCCTGGCTGTCTTCCACTTGCCCAGCTCGATGAACAGGCACTGGATCAGGGTAGAGTGGGTGGAAGGTGGCCGGGAGCTAGAGCTAGCGCTGGAACTCCATGCGCTGGGCAGGAATTGCCTGACCAAAGCTTCCCCCCTTGCCAGTCTGGGACTGGCATGGCAGGAGCAGCAGCAGCTGCTGCAGGCAAGGGGAGCAGAACAGCTTGCTGACCCAGGCCCCAGCCAGCACACAGCTTCTGGCGGGGCTGTTCCGGTGCAACTGCAGCCAGCTGGGTGTTGCTGTGCTGTGTGTTAGCCTGGGCTGGCAGGAGCAGGTGGGGCTCGGCCCCATGTGGAGCACTCCGGGGCCAGCTGCAGGCTGGATCTAGTCAGTTGGCAGGCCGAATCCGGCCTGCAGGACATATTCTGCCCACCCCAGTATAAACCCATTCATTTCAAGTGATCTGTTTAAATACAGTTTCTGTTATGGTGACTGAAAACCATAATGTAATGACCATATTTTAGTGATCTGTAGGAAATAGTCAATGATGCAGAATTTTGCATTGCAAATACTATGGCGCATGTGACGCTAGAAGTATATGCAAACTGCAGACAGTGTTTAGATTTGACCTAACTTGGATTAGATCTAAATGCTCATCTGTATATTCATGGGACTTAAATTGGGCCAAAAATGGTGGGTCCAATTTAAGCTAGTTCACCTACTTAAATGAAATAACTTATTTTGGGAACAGGTTAACCCAGTCCAATTCATGTCTGCATGAATTTGGATGGCAGCCCGGTGGGTGGGAAAACCAAACCACTCTTCTGAGCCCTGTTCTTCCCATTTGCATTCTCCCCCTCCAAACCCTGACAAAGCTACTTCTGCCCCCTACCCTGCACAGACAACCCCTCCAGACCTGCTTAACCCCCTTGCAGAATGCTGTTTAGACATTTTAGTTCTTACTCCTGTATTGAGAGAGGTGGGGGGGGGGTTGTTTTGTTTTATTTTGTTTTTTAAAATCACTTAATGAATGCAGGTATGGTGTTTTTTGCCTTCAATCTTTGTGGAACAACACACAATTATGAATAGGGGGCTATGGTCAGGATCCACAAAAGGACTAAGGTGCATAAAGTGGGACTCGTATGAAATTTAAGGGATGGAGTCCAGTAATGTGATTCTTTTAACCCCAGCCTAATTTATGGAATTTCAAGGGCCTCAGCATGGAAGTATTCACTGATAAAGTCCGCTAGGTGGCAGAGTTGTTGTTAGATTTTTGCAAGCTTGCATGATGGTTTTCAGATTATATGATCAAATCCAGAAGGAAAAAACAACTAAACTGCATGAAGGGCCACACAGCTGATTAGAAATGTGAATGACTGCTTTGATGTCTACCTTTTGCAGTATAAAACTCTAAACTCATACCATTTGAGAGGCTGGTTAAGTTTAATTATGTTGTTTATTTATTCATTCATTTATTTAAAAGGACATGGGCAGTTGCATTTAAAAATAAAAGACCAAAATTTGTAGGCTACCTTCCTTTGAATCTCTTATTATAGATGGGTTTATGCCAGGTTTATTCTGAAGACCGAAGAAAAACAAAGTACAAACTTATCAATTTTTTTTTTTTAACAGATCATTGCTTCTAAAATTTTATGTAGTCAAGTAGTGCTGCTTGTTTTAGTTTCCATATTTAAAAAATACCTTGTTACCTGTCTGAAAACTTGTGCATCAGTGAAACTGGAAGAAAACTAAGCATATTCTTTGGTTTAAAATGCAACAGCTGGTGGGAGTTGGACTAGTTCCATTCCCAATGATTGACAGTGGGAATTGTAAATTGAAATCTTTAAATTTATTGATGTCCATTAATGGAAGGTGGCTTTTGCCATTGATTTCAGGTGAATTAGAGCAGAGCTGTGTATGAGGGTGGAGTGGTAGAAGCATTGCAGCTTTAGAAGAAAGTCCTCTTATAGCTGATAGTTAATTTAAAACAAAAAAAAACCCTGGGTTTTTATTTAGAATAGGAAGACCAAGGACCTAGTCTAGCTGTTAAGTATGTTATGCCTATACAACTAATACTGAAATTAAGATTACAGTTTTTTTTTAAGGATGGGTCATGATCTTTTTGTTTTGATACGTAGAGAGCTCTTCTTCAGGGGAAGTGGTCTGATAAGTTTGCACACGCTCAGAATTTGTAGATGAAGGAAGATGGACTACTCGGAAAATAGCCGAGACTGTGTAAGACAGAAGCATGTAATTTACAAGGAAGAGCTGAACAAATGAAAATTTAGGACCAACGTTAAGAATGGGAACACTAAAACATAATTAGGACTGAATCATTTTGACAGCTACAAATCAATTGGTTTCAAACAATAATACAAATATTCTCTTTAAAGAAACGTATCTCATTAATGTCATCGTTTTTTCGATTATTTCAAATGCTTGTGGTTTTGTAAAGTTAAAGAAGCTATTTAATCTTTGTTTCCTAACCAGAGTAAACAGCTAGTCCAAAAATGTTAGGTTTGTGATGGTGGTGACTTTTTTTTTTTTTTTTTATATATGTAATACTAGGTACAACATGCTAACTTTTGCTACAGCTTTAACTACAGCAATTTTTGCTGTCTATCCACACCTCTAAACATAACATTTGAAATGATTCAAAGGGTGAGCAGGGTCCTTTGATACATGTCCTTTGAAATTCTCAAAAACTGGTGCAAGTGCTCCAAAAGTAACTATTGGAAACTACTGTTAGGAAGCACTTCCTGTTACGTGCATGCTATCTGTGTAGGTGGGACAGGAGAGAACTCAGTCCTTCAGCATATTCTCCCCCTGGGGACGCTCCATCCACCCCACCATCTCTGTTCACAAGCTGCCTGGTACCTTGGGGTATGTAGAAAAAACATACGCAGCCGTGTCTGTCCAAATCATTGAATCTTCAGATTGAATCGGAGGCTTCTGATTCAATTTGTAGAGATTAATGGGTCTCCCGATTTGATTCAGATTTAGAGCTTTGGTTGCCGAATCTCCACCAAATCAAATTGGCAACCAAAGCTTTGCACAGCCCTAATGGTTAGCTTTGCTCCTATGCGGAGGACAGCCACAGAAGGTAGTAGCCCTTTCATGGCCCTTGGCTAGGAAGCACACTGCAGCCACAGCAGCTTTAAAGCTGTCCAGCTGGGAACACAGCAAGGGGCTGTATGTCTGCTCTCTTTTTGAAGTGCTTCACTTGCGTAGTGTTTGAAAAGCTTCTGTATCCCTACGATAGGAAAACTAAAATTGACTTAGCTGTTCCCCCATCACAAAAGACCCTCACCCGGTATTCCTGGATTTTGCCCAGTAATTCAGGGATGAGCTATGTTATGGCTTTTTAGAAACATATTTAACTTTGTTTTAAAGATTCCAGGTGGTGATCGACATTTTACAGCATTCTGAGTAAAAACCAATTGAATTGATAATGGGAATTGGAAACCTAGAAAAGTAGGTCTGAAAGGGAATCAGGAGATTCTTAAATCATAATAGCAGATGCTTTTATCTTAATTTCTTTAGGTAAGAGACTCTCAAACTCTGAATCCTTTGTTTAAAAAAATCTCATGATAGCTCAGCTAATAATGAGCTAAAATAGTACATGGAACATATTTTACAGTAGCCAGAATGTTGTCCTATCCCAGATAAAAAGGTCAAGAGCATCATATTGACTTGTTCTGGGGTATTTAAGCTAAAGTTACCCTCCCAATTTAGTGATTGCACATCTGTGTACTCGCATGGGGAAGGAATGGGGCAATATCAGTGTCCAAAGAAAAAGCTGAACTTGACAAATAGGTTATAGCTTGCATTTCTTTTCCAACAGAGATATTAATGAAGGGTATTCACATTTTTTTTTTTTTTTTTTTCTCCTGGGTTTTCTTGAAAGACACTCACATGACAACCTCCTTCCAGTCTAACAGCAAAATTTTGTTGAGTTTTTAAAATTATTTCTGTTCTCAGAATAAGGTTAAAATCTCTATTTGATATCAGCAGTTGCTTGATCATGATTATAACTTAGTGAATCACGTTTTAATTTACAGCAGACGCTTTTTAATAGCAAGTAACCAGAACTTTTCTAATGTAAGGTTTTCCTTCACTACTTAATCTCTTTATCAATCTGAACATTTTCAAATTGAGTACATTGTTTACTAGGAAAAAACTTAATTACTGACTTCTTGGGTTACATCTTGTCTTTCCTCATACATCCAGCTCCCTGCAAATCATCAAGTATGGTAGAGGGTCTGATGGGCTGATACTAATGAAATGAGCCAAATAAACTAAAAATGTAATCCTCTTGCATTTTTTTTTTTTTTTTTGCCCGTGTTTAGACTTGATCGTCTCTTTATTTTACTGGACACTGGTACAACACCAGTAACAAGAAAAGCAGCTGCTCAACAACTTGGAGAGGTGGTGAAACTCCATCCCCATGAATTAAACAATCTGCTATCTAAGGTAAGCTTTTTATTATTATTCTTAATGCAGTAGGGGGTTTTGCCTACTAATGAAGATAAAACTAGATTTATCAGTTAGACTTGCATGTATAGTTTTCATGTACATTGCCAAACAGCCTTTGATTAATCTCCTTTTTTAAGAGACCACATTAAAGCTTCCCAAGTGTACAAAATGCAATTCTGCTTCACTTTTTTTTTTTTAAGTTTTATTAGAAAACTACTCTTTTTAAGCAGGTGATTTATCAGCCTCTGAGATGATCACATAAGATCAGTTTCACTGTGTATTTTATACTTTGTTAGACAATCAAGTACAAGGTGAGGAATTTAAGTTATGAAGAGAAATCTAATTATGAGTTTAGTTTCCTGTTGCTACCTTGGTAGTTGGGGAAAAAATTGCTTCTGTGATGAAGCTTTACAATCTGAAATTGTGTGATCACCCCGATAATTCTAAAAGGACTGGAAAAGAGACAGATTTTCATTATTTCTAGATTTTTAAATCTAGTCAAGTCCAGTGAAAATACTAAAAATATGTATTTGTTTGATAACTGATGCCAATTGGTGTTTTGGTTTGCTCTCTCATGAGGTAGGAAGGAGGGGCACAAGTCTACAAAACTGATACTTTTATCACAGTGAGTGTTAATCACTTTCACCTAAAAAAAAAAAAAAAAAAAAAAAAAAAAAAAAAAAAAGGTCCTTCAGGGTTGACACATACTGGTAGATTACTATAAAGTTTCCAGATTTGTCAATTTGATACCTCTTGTAAATGTTAGTCTGTTTCTTTCAAAAAGCAAAAATTGTATTGAGCCTCAGTATTCTGAGGAAATAGTCTAGATTTTAAAAAGCAAATCGAATGTGACTGGTTCTTGATTTGTCATGTACTTTTATTATGCATTTGTTTGCCTGGTACCTAGTTGTTTTGCTTGAGCAAGCGGCATGAAAGGTTTGTGTTCATTGGGGGTTTTTTTGTTTTTTGTTTTGGGGGGTGGGGGTTGTTTAAACAGCGGCAACCTGTATTTTGGGTTTTCTGTTTTTTGTGTGTTTTCTTGTGTTTTAAATGCAGTCTTCTGACCACCAAATTTAACTTATCTTTATCTTAGGCCCCCAATACATGTTGCATTTAAAATGTACACTTTTAAATAGTAACCAGGCACATGTGCAACTCAGTTGAAGGTGTAATAATGCAGTAAATGAGCCGTGATGTTATTTCACATATAATGTAGAACATCTTTTGACTCATTTGTATCATGCCTTAAAATTAAATGTGTGGTCAGGACCTGTCAAAGCACCCAGGGCTTTTAATAGATCCTGGTGCACAGGGAGTCTGGCATGGGGCTGTTCTAGTTAATGCCAAGAACCAAGCTTGTCCCAAGCACAGCCAACAATCAACTGGTCCAGGCTCCCCCTGCACCAGCAAGTAAGGCATGATTTGGGATCTAATCCTCATTCCCAAAACTGCATCCTGTCACGCATGATTGTTGGGGTCGAGAATTGGATCCTATCGCATGTTAAGTTGAACATCTTTCAGGGGCCTTCTACAACAATTTAACAGTTGGTTGCCCAGTACAAGAAAATATATAAAACTAACTTGTTTTTTGTGGTTTGTTTGTTTGTTGGTTGTTTTTTTTTTTTTTGTGCGTTTAAAGGTGTTGGTATACTTAAGAAGTACAAATTGGGATACTCGTATTGCAGCAGGCCAGGCTGTTGAAGCCATAGTGAAAAATGTACCTGAATGGAATCCAACTCCAAGACCCAAACCAGGTGACTTTTAAGCACATTATGTAAAATTGGTAATGACTAATGTATGATTACTGTGGTGTAAAACTTGCCAGACAGTCTTTTCCAACCTGCTTTACAGTCACAATTTGCTTTACCGTCACAATTTACAGGTTCTGTACAGATAAATTTCCTTCTCAACTTTATTAATCTGAAGCTTGCTTGCCTTTGTTTCTTCAGAACAGCTCATCTCTCATTGTGTTTTCCTTCTATCAAGGTGGGGAGTGGGGGATGGTAACCTATTTCCATCAAGGAATGTTTAGTGATTTCAACTGCTTTAAACTTTTATCTGCTGCTGACTTACTAAAAGGCAAAGTGGCATAATAGAAATGTACTGCTTTGTTTGCTGAATATTTCCAAATATTTCTTATACTTTCACAGATGCTCTGTGTGTCAAACTGCTACATCTGTAGGTTGTTTTCTCTCTAATTTCAGTAAGTGAAATAAGTTGTCCTATTAATATCTAGTGGCCTACTGCATACCTCTCTTAATATGCTACTCACCCCAAATCTGTATTTAGCCTTTTTTTGGGGGGTAAAAGGTTACTTTTTTTTCAGTTTTACAGGAGCAAAAGGTTTTTGAACTTGAACAAACATTTTGTATACAGATTAGTTTCGAAGAGCATATTCTGATGCAAGGTACGGGTATAATTTTCAGAACTTGAGTAGGTCCATACTTGTGTAGTGCTCGTAGGATGTTCATAACTCTTAATTAGCTCACGGGCTCTATAGGTCTGCGAATCATTTTGTTCATGCACTGTCTTTGTACACACACAAACTGCTTTCCAAGGTCTAAAAATCAATCCTTGTCTTCTGTTCATTGACTTTGATTTGCTGTGATTTTTATTTTTATTCTTTCCACATGAAATGAAACTGTACTCTTTGAAGTACTGCATCTTAATTTGTTTAAGATAGATTTTTCTTTTCCTCCCTACCTCTGCTCCAATTTTGGCATGAGAAGGAAATAGTTATTGACCTTTTTTTTCTTTGATTTTTTTTTTAACCTTTTATTTAGAACCTGGGTCAGAAAGTCCTATAGAAGATTCATCTGCAACTGATCGATTACGTTTTGATGGATTTGATATCTGTCGGCTGTTAAAACATGGGGCATCTCTTCTTGGATCTGCTGGCGCAGAGTTTGAGGTCCAGGATGATAAAGCAGGTATATTTTCTATTTGATTTATGTTTGTCTATAGATGATAAAATTTACCAACATGTGCAACTTGCTAATTCAGAGCCCAGTATTGTGTGTACACATTTCAAGTCCACTTCTGGGTCCACGGCTGCTCCGCCACCGCCCCCCCCAAGCTCGGCGACTGGTGCCTCTTGGGTCTGGGGGGCACACAGAGTCCCCCTGCAGCCAATGGCTAGGGGGTGCAGAGGGGGGCCCACATGCTCAGCGGTGAATCCAGTCCACTTCTGGATTAGCCACCGAGCACGTGGTACTTTGAGCCATGCCTGGTTCTTTGAGGTACGTTGAAAAAACATTTTAAAGCTGGGTCTATGGCTGAATGGCTGACTATCTGAATTGGCATCGAATCTTCAGATTTGGATTTGGGCTGAATCGGAATTGAATATGGCCTGTTTCACACACCCCTAATAGACAGTCTTGTGATATTACTACACCAGCAAGATAGGGAAGGACTGAATTGTACAGGCTGTCAGTAAAGTGTCTTAGTGTGGGTGGGTGTGTGAGCAAATGGTGGGAGTGGGAAGGGAGATATTGTCAAAGCAGTAATGTTGTGCCTGAACTTGAGGGGAGTAAAGTTGCAGCAATCGGTGCCAGAAGAAATGGTGCTGAATAGTAGAGGGGAAAAGTGGTAAGGGCTAATATGAAAATATGAGTTGGTTGGATAGAGAAAAAGCCCAATCTTGCCTGAATATTTGGCTCCATGGAGATGCCCAAATCAAATACTTTACCCCAGGGTTTTGGCTTGGCTGAGAGATCACGAAGCAATATTCAGCAGTTGAGGGTGGGAGGAAGCACTGGAGGAGATCTGGGTGGATCTGACTGTGTATCTGTATAAAGGTATCAAATGAACAGACATCAGTTTGGAGAGAGGAGACTGATCAGTAGGAAGTAGATTTATGAACCTCTGCACTTCCATGGAGGAGAGTTACAGGGGAAAAATGAAAGTGTTTAGTTCAGTAGTGCTCAACCTTTTGGCCCTGCAGGCCAAATGAAAGGCATTGGGTAGTCTGTGGGCCAGATTGAACTCTGGAAGCCCTGCACTGCCTCCACCCACCAAGATTGGTTAACAAGATTGCGTCCCTGCATCATTTTGTGGCCCTCTGTACCAGGATTGAGTACAAGGGGTGATGCCGGGCCCAATCCTAGCATGCAGGGCCACAGACCCATGAGGAATCCTGCAGTCCGGGTGACACAATACTGGGGGCTAGATCTGGCCCATGGTTTCACTTGTGGTATCAAGTGACACTAATTGAACTTCAGTGATCACATCTTATTGATGTAATTAGCTTTAGTTACCACTTTACCTTCTATGCTTTTTACTGTTTTGTGTAGGTACTAGAAAATAAGGTGCAGGGAGCTTTGTAATGGACTTCTGTACATATTCACTTACATCAAGAAGCGTAAAAACTGTCAGACTAAGGCGTCTAACTTTAGACCTCCTAATAATGAGGTTTAGGTTATATGGCCCCTGCAGATCTTACACTTAAGGTGCGATTAATCACTTAGTTACTACTTTAAGATGTGACTAACTCTGCCACATGTTCATGCAGTTGTGCAGTAAAGTGGGGAATAAGCCACAAAGTTGTTAAACAAAGTGTGTTAGTACATAGTTATTACACAAGTCAGAAAGTTATTGTACAAAATCAATTTTGTGGCCAGTGCTGACCAGCTGATCGGCCCTCCCCACTACAGGAACATAAGAGCCTTGAAGAGCTCCCTTGCACTTCTGTGCCTGGGAGTGCCAGTTAACTGATTGGCGCTTCCGGCTGTGGGAGCATTCTGTAGCCCTTCAGGACTCTGACACTCCCAGCCCCAAGGGTGTATCTATGAGCTGACTGGTGCTCTGAGCCATAGGTGCTCTAGGCAGTCAGCCTGCTACTGGCTGGTTAAGTGGGAACATGGGATCATGATCCCAGGCTCTGCCCTTCACCAGCAGTGGGGTGCGATTTGAGATCTTATTCCCAGTCCAACAAAAATGTTTCTTGCCACACACGTGTGGCATGGCAGGTGGTGTAACTATTGGAATCGTAGAGCAGATCCCATTGTGCCTTTAATTTGATAAATACTGAAAATGTGCCACTGAGCAGAGAATAAGAAGCACTTAGCTGGAACTTTTCTAAACTTTGGCAACAGGCTACTGACAGATATTCAATCGGACAACCTATATAGATTAGGGAGGTTATTTCTTTGATGAACAAAGTCATATACAAGGGAGCAAAAGTATGTGCTATGCTTATTTCTCAATACCTGAAAGTTTTTAATATAGATATTTTCTCAGTTTAAGTTACTCTAGATTGCCATGGCTGTCGCACATGCTGTTGGTCCTAGTAACATTAACAACAACAGTCAAATATGTAACAAAATAAATACCCATTACCTTTAAGCTTTTAATCTTCTCATGAAAGTCACTTGTATTGCATTCTAGATTACTTCCAGGAAGTAGTTGGCAGCTCTTACAATTTGGTATCCTGAATATAGAGAACACTGAGTTTACAATTTCATTTAATTACTTTAGTAAGCAAAATACTTTTCTGATGAATCAGTTTGCTAATAATTTGGTGAGTAAAGATGTACAAGTCTGAGCTTTGAAACTGCAGGTATACATCTGTTCAGTTAATATGCAGAGTTAAGCACAAAATAATGATGAAATGTTCGTATGTATAACTGTTGCATGCATAAACAGCTATTTGTGTATACATATTTACTAATGTGCGCAACTATAGTAAATATGAGCATTAAAATTATCCAGAGTCTTGAAATTCAGGCCCCACCTTTTGATTATAGTTTGTGTAGAAGTCATACTTCCTCTAAACAAGGGGTGTCAAACATACCGCCTACAAAATCCCACCTTCTGACTCCCAGTGCTACCCCTGGGTCTGGTCAGACCCGCATGAGGATAGACTCATGATAGGACCCAGAGTGATGGTAGAATGGAAGTAGTGTGTCCTAGGTAGCAGAGTTCCTGAATTTTCCCTGTTTTGATGTTGTTTTACGGCATGTAACTTATGCATTTACAGAATTTATAGGCAGAGGTACCTGACTTAAATCCTTCCATCTTGGTTTTCCCAAATTTCCTGGTAATGTCAACCACCCACACAACTCTAAATTGGTCGGTTTAAAGGGTGTGTTAATCTCACAGTTGGATAATGAAGTTGCGGAAGCTTCCGTTTCACTTGCTCATCTGTCCCCCTGGAAGCACAGCAGTCAAAATAATAGGGATAAAAATTAAGGGTTGACCTTGTTTCAGAGTGGCTTTCATAGTACAAGTCTAGAAAATAAAATGTAGCATGGGCAGTTTACCTGTTAGATTTCCACATTTGTTTTGGGGGCCTACTTGGTTCAAGCTTCAAAATCCTCTTTCATTTAATATAGACTTGGAGTGCCTAACCATAATGCTATTTAGGTGCTAAGCATTTCAAATATTAAGCTTTGTAAAATTTTTGAGACTGATAGCATTATCTTCACTTTACAGATGAGACCATACCCAGTGTGGCATAAAGTTTATGGGTAGACCTAGAATGAGATTCTGAACAGACCCTCATTATAAAATCTAAAAATAAAATTTTATATTCCCTTCAGCCTCTCTCCCCTTGAATACTTATAAGGTTAAGTTTGGTGCTAGGGAAACTAGCATAGGAAACAATTGGGTCCTGTTTTGGAAAACAGTGCTTTCAGGGAAAACTTGAAGTTCAGCTGTTTTCACACAGTATATGCTCTTCTTTAAATTATATTGATTTAAACCCACCCTCTCCCCCACCCAAATATTAGAAATTCTTAATTTGCCAGTGGTTCCCTAAATTATTTTGGTTTCTTGTTAAGAGGGACATTGAGAAAAATGTATTTTTGAAAAATTGGATGCACCCAGCAAGGGTGTGTACACAAAATAGCAGTACTAAATCTTTAGTTCCCGTAGAGCCAGGCTCTACAGTTTGACAGAAAGGGGTTCTCCTTGGGTATAACTTTTTTTCCCCTCAAGTGCTTATGTAGGAGACTTTGAAAATTTTATACATGTCACAAAACTCAGACGAGCCTCACAGAAGCTGTTTAAAAAAAAAAAAAACAAAAACAAAAAACCAAAAACTCAAAACAAACTTTTTGTTGAACTTTCCTTTTAAAAGTAGTGTTGCTTTAATTTAGACAAGTTTTTGTTGTTACTTAGATCCCTGAGGGACGGAGGAAATATATGAAATATTACAAAGCTTTATACTTTCAGTGGTTGTCCCAACTGTCACAAATAGTACATCAAAATACACTTATGAATTCAACAAGATTTTCCCCTCCCCATGACTTAAGATACTTTAATTAGTATTGCAACTTTTATGTCTTCTTTCATAATAAATATATTCTGAATACTTTCATTTCGAACACAGATTTCATATAAAAGTTGACTTTTTTTTTTTAAAGGTGAAATTGATCACAAAGAGAGAATAGCACGGCAGAGAAAACTGTTACAGAAGAAACTTGGCCTTGACATGGGTGCTGCAATTGGAGTGAACACTGAAGACCTGTTCAATGATGAGGATTTGGACTATATACCTACTTCAGCTTCACTTATAAACAAACAACCTGTAGGTAAAACCTTGGGCTCTTTGCAAGGAATAGTACAGTGGGTTTACTTCATTTGTGCTTCTGCCATTGTAATGGACTATACTTGAAATATTGTGCTTGAGTTGTAATTTTATTTTGTTCCCTGAACTCTTAAATGCCACAATTTCTTAATGCAGTGCCAGATTGAAATTCAGAGTAGCAAGTAATGGAGGGTGGTATGGGAAAGTGAGAACAATGTAAGCTACAGGGTTTATAGGATGTTAATTACAGGCAAGGTTGACAAATGACCAATTCTTAATTCTTTCAGACTCTTCAGGCTGCTGAATTGATTGATTCGGAATTTCGAGCTGGTATGAGCAGTAGACAAAAGAATAAAGCTAAAAGAATGGCTAAGCTATTTGCAAAGCAAAGATCCAGAGACGCAGTGGAAACTAATGAGAAGAGGTACTGTAGTTAAGTCTTTCAAATTTCAGTTAACCTATAGTTACTCTTTATTCCCTGGTAGTTACTGTGTCATTGGACAGCTCAGAAAAGCCTGCTCTGGCTTGGTAAGAAGAGCCGTTTGGTATTTGACAGAGTATTTGGTAACACCTTTGAGAAATATCAATGAAACTGTTTATACACAGGTTTTGAGGTGTGTGGGTTTGGGGGGGGGGGGTTGTTTCTGTAGTGTATGTGTAAACCTTCTCCCTCCCCCCCACCTCTGTTTCAGATTTCTGCTGCCTGACTTTCTAATCTTTCTAAAACAAAGCGTTTTTGCAGTATCATCACCAAATTTTTATCTTTATCAAGTTCTGGGAAGGTTAAAGAGAATGCAGAAGCAAAAGTGACAGGATAAAGAAAATAACTTAACCACAGATTGTCATATCATGCAGAAATAAACTAGACTTAAGTTCTCTTTTTAACTACTATTGCAGTGGTTCTCAACCTTTTTGAGCTTGAGTTGCCTCTCCATAACTTTTGTGAATTCAAAAACTAACATATTACAGTGCTTACTTCCTTGTTGGGGGGGAATTATTCAGGCAGGGACAGGCCTGAGCCTGAGTGTTTATTTATCTGCTTTTATCTCTTCATACCTCAAGGCACCCTTCAAAGGATTTGGCAACACCCCATGTGCACTGGCACCCTGGCTGAAAATCACTGACTAGTTACAATCAAGAATTGTGATTAATTTTTATCTTTTCAGTGAAACATGTACTCAATAACCTTTTTGGTTTTTGGGGGTTTTTCCCCTAAATCATTCAAGTGATTTCCAATAGCTTTAACAGTAAAACATTAGCTGTTGTGTAATCTTGCAGTTGAGGTTTGTTTGGGTGGTTGTTGTTGTTTTTGTTTTGTTTTTTAATACTCTGGAGCCACATCTAAATTTAACCCTTTTTTAAGAATATATATTTTCAGAAGTAGTTACATTTACATTTTTGCCCTCCTCATTACTTGACACGTAATGATTGAGTCCAAATTATGGTTTTTGAAGTTTGCCAATAGCATATTTTTAATTTAATGCTATGTAACTTTTTCTAGTATACATATGATATGATGTTTTCATTTATACTATCAAAACAACATTTTCTTTCCTGTTATGGTGGGGAGGGGAGGGAATTGTCCTAACTGTATGAAAATATCCACTGTTCACTAAAATGGCTGTGCAGTGGCATTCCGTATGCTTGGCTTGTTCATGTCTTTGTTCTCAGCGACTAGTAATACCAGAGTTGTAGGTGTCATTAACTTTTTTGTTTTGATGTTAACTGTTCTCCATAAAAGATTAATACAAATTGCTAAATATGTTGGGTATAATATATGTTGAGTATAACTGATACTCTTTAATGTCTTCATCAGCGACTTGGACGAGGGAGTCAAATGTACTCTGTCCAAGTTTGCAGATGACACAAAGCTATGGGGAGAAGTGGACACGCCGGAGGGCAGGGAAGAGCTGCAGGCAGACCTGGATAGGTTGGACAAGTGGGCAGAAAACAACAGGATGCAGTTCAACAAGGAGAAATGCAAAGTGTTGCACCTAGGGAGGAAAAATGTCCAGCACACCTACAGCCTAGGGAATGACCTGCTGGGTGGCACAGAGGTGGAAAGGGATCTTGGAGTCCTAGTGGACTCCAAGATGAACATGAGTCGGCAGTGTGACGAAGCCATCAGAAAAGCCAATGGCACTTTATCGTGCATCAGCAGATGCATGACGAATAGGTCCAGGGAGGTGATACTTCCCCTCTATAGGGTGCTGGTCAGACTGCAGTTGGAGTACTGCGTGCAATTCTGGGCGCCACACTTCAAGAAGGATGCGGATAACCTGGAGAGGGTCCAGAGAAGGGCAGCTCGTATGGTCAAGGGCCTGCAGACCAAGCCCTACGAGGAGAGACTAGAGAAACTGGACCTTTTCAGCCTCCGCAGGAGAAGGTTGAGAGGCGACCTTGTGGCTGCCTATAAGTTCATCACGGGGGCACAGAAGGGAATTGGTGAGTATTTATTCACCAAGGCGCCCCCGGGGTTACAAGAAACAATGGCCACAAGCTAGCAGAGAGCAGATTTAGACTGGACATTAGGAAGAACTTCTTCACAGTTCGAGTGGCCAAGGTCTGGAATGGGCTCCCAAGGGAGGTGGTGCTCTCCCCTACCCTGGGGGTCTTCAAGAGGAGGTTAGATGAGTATCTAGCTGGGGTTATCTAGATCCAGCACTCTTTCCTACTTGTGCAGGGGGTCGGACTCGATGATCTATTGAGGTCCCTTCCGACCCTAACATCCTATGAATCTATGAATTTGGTAACTAACATTTTGTTACTTATGACAATTTAAGTTTTGACTTTTCCTGTTAAACTCTTCTTCTTCATCCAAAACTCTAAAGAATAATAAAATACTATGCATTTCTACTTCTGTACATGAAGGTTCATGGATATGATGTGATGTGTTTTTAATTTTCTTTTTTAGCAATGATAGTACTGATGGGGAACCAGAAGAAAAGAGAAGAAAAGTAGGAAATGTTGTCCTCAGCCAGCCTGCCGCTGACTCGAAAGTTTTGGTAGATAATACATCAGAAGAGGTACAGTATGTCCTTCTGTTCTAAAGAGTGACATAATTTGACCTTGGCTGATAAGTTGATTTTAAGTTCATTTTGACATTAATTTACCAAAAACAGAAAAGGGAATTATATTGTCTAATCAATTTACAGCTACAACTAAAGTATGTTTCTGAAACTGCATTTCACATGGTGAAAAATTAATGCATATTACAATCCAGTAAGCATTTGTTGACAACAGTCTGGCTTATTTGTTCAGTAGGCAAATTTACTAATAGTGCCTGTGCTAGGCAAGTGAAAACAAAAAAAAAAAAAAAAAAAAAAAAACCCCACCCCCAAACTTTTGATCTGGCTGTATTTGGTAAGAGGCAAAACATAATGAAACCATTATAACTTAACTATTTTTTACACCCATATGCTTTTTTTTTTTTATCAGACTTACAGACCTTAGCTAAAGTTTATTTTAAAAAATCTGTATCTTGATTTGAAGCTTTGAACTAGGCCATAAATCAAAGTATAAAACTAATTTGCATTGTTTGTGAAGCAATGACAGCATCTCACAAGTTGTTCAGTTGGCTTTTATTTTTAATTTTGCTGATGGCTAGACGTTGAGTAGCTGCCAGTTGGTAGTCTTTGCTCTAAAATTCGGTTATTTTTATGGAGTTGTGTTGAGCTATCTAAAAATAAATGATATAATGTCATTTCAAGACCCTTTTACCCAGATACAGAACTATCAACTTGTACAGAAATGGTTTCTGTTCTGTATTTTTGTGTGTGTAATGTATATAATAGAACTTGAGAGGCTTGTGTACTTGCTGACTCTGGTTGGTAAACGTTCACTGTATTCTGATCCAACATGCCAATATAATGTCAGAACCTGGGTCTCCTAGGCTAGTGGCTTTACCACTGCGATATCCTTTCTTTATGTGCAAGCATTGCAAGTTTAAAAACAAAACCAAAAAAAACACAACTCCCCCCCCCCAAAAAAAAGTTGCTTAAACAGTACATAAAGGTGACTTAGCAGATGATGGAGTTGCATGATGGCAAGTTGTGACTCGAACCTTATTTTTGTGTGAAGACAAAGCTTGCAAACCATAAGAATAGAGAGAGGCTAAGAAACCTCCCTCTTTTGTGTCAGAGCCACCTGAGGAAAGCTGATCATTTCCAAAGGAAGTCACATTATTACCAAATGAACTACGTCAGCTTTTTGCAAGTCTAAACATTTTGGCAACACTACTAAATTTTTATCTATTGCTTTTTATCTTTCTGCTTTATTAATTGGGAGACGTCACGGCCTTGTATCCTTTAACTTTAGGGAGTGGAAGTGTGAGGGCTCATACATGCTGCAGTTACACAGCTATGGACAGGCATTACATTTGCATCGGGAAAAACACCTTTTTCTTCTGCACAAACAATAAACAACCAAAGTATAGACATTCAAGCAGTTTGATTCTGCTGCAAACTGTTCACTCTTTCAAACAGCACTTCTGTTTTTTAGTACCACTTACAATGCCTGTTTAGTGCAATGCATTGGAAGTCCCTGGGACTCCCAATATCCCACAGTTCCCCACTTTTCCCTCCCCTCTGTCTCCAATGGGGAGGGAGGGAGAGTAGCTGGCTCCCTAATAGCCTGCTCGATGGTGAGCTGTCAAGGAATTCTACAGTATCCTGCTACACTTTGCACAAAACTCTCCCTTGGACTGTGCAAAGGGCAGTACTGATTCAAGTCACGCTGCATAGACCTAGACAGTCTGGGAGTCTTGAAGGAACAGCAGGAGTTCCATAACAGGTGTGCTGTGCCCCCTGCCCCCCCCCACCCCCTCCCAAATCTCTGTGCATGCACACACACATACCACCACTTACCAGTCAGCAGAGTGGACAGGTATGGGGTGGAGGTGGAGGCTTATAGTTAGTATAAGAATTCCCACCACCATCACTGCAAGAACCCTGGCAGTGTGCACCACCTAGTCATGCAGAGAGGGGCAGGGGGAGCCTAGCTGCAACTCAGACCCGGAGGGGAAGGGAGCATGGCTTGATCTGTGGGGTGGAGGGTGCAGGAGGTATGGTTTGGGCCCAAGCTGGCCCTGCTGGGAAGGGGGCATGACTTAGCTCCATGGGGAACAGGGGTGTGGCTTGGTGGGGAAGAGGGAAGAGGCAGGAAGAGGGACATGGTCTGCTCCCAAACTGGCCCTGATCTAGATGCAGGGAAGGGTCATGGCCCAGCTGTGACCAGCCATGTAGGGCTTGGGATTTGGGAATTTGGTGAGGGGAGGGTGGCTGTATCAATGGCAACTGCTCCCCTGGTGCCAAATTTCCCACCCTGTGGGGAGCCCCATGGGCCAGATACGGTGGCTCCACAGACCACACTTAACTTGTAGGTCAGAGGTTGAGCACCCCTGGTGTAAACTCTTAAATAAATAATAAAATCTTTTAATGTGTTTCCCTTAAAAAATATTGTATCGTTAGGAAAGTTTTTAGTTCCTTTCTAACTGAAGTAGGAGAAAGTTACTATGGTGTGATTATTTCTTTTAAGGAAAAGAAATAATCCTACTGGAGGCCTCACTGGCGGGAAACTTCCTAAATGATTAACCCCATTAACTTGTAAAATACTTTTTTTTTTTAAATAGGTAAATGAATGGCCTTTGGAAAGCTTTTGTGAAGAAGTATGCAATGATCTTTTTAACCCATCATGGGAGGTAAGAAAGCTATTTAATATGTATAATGTTTATTTCTGATTTGCAAAGATGGGAATGTAGACCCACTTCCTCACAGAACAGTGCATCTGTTAAGTGTTTATGCCCTGATCCTCTTTCAAGAATGACTTGAATTGAATTCAGTCTACTTCAGTGGTCCGTGCACGAGTGCATTCCTAGAATCCCGATGAATTGAACGGGAGTTGGCACAAGTGTGCAGCTTTGTTTCAGCAGTCCTTTGTGTGGGACAGTGGCCTAAATATCCTTTCCTGTATCCCTCTCTTCTTTTAAATATGACCCTTTCTCACTCAGAATAACTAAATGTACATGTCAGTACAGTACAAAAAAAAAACAGTTGGAGTGAAGGATGAAATAGAGTAGGAGTGGCTTCTCTGTGGCATGTGGCAAATAGCAGGGAGGGATGGTGGCAGAAAGCAAAGCAGCAATTCAGGCAGGGAGCACAGGAAAGAAAGAACAAGTCAGGAAGTAGATTGGAGTTGCATTTTGGGAGGATGTGGGTCTAATTTTGCATGCCTGCCAAAGAGGTTGGCCCCACTCAGATAGGGTACTAATCCATGTAAGTGGGGGTTTTTTAAGCAAAGGAAAATGGAAGAAATTATTATAGTCTTCTCTCTAGTAACATTAAGGCCATTCAAACTTGTAGAGCATATATTGACTAGTGTAGGTAAAAAAGGGTGTTAGACCACACCTAGCTGCTTTGGTGGTTTAATCTGTTCCCAGCAGTGTTACATAGCCCAGGTACAGTGCTAGATTAACATGTGTACCATACTTCTAGTTCAGGAGGTAATGCATGTAAAACAGTGCTGTAGGAAGGCACCATTGTGTGGCAGTAAGCATACATGAGAAACAGAAATGTATTAGCTTAGTTGTTTTTCCTATTTTTTTACTCTAATCTAGTGACAAGGATAGTACAAGAACCAGGGGTGGGAGTTGAAGCCAGACAAATTCAAATTAGAAAAGGTGACTCTTTCCTCAGTGAGGGTAATTGATAGTTGAAAGAACATACAAAGCATGTTGGTGGATCCTGCATTATTTTACACTTCAAATCAGAAATGAATATTTTTAGAAAGTGTCACCTTTTAAGCAGCATTGTTGTACCTGAAGCAGAAATTTAATTCAGAATGTACTGTGACTTGTATTTTGCATGTTGGATTAGACCATCACTAGGCTTTGTGGCTTGAAAAGCTGTGAACTATGTTTATGATGCCTGTCTTTTGCAAAAGCTTGCCTCTCACCCTGCTAACACACACAAGTATTAATAGCTGCCTTTGAGTGCTGCCAGAATAATTGTTTTTGGAAACCATCTGGATTGTCAGTCTTCAAATTGTAATAACTTGTGTGTGGGCTGTCACACTAACAAGATAACATGGTAGTTTTTGGTTTTGGTTTTCTGCTTAGTGCTTCAATCACATGAGGGTGTATACTGTCTGCTATGTCCATACTAAGTACAAACTGTCAGCAAGCTCTCATTTCATGGTTTGCAAGAAAAAAAATGTTAGCTAAATCAGTCCCATGTGACTTGTCGGTCTGTGGCCCTGGATAGATGTAACATTTGAAAGTATTCTAAATGCCTTTGACACACTTGAAACACTGAGCATACAGATTTTCATGGATGAAGAAACATTTCAGAAAGTGAGGGACCTCTTTGAAGCACTTCTTGAAACATCTGTATGCTCTACACAACAAGACAGGGAGTTGCTTGATTTCTCCCCCCTCTGCTATCTGAGTGCTCTGTTCTCTGCCATCTTCCACCCACCCCCACCTCTAAAACACACTTGAGCTCTGGTCTCTTGAGAAGGCCAGGGGCTGAGAGTTGGAGGGATTCCTGTTCTCTAGCCCCAGGGCAGAATGTAGTTTCACACTTTTGGGTAAACGCTTACTTAAAACAGCATTTTCCACAATTCCGGCACCTTTCTTCTGGGGTGTATTTTTGCAATTTCTAAATTCCTAACTACCTGTTCCGCTACTCCATGGATTGGCCGTCCCAACCCGAAAATAGCCTTCACTAAAGGCAGCCCTGTTTTTCTTTCTTTGAGCATGGTGTGCTGATTATTTGTCTGCTGCCTGTACTGCTCAAAGCAGGGCTTCAAACAGCAACAGAACAAGCAATCCAGAGAGAAAAGGAGCAGAAGCAGCAGCTTAACTATGGGGAAAGGTCTAGGGAGCCAGAAGTCAGCAATAACTGATGAAAAAGGGAAAAAAGTAGGTTAAAATGCAAACTGTCCAATGTATTTATACAAGTGTAAGAAGTACGAGAAACACAAGGTGAGCTGCAAGTCGCAACCTGTGAAACGAATGCTCCAATTGATATCGCAGCACTGTGACTGCGATAAGCTCTTGTGACTGAAACATCATCATTGAGGGCTACAACATTTCAGAAGGATAGCACTTTCTCCCAATGCTAACATTGCAATGTATGTCAAAAATGCATACACTTTATTCTCTGATTTGAGGAAGAAGGCAGCAAATCAGAGTGGATTTGGGTGAAGATAAACTGAAAGATACAGTATGAATATAATGGTTGGGATTTATTATAGACCACCAAGTCGGGAATAAGAGGTGGATGAGGCAGTCTTCAAAGAAGTAACAATTGTCCAAAAGTTAGGAGGAAATACTGAGGGAAGAGTTTCAACACATCTGCTGAAAGAATCACAGTCAAACAAAGTATTGAGAGAGTTCTTAATCTGTGTGGAGGATGACTAGAAGATCACTTATTTTGAATCTTGTATTGACTAATGGGGCAGAAATGGTGGAGGATGAGACTATGATCATGACACTGGAAAAGTATGCAGTCAGCAAAACTGAAATCTGCCTTTTTGAAATCCAGACTTAAGGAGATAAGTAAATATGGTGCCATGGGAGGACAGACTTAAGGATAAAGGTGCCCAAGAGGGCACAGTATTGGAAGGCCAACAAGAAGCTGTCCTGTCACAGTGGAAGCACAAGAATGGCAAGAGACCAGTGTGGCTCCACAAAGAGCTTGTAGAATGCCTCAAATACAAAAGGAAAGTATAATGGATATGAAAAGAGAGACTGGTCACCAAGGAAGCATAGCAGGAACTTGCATGGATAAAAATCAGGGAGGAAAAGGTTTTTAAAAAAAAAAAAAAATTCACCTGTTTAGGCAAACATAAGGACAGGACAAGAAGAAGAGGTTCTAGATAGAGAGAGAGAGATCTGTATATCCATGGATGGATGTGGGTCCACTGTTAGAGTGAATTCTTAACAGAAAATGCAAAGAAGACCGAGATGCCCAACAGCTACTTTGCCTCATTCTTCACAAGCTGAGGGATGAGATAACAAAGGAAACAGAACTTTTGATGGTCTGAATGAATCAAAGTCAGCAGGGCCTAATGAACTTCATCCATGGGTACTGAAGGAACTTTGGCAGAGGAGATCGTGGAGTCCTGGGCAATAATGTTTAAAAAGTTGTGGGAGACGGGTGATGTACCAGAGGACTGGAAAAAAGCAAACGTAGTGTTTCTCTTTTAAAAAGGCAAAAAGAACCAGGAGAAGTGATAGACAGGTTAGCCTTACCTCAGTAGCCAGGAAGCTACTGGAGTATACCATAAGGAGGTCCAATTGGAAGCATGTAGAGAAGGAAAGTTTGATCATGAGCAGCCATCATGGATTTACTGTGAATAAATCATGCCAAACTAACTTGATTTCCTTTTTTGACAAGATAACTAGTTAGATGGATGAAAGGAGTGCTGTGAAATATTGTGTATTTGTCAAAAGCTGTGTTGGAGTCCCACATGACCTCATAAACAAATTGGCAAAATGTGGGCTAGAAAAAACTAATGTAGGGTGGATAAACAACTACCCCAGATGCCACAAGCAAAGGGTAATTATAAATGGATCCGTATTGGAATGGCAGGAGGTTTTGAGTGGAGTCCCACAAGGGTCTGTCCTGGGCCCTGGGTACTGTGTTCTTAATGATATGGATGCTGGAATAGAGAGTTTCTTGATCAAACTTTGCAGGTGACTTTGAAATTGGGAAGGACTGTGAACACTGGAGAACGAGCAGAATTCGGAAAGATCTTGACAGGTCGGAAAGCTCGGTTGGAGCTCATGGGATGAATTTCATTGCTGACAAATGTAAAATGCTACCCCTTGGGAATAATAATCAGGGTCCCATACACATTATAGGTATTGTGCAGTTAACTGGCTAATTGCACAGTTACTTTTTTAAGACCAGCTACATGTGCGAAGGACTTATCACACAATAAACAGCTCCAACCAGCTTTAAAGTTAGACTGTGAAAATGTTTACTAACTTAAAGCTTGATGGCAACCAGCTATAAATTTGCATGTGTAGCAGGGTCTCCCCTGCGGCTGAGAGCCCCATGAGCTGCAGGAGTGCACCTTGCTCAGTGTGAAATCCCCAAACCCTGGGGATTGTGGCTGCTGTGACTTCCCCAAGGCTCAGGGAAGGTTTGGGGGGGCAGTGAAACCCCTAGCCCATACAGCTCTGTCTCATTTGCACCTCATCTGGGGCTGAGCCCCAAAACTGACTGGGTGCCTGTTCAGTTGCAGGATTCTTGGTCCTGGCTGTGCATGAAGGGCAGCTGGGGCTTGGAGCTTGGTCAGTTGCAGGGCTCTTGATCCTGGTTGTGTGTGAGGGCAGCACAGAGCTGGGAGCTCGGTTACAGGGATCTTGGTCCCAGTTGTGCATGGGCCCCCTTGGCAAAGGGGGATCCCAGGTGTAGGAACCTGATTCTTGCCAGTGCAGGGGGGGCCCACTCCAATGCCTCTGCACTGGCTGTAAGGCATGATTTGGATGTGTGATCCCACAGTTACACCTCCTGCCATGATGTGTAGCATGTCAGGAGGTGTGATTGTGTGGATCATGCATTGGATCCAGTTGCCCCTTTTAAGTGTATAGGGGGTCCTCAAACACAAATACACCGTGCTGGATAGCAGCACTACAGAAAAAGATCTAGGGGCATTTTTGCATGTGTTACTGATGCAGCGCCAGGTGCTTTTAATTAGCCATGCTAATTAAAAGCCCCCATGCATCCTGTGAATCAGCAGCGCAGTGTGCCTCCACATTGAGGAAATGGTGGCAGTACACTTTGAACTAAAACATGTTTGCTGTGCTTTAGTTCAAAGCGCACCACCATCACTTTTCTCAGTGTGGTGCATTGATGTGCTAGGCTGTCAGAGCACATTAATTTATGTACTCCAGCAGACCTTATTAATCGAGTGCTCCAACATGTTGGATTTCCAGCACATCGGAGCATGCTCCCCGCATGTTTGTAAGTGTCCTAGGAGTCTTAGTGGGTCATACTCATACAAGTCTTCAATGTGATACAGCCACACAAGTTTTAGTTTCACTTCTTTTGTTAGGTTTTCTTTTCTGCTGCTGTTTTTGGTGTTTCTAGCTTTTTGGGAGAGTGTTATCTGTTCTTTCCTTTCCGAGTAGAAAAGGGTGGGGAAAGCAACAGCTCCTTTCTTGCATTTCTGTGCATGTATTTTTGTTTTTGGTGGGTTTTTTCCTCCTTTTTTGGAACCACTGTTTGTCATTCTGAAGACATTTTAGCCCAGGTCCTTCCCTGCTGTAAAAATGGTTGTACACTAATTTTTACCAGTTGACAACCTCATCCATGAATGTTAGTAAATACTCTGCTTGAGAATGGGATAATTTTATGCTGTCTTCAAATCTGGCTTTTTCATAGAAATTCTTCTATCAATTGACCATATTTACTTGAATACAAGACCGGGTTTTTTTTCCAGTCAGCATGGGCAAAGAGAAGCTTCTTGTCTCTCTCTCTCCGTGTGTGTGTGTGTGTGTGTGTTTATATTCACATACAAAGAAACCTCACTAAATTGTCTATCACTTAAGCTGCTGCCAAAAGCAGCATGTATGTAGTAATGGAAACCAACCATGAAGTTGGTTGAATTTAGCCAACACTGAGCATGACTGTAAAACACATGGCCAAAATTCGGCAAACATACATACTGATGGGAACCTACCGCAAGGATAGGTTAATGCAGCCTATCTGAATAAGATATATGGTAGTGCCCACTGTTTTTATTCCTGCCCCCCCCCAAGTCATGGTGAGCCACTACTTTGAATACATTTCAACTTCATCTTCACTCCTACAGCTGAACTGCGCCTTTCTTCACCATTTCCAATGATTCCTGTTTCTTCACCAGCATTAAATGTCTGGCAAAGTTTGCCAGACAGGGCCGCAAGCAGTTCACCCAGGATCCCTCTGTCGGCCTCTCTCATCCTCTCATATGGCTAGTGAGGCCCTGCCCTCCATAGGGTGAAGCCGGACCAGGTTGCATCTGCATATAAACATTTGGAGGATACCGGGACTTGTGACAAGAACACTGTTTCAGTCCTGAGTAGGGGACCGATTAGCACATGAATCCTTTGTGGGGAGTGTCTGGAGTACACCCATGCTGAGCTGTGGGATTACTATAGCTTGAAATGCTATTGACTCTGCTGGGGCCTAGCCCCATGAACTGTATGGTAAATCATGAGCCTTTGGGTTAATATTTGTATTCTATATAAGTTTGTACTCTATACAAGTTGGTACAAAAGTGCTGCTTAAAAGTGTGCTTATGGAGTATGTGTGCTAAAACATGCAGCAGTTTCAAAAGTAAAATGCATCAATACTGGATGAACTAAGCCTATGGGTATCTGATGTAATTTGCCTATATGGTAAATTGTTTATTGCAAAGTTGGTGTTTTAAATTTTGGCCCTCGCTTCCATGTGTGGAGAGCAGGGTCTGACAGCAAGGGAGGTAGGGGAAGGAAGATGCTGCAGGGGGGAAGCAGTTGGGGGGCAGAGCAAGAGGGCTTTTTGACCCCCCTCAGATTTACTTTCTTTTCACTGTTCCAACAGTGGGGGGGGGGGGGCAGAGTTCAAGGCAAACCACCAATAATTAGCTTCTATACCTAGAAATTTTATAACAAATTTAGAAACTTTCCATATATAGAATCTAAATACTGGGGTCATTTTATATTCAGGATCATCCTGTATTTGAGTAAGTATGGTAGTATTTTCAGTTTCTATTTGACCACTGAATTACTCCATCGAATATCTCTCCTTTGACACGCAGGTGGAAAGGTAAAATCTATGTGGATGCTTCTATATCATGTTTATAGAGGAAAGGCTTATTTAGAAGTTCTGACTAGGTTTCCAAATGTGCTTACAAAAGTGTGAAATCTCATATGGGATGAAACATACTGATTTTAAATGTTTAAACTATAACCTTTTAACATTTTCAATAATGGCTGTAAAAATTGATTGCATGCTCTTAATGTTTGCTGATAATGAATGTGGTCTCTGCATCACTGCTTTTGCTTGTTGGTTCTATACAGAAACAACCACATTGGTCTGTCAGCTTCCAGCACTGGAACTGACATGAAAGACTCTGGGTACCTGTCTTTTGTGTACACAAGAACTTCCATACTGAGACACCAAATGGCCCCTCGAGTCCAATAGTAGATCCACATAATAGATGCTTTGGAGCAGATCAGCAGTGTATGGCCTACAGGCCATAGAGGTCAGATCCAGCCAATGGGGGATTGGTGGTACACAGCAGCCATTAGAGGAGGTATCCCCAGGGTCTTTCTGTCTGCTACTTCCAGTATAATCCTGTTTCATGTTTCATCTATCCCTTTTACAGCACCTGCTGACTTTATTCCTCTGTTTACCCCACCATCAGATTTACTGCTCTTTATCATCATGGGCCACAGGAATTGGTGATACTTATAGTACTAAATGCTAAGTGGGGGCTGCAGAGGGTTGAAAAGGAACAGGCGGGATCAGCGGCCCACAGTGGTGGCTGGATTGCAAGCAGTAGTTCACTATTCATAAAGGTTGCCAACCCCTGCTTTAGACAATAAGTTACATGAGCATGTCATATCAATAGTAATTCATACCTGCCCTGGCATCATTGGTTTATTGATGCTGTGGGTACATCCTTGACTGGGTCTGTTCAGGCTTGCCAACTGTCCTCATATAATCTGTTTTTAAAAAAAGCTAAAAACCCTTTTCCCCAAAGCTTGGCAGGGAAGGGAGAAATTAAGTGGAGAAAACCAGGATCCCTACTTATTAATGACAGCTTAAAGTCCAAAATTCTCCTACCAAAATCCCTGTCTTCCCGCAATTAAAATGAAATGCCACTACAGATCTAGGTGTCAGTTGAACACGATGTCTTATTAATATATTTTACAATTTTAAAGCAATTTGGAGCCTTCCAGTCAATCATTATAATAAAACACCTATATATTTTGGCATTTGATTTTGGTTATTTTATTATGGAAAATCTGGGCTCCTCCTTCTCTCACCAGAACATGGGTACAGCACTGCGTGTGTATGTGTGTCCCTGCTGCTTTATGGCACTGAGCAGCCCTGACATGCCATAGCCCCCTACCCCCCAGTCCTGCCAGTGCCTCTCATTCCTGACCTGCAGCTCCCTACCCCTAGGCCTAAGCCAAAAAAAAGAGCATCATTTAAAAAGCAAGGCTGATGCCTCCCAAAGTAAACACTCATTTCTTCTGACAAGTGCCTCTTTAGACCTGCAAGCAAACTTCACCCACTGGTAGCAAAACACCTGCAATCTGTCCTGGCTGAAAAAAACAAACCATTTGATAGCCTGCAACTTGATCCAGGTGCTTTTTCTGCTATCAAATCTGTGCTGAGAAGCAGAAGGGGGAAGAGCCTCTGGTAGTTCTGGGCAGCAAAGCCTGACTAAAAATTTATGCTGGGACTGGGCTGAAGTCAGACACCCGAGTTGCTCTCTCACTACTCTCAGCAAAAATTTGGCAGTATTCCTGTGCTCAAAAGTGCTTCAGCCTGTGCCAGATGGTCCCATGATGTCTTGGAATCAGAATCATAGACAATGAGTGCTGGAAGGACCTTAAGAGGTCACCTATTCCAACCCCCTACTCAAGGTAGGATGATCCCCAACTAGATCATCCATCCCAGTGAATGGTGCTGGATTGTCCTAGCAAGTTTGGACAAGGAACTGAGCAGGTGTCAATGGCTTTCCTGAGAGTGACACTTCTCTTCCTAGGTTGGCTTGCACTCCCTGTACAGTTAATTGGAGGAATACAATAGGTGCACTGGAGGTGTTGAGAGGGACAACCACTTACCCTGAAGTGCAGAGAACAGACAGTGGGACCAGGCGGAAGAGCAGGGGAGGAATCCTGCTCCCCCCTCGCCCTCCCTCCCCCCACTGCTGTGCATGAGATCTGGGAGCTCAGAAGCAGTGTCTTAGGCTTGATTTGGATGCCTGGAAGCCTCATGCATCCTGCTCCTGGTCTGCCCTTCCTGGCAAGCATTGCAGAGGATCCTGACAGGCAGCCTCAGGAATCCAAGCAGCCCCACGCTCCACAGGGTTGGGGAGGAGGGAAGCCTTCCTGAGCAGCAGCCCTTCTGGAGTGGGGTAGGGCACCAGTTGCCTTCTTACATTGCTGCCAGGTGAGGTGGCCCCTATGCCCCACCCAGAAGCAGGGCAAGTTTTCAAGGCAGGCAGGATGGAGCTGCTGCTGCCCATGATGAGAGTTGTGAGCAACTCAGAGCTGTGTGGCATTGAGGGAGCCCATGCTCAGCACCCTGGGAGAGCTGGAGTTGCCAGCAGCATGCAGGCAGCTCCACTGTCCCTCCCCTCCCCTTTCTCACCTGTCATCCCCCCTAGCAGCATTGCTCCCTGCTAGTCCACTCCTTTCCCTCCTCTCTGTTCTATGGGGTCCCCTTGCTTCTTTGCTCTCCTCCTCTGGGACTCGCCTCTACCCCTCCCACAGTTTCCCACTTGAAAGGGAAAAATCCAGGTTCTTCTCCAGGAAACGGAAAACCCAGATCCCTCTTAATAAGTTAAGAAACCACGAGGCTGGATACAAATATAGATTAACAAAGCAGATAAGTGCCACCTTGTGTTTGAGTGGGAATGCAGCTCAGTGCCTCTGGAGGGTTCAGTGCCCTTCAACAGAGCTTTGTAGCCCATGGGAACCTCCTTTTCCACTCCCCGCACAACTCCCCCATGTGCTGCAGCTGCATCCTGTTGGCCTTCACTTGGTTATAATGGCTGCTTGCCTCACAGGTAGGCAGGGCAGTGCAGCTGATGGGCAGTCTGAGGAGCTGGATGGGATGTAGAGGGGCTGGTGTGGCTAGGACAGAGTTGCAGGGTTCAGAGGGAGAGGTGGCAGGTGAAGGCTTGTGCAATGGAGGGTTTGTTTGTGGGCCTGGGTCTTGCTGTTCGGGGGTCACTTTTGGGTGGTGTAGGTGATAGATCCCCCAAAGAGCAGCCCTGGGTGAGTCTCCCTCCCCAGCAGGTTGGGCTAGGTTGTAGCTCCCCAGGTTAGTTTGGTAATGACTGACTAAGTAAAACCCGCAGAGTTAATGGGTAGTGGTTAAGGTTTTCTACAAGGCTGTGTTTTTCCCTTTTCCCCTCTAATAAACCCAGTTCTAGTTGAATGCCATTTGTGAGTGGGAAACTTTGTTCATTTTAGAATACCTAGTTTAAACTTATTTTTCCAGGTTTCTGGGTGGGTCTCATTAGATTTAGAAAGTTGCTCTTAAACCCCTAAATTTGAAACCAGCCCTTGTTATTGCTGTTTAGGCCTGACAGAAGGGTTACATTTTATATCGTGTAAACATGTCAGTAAAAAATGTTAAGTTTTTCAGTTTAAAAAAAAAAAAAAAATCTCTGAGTTGGCAACACTGGTTGTATTTAATAGCTCTAAATTGACCTGTCCTTCATTAATTTGTTTAAACCCTTTGTCAACCTGGCTCTACTGTCTGTCTCTACCACCTCCTATGGCAGTGAGTTACACAAATTAATTATGCACTGTTTGGAGGGAAAAAAATAGAAGCATGAACTTCTTCCTTGTTTTAAATCTGTCTCCGGCTAATTTCAGTGGGTGTCACCTTGTTCTTGTATTCTGGTATTTTGTGATTTAACAATTCCCTATTCACTTTATCCACAACTTCCAGGATTTTATAAATGCCTGTCATATTTCCGCTCCCCCCACCCACTTCTCCTCACTCTTCTATGTTCCAGGCTGAAGAGTTGTAGTACAGCAGCTGCTCTATAGCCATGATCATTTTGCTCTTCTAGGTACTGTGCGGGCTGGGCCCCGATCCCGCCGCCAAGTGCGAGTCGGGAGGGGCGATCCGCGGCCCGCCTTTGCGCACGCGGGCTGTGGCCAGCAGCCCAGGCACGCGGGGTCAGAGAAAATCGGTGGCGAGCTAGAATTAGTCACAAACGCATAGTGGTTGATTGAAAAGATTATTTACTTACACCCAAGATGGTCGCGGTGTAGGCAGAAAACTTGCTTGAGTTACAGTTGCAGATAGAAAAGAAGAGAGGCGGACTAGAGTTCTTCTAGCCCATCCGGTTGGAGGCTCTAAACCGCGAGCCCGTCGGACCAACCGGAAAAAGTCCGTACGGTAAAGAGCTCTGAATACACTCGTTCACACGAAGTTTGCTAGGCTCCGTGGATCCGAAAATTGGGCTTACAGGAAAGGGATACGTCTTGGATTGCGCTCGGCAACGGGGAGAGGCTAGAGGCGGTTCATTCTTTTTCCTTTTTCCCTCTGGAGTAGTTAGAGCTCTGTGGGTTCGATTATTAAGCCTCTATTGCCTGCTTGAGACGCGTTGGGTCCGTGAGGATCCGCAGCTCTTAGAGATCTTCACACTGGGTGAAGTCTTCTCCTCCTGGTGTTCGTGGAGCCCTCCAACTTGGGCGGAAACCACACAAGCTTTTTATATGGCTAGCAAGCCAATCACTAGCCACCATGTGTGAATAATTTAGAACTAGCCAATGGTGGGGCACAAATTTGAATACGAATGGCGGTAACTCCTTGCAATGTGCATCTCTGTGCTGCAACAAAGAAATGCACCCTGCAAAGAAAGCTACAAAACGGCGGGAACTTCTTTTGCACCCGGGGTTCTCCTTTGCAGTGGAAAACTCCACCGTGCAAAGAAGCTGCAATTTGGCGGGAAATAATTCAGTGGTGCCAAAGCACGCACACAAAACAAAAATCACAACTTTGGGTTGTGACAGGTACCTTTTCTAGTTCTACTACATGGGTTGGTTGGTTTGTTTGTTTGTTTGTTTTAAATGTGAACAGCAGAGCTGTATGTAGCATTCAAGATATTCATGCACCATGTAATCTCTTATGTCAGAAAATGTCTAGGTTGCATTGCATCCAGATTGACCTATTATCTTTGCTCTCAAGTACAGCTCCTCAATTTTATAATCTTGTTGGAAAACTGATATGCAGTTACAGCTGGAGTAAGCTGCTTTTTTGAGGCATTTGTGTTTCCATTGGTTTCATAGTCTTTTTGGTTGTGGGAACAATAAAGGTCATTGTGGTAATATTTAGAGTACTATCTTGTTGAGCAGGAGTCTTACTTTCTGTTATGTTTGCCTCTCAACTTCTACCTTTTATCACCCCTGCAACCCATTAAATTCCTGCATCACAGTTCAACCTGGTCAGATACAACTATGAGCAGTAAGACTCCCCTGTTCAGTAGGTTGGAATCTGAACAATATGGACAAATAAGATTTTCATATAGTTATAGTGTATATAGTTTCTGCCTAATGGGAGGGTGGAGGCAGGACCTAGCATCAATAGCACTTTAGTGGTCATGGAATTAAGTGTGGTGCTACTTGTTTAGATTAATGCATGTGTTCTTATCTGTTCTTTGTAAATGGTTCTAAAAATTAATTCAATTTTTGACCACACGCAAGGCAGCTGCAAACCTTGTCTTTTACATTATCCCTCCAACTTCTGTGAAACCTTCTACTTCATGATTTTAACCTGTTTCATCAGGTGTCAGAACAGAAATAAATGCATTCTCATCCAGTATCACTATCCTAATGGAAAGTTGGAATAGAAACCAAAAACTCCTTGGAGTTTCTATACTGCATAGCCCTGGGGCCACTGGGCATGCTTTATACTCCTACTGTAGAGTTCCTGGGAGCATTGGTAAGAAGCATATTAAGCTTAAATCTGAGACTTCTTCTCATATACCAAGCCCAGGAAGGAGGTAGTACAGCTGCCCTGAGCATGTTCTCTACCACCATTCAAAAGATGTCTCAGGTGTGTTTGAGAGGTGACATCAGGATGCTCATGATGGCTTTGCTTCCTCATTTCCAGGTTTGGCACTTGTGTAGCAGGAACAGGTTTGTATTGTGTGTGCTTCTTGGCAGAGCTCTTGGGAGCATTGCAGGAGTGATACAAACATATTCTCAACTCATGCCAGGTTTCTTGCTGATTCCAATCTCTGGAGAGCATTAGGCATTTTACTACCTACTCGGCACTCTGGCACGTTACATAACAAAACTGGACAGGAAATTTTGTGCCATTTCTTGTAAGGTTGCCTGTGAATTCAGTATAATTGCTGAGACCAGCTAGAAACTGGCCCGTGGTCACATCACAGATCATAATATAGACATGAGGCAATTGGTTTGTCACCACTTTTTCTGAGCAACCCTGGATTTCTTCCTCTACTTGAAGTGCCAGTACTTATTTTAGTTTTAGTAAGGTATTTCTCTAGTTGTGGGTATTGAGTCATCTATTTTAGACAAATTTCAGAGGGATCACCCAATATTAAGTTGCCTTTATTATTTTATGCCAGGGATTCTTGGCCCACAGAGCCATTGGTTTGCCATCTGCTCTGTAGGGGTCCCCCATATATCTGAAAATGTGAAGGTGGGGCACTGGTAGCAGCAATTGCTGCTCCCCTGCCATCAACCCTGTGAGCCAGATAGCACATTAGAGTTAGCTTGGTGTGCAGAGATGGCCCAGGGCCCGGTCCAGGCATACAGGGGCTGGCTGAAGACAGCATGAGTCCCAGGGTGGATGGATACGATGCAGGGTCCTGATCCAGCTGGCAGCATGGGGCCAAGGAAGGTGGTGCAGGGCCTGATCCTGGTGCTTGTGACCCTATCTGGTCTGCAGACTGGCCACATGCCACTCATCTGGTGTGCTGCAGCAAAAGGTTGAGCACCCATCACAGATCTATGAGGTAACTTGTGAGAGACACTAGAACCACCTTAAATTTCTTTGCTCATCAGAATTGGGCATCCCATGAGGGATGGGAAAAAGCACTTTTTACTTTCTTGTTCCTTTTGTGGTAGGGACTTAACAACCTTTTAGAAGCCACAGTTTAGAACAACTCGGCTCTGGTCCAGTACAGCCTGGGTGGCTTTCCTTACACCAAGGCCAGGTCAGTAGGAGATGCACCCACATCACTGCTGCTTCTGTCAGTCCCCAGTACCCCAGGGCCAGGTATCTGCAAACTGCATCTGTGTTGCTGCCACTTCTCAATCCTTCCCTCCCTTCTGGCTGTGGTGCCATGTGCAGGTGGAAGCTGCCTGGCCCCTGCACAGCTCCCCACTGGCTGAAAGTTGTGCCCCGGCCACAACCTGGGAGGGAAGTGGGGAGAGTGGCAGCTATGTGAATGCAGTTTGCAGATACCTGGTCCCAGTATAGGTCTTCACTGGCTGGAAGCTATATCTGCAATGTGGCTGGGGAGTAATGGGCTGGGAGAAGTGGTGGCAAAGTCACCTGTTGCTGACATGTCACAACACCCAGCCCATGTTAGTGTGGAGCCAGGAAAAGTAACAAAAGTGCAGATACACTTGGTGGCTGCCCAGCCCTAGCATGGGCATAGGTAAAGCCCTCCAGTTTTGCAGGTCAAATGTTACCAATCCCTGTTTTAAAATGTTCCATATTTTCTATAATTTCACCCTTCTATCCTCACTGCAGAGTTTGCAGCTGTGATTTGGTGTTGTGTATTATTTTCAAAGCTTGGATTATTTTAGTTTTGGTGGTTATGTTGAAAACTCACTGGTTTGCCTTTTTTTTTTAGTTGTCATTAGTAAAGTTGCTGCCTGTATTTCTTAGTACTTGGAAATTGAATGAGAAAGCTTAGTCTGCTGAGAGATTCTAAATCTAAATTGCCACTGTTTTTTTGGTTGTGGAGAGAAATATCTGTCTTGCATTAGTAAGAAAATAGAAGTCACATTCTTAATTACGTTGTTTGAAAATAAACAGAATTACAAGTAAGTAACTCATTTTGGGGTTCCTTAGTGCTTACTATTGCCCACCATTAATATGGGTAGAAGGATTTTTGTCTGCCATTGATACGGTTAAAGATTTTGGACTAAGTACCCATTCAGTATAAGGAAAAATGTTTTGGTATAAGAAAACTTGTTGAATTACCTTTCTTCAAGAGTTCTCTCTCATTCCTGTACTGTAGAAGTGTTTATGTTTGTCTTAATGTCTTCCTCCTCTATTATCAAACTTTGCAGAAATGCCGCAGGCTTGTTTCCAATTACTCCTGCCCATATGTAGTTCGTGCATATGTACAAACCTTGCCTTAAAATAACACCACATCTGCAGCATTCAAAACCTCTGTACTGGAAAGGAAAAAAAATCAGATTTTTAACTGCCTTCTTATGGATTGATTTGCTGTAATTTAATTTAATTGACATCATAGCATTTGTGTAAATTTCTGTTCCTAATGATTTAAAAACTAACTGATTTTTTTTTTTTCTTTTTCTCCTCCATCCCTCCCCCCTTGTACTTTTTTAGGTTCGGCATGGTGCAGGCACTGGACTGAGGGAAATACTTAAAGCACATGGGAAAAGTGGTGGTAAAATAGGAGACAGTACGGTAGAAGAGGTAAAATATAAGTGTATGGCAGATGGTAACCAGCTTCTTGATATGAAAACTAAGCAATGGAATGCAACTAACTGATATTTAAACGTGAGAGGGAGAAAAGTTATCTTTTTGTAAACTGCAGAACTTCTCTTCCTGTCTCTTGGCAATACTGAAAATGCATTTATTACTAACATTTTTAGGACTATGGGAGGGTGTTCAAGGTGTAAGGTGCTAATATAATTGAAATGATTAAAATGATCCAGCATGAGGCAGTCCCAGAGTCCAGGACACAGCTGTCGCCTACCCAAGTGGGCAGAGGCAAAACCAGTCCCTGGAATCTGGACCATCACCTGACACCCAGAGGCAGATTTAGAGCTGGGGAGCCCAGTCCTGGGAACCCTGTGGAGTCCAGCTCCCAGCTGTGACTCATAACCTTTTCAGCAAAGTGTTCTGAGTTACAAGGTTACCCCAGACCAAACAGAAGTTCACTGTTGGTTCCAGTGGGGAGGGGAATCTAGCTGGGGCTGGGAGCCTGGAGCCAGGTTTCCATGGCAATGGCTGAGGTGCTCTGCCAGTGCTGGCTGTTTTCAGAATGGGAGTGGGGAAAGGCATTGGAGGGAGCTTGTTCTTGGGGCTCCCCAGCTGGTGCTGAAGAGTGGGGTGGGTGAATTGGAGCTACCACACCTCGGGTGGGGGTTGCTCCAGTACTCCTGCCCCATCCTCCAGGGGTGGCTGAAAATCCCCCAAGCTGAACTCCCTCTGCTCCCTTTCTTTCCTCCCATTCTGAAAACAGCAACAAGCTGGATGTAGCACAGATGCAAGTTACAAAAGATGCTACGTTTTGAAACGTCTGTCTGATACCTCATGCGGTGCGGGGGTCAGATTTTCACCCAGTCAGCCATTTTTTAAGCTGTCTGCAGCCGTGCCCTTGTGTTTGGTCACAGCTATAGACTTTTCTTTGGCCAGATTGGGCAAAAATAATCACTTTTGTCTGCACCCTGGGATGATTAAAAACTGTGTATGCCACCCAGCTGGGGTTTTGACAGTAAGCTGATTGTAGGCTGAGGCCAGAGACCTGACTGGGGTCAGTTCCAGACCCTGGTTTGGTCCCCAGCCCCAACTGACAATCGGCTGATTGTGTATACCCAGCTTTCAATTTATTCTTGATCCCAGGCTCCCCCTGCTCTGGCAATATTTAGGTTTGGGGATTAGAGTCCAAAACATGCATCCTGCCATTAGTAAATTTGGAGGTGGGGTTTGCCTATATAGCTAGCCCCTCCATACATTATCTGTATGCAACCTGATCTCACATGCTGCTGGCAGACATTCACTTGAAGTTATGATGGAATCTGACCAGTCATCCCAACAATCATGCCTTCTGCCATACCATTAAAAATAAATTACTTTTGGGCATCAAATTGTGACACAAAGTAGAAGCAACAAAAAGCAGCTAAGAGCTGGTATTCTAAGTTTTGTTTTTAACTACATCTTGACAGGTTTTTAAAATTAAAAAAATTTGGAAGTGGAATCTTTAGGCCACGGGTGTCAAGCACATATGTGGCATGGCAGGAGGCGCAATTGTTGGGATCTCTGGTCAGATCCAAACGCAGCTTCAAGTGAGCGTCTGTCAGTGGCATGAGTTATCAAGTTGTATCAGATCATTTGTGGAGGGGCTAGACAGGCAAGCTCCAACCTAGAACCAGGATCCAAGATTGCTCCTTATGCCCATTGATATTATTGGAAGTACAGTAATGTTATCTTCTTTGGCATGCCTTCATCATACTTTTGTTTGTGTGTGCAGAAGAACCTCTGCATAGATTACAGATAGAGCTAACTGCCTGTACAGCATTATTGAATGCTGAGTACTTTGTTGGATCTCCCTAAAATGTGTGAATTTCACTGTCAGCAGTTTAGATTTTTTTTTTAATCCAGTCATAATGAATATTTAAACATTACATTATCCTCTATGAATTTACATTAAAAATTAAGTAGTATTTTTATGAATGAATGCAATAAATGTGTTTAACTTTTTCTCTTTCATTTTTTAAATTGTTTTCTAAACAGATGGCTCAACAACATCAGGAGTGGTTGGAAGACTTAGTTATTAGACTTCTTTGTGTCTTCGCATTAGACAGGTTTGGAGACTTTGTTTCAGATGAAGTAAGTGTCAAAACTTAAACTGCTAAATCTATTTCTATGGTACACTTCATACAGAAATATCTGTGTTGATCATTTGCTATATCCTAGGTTGTAGCACCAGTACGCGAGACCTGTGCTCAGACTTTGGGAGTGGTATTGAAGCATATGAATGAGACTGGAGTTCATAAAACCGTGGATGTTCTTCTGAAGTTGCTCACGCAGGAGCAGTGGGAAGTTAGACACGGTGGCCTTCTAGGAATAAAATATGCTTTGGCAGTCCGTCAGGTAGTCATTTATTTTGGGGCTTTTTTCCTGTTCAAAGTCAGTATAGTTAAGACAGCACAGAAAATGAAGGTGTGGTTGTAGCACAGAGAAGCATGCTCTAGCTGGCACGGAAAGCAGTTGTACTAAAGATGTAGTGACACACTGCCTAAACCTGCTGAACACACTGGGCATGTTCTTGGATTGTTAGTCCACTCTGAAGCCCATGCTGCCATGCCTTCTATACTATTGCTACTTGTGGCAGCTAAATTAAAGCAATTATAGGCATTCTTACCTGAGCTATAATTGCACTTGTTTTTGCTGTGTAGACATTTCAGCACTACAAGATCTTTGCAAGAAGGTGGTGTGTGAACTTGCCTTGTAGAAATCTATGTCTAAAATATGTGACCTATTAAATAAATTTGGTGGTGGAATCTCTAGGACCATGAAGCCCCATAACCCCAGTACTGTCCATTGACCCAATCCCATGTATGTACCCCAGGGTATGTGCTGCCTGTTGGGTCTGGATCCTAGGAGGGTCTGGGCAGGTTCAATATATGGGTGGGGGTGTCGGGTCATGGGCCTGATCCAACCTGTGGACTGGCTCCATGTCACTCATCCAGCCTGTGAGGCCAGATGAGTTTGACACTCTTGTTCCAGACTTATTTTCTTTTACCTTTCATAAAGCACAACTGAGAATTTTTAGCACTCCAGAATAGTGGAGTAGTAAGGAGTAATTGTAGAAAAACATGAGGAATGGCAGACTTTGCTATGACCAAAATCAAATTCAGGTAAAATTAACTCCTTTTATGAGGAGTTAATGTCATCTTTTTCCAGGAGTGGTAGCTCCTTTTTAAATTTAGACTGTTCTTGGGGCTGCCTTCCTCTTGTTTACACAACCAAATTGGTTAAAAAAATAGACATTGAGAAGGTGGTCAGTTTTGAATGCTTCCTTATTTTGTCTAAAATATTTTCTTTTCTTTTTGCAGGATTTGATAAATAGTTTGTTGCCTAAAGTTTTGCCTGCAATAATTGAAGGTCTCCAAGACCTAGATGATGATGTCCGAGCTGTTGCTGCAGCATCCTTGGTACCAGTAGTAGAAAGCCTTGTTCACCTTCAGTCACAAAAGGTGAATGGGATGTGGGTTTTGTCAGCATTTTTTACTTTGGATCTAAATAGAAGAGCAACATTGATAGTCTGGTGCACACTTTCTAGTTGTGTGACTTTATTGTTAGTTGTAAATTCTGTCCCTTTGCTTATTCTCCTTAGGTGCCTTTTATTCTTAATACATTATGGGATGCTCTTCTGGAGTTGGATGATCTAACAGCTTCCACAAACAGTATCATGACACTTCTCTCCTCCCTTCTAACTTATCCAGAAGTCCGAAAATGCAGGTAATAGTTTAGTTTGCACAGATACAAGCTTTGTAACTGAAATAGGTACTTTCATATTGGGATATTCAAAGTTCTCAGAAAATTATATTGCTTGTTGATTATGGTGTTGAAAAGATAAGTCTGTTTTAACCTATTTATTATGAATTTGAGAACAAAGTCATCTAAATTTTAAATGAAGGCTGCTAAATAAAAATGTACTAGTAGCTTCACCTTCTTTATCCCCCTAGTAAATATAACCTTAAAATGTATTGTCTATCTAAGATGGTCTATTAAAGCTTGAAAAGATACTACTTGTGAAACTGCAGTTCTGCAGTAGAATTCTTAATCATTCTGTCTTAATGTTGATTAACCCTGCTAGCTCTAACAGGAGAATTACAGACGTGTATGGACAACTATAGGGTGGTCTAACTGGCAGCCTCTGGGACACATGGCCCATGAGGGATTAAGTTGCAAGTCCTGGCTGCTGCTCCCTGTATTGTTGCTGGGGGTTCTGGGATCTCCTTTCCTTCTCTAGCTTTTGCTGCCTGCCCCTGCCCTAGGTTGCAGGGGAGCATGACATGGAGAGTAGAGCTGAGTCCAGATGTGCTCAAGACATCTCTGGGCAGCGTACATGGGAGAAATTGTGTAATGGTGGATTTAATTTTCATAATATTTTAGAGGTTAAAATATAAAACGTAAGGTGGTAGGGGTATGTGGGCAACTAGTAAATCTGGAAGGGGGTGCACAGTAAGAAAAAGTTTAGGAACCTCTGGCCTAGGGCATGGGCTGGTAGCCTTTTGTAAGCTGCTGGCTAAGACCACATAGAGTAGCCCAGGTGACTTCAGCAGTGCATCCAGAGCAGAAGGCTTTCCTGCACCTGTGCTGGGGCTAGGCACTGCCTTTACTTCTCCCAGCTCCCCCACCAATCCTTGTGCTCACCTGGTGGAATGTGAGCACAGCTTCCAACCAGTAGGGAACTGAACTGCAGCCGGACTGCTGAAGGCTACATTTGCATTACTGCCACTGCTTCTCCCCTCCCCCTGGCTGCAGTGCAAGTACAGCTGGAAGTAGCCCAGCCCTGGTACAGTTCCTTGCTGGCTGGAAGCTCGGCCTGAGCTTCTGCTCAGGGGGAGCAGGAGCAATGCAGGCAGAGCTTCCAGCTTTCTGGCTACAATTCAGCTCCTTGCTGCTCATCCTTAGCACAGGTGTGGGCAGAGGCAAAGTTCTCTGGCTCTGCAGGACAGATCCAGAAGCTCTGTGGGCTGGATTTGGCATGCTGGTTGTAAGTTGCTGACCCTCGGCCCAAAGGATATTGGTAAATGTACCCCATTCTCCCTTTCTCCTGTCCTTCTGTCTTTTTTTTGCCTACTTGATTAAATGTTGTTACAACTGTATCTGTTGCAAAACGAAAGGGTCAAACATAAGGAAAAATTGTCTTGTCTTATCATTCCCACTCATGATGCTTCATGTCATTTGGCAGCACACTAACAATCAACTTTTTTCATCTGCTGGAGGACAGTTTAGTGGTAAAGACTGACTTCTTTTAAGAGAAGGTTTTCTGTGAAAAAAATGTCATTAGTGGAAGGATCAACTGTGGCTATTTTGGGAAATTAAATTGAATATAATTTCTACAAAAATAAAATCCTCTTCTGCTTCTACTGTCTACATCTCTAGCTCTTTTTTTCCTTGGTCTGCCATCTCCCTCCTTTTTCACTTTTCTGTTTTCTCCATTTCTGTTTCTTTCCATCCCTCAACCACACGTGCCTGCTGTTCATTCACAGGACCAAAAAAATGACATTTTAAAATTGTGGTCACTGCCTATTAAAGCATTAGTGAAATGTGTTTCAAATTAATCAGAGCTTCATTAATAAAGTATTTTGTTTTTTTTAATGTGAAGTGGAAGCTTTTCTTTATGTGGCTTCATCACAGTAATTTACTATGTTTCATTTTAAAAGGTTAAATTCATGATTGCCAAGGAATCCAGTAATTTTTCAGAGTGCAAAAATTAAGAAAAATTCTTCCTTGGGGTTTTTGCTGTAGACTATCTAGTATTCTTCTAAAGGAAACAAAACTGAAATTATGGAATGACATCTTTAAATCTCATTAAAAGTCAATTTGGTTGTTTTTTTTTCAAATTCATATAGAGATGGTTGTCATAAATTATATGTTGAGAATAAGTAGCTCCTTTACAAGTGTTATCCTTGTTCCTGACCTATACTATTATTCATAACACTTATTTTCCAATAATTAAGGCCAGTGCTGAATCACAAACTCCAAGTCAAGGCTGCAACTGTCATTAGCACAGCCCATTGTGCCATACATCTTATGATTAGATCAGTTGATATTTAAGAACTCTTATTTTGCTTGGAAATTCATATAGCTAAGTAATAGTTTCAGTTTCTACTCCTAATTTCACAAAAATTAAAACACGTAGGCTAACTTTTACAGTGAAGTTTGCTCATTTCTGGGTAGATGATTAGAGAGCGAGCATACTTGTGTTGAAGGAGCCAGAGCAACCACCCATATAAATACAGTAGGACCTCACTATTTATTAACTGGCAAATTTAGTTTATGCAAATTGAACATGTGCTATTTTAAAACAAAGCAAAGGTGCAACTCAAAATAAACTGTTGACCACCATCATGAAGTTATAGTTTAATGCTGTACTCTGTATCTGGAGGTACGATTGACTGACTTGTGTGTGCATCTTTTTCCCTGCTGCCCCTGTGTCCATGCTATTTACCAGTATCCAGCAGTCGCTTACAGTTTTGGTCCCACGTGTATGGCCATTCTTGCATCACACCATATCATCTGTTCGAAAGGCAGCATTGGAAACTTTATTTACACTATTATCCACCCAAGACCAGGTAAGAACTTGCAGTACCGCTTAACTGTTAACATGTAGATGTAAGTGATAATTTGCAAGTCCCTTTAGGACTCAGAGACTTACAGAAAATGTTTGTAGCTTATTTCTGCTATAATATTCCATAACAGAAGAACCTAAAACAATGTATGTTTAAACTACATCATATGTTGAAGTTTTCTCATACTCATTGCATGCCTGTCTTCAGAGTTCTTCAACCTGGCTGACTCCAATTCTGCAAGATATGTTGAGACACATTTTTCAGTTTTGTATTTTGGAAAGCAACCAAGAAATTCTTGACCTTATTCATAAGGTATTTATTTGTTAATGTATTACCATGCTATGTTTGTTAAATCTTACCATTTATACCATGCTCTGTTGTAGCTGTATGACCTGCTTGCTGTGTTGTAATTTACTTCATGTTGCTGTAAGAGCACCATACCTGTCAGATTTCTTCGATATTAAAGATCATTTTTGTCAAAAAAATAGATAGATAACACAATATATTTCTTCTTTATACTAATATGTGCATTTCCCCCCCCCCCCCAGGTGTGGCTGGAACTGTTAAACAAAGCACCAATACAATATTTGGTAGCAGCTGCTTGCCCTTGGATGGGAGCTTGGCTCTGCTTAATGATGCAACCTTCTCACTTACCTATTGATTTAAATATGTTGTTAGAAGTAAAAGCGAGATCAAAGGTAAAAGGAAATACATTTGCAAAACATTTTTTGTGGAGTCAAATAAATTGATTGTTATTATGGTGCTGTGACACTAGTAACGCCTCTTGCAAAAAGGAGAAATGCTGTTATCACCATGCACCTGCAGTACAGACTTCGAAGCTGTTGGAACTAATGGATAACCCTAAGTGGTCCACAGAGAAGGCAAAAGCCATTATTTATATATTGAGTTGTTCATGGGAGTGAAATTTCTACTTTCAATGGTGCATTTCTGCATTAGTTTTTTTGACCAGTGCCTGAATAGCAAAATCTGGTCCCATACAAAACACTTAAAATGGCAACTGTTTGGGGGGGATATTTTGAATCTAAAAATATGGATATTAGTCTACTTTTTTCATTGCTAGATAAGAGATAACTGACATCTGTCAAATTATGTCATGGGCTTTTATATAAAGCTTAGTTTAAATGGTGTTCAAACCCTTCTTCATTTACTCCATGAATAGATAGCATATAGTGCAGGGGTGGGCAAAATATGGCCTGCGGGCTGGATACAAAGGATTTTGTCTAGCCCACAGCGGGTCCTTCTGTCCCACCTGGCCCAGGTGCAAGGGACAGCCTGGGCTGTGGAGCTAGACTTTATTTCCCAGCAGCCCCAGCACAGCTTCTTCCAGCTACCAGTGCTGGACCCAGCCCTACTGCCCAGGCACCCTGGCCCATCCACCCTGCATCTATTGCTGGGGGAGGACCCATGCAAGCAGGGTGCTCCACCATGCATTTGGAATAGGGATGCAAACTGGGAGGGAGCTGTGTCTGGAAGCAAGACAGGCAGGCAGGGCCAAGGAGACCCTGTGATCTTGGGGCAGTGACAGTATGAAGCCGAGGCTGGGGCAGAACTGCAGTCTGCTCCCTGCACACCTTTGCCCATTGAACCTGCACCCATCACAAGGGCATGTGGGCAGTGGATTGTGACTCTGTCCTCTGACCCTTGCTTGCCCATGCCATTCACAAACACTGCTCTCTTCCCTCCTGGAGCCCCTTCCTACATAGGGAGTTTTGGTGAGTCATTGTGAGGGGGGATGTGTTGACCCAGCCTGTGACAGCAAAACTCCTTATGTAGCCCACAGGCCCAAATAATTGCCCACCTCTTGATATAGTTAGTGGTAACATTTTGCTCTAAACCATTTAATAGATACACTGCTTGGTTACAAAACTTATCAAAATGCATCATCGCATAAAACAGTGTTTCTCAACCT